>NC_084793.1:264622458-265941624 GCF_963169125.1 Humulus lupulus
ACACGTTCAAAAAGATGCTGGACTTATCAAGAGGTTGAAGGGTTTGAATGGGAAACGATTTCAAAAAGTTTCAAAATATGCTGAGAGGGGCGATATATCGCCCCCTGTAGGCGATATATCGCCTGGGCCAGTATGCCCGAGGCAGTCGTGCATCGTTTCATGTTTTTCGTATCTTCGTGCTGCGATATATCGCCCCCTATAGCTGCGATATATCGACATACGCTGATTATTTAAACACGAAATTACACATTTTTAGCTTAATTTGAATTGAGTAAACAGCCTTGACTAAGCCCTTAAACGTTTTCAAAGCTGCTGACTAACCTTAGAGTATTCAAATTTTAACCTTAATAAATTAAATCCTCAAAATACTTAATCATTAATAACCCATACATAACATGTGCTAAAATCCTGTTGGTTCTTATTTAAACCTTATAGTATAATAAATATTATCTTCAATATCAGTCATATTAATCAAACCTTAGGTTAAAATTAATATTCTTAAACTATAGGTTAAACTTAGAAAATCTACAAGTACTACTACGAGTGTCCAAATAAATCCCGGTCTGAACCAAAAATCCACAGTCATAAAGATAATACTATAATTACTATAATACTACTATCTAACTAGCTAAGTAAAGTTCTTGGACTCTACAAGGTATTAGTCAAACCCAGGACCGGAACATTGGATAGCAGTTAAGTATATCTTGAAGTATTTAAGATGGAAAATGGATTATATGTTAGTCTACAAGGGTGGTGTTTTGAACCCTATAGCCTATACCTATTCAGATTTTTAGACTGATGTCGATGACAGGAAGTCTACTTCTGGAATGGTGCTTACTCTTGGGGGTGGAGCTGTGATATGGAGAAGCGTAAAGCAGTCTGCAATCTTAGATTCCACCATGGAGGCTGAGTACAAAATCGCATCAGAAGCAGCTAAGGAAATAGTCTGGCTAAAGAAGTTCTATTCGGATCTTGGTGTTATTCCAGAAATGGATAAACCGCTTGTGTTGTTTTGTGACAATACATGAGCGATAGCCAACTAAAAATAACCTCGTAGTCACAGGAGGAGTAGGCATATAGAAAGGAAGTATCATATTATTTGAGAATATGTGGCCAGGGGAGATGTCAAGGTTATGAAGATTGCATCTGAAGACAATCTTGCGGATCCTTTTACAAAGACACTACTAGAAGCTACATTTGATAAGCATATCAAGGAAATGAGACTAGTAGAATTAAGGCATTAGTTTCAATTAGTGCAAGTGGGAGTGTTGGGGTTTTATGCCCTAATTAAAACCCAATTTCTTTGTAATCACATTTATTATCCATAAAAGAATAGAAATCATTTTTTGACTTGGTCAATTACTTTTCTCACATGTTTTATTTTCATGATTATTTGTTTAATATAAACTTCTATTAAATCCTAAGCATATATCTAATCGTATTTATAGTGACGTAATCACAGTGGAATATAAATATGATTATATGTTCAAAAATAAATTAGTCCTAAGATTAGTCAGTGCACAGGATTTACACTGACTTGACAATCTATGATATGATCTACTTGCACATTGTAGTGTTATGTTCTTTCTAGAACATTATCAAAGTAGATAAGATCAGATGTATTTGTTACATCGGACTAGACCGATATTGACAATTGATAGGAGAAATAAACATACCGTTATTATCTATTCTAGTCATATCATATAGTTGACCATAGGTCAATTTAATCTCAATTCTGAGTGGCTAGTATTCTCACTGATTGTATTATTTGAGTTCTTCGACTTGTTCGTTACCAGCTTACCCTACGGACTAGCCCATACTTACATCTTGGGAACTCGGTAGTATAATTGAGTGGGAGTGTTAATCATAGATATGAACATCTATAGCTTCGGATGAAGAAGTGAAATGATAGTTTCCTTTTAGTTTGGTTCAAGGTGCTAAATGATAGAGAGCTCATTTCAGTAATTAAATTAGTTTACTGAAATATCATTTACAAGGAACTAAGTGTTTTAAGGATAAAATACAATGTGGGGTAAAACGGTATTTTAGTCCCATCTCATTGTAGACCGTCTATAGATGATTGAGTAACAATTACGATTGTAACAATGGATAATTAACAATGTATCTATATTTGTTATAGAGTGTTCTATGAATTCAAGAGTGCAATTCCGAGTCTTTAGTGGAGTCACAAATAATTAATAAGTTAGTAAACTTATTTGTTAGATTTATGATAACTTATTGGAGATTTATTTCATAGGCCCATGGTCCCCACTGTACCTTGGATAAAATCATCTAGATAGTCTCAATTAATTGATTTAATTATCAATTAGAATTATCAAAGTTGACCAAGTCTATTTTGGATAGTTTCACAAAGTTATGTAATTTTGAGAAGAAAAGAGAAATTATGACAGATTTATTAATTAAGATAAATTAGTATCTAAATTAATAAATAAGTTTAAATCAAGGTTCAAATTATAAATAATTAATTTTATAAAGGATTTAAATACTTATTCAATTAACTAAATTAATAGAAAATAATATAGGCCTTGATTTTAAGTCCAACGGGCTTATAATCAAATGGGAAATTTCACGGGCCTAAAGCCCATGATAATTTCGACCTCGGGCTGTGAATTGACTATTATTTTATTGATTGCTTAAATAAATAAATGATCTAATTGAGTCTATAAAAGGAATGTTAAGAGAGATTTGAAAACACAAGTTCATAAGTCAAAATACAAGTTTCTGGTAGGTTTTAGATTCTCTCTAAACATTGTTAGAGAATATATTTTATTGCTCAATGGAAAAGTGGAAAAACCAAAAATACAACTCTATGCAAAGAATACAATGGACAAGATAATATTGATTTAAATAAACATTACAATTCAATTGCTCAAAATACAAGTAAATAGAAATAAGAGAAGAGGATTACAAACTCAATACACTAATAATACAAGAAGAACAACTGAATGAAAAAATCAATGGAAAACACAAACTCACACTCAACCAAAGTGTAGAGTAGTGGGGATCACTAACTTGAAAAAAGGTTCAAAACTTTTGTCCAAAAGCTTATTTCCCCCTATTCTCTAAGTACTAAGGGATCTCTCAAGGAAATAACTCTCTGGAATAATCAAGCCTCAAGGTGTATTTTTCAGCCAAGTGCTTTGTGGATGAAAAATGGTGTGTCTTACAAGTGAGCATTAGACTCCTATTTATAGAGTTTGAGATACCATTTGGATTTCAAATTCCACCAACCCCATGACTGTTACCAATGTTTAATTGGATTAATATGGAATTAAAATTGAGATTTGGGAGTTATTTGGGTTTTTAGAACCGTTCAACACATTTGGAAAAAACTGAAAATTTTG
The DNA here is from genome assembly GCF_963169125.1 of Humulus lupulus. Taxonomy (NCBI): domain Eukaryota; kingdom Viridiplantae; phylum Streptophyta; class Magnoliopsida; order Rosales; family Cannabaceae; genus Humulus; species Humulus lupulus. The sequence continues at coordinate 264,625,824 of NC_084793.1, forward strand.
CCTGAAATGCACCTGTGGCCGCGGCCACTGCTCTCTGTCCCCCAGGCCGCGGCCACAACCCATTTTCAGCACTTGAAAATGTGCTATTTTTCCAAACGGTTCCAAACCCTCCCAAATGATTTTGTAACTCCCAAAACACATTATTGAGGTTAAAATCATATCTCCAACAACCATATTTCATAATGGCTTTATGAAATCCAATCTGAAATGTGTAACATATGATATACACATTATTGGGTAATATTTGGGAGTTAGAAATTTGTAACTAATTTTGTAACTCCAAAATATGTCACATTTGGGCACACACATGTGTCCAATTTTGTGACTCTCAATAATATGTTACAAGGTGTGACAAATCACATTTTGTCACATTATTTAATCTAATATTATATTATATGAAATAATATAACATTCCCCCACTAGATTAAATAATCACTTTTTTGTAACACTTATTTAATCAATCAAACATTATATTAAAATATAATATTCCCCCACTTGATTAAATAATCACTCTCTATAGAAACCTTTGCATTGGTGCATAAAGTAAAATGTCTTTCGACTTGAATTTTACCTTAGTGTAATTATCACAAAGTTTGTTGAAATTTTGGTTGCCAAAGCATTGAACCACTATCCCTTGATAACAAACCGGTGATAACACACACACATTTGCTATGTTCACTTGAGACCTCAATGTCTCGCTTTTGAATCGTTAATGGCCATGTGCACATTCCATTCACAGACTTTTCTTGATAATGACTCCCAATTATCATAAGGGGCGGCACGACCCCTAGGTCTATATAGGTAGAACTCTTACAGTATTTTGTTACCCTAAAATACTTGTCTTTTCAAGACTGAGTTCTATTAAAAAACCTTTTGGTTTTAACCCTCATTTTGGTAACACACTAGTACTCATATCTCAGATGAGACAAAATTTGAGTACTACTATCTATTCACTTGATTGACTTGTTATTACCTATTGAACCTAATACTAGTTTGGTTACTAGTATTAAGATATGTTACCATCAACCGTGAATCTCTTTAGAGAGTCTAAGTCCCACCCCTTGAGATGTAGAAATGATTCCATTTGAATCATTTCTTTTCTCATGTATACATACTTCGACACTCTCATTATTTTATTCAAACTTTGTTGCTAGCCATAGTTTGATTAAAATAGTTACTCCTTTAAAATAGTGATTTTGACCATAGTCAACACCCCCACTATTTTATGGTTTAATATCCAAGATAAACATTTGAATATTAGTTCTAGAAATCTCTTTGTTTCTAAAATTCTCCTTTATGTTTTAAATTGATTCATTCTTGAATAAAAAATATTACAAACAGTAACTTTAGACACCAAGCATGTCTAGATTTATCCATTCTATACACATATAGCCAATGTGATTTAAAATGTGGAATTCCAAATCACTTATTTTATAGGATGACCAAATTAATCAATTGATTAACAACAAAATAAATTGATTAACTTTGGAGCATCACCCCCACATTTCTCACATGGTGATAATAAAACATCACTTTAAAATAGAAATCTCTTCATTTCTAATAAGTCATTTATCCTCCAAGATAAATCTAGACCTATAATTCTCAAAGTTCATCATGGGTCCTTAAGCTTCATGATAAACACTCAACAGATCAAGATAAAAAATCTCAATGTTTATCTTGATTCAATTACTTGCTAAAGCAAGGCACACTTATTTGAAAGTAACTTTCACTTGGTTGCTTTCTTTTATATATTTTACAAAATAAAATGTGAACACAAGTGTAATGTGAGAATTTCTCAAACAAATAATCACATTATGAAATAATAGGTCTACACACTTACCTATTATTTTAACAAGTTCATTTTGAAATTTTGTTAATGTCTCACACAAATGTCTCATAGCAAAATAAAGAATTATCATAGAATAATACTTTAATTTTTTATTGATAGCTTTCAAGAGTACAAGCTTTATTACAAAATAACAATTTTCCAAACAAGGCACATAAACATGGTAATCATGCTAGGATCTCTTCTTCCTTTTCTATAGCATTTACCTCATTCTCATTTGGGTCCTTTCGGTACCTACACACTCTAGCATAGTGCCTGGGTTTTCCACAAACAAAACAATGACCTCTCACGTCTTTGAATTGTCCATGATCTTTCTTTGGACCTAAAGGGTTCCCACTTCCCCTTTTGTTGCCCTTTGGATGCTTGTGTGAAACCACATTGGCCTTGGAAGTCTCATCTTTAGACTCATTCACACCCTTGTCTCTTATTCTCGATTCCTCTTCAATTCTAATGTGTTTTTGGATCTCTTCCAAAGTGTAATCCTCATTCTTATGGAGGATTATTTTCCTATAGCTCCTCCAAGTTGGTGGTAATTTTGCCACTATTGCACCAACTTGGAAGGCCTCGGGAAGCTCAATCTTGAGAACTTTCAACTTGTTAACAATCACTTATAACTCATGAATTTGAGGTAAAAGAGTTTTCCCATCAATGAAAGAAAATTCAAAATATTGAGAAATTAAGAATTTTCTTGTACCTTCTTCCTCAGCCTTGTTCTTACTCTCCAAGGCATCCCAAATCTCCTTCACGGATTTGGTATTGGTATAGAGATCATATAGCCTATCAGATAGGGCATTAAGGATATGACCCCTACAAAGAAGGTTGTCCTCTTCTCTCTTCCTTCTTTTCTCCACCTCTTCAGGAGTGTCTTTGTCGAATGGCTCGGCTAGAGGTGCCAAGGATGACTCAAGGATGTAGGCTATCTTGAGTGTTGTCATAAGGAATTTCACCTTGTCTTGACACCTAGTGAAATTGGATCCATCAAACCTATCCAACCTCACTAGGTCTTGGTTCATGATCTTTATGGTCTCTCCTTCCATTGAAACAAAAAGGAATAAGCTTTTGATTGTTAGAGAATATATTTTATTGCTCAATGGAAAAGTGGAAAAACCAAAAATACAACTCTATGCAAAGAATACAATGGACAAGATAATATTGATTTAAATAAACATTACAACTCAATTGCTCAAAATACAAGTAAATAGAAATAAGAGAAGAGGATTACAAACTCAATACACTAATAATACAAGAAGAACAACTAAATGAAAAAATCAATGGAAAACACAAACTCACACTCAACCAAAGTGTAGAGTAGTGGGGATCTCCAACTTGAACAAGGTTCAAAACCTTTATCCAAAAACTTATTTCCATCTATTCTCTAAGCACTAAGAGATCTCTTAAGGAAATAGCTCTATGGAATAATCAAGCCTCAAGGTGTATTTTTCAGCCAAGTGCTTTGTGGATGAAAAATGGTGTGTCTTACAAGTGAGCATTAGACTTCTATTTATAGAGTTTGAGATACCCTTTGGATTTCAAATTCCACCAACCCCCATAGCTGTTACCAATGTTTAATTGGATTAATATGGAATTAAAATTGAGATTTGGGAGTTATTTGAGTTTTTAGAACCGTTCAACACATTTGGAAAAAATTGAAATTTTTTCCTGAAATGCACCTGTGGCTGCAGCCAGGGACATTAGTGGCCGCAGCCACTGCTCTCTGTCCCCCAGGCCGTGGGCACCATCATTCAGTGCCCGCGGCCACAACCCATTTTCAGCACTTGAAAATGTGTTGTTTTTCCAAACGGTTCCAAACCCTCCCAAATGATTCTGTAATTCCCAAAACACATTATTGGGGTTAAAATCATATCTCCAACAGCCATATTTCATAATGGCTTTATGAAATCCAATCTCAAATGTGTAACATATAATATACACATTATTGGGTAATATTTGGGAGTTATAAATTTGTAACTGATTTTGTAACTCCAAAATATGTCACATTTGGGCACACACATGTGTCCAATTTTGTGACTCTCAATAATATGTTACAAGGTGTGACAAATCACATTTTGTCACATTATTTAATCTAATATTATATTATATGAAATAATAAAACAAACATAAGTTCTTTCTACGCCTCAATTTTTCTCTTCTATTCTTTTTCTCTCTGTATCTATCTCATGTGTTGAGAATTGCCCACTCTAGTCTTGGTGATTCCAATGATACTTTGGAAGGCTATGAAGAAAATTGAAGATCGATTTAGTTTCTTGGTTATACTCTGCGACAGAAAGGATACAAGGGTTAGAGAAACTGAAGGAAGGATTCTATTATTCTGCTGCGTATAATGTAAGTATTCTTATCATTATTTCTCTTTGAATTCAATTTTAGAAACATGTTATAGGTTGTCTCATATTAACTTGTTTACTATTAAATCTATAAGAAAATAAATAAAGATCCTATATAAAGTTTCCCAACAGAATCCTACCAAACCGGGTAGTAAGATCGAACCCGAGCCCTTAGGTTTAAGTTCTCATCAATAAAAACCCACTTCAAAATTCAAGCCAAAAAGAAGAAGAAAAAAGAATCGGGAGAGAGAAAGAGGAAAGTCTCTGTTTTGGCTGCTTAATTCCTTCTTCAACCAGCCATCCTAATTTGAAATATATCCCTTGGTCAAAAGACCAAAATGCCCCTAAGCCCATTTAATTCCTATACAACCACCTAAGGGAAAAACAATCATTTCTCACTTATCCCGCTAATTATAATTAACTTCCTCCAATTCACGTTATTCCCAATATTCTCAAATAATAATTAAATCATATCCCATTACCCATTCATTCCCGATAACGTACTAAGCATCAAATTACCTCTAGGTTCACCCCGAGCCCATAAATTAATCCTGTTATGACCAAACCGCTAATTTGCATTCTAAGATCGTCTCATGCCGAATAGCTCGAACATATCCACAGTATAATGTGGTCTCATCCATAAATCATAAACATGCGCATAAATATACAGATATGCCCTCAACGGGCCAAATTACGAAAATTCCCTTCAAATAATGAGTGACCCCACATGTATGCAATTATCATCATATAATCATATAATCATGCATTTAATCACATAATTGCATAATAAATCTATTATGGCCCTCTTGGCCCCTTAATCCAAGCATGAAACCACATTAGGGATTTTAGGTCATTACAACTATCCCTTCCTTACAAAAATTTCGTCCTCGAAATTTACCTGAATAGCTCGGGATACTGACTCTGCATATGTGGGCCGCGACTTGGCCTTCTTTGGGTCGCAGCCCGTGTCTATTTTTGAAGCATTCCGAATCTGCACCAGTCTTCAGGCACAACGACTCAAGCATATCAAGTCGTAGTCCATGTCTAGAATTTCCCCTTGCTTAGCCTCTGACTTTGCCTTGCGCCGCGACTTATAAGGTCAAGTCGCGGCACTAATTGCCTCCAACAGCCATATGTTTCTGACTTGCCTAGAGTCGCGACTTATAAGCTCAAGTCGCGGCTCTAATTCCATTTTTTCTCACATTAGGTCTTTCAACTCGTCTCTTCATCAAAAACTGACTTGTAATCATCCTTAGCATCATTTTGAGTTCAACAACCACCAAGATCATTGTTTTTCCACCATTTTCTCTTCTTTTTACATTTTTCTCATGATTTACTACACCAACCTACAACAAAGACAAACAAAAGCATAATCTTGCACAAAACACACATAAAGACTCAAGATTACCACAAAAACACATTCTAAAATTTCACTAAAATGAAGTTATCAGTCAGTTTAATAATCCTCAGTTGATGAGGCACAGAGGGGATGCCCTAGCTGGAGTGGCTAAGGACTATATTGTTTTGAAGATGGGTTTGCTGAGGTATAAGGAATAGATTTATGTTCCGATGGACTCTACTATCAGATGAGAAATTCTGGATGAGTCTCATAATACACCGTATTTATTGCATCCAGGCATCACGAAGATGTACCAGGACCTGAAAATCCTATATTGGTTTCCTAGGATGAAGAATGATCTGACTGAGTATGTGGCTAAGTGCCTGACATGTCAACAAGTCAAGGTTAAACACCAGAGACCAGCAAGGTTACTACAGCCATTAGGTATCCCTGAATGGAAATGGGAGGACTTCACTATGGACTTTTTTGTTTGGTTGCCCAGGTCGGCGGGTCAGCATGATTTAGTGTGGGTGATTGTGGATCGGTATACCAAATCAGCCCATTTCTTGCCAGTAAGGATGAACTTTACAGTGGATCGGTATTGTAACGTCTCAAATTTGCTAATAAGGCTTAGTGCATTGATTAGCATGCGGGGAGGGCAATAAATGATTTAATAGCATTATTAGGTGAATTAATTATGATATATGTGTAACGTCCCAAATGCATGTTTAGGTGTATTAAATGTACATGTGGGCCCATTCTTTTTAATAAGGGTGTATTTGTAATTTTGGTCCATTAAGGGCATGAATGTAATTATGTGTGGGTTACGACTGAGACCACATTATTATGTGGGTATATTTGCAATATTAGGCTTGAGGCGGTTCTAGTGGGCAGATTAGCAGAATAGTCACAATGGGGTGAAATACCTGACTCAGGGTGAGCCTAGGGGTATGTTGGGAACGTAGCATGTATTTAGGGTTTATCGGGTAACGGGTAGTGATTTGGTGATTATTTGGGTATGTCGGGATTAATTGAGAATTTATAGGACAATTTGAGCAATTAACAAGAAACATGGCGAATGCTGACATCTCCCTTGGGGCATTAGAGAGTAAGGCATGGAGCTAGGGGCTTTTTGGTCTTTTGATGCGAAGGATAGACTTAGGCAACCTTAGGAAGCCTAGAGCCAAAAGAGAACTCAGTTTCCTTCTCTCCCTCTCTCTTTCTCTCTCTCTCGTGAGTTCCCTCTCTCTCACTCTTTCTCATAGTTTTAATTTGAATCTCTTGAGCCTTGGAGTTTTGGGAGCAGGGATTGAAGCTTAGTGGGGAAATAGGAAGCACACAACTAGAAGGGGCAGCTAGGAACGAATTAATCAGAGGTAAATTTAAGTTTTAAGCACTAAATATAAATTTCTTTGATTCTTAGAGTTTACTATGAATTTTAAGTTGGGAGAATTGTTTGCAGTTTGTTTTGGGATAATTAGAATGCCCATGTTATGATGTTAAGAGTCCTAGATTCAATTTTGGCTATAGGGCATATTTAAGTTGAATTCTAGAGAGTATGGCTCGGGGAAAACACAAGAAAATCTAGGGAAAAACTGGGTTTGCGGGGTCGCGTCGCGGCACCGTTCTTGAGTGTCGTGACCCTCATGAACTTAGAAGGCCTAAGGAGGTTGGCTAAATTTCCTTAGCGCCCTGGCGTTGGGCAAGGCGTGCTGTAGCTCTTGTCCATGAAAATGCCTAGGCTGCTCTCTGACTTGTAGAAGGTCGTGACGCCTTTAAGGAGCATCGTGACTTAAATAGAAAATGTAGGCTAACTAGGGCTTTTAAGCTCGGGAACTCAAACTTACGGGCTTGGGAAGGATCCTACTACCCGATTTAGTAGAATTCAAGGTCCCAGAGGCTAGTCTATTATTTTGAAGCTTTTAATTGGTTTAGGTTGTGATGGTTATTTATTATTACATTGTGACTAGGTTTTACCGCTAAGGCTCGAAAATAGGGATCGTGCTCGGGATCGCCTTTTACTGTCAGCTCGGAACTCAAGGTAAGAAAATTGTTTGCGCATGTAGAGCAGGGCATGGCCCGATTATCTTGTATTGTGCTTAGTATTATGTGTATATGTCTACAACTATTATGTTATAGATATGTTGTGAATGAGCGGCAAGGGTCAAGATCAACAACAAGCATGCTGAATGTAGGTTACCATGGCATGGCCACCTAAGGGTGTTGTACTCACCTGCTTGGCTAGGACCATGAACTTGGTGCCTGGTAACGCACCTTGATCGGCTGAGGTCATTGTTGTGATTTATGATGGATTCATGTAGATTGTCAGTTGTGTTTATTTAGTGATGCATTTGTTTAAGTGTATTGTTGTATGCTATGTTGGTGAAGTTTTCTTGCTGGGCATTGGCTCACGGATGCTCTATGGTGCAGGTAAAGGCAAGGTTAAGACCGACCAAGCATGAGTTGGAGGGCATGGAGCGGTGCATACATGTTTGGCCTACCTGGCCTCCACGAATGGGGTAGTTTTGAGGAGCACTATGTAAATGTCTTATTTTGTCGCCTAGGTCAACTGTATACTGACTTTTGAGTTGTAAATATGTTTTAAACAATATTTTGGGATCCCAATGTAACTCTTTTATGATCTTAATGAATTTTCAAACCTTTTATATTGAATTTTTATTAAATGAGTCCTTACTTTAATTTAATCACATTTTGGATCTAACACCCCGATCAGCGAGTCAAATGCACATTTTAAAACTACATGGTAATGGCTCTAGGGTAGTAGGGCATTACAAGTACGGTGATCTTTATGTGAAAGCGATAGTACGCCTCCATGGGGCTTCTAGGTCTATCGTGCCAGATTGGGACCCCATCTTCACTTCCATGTTTTGGGAAAGTCTGCAAAAAGCTATGGGGACACGGTTGAAATTTAGTACAGCTTACCATCCTCAGAAAAATGGTCAGACTGAGAGGATGATTCAAACACTAGAAGACATGTTGCGGGCATGTGTTTTGGACTTTGAAGGGTCCTGGAGTAAATATTTGCCACTGATAGAGTTTTCCTACAACAATAGCTATCAAGCGACCATTGGGGTGGCTCCAAATGAGATGTTGTATGGTAGGAGGTATAGATCATCCATTCATTAGAATGAAATTGGTGAGAGGAAATTCTTAGGTCCTGAAGCAATCCAAAGGACCAATGAGTCCATAGAAAAGATTAGAACTCGGATGCTCGCATCACAGAGTAGACATAAAAGATATTTAGATTTGAAGCACAAAGACATGGAGTTCCAAGCAGGAGACTATGTCTTCCTTGGAGTTTTGCCGCTGAAAGGAGACAAAAGGTTTGGGAAGAAGGGCAAGCTGAGCCCTAGATTTGTAGGACATTTTGAGATCATGGAGAGGATTGTTTAGATAGCCTACATGTTGGCTTTACCTTCGGCATTGTCAGGAGTTCACAATGTGTTTCATTTATCGATGCTCCAAAAATATGTATTAGATGCAACTCATGTATTGCGTTATGAGGATCTGGAGGTACTGACATACTTGTCCTATGAGGGGCATCCAATACAAATCCTAGATAGAAAGGATAGTCTTGAGGAACAAGACTATACCCTTGGTTAAAGTGTTATGGAGGAACAAAAAGGTCGATGAGGGGACCTAGGAATTAGAATCAGACATGTGAGATCAGTATCCCGAGCTGTTTAGGTAAATTTTGAGGACAAAATTTCTATAAGGAGGGGACGGTTGTAACGTCCCAAATTTGTTAATAAGGCTCAGTACCTTGATTACTGTGCCAGGAGGGCATAATTTGATGTCTATGTGTTAATATGATTTAATTATGATTATATATGTGTACTTTTATGAGTTATATTATGATATGACTACTCATGCATGCTTAAGTGTATTAAATGTGCTTATAGGCCTGTTTCTATTAAAAATGATATTTTCGTAATTTTGATCCGTTGAGGGTATATCTGTAATTATATATGTTTTATGGGTGGGACCACATTATCATGTGGATATATTTGAGATATTCGGCATAAGGCGATCCTAGTGAGCAATTTGGCAAAAAAGTCACAACGGGGAATAATACCCAGCTAAAGGCGAGTCTAGGGATATTTTGGTAAGTTGATGAATTACAGGGGATTTTTGGGGTTTGAGTTATAACGAGGGAGAAATACTTGTATTTGGAGGATTAGTGGATTTAATTGGGAATATTAAGTGAAATTTGAGTTGTAGCGGGATTGTGGTGTCAAATGACCAAAATGCCATTGGGGGTTAGTTCTGAAGGTTGTTTAAGGCATGGGTAAATGGGTCTTTTGCTTCTTCTTTTTCAGCTAAAGATATTGCTAAGTCACTAGCTGCCCTCACTCTCACGTTCTCTCCCCCTTGCCCTCTTTCTCTCTCTCATTCTTCCTTTGCTCCAAAAGAGAACCTTGAAGACTTAAGGGGATTTCTAAGTTTAGAAGTGGCTTTTGAGGAAATTGGAGGCTTGCTATTGTAGAGTATGAGATGTTAAGCTTAGGAACTCAATGGGGATTTGAATTCTAGGAGGTAAGTTTAAATCCTGAAGCTTTAAGTTTTCATCTTTTGGTGCTCTTGAAGAAATATTAGAATTCTGAGTTTGGTGGTGTTTAGAGGGGTTTGTTAATTGTTTATGGTGTTTTTTGTATTGCTGGTGTGATTATGTGGTTGAATTGAGTTAAAAATTGAGTTTGGGGTGCATTTGGGAGGATTTGCGATTTCTGAAATTGCTGAAATTTTTGGGTTCGCGGGGTTGCGTCACGACCCTATTCTTGGAGCACCGCGACCCGCATGAACTCAGAGGTGATGGGGTTCCTCTAAACTACCGTGGCATCGCGGCATGTGTCATGTGCCTTTGTGGTTCAAGGATCTCTACCTAGAGGCGCGCCACAGACCTTGAGGGGCAGGTCGCGGCTCTAATTGGGGAAAGTGACCAAATGAGGTTTTGAGTTGCAGGGACTCAAGCCTAAGGGCTCGGGAAGGATTCTACTACCAGTTTAGTAGAATTTGAGGTCCCGAAGGCTAGGACTCAATCTTGAAGCTCTTAATAGGTTTAGTTCTTGATGAATATCTGTTAATTTGTTGTGAATAGGGCTACCACAGGCTCAAAAGGAAAGGATTGTGCTCGTTGTCACTTTACCCTATCGCTCAGGACTTGAGGTAAGAAAACTGACACTTTCACCGAGTGCAGGGCATGCGCCCTAATTATAAGGCACATGAATGACTGTTTCATGAATTTGTTTATAGGTAAATGATTGCTTTGTTGATTCTATGTTGTTATAACTATTTATATTGATCGCTTGGTTAGGAGGCCATTATCGGCATTACATGCGTAATGTATGTCGTAGTGGCGGGGCCATAATGCGAATGCGATATCTGCCAAGTGGCGGGGTCATTGTGAAGATATGATATCCATCTACTCGGCATGAGTCATATATTGTTTGGAAAATCTATGTGAACCAGTTGTGGTTATAGAGTATGCAATTCATGTTAATGTTTATCTAGATATCTGTATGATTTTTTTGGGTTTTCTTGCTAAGCCTTGGAACACGAGTGCTTCGTGGTGCAGGTAAGGGCAAAGGAATGTTGGACCAACCATAAGTTGGAGAGCTGTAGGGGCAGCGTGTACATACTCAGCCTGCTCGGCCGCCACAGTCGAGATATTTTGAGGAGCATGAGTCATTAGTTGAAATTTTCCACTTAGGTCATCTAAGTCTGTAATTTTGATAAATTTTTTATTTTATTTAGAAACTTTTGGGATCCATTTTAACTATTCAACTATTTTTAATGAAAAGTTCAACTTACTGACCAAAAACTTTTAATACCTAAATTGTCGTTTAACCTTCATTACACTTTTAAGTCCAAATGACTCGTTTAACGAGTTAAGCACTATTTTTAACACATGGTGTAACGTTCTTGACTATTTAGGGTGTTACAAATATGAAAGAAATTGGTGCTACAATACAAGCTAAGAAGGTGAAGAAGACTACTGAAGGGAATCTTCTAAGGGTGTTCAGGTGGAGGCAAAGTACATCTGCAAGGGATATCGACCAGCCTTGCAATATTGGGCTTACGAGACCATTCTTGATTTGCAGAAGGAATATGCCAAGCCCTATGGATTCAAGTTCCCTAGGATGCTACAATGGGAGAGCACATGCCAGCCAAAACATATGCACGCAAAGGATATACTTGCCAGGAAACTTGTAAGTTATTTTAAATTAAAAAAAATCCAATTTTTTTGCCTTATACCAATAAACTCCATGAGTTTTTAACTTTCTTGTTTTGTTTCCATTATAGTTGTCATGCATTTCTATCCTCAGGCCTAGACCAGGCTGAAATAGTCGTGGAGGCTGTCATATTTGCGGAGGACGTTGTAGTGGAGGCTGCTCGTGATACTAGTGCACCTAGTCCTACTCTTGCTCTTGGGGCTTATGAGGTTGTGTTGGGTGAGATGGCTAGACTATCAGGTGTAGTCGACGAGATTAAGGCCACTCTAGGTACCGTGCTAAAAAATAAGAAGTTATATTGGAGAAGATGGCAACACTTGGTGGTATACCTACTCCTACACCTACTCGATTAGAGGACGTAGAGTATATGACATCCCCCCACATGTTACGAGCCTCCAGTTGGAGAAGTCACACCTCCTCAGCCAATGGAAATGTTCCTAGGTACTACTAATCTATGAGTTACATTTTTTTAAATGAAGTAGATTGTATATTAATTGTTTTGTTACAGGTAAATGCACTAGCCAAAGACCAATAAGGTACGAGGACTATACTCTAGCAGCCAAGCGACCAATATTTAAAGTCCCAGTGGATATCAATCTTTTAAAGGAGTTAGATCAAGATATGTTGACGACTTTTAACCAATTGGTATTCGGTGAGATTGACAACATGAAATTGGGGAAGTTGGAAAGTTGTGAGGGCACCCCTGTTTGGTTTCTGAAGTTGAAAGTGGCAAAAGAGTCCAGGAAGGGTCGAGACAGGTACGCTAGAGAAGCCAGACGGAGTCCACCACTGTGTGTCATGAGTTTGGAGCAGCGACCCCCGAAAAGATTTAAGGGAGAAAATGACTCAATCACGTTCACAGAGGAGGATGCACGAGGGGTGCACTTTCCCCATAATGATCCTTTGGTGTTGACAGTTCAGTTGGCCAACATGCGGGTGCATCGGGTCCTCGTAGACAACGGAAGTTCCATAGATATCTTATATCGCCCCGCCTTGGAGAAGATGGGTTTAGGCATCAGAAACTTGAAATCCTGTCAATCCTCCTTATACGGATTCATGGGGGACTCGATACAACCCTTAGGGGTGAGCGAATTGGCACTCACCATGGGAGAACAACCCCGACAGACCACAGTCATGGCAAACTTCGTCGTAGTAGATTGTGCTTCAGCTTTCAATGCGGTATTGGGGAGACCATCCCTAAGAGAATTGAAAGTGAACACTTCAATATATCACCTCACCGTCAAGTTCCCAACTCCTAGTGGAGTAGCGAGTATGAAAGGAGAACAAAGAGAGGCAAGGGAGTGTTATAACACCTCCCTTCGCACGTCTGTGAAACTGCGAGAACCGATGGCGATGGTGGTGCATGGGGGCGCAAACCCACAGGAACTAGACCCCAGAATCATGGAGGACCCAGGGGTTGAACCTGTGGAGGAGGTAGAGGAGATCATGGTGATGGAAGAGCCATTGCGAAAGTTGAAGGTGGGAAAAAGCCTTCAAAGCGACGCGAAGGAGAAGTTGGTAAGGTTTTTAAAGGACAATCTGGATGTATTTGCTTGGAGTCATGAAGACATGGTAGGAATAGATCCAGCCATCATGTGCCACCATTTGAATATCGCCTCTGAGGCAAGGCCCGTCAGGCAGAAAAGACGAGTGCTTGATCTAGAGAGGTACGCAGCCTTAAAGGAGGAGGTGGACAAGTTGGAGGCCAATGGGTTCATCCGTGAATCCTTCTATCCTGTATGGGTGTCGAACCCAGTGCTAGTCCCGAAACCGAATGGAAAATGGAGGACTTGCATTGACTTATCAAACCTCAATAAGGCTTGTCCTAAGGACAATTTTCTGCTTCCAAGGATAGATCAGCTGGTGGACGCAACGATCGGGCACGAGTTACTTAGCTTTATGGATGCCTACTTTGGATACAACCAGATACCTATGAACCCAGCCGGCAAAGAGCATACGTCATTTATAATGGATAAAGGGCTCTACTATTATAAGGTGATGCCTTTCAGATTAAAGAACGCGAGTGCCACCTATCAGAGATTGGTGAACAAAATGTTCACTAACCAGATAGGGAGGAACATGGAGGTATACATTGACGATATGCTGGTGAAGACCAAAAATGCCACAGAACTCAACAATGACCTGGGAGAGATGTTTAACACACTCAGGAAGTACCGAATGAAGTTGAATCCACTCAAGTGCACTTTCGGTGTATCCTCAGGAAAGTTCTTAGGTTTCATGGTCAACTCTAGAGGCATCGAAGCTAATCCTGAAAAGATAAAGGCCCTAAGAGAAATGAGCCCTCCCAAGAACAGGAAGGAGATGCAATGTCTAACGGGACGGGTGGCAGCCCTTAATAGATTCATCTCGAGGTCTACGGACAAGTGCCTCCCCTTCTTCAATATCCTAAAAGGGAGCAAAAAGTTCGCTTGGGATGAAGAATGTGAGGATGCTTTTTTCAAGTTGAAGGAACACTTAGGGAAGCCACCCTTGTTGGCAAAATCTTAAAGGGGCGAAAGGCTATACTTATACTTGGCAGTATCCGAGCATGCCATAAGTGCTGCCCTGGTTAAAGGAGAGAAGAAACACTAGCGACCTATGTACTACGTCAGTAAACGGTTAGTAGATGCGGAGAACCGATACCCGGAGATAGAGAAGTTGGCATACGCGTTAGTTGTGGCTTCAAGGAAGTTGAGGCCCTATTTCCATGCCCATGCGATCGAAGTACTCACCAATAGCCCTTTAAGGCAGGTCTTGCATAAACCTGAAACCTCGGGGAGACTGATGAAGTGGTCGATCGAGTTGAGTCAATTCGACATCGCTTATACCCCAAGGACCTCCATCAATGGGCAAGTGCTCGCAGACTTCATAGTGGAATTCACCTATTGACAAAATGGAGGAGGAGATGAAGAAGAGGGACAATCATTCATAGAAGGAGATCCAAGGAGTTCTGAAGAATGGAGCCTGCATGTAGATGGAGCATCCAACGAAGGAGGATCTGGAGCAGGTATCGTGATGACTGGACCCGAAGGGCACAGGATGTACTGTGCGATACGGTTTGGGTTCAAAGCCTCGAACAATGAGGCAGAATACGAAGCGCTTCTAGCAGGGTTGCGGTTGGCCCAGGGGCTAAAGGTAATGCATCTACACATCTTTAGTGACTCACAGTTGGTGGTATTCCAGGTGAAGGGTGAGTATCAAGCGAGGGGTCCCAAGATGACTGCATACTTGGAAAGTGTAAGAGGTTATTTGGGGCAGTTGGTGGAGTATAGCATAGAGCAAATCCCGAGAGAGAGGAATACCCATGTTGATGCCCTCGCGAAGATGGCTTCCACTAAAGATGGGGATACCCTTGAATCAGTGCCTGTGGAATACTTACCAAGGCCAAATATTGTTAATTCAAACGTTCACATGGTCAGCATCCCAAAGGAGTCATGGGCCAACCCGATTATAAGCTACCTGAAGGATGGAGTTGTGCCAACAGACAAGAGGGAGGCTCGAAGGCTAGTATATAAAGCAGCCCGATACACCTTGGTAGATGGGATCTTATACAAGAGGGGGTTTTTTATGCCACTCTTGCGATGTGTTGATGAGGAAGAGGCTATGAAGGTACTGTATGAAATACATGAAGGTGAATGCGGCAACCATGCGAGTGGACCATCCACAGCTCGAAAATCCATGAGGCAAGTGTACTACTGGCCCTCCATGGAGAGAGATGCAAATGATTTCGCAAGGAAATGTGACAAATGCCAGAGGCACGCAAACTACTCCCGAAAACCCCCGAATGAATTAACTAGCATGACCAGCCCTTGGCCCTTTGCTATCTAGGGGATAGACCTGATTGGCGCCCTTCCCCCAGGTAGAGGTGGAGCAAAGTACGCGGTAGTACCCGTAGATTACTTCACCAAGTGGGTTGAAGCGGAACCTCTAGTAAAGATAACGACCAAGCATATCATCACCTTTGTAAACAAATTCATTGTCTGCAGATATGGAGTGCCCTACAAAATTATTTCTGACAACAGCACCAAGTTTGAAGGGGAAACATTCGAGGAGTACTGTAGGGAAAGAAGGATAAGGAGAAGTTTCTTGGTTGTTGTGCATCCACAGGCCAATGGGCAGGTGGAGGCCATTAACAAAGTCCTTAAGAAGAACTTAAAAACAAAGCTAGAGAAGATGAAAGGGGCATGGGTCGAGGAGTTACCTAATGTGCTTTGGGCCTACAGAACCACTCCGCGCACAACCACTGGAGAGACCCCTTTCTCCTTAGCATATGGATGTGAGGTTGTCCTCTCGATTGAGATGAAGGTTAAATCCTACAGGATACAGGCATACGAGGACCAGGTCAACCATGCGGCAATGGCCGAAAGCTTAGACATGCTAGAAGAAAGAAGGGAAAAGGCGCAAATGAGAGTGGCAGTATACGAGCAGCGGGCAGCAAGGTACTACAACTCGAGGGTGCGAGAGAGAACATTCAGAGTAGGCGACCTGGTATTAAGAAAAGTACTCCCCAACACGCGAGACCCGGGGGCGGGGGTGCTTGGGGCGAACTAGGAAGGGCTCTACCAAGTCGCTCAATACATACCACCAAACACCTATAAGTTTGCGTGCATGGATGACACCGTCATACCTCAAGCATGGAATGCGGAACACCTCAAGAAGTACTACCAGTAAGACTTCCACATCTGATGCAAGCAGTATCTATGTTTAGTTTGTTGCATGTTATGTTAGCTTAGTAGACAAGAATCGAAGAGGTTGCCTAGATAACCTCCCAAGTAGATGTAAACTTTTCATATATATCGTTGTAACCTGCCTACTATGAATGAAACTATTCACAACTTTGCATGTTATTTTTCTTCTCTATGCGAGCATCAACCAAAGTGCCTGCTGAAATAAATTTCACCAAGCACTTGGGGGGTAGGACAGGAGGCACGAGTATAAAAAAAATCTCTTATATTCAAAAGGATTAGCTACCCTTATGAATATCAAGGGAATAGTTTAAAAGGATGACCTCCAACCAAAGGCCGACATCCCAGGGGGTGAGGCCGTAAGGAAGGAATCTCCCAATAAGTCTCGAATGGTCATTAAACCGGCTAGCCCAAAAGGGTCCTACAAGAGACCCTTGAAGAAATAGTACTATATATAATGACGAGAAGGACGCTTCTCGCAAAAAGTAACAAGCGCGCGCAAAGAATATGAAAGGACCCCAAGAGCCCAATGGGTTAACATGTCCTTACAAGTATAATCAAGGTGCACCAGAAAGATTACCATCATCAGATCAAGGAAGAGATATGTAATCCACAAATAATAATAATAAGAGGGACTTACCAAAGTCCCTTAATTTTGATGAACACAAAAAAAAAAAAGAGAAAGGGGAAATAATGCGAGGGATTACATAGCAACAACATACATAGGCTGAATACAAAAGAACCTACAAACTTCCATCCTGGCCCTTTCACTCAAAAATCTTCTCAACGACATAATCTCCAAAGGGAGATAGGTCAACGGTGGGGTTGGTCCTCCATACAGCGTGTAGCGTGCGCTCGACTATGCGATTCATAGCATTCATAAGCTCAACCTCGAGCACAATAATCCTCTCGTTTAAAGTATGGATGGTAGCCTCCAGCTAGGTGTTTGTGTGAGAGGTTGATGCAACCTAGGCTAAAGTGGCGTCCCTCTAGCAAACCGCCTCCGTCAGTTGACTTGACAAGACATCCTTTGCCGCCTCGGCCATCGATAGGTTCCCTAATGCCTCCTCGAGCTCGCGTTGTAATCGTTGGGTCGATGAGGAGTTTGAGGTGATCAGCCGATGACTCAAGATAGAAGCCTAAGTAAGGGCAAAGATATAGAATAAAGCCTCGAGGGTCAGGCAATATAAAAAAAAATCTATCATAAATGAATAAACCGAGTATCTCGACAAATACCTGCAAGGAGGCTCGCATATAGGCGTCTTCTAGCTCAGCGTCGGGGACATTGTGCAGAGTTCCCTACTCGCCTTTGGGAAAGTTTCTCAGATGATGGCTCATGTCTTCCCCATACGGGCTTGCCAGAGGATGATCTTCGGAAGCAGAAACATAAGCTTGATCGGGGGAGATGCGTGTGCTTGCCGAGGCGCGCTTTGGCAGGGATGGGGACCGAGAAGGTCCTGATCCATCCGCAGTGGTGCGGGGAGCAGAAAAGCGCAGAGTCATCTCCTTAGGTAAAGAGGCGCCTGAAGATGCCCGCCTAGGACGCCTCCCCGAGGGTAGAGGAGTGTTGCACCTAAAAAGAGAAACCTCTCATGTATGAAATCAAAGTGATAATAGTCTTACTTGGGGTGTTGAAGCTAGTGTGTCGGGTGTTCCCGCTATAAGTGAAGAAGTAGTCTGTCTTCCACAAGCCCCTATTCGAAATGGAGCCCTCCACGAGGGAATTCCCTTTATGGGCCGCGGCTTTCTGGAGCTGGTAGAACCCGGGGGCAGATGTATTCGCCCTAAGGTTATAGAAGTAATGAACCTCGCTCATGGAGGCCCTCTGGAATGCACCTGATGGTACAACACATATAGGCTGCTAAGCATCACCCAAGAGTTGGGGGACAATTGTAGAGGCGCTAGTTCAAAGTAGTTAAGCACTTTGACGAAAAAGGGGTGAAGCGACAGAGCCCTACCAGATCGGATTATGGCATCGCTGAAGGCCACGAACCCTTCTGGCGGCTCAGATGTGCGTTCATTACACTTTGGGATGAAAAACTTGAGATTTGATGCTAACTGATGAGCATTTAGCATGTTGGTCAGTTTAGTGGTGGTAAGGCTGGACCTGCCCGTTTCTTCGAAAGTGTTAGAGGTTCTCTTCAGCATCTCAGGTACCTAGGCAGAGATAGGCAGTTTATGAGCCATAGATTTTCTAAGGATCCTAGAAGACCCCCCATGTGTCCTACATCTACCAGCACTTTGCTTGACCTTAGGGCGTAAGACCGAGGGAAGGGGAGGAAGCGTGGGTGGGATCATAGAAAGGAACTCCAATTCAACCGATTCACGTCTACCGCCTTCGAAGAAGGGACCCCTATGACCGGGAGACTCGTCACCACAAAAGGAAAAAGGCTCAGGGGGCAATTTTTCTTCTAGGCAAGCAATTTCAGAAAGGCAATCCTGAAGGATTGATTGTAGCTGGGAAATGTATGTCGCATGCTGGGGGGAGAAACCTAAACCCTCGTCCCTGGTATTGGATTCTAGCTCCTTCTCCAGGTCGCACGCTTTCTGTCTGAGGTAGGACAGTCTCCAGAGGTAGAGCGTTCGCACACCCCCACGGTTAGAGGGTCTACGAATGTCGGCCTCTGAGTCGGAGGATGACAACTCAATGAATTCACAATTGGACGGACCTTCGGGACATCGCCTAGACGCCATGGACCAGTTAAGACTCGAGGGCATATATGCGTAAGGGTAACCCTATATCTACAACATGAGTGTGAGGGGTATAAGAAAAGGGCCTATGCATATGTACTTGAAAGGCCATACGAAAAGAATGACAAACTCTGAAGAATGAGTGTCATACAACCAGTAATTCTACCCCCGCGTAATCAATATAAAAAAAGAAAAAAGAAAAAAGAGGAAGGGGCATGTGCATCATTGGAGGAAGGAGGCATACCTGGAGGTATATGTATGAAGCCGAAGGTGTGCAAGGATAGACTTATGGAGGCATAAGGTTGATTGAGCGATAAGAAAGGGCAAGACCGGGAGCAAGAGAATGCCTAGCGTCACCGCAATGGTAGCCCAAAAAAAAAGCAAAATAATCAGGAAAAATAATAATAAAAAAAAGGAGGATGAATAAATGAAATGGAAGGAAAATTACCTCAAGAATGCTTTTGTGGTGGATGGAACCTTTGAACTCTTGAAAGTGGTTTGGAGGGAATACCACTAGGCTAGGCAAATTTTGGTGTGGAGAAATGACTTCAAGCCTTGGGGTATGTATAAGGAAAGTCAAGGCCCCCTAGCCATTGGATTCAAGTCCATATGAATGGTGGAGATCAAGAGTATGGGTAGCCTTGGGATCTGCAATTGAGAATGATTGGCCCTTATGCAATCTTAGCGACATTCATGGATCCCCCAAAACTTAGATGGTTTTTGTGTTTCTTTGGATACTATAAAGAAACACAACTTCAAAACTCACTTTGTGTTTCTTCAAGCAACATTGGATAGCGCTCCAAGGTTGAGTCCACCAAAATTGTCCGTACACATCAAACAAGAGAAGAAGAAAAAAGTCTACAAGCACTCTTGAAAGTGTACTTATAGACTTAGGGGCAAGTGTAAATGTCGAGTAATATCCTAAGAAATATTTGAAATGGTGTCCATTCTTGAAGGCTTTGCAAGGTCCAATGTGCCCACGCTAGGGTGATAAGCTCAAGTCTCGAGATGCATAGACACATGCATCCGAGCATAAGTCTTCAAGGGCTATCATGTGAGGGACTCGCCATGCAAGGCTACCCTATGTCTCGCTATGCGAGGCTGCCTTGTGCCGCGTCGTGAAAGGATCCCGCACGCACCTTAGTACCCGAACATGGGTACCCCGAGGCACAACCCTCGCTATGCGAGGTTCAAGGCCAGCCTCCCGCGCGCACCCTAATACCCGAACATGGGTACCCCGAGGCACCACCCTTGCTATGCGAGGTTCAAGGCCAGCCTCCCACGCGCACCCTAGTACCCGAACATGGGTACCCTAAGGCACCACCCTTACTATGCGAGGGTCAAGGCCAGCCTCACATGCGCACCCTAGTACCCGAATATGGGTACCCCGAGGCACCACCCTCGCTATACGAGGTTCAAGGCCGGCCTCCTGCGCACCTCGTCTACGTGAAGCATCGCACCCAGTCGTCGTGTGATCCGCCTAAGCTAGCCTCGTTGCTTCTCATGGATCCCGCGCCCATAGGCGCACGTGTCCGCACCATTGGCCAACCTCGCTATGCGAGGGTGCAGCCTCACTACTTCTCATGTGTGCACCTTGTTCCGCCACAAACACCCCCCGCGCCTTGGTTTCTCATGACATGTATAGTTTGGAGCCTCCTCGATATATGCACGAGGAACACTTGGAAACACCAAACGGGTATGTCAAATAATCATTAGGCGCCAAACATGAATTGATGAGGACGAATGGGTACAAGGTACATACACTGATATAGGATGTACGATCATGAAGGGGTCAGAGGTGTGGTCCTGTCATCTTCGTCTGACGAGTAGTGGCGGTACGAACTTGTACGGAGAGTGGAGGCACTACCTGAGCACCCCCGAAAATATTCCAGAGTCCACAGTACGATGTCCTGCACCACTACTTGGGCATTGTCAGGGTAGACACCACTATGTCCTGAGCCACTACCCTGACCCTGTACCTGCATACGTCCATGTCCCCTGAGACCTACTTGTATCAGGGGGCCAATAGAGCCCACCTATAAATAGGTTTCGACCCCTCAGGTTAAGGGGTTGGAAAACTGATTGTATGAGGAGACGTTTAAGAAATATATGATCTTTGTTCCATTGTAGTTCTGATTTTTCTATTGATTCAAGTTCTTTCCATCTGATTCTTAGCTATCTTTAGTATAATAATCTGAGTTTTCTAACCTTAAATCATTGACAAGTTCTTACCGTCAACAATACAGATATGGAATTTATACCTTCTTGTAAGAGATTGGATAAGGGTTCTCTTAAGGGTTGACTTTTGGGAGTGAAAATGTTATTGAGCTCAAATTCATAATTTAGTTATGAATTAACCTTCACTAGTGAAGTCAATGGTACTTAAGGAAACAAGATATAATTAAAAGGGTACAACAGTAATTTTATTCCCGGTTAATTATGAACCATTATTAGAGGGTTAATTTGTATGAAATGATTATATCAATGGACGCTTTATTGTTATAAAGTACTCAGTAAATGAAATGTCTATAATTACAAGAGTGCAGTCTCATATTTATAGTAAAGTAATCATGAGATTAATAAATTAAGATTATTTAATAAAAGATTTTAATTAATAATCTTAAATTTATTGGAGCTTGGAATTATATGTCCATAGGTCCCCACAGCGGCTCTATCAACACTATTCAAGGCAATAGTTGATATGAAGGAGAAAATGGTGAAAAGACATATTTAAGAAGAAATTTGTTCTTCGGCCCAAATATGCAATTATGTGATAATAGTGATTAATTAATTAATTAAAAATTAGTTTTAATTAACAAAATTAATTAATAATTAATTATTATATAATTTTCGAAAATTATATCAAATAATTAACTAATTATAATTTTTGAAATTATAATAAAATTAATATTTAATTTTCGAAATTAGTATTAATTAAAATTGGTTTTAATTAATTGGTAGAATTAATTAAATATTTTTATTTGAGTGGGAGATAATAATCTGATAAGTTCAAATTGGATTTGAATTTAAAAGATTGATATTTATTCAAATAATTAATTATATTTGATAATTAGTTAAAAAAGATAATAGATTCAAATTTGAATCAATTATCAAGTTGTTGGATTTTATATGATAAGGTAGTTTGAATAAATAACTAAATAATTGTGGAAAAATCAAATATCCCTAATTTATAGGGTGCTACACGACACACATAGTCCTTGGACTGTATGTGGCGTGAGCAGTGTAAAAAATCAGAGATAGACTTTTCACTTTTATTTATTTAATTAATTAATGAAAAATTCAAAAGTTAGTTTTTGATATTTTCATTAATAAGATAATTAATTAATTAAAAGATAATTTGTAAATTGGTTACAGATTTATTTTTTATATTTGAATATTTTCTATTTAAGTTAGACTTATGAGAAAATAAAAACATATACTGAAGAAGACAGATTTTATTCGCTCTAAAGAAAAGAACAATACTTTTCTATCTCTCCCTGAAAAAGATATAGAACAAATCTCAAGCATATTCTCTTAATCTCATGTGTTGAGCACATCAAACTGAATCTGAAATAAACCATCATTTATTCTCTAAGTGCCCACACACTTCTTGAGGTGTAGAGAACGTTGTGGAAGATCTTGGTGTGAGTACCTAGGAGCAGCGTGGATAGGCAGATCGTTTATTTACGAAAAGATAGCAAGGACACTTGATAGGCATCAAGAGGTATGTTTTCTATTCTTTTCTTGCTTATGATTAATGTATGTACATCAATGGATCCGCATAGTTAAAGGAAGTTTAAATATGTTACAAAAAACTTTGTTGTACACTGGGCCAACCCACCACCATTCCGATGCATATTAGGAAACTCGTTCCTAACAATTGGTACCAGAGCGGTCATTAATCTCTGCATACATTAATTACTATGTGGGCATAATACGCATTCTTATGTTATCGTAATATGTGTGAATGGATGGATGTATGTATGATTAAAGTTTATTCTTAAGGGTCATTAATTATATGGTGTTTTGGGTTTAACAATTGTTCTTAAATTTCTAGATGAAAAATGTAAGCCATTTTGGGGCATAGGAATTTTTGGTAATTTAATTTTCTATATTAAATTATTTGAAAAAAATTTGTAAGGTCTGAGCCTCAGGTTTCGTGCCCCAAAGCCCGAGCCTAAGACAGCTGTATGGCCCCGTGGCCTAAGGCTCCCACGCGCGTGCCCCTGTGCTGCCTTCCGCACGTACCGCGCACCCCTGCACTACTTACTGCGCGTACCGCACGCCCCTGCGCCTGCCAGTCCTGCGTGCCCATGCAAGCCACCAGCTACTGCCGCACCTCCCAGCCGCTTGCCTCCTACCCCATGCCGAGCCTCATGCAGCCGCCCCTAAGGTTTGTAAACCCTAGGGCTTGCATCTAAGTTATCCATTAAAATTATGGGCCTAATTAATTTTAGCCCATAATTAAAAATTGTTTTATTTTGAACTAATTGTTTGAGCCCAAATTCAAAACTGGGCCTAATAACTTATTGGGCATTAAAGCCCAAGTTAATTATTCTTAAAATTTGTTTAAGATAATTACAAGTTATTTTAATTCAAATTAAATGGATAAATGACTTAATGGAACAAGTCTACTTGTGAAGGCCCAAATTTGAAGATTGCGTTCTCTTTAGGTCTTATTTAGTTTCTTACATTTTTGTGTATTTTTTGCAAGTGTTGTCATTTTTCTAACAATACCCAAGACACCCGGCCCACATTTATTTATTTAGTATTTACTTATTTAAATGTTTGAATGTAATTAAATTGTTTAATACTTTATCATGCATTTTTTACATGCCATACATATTACCCACACAATATTTAAAATTAGCATGCATCTCATATGAGTAGAAATATGCCTTAGGATTGTCCTATGTGATTATATGTTATATGTGATGGACCATATAATAATAAATCTAGTTTTAACTAGTTCAAAAGCGGAAATTATTTTTAAAAGTAATTTAATTTCTAGTATTTAATAAAATTATTTTATTAAATAATAAATGATATTCCTAGTAATTATAGAAAATTAAAATTGAATTAATTAGGACATAGTTCTATTATTTTAATTTTGTTTGATTGGATTAGTAATTATTAGAATATCATTTGGTAAAAATAGATCACTTTATTTTTACAAACTAATTAAAAAGCATAGGATGTTTTGAGAAAACACATATTTTAAAATAGTGAGTGGGAGAGGGAGTTATGACAATAAGTCCCATTGTCTCCATTATTAGTTGGCACCGAGGTAACATGGAGAGGGTCTCGCGACACCATTGCTTGTGTCCCCCTAAGGAAGGCTTCCGAATGTGTTATTCTCAAGGAAAACTTCTTTTTCAAGAATAGGATTTAATGATGTATTTCAAGTTTGATTGACCCTAAGGCACACTCTTGAGTTAAGTCATTAATCTAAAATAATGGGTTACACTCACAAGGTGCATTTAGGCTTTCGAGCGGACTAGTGTATTCTTGACCAAACAAGTGGTTGTTTATAAGTCAAAAGAGAAATGTTGATGTGAGTTTTCACTTATAAATTTGAGAACTTGTCTCAAAATCATTTGGGAATTAGTCTGACCTACCCTAAGGCTGGTCCATTAATGTTCAAATTAATTAACCGTGGAATTAGTAATTACTTTTTTATGTATTCTTTAAATGTTGCATTCATGCATCACGTTTACTTTTTTGAAAATTACTGATATTTATTATATTCATAAATTCATCTTTGTTTATTTATTTATTTTCAGCAATCATGTCTAGCTCAAATCATGTATCTTCTTTACTTGCAAATGAAAAGTTGACTGGTGAAAACTACATGAAAGGGAAATCAAACTTGAACATTGTATTAATATGAGAGAACCACGAATTTTTCTTGACTGAGGAATGTCCTGAAGTCCCTCCCGCTACTGCTGCCAAAACTGCAAGGGAAAAGTTTGATAATTGGATCTTATCAAACAACAAAGCAAAGTGCTATATGCTTGCGAGTATGAGCAATGTGCTCATAAAGAAGTTTGAGAACACTGAGAATTCTTATGAGTTCTGGGATACCCTTCAAGATATGTTTGGGCAGCAGTCAGATCAGTGTAGGCATGAGGCCACCAGATCCTACATGACCAAGAAAATGAAGAAAGGAGTTTCTGTCAGAGAACATATATTAGACATGATCAATATAATGCAAGATGCCATTATCCATGGGGCAATCATTGATGAAAGGACTCAAGTGAGCATTATACTTGAATCGCTTTCTCTAGATTTTAAAGGTTTCACAACCATGTCATGAACAAATTATCATATAACATGACACAGCTGTTGAATGAGTTGCAAACTTATGAATCTCTTAACAAAGGTTCTGAGAAAGAAGGAGAAGCAAATGTTGCTGATTCTAACCCATCCTCTTCAAAGGATAAAACCAAAAAGAGGAAAAAATGGATATGGAAAGGACAAGGAGAAAGAAAAAGAAAAAGACAAGAATTCAAAGAAGCCTAACAAGTCATCCAAAGGCAAATAGAACAAGAACACCAAAAGCTCCAAAAAGAAGACCCCTAAAGGGACTTGTTTTCACTGTGGAGTAGATGGTCACTAGAAGAGAAACTGTCCAAAGTATCTCGCAAACCTGAAAGAGAAAAAGAAAGGTAAATTTGATTTACTTGTGTTAGAAGCTTGCTTAGTGGAAGACAATTCCTCATCTTGGATAGTAGATTCAGGAGCCACTAATCATGTTTGTTTTTCTCTACAGATTCTTAGTTCAACAAGGAAGCTTGCTGATGGAAAGGTGACTATGAGGGTAGGCAGTGGTCAGATTGTCTCTGAGTTGGAACAGCCCATCTGGAATTTGAGAAGAATAAATTTCTTATTTTAGAGAACGTTTATTATATTCCTGGGTTTTCTAGAAACTTAATTTCTGTTTCTATGTTGCATGAACAAGGTTTTAAAATTTCTTTTAATAATAATTCGATTGTTATTTCAAGATATGGTTTTAAGATATGTTATGCAAAATCTATTGATGGGCTTTATAAACTGGAAGCTAAAGAGAAATATGCTTATAATTCTCAATTATTTAAAATATTTAATCCTAGATCTATTAAACAACAAAAGACTGATTCCGATAGTGAAACATATCTGTGGCACTTGAGATTGGGACATATTGGTCTGGATAGAATTAATAGGCTTGTAAAGGATGATCCTTTAAGAGAACTATCTATTAGATCTCTCCATGTTTGTGAATCCTGTCTAGAAGGCAAGATGACCAAGAGACCTTTCTCTGCTAAAGGTTCAAGAGCTACAGAACCACTTCAGCTGGTACATACAGATGTTTGTGGTCCACTTAATGTACAAGCAAGAGGAGGTTATGAATACTTTGTCACTTTCGTTGGCGATTATTCAAGATATGGTTACCTGTACTTAATGCAAAGAAAATCTAAAACTTTTGGAAAGTTCAAAGATTTTCAAGCAGAGGCTGAAAAGCAATTAGGTAAATCACTGAAAGTTCTTTGATCTAATCGAGGAGGAGAGTACTTGGATTTTGAATTCGAGGACCATGTGCGTGAGCATGGTAGTCAATCCCAACTCACAGCACCTGGAACGCCACAGCAAAATGGTGTTTCAGAAAGACAGAACAGAATGTTACTAGATATGGTTAGATCAATGATGAGCTTCTCATCATTACCACTGTCATTTTGGGGCTATGAAATTCAATGTGCTCTATACATATTGAATGTTGTTCCATCTAATTCTATCCAAAAGACACCCATGGAATTATGGAATGATTGTAAACCTAGTTTACACCATTTTTGAATTTGGGGGTGTCTCGCACATGTGCTTAAAGGAAAGATCGGGAAGTTGGAATCATGCTCTGAAGTGTGCATGTTTGTGGGATATTCCAAAGAGACAAGAGGTGGAATTTTCTATAGTCCAAAAGAAAATAAAACATTTGTATCGAAAAATGCAACTTTTCTTGAACATGACTATGTCAATAACCACAAACCTCGCAGTAAGGTTGTACTGGAGGAGATGGTCTTGAATGAAGTTGCAAAGTCACCAGCAACAACCAATGAAAAACAGCAAGAGGAAACTGCTAGTTCTAGTCAGAATAGTAGAGAGCCTCGTCGTAGTGGGAGGGTTAGTAAGCAACCCATACGCTATGAACACGAAGTTCAATTGCTTGTGTCTGACACAAACAAAGACAATCCATTGACATTTCAAGATGCAATTTATGATTCTGACAAGAAAAAATGGCAAGACGCCATGAACCAAGAAATGGAATCGATGTATTCCAATTATGTCTGGGTTCTTGAAGATCCACATGAGAATATCAAACCCATTGGTTGCAAAGAGATATTCAAGAAGAAAAGAGGAATGGATGGGAAATTAGAGACTTTCAAAGCAAGGCTTGTAGCCAAAGGCTACACACAGAAAGAAGGGGTTGATTATGAAGAAACTTTTTCTGCAGTAGCCATGCTAAAATCCATTCGTATACTCTTATCCAATGCTGCGTGCATGGATCATGAGATTTAGCACATGGATGTCAAAACAACTTTTTTGAATGGCTACCTTGACGAAACCATTTACATGTCTCAACCAGAAGAGTTCGAAGTAAAAGGTCAAGAGCAAAAGCTTCTTAGGTCCATCTATGGACACAAACAAGCTTCTAGATCTTGAAATCTTAGATTTGATGACACAATTAAAACGTTTGGTTTTGAACAAAATGTTGATGAACCTTGTGTCTATAAATAAATCAAAGATGGTGTAGTAGTATTTCTAACGACCCAAAAATTACTAATAAGGCTTAAGGGCCTTGATTAGTATGTCGAGAGGGCATAATTGGGCTATGTGTGATTTAAATGATTAAATGCACGATTATGTGATAATCATGTTTACATGATTATATGGATATATGTGATGCATGATTAAGTATTAGTGTGCATGTAGGCACTGTTTAGATTATAAGGGCATATTCATAATTTTGGCTTGTTGAGGGCAAAAATGTAATTATTTGCGATAAATTGTTGAGACCACACTATTATGTGGATATATTTGCAGCTTGTGGCTCGAAGCGATTCTAGTGAGCGGTTTAGCGAAATAGTCACAGCGGGGGTTTATACCCGGCTCGGGGGAGCCTGGGGGTTTATTTTTTGGGAATCAGGGAAATATATTGGAGATTTTTAGCCCTTGGGGAAAATAATTAGTGATTAATTAGATGACGGGAATTAAGTGGTAAATATTAGGAACACTTGAGGAATTAGCAGGAATTGGGAGCAAATAACCCAAATGCCCTTAGAATGTTTAAACACTTAGGTTTATTTGGGAGGGAAAAATGGTCATTTGATGGTTGAAAAGGGGATAAGGGTTATTCTGTTTTTTTTTTTTTAGACTTAGTGGAAGTTGTAGAAAATAGTAGAAACTGAAGGAAAGAAAGAAAGAAGAAAAACAGAGACTCATTGTTCTCCCACACGGTTTCTTCTCCCTTCACCCTTCCTTCTGAAATTTGAAGCTGTAAACTCAGAGGAGGTTTAGGCTAGAGCTTCGGACTTGGTTCTTGGTGAAGCTAGAAGGTTCGGCTGAAGTTAGTTTCCAATTAAGGTAAGGTTTTTTAGGATGGCTGAATTTTGTTATGTTTGATCTTTGAATCTGATCTTTGGATGGGAATTCAAGGATTTGAGCTTGGGAACTTGAGGAACTAAAGGCTGGAAGGGTAGAGAGGGCAACTTAAGGTCGGATTCTCCATTAAAGGTAATAATTTCTAGGCTTGATCATTTGAATTTTTGGGTTTTCTGGTTAAGTTCTTGAACTTCAAGCTCAATCTTGGTTTTCTGTGCTTGATGGTGCATGTGGCCAAGTTTGATGTTGTTGGGCCATGTTGGATGAGATGTAGTGGATGGTAGGCTTAATTTGAAGTGTGGTTGAGGTTTGGAGGGAATTTATGGAGTTTTGGCTCGAGAAATTTGAAGGAAAAACTCAGAGGGTTACTGGTGCTGTTTGTAGCACTGTAGCGCTAGCATTAGAGCGCTACAACGCTATGCTTGGCTTTCTGGGGGGGCGTTTGTCTCTGCATGTAGTGCTGTAGTGCCCACCTTGTGGCGCTATAGCACTACCCTGCCTCTAGAAATGGGTTTTGGGTATTTTTCTTAGGGTTTTTGCTTGGGGGCTCGGGGGTCGATTCCACCACCCCATTTGGCGGAATTGGGGCTTCCTGAGGGCTTGGGATTGGTCCCGAAGTTAGCTTATGGAATTGATTGTTAATGAGGGTTCTATTTTATGGTTGTGACTAGGTGTACGCTAAGGCTCGGACGAGATCGTGCTCAAGGATCGTTTCTATTAACCAAAGCGCTCTGAATCAAAGGTAAGAAAACTGCACCCGGTTATGTGGTTATGTTGGGAATTAGAGTTCCCTATACTTGCATGTGGCATCATATGATGGTATTATGCCATGGGGACATGAGATAAACGACCTAAGAGTGTCGGGATCTATATTTGTGCACAGGACGTGGCTCGGCCACTGGTTGCTGAGGTTAAGTATATAATCACTAAGCTCGGCCTAAGCGAGCCAGAGTCAATAGAATAGGCAAAGGGTGCAGCCTAAGGGTGTCGACCTTGGATATTATGTGATATGTTTATTGCTTTTAATCTGATGATTATGGCATGTTTATTATCTGGATGATTGATTATTGGTTTGCATATTGGTATCATTAATTATATGAACAATGTGACTTGCTGAGTATCTGATTAGTGATTTGTGAATTATCTGTCTGTTGATTATCGCTTATGCTATACATTATGGTTTTCTTGCTGGGTCTTGGCTCACGGGTGCTACGTGGTGCAAGTAAAGGCAAAGGTAAGCTGGACCAGTCCTGAGTTGGAGAGCTCTGGGGCAGAATTTACATAGTCAGCTATTCGGCCGCCACGGCTGAGGAAGATACAGGGACAGAAGAACCTAAAGTGCTTATTTTGCCATTAGAGTGGCTTGTGATTGTACATAAACTTTGAAACTTTTGTAAATTGTCCTTTAAAACCTGTTTTGGGATCCCATGTATTAAATGTTTATTTTAATGAGAAATTTCCTATTTTTGACAAAAATCTTTTAACCCTAACCTAATTATAACTTTAGGGTCACATTTTTAACTATATGACTTGATTAGCAAGTCTTTCACCTTTATAAACACATAGTGTAGCGACCTTGGTTATCCAGGGTGTTACAGTATTCCTCATTCTTTATGTTGATGATATATTACTGGTTGGCAATGACGTAACATCATTATCAAAAGTAAAGAGCTGATTAGCTGAACAATTCCAAATGAAATATTTGGGAGAAGCCAAGTATGTTCTGGGCATTAAAATTCTTAGAGATAGACAGAACAAGACTTTGGAACTGTCTCAAGCAACTTATATTGATAAGGTGCTAGAACGCTTTAATATGCAAAACTCCAAAAAAGCTGATATGCCAACCCGTTCTGGAGTATTCCTTTCCAATGAGCATTGTCCTAAAACACCTCAAGAAGAGGAAGATATGAGACAGTATCCCTATGCCTCAACGGTAGGCAGTCTAATGTACACTATGCTATGTACAAGACCTGACATTTGTTATGCAGTAGGGATAATCAGCCGTTATCAATCCAATCCTGGATTGAGTCATTGGATTGCAGTGAAAAATATTCTCAAGTATCTTAGAAATACTAGAGATTATATGCTTTTATATTCACATGGAGACCTTGTTGGGGTTTTATGCCCTAATTAAAACCAATTTCTTTATAATCTCATTTTATTATCAATAAAAGAATAGAAATCATTTTTTGACTTGGCCAATCACTTTGCTCACATGTTTTATTTTCATGATTTTTTTTTAATATAAACTTCTATTAAATCCCGAGCATATAGCTGATCGTATTTATAGTGACGTAATCACAGTGGAATATAAATATAATTCTATGTTCAAAATAAGTTAGTCCTAAGATTAGTCAGTGCACATGATTTACACTAACTTGCCAATCTACGATATGATCTACTTACACATTACAGTGTTATGTTCTTTCCAGAACATTAGCAAAGTAGATAAGATCGGATGTATTTGTTACATCAGACAAGACCGATATTGACAGTTGATAAGATAAGTAAACATATTGTTATTATCTATTCTAGTCATATCATATAGTTGACCACATGTCAATTCAATCTCAATTTGAGTTGTTAGTATTCTAAATTATTGTATTATTTGAGTTCTTTGACTTGTTCGTTACCAGCTTACCCTACGGACTAGCCCATACTTACATCTTGGGAACTCAATAGTATAATTGAGTGGGAGTGTTAATCATAGATATAAATATCTATAGCTTCTGGTGAAGAAGTGAAACGATGGTTTCCTTTTAGTTTGGTTCAAGGTGCTAAATGATAGAGATCTCATTTCAGTAATTAATAATAGTTTACTGAATTATCATTTATAAGGAACTAAGTGTTTTAAGGTTAAAATAAAATGAGGCGTAAAATGGTATTTTAGTCCCATCTCATTATAGACCATCTATAGAGGATTGAGTGACAATTATGGTTGTAACAATGGATAATTAATAGTGTATCTATATTTGTTATAGAGTGTTCTATGAATTCAAGAGTGCAATTCTGAGTCTTTAGTGGAGTCACGACGAATTAATAAGTTAGTAAATTTATTTGTTAGATTTATGATAACTTATTGGAGCTTGATTTCATAGGCCCATGGTCCCCACTGTACCTTGGATAAAATCATCTAGATAATCTCAATTAATTGATTTAATTATCAATTAGAATTATCAAAGTTGATCAGGTCAATTTTGGACGGTTTCACATAATTATGTTATTTAGAGAAGAAAAGAGAAATTAGAGCAGATTTATTAATTAAGATAAATTGGTATCTAAATTAATAAATAAGTTTAAATCAAGATTCAAATTATAAATAATTAATTTGATAAAGGATTTGAATAATTATTTAATTAATTAAATCAATAGAAAATAATACAGGCATTGATTTTAAGTCCGATGGGCTTATAATCAAATGGGAAATTTCACGGTCTAAAGCCCATGATAATTTCGACCTAGGGCTGTTAATTGACTATTATTTCATTGATTTTTTAATTAAATAAATTACATAATTGAGTCTATGAAATGAATGCTAAGAGAGAGTTAAAATCATAAGTAAAACACAAAGTCAGATTTCTAAAACACAAGTTTCTGATAGGTTTTAGATTCTCTCTAAACATAAGTCCTTTTCTAAGCCTCATTGTTCTTTTCTCTTCTTCTCTCTTTATCTATCTCATGTGTTGAGAATTTCCCACTCTAGTATAGGTGATTCTAAGGATACTTTGGAAGGATGTGAAGAAAATTGAAGATCAGTTTAGTTTCTTGGTAATACTCTGCGACAGAAAGGATACAAGGTTAGAGAAATTGAAAGAATGACTTTATTATTCCGCTGCATATAATGTAAGTATTCTTATCATTATTTATCTTTGAATTCAATTTTAGAAACATGTTCTAGGTTGTCTCATATTAATATTGTACCCTGGTTACTCCAAGACCGTTACTGTGAACTTTAAACAGTGCTTAACTCGCTAAACGAGTCATTTGGTTATAAGCGTGCATCTAGGTGTTATTAATAGGATAAGGTCAAAAATCTTGATCAAAAGGAATGGATATATTTTATTTAAAACATAAAACTGTACATGGGCCCATAAAAGTGTTTACAAAGTTATTTACAATCCAAAATGGTCATTGCAGTGTAAAAATTACAACCCGTAGTCCTAAGCGGAAAAAATTGGGTTAACCCCTAGTTCCTCTAAGAAACACCTTGGCCGTGGTGGTTGAGCCGCCGCATATGTACACATCACCACCTAAGCTCTCCACTCAAGGCTGGGTGAGCTTTTCTTTCCCTTTACCTGCACCACATAGCACCCGCGAGTCAAGGCTTGGAAAGAAAACTTATTACTGTATGTATACAACATCAATAAATGATTTTGGTAATCATACTGGGGCTTGCAGCCCAACCAGATAAGTGACTATCAATAATGATTCTGGTAATCATGCTGGGGCTTGCAGCCCAATCAGATAAGTGACTAATAAGTCATGAACTTGAACCATATAAGTAACTAATAAGTCACGAACTTGGGCTCCGCACCCTAAGCCATGTGACATTACGGTCACTTGAGCCTTTTGGCTCTAGCTCTAAGTAACTAGTATTTAGACTAGACAAGCGCTTTTGTTTTCATCGAACTTAAGGTCGATCAAGCATTTCATGCTTATGTTGATAATGTTTATGTCGATTAGATCTAATCTTTTCGGCTTGCGTTAAACACGATAATACTGTTCTTGACTCATAGGTCAATTCCATACGACTAGTGCTTAGTACTCCTGCCAAACTTGACTAATAAGTCACAGCTTCACGGTCAATACTGACACCATTACTAATTCTGACTAATAAGTTAGTACCACTTACAAGTAAGCAAGACTGCTAAGCATTTAATATGCAATCAATTTCCACATATAGAGCACTCAACATGCCTCATCAATAACCACGCATGTCGCATACTGGGTGCAGTTTTCTTACCTCTGGTTCGAGCGAGAAATAATAAAAGAACGACCTTTGAGAACGATCAGTCCATAAGTTCCTTAGCGGTCACCTAGTCATAACCAAATATTGAATTCCATTAATAAAATAAATCATAAACAGTTCATGGTCTAAACATCGCTCCCAATACCTCGAATTGTACTAAAATTGTTAGTAGATTCGATCCCAAGCCTTAGGAAAAGAAACCCCTAGCCTAACCCTTGAATAACTCCTCCCTGGCACAAAAGGAAGGGGCAGACTGTGACTTGGCCTAGTGAGTCGCAACGCGCCCCCAAGTCAGAGAGTACTCTGCCTGGGGTACCAAGGGTGGGCCGCGACTTGCCTGGGCCAAGTCACGACTTGACCCCACGAACACAGCCCCCTTACCATTTTCTCCATTAAAAGCAGCCAAAAACCTTCACCAATCAATCCAGAATCCACACCCAAGCCTTACCACAACTTACCCATCATTCAACCAATAAAACCTAAACTTTAAACCATTTAAAACCTCATCAAATTCCCATCTATTCAGTCCAAAATATCAACTAAAAACCAGCTGAAAACAGGGCAAAACCATAAACTTGAACTGAAATTCTTACCTCTAACTCAGAACTAAACCCCCTTCAATGGTTGAACACTAGCCTAGGAACTCAAGCTTTGATTCCCAAGATGAATCCTCAAGCTAAGCTTCAAAACTCAAGCCGAAGAAGAAGAAAAAGAAAGGGTCGAGAGGTAGAGGATGAGAACTCTGTTTTGGATGCCTTAATCTTCTACAACCAGCTAGTTAAAATATAACCATTGGTCAAAGACCAAAATGCCCCCATGCCTAATTATTTCCTTAGCAGCCACCAAGGGCAAAAGTGTCATTTCTCCTCTAATCTCGTTAATCGTAATTAACGTCCTCCAATTCTCATTATTCTCAATATTCTCAAATAATTAATAAATCAAATCCCATTACCCTTTAATTCTCGGTAATGTACTAATCACCAAATTACCCCAAGACTCACCCCGAGCCCGGTAAAGAACCCTGTTATGACCAAACCGCTAACTTGCATTCTAAGATCGTCTCATGCCGAATAGCTCGAACAAATCCACATTATAATGTGGCCTCATCCATACCTCACCAACATGCATGAAAATATACGAATATGCCATCAACAAGCCAAATTACCAAAATACCCTTACAATGAAAAGTGGACCCACATGCATGCATTTATCATCATATAATAATATAACTCACATAATCATGCATATAATCATTTAATTACATAATAAATCAATTATGGCCCTCCTGACCCCCTAATCCAGACATTAAGCCATATTAGGGAATTTGGGTCGTTACAAATATGTTTAATATTAGATCTATATGAAAATAAATAAAAATCTTGTATAAATTTTTCTAACATCACTGGCATTATAATGTCAATAATGAGCCCTAAAAAGTGTAGCAACCCTATTAATTATGAAAATTACATATAAATGGCAAAAAATATATGTAAAACTATTATATTTGGAATAAGTTGCTCGAACACTGCGTATTAGACCTTGTGCTCGACCAACTATGTATCAATCAATTACATGTCAACCAAATATAGATACTCGACTAGCTTCACTAACTATTCCATCTTTAACTCTGTTTTTTCTGATTGCTCTGTAATAACCAAGGTTATTATTTTCTTATAAGCTCCTTAAATATGATCTTAGGTTAGATTTAGTTATGACTTGAGTTGTGGAATAAAGATTGTTTTAAGTTTAAAATTATTTAAGTTGTGATTTTATGACTTAGAAATAATTATAGTTTGGGTAATTATAATTATTTTAGCATATGATTAAATTAGTATATAGTTTTATTAAGTAGTAAATTCACATGTTATTTAATGGGTTAAGAAGTGAACATGTGGCATTAAACTCAGTCCAAATATTAGAATTAAAATGATAACCAAAATAGTTTAGTCTTAGGTTTGGCACAAAAATAGGAAGGATTTGACTCTTTTTAAATTTTACAGATAGGCAAGATTAAATCTATTTGAATTAAGTGACTATGTGTCAAGGAGAGTTAGATAAATGGGTATTTAAAAGATTTAATTTAAGTAGTCAAATAACTAAGTAGAGATAGTAGTTTGATGGTTGAACTAAGAGTTAGATAAGTAAATGAAGTTTTCGTAACTTTAGGGAGCTATAAATTCAGACCTAGTTTTTACCCAGTTTTATTTTGATTTTGGAAAAATAATATTTCTACAAAGTTGTAGATAATTGAATTAGCTTTCCAACGGTATAAAAATAGCCTAAATCAGACTCCTACAGATTTAGTTATGTCAGTTTTACTACAGGAGGGTCTAGAGTTACGAGATATAGGATAGTAGTTTGGACTTTGACTAAAGTTTGAACCAAATGGAGACTATGTGGCATACTTGGAGATGATGTAGCAACAAGAAGGGAGTAATACTAGGCTGGACAAAACCATATAGTGGATGGAAGGTTTGATTTTTAAAATTTAAGTTGAATAATGTGGAGAAAATCAAGAAAGGGAGTTGGGGTTTGAAGCCTATAAATAGAGACTTACCCTTCACCATTTTTATCACACTCAAAAGCTCTCAAAAACCTCTCATAATTTTGAAATCCATAGTCCCAAAATCTCTCTCCATTTTTCCATAAACACTTTACATAGCCATAGCCGAAACACTAGTACTTATAGTGCTCGGGATCTTTTTCTTCTATTTTCTTTATTTGGCTTTAAACTCTATTGCCTTTCTAAAACCTATTATAGCCAAAATATCGAAACCCATCAAGCCTATATATAGCCAAAATCTACCCAAGTATCCAAACTCTTGGTGTTGTTGTTGGAGATAGACATTAGAGAGAAGACTCGAGATTTCATCATTTTGGTTCTAGGTTGAAGGTATGACTTTATGAGGTTTAGAAAATTCTTGAAAGTATAGTTTTTTTTATAAGGCTTTAATATAAAGATCTTATGTTGTATTTAAGGTTGATTGGACGTTTTCTATAGCAAGCAATCTCTTCTCTTTCTTTTTCTCTCCACACTCAAAGTAAGAAAAATTAGGTAGTTTAGTTTATGACCTAATTTATGCTTTGTATGACCTAACATTTCAGGTACAATAAAAGGATAAGTGTGGCTAGACCTAAGGTGTCCAATGATGTATGACGGACCTATGTTCGGTAGGCTCAGTTGCCAAAGTTTTATGACGGACCTAAGTTGATGTCCAATGTATGACAGACTATTGTCTGAGGCTTAATTGCCACCCATGTATAAGCACTTATCTTTTTATTATATCTGACTTGTTATTATGATTTATGACCTATAGTTACGATTATGACTTATGACCTATGACTTAGATTATGATTTATGATTATGAATTAGGCTATGATGTGACCTAGGGTTTTATGATGTTGTATGATTAGTATAAATATGCTTTGTTATGACACTTGTGAAATTTATGATATGTTTGATTATATGACTAACTCTTGTTTGTATTTTCCTTAATAGGCTTAGAAGCTCACCCCTTATGATGTTGTTATTTCAAGCAATTAAGGATCATAAGGTTGGTGGCGAGTGGACCTAGAAGCTTTGTGATGTACTCATGGGGACCATATAGTCGAGGAAGATCAAGCGAGCCTATTTATTAAAGAATGTTTTCTTTTAAAGTTTTATTTAATGTTGCTCATTTTAATATGTTAAAGACAATTATTTTATTTTTGTAAAACCATGGATCCATATACTTATTTTTAAGTTTTCATTCAATAAAAGAGCAATGTTTATGATTATTATCCAACACTGTGTTCTCAATAATTTATGAGAAATTAGGGCGTTACATGCTCTATACCAAGCACTGTTGATGTCGTTAGTATTATATTATTGACACGTGTCTTTAATATCAACCATATATGTTTTTTTTTTAAAAGTATGTCATTTTAACCTTTGTATTTTACTTAAATAACCACTTATAACTCTGGTTTTCATAATATCAAATTACAACTTATGTTTTACCAAATAGTACAAAATACCACCTAAATAAATCTTTAGCCAAAATTAATTTTAATAAGGCAATAATACTCTTTATTTATTTATTTTATATTTTTAATTATTATAAAATATTTAAAAGAATTTATTGAAGTAAAACTAAATATTAAAAAAATATCATTTACTATTCGAAATAAATTTGTTATCATTAAAGTATTTTAAATCAATTACTTGTTAAAAATTAATTTATTAAAATAATAAAGTCCTACTTTATTTTCTATTTTAAAATAATTAATTTCTTCGAATAGTTCTAAATCAAAAAGTAAAAAATAGCTATGTTTTTATTTAAATACATATTTTTTAAACATCTTTTTATAATATGTTGGAAAATATACATATATAAATCAAGTAAATAAATAAAAAAATATTATTGTCTAATTATAAATAGTTTTGATCTAAACTTTCTTTTAGAATATTTTTTGCATTATTTTGTAAAAAGCATGGTGTAATTTAATTTTATTGAAATCATAAATTCTTCTTAAAAAAATTATAAATTGATATTTAAACAAAACACAAAAGTAAAATAATATATATCAAACGATTTTTCTTGCTTTCAGCTGTTTGTTTTGTTAACTTTAACGGAATATTATAAATATTTAACAAAATATACATTTAAAATTATTTAAAAGATATGGTAGAATAAATATTATAATTATTTTAATGTAAATTTAAATATTATAAAAAATCATTGTTATACTAGATATTTAATAATTATATTAATATAAATTTACAGCTATTAAATATTATTATTATAATAATATATAATACAATAATATTTAATAAATAATCCTAATTTTTAAATAATTTCAGTATAATAAATATTTACTAATTATATTAATATAAATTCAAATATTATAAAATATTATTATAGTAATATTTATTACAAGATTACATATTTAATAATTATATTAATATAAATTCAAATGTTATAAAATATCATTATTATAATATTATATAATACATAATCTTAATTTTTATTAAAAAATTTATCATTTATATTTAAAAAGAAAACATGTTACTTTATTATTACTTAATCTAACTATATGTGTTGTGTGTATACAAATAGAATGACTATATAACTATATAAGAAATTAAAATAACATTTCTCTTTTATCAAGAATAAAAAAAAAATTATCCCATCATTGAGGTATGCTTTGAAATAGTATGATGAATGTTTTGTACACTACAAGAAAAAATGCTTTTAATAACACCAAAAATGTGTTATCAAAATATACCATAACACTTTTTGATGTGTTAAGACCGACTATGTTATCGTAGGTCAGGGTACTTTACATAACACTTTATCATTGTTATACAGATGTGTTATTATACTGTCAACGATAACACACTTTCTGTGTTATTTTAATAAATAGATAAGTGTTTAATTATATTATTTATAGTCGATTATATAACACATTTCAATACTTATAAATTTGTGTTATACTACGCTTTAGTATAACACATTTTTTGTGTTATACTACACTTTAGTATAACACATTTTTTTTGTTATATAATGAAGTTTGCATAACAAAATTCTTTACTTATAAAAAGTGTTATTGTGATAGATATTATAACACATTTTTCGTATTATTTTAATATTTAGATAAGTTTAAATTAGCATTATATATTCATTTATATAACACTAATTTATTCTATTATATGTTTATTTTTTATTTATATAATTAAAATTAACTTTCTAATATATACTTGCATCATCAAAGGAACTTGATTTTCAAATAACAAAAAGTAAAAACATTCAACATTGTATTAACAATCCACAAATTAGTTTAAAACATTCAACACTGCCATCAACAACAAAATATTCTTTAAGTATTCAAGTAGTCTTAAATATTCAACATATTGAAAAGTTACTACTTTAAGCACAAAATATTCTACAGTTGCCCAACACAAAGCCTTCAAAATTAAGTATCATTTTCTATTTCGCTTGTCACATCTGCAAAATAAACAAAGAAATATTTTATTGTTATTATCTAGCATCACAAATTACTTCAAGAAAAATTCTATGGAAATTATTTCCAAGAGAGGACACCACATACAAAATAATGAATTCACAACTACACTAAAGCAAACAAAGAAACCAAACACTATACTTTTTTTTTTTTGACAAAGGTCACATGGCCTTTTATTATACTGTAAGTATGACAAAAATATGAATTTTCACTACCCCGGACCTAATTTTTTTTGTCAACAATAAAATAAGGGGCCAAAACATAATTAGAATGGTAAAATGAGACACTTGAAAGTTAAAAGGGCCAAAGTTAGAATGGTAGTGCATAAAAAAATAGGGGCAATGGAGACCCGAGTATATCCACAACAACAAAAAAGCCACAGCCAACAGCAGATCATAAAAATTTCTGTAATGCTCTTTTTTAATGCAAAATGAATGTCTATAGTATACACTTTTAAAGTCTAGGTATGCAGTATGCACCTTACAAATGAATTATTTGCTAATCCATGAACAATTTTAAAAAGCTTAATGGAAGTTTGCCTGAGAACTAATGAGACAAGATAAGGGGAAAAAAATAAATAAATAAATTCAATACCTTCCAAAAGCCTCCCCACCAAAACCTATATAAAAAGTTACAAGAGACAGAAAAAGTAAAAGGGAATTAGACACATGTACAAAAAGTATCATAAGAAACTTAAGTTAACATAGCAACTGATGCAATTCCATTCCAGCCATGTACTTAATAATATTGTTTGTTCCTTATAAAGTCTATAATACAAATACATATATTCCTCCAAGGCTACTGTTTAATGCTTTTAACAGCCATGGCGTTGGCTTCTGAGATTCTTTAACCCAACATTCTTGGAACCTGCAAAAGGTATAAAAATAATGATGTAACCTTTATCAGTTAAATTCTATTGACAAGAAACTATAAGGTACGAATGACTGCATACTTAGCATTCAGTGTTTCTGTTCTATCCCAAGTATCTAACTTCCACACTTCCTTCTCTGTTATTGGTCTTTGATATGCACGCTGCATAAGGGGATTCATCCAACCAAAGAATGTTCCTGGTAAAAGAAAACATAGCCGAGATATGAATTAATAGATACCACATGAAAGAGGAATGATCAGCAGATGCAAACAACTGTATGACAGATGAAGATAGAATAAGCTCTGCCTCACTGTATATTTTACTCCATAGAGAAGCAGAGATTAGTTCAAAATATGTCATTTTATTGAAATGACATTTAATCACTCTTTTATTATTATTTAACATCAAACCTACATCTCAAGGGAGCCAAAATAGACAATACCCTTGCTCAGCCCAAAAAATAAGAAGCCACGTATATAATACTGTATGTATGAAAAGAACTAAGTTTATAACAATTCAAAGATGAATTTTTTTTTCTTTACTGAACTTAAAATGACATACTTGAAATTATATTGGCATGCCTCTCAGGACATATCTACTCCCCTGCAGGAAGCTCTTCATATGCAGCATCATCAACAATAGACCCCTGTGTAATTTCCCCAAAATCACAATGCTACACTCAAAGATCAAGATAGGAGCAATATTTCCACAATACATAATAGAATTAACCAAAGATGGAAACTCAAGAGGAACAATTCACAAATGCAACTAAACCAATCCAAGGTACATAAAAATATTACCCAGAAAGATCTACAAAGGAGCAGCTCGGTAGTGGTGGAACGAAATTGGGGCTCGGGTTGTGGTGTTGCTTAACCAGGAGCTCACGAACCTGAAATTTGGCAATTGTATCAGGAGTACGAAGAATTCCTTGTGGAGACTCAGCAGCAAGTTCAGCATCTTCTTTATACTTTGTTTGCACAAACAGTTCTTGGAATCGCTAGACAACCTGAAATCATTCATGGAATATTAATTTGTGATGAACCAACAAAAGGATGTAAAAATTATTCATCAAGACAGAAAGAAAGGAATAAATTTATGATTAAGATTCTAGACCTATCAAACATATTTGTCTTTTTTAATAAAGGGGGTGAATTAAATAATACTAAGCTAACCTGTTTGGGCATCAAGCTCTATAACATGCAACTTTGATGTAACTGGCCAGCATTAAAAGTCTTTGTTGCAAAGGAAATGAGAGTAGAAGGATTCTCATTCCCTAGAACCTGTATAAATTCGACAATCAATCAATAAATATGCATACCAAGTGCGATAAAAAACAAGAGAATTCAGAGAGATAAAGAGAGGGAGAAGTTAATTTACGCACTTTTGTTGACGCAGTTCTTCGCCAACAGGTAATTAAGAAATTAAGAGAATGAGATTAGTGCTATGTAACGAACCGAAATAGATAAATGATCTTAAAATGTACTGATGATTCCAATACTTTTTTTAGGTGGTTCAAGGGTTAAAATCCTTCTACTCCACCAGCAAATATTATTGCTATATTTCTGGTATTCTTTACAAGGTATTTCTTTACACAATGGAATCCAACCCTTTGCAACTCCCAGGGTCTCCCTATTTATAGGGGAGGACACCTGGGGTCGACAAGGGGGTCATCCCGTGACCTTCTTACCCATCATGTCATTCCTGTGACATTCATGATTAATTCCTAAAACCTGACAAATGAAGTGTGGTCTAGTCAATGGGAAAATGGGATAATGGGCCGCATGGCCCAATCCAGTCGTGGGTGTCTGAACACGCACGTTTATGCTGCGTGTCCGAGAATTCAGGGATATATCAGACACGTGATGTCTGATATATGCATGTTTACATTGCGTGGTTGACTTTATCAAGGGTCATGGCTTCCAACCCAAGCTCGGCCTCGAGCTGGATGCCTTCTTAACTCACGATCTTCATACCTCTTACTCGGATCCTTAGCGATCTTAATAAACCTTTTGTCACCTCGAGCTAAAGAGGTAGGACCTGACAACAGCAGCTCCGGGCATGCGGCCTTCACGTGGCTGAGA
This sequence comes from Humulus lupulus, assembly GCF_963169125.1. NCBI lineage: Eukaryota > Viridiplantae > Streptophyta > Magnoliopsida > Rosales > Cannabaceae > Humulus > Humulus lupulus. The sequence goes on from NC_084793.1 coordinate 264,668,538, forward strand.
TAATTATGCCATATCTCAGCTCGATAATAGCCCGTGGAAAATTAGGGCGTACATTTGCCCCCCAAGCCTCTGCTCGTGGCATATGACGTCACCTAGGCCACAGTGGGGGCTTTTAGGCTTCCTTATGGACTCTTCACATTCCGCCCATTACACAGGCGTCGACTACGTGGAGCATCGTGGTTGGTGACGGTACGTCTTCCGAGAACTGCATTAAATGGCCTAGCCTATACTCGGCCGTCATTTCGCCTTTCGAGTAGAGAGCCTCGTATCCCACATCAGGGCAATCCAGCAGCCCCCCTCATTTGGCCTTCTACGTATATAAAAGGGGTGGACACCTTATGAATGGGCCACCCATTTATTTGAAAATTTTCTAAATTTCCCATCTTCTTCTTTCTTCTCATCCTCAAAAAACCCTCTTTTTCTTCCGGTTACTGTTCCCAACGTTCCAGAAGTTCAGGCGCAAGAGCTCCTTTGAGGCTTTGGCACCAGCTATTTCGACGAGGCCCCAACCCAGACGACCCCTTCATTCCCCCCACAGCAAAACACTCTGTAAGTTTTCTACTCATGCATGCTTTAAATTTCCTCTTCACTGTAGCTTAGGTAAATTTTTCCTGTAGCCGCATGCAACATTCTGCTGGTTTTTTGTGGGTATGAAAGGCGCAGGTTTTTATTTTAGGGCATCGATCGTAGAAAAAACCATTTAGGAGCATGGCTCATAGGGTATGCTTTCTGGGGAAATTTTCTGGGTAGGATTTTTGGTATGCCTGTTTGAAATATCCAGCCTTTTGGGAGCAAAACCAGCTAGCTTGGGGGACACGCTTCACAGGCGGTTTTTGCACTGTTTGTCTACTGAAACTTTCCTTCCAAGGCAAACTGTTATCCTGACCCTCCTGACACACGAATTTCGAGTAATCGGGGATCCGTTGGGAGCACAGGCGCGTGTTCGTAGAACCGCATGGTCTCACTCTCCACGGGCTGAGATTACCTCAACCCGTGCAAAGGAAACTCTTCGCTTTAGATTCTTTCTTATACTTAGGTTGCCCTTTCTAAAATTTCTTCTTTTGTTCGCTAGGCGACCCGATGGGACCCAAGAAGAACTCCCCTAAGAAGACCGCTGGCAGCTCGTCTTCTCAACAATCCAAAGGAAATGAGGTGGTGACGGATTCCCCCATCCCCGTTTTCGGGCCGGCCGTGGAGCAGGAGCTCGAGGTGAGACCCGACGCTTTCTTCGAGGCTGAGACGATCGTCTCAAAGATCACCTAATAGGGGAAAGTGAATAAGATATTCCTTTCCCACAACATCAAGATTGGGAGGGGCGCTCTAATCACCCGACCTCCCCTAGAAGGCGAGCGGAGCTACACGCCGCTCGATGAAGAATACGCGGCCTGGAGTGATGAGCACTTCAAGGCCGGGGCCTTCCTCCCGCTTGACCAATATTTTGCCGACTTCCTCAATTACGTGAGGTTGGCCCCTTTCCAGCTCCCCCCTAACTCGTACCGTTTGTTAGAGAGGTTGAGGTACTTATTCCTGAAGCAGGAATGGGAGGTTCCCACCCCGGCGGACATTCTATACTTCTTCTACCTCAAGGCTAGCCCGGAGCAGAGGGGGCGAGGTGACGGGTTCTACTACTTGACCCATTTTCCAAACACGGCTGCGGTCATCGAGCTGCCCAGCCACCCCAACGACTTCAAAGACCAGATCTTCCTGTCGATGGGGTTCCGCAATTGCGAACATCACTACTTCAACCGCCCCCGTATGTACCCCTTGCTCTTAGCTCGTGAGATGATTATTGGTTTTCTTCCTCTATTAGTTTCTAACTTGAAGAGAATCATGCAGCCATTTTCGCGAGGACGGAAAAATTCGTGACCCTCGGGGGTCAATACGAGACATTGGCGAGGCTGCCCCCCAGCGAAAAGTACTATCGCCAGCTCGTGTTGGATGAGACGATGCTGGCGTGCAAACTAATCTCCCTAGGCCAGACTTTGGCCTTGAGGAGACCACGAGGCCTCCCCCCACCTCGCAAGATAGCACCCATCCCCAAGGAGGAGGCCGCGGGAGAAGAGGAAGAGGACGAGGTGCCCCTCGTGAGGCGGAAACGGGCTCTGGAAGTCGCCCAACAAATGGATGAGGAGAGGGCCCGGTCCGGAGCAGCAGCCAGTCCCTCTGGGCAAGGTAATCCTTACATGTTTAGGGACTTAGATAGGGCCACCGCAGATCCTCAGTTAGCTAGGTTCAATCCCAACCAGCCCGTTCAATGTCATCGGAGTGATCCAGACCGCGATATAACCCTACTCCAGTGCGTCGACCAGCTCATGCTGGATTACAAAAGTAGCCGCCCTAGGGGCACTATAGTCGTAGATAACACCATAGCATTCTGGTCGATCTTTTTCGAGGAGTATGGGACCAATCTTCGGACATGGCCCTCCCTTCGGGAGGGCACAGTAGCTCCGGGCCTTAGGAAATATGTAGAAGAGTCTAGTCCCGAGCCAGATTCGGACCCGGAACCTCTCCCAGCCCACGAAGTCATTATCCTAGATTCACCCGCTACAGCTCCGGGGGCGATGGTCGTAACCATAGATTCCTCCTCTAGCTCGGAGGGTAGGATCCCTTTCAATATACTTGAGATCTGTTTTCCCTTTAACTTTTGTTGTCTTGCATAAATATTTCTACTTGTATATTAATACTTTGCCTTTGCTTTCTCAGAGGAGATGTCTCAGCCCGGAGGCAATGATCTGCGAGCCATGTTCCCTGGAGGGAACCCTTCCGGGACCTCTGGGCCCTCGGTGAAAAAGCTCCGGTTGGCAAAGAAGGCCATCGGCAGTACTTCAAAGTCTCCTGCAAAGGGGAAGAATCAGGCTCCGGCAACTCCGGAGAAGCTGCATCTGCCTCCTCCTGTTATGAAGATGCCCCCTCCTCCCTCGCAACTTCCCAACCCCGCTCGGGAAACGGAGGTGCCCCCCGGGACCTTGGCGGCCACAACCCCCGAGGTACACATCCCGGTGAACCCCCGGGCTCTGGAGAAGATCCTCGACGTCTTTTGGGGAACAGTCTACGAGACAGCGAGCTACACCGTGGACCATTATTACAATGCCACCGAGAGGGACCTGAGGTCGATCGAGACAAGGAGCCCGGAGAATGTGATGGAGTCGTCGCTGGGGATGGCTCTCACGGTAAGCTGACCTCGCCTTTGGTATTCCTTTCTCGCTATGCATCATATGTTTATTATTTTTTATCCAAGGCAGTTGCCTTATCATCTTTTTGGCTTTTTACAGGGTGCCTTGGTTCTCCACCGGAGCATATCCCGATCTCGGGCCAGGCTCGATGACATGAGGGGGGAACACCAGACTGTCCTGGCCGCCCTTGAGACTGCCAAGAAGCAGGCGCAGGAGGCTAAGGATGCCCTGGCCATCGTGCAGGCTGAGCTGGATACGTCTCGGTCTATGCTGCAGGAGGCCGAGGCCACCAAGGCCGCGCTAGCTGCTGCGAGGACTGAGCTCGAGGAGGCCAGGGCTGCTCGGGCCGCACTGGACACGGTGAAAGCCGAGGCCGAGGAGGCCAAAGCCGCCTTGGTGACGGAGAGGGCAGCCTCCAGCTCCTCCATGGAGGCTATGCTATACCATTGCTAGGTTTATAACCCAGATGGTGACTTCTCCTTCATGGAGGCGGATGCGTGGGAGAGCTTCTTGGAGAAATTCAAAGCTCGCCTTCAGGACAAGGCGCCCTCCGAGACCAGGGAGAACTCCGCAACCGCCGAGCAGGAGGGCGAGGTGGTGACCTCATCGGAGCAGCCTGGCGGGGCCTAGGACTTCTTTTCCTTTTATCCTTTGTATACATTTTTTTTTTTGTAATTTTGTATGAGGTTTTCTAACCTCGAGACAATTGGTTTTACCAACTTCTTGCTTCTAATTGATTTGCATCATTTTATCTTCATGCGTTTTGGCAATAGTCTTAGTTTTTGCTGGTGCTGCGATTGATACTTTATGCTTTTTCTAGGAAAAAACATAATCAATTTTGAGCCAACCTCTAAGATAAGTCCTGGTTGCACCCCGGACATTGCTTTTAAAAACTTAGTTCGTGTTAATTTTTTATTAATATCTCGTGCTTTTTTTTTTAAGAAAAACAAAGATCAATCAATTTGAATCAACTTCTAAGTTTTAGGACCTGGTTATATCCAGGACATTGATTTGAAAACTTAGTTCGTGTTAATTCTTGATTAATATCTTGTGATTTTTAAGAAAAACACCGATCAACCAATTTGAATCAACTTCTAAGTTTTAGGACCTGGTTATATCCAAGATGTTAATTTGAAAACTTAGTTCGTGTTAATTCTTGATTAATATCTTGTGCTTTTTAAGAAAAATACCGATCAACCAATTTGAATCAACTTCTAAGTTTTAGGACCTGGTTATATCCAGGATAGGACTTAGTTCACGTTAATCCTTTATCAATATCTCGTGTTTTTTAAGAAAAACATCGATCAATCAATTTGAATCAACTTCTAAGTTTTAGGACCTGGTTATATCCAGGATAGGACTTAGTTCGCGTTAATCCTTTATCAATATCTCGTGTTTTTTAAGAAAAACATCGATCAATCAATTTGAATCAACTTCTAAGTCTTTAAGGCGACCTGGTTATATCCAGGCACCATATGCCCCCCAAATAATTAGGAAAGGGTCTTTCATGGTTACTTGAGATTATATTCGCAACTATACACAATAATGAAAAAAAGACTTAATTCTCATTGCTTGATAAACAAAAGATGGCCTTTCTGAATAAGCCTTACAAGGGTGTTACTGATAATATTTCTTCAAATGGATGGCGTTCCAAGTTCGTGAGACCGCTTCTCCATTAAGCCGAGCGAACTTGTAGGTTCCTTCCTTTATGACCTCGGTTATTTGATATGGCCCTTCCCAGTTTGGTCCCAATACTCCATCTTTGGGATCCCTACTGGCCAAGAAGACTCTTCTGAGGATCAGGTCGCCAATGCTAAAGGCGCGTTTTTTGACCTTTGAGTTGAAGTAACGAGTGATTTTTTGCTGGTAATGCGCGAGCTAGAGCTGCGAATCTTCTCGTCTTTCCTCAATCAGGTAGAGGGACGCGCATAGTAGTTTGTGGTTGTGGTCCTGGTCGTACGCCTGGACTCTATGCGAAGATACCTTTATCTCGACAGGTAGGACTGCCTCACTCCCAAAAGCCAGGGAGAAAGGAGTGTGACCTGGCGGAGTCTGATGCGAGGTCCGGTATGCCCACAGTACCTGGGGGAGCTGTTCTGGCCAGACCCCCTTGGCTTCGTCCAGCCTGTTCTTAAGACTCGCCTTTAGCGTCTTATTGACGACTTCGACCTGCCCATTAGCATGGGGGTAGGCCACGGAGGAGAAACTTTTTTCAATGCCATACCTTTCACAGAATTCGGTGAAGAGGTCGCTGTCGAACTAAGTCCCATTGTCGGATACGATTTTCTTTGGCAGCCCGAACCAGCAGATAATGCTTTTGACCACGAAGTCGAGGACTTTCCTAGAAGTGATTGTTGCCAAAGGTTCGGCTTCAGCCCACTTTGTGAAGTAGTCGACAGCCACCACAGCGTAGCGGACCCCGCCCTTTCCAGTAGGGAGGGCGCCAACCAGGTCGATTCCCCATACCGCGAATGGCCACGGGGACGAGATCATCTTCAACTCGACTGGGGGAGCATGTGCAATCGTGGTGAATCGTTGGCACTTGTCACATCTCTTGACGTATGATACTGATTCCTTCGACAGAGTGGGCCAGTAATACCCCTGCCTTAAGACTTTTAGGGCCAAGCTTTGCCCCCCAGTGTGGTCCCCGCAAAAACCCTCATGCACCTCCTGCAAGATGGTCTTTGCTTCGCCTGGCAGAACACATTGTAGGAGGGGTAGGGAGTGCCCACGCAGGGGTCTACCACCATATACCTTGGAGCCTGGTACAGTATCCGCCATGCGTCATTACGCCCCTCGAGGAACTTTCCTTCAGTGAGATACTCGAGGATGGGGGTCATCTAGGTCGGTCTAGCGTCGATCATCTTGACCTCCGCCCCGACCTCTTCTATACTTGGTTTCTCCAAGAACTCTACCGGTACTAACCCCAAGGTCTCCGTCTCCCCGGAGGTAGCGAGCTTGACGAGGGCGTCTACGTTAGTGCTCTGCTCTCTAGGTATCTGCTCGATTGAGCCCCGTTCAAATGCGGACAGCTCGACTTTCACCTTGGCCAGGTAAGCAGCCATCTTGGTCCCCCGTGCTTGATATTCTCCTAGCACCTGGTTTACCACAAGCTGGGAATAGCTGAAGCATTGAACGGAGCTAGCCTTCAGCTCCCGGGCTATCCTTAGCCCGGCCAGGAAAGCTTCGTATTCGGCCTCGTTGTTTGATGCCTTGAATCCGAATCTCAGCGCCGAGTGGAATCTATGGCCTTCTGGGGATATCAAAATGATTCCAGCCCCGGATTCGTTCTCATTAGATGAGCCGTCCACGAAGATCTTCCACGACGCCTGGGCCGGTGTGACCTGAGGTGGATCTTCCACAGAATCCTACCTGAATCCTGTGCATTCCGCCACAAAGTCGGCCAGGGCCTGGCTTTTTATTGCAGTTCGTGGGGTGTACAAAATTTCGAACTGATTGAGCTCAATAGCCCACTTCAACAGGCGCCTCGATGCTTCAGGTTTTTGCAAAACCTGCCTTAAAGGTTGATCGGTTATGATGTGTATTGAGTGAGATTGGAAAAACGGCCTGAGCTTTCAGGAGGCCGTGATAAGATAGAATGCCATCTTTTCCATCAACGGGTATCGGGATTCGGCCCCGAGAAGTCTCTTGCTGATGTAATAGACTGGTTTTTGAACCCAATCTTCTTCTCGGATCAATACAGCACTAACTGCATCTTCTGTGACAGCTAGGTAAAGGAAAAGAGGCTCCCCTGCCGTTGGTTTGGACAATACGGGCGGCTCGGCCAGATGCGCTTTTAGGTTGACGAAGGAACTTTCGCACTCCTCTGTCCACTCGAACTTCTTATTTTCCCAGAGCAGGTTGTAGAATGGCAGGCACTTGTCGGTTGATTTAGAAATAAATCGTTTAAGGGCTGCCACCCTTCCTGTCAGACCTTGGACGTCCTTTCACGACCTAGCTGAGGGAAGCTCGAGCAATGACTTGATCTTATCAGGGTTTGCCTCGATTCCTCTAGTGTTGACAATGAAACCCAGGAATTTTCCAAATGCGACCCCAAAAGTGCACTTCTGTGGGTTAAGCCTCATGCCATACTCCCTTAGTATCTTGAAGCATTCCTCCAGGTCGGAAACATGGTGATTGGCAGTCTTCGATTTGACCAGCATGTCGTCCATGTATACTTCCATGTTCTTCCCGATCTGGCTAGCGAACATCCTATTCACCAATCTCTGGTACGTTGCACCGGCGTTCTTCAGTCCGAACGGCATGACATTGTAACAATAGACGTTAGTTTGGGTCATGAAGCTAGTGTGCTCCTGGTCCGCCAGATTCATGGCGATCTGATTATAGCCTGAGTACGCGTCCATAAAGGACATGAGCTCGTGCCCCGACGTGGCGTCCACCAATTGGTCGATCCTTGGCAAGGGAAAACAGTCTTTGGGGCAAGCTTTGTTCAGATCAGAGAAGTCGATGCAGGTCCGCCATTTCCCGTTGGGCTTCGGGACCAGCACAGGATTGGCGACCCAAATCGGAAACTTGGCTTCACGGATAAAGCCGCATTTCTTGAGCCAGGCTACCTCTTCTTCTAGGGCTTCAGCTCGAGTTGTTCGCAGGCGCCTCTGTTTCTGGGACTTTGTAGGAATGCTCTTATCCAAATGAAGGGTGTGCATGATGACATTTGGACTGATTCCCACCATGTCCTCGTGTGACCATGCGAACACATCCAGGTTCTCTTGCAGGAACTTGATCAGCTCCGCCTTCCTTTTACCACAGAGGTTTTTCCCGAGCTTAACCATCCGTAAGGGATTCTGTGGATCGATATTTACTTCCTCGAGCTCTTCAATAGCTTGGAGCTCGGACTTATCCTCGCCTATTCGGGGGTCAATATCCTCACCTAGGACGATATTTTCCCCTTCGGCGCTCTAAGGTTTTTCAATCTCATGATTAGGCAAAGGTTCCTGAAATTCCTCTTCTCCACCTTGGACGGCCATTGTTAACTGCCCGAGTTTCAATTTTCCCTTCATGGAAATGTTGTAGCATTCCCTGGCAGCAAGCTGATCGCCACAGACTGTGCATATCCCTGTGGAAGAAGGGAATTTCAGCGCGAGGTGGCGGACGGAGGTGATGGCCTCAAAAGCTATAAGTGTAGGTCGACCCAGAATGGCATTGTATGCGGCGGGACAGTCGATGACCATGAATTCGAGGAGTTTTGAGACTGTCCGAGGTCCCTCTCCTAAGGTGATCACCAGCTCGATCGTTCCTATAGCCGCTGATCCTTCTCCAGAGAAACCATAAAGCATCACGGAGGTCGCCTTCAGCTCGGCAACAGTCAAACCCATCTTTTCCAGCGTGGACCGGAATAGAAGGTTTACCGAGCTCCCATTATCGATCAGCACTCTCCTAACCCTTTGATTAGCGAGCTGCACTGCTATGACCAGAGGGTCATTATGGGGGAACTGAACGTGGCTGGCATCTTCTTCAGTAAAAATGATTGGTTGCCTTTCCAATCACTGTTGCTTTGGCAGATGCTGTTCAAGGACAAACTCTACTCCATTATGAGCCTTAAGTTCGTTGACGTACCTCTTTTGGGCACCTCTACTCGTGCCAGCCAAATGAGGACCTCCAGAGATTGTGGAGATCTCTCCTCCTATTATTGGAGGAGGGACGTCCTGATCAACCCGAGACCTGGGCTGAGTGACCGGGACTTCTGGAGCTGGACGGGCCGCGGGAACTCTGTTCTGCGCGTATTGAGCCAAGGGGACAGCTCGGATGAGAGTCTCGATCTCATCCTTCTGGTGTCTGCAGTCATTGGTATTGTGGCCAACGTCGTTGTGGAAACGGCAAAACTTGGAGGGGTTTCGCTTCCCCTTTTGGTGCTTTAACGGCTCCGGCTTCTTCTAGGGGAGGCGAGCAGAGTTTGCTAGGAAGATGTTCTCCCTAGATTGGGTGAGCTCCGTATAAGTCGCGTAGATCGGCTTAAATTTTTCTACGGACTTATTCTTCTTTGGGCCGTGCTGGTTGCCCTCGCCGTTCCCCTTTCTCTTGCCTCCACCAAACTGGTTATTCTGTGTAACGTTCTGGGTCGCTATCACGACCTCCACTCCCACTTCAGTGGGCTGCTCAGGGACCTGGCTGGTTCCCGCAGCCGAGGCTTGGGCCTCCTCCAAGTTGATCCACCCCTGGGCCCTATTTAGGAATTCGTTTACGGAGCTGACTCCCTTCCTTTGTATCTCATTCCAGAGTCCCCCTCCGACGAGGATTCTAGTTCTCAAAGCCATGAGCTTGGAGCTGTCATCTGCGTCTCTAGCCCGAGCAGCGACGTTCGCGAACCGGCTCAGGTAAGCCTTTAGAGGCTCGTCGGGTTGTTGCCTCACGTTGGCCAGGGAGTCGGCCTTGACGCGGGCAGCCTGGGAAGCTCGGAATGCTCTCTTGAAGTCAGTAGAGAAAGTTTTCCAGGAGCTGATTGACTGTTTCTTATTCTGTTTGAACCACTCCCTGGCCGACCCAATCAGTGTGGAGGGAAATATTAAACACCTCAGCTCGGGGCCAATGTTGTGGGCCATCATCAAGGTATTGAACATACCCAGATGATCTGACGGATCTCCATCTCCGTTGAATTCGGACAAGTGCGGCATATGGAAACCGAGCGGGTACGCCGTTGTTGCTATGATGGGGTCGAAGAGCTCAAGTTCGTCCCCCGAATCGTATTCGTCCTTTTCTTTTTCTGACAGGAGCTTCCTTATTAGCTCCTCCATCTGAGCTAGGCGCTCAAGGGTTTTGTCCTGATTTCCTTGGTTATTCCGGGGCTGTTCAACAGCTCCGGATCCATTGTACATGTTTGGCGGGTTATCGTCCCTCATATCTTGAGATAGGTTATATGGGACATTCCCGCTGTCGCGTACCTCGGACAAGTCTTCCCTTGGGCGAGCACGGCTGCCATTTCCAACTGGGTTTCCCCTTTGAGAGGTAAGACGATCTCGGAGAACGCCCCTCGGGGTGGCTTGAGGACTCTGCGCCGAGCTCAGGCGTTGGCACAGGTCTCCGCCAGAAAGGTCACTACGGTGGCTTCCGGTCCAATAGCTCCCGTTTGAGAAGCTCGGAGCCTGCCTCTTGGGATGAGGATCCGGGACTTCTCTGGGCGCCCTGCCACGATGGGAAGGTCTTGTGGAAGGTGGGTTTCTCCTGCTGCTCCCATAAGCTGGAATATCTCGGACAGGTTGAGGAGGAGACGGATATCTTATCAGTGAAGGAGGATGTCTAACCGGGGATGCAATCCTAGTCTCGTCAGGGCGGATCAGGTTAGGTAGGGGCCTCTCGGCCCTGCCAACCTGCGGGTCTTGTGCTTGGCGGTCTGAGCGGGGCGCAGGACAGCTGGCCGGGACAGGTTGTCGCTGTGAGCCCTCCCTGGATCTCCTTCTAGAATTTCCTCGAGCCCTCCTGGGTGCGCTCGAGGGTGGTAGCGAGCTGGGAGTTGAAGTTCGGACCGAGCGGCTATACTGTTGCTCGACCCTGGGTAGTTCTTCGAAGGTTGTCTCTCTGCGGTGCGATGAGGGAGTAGAGTTGGATGCCGGGGGTCTGGCTGACCGGCTAGGCCTGGACCGATTACCCCGGCGGGACTTATGAGTCTCGCCTTGCCTCTTTCCGACGTTAGCGTCGGTTGCAAGAGGGGGTAGTCGGGCCAACACCTCCTTAATCTGCTGGTTAGCTTTCGCCAGCTGACTCCTCAGCTGAGCATTCTCCATCTCTACTGCCATGTAAAAATACAGGTTCGGATTAGGTGGCCGGGGAGCCGAACTTCCAGTGTCATCATGGCCTATTGGCTGCTTGCCCGGCCGCTGCTGAACTTCAAGGTTTTGCTCACCGGAGATGGCGGCATGATGGGCCTCCTGCCCATCATGTTGGTCCGCCTCGTTACCGTGTCTTGAGCGAGTGATCACCATGGTTGGGTATTTGCGATAACACCAATCTAACAAGCTCTCAATGAAAGCACTAATCTGTTGACGCGGCTCTTCGCCAACAGATAATTAAGAAATTAAGAGAATGGGATTAGTGCTATGTAACGAACCGAAATAGATAAATGATCTTAAAATGTACTAATGATTCCGATACTTTTTTTAGGTGGTTCAAAGGTTAAAATCCTTCTACTCCACCAGCCAATATTATTGCTATATTTCTGGTATTCTTTACAAGGTATTTCTTTACACAATGGAATCCAACCCTTTGCAACTCCCAGGGTCTCCCTATTTATAGGGGAGGACACCTGGGGGTCGGCAAGGGGGTCATCCCGTGACCTTCTTACCCATCATGTCATTCCTGTGACATTCATGATTAATTCCTAAAACCTGACAAATGAAGTGTGGTCTAATCAATGGGAAAGGGGGATAATGGGCCGCATGGCCCAATCAAGTCGTGGGTGCCTGAACACGCACGTTTATGCTACGTGTCCGAGAATTCAGGGATATATCAGACACGTGATGTCTGATATATGCACGTTTACATTGCGTGGTTGACTTTATAAAGGGTCATGGCTTCCAACTCAAGCTCGGCCTCGAGCTGGATGCCTTCTTAACTCGCGATCTTCATACCTCTGACTCGGATCCTTAGCGATCTTAATAAACATTTGGTCACCTCGAGCTAAAGAGGTAGGACCTGACAACAGCAGCTCCGGGCATGCGGCCTCCACGTGGCTAAGATAATTGTGCCATATCTCAGCTCGATAATAGCCCGTGGAAAATTAGGGCGTACAACTTTAAATTGTGCAAAAGCAGCAGCATGAGCTTCCAGAGATTGACTTCTCTGTTGTTCCACTGAAAAGAATTGCATATTCCCTTTAACCAGATTTTGCCTCTGCAAACAGAGCAGATAAATAAATCAAGTACAAGAAATAGGACAATTAAAGCTCAGAGTCTGCCAAGTAATCAATAAGGCATTAAAGCATGTTACAGGAAAATTCAAAAGGACCATTTGGACAAGGCTCTTTGGCAGAATATTAGTGCATAATCTCACAATGATAACGACATAGGTAAAATGAGCATGCATTTAAACATCATTTTTAACAAAACAAGTGTCATATATCTCACAATTCAGGGCCAAATTAAGAAGCATACATAGCCAAGTTAAGAAAGGATTTATGCCAAAATCATTTACTCATTTATAAATAATTACACATATATCTCTAGAAATTTATAAAATAAATACTAAAAAACAGAGGACAAAACAATAATGAACACACCCATTCAAGTAAAAGAAAAATGGACAAAAAGAAAGAATTATTTAATAAAGAAATGCTCCAATTAAAAAACAGAAACTAACTAATTAATCAAAGACAAATAATTATTTTTGCCTTTCTAATATCAAATATATATGTAATGTTGATCTTAGTACCATGTGCATGAGCTCCAAAAAAAAATGATCAGAGCTTATTCACTTCAATTGCTCTCAGGTGGAACACAGATATCCTTCAATTGCTTATCCACTTAATCATTCCAGTCAAGCATATCATTTATAGTATTTTGCCTCTAAAACTAGAAGGATTGAATATAAAAGGCAAAATAGAAAGACCTAGTAAAATCATAAGAAACGTTATATTACAAAGGATCGAATCAAAAACTATTGCATGATCATAATTATTATGGTAACCTAATAAAGTTCATTCATATATCATAGCTACAAATAAAAATATATCTGATTTATTAAAAATAATTAATTTAACAACACAACTCTGAATATATATTGTTGATTCTATCACATTTCAGTTGAAAGGCATTACATTAAAGAAGGCTAATTTATTTCAGAAGAAAACAACAGAAACAAAAACTATCATAGTTAAAAACTCTTTGTATGTATCAACTACTAGACCTAATATTAAAAGGATGATGCTTCTTATAGAAACACTTTTTCCTTACAAACATAAAGAGTCCAAATTAAACTTGAAGAAAAACAGGATAATATAAATATATTTTTTAGTTTCATGAATAGAATTACAATAATTAGTCTTTTTATCTTAAAAATTATAATACTAAATACATTCCACTCATTTAGAATTCTATTATCACTGAATATGTAACAAGTGTACAAAGTTAGAGAAATAAATTATATAATTCTTTTTTATAATGGCTGGCTATTGGGCTTTTTCATTTTTTTTGGTTTATGTATATATATATATGCACACACATTTATGTTAATATATATTTATATGATAGTTTTATTACTTGATCTGAAATGATCGACTATTACTGAGAATGAAAAATGCTGAAGGATGAAAAATGCGGAAGGTTGACAAATATATTGAAGATACAGGCTTAAACATAAGATATAATTTATATTATGCTTTAACCAATAAGCTTTTGGCTCATAATTTACTTCATAAAACGTTAATCTAGGCCACTTATATTGAAAACACGAACCAAGACATAATTGCTCATAATGATCAACACAAACCTTCAATTATATTGAAACATACTATACAGGGCATTAATCAGTATTATTCATCGACAATTAAAATGAAAATAATAACAGATTAATTCTTATGGATGCTTTGAGCAACCTGTAGTGATCTAATCTCATCTAGTTGGAGAGCATTGATAATAAACAAATGTTGATAATTAAAGAGTATCTGAAACTAAAGAATAAAAAACTTAAAAGTAAATAATAACACTAATCAATATCCTTATAAGAATGTGAAATAGAATCTCACCTATAATGGTAGAACCTTTAAGGTTGGCCACACTTTAAAATTGCAACACCGTTTCTTTTAGTAATTTAATCTAGTCCTGAAACCACATCAATTTATCATAAAATAATGATAAATAAACTGAGAACTTTTGATATTGAAAAACAAAAATAAAATTTTACAGCTTTACAAGACTTACTGATCATTTCATGACAATATGTTTTAATACTTATCTATATATATACACATGTAAGACATGAATTATACTAAGGAAAAAATAAAGATAAAGATAATAACCACTCAATGATGATAAGGCAACCACTACTCCACATCTGCCTATTCACCATATAACCAAAACATTATGCAAGGAAGAAGAAGTGCATAAACAACTTACAGAACTGAGGTAAAGCAATTACACTCACATGCATACAAACAACCATAAGAAAAGAATTGGTAGACTGCTCCGTCATAGCTATGGCTCACAGAATCCCAACTGTCATGGACTGCACTAAGGTGCTTGCCATTAGTGATGGTCAGTACTAAACTTTTCTACTCAATTCAACAATTTTTATACATATATTCAGTGTTTATAAACTAAGGCAACAAACACTGGCACTTATTTTGAGGGTTGATTGGTAGTTACAAGTGTTTTGGGTATTTTATTTTAGCCAAGTGAAGTTTTTTTAATAAGATTTTGGTGGAGCAGCTAGTGGGTGTTTAGTTTTCGTTTTTATAGATTAACAAGTGATTATTGTAATAATTTTTATTTAAAAAAAATGTTGAATATTGTAAAACTTGGTCATAGACCAACCATGTGGTGTATTTCTTTATTTTAATTCTGTGTTTTGGTTTGGCTCTCATAATATGGTCTGTGTTATACTCATGTTTAGTATTGATGATATAAATAAAAATTGCCAACTTGAGTCTAAGGAAAAATCACCTTAATAAGAAAAACCATAATTAATTTATGAGTTACTTAGCAAACAAAAATCAAGAATAAAATACCCAAAACAATATTTCAGCAACTTCAAAACAATATGATCATACTATGTACTCATAAAACAAATTGGTTATGAAAAAAGAAATAAATAAGTCTGTTGCATCCCATTGAGTCCCTAACCCTATGTGTAGCCAATAATCCCATTTTATCCAACCAGTACTAGATTTCTAATATAAGCACCAACTGGGGCATAGGACTCCAAAGTCTATTAGGTACCAAATTTCCAAGCGGTATGTCCTGAATCTAAGCATGCACTATAGCCAATCTCAATCTAATCATAACTATGATTTATCACTAGCTAGAACTTGTTTCAGGACATACAGTAAGAACTTGCACTCTTAATGGTGGACCAATTCAACATCAAATACTAACATACAGCACAGAAATTAGATTACCTTATAAAAGATAAATAAAAAGGATGAAAGAAACGTATATTATAACCCTGATGAACACCAAACACAAAAGTGAGCCCCAGTTGATTAAAAAAAACAAATCTTTTGTCTAAATCATTATCTTGATTACTCAATCAACTCATTAGTCATGGAACCCAATAGTGATCTAAGACTTCCTTCTGTTTTTAAGGCCCTTGAGTGGGGACATTGGGAAAATATATGGCCACCAGACTATGCCAGCAACTAAAACCTTGTTACTAATGTACAAACACTTCTGTTACCCCCAAAACCCAGGTAAAAATCGCATCTTTTTCAGGGAAAATCAAAGCAAAATGTAATAGCTTTAGCTTATAAAAAAAGCTAAAGTAACAGATTTTTCTGGACATTACAAGTGGGAATCCCCTTGCAAAGAGCCCAAGACCCACAACAGAAATCAGTGGCACGATTATAATAGGACTAAATAAGCCATTTATGAAGAAATTTTTGCTCTTTTGGCTAGACTATACACGGATATTTTTCTTTTCATAATGTAAAAATTGTATTGTCTTATTCTTTGTGGCATTTCTAATTTCTAATTCATGTTGATTGCAACTTATAGTTTAGTCCCTTCACTTATCTTTTTTATTCTCTCTTTTCAATCTGAATTTAATTCAAACCACTTGTAAAAAAATGTAACTGAAATTAATTGTATATTTATATAAATAATTTTTACACAAACATAATTCATTATATGTATAGTTTCATGATTCCATCCTTGAAACAAAGAGTGCAATAAATATAAAATCTGTAGACTTCAGCAATTGATGATTTCAGATTTTTATAATCTTTAAGTACAGTGGACTTTTTTCTTTCTTCTTCTTTTCTTATTTGGTCTTATTGAATAAGTATAGACTTGGAAATGTTTATCACATTAAATATAAATAAAAAAGAGGAAAAATCAATAAAATGCGTATTGCATATCTAAAACCAGAAAACGAAATTGAATTGAACTTACTTTCTGCTGCTTCTGCAATTCTTCTCACAAACTCATCCTTTTTATTTATGCCTCAGAATTGCAATCGCATCAACTGTATCAATAACAGTGTATGTGGTAAAACCAAATATTAATTTTCACATTACAACATTAAGCAATTTATCAAAATCACATATTAAAATTGTAATAATGTGTAAAATTGCAGCTTTATAACAACAATCCAGACAACCAACCATTATTTTGGCATTCTAGAATCTGAAATACACATATTTTATTGCTTCCAAAACTATCTCTTAACTAAGTAAACAACCAGTGAATCTAACACCCAAACTAACACAGAATGGAACGAATTCGTAAACTCTCACAAAAATTTTCTGAAAAATAATTATGACCGACCCACAAAGCAGATTATAAAAAGAATTATGATTGTCCAATACCTAAAAAAAATTAGAATTTGTACATATGTATACATCAAAATTTATTACAGGGAAACAAATGATACTAAAAGTCAAAAGCTACCTGCTAAATTTATTTTCTATTGGAAAAATGATAAAATTTTGAGGTATTGATATCCCAAGACACGAGGTAAAACCTAAAACATATACGTTTCTCATAGAATTACAGTTAGCAAACTGCATGATTAAGATTCTAAAAGCAGCCTATACCAAAAAAGAAATGATTATAGTAAATAAATTCAACAGAAGAACTTCAAAAAGAAAAATAGAGGTGACCAAGTCCAGAAATAAATAAATAAAATCACAATCTAATCAAAGAAAATACAAGAATGAAGATTACATACCATTATATATTTGTATATATTTCACTTTGCCCCAAATTATGTATTGGACAATCATGAGTCATGACATAGATTTCCTCTCTATGCTTCAATTGCGCCCCATATGAACCTAATTAACAAGGTGGAAAAATATAAATAAAAAGTCACAAACCACATTCAGCTCATTAATCTCTTTAAGGAAGAAAAAAATATTTATAAGAGAAAAATCAAAATTAAACCATCAAACAAATAAAACATATAAACTTATAGACATTAAACATTAAACTTAGAAAGCCCACAAGTCATACAAAAATAAACACGCACAACATATAACATATAGAGTTACTTCTTGCAAGCTTCTTTTTTTTTTTTTGTATATTTCTCACATTGAAATATTTCGACACCCCTGTAATAGTAAGAATTAGTATAACTCACATCCAATTTTCAATTTCCACTAATGTTTCAAATGCTAATTAAATAGAAATTTACAGAGGAACAATACTGCATAAATATCCACTTTTGACATTAGACTCCAAAAAATAACTTAGCAATCCCAAAAAAGAGTCAATCTCTGAATGAGATACAAGTAAACAAAGTAGTCAAATACTAAAAAATATGACTAGTTTCGTGAGTTAGGACTGTGATAATAAAGATTGTGTGGTCACTATCAAACTCTCTCACATTAAAAGGCTTAAAAGATGATTCCAACATTGACAAAAGTGAGATCTCCACATGTATTTGCTTAAATGCATATATATAGTTCAATTGATTAAATTAATCAATGAAACAATGACACGCAACATTTCCATCCATCACTTTCTTTGAATGAACATCCTCTTGTCCATTTCAACATTGGAATAATCTAGTAGCATCAAAGGAAACCAACCATGATAGAGTAAGGATAAATTTAAGTGTAACATTTAACTAAGTTTCTTGAATTGAGATATATTCATACAAAATAGAAAATGCAATGTTCGCTCATGATTATCAACTATATCCACATATAGTTTATATGCTAATATATATATATATTGAATTCTTTTTGTTTTTTCTTTGCTCCAACAAAAAAATTGGGTAAATTCTTGAAATTATTTATTCAAGCAAAACTCACTATTATAATGGTCAAGATATATATAAATATATATGTATATAAAGCATATAAAACAAAGTTAGCTAGAATAAGCTGCAACAGTGATATAAGAGCCAAAATATAGTAAACATTTAACACTTAACTCAAAACAAACCTTTCATTTAAAATATTAGCGTAATTAAATCAACATTACAATTCAAAAACAGAGTCATTAAAGCTTTTTTTATCAATAAAGAAATCAATAAATACTTATATGTATTATTTTGGACCTCTTTTTGTTAACACTATCTTATGAGAAAGACACGCATAGACACAACATACACACACACACACTAAAATCAACTACTAGATGCATTACCAAGGGGGCTCATCTCATCCAAGCCCTCTGAGTAAACAACTAATGCTTGTTTCATGCCAAATTGCTGCAATGCTTTAGCCATATTCAAAACCTATTCAATGAACCACAGAAACATGAAACAAGGTATTAAAAGATTATGCTTGTCAAAGATTTGTTTAATGTGAATTACATGCATCATCATTTATGTTGTTTAATGTGAATTACTTTATCTTTTTTGTTTTACAAACGGTTCCATCATCATTTATGTAAAAGCCTTAGATATGCTAGTCATATTTGCTAGTCACCATGAACATCATATGTAGACCACAATTCAACAAAACAGTTTTTACTTTCAACAATTCAAGTTTAGCTCTAACAATTTACAATATGGGATCACATTCATGTCAAGTAATCAATAAAATTGATGCCACCTTTGCAATTTTGGCACCACAAGCTGCAGCAAGTATTGAAGCTCCAGTCGAAATGTTAACTGTGTTTGCTCCATCACCACCTGTTCCAACAATGTCCACTGCATCAAGTAAGCCCTCTACTTCTAAACTATGCTTGATCATCGCCCTCGCAAGCCCCACAATTTGTTTAACCACTAAAATCCATAAGTCATTTCTTTACTTATTTCCTTGAAACATACCCCCAAAAATTCTTCAGTAGAGAACCTACAGCCTATCAAAATTTCTTAGAAAATAATCAATTGCATTGATAACAGTTCTTTCTATCCAAACAGCATGGTAATAAGACTTTCAACAGTCTAAAACCCTGGCTGGACAAACTAAGTTATCTAGTGTAAATAAATTCACATTGATATGAATAAAGGAACCTTACTTCCTCGAAAGTCCCTCCTTTGGCTCTCAGTAACACCAGAAAAGCACTAATCAAAGCCTCATCGGCACCATTCAGCAAAAATAATTAGCTGCAGCTTGTGGTGCCAAAATTGCAAAGCCTCATCTCCTCGAAAGTCTCTCCTTTGGCTCTCAACGTCCATCAACATGAATAATAATAATATAGCTAATTATAATGTATGAAGATATAGAAGCTTGAACTGTTACCACATGAGATGCTAAATTCAACAAATTTCAATAACACATTTTGCTAAATTATAAAAATTTAGAATGAAGTTAATTGTGAGAGTAAAGTACCATTTCGAGACTCAAGGAAGCCAAAATCAAACAAATGATATCTACCGACTGAAACCCATTAATTTCTTCTGTCGATTTGATTGAAAAGGAAATTAGGGAAGAAAATGAAACCCCATAAATTGTTGCGTTTATGTTGTCCATTTGGAATCCCTAGTAGAGATGGAATTGGAATTCCTTGAAAGCCCTCTAATTTCGTCATTCTTGTGGCTCTCTCACTCTTCATGCCTGGGCTTGTGGAATCTAGGCCCTCGCTTGGTGCACACTCGAGGCTCTACAGCAAAACGGGTGTAGAATCGTGCCTGGTGGTGGCCCACGAATGGAAGTCGGACTGGGTCGAAGGCACGCAGAGGTGGGCTCACACCTGGGGTCACTTGGTTGGGGGGTTGGGTTCACGAGTGCCTGAGATTTGGAGCTTGGCTCGAAGAAAAAGGGTTGTGAGGATGGTGGTTAAGTGGTCGGAGCTGAGGATGATGGTGGTTACGGGAGTGGCGGCTAGGGCGAAGGGAAGAGAATGAGAAAGAGAACGAGAAGGAGTGGCTTGGTTTCGAGGGTAGGCTGGTTTTTTTTTATATTTTATTTTTATTACTTTACCACTTTTTACATAGTATATATAATAATACATTTTCAAAAGACTTACAATTATGTGTTCTGGAAAGTAGCTTTTGGTGTAGTGGTACCTTGAACTTGTTAGTTTTTTTTTAATATGTTTAATTTTAAAAAAAAAAAATCAAAGGCAATGTTTTGGTTTAATTTTTCTTTTAATATGTTTATGTTGTTCTTTTATATATAATATTTTTAATTTTTAAAAAATTGATATGATAATTATAAAAAAAAACATAATAAAAATAATTAATAAATTTTCTAAATAAAACTAAGCAAACGTGCATTGCACATTGCTTGCACCTAGTTATCCTAAAAAAATATGTGTGACGTGCTTGCCATTAAATATATTTACAAACAATAACAAATTAAGCATTATTAGAGATGAATACCAATTCCAACTTATCTAACTTGACCCAATACAATCACATGGACAATTTTTGTTACTTTTATTAACAATTTATATATTTTTTATAGGGATATTGGCAACGATAATACCCAAATTTTTTCAAAAGTTACACTTTAATACCCAAAAAAATTTTGCGGTAAAAATACTTAAATCTACAACTTTGGTGCAACCATTAGTACTCAGTGTTAACTGCCTGTTAAGTATCAACGTGGAACATTTTTATTAGTCGAATTGGCGAGGATAATACCCAAATCTTTACAAAAGTTATACATTAATACCCAATGTTTTTTTTGCGATAATACATAAATCTACAATTGTAGTACAACTGTTAGTACTCACCGTTAACTGTCTGTTAAGTATCCATGTGGCACATATAGATTTTGGAATGATTTTAGACTAAATTATTTAAATATTATGAAAATCATTTTAAAATTAAAAAAAAAAACTAGAAGTGTAAAGCCTTACGCCACTATGGCTATTTCTTGGAATGATGACTGGCCCTACAAACCAACACAAGTCTTTCCAGCGTGTTTTGTCCTCACTCGCACGCTTCCTAGGAAAGGTCACCAATCATGAGACTACTCCAGATCAAGCACGCTTAATTTTGGAGTTCTCAAGTGATGAGTTACCGAAAAGAAGATGCATCTTGTTGGCATAGGTAGTACACATCAATCAATTTCAGTCATCTTCAACTATGTAGTCTCATACCTACACAGTCTTAGAATCATCACACTTGACATTCCCCAAGCGATGTAGGATTGCACAGCTTTTACTCGGTCTTTCCCCTACAGATCACGAGATTCTAACTATCACAATCACCCCTCCTTAGGGGTCCGACGTCCCCGTCGACCACACTTCTAGTTGGGTCAAGACTCTGATACCATTTGTAACGCCTCACATCACTATGACTACTTCTTGGAAAGACTCGTGTTGATTTGCAAGGCCAGTCGTTATTCCAAGCAACTATAATGACATGAAACATTACAAAAAGAGTATAAAAAACTAATTAAAGATTTGGATTTTGGAATGATTTTGAGTTTCAATTTTAATTTGGGTTGTTTTGAATTTGCAAATTTTATTTTTATTATAATCTTTTAGATTTTTTAAAATTTAAAATGATTTTATAGTATTTAAAAAATTTAGAGATATTGGCAGTGATAATATCCAAATCATTTCAAAAGTTACACTTTAATATTCAAATTAACGAGTATAAAATATGTCATATGAATACTTAACGTATAATTAACGGTAAGTACTAACAGTTGCACCGAAATTTTAGATTTAGGTATTATTACAGCAAAAAAAAATTAAGTATTAAAGTGTAACTTTTGAATAAAAATTAGTATTACCGCCGCCAATATCTTTTTTATATTGAAAAAATTATAAAACAAAAAACATTAAAGTATATTTTATAATCTTTTATAAGAAATGTATATTTTTGTTTGATTCATGACTATTTTTTTATAAGAAAAATATAATAATAATAAAGAAAAAAAATTGAAAAGACAATAATGATGAGTAGTTGCTCAACTGTGACAAACTAGTCGTGTTACTCTTTGTTTCCCCTGCTAAACTACTTCAAGTACATACTCAACCATTAAAAGGAATTATGGGTCGAGGTAACCGAGCTCTATTCTTTATCGTTAGTGCTTGCAGAAGAACCCCGCATGGTTCTCATAAAAGACAGAACCAAGTATGTATAAATCACAGTTGTTGCCACAATAGAGACCCCAATATAAAGACACACCGTTGCAGCACACACATAAAGATACCTGAAAAGGAAACATAAGAAATCCACACCATAAGTTCCAAGGACACTGTTTAGTCACGAGCATTGCTATTTGTCACCTATAATACTTAATACCATATTTTGTGATTGGTGAAATTCAATATAGGATCCTACATATTTTATTTTAAATTAAAATATGTGAGAAACGTTTGCCACATCAAGTGGTATTAGGCACCTCTTAGGAATATTCTTTAGTCACATAAGATAACACTAAGAGAGTTCCTTCACTATCATCTCATCAAAGAAAGCCCCATTTTTTATAAGATTCCCAGGTGTATTCTATTCCTATCCTAGCAACAACAACAAATAGCATTATGTCATAGAGACTTACTTTGGAGAGAAAACACTCCACACAAACAGATGGTTCCTCATTAATATCAATACGATAGTGTAAGACACCAACAAAATGGAGTTCAAGCTCAGTGGGAGTAGACAAGGAAAGCCCAGCAATCTTTTTAGGAGTAGTCTGGAATCCACATTTAGGGAAAGTGCAGCATAGTTACTGATCTTAACAGAGACGTACATCACCATGCTAAGAGCGGCTAGCATTGGGGAGGCATAGGTGATCATAAACATCAAAATGCCAGACAGTATAGTTGAATGATTTGAGATGCCCTGAGGAAAAAACATTCTCAAATTAGTAAGATAACCTTCTGAGATCAAAATCATTGCGCAGAAGAGTATTCCAATGTACTTTCTATTTTAAAAGAGAATAATATAGGCAGTTCAAAATGAGGATATACAATAAAAGCTCCAGCAACATCAATGGTGGCTAAAGAATTACTGTTGCCCAAAGCATAATGGCCTGCCATTCCCATATAGTAGAACACAGCAACCTAGAACAAACAGTACAGCCCAACATTAGCACTGAGGAATGAAAAAAATAATCATGTTTCAGTAAATATTCTAAACATATGTGAGCAACCTCTGAAATTTCCCATCATTCAATGTGAGTAAATAATTATTTTAGACTTTTAGTCATCCATCAAACTCGATGCCTTTAATGTCTGGCCTACTGGTACCAGAAACTAAATTGTTTGTAACGTGTACACAAAAGGAAGATGAATTCGAAACCAACCTCAACCCAGTGCTTGTTATGTTCCCCCCTGTAAAAACAATAAAGCATGCCGACTAAAACTTGCAAAAGCAGCAATAATATAGGCATTGAATTAATTGGTTGTTGGAGTAACAACTGCAGAAGGCACCAAGAGCATATGTATGTCCAACCAATCACAAGCGAACAATTTTTTAGTTCCACCAGCAGAGACTTATAATGAAGCTCGTCAGGGCCAGAAGCTAATATATATGAATAATTATTTGAGCATGTTTTGGAATTCAAACAAGGCGATAACCATGGTACAGCCACAGCAATACCAAGTGTGGAAAAACCGAGAACTGTATAGATTATTTGTACCAACATCGTTGCATTATAGCTAGATGGTGCAAACATACTATCCTGCTGTTTCATAATATGTTGCAAAACCAATAGCCCA
Source organism: Humulus lupulus (assembly GCF_963169125.1). Classification (NCBI taxonomy): domain Eukaryota; kingdom Viridiplantae; phylum Streptophyta; class Magnoliopsida; order Rosales; family Cannabaceae; genus Humulus; species Humulus lupulus. The sequence goes on from NC_084793.1 coordinate 264,692,392, forward strand.
GAAGTCAAAAAGCAAAATCCAATTACTGCAACAGACTTTCTGTTTAAATCAAATACAGATAGAGAAATTAAGCTTAAAGCAATGACCATGAGACCTGCAACTAGCTGAATTTCTCTAAGTAGATGATCACCCCCAGCCTGCTCAAGCCACTTAGATATATCAGGAAGATCTGTCCAATTCACACCTCCTTGATGCCAGCCTCTCAAGATCCTACCAGAGACAAGAAGCAAAGCTATGGACATTGTTTGAAAACCAATATTTTTGTTTTTTCCATTGAACAAATTAAATATATTCTGTGCCCTTTCAGCTTGTGAAGACTGTACTGATTTACGCAGTAATAGGAAAAGCAATGTCGAACTAACAAAGTGCCATATATATTGCTCTTCCTCCACCATAGAACTCGATCCCATACTTATTACAAGGATAAAGATAACACCAATTGTAAAAGCCTCGTCTAAATTCCATGCATGCATGATATTACTCTCAAAGTTAGAAACACATTTCCTTTCTCTGCCATAAACTTCTTTGCACATTAGACATAAAAGGCTCAGCAATATTACACAAGATAGGATCATTGCAGAAACTCCAGAACCAAGCAAGCTGAAAGGTTTCTGCATAATGATACGACATTATCAGTGGGAAAAAAAAAGAAGGAATTTCAAGAGGAAAGAATGAGAAATTTCCACTATTACATCAAAACCAGCTGTCACTTTTCATCTTACATGTTACAAAGGGAAAGAGTTAAGAGCTGTTAGAAAAGTACATACATCAGTGGCTCTGCGTGATAACCACTCACTTGCAATTCTTAAGAACTCATTGTATGCTCCAACAGCAATGGCATACTCATCCCCATGGTTAAACCTATTTGCAGTACAAAGAAAGAATGATGGTATTAGTAGCAAGCTTCATAAAATCTTGTGTTGTAATTAATATAATAAATAATGAAGAGAAGAATACTGAATTTTCTTATTTTCTTGAGAAAAAGATGAATTACAACCTAATATATATACACAGTAGGTGGTTGGCATACTAAAAGACAGAAGATAAAAGGATAGAAATCCTAGGAATTCCACTAAATACAAGAAAACAAAGAGACAATAAAAAAGAAAAGAAAACTGAAAAATATTCTAATTAAAGACAATAAATAACTTTCTACACTCCCCCTCAAGCTAGGTTGTATATATTATACAAACCAAGCTTGGAATTCAATTCATCAAAGTTGACCCTGTAGAGCTTTGGTGAGAATATCAGCAATCTGAAGTCTTGTTGGAACATAGTTTAGTTGCACTATTCCATTGTTGGCTGTGAATTAACGCGAAAATAGGGATGTTTGTAGGTCAAAGGTTGTTGTATTATCCCTAGGAGAGTTGTTAGTCAGTTCCTATTTTGTAGGAAATATTTTTCTGATCTTTGTATACTGTTCTATTTAAGCCACACAGCTATTCAATGAATAATAAGATTAATTATTATTCTCTAAAATCACATGGTATCAGAGTCTTGTGCTTAATCTTTCTAAACCCTCGTAACCCTCCTAGACCTACCGTACCTTACCTCCCTTCCAAATAGCTGAAGACTCCAACACTACCCCAATCCAAACAAATACCACTACCACACCTGGTTCACAACCATCTACCAATGATGCTATCCATTCATCTATGCAAATCACTGTGCATAGACTAAATGGACAGAACTATCTTGAATGGTCGCAGTCGGTGAAGCTTGCAATTGATGGCCGTGGAAAATTGGGATTCTTGACTGGAGAGAAGAAGCAGTCGATGGAGAAAGATGCTGGATATGGACAATGGCGATCAAAGAATTCACTTGTTACTGCCTGGTTGTTGAATTCCATAGATACCTCAATCGCAAACCCTCATATGTTTATGTGATTGTTTGAATATTTTTCTGTGTATTATTATCTCAAAGAGAGGGAATATATATACAACCTAGGATCTGACCTAATAAATACAAATAACTAATTCTAGAAAGTACAACTGTAAAATCTCCTAATTTTAGAAAGAATAAATATACAAAATATTTGGTATTAATACCAAATTGATCCCTATTTACAGCTGTGGTCAACTAACTAATTACTGAAATAAATCCACACTCCCCCTCAAGCTTGGTTGTGTATATCAACCATCCCAAGCTTGCAAATTAAATCTTCAAAGCTGGTTCTTGGGAGAGCTTTAGTGAGGATGTCAGCTGTTTGAAATCTTGATAGAATATAAACGGTTTGAACAATGGCATTCTCAATCTTCTCAGTGATGAAGTGTCTATCTATCTCAATATGTTTAGTCCTGTCATGATGTACAGGATTTTTTGCAATGCTAATGGCAGCTTGACTGTCACAAAACATTTGGATAGACTCTTCTGTAAATACTCCCAGTTCGCCAAGTAACTTTTTCAGCCAAATTCCCTCACAAATGACGAGAGCTAGAGCTCTAAACTCAGCTTCAGCTGAGCTTCTAGAAACAACTGCCTGTTTCTTACTTCTCCATGTTACTAGATTACCCCAAACATAAGAACAGTAACCTGAAGTACTCCTTCTGTCTGTTATATCTCCTGCCCAGTCTGCATCAGTGTACACTCTGATTTCCTTATTTTCACTCTTCCTGAAAAGCACACCTTTTTCTGGAGTCATCTTGAGATATCTCAGGATCCTTGTAACTGCTTCCATGTGTTCCTCTGTTGGATTATTCATGTATTGACTCACCACACTAACAGGAAAACCAATGTCAGGTCTAGTGTGAGATAAATAAATAAGACGTCCAACTAGCCTTTGATATCTCCCCCTGTCCACAGGTGTCTGATCAATCCCAGAGCCAATTTCTTGTTCGATTCCATTGGAGTTGAGGCTGGTTTACACCCAAGCATTCCTGTTTCTTTGAGTAAGTCAAGAACATACTTACGTTGAGAAACAAAAATTCCATGTCTTGATCGTGCAATTTCCATGCCAAGAAAATATCTGAGATACCCTAGATCTTTAATCTCAAATTCCTTTGATAAGAAACTTTTCAACATTACTAGTTCCTCCTTGTAATCACCTGTCAATATTATATCATCAACATAAACGATTAGGATAGCTATCCTTTTATCTGAGTCGAGTTTGACAAACAATGTGTGATCTGCCTGACATTGTGTATAGCCATTCTGAATGATTGACTTAGTGAATTTTCCAAACCATGCTCGTGGAAATTGCTTAAGGCCATATAGAGATTTTTTTAGTCTACATACTTTATCGTGGTTGGATGAATTCTCAAAACCAGGTGGGATATCCATATAGACTTCTTCTTCAAGGTCACCATTCAAAAAAGCATTCTTAACATCTAGTTGGTGTAGTGGCCAGTCCTGATTTGCAGCAAGAGAGAGAAGGACACGGATGGTGTTGAGTTTAGCAACGGGTGCAAAGGTCTCTTGATAATCTATCCCATAAGACTGAGTGAAACCCTTGGCAACCAAGCGAGCTTTAAGCCTCTCAATGCTACCATCTGCTTTATGCTTAATAGTGAATACCCACTTGCATCCCACGGGTTTCTTTCCAGTTGGCAATTTTGTGATTTCCCAAGTACCATTCTTCACCAGGGCGTTGACCTCATCTTGTATAGCCTTTTTCCAACTAGGATCAGTTAGTGCCTCTTGAATTGTACGAGGAATCTGTACACTGTCAAGAGTAGAAACAAATGCCTGATAGGATGGAGATAAGATTTTGTAGGACACAAAGTTGCCAATAGGATGTTGAGTACAAGCTCGAACACCTTTTCTTAAAGCAATAGGCAGGTCATCATTTATATGAATAACATTATCACGACTAGGATTACTCAAACCTGAATGTATTTCTGGAGGATGTGGATCCAGTTCCGATTCATGGCGGCACTCAAGATGTGTTTGATCTTTTAATTCTTTGTCAGAATATTTCCTTTTTTGGTAGACACGGATCTCTTTAGGTTCTTGTTGTTGAGACTCAATAGTCATGAGTGGATCTTGATTTTCTATAACTTGAGAAGAATTAGATGGACCTTGATTTTCCATGACTGAAGAGGTCGAAGAAGTGTCTTTGACTGGATTGGAAAATTGATCGAGAGGTGGAGTATGAGTATGAGTATGATCGAGAGGTGGAGTATGAGTATGAGTACCTGGAATAATGTCAGTATGGGTACCTGGAATACTCTCCCAAAGATGAGATTCATTTACATTCTCCCCCTGAATCTCAGATTTGTAGTAAGCATGTTTTTCAAAAAAGGTTACGTCCATAGAGTTATAAGTTTTTCGAGTTGTAGGAGAATAACACTTATAACCCTTTTGATGGGAGGAATAACCAATAAAGATACATTTGATAGACTTAGGATCCAACTTACTACGATGTTGTGAATAGATATGTACAAAAAAAAATGCATCCAAAGATTTTAGGGTCAACAAAACTAATGAACCGAGTATGAGGGAATAGTTGCAAAAGAGTTTGACAAGGAGTTTGAAATTTTAGCACCTTGGATGGCATTCGATTGATGAGGTATGCAGCACTAAGAATGGCATCACCCCAGAAAAATTTGGGAACATGAGTCCCAAACATGAGAGATCGAGCAACTTCAAGGAGATGTCAATTTTTGCGTTCAGCAATTCCATTTTGCTGAGGAGTATCAACACAAGAACTTAAGTGAATGATGCCTTGTTGTATCAGATAAGGACCAAGAATAGAATTAAAGAAATCTTTGGCATTGTCGGTTTTGAGAATTTGAATCTTAGTTTGAAACTGTGTTTGAATTATAGAATGAAAGCGCTGAAATATTTCACCCACTTCTGATTTATTTTTCATGAGAAACACCCAAGTTAATCTCGTGTGGTCATCTATAAAAGATACAAACCATCTTTTTCCCGTTATAGTATTGACCCGCGAAGGCCCCCAAACATCACTATGAATTAATGAAAAAGGTTTGGATGGTTTATATGTTGATCTAGAATAACTATTGCGAGTGTGTTTTGCAAACTGACAAATTTCACAGCAAAAGGAGTTTGGATTTTTATTAATAAATAAAGAGGGAAACATTTTTGACAAATACAAAAAATTTGGATGACCAAGACGATAGGGCCATAGCATAATATCACTATCTTTATTAGAACAAGAAATGGATTGGTTATTCAAAGAAAGCAAACTAAATTTTTGGGCAATGCGAGTAGATTGAGTTTCATTCCTTAGAACATACAGACCAGAACACATCTCAGCACTGCCAATCCTCTTCCCCGAATCCAAGTCCTGAAACACACAAAGATTTGAGAAAAATTTAGTCACACAATGGTGGTCACGAGTAAATTACAATCCAATTTTGGTACATAGAGTACAGATGTGAGGGTTAGGTCTTTATTTATGATGACTAAACCCACACCCTCAACTTTAGAGAGTGTTCCATCAGCAATTTTGACAGTTTGATTTCATGTACTCATGTGAAACTCAGAAAAATTGGATGCATCTCCTGTCATGTGATCTGACGCCCCAGAATCAAGAATCCAAGGTTTAGTAGTTCTTTTATTGACAAAATAAGCTACTGATTTATTACCTCGTTCTGCCAACATTCCAGTACTATGAGAGGCAGTCAACGATGTGGAGGACTGATTTAGAAGCTGCTGAAGGGCCTCAAGCTGAGCTTTAGTGAAAGGAGCTGATTCAGTTGCCTCATTTTTTCCTTCAGCTGTGAAACCAGTAGTGGCAGCAACATTCCCCCTACTTTCACGATCACCCCAGGATTTTGGCTTCCAATTTGGAGGCTTTCCATGGATTTTCCAGCATGTTTCTTTGTAGTGTCCTAGTTTTCTGCAGTGATCACACCAGGGGCGCCCCTTAGTTTGACGAGTATAAGGAGTTGTTTCATGGAACTGTCTTCCAGCAGCAAGGGCAAATGATTCTTGATCTGAAAAAGAATTATGAGAGCCCATCATAACCTTTTTCCTACTTTCTTCAAGACGAACTTCTGAAAATGCTTCTTTGACCTTAGGAAGTGGCTTGGTGCTCATGATTCGACTCCGCACTGCGTCCAGATTTTTGTTAAGGCCATGAAGAAATTTGAAAGTTCTCTCTCTCCACAATAGTACGATATAGAGTAGTGTCATCACTGCATTTCCAAGCATATTCTTCAAATAAATCCAGCTGCTGCCAATATCGTGTGAGAGTGTTGAAGTATTGCGTGACCGAGGTATCATCTTGGCGGAGATCGAACAAGGCAGCTTCGATTGCAAAAAGTTCTGAGGTATTTTCAGAACTTGAATAAGAATATTTGACAGCATCCCATAGTTCCTTTGCTGTGGCATATAAGAGAAAATTTTCTCCTATATCATTGTTCATAGAATTGATCAGCCATGATTTAATCATGTGATTATCAGATTTCCAAGTTTTGAAGGCAGGATCATCATGTTTTGGAGCAGAGATTTCACCTGTGAGATACTCCTCTTTGCCTTTTCCACCAATATACATCACCACAGATTGGGACCACTGAAGATAATTGTGCCCATTGAATTTGATAATTGTGCCCATTGAATTTGTGACTGGTAACTAGGGAGATAGCTTCATTGCTGTGAGAGGAAGTTGGAGTAGAGAGGGGCTGATCTAGCGAGGAGGTCTTGGAGGTTACCTCTGAGATGGAGCTGTCTTTTTCAGCAGCCATGGCAGTCAGGAAAGAAGAACAGAAACACACGGAGAAGAGGAAAGGAAAAAATATATATATATATTGGAGAGCTAGGCAGAGAAAAAATTGGAGAGCTCTGATACCATGTGATTGTTTGAATATTTTTCTGTGTATTATTATCTCAAAGAGAGGGAATATATATACAACCTAGGATCTGACCTAATAAATACAAATAACTAATTCTAGAAAGTACAACTGTAAAATCCCATAATTTTAGAAAGAATAAATATACAAAATATTTGGTATTAATACCAAATTGATCCCTATTTACAGCTATGGTCAACTAACTAATTACTGAAATAAATCCACAGTTTATGGCGACAGCTAAGGAGGTATGGGATTCAATTCGTGAAACGTATTCTGACCTAGAGAATTTTTCTCAAATTTTCGAGTTACAAACTCGACTATGGCAATCAAAACAAGGTAACCGAAATGTCACAAGTTATTACAATGAGATGGTGGCTTGGTGGCAAGAGCTGGACCAATATAATGATGACGTTTGGGAGAGTCAAGTGAATCTGCTCTAGCACAAGAAACGTGAAGAGCGTGATAGGGTCTTTATGCTCCTGGCTGGAATTGATCAAAACATGGATGAGGTGAAAAGCAGGATTCTTGGCCGCCGCCCCTTACCCTCAATCCGAGAGGTGTTTTCTAAAATCCGGGTTGAAGAAAGCCGCAGGAAGGTAATGTCCAGCAGCAAGTCCACCTGTTTTAACTAATGATACTTCTGCTTTATTTGTCAATGGAAATGAGTCAAACAATGACAAGAAAAAGAAACCATGGTGTGATTTCTGCAAAAAGTATTGGCATACATGTGACACTTGTTGGAAAATACATGGGAAGCCGCCTGGAGCAAAGACAAACTGCACAGAAAGAGCTTTACAATCTGTGGCTGATTCTCCTTCAGAGCCAAGCATTAATTGGGACAGCCAGCTTTCACAAAGGAACAAATGAACAAAATAAGAGGCAAAATCATGATGAAATAGGAGAAAATTCTGGAACAAATGAACTAGAAAATTCCAGCGAAAATAATGTTCAAAATCAGGAGGTTCAGGCCGAAAATGTGTTGAATAAATCTCATCAACAGACAGAATGTAATGAGCAGGAAAGAAACAGGTTCGAGCGTGTTTATACGCGAAGATTTCCTCATCGGGGAACTGAAATTGCAACACCCCTGCCACACCAAGAGTCTGAACTGCGGCTGGAAGCTGAAACAGGTATTTCTTCTAGCAATTTTCCTTCAAATTCTGGTCCTAATACTGATCTTCCAATAGTTGTTAGAAAGGGCAAACGTGCTTGTGTCAAATATCCTATGTCCCTTGTTGTGTCTAACTCAAAACTCTCATCTTCATTTGCCACTTTTACCGCAAATGTTTCAACTATTCAGATCCCAAATAATATAAAGGAAGCTCTAAATGTTCCAGAGTGAAAGAAGGCTGTCCTTGAGGAGATGAGTGTTTTGGAGAAAAATCAGACATGGAGACTTGAAGATCTTCCTAAAGGTTCTCCTGTAGTCGGCTGTAAGTGGGTGTTTACACCAAAGTTTAAGTGCGATGGCACTTTAGAGAGGCGCAAAGCTCAACTGGTGGCCAAGGGGTTTACTCAAACCTATGGTATTGACTATACTGAGATATTTGCTCCAGTAGCCAAGCTTAATACTGTTAGAATTTTATTGTCTATTGTAGCTAATTTAGATTGGCCCCTGAGACAGTTTAATGTGAAGAATGCTTTTCTAAATGGAAGATTGGAAGAAGAGGTGCATATGCTTCCACCACCCAGTTTTGAACATGAATTTGGAGATAAGGTTTGTAGGTTGGAAAAAGCACTTTATGGCCTAAAACAGTCACCACGAGCTTGGTTTGAAAGATTCACTCAAGTGGTGAAGAATCAGGGCTATACACAGGCACAATGTGATCATACGTTATTCACTCGACACTCTGACAATGGAAAGGTTGCGGTATTAATTGTTTAAGTTGATGATATACTCCTTACAGGTGATGATGTAGGTGAATTAGAGGCAATGAAGAATAAGCTCTCTAAAGAATTTGAAGTCAAGGATCTTGGTGAGATGAAGTATTTTTTGGCTAGTAAGGTTGCACGGTCTAAACAAGGGATCATTATATCCCAACGGAAATACATTCTTGATCTACTTAAAGATACAGGAATGAGTGAGTGTTGTCCTATGAATACTCCTATTAATCCAAATAAGAAGCTTGGTGATATTCAGCAAGGAAAACAGGTAGATGTACAACAATACTAGCGGTTAGTTGGAAGACTTATCTATCTGTCTCGTACTCGTCCTGATATTGCATTCGCAGTAAGTATGGTAAGTCAGTTTATGCATCGTCCATATAAAGAACATCTTGAAGCTGCTTATCGTATTTTGAGATATCTGAAGAGTAGTCCTGGTAAAGGTCTTTTTTTTAAAAAAGGGAGACAGCAGAAGTATTGAAGTGTTTACTGATGCTGATAGGGTAGGCTCTATTACAGACAGAAAATCTACTTCTGGGTATTGTACTTATGTATGGGGAAATTTGATGACTTGGAGAAGTAAAAAACAAACTGTGGTTGCTAGGAGTAGTGCGAAGGCCGAGTATAGAGCTATGGCAAACGGGGTTTGTGAAATTTTGTGGGTTAAACGAGTTCTTAAGGAGCTGAAGCTACAAGTTATTCTACCTATGAAGTTATTTTGTGATAACAAGGCTGCCATAAGCATTGCACATAATCCAGTGCAACACGACAAAACCAAGCATGTGGAAGTTGACAGACATTTCATCAAAGAAAATTTGGAAATGGGAGTCATTTGTATTCCATTTGTGAGATCTGAAGATCAAACTGCAGATATTTTAACCAAAGGTTTATTTAGACCAACATTTGAATTTCTTGTACACAAGTTGGGTATGTTTGATATCTATACTCCAACTTGAGGGGGAGTGTGAATTAACGTAAAAATAGGGATGTTTGTTAGGTCAAAAGTTGTATTATTCCTAGGAAAGTTGTTAGTCAGTTCCTATTTTTTAGGAAATATTTTTCTAATCTTTGTATATTCTTCTATTTAAGCCACACAGCTATTCAATGAATAATAAGATTAATTATTATTCTCTAAAATCACATTGACCTTCTCTGAGTTAACTCTCCTACCCAGCTAACATCCGTGTATATCTCAACCTCATGAGATTCAGATCTTTTGAAGGGCAAACCATGTCCAGGAATCATCTTCAAATATCTTAAAATTATGTTTACTGCTTCCAAATGATCATCGCTCGGATTATTCATGTGCTGGCTCACTATACTGACTGAGTAGGCAATATTCAATCTTGTGTGTGATAGGTAGATTAGTTTGCCCACAAGTCTATGATATCTTCCCTTGTCAACTGGATTACTTTCTTCATTTTTGTTTAGCTTTTTGTTGGGCTGCATGGGTGTGTCAGCAAGCTTACACCCAAGAAAATCAGTCTCGCTTAACAAGTCTAAGATGTACTTTCTTCGGGATGTGACAATTCCAGTCTTAGAACGAGCCACCTCCATTCCAAGAAAATATCTGAGTCCCGAGATCCTTGATTTCAATCTCTGTTGCAAGCATCTTTTCGAGTTTAATAATTTCCTCAGAATCATCACCAGTCAAGATGATATCGTCTACATATACTATGAGAATAGCAATCTTGCCACTAGAATTGGATTTAACAAACAGTGTATGATCAGCTTGACACTGATGGTATCCATTTGTAATCACAATTTTGGCACACTTATCAAACCAAGCACGAGGGGATTGTTTTAAGACATATAAGGATTTTTTAAACTTACAAACCAACCTGTTGTTTGAACTATTTTCCAAGCCCGGTGGTATAGTCATGTAGACTTCTTCTTCAAGGTTCCCATTCAAGAATGCATTTTTAATATCAAGTTGGTATAGGGGCCAATCTTGATTCACTGCAAGAGAAAGGCGAACTCGAACAGTATTGAGTTTGGCAACAGGTGCAAAAGTTTCCTGGTAGTCTATCCCATAGGACTGCGTGAAACCCTTTGCTACAAGTCTGGCTTTGAATCTTTTGACACTGCCATCTGCTTTGTATTTGACCGTGAATATCCACTTGCAGCCTACAGGATTTTTTCCATGAGGTAATGTTGTAAGGGCCCATGTGCCATTACTTTCTAGAGCTCGAATTTCTTCCTCAATCGCTTGTTTCCATGTTGGAACCTTTAGAGCCTCTTGGATAGAGTTAGGAATCTGCACACTATCATTATTGGATACAAAAGCCCTGTAAGATGGTAACAACTTCTCATAAGCAACATATCTTTCAATAGGATGCTCAGTGCACTTTCAAACACCTTTCCTAAGTGCAATTGGTTGATTTGAGTCATCAACTAATGGCACAAGAGAATCATGAGATAAGGAATCCATACCATTGTGTTCATCAGATGCAGGAAGACTTGGTTCCAGTTCTTGACAGTCACGGGGCTGCGCATTGTCCTTTACATGCTCGGATGGTCTTCTCCTTCTAGTATAGACAAGAAGTTCATGATTATTAGTGGCAAGTTGAGATAGAGTAGGGACAATTGGGGTTGTTTCATTTGTAGGGATAGTTTCAGTGATGGAGTTTGATTTCTCAAGAGGAGTTGGTTGAGTGGAAGTGTTTGGGGTTGTTGAAGGTGGAGTGACTGGAGAAAAAATGGCCTAAGTGTCTTGGAGAAGATCCCAAATATGATATTCCCTCAAGTACTCCCCCTGAATTTCAGATTTGGGAAAGTAAGAATGGTTCTCGAAAAAGGTCACATCCATGGTGTTGTATACTTTCCTAGTGATTGGAGAGTAACACTTGTATCATTTTTTATTAGAGGAGTAACCAAGGAAGATGCATTTGAGAGACTTGGGATCAAGTTTGGTGCGGTGTTGTTGGTGTATGTGAACAAAGGAAGAACAACCAAAAACCTTTAATGGTAAGTCGGAGGAAAAAGAGCGAATATGTGGATAGGTTTTTATGAGAACATGACGAGGTGTTTGGAATTTTAGGACTCGACTAGGCATTCTATTGATGAGATATGTGGCTGTGAGTATGGTTTCCCCCCAAAAATGTTTAGGCACTTGATTGGAGAACATAATGGCACGAGCCACCTCGAGTAAATGTCTATTCTTTCGCTCAGCAATGCCATTTTGTTGAGGAGTATCAACACAAGAACTTGTGTGAATGATACCATGCTTGGAAAGATAAGAATCAATAATGAAATTAAAATAATCCTTGGCATTATCTGTTTTAAGAACTTGAATGTTGCTTTGAAATTGAGTCGAGATCATGGAATGAAATGATTGAAAAATAGTGGTTGTTTCAGATTTTTCTTTCATAAGGAATGTCTTGTTCTTGTATGATCATCTATGAATGTCACAAACCAACGAGCCCCATTTATATTTTTTACTCGTGAGGGTCCCAAATATCACTGTGAATCATAGAAAAATGATGTGAAGGCTTGTATTGCAAACTAGAATATACATTTCTAGTATGTTTTGCAAGCTGACAGATTTCACACTAATAAAAATTGGTTTTTTGTTGACAAACAAATGCGGAAACAACTTTTCAATATACGCAAAATTTGAATGACCTAAGCAAAAATGCCATAGCATGACTTGACTCTCAATTGTAACAGAATTGGAAACAAGATTGATTGAATTAACTGAATTTGAACTAGACTCAGAAACACAACTTGATGGGTGATCTTGTCTACCAAGGAGAATAGCTTGTTTGAGCAAATAAAGGCCACAATGCATCTCAGCACTGCCAATCACCTTCCCCGAATCCACTGCCTGAAAATCACAAAAATTGGAATAAATTTTAGTCACACATTTCAAGTCACAAGTAAGTTCGCTGATTGAAATTAGATTGCATTCTAATTTAGGAACATAAAGAACAGGATATAGGTAAAACTCCTTGGTGAATTGGACTGAACCGGTTCCTGCTACTGGTGAGAATGAACCATCAGCTATTTGGACTGCAGCGTGACTGGTACATGGATTATAATTCTTGAAGATGTTGATGTCTCCACGCATAAGATCTGAGGCTCCTGAGTCAACTATCTAAGGATTTTGTGCAATGTTTTGGACAATATGAACATAGGAGAGAATACCTTGATGTGCTAGAAGACTGGTAGGTTGCTCGGCAGAGGTTTGTGCTGCTTCTCTAGAATTGGAACCATGACCAAGCATTTTGTGCAGTGCTTCAATTTGCTCCTTTGTGAACGGACTAAATTCTGAAGTGTGACCTGCTATGGCAGCAGCATTTGCACTATTTTCCTTGTCATATCGTCCATTGGATGGCTTCCAATCTACATGTTATTAATATGTTTTCCAACATATCTCCTTCAAATGACCAGGTTTCTTACAATGATCGCACCGTGGTCGTCCTTTCCTGAGCTTATTATTTTGGGATGACCTGTGAGTGAACAAGGCAGACCCTTCGACATTCGGAGTAGGGTGAGTGGTTGTCATCATTAGTTTCTTTCTACTCTCCTCTCTACGAACTTCAGCAAAGGCCTCTCGAATAGTTGGAAGAGGTTTAATCTCCATGATTCTCCCCCTGACTTCGTCTAGGTCTTTATTGAGGCCAAGAAGAAACCCAGTGGTCCTTTTCTATTCAATAATCGTTTTATATAGGGTAGAACCATCAGAACATTTCCAAGAATAAATCTCATACATATCCAACTGCAGCCAACAACGTGTGAGTGTTGAAATATTGAGTAACACTCAAGTCTCCTTGTCGTAAATCATACAATCTGGTCTCAATCTCAAATAACTCTGAGGAATTTTCATTGCTGAAATATGTTTCTCAAGTAGAAAATTTTCTCCAACCTCCGTGGTTATGGAATTTATTAGCCATGACATAACCAAGTGATCATCAGTTTTCCAGGCCCAATGTTTAGGATCTATAGTTGCTGGTGCTAAGATTTCTCCTGCGAGATGCCCATCTTTACCTCTGCCGCAGATGTACATGAAAACAGATTGTGACCATTGCAGAAAATTATGGCCATGAAGTTTATGATTAGTGACAGGTTGAGAAGAAGTATCAAGGACAATAGGAGTTGAAGGATTAGGCTCAAATCTAGAAGTGACTTCTGAGGAAATAGATTGTGAAGTCATGCCGTATTTGGTCATGATTAGAACACAGCCAGGAAGAGAAGAGTTTGAAAAAGAATTAAAATTTAGAGATCAACTCTGATACCATGAAGAAAATGAAGTGAAGAATACTGAATTTTCTTATTTTCTTAAGAAAAAGATGAATTTCAACCTAATATATATACACAATAGGTGGTTGGCATACTAAAAGACAAAAGATAAAAGGATAGAAATCCTAGGAATTCCACTAAGTACAGGAAAGCAAAGAGAGAATAATAAAGAAAAGAAAACTAAATATATTCTAATTAAAGACAATAAATAACTTTCTACAAATAATGTAACAAACCTACCTGGATACATCCTTAGACATCCATGAATTATGGAGAAATGCGGCAGTTGTATATAAGCAACAAAATATCTTCTCTGTGCTACCATTGCACTTACTTATTCTGGAGGTTTCATCGATTGATCCCTGATATGGGAAACCTTCACATGATAAGCCAGGTAGTTGTGCTTGCAATAATCTAAGCAATTGCCATGAATTCAATTCGAGTGCTCTTAGCTTTTGGCCATCTATACAATAGAAAATACTAATAAGAATCTCACAAGTTCAACAGGATGTCAGCACGCTGGCTTCGAACTTGACAACAAGATGCAGCATTTAAAGAATGTGTTAATAATATTACTCACCAACTGCATAACATAGATACTATTACAGCATGTATATAGTTGTCAATTAGTTATCAATTAGATTAATTGTAGAGATCCTAATTGACATAGCTTCCTAAATTAGCTATACTAGTTAGTATAAATATGTATCATTTTTCAATGAAAAGTAAAAGAATAGAATTCTTTTCACCTCAGATAACATGGTATCATGGTATCAGAGCATTAGGGTTTGAATTTAGGGTTTTCCACATTCAGATTTTCTTTGGGTTTATAAACACAAATTAGGGTTTTGTGTCTTTTAGGGTTCCATTTCGGAAAGCATATTTTGAGAAATAATTTATTCTCACCGCCTGTCCTGTGAAGAAGTCCACCCTCCGATCGGCCGTTCGCCGGAGTTTGGTGACCAAAAGCCATGTGCGTGAGCCCCACCCACCTTCGTCCTCCGCCACGACACTCTCCACGCGCCGGCGCGTGAGCGCGAGTGGCACAATTTCCGACCGCCGTTTTCTCGCCGATTGTTCTCCTCTGCGTCTCTGGTTTGTCTGTTCTTTGCTTTCGTTCATCTAGCTTCTGAATTTGAGTTTGTCAAGGTTTGTTCTTGGTCCTTTGTTGTGATTCTATCTTGGTTCTAGTGGTTGCTGCCTTATCTCTTCGTTTGCTCTATGGCTGAGAACAAATCGTCGATTGTGACGGATGTGGTGGCGATGAGTCTATGATCACGAACCATAAGCTAAATGGTTCGAATTATTTGGACTGGAGTAAGACTGTTCGCCTTTATCTGCGGAGCATAGACAAAGATGATCATTTGACGAAAGATCCTCCTAAAGACAATTCGAAGGAGAAAGATGATCTTACATGACTCGGAGAGGATGATCGTTTGTTCCTTCCGATTCGGAATTCTATTGATAGTGAGGTAATTGGCTTGATCAATCACTATGAATTTGTTAAAGAACTAATGGATTATTTAGATTTTTTGTACTCTGGAAAAGGGAATCTCACCTGCATGTATGAAGTTTGCAAAGCCTTTTACCGTGTAGAAAAACAAGATCAGTTCCTCATAAACTATTTTATGACGTTCAAGAAGACGTATGAGGAACTTAATATGTTGCTACTTTTTAGTCCTGATGTGAAGGTTCAACAAAGCCAACGGGAGAAGATGGCTATTATGAGTTTTCTGGCTGGCCTTTCTTCTGATTTTGAGTCTGCTAAGTCTCAAATCTTCTCTGGTTCTGAGATCTCCTCTCTCCAAGATGTCTTTAGTCGCATTTTACGCACAGAAAGTCCTCCACCTGTTCCAGTTAGTGGTGCTTTAGTCGGTTGGAATAATAATTATGCTCCTGGGAGATCAAATAATCATACTGGAAACAAGGGAGGTGGCTCGCAAGGATTTGAAACTCGAACGTCGGACTATAGAATCATTATGTGCAACTACTGTAAAAAGTCAGGCCATACGAAGTTTGAGTGTCGAAAGCTTCAGGACAAAAATCAGCAAAAACACTTGGCCAACGTCGTCTCTACTAATGATACCTCTGAAAAATCAGTCCTTATTTCTACCGAAAGCCTTCATCTTCTTCTGTCACTGCTATTGCTGACTCAGGTAAATCCAATGCGTGTCTTCTTTCCTCATCCTCCAAATGGGTCATTGATTCTGGTGCCACAGATCATATGACAGGTAATTCTCTATCTCTTTTTTTTTTTTTGAAAAAAAAAGGAGAAAGGGACCAAACACTAGGTCAGGCCCCCACTCAAATAAATAAAATACCCTCACTTATGGCGGAGGAAAACCTTGGTACAATTAAAAATCTAAATACAAGGGCAAAGCAACACCTACTACTAACCAGACTACACAACCAAAAAACTCTTCCACTCTCTAGAGAGATCCAAAAAGGATAATCCCTCAAAACCCTTTGTACAATACACCCAAGTGGCAACCCAAAACTTAATTCTCTCCCAAATGAAGTCACAAAGACTAGATTTTTCGTCAAAAATTCTGCTATTCCGTTCTAACCAAATTGCCCAAAAAGAAGCCAATATTGTAGCCTTCCACAACTTATTTAAACGCTTATCCCCCATTAATCCACAACTTAACAACTGAGAACAAGAAGAAGGATGGCACCAACTCACCCCAAACTCATCCCACACCTTTGACCATATTGACTGGGCCAACTCACAAAACAAAAATAAATGAGATACAGATTCAGCCGCCCTTTTACAACAAACACACCAACTAGGAGAGAGGCACTGATAAGGACGGCGACGTTGAAGAGCATCATTAACACTTAGTTTCTCCATGCACAATAACCAGCTAAACACCTTAACTTTAGAAGGAACTTGACTTTTCCACAACATCCTAGCCCAAAACACATCAAACCAACCATTAACAAAAATGATCTTCTGAAAAGCAGACTTGCAAGAAAACAACTCGCTGGGATCAGGCTCCCATACCATCCTATCGTCCAAAATTGATGGTAATTTAACAAACTCCAGAATCCTTAGTAGCTCAATCAAAGATAGAACTTCCCTATCGAAAAGAGACCATCTGAAACGAAAGTCCCAATCCACCCCTGCTCCCCCATCCCTAGAAACACCCATCTTAAAAATTGGAGTGTTCCTAGCTTGAGAAATGATGGCCAAATCCGGAAACCTGTCCTTCAATGCTTGCCCTTCAATCCAGACGTCCTCCCAAAACCTCACCAAATCTCCACGCCCCACTTTAAAGTGAACCATCCCCAAATACTCACCGTAAAGAGAGGAGATGTCCTTCCACGGGCCCCTCACAGTAAATCTCCCTATTGACTTTGTGTCCCACAAATTTTCTGCCCGGCCATATCGACTCAACACCACTTTATGCCACAGAGAATTACGCTCCAAAGGGAATCTCCACAACCATTTGAGAAGAAAGGATTTGTTCCTTTCTTCTAAATGTCCTATCCCAAGACCACCTTTCAATCACATGCTTCCACTCATACCGCTACTTTAGTTGATGGGTCGTCATCTTGTGTTCGTGGATCTGACACTATCAATCCTACCCCTTTGCTTTCTTTGTCCTCTGTCTTACATTTACCTAATTTATCCTTTAATTTACTTTCTGTCGGTCAACTCACTCGTAATCTTAACTGTTGCATCTCATTTTTTTCCCGATTATTATTTATTTCAGGATCTTATGACGAAGAAGATTATTGGTAAAGGACACAAGTCTGGAGGCCTCTGTGTTCTTGACCCACTGCCATCAACTTCTATTGCTTGCTCGAGTGTCACTTCCGCTTTCGAAGCTCATTGTCGATTGGGTCACCCATCTATTCCTTTGCTCAAGAAGCTTTGTCCTCAAAATAGTAAGGTATCTTCGTTAGATTGTGAGTCGTGTCAATTTTCCAAACACCATCGTCTTAGTTCGAGTCCTAGAATTAATAAACGTCCTAGAGTTCCTTTTGAATTAGTTCATTATGATGTTTGGGGTCCTTCACCTATTTTTTCTAAACCTGGATTCAGATATTTTGTTACTTTTGTGAATGATTATTCTCGTGTAACTTGGTTATTCTTAATGAAAAATCATTCTGAGCTGTTTTCTATATTTTGTGCATTTTGTGCTCAGATCAAAACTCAATTTAATGTTTTCATTCGTACTTTGCGAAGTGATTATGCCAAAGAATATACATCACATTTATTTCACTCATATATGGTTCAGAATGGTATGCTTCATGAAACTTCTTGTGTTGATACTACATCTCAAAATGGCGTCACAGAACGTAAAAATAGAAATCTTCTTGAAACTGCACGAGCTCTCTTATTTCAAATGAATGTTCCTAAACTTTTTTGGGCCGATGCCATTTCTACAGCATGCTTTCTCATTAATCGCATGCCATCCTCTGTTCTTAATGGTGAGATTCCTTATAAGGTCCTTTTTTCCCAATAAGTCATTGTTTCCAGTTAATCCTAGGATATTTGGTAATACTTGTTTCGTTCGAGATGTTCGTCTACAAGTCACTAAATTAGATCCAAGATATTGAAGTGTGTATTCCTTGATTATTCTCATCTTTAGAAAGGGTATAGGTGTTATTGTCCCAGTCTTAGCAAATATCTCGTCTCAATTGATGTTACCTTCATGGAAGACGCACCTTATTTTCCATCCTCACCTATTTTTACTCGTCAGGAGAGGATGATGATTTTTTGGTATACTCTATCACTTCTTCTGATTCTGTCTTAGCCACAAACACAGCTCCAAACAGGCCTCCTATTACGCAAGTCTACTTCAGGCGTCCACCTCCTGATTTATGTCCTACACCTGCTCCTTCGTCATCAGATTCAGTCCCAAATGATGATCTTCCTATTGCCTTACGCAAAGTTAACCTCAGTGTACTTACCCTATTTCTTCTTTTGTTTCTTATAATCACTTGTCATCTTTATCTTGTTCTTTTATTGCTTCCCTTGATTCTATCTCTCTTCCTAAAACGGTTCGTGAAGCCATATCTCATCCTCGTTGGCATAATGCAATGATAAAGGAGATGAATGCTTTAGATTACAATGGTACTTGGGACTTAGTCAATTTACCTTCAGAGAAACAAGCTATTGGATGCAAATGGGTATTTGTTGTTAAGATTAATCCGAATGGGTCAGTTGCTCGATTGAAAGCCCGTCTTGTCGCTAAGGGCTATGCTCAAACTTATGGAGCGGATTATTCCGACACTTATTTTCCCCGGTTGCAAAATTGACATCTGTTCGATTGTTTATTTCAATGGCAGCAACTCATAACTGGCATTCGCATCAACTTGATATAAAGAATGTGTTTCTTCATGGTGAGTTTCAGGAGGTGTATATAGAGCAACCTCCTGGTTTTGTTGCTCAGGGGGAGTATGGCCGAGTTTGTCGTCTTCGAAAGTCTTTGTATGGTTTGAAAGAGAGTCCCCGTGCTTGGTTTGGTAAATTTAGTCAGGCTGTTGAAAAGTTTGGCATGATGAAAAGTAAGTTAGATCATTCTGTGTTCTACAAACAATCAGAAGTTGGTATCATTCTGTTAATTGTGTATGTGGATGATATTGTGATTACTGGAAGTGATATTGTGGGAATCTTATCTCTCAAGTCTTTTCTTCATACTCAGTTTCATACGAAGGAGTTGGGGATGCTAAAGTATTTCTTGGGTGTTGAAGTCACGAGTAAGAAAGGTATTTTTCTATATCACAGAAAATATGTTCTTGACGTGTTAACTGAGACGGGAAAATTGGGAGCAAAATCTTATAGTGCTCCAATGACGTCGAACATGCACCTTACAAAAGATGGAGAACTATTTGAGGATTCTAAGAGATATAGAAGGTTGGTTGGAAAGCTGAATTACCTTACTGTAACTCGTCCAGATATTGCATATCCAGTTAGTATTGTCAAGTCAGTTTATGACATCCCCAACAATTTATCATTGGACAGCGTTAGAGCAAATTGTGTTATTTGAAGGGAGCACCAGGACGAGGTATCTTATATGCAAATCATGATCACTCTTACATTGAATGTTTTTCAGATGCAGATTGGGCAGGTTCCAAAATGGATAGAAAATCCACTTCAAGTTATTGTATTTTCGTTGGCGGAAATTTGGTTTCGTGGAAGAGTAAGAAGCAGAATGTTGTGTCAAGATCCAGTACAAAATCGGAATATAGGGCTATGGCACAATCTGTGTGTGAGATAATATGGATTTATCAGCTCTTGACTTAAGTAGGTCTTAAAACTTCGATACCCGCAAAATTATGGTGTGATAATCAAGCTGCCTTTCATATTGCATCCAATCTTATATTCCACAAGCGAACTAAGCATATTGAAATTGATTGTCATTTTGTCCGTGAAAAATTCAGCAAGGTTTGATTTCTACTAGGTATGTGAAGACAGGAGAACAATTAGAGAATCTCTTCACAAAAGCATTGAATGGGGTTCAGGTTGATTATCTTTGTAACAAACAGGGCATGATTAATATTTATGCTCCAACTCGAGGGGGAGTGTTACAACACGTATATAGTTGTCAATTAGTTATCAATTAGATTAATTGTAGAGATCCTAATTGACATAGTTTCCTAAGTTAGCTATACTAGTTTGTATATAAATATGTATCATTTTTCAATGAAAGGTAAGAGAATAGAATTCTTTTCACCTCAGATAACAGATACAAACGACTATAGCCTTTCATAAATCATAAGACCCGTGCCTGACCAAAAAACTAACTTTTTAGGATTAAGACATAGTTTCAACAAACATGTATACATTTATACAAGCCAAGTGATGACTCCTGCAATTTACTTGTTGAATTACAATTCATGACAAAATGAATTAGATAATAAAACATTTTATTAAGGCCAAACTTTTCGAATGAAAACTGCAGCAAAAACTGTATACTGACAATCAATCTTCTATATAAACTTGTGTGCCCATAAAAAGAGTCACTAAACAAAGTCAATCTTCTGCCGTTGTGTGTGTGTGTGTGTAGAGAGAGAGCGAACTAACCAGCCAAATGCCCAAAAGTTTCTGAAATCAGGATTCCAACATTGTTCTTGGGAATTGGTAAACCAAAAAGAAGAGCTAATGTTGGTGCTATATCAACCTGGGTTAAACAAATCAAGATAAGAGGTGAATAGGATGTCACAGAATTAATTTCGAATTATTTACCTGCTTAGAAGGAATACATTATAGTTGAGGCAACTTAATGCCAAAGTATATATTTACTAAATGTTTTTAAAAATATAGAGGGGATTGGTATTAAATGTTATTTTTAATCTGAGTTAGCTTTGTTAACCTGAGTGCTTAATTTTAATCATTACGTTATTGCATTAATTAATGGGTCAATAATGGAAGGGGATCTTGTTGTCTCTTTTTTTCATTAATTGGACAACAACTGCATAACATGACAATGACAATCGTGCCTTGAAGGCATGAAGTAATTACAATGCAAATAAATGATCGTCACAACTTGAAAACATGAAGCAAACAACTATATAAGCATAATATTATAAATGATAATTACCTGGTCCACAGCTTTCTGGAAGAATGATTCATGACCGGATACATCATTCAGGCCAATAAATAAAGCTAAAGAATCAGTCTCTTCATAAGAAGATCCTCCATGATTACCATTGTCAGTCATGCCATGATCACTTACCACTACCTGCAGGGTAAACACATATCAGGGAAGCGTTACATGTGAGTTTCTAAATATGTGATTTTATAAACAAAATAAATTCTTGGGAAATGAAAGGTGCAATTAAATTTTCACTAAGAGATAATCCAAATTAGAAAATACTACTGCTATACCAAAATGGAATTAAACGAAAACATACAAAAGGCAAAGAAATTATCACAAACCAAAAGTGTCCTTCCGTGATTATTCATTTGATTCAGGATTCTATTTGTATGAATCATCTTAACCACCTCATCCATCTCTATTAGTTTTGGGGCCATCAAGACACTGAAATAGTTCAACAACACTCAAGAAATAAAATTATAGAATCAGTCAAGTAAGAAATATACTGAAACTGGGAAAAGACAATACCTGTTGCGCCCACCAATATGTCCAACATGATCCAAGCCTAGGTAATGAAGAATCTGAATCATAAATTTAGTCAAGAGCATATATTTTTGAAGTTTCCTGATTTTTGTGATAAACTTCTCTATTGATTTCAATCTTAAAAGATACAAACATATATAGAAAAGTCTAATACAAGCTCTCCTAAAAAATCTCCTAAAAATTAGGGCCTAAATGATACACACAACTGTCAGATATACACTATCACAATTTTAGGAAACTAATCCTTAAGAATCAGAAATACAGCTAGATTACATGCCTAGGTTGATATTCTACACTTCCCTCAAGCTGGGCGATATATGTTTTCCAATCCAAGTATAGTACTCAGCTTTGTGAGTTGGGGCGAAACAGATCTTTAGTAGAATGTCTGCTGCTTGTTTTCTAGAAGGAACATAGTTGAGTGCGATAGCCTTGCTTTTAATTTTCTCATTTATGAAATGTCTATCAATCTCCACATGCTTATTTTGATCATGTTGGACTGAATTTTTGGCAATTGCAATTGCTGACTGATTGGCATACATGATCTTGATAGAATCTAAAGTTTCAATCCTTAGTTCATTCATCAGCTGTTGTAACCAAATTCCTTCACAAATGCCTAAGGCTAAGGCACAAAACTCTGCCTCAGCGCTACTACGTGCCACCACTGCTTGTTTCTTGCTACGCCATGTCACTAGATTCCCCCAAACAAATGAGTAATATACTGATGTAGATTTTCTGTCATAAGGAGAACCAGCCCAATCAGCGTCTATATAAACCTCTAAGGTTCGATTGATAGCTTTCTTGAACACAAGTCCTTTCCCCGGATCCTTCTTTAAGTATCTTAGGATGCGGTAAACTACCTCCAAGTGATCCACTGATGCGTTGCTCAGGAATTGACTCACAATGCTAACAGCAAAACTTATATCTAGTCATGTATGAGTTAGATATATCAGCTTACCCACCATGCATTGGTACTGTCCCTTATCGGCTGTCAACTCGTCCGTTCGGGGCATCAGTTTAGTATTAGGATCCATAGGAGTTTCAATAGGTTTGCACCCAATCATGTCAATTTCACAAAAGAGATCTAGAGCCTATTTGCATTGAGAAACTGAGATTCCTTAACTGTTTCGTGCAACTTCCATTCCTAAGAAATATTTAGAAATCCCAAATCTTTGATCTCGAATTCCTTGGACAATTGCCTCTTGGGCCTTATTGTAGATTTGTGTGAATAATACTTCTAATCTCATTTTATTGATGAATAGTACGGCCTATATATAGGCTGAATACAAAGAGGTAGACAAAAAATAAGGAAAAAAATGCAACCTAAACATAGCTGTCAATTACAACCTAACTTAGTTGTAAATTACAACCTAAAATTAGCTGTACAAAATGTATTTACAAAGATATTTCTACACTTATCATTTCTTCATCATAATTTCTTGTGAGAATTATGTCATCAACGTAGACTATTAAGACGGTGATTCTCCCATTTGGGAAGTGTTTCACAAATAGGGCATGATCTACCTGTGCTTGGAAGTATCCATCTTGTTTAAGAACCTTGGTGAATTTGTCAAACCAAGCTCTAGGAGACTGTTTAAGTCCATATAATGTCTTTCTCAGCTTGCAGACCTTTCCCTGTGTCTCCTTTGTCTCAAAGCCAAAAGGTACATCCAAGTAGACTTGGTCAATTAGTTCTCCATTCAAGAAATCATTCTTGACATCAAGTTAGAACAATGGCCAATCATTATTAAATGCAACAGTCAAAAAGACACGAACTGTATTAAACTTCACCACAGGAGCAAAAGTTTCCTGATAATCAATCCCATACGATTGAGTGAACCCCTTCGCCACTAGTCGAGCTTTGTATCTTTCTACGCCTCCATATGCTTTCAGTTTGACTGAGAATATCCATTTACAGCCTACTGTTTTCTTCCCAAAAGAAAGTTTTGTTAATACCCAAGTACCATTCTTTTCAAGTGTCGTATACTCTTCAAATGTAGCCCTGCGCCATTCTGAAACATATAAAGCCTTGTTACAGCATGTATATAGCTGTCAATTAGTTATCAATTAGATTTGACATAGTTCCCTAAGTTAGCTATACTAGTTTGTATATAAATGTGTATCATTTTTTTCAATGAAAAGCAAGAGGATGATGATTTTTTGGTATACTCTATCACTTCTTCTGATTATGTCTTAGCCACAAACACAGCTCCAAACAGGCCTCCTATTACGCAAGTCTACTCCAGGCGTCCACCTCCTGATTTATGTCCCGCACCTGCTCCTTCGTCATCAGATTCAGTCCCAAATGATGATCTTCCTATTGCCTTATGCAAAGTTAACCTCAGTGTACTTACCCGATTTCTTCTTTTGTTTCTTATAATCACTTGTCGTCTTTATCTTGTTCTTTTATTGCTTCCCTTGATTCTATCTCTATTCCTAAAACGGTTTGTGAAGCCATATCTCATCCTCGTTGGCATAATGCAATGATAGAGGAGATGAATGCTTTAGATTACAATAGTACTTGGGACTTAGTCGATTTACCTTCAGAGAAACGGGCTATTGGATGCAAATGGGTATTTGTCGTTAAGATTAATCCGGATGGGTCAGTTGCTCGATTGAAAGCCCGTCTTGTCGCTAAGGGCCATGCTCAAACTTATGGAGTAGAATCAGTAGATTATTCTGACACTTTTTCCCTGGTTGCAAAATTAACATCTCTTCGATTGTTTAATTCAATGGCAGCAACTCACAACTAGCATTTGCATCATCTTGATATAAAGAATGTGTTTCTTTAGGAGGTGTATATGAAGCAACCTCCTGGTTTTGTTGCTCAGGCAGAGTATGGTCGAGTTTATCATCTTCGAAAGTCTCTGTATGGTTTGAAACAGAGCCTCCGTGCTTGGTTTGGTAAATTTAGTCAAGCTGTTGAAAATTTTGGCATGATGAAAAGTCAAATCATTTTGTGTTCTACAAACAATCAGAAGCTGGTATCATTCTGTTAGTTGTGTATGTGGATGATAATGTGATTACTGAAAGTGATACTGTGAGAATCTTATCTCTCAAGTCTTTCCTTCATACGAAGGACTTGGGGATGCTAAAGTATTTCTTGGGTGTAGTCACAAGGAGTAAGAAAGGTATTTTTCTATCTTAGAGAAAATATGTTCTTGACTTGTTAACTGAGATAGGAAAATTGGGAGCAAAGCCTTGTAGTGCTCCAATGAAGTCGGACATGCACCTTACAAAAGATGGAGAACTATTTGAGGGTCCTGAGAGATATCGAAGGTTGGTTGGAAAGTTGAATTACCTTACTGTAACTCGTCCAGATATTGCATATTCAGCCAGTGTTATCAGTCAGTTTATGACATCCCCAACAATTCATCATTGGGCAGTATTAAAGCAAATTTTGTGTTATTTGAAAGGAGCACCGAGACAGGGTATCTTATATGAAAATCATGCTCACTCTCATATTGAATGTTTTCCAGATACAGATTGGACAGGTTCCAAAGTGGATAGAAGATCCACTTCAGGTTATTGTCTTTTCATTGGCGGAAATTTGGTTTCTTGGAAGAGTAAGAAGCAGGATTTTGTGTCAAGATCCAATGCAGAATCAGAATATAGGGCTATGACAATTTGTGTGCGAGATAACATGGATTTATCAGATCTTGACTGAAGTAAGTCTTAAAACTTCAGTACCCGCAAAATTATGGTGAGATAACCAAGCTGCCCTTCATATTGCATCCAACCCTATATTCCACGAGCGAACTAAGCACATTGAAATTGATTGTCATTTTGTCCACGAGAAAATTCAGCAAGGGGATATCTTCACAAAAGCGTTGAATGGAGTTCGAGTTGATTATCTTTGTAACAAGCTGGGCATGATTAACATTTATGCTCCAGCTTGAGGAGTGTTACAACATGTATATAACTGTCTAATAGTTATCAATTAGATTAATTGTAGAGATACCAATTGACATAGTTTCCCAAGTTAGCTATTCTATTTTATTTATAAATATGTATCATTTTTTTCAATGAAAAGCAAGAAAATACAATTCTTTTCACCTCAGATAACAAGCCTCATACACTGAGTTGGGAATTGTGATTCTGTCAAGGGATGTCACAAATGCCAGAAACTTTGGTGACAGATTCATGCAAGAGATGTGGTTGCAAAGGGGATGTTGGGTACATGTTCGAACACATTTTCACTGTGCAATAGGAAGGTCCAACTTGGGGTCATAATTTGAATCTAACTGAGAATCAGAATCTGACTCTTCTTGTAATTCTTCAGGTTCGACCTGACTTAGGAGAGGCTCTTGACCTTGCTGATTTGGTACAAGCAGATTAGAATTGTTCCATCTACCATAAACTTTTACAGCACCATCAAGAAGATGAAGATGTTTGGGATAGAGTATGGGAGATTGGTCAAGCACGGATTTTTCTAGAGAAGAAAGGGATGCATGTTAGAGGGAATCTGACCCCAAACATGAAGCTGGAATCAGAATTGGAGTGTTAGGCAGAGAAGATAGAGTGGAGGAAAGTAGTGATGGTTGTTCAAGAAGTGACGACCAATCTCAATTCTGTGATTCATTTGTGTTCTCCCCCTGAATTGCAGAATTGGAGTAGAAATGGCTTTGTTCAAAGAATGTAACATCCATGGTGTTATAAAATGGGATAATTGCAGCATAAGTACCCAATGTTTGGGTTTTGTACGCGACATAGACCAAATGTTTATTTTTAGTAGCAATAGTACCCAAAGTCAGTAAAAGTGTAATTAGGTCAGTCTCCTCCGTTAGGTCTGTTAGTGAGTTGGTTAGGCAGACACGAGTCACGTTTTTATTGGTCCAAATCATAATTATTTTTAAAATATTATTGAGTTGGACCAATCACGGAGTGACACGTGTTGGTCCAGTCATCACGAAACGGAGACCTAAAGGAGGAGGCTGACGGAATTATATTTTTACTAAATTTGGGTACTATTGCCACTAAAAATAAATATTGGGTCTATGCCGCGTACAAAACCCAAACATTGGGTACTTATGCCGCAAATATCCCTTATAAAATTTCTGGGTAATGGGAGAGAAACATTTGTAGACTTTCTGATCGGTCGAATACCCAAGAAAGATACACTTTAGTGCACGGGCATCAAATTTACCACGGAATTGAGAATGAATATGAACAAAGGCAGTGTATTTGAAAATTTTGAAAGGGATCTGGGACACAAGACGTGAGGTAGGGTAGACTTTGAAATATCTACAACGGTGAGTGAAATTGGAGAATGCAAGAAGGCATACGATTGATGAGGTATGTTGCAGTTAGAATAGCCTCGCCCCAAAAAATTTTAGGAACATTGGCTTGAAATAGCAGAGATTGAGCAACCTCAAGTATATGTCGGATTTTTCTTTCAGCTACACCATTTTGTTGTGGTGTGTCAACACATGAACTTTGTTGAACAACACCGTGAGATTTGAGATACGAACCAAGACTTGAGTTAAAGAAGTCTTTGGCATTATCAGTTTTGAGGATTTGAATATTTGCTCTAGACTGGGTTTGGACCATGACATGAAATTGTTGGAATGTGTTTGGTTTCTGATTTTTCTTTCATAAGAAATGTCCAACACAATCGAGTATGATAATCTACTAACAGTAAAAACCATTTAGCACCAGTCATACTAGGAATACAGAATGGTCCCCAGATACCACCGTGAATTGAGAAAGGGTGACTTGGTTTATAGAATTGCGGTGACTAAGTGTTCCTAGTATGCTTTGCCAATTGACAAACTTCACAGTGAAATAAATTGGAATTTTAATTGATGAATAAGGATGGAAACAAACATTTCAAAAACATAAAATTTGGATGACCTAAACGAAAGTGCCACAACATGACCTCACTTTCCTTATTAAATTGACCAGCAGACATGAGACTATGACTCAATTGAGATTGATAACTAACAATATGGTTGGAAGGATTGTTGACATCTAGAACATAGAGGCTTGCACAAAAATCAGCATTGCCAATCATCCTCCCCGAGCTCAAGTCCTGAAAAACACATGATTTGGAAAGAAATTTAGTTGCACAGTTTAAATCTCGATTCAAGTTACTAACAGATATAAGATTGCAGTCAAATTCAGGCACAAATAATACAGATCGGAGAGTGAGATTATTTGAGAGACAGATAGTTCCAGTGCCAACCACTTTGGCGCATGTACCATTGGCAATACATACTGTTTGAGGGCTGGTACAAGAAGAGTAAGTTGTAGAAAGTGATTTGTTACCTGTCATATGATCGGTTGTGCTGATCTGTTGGAGCTTTATGTGGGAACATTGGCCTTCTGTATGAGTTGTTGGAGAAGTTTTAATTATTCCTTGCTGAGAGGGGTAGATGGAGATGCTTCAGATACGGCAACATTTCCTTTTGCTTCACGATCTCGATTTGGCTTCCAATAAGCAAGCTTTCCATGCAACCTCCAACAGGTTTCCTTTAAGTGGTCAGGTCTTCGACAATGATCACACCATGGGCGGCTTTTTCTGCCTCGATTGTCATTTTGAAAATTGCTTCGAGCAGCAAAAGCACCTAAGTCTGGTTGATTGTCTTTGGCAGCTATGAACGCTGGAATTTCAAGAGCTAAGGCAGGATGAGGTTGTCCCAACATAACCCGTTTCCGACTCTACTCTCTACGAACTTCTGAGAAGACCTCTGGCAAACTAAGGAGAGGTTTGGTTCCAAGAATTTTGTCTCTTACTTCATCGAGCGATTTGTCAAGCCCCTCACGAATTTAAAGACCCGTTTTTTCTCCACAATCTTTTCGAAATATGCCCGATCTTCAGTGCACTTTCATTCACGTGTGTCAAATAGGTCCATCTGCTGCCAATAACGAGTAAGAGTTGTGAAATAAATTGTAACAAAATTCTCACCTTGACAAAGAACCTAGAGTGTACTTCCACATGAAAGAGCTCGGTTGTGTTCTCACTGCTAGAGAAAGTTTCTCGTGCTGCTTCCCATACATCTTTTGTTGCGGTATAGAACAAAAAAAATTCTCCCATTTCAATTGTCATAGAACTAATTAGCCATGACATTACCATATTATTTTAAGCTCTCCATTTTTGTATTCAGCACTAGTTGAATCTGGTTTTGGGATGTCTCCAGTAAGATATTCATCTTTGCTCCTCCCGCTTATAAACATCATCATGGAATGAGACCACTAAAGATAGTTCTGGCCATTCAGTTTGTGAGAGGTGATAGGAACAAAATGACCTTCAGTTGTGGCAGGTGTTAGCCGAGAGTTTGTGGGTGTATCAGAAGAAGGATTAGTTGTAGAATAAACCCTAGATGTTTGCTCGGAATCTACCATGAGAGGATTTCAGGATAAATAAAATCGAAGAGGATGATGGATGATGGGATCACGTGCGACAGATCTGAAGACCTCCTAAAAAAAAAAAATTGCAACTGATGGGAGAGTTGCGACTGATCCGAGGTGGTGCGATTCAACTGAGGAGGTGACTGATATTGTGACTAATCTGGCAGGGACTGAATGTGCAACTAAACCTAAAGAAGAAAGACAAGGGTTGCCGGAGCCGGAGAAGGCAACTGGACCTAGGCAACTGGACCTGGACAGAGAAAAAATTTCGAGGAAAGAGGATCAATTGTTTTTTCTCATGTCTCTGATACCACGAAGTTTTCTGATTTTTGTGATAAACTTCTCTCTTGATTTCAATTGTAAAAGATACAAACAAATATAGAAAAGTCAAATACAAACTCTCCTAGAAAAATCTCCTAAAAATTAGGGCCTAAATGATACACACTACTGTCACATACACACTATCACAATTTTAGGAAACTAATCCCTAAGAATCAAAGATACAGCTAGCTTACACGCGTAGGTTGGTATTCTACAATTTTTAAGAAAAGGTCAGAACGCGAAGTCTTTGTTGGATAGGGTGAAACACTTGGATTCATTATGAATGTCAACTGCTAAAACCCTTTTGGATTTTTCGTAGAAGAAGTTCAACATTTTCTACATTACATGCTCATTTAAGAAAAATTCTTCTTTTTGTAACTACAAATAAAATTGACTCAAAATGGAACAACACCTTCATGTATACAATGAGATCCCAATGATATCTACTAAGCAAATATTATATCAGTAAGGAATTAGATCAAGAAACAAAATTGGGAAAATTGTACGAACCATGAGATCCCAATCAAATCTACTAAGCTCATCAGGTAAATGTCGAGAAACATTTTGATCAACCTGTATAGTATCTTTAACCTGATACAAAAGATTTTGATACATAGTGCAAGTCAGTGTATCATACAACTCTCCATCGAAGCAATGATCATAATGCAAAGCACTGTGCTACATTAGTTTACAAATTAGCATGAAAAAACTAAAGCAGGCTGAAGAAGGAGCAATGGCTTAAAGAGATAAATCAAGATTTAGCTGAGCCAACATCATATTAAAAACAAGAAGAAGTTAACTTGCCACTCCATGATATTTATTTTAGGAATTGAGTACATTAAATTTGTAGCCCAATGAGAGCATTTTTATGGTTGATATCAGCAATAGAAATACATACAAAAAAACTGCTAACTCCATCATGCCTCTTAAATAATCCCGGAAACAACTTCAGCCATGTTTCGTCACCAAGCATCACCATTTTCCGACCAATCTTAAAATACTGGTCTGCAAAAAAAAATAAACAAAAACTAGTTCTATAGCAATTGCAGTCATATTCGGAAAAAAAAAATTATGGTGGACAATCTCCAGTAAATGAGGATGAACTAACCAATAAGATTGTCATCTAAGAGAGCTTGTGTATTAAAATTAAAAGCCACATCAAGAAACCCACCAATTGCTCCGGAAACCATAGCCTGAAAGCATATACCCAAAGCATCAGAGGATTAGCAGGCTTAAGCAGGAAAGTTATTTTCACGTACGCATGACCTGAGGTAATGACACCCACTTTCAAACGAGGCATTGTAACAGTAGGAGGTGCAGCCTTTGCATGATACCCAATTGCCATGCCATTTGCTAACAGTGACTGAGTATATGGCATAGCTTCCATCAACTCCCTTCGTGGAGGGTTACTATCCTTGCCAAGCACAAACTCTGCTGGGAGACCATCAATAACCTAAACTAAAATTATTGAGAGTAACATTTTACAAGCAAGAAAATTGACATGGACCAATATAGGTTGATCAATAAGCTAATTCTTGAGATGGACATACCATTAGTATTAGCTTATCAAAAGAAGGGAGCCCAGATAGTTCCTACATTACAAGAACAAGATAACTCAAAAGTAACCCGAGTAACCATTACAAACCTCTGTAAATTCATAACCTAGAAAACTAGTTAATTACTGAATAATTAAAACAATGCTGAAATCTTAACAGAGCAATAATTGAGAATCTGAGCACTCGATGAAACAAGAACCTGATACAGTGATCTGAGCTCATCAGGAGGGAGATTTGCAATGCTATGATTTTGAACTGAATCAGAACTCGGTGCACGAAAAGCCTCCTGACCACTGAGATTACCAATAAAGAGAGAATATAAAAAAAAAAAAAACTTCTTCGTTGGTTTCATAAATTTGACTTGCCAAAATCCATAAAAGGGTACCTGAAACCAGAGAGAGCTGGTTTGACGGGGAAGAATCCGAAAACGAAGAGAGAAAGACCAATGATTTGGATGAGTACTCCAGTTAAGGTGAAGATGGTGAGCTTAGTACAAGTTAAGGAAGACATTTTCAGTTTTCTTCTTCTTCTTTTCAATTTCTGTAGCACAACCCAAATTTATGTAATATTAAAATTTTCAAGTATAGGAAAGGAAGAAGAGCAAAGGGGTGGTAAGACGCAGACTTTTCCCCCTTTTCTGTCATTTCATAGTGTTCTATTTTTTATTTATTTTGAGCAATTACTGTTAGAAAATATACACAATTAAACCACAAACCATGTGAAGAACCATTAACAAGCATACAAATACTACAAGGAAAATTTTAGACAGAACATACTTAATTTTTTTAAAATGCCAACATAACATACTCTCCCAAAAATATGTCATTTTAAAATTTTGGACAAAAATACCCCTACCACTAACCGAGATCCCTCACCTTCTCTCTTCCCAGCCAAACCAAACTCTTCCCTCTTCCCAACCAAACCAAACTCTTCCCTCTTCCCAGCCAAACTCTCTCATTTCTTTTCATTATTTTCTCTCGGTTCACATTCTCATCATCTCTCTCAGGCGAAGCTCTCTCTCTCCTCACAGCCGTCGTCGCCACCGTGTTCTCCATCGCCGGCCACGATAAGGTAAGACATTCGGTTGTCATGTGGATTTTTTAAAAAAAAATTTGAATCGTAATGTATAAATCGATGAAATGGGTTTGATTGTTAATCTTTATTTTGCAAAAAATGTAGCTTAAAATGGGTTTGATTCTATGTGCATTCTACAAATTCTGCAAAAAATTTGTGGGTCGATGTTCTTTCGATTCCACATCGATGCTCCATCGATGACATACAGTGCGCAATCGATGCTCCATCGATTCTCCATCGATGGTATATCGATGCCATGTCAATTCTTTCATAATCGATGGTTTATCGATACCACATCGATGCATAATCGATGCTGAAGTATAATCGATGCGCAATCGATGGTATATCGATGCCACATCGATGCCATATCGATGCTGAACATATATGGCATCGATTCGACATCGATACACCATCAATATCACATCGAAAATAACATCTAAATTAGATGTTCGCCTCAACATCGATATGGCATCGATGTACCATCGAAATGGCATCGATGTATCATCGACATGCTGCATCGATGTACCATCGAAATGCCATCGATGGTTTATCGATGCCACATCGATGCCATATCGATGCTAAACATATATGGCATCGATTCCATGCTCCATCGATGCTATTTTGATGGTACATCGATTCCATTTCGATGACAACAACAGATTGAGTATTTTTTTATAAATTCAACTAATTCTCTTTTTTTTTTGGATATTTTTCAGATGCCACCCAAACGTATCCCACCGCTTGAGATCCCTATGGAGGATCATTATGTCGATCGTATGACCTATAGGGGTTCCGAGAGGTTAACAAAATTGAAGAAATGATTTGAGGAGCATGGATTGTGGGGAAGGGTGAATGAGTTTGTTTTTGGACCATTCTTCACAACCCCTCCCTTTTCGTTCTCTGGGGCATTGGTGCACACACTGCTTTTGCGGAAGGTCAAGTCTCCGTGTGGCGATGAGGTGCACTTCTTGATGGGCCCAAACTTATGTAAGTTTGGGGTGCACGAGTTTGCCATTATCACCGGCCTGAGCTGCTCCTGTCCACCACTTGCCGTTGACATTGAACCTCACATTACTTCCTCCCGCCTAGTTGATACATATTTCAGTGTGGAACCCGAGAAAGACATTCGATTCAGTATGTTGGAACGAGCTTTTAGTATGTGCAATGTACCTGATGATTTGTACAATCTCGGTTTGGTTTACTTTGTGGAGGGGATACTATTGGGCGCTGAGAATGACAATGCTATTTGGCGAGATTCATTGTCGATGGTCGAGGATTTAGATTATTTTGAGAAGTATCCATGGGGATCCCTTTCATTCGATACAACTGTAAAACAATTCAATAGAGATATGAAAGTGATTGGTGGTACAATACCAGGTAAGAAGGCGAAGAAGATCACTGAGGTGAAGTCTTCTAAGGGTTTTAAGGTGGAGGCAAAGTACACTTGCAAGGGGTATCCACCAGCCTTGCAATATTGGGCATACGAGACGATTCTTGATTTATAGAAGGAACACGCCAAGCCCTGTGGATTCAAGTTCCCTAGGATGCTATAGTGGGAGAGCATAGGCCAGCCGAAGCATTTGCATTTGAAGGATGTACTTGCGAGGAGACATGTAAGTTATAATACATTTAAATAATTCAAGAAATTTTGAATTATACTAATCAACTTATGTCGTTTCTAATTTGATTGTTTTGTTTCCATTACAGTTGTCATGCATTTCTATCCTAAGGCCTCGACCAAATGAGCAAGACTTCTTTGATGCCATACATCAGAGGACAGAGGGGGATGCTCCTAGGTATGCGATGCTGCAGAATATGATCCAGCCTGCACCAGAGGATGGAAGACCTTACGATCCTGAGGCAGAGGCTGCTGCGGTGGTTGAGATAGCCGTTGAGGCTGGCATATTTGTGGAGGATGCCCCGACAGAGTCAGCTCCAGATACTAGTACAGAACCTACTTCTACTCCTGCTCCTACTCCTGGGGCTTATGAGGAGGTGTTGGGTGAGATGGCCAGACTATCAGGTGCAGTGGACGATGTTAAGGCCACTCTAGGTATCGTCCTTAAAAATCAAGAAGTCATATTAGAGAAGCTGGCAACACTAGGTGGTATACCTACTCCTGCACATACTCATGCACCTACTCCAACAGATGATGTAGAGTACGACATTCTCCCCTCATGTTACGAGCCTTCTGTTGGAGAAGCCACACCTTCTCAACCAGTGCAGACGGTCTTAGGTACGACTAATCCATGAGTTTTTTTTTTTTTTTTTAAAGAGATTAGATACGAATTCCTCCTTTACAGGTAAGCACACTAGACAGAGACCAGTAAGGTACGAGGACTATACTCCAGCAGCCAAGAAACCAAAGTTCAAGGACACAGTTACGATCCTTCCTTTAAAGGTGTTGGATCAAGATATGTTGACAACTTTTAACCGATGGGTACTCGGTGAGATTGACAACAGCAGACCGAGGAAGTTGGAATGTTGTGATGGGACCCCTGTTTGGTTCTTGAAGTTGAAGGTGGCAAAAGAATGGTTGGCAGAAACTGTAAGTCTCTTATGTTGGTTAGAACATTTATCTCATTTTAACAATCCACTCTTCCTTAACGTTGCTCTATTTATTTGCAGCATCTCAACACTGCGAATTATCTTATACGGAGACGTCTTTTTGAGTTGCCGAAGACGTACCACGTGAAAGCCACCATACTTGATTCATCATTTGCACAATATATTCCTGCCAGATACGAGGAATTCAAGAAAAATGGCAGGATTTACCAATGGGACTCGGACATTCTTAATTTCCTGAAAGGAGATGCCAAAAAGTACAAGAAGCCTTGGGGTGATTGCAACGAGGTCTACTTCCACTGGTGCATGGAAAATCGGCACTGGGTCCTTTGCGAAATAAATTTCGCTAATTGGATGATCACTGTATTTGACTCAGATCATTCTAACTTTAGCCATAATAAGTTGTCTGAGTTGATCGAGCCTTGGACTAGGATGCTTCCATCTTTACTCAACGCTTCTGGTATGTTTAAAGGACACCCCAAGTTGAAAATAGCTAGACCAAAGATCACCGTTCCAAACTTTGATTGGCAGCGCATGTCCACTGATATTGTCCCACGGTCTAGAACCAGGTAGACGTACTAAATTTAGATTTTCAATATTGTTCTCCTTTAATTTTCAATACACTCACAATAAAGATTTCTTGGTTTCAGCGGAGATTGCGGCGTATTCGCCATCAAACACTTGGAGTTCATTCTTGGAGACATTCCCTTATCATATGCCATCAAGGACAACATTCAGTACTCCAGGGATAAATTATGCATCGACATTTTTTATGAGAATGTGTACCCTTGATGTTAGAACATTTATTTTGATTTCGATGACACACAATAGTATATTTCTCCTTAGTATTGTATATAAAAAATGTCGTTTCGATTAACAAAGTCCATTAATACACAAATATAAAGAGTAACAAAGTCCATTAATACATAAATAAAAAGAGTAACAAAGTCCATCAATACACAAATAAAAAGAGTAACAAAGTCCATCAATACACAAATAAAAAGTTTAACATTGATGCCATAAATTTCAAACATGAACTTTACAAGTTGCCCTATTATGGCCTAGACCTCCACAAGTGCCGCACTTGCATTGAACAACCAATTTATCTCCATTGGAAGGATGGCGTTTCGTCTTAGGCCTATCTTGTTTCTTCTTTGGACAACCAACCGGGTTTTTCTGCGCAGGTGTTCTCACTTTTATTGTCATAATGTCATGTGGAACAATCCACTCTTCCTCGTTACTAATAGGATATATAGATTTTGTGTAAGAGGACCTCCATGTCTCAATTTTATAGTAATCTGAACACAACGAATAAAAGTTCACCCCTCGCTTAAGGGATCCAGATAGTGCATGAGCACATGGGATACCAATAATCTGAAACACGCCGCATGTGCATGTCTTATTCAGGAGGTCGACTTCACCATTCAGCTCACCATCTAACACATGGAACTCATGCCTCCCTATTGCATAAGGAATCAAGAATCGAGCTTTCTCAGCCATATCCACCAAAATTTTCTCATAGGTCAGTGCAAGAGTTATAGTTGTCTTCTCGCTAGTTTCTCTCCTATCACAGAACCAGGACTGTAGTGTGAAGTGAATAAATTCGACGAATGTAGTTATCGGAAAGCTCCTAGCATCTCGGGTCTTATTGTTGAAATTTTCAGCGTAATTGCTTGTCATTATATTATACCTAGTATCCAGGAAAACTAACATTTAATAGTAACATACATTTAGAAGATTTCATAAACTAAAATACAATTCACAATGACATACCTATTTCCAAGAAAGTAAGCACAGGACCACTTATCAAAACCCATGCCTTCTAGGTATTGAGCAATGGCTGGGTCTTTTGATTTGATTTTTTCGAAGTTAGCGTGGAACTCGGATTTCCTAAAAGCATATGCCGCATTATACATCAACACATGACAATGATCAATCTTAAATTTAGTAACCACATTCATACTAATGTGGTGGTAGCAAGCACCGTGATAGGCATCGGGGAAAATAGTTTCCAAGGCATGTGTAATACTTGCATGCCTGTCAGATACAAACGCCAGGTCCTCGACTTCCCCAATCGCTTCCTTTAGCTTTGACATGAAATACTTCCAAGAATCATGATTCTCACTATCCACAATACCAAATGCAACTGGATATAGATGGTTATTTGCATCCAACGCGACTGCACATAACATCTGCCCACCGTATTTTGTCTTCAAAAAGGTACCGTCAACACATAACACAGGACGACATGTACGAAACCCTCTTCTACTAACTTCGAGTGAGAAAAAGCAATATTTGAATCGATCTTCCTCAGTGACAAAATCTGTCAACGTCCCGGGATTTTTCTATTGAAGCATGAATAGGTACGATGGTAACTTCTGGTAGGATGCTTCCAGTGTCCCTCTGACATAAGAAAGAGCCTTCTCTCGGCATCTCCAAGCTTTTCCATATGACAACTCAATGCCATAATCATTCTTAATGTCCTCTCTTATGTTGTTTGCCATGTACGCATTCGATCCAGTCTGATATTTTTTCTTTATGCAATGACCAATAACCCAAGGTGCAGCTTAGCGATGGCCTTTAAGTCAGAGGTCAAGTGAGCAAGTGTGTTTGTTGGTGAAACGAGTTATCTTGAACATATCAGATTTACGAATTCTCTTCCCCCTCAATCTCCACCCACAATCAAGATCCATACCAAACTTCAGTACCTGACTTCTTCACCACAAACTCGAAGTTCTACTTCATTGCATACAAGTGTGCCTTCGTCTTCAACTCTAACTTGTTCTCAAAAACTTTCCCAACTTCTATTACTCCACAACTCACCCCAGATAACGTGGGGATAACATAAGAGGGGCATGGGATATCTTCAGCAGTATACGCTGGAGAACTCCATCTATTTCCATCATCTTGTGTAGTTGGACGACTGCTCTCTGAGCCAGCAGTCCTCCGTCCTTGGCTTTCTGGACGACTTGGCAATGGTCGTACATTTAAATTATCTACTTGAACCACATGTAGCATCGACAACTGATCCTCTGAGTTATCATCAGAACTACTGCACCCCTCAACTCTTTCATCATCATCACCAAAAAGGGCAATTGGATCGTCATTGACATAAGGCTCATACTCATACCCATCATCATGCGGGGGATTTGTTGGGGGGAAAAAAGTTTCATTATGACTAGGACCTCCCATGCATACACTTGGCCCAGGAGCTGTTTGTGGAACAGTCGTGCATGATTGATTATGATTTTCCATATTAACACTCGCTCTAGGAGATGGATCAATAAGAGCAATGTTCTTTGCAATCGAACTAACGCATAAAGGAACCCGATGTTTTAAGGACTTTGAATTTTCAAGAATAAGAGCACTAACTCCTTCATCATCTGTGATTTCAATGGGATCTACGCTAAAATCATTGCATGTAAACGACACTTCCAACTTTAAGTCAAACAATGACCTATCCACTTCAACTTCTCCAATAATTCTATGTAACCAACATCAATTGGTACATGTATTGTAGTGTTCAAACCAGCTTTGAAATTCCATTTTTCTCCTTTCTGTTCCCAAACACCGTTGTAAGAAACAATTATATTAACTCTGGAACCTGCAAATTTACAAAAAAAAAACATAAGAAAATTATAAAAATAAAGTGTAATCTATGAAGAATCGATGCCTATGAAAATCTGTATTGTAGTTCAAAATCGATGCCACATCGATGACATTTCGATGCATCATCAATGCTGATGGTTGCCATTTCGATGCGATACCATTTCGATGCCTTATCAACGCTGAACCAAATAAACATATATGGCATTGATTAAACATCGATACATCATCAAAATTACATTGATACTAACATCGAAATTAGATATTCGCCTCAGTATCGAAATGGCATCGATGTACCATCGAAATGCAATCGATGCTGATGGTTGCCTTATGTATGCGATTCAATTTCGATGGTATATCGATGCCACATCGATGCCATATCGACGCTGAACCAAATAAACATATATGGCATCGATACACCATCGATATTACATCGATACTAACGTTGAAATTAGATATTCGCCTCAGTATCGAAATGGCATCGATGTACCATCGAAATGCCATCGATGCTGATGGTTGCCCTATGTATGCGATTCAATTTCAATGGTAAATCGTTGCCATATCGACGTTGAACCAAATCAACATATATGACATCGATTCAACATCGATACACCATCGATATTACATCGAAAATATCGTCTAATTTAGATGTTCGCCTCAGTATCGAAATGGCATCGATGTACCATCGATTTTGGAAATCCCAGATCCGAAGAACAGTTCAAAAATTCCAGAAAAAAATACAAACTCAACTACGGAACAGTTCGAATCTAATATCTAACCATGACATTTCATATTCATAAGTAGATTAATGAAATGATACTTACCCATGATTTTTTATCTTAAAAAATGCCAAGAAACTTCCAATCCTTTCCACCTCCGAACTGTGAAAAAATGGCTATAAATGAGGGATGAGAGAAAGAGATAGAGAGAAAAAATGTGTGAAGTGTTAAATTTGAGTGAGGAGGGTATTTTTGTCCAAAATATAAGAGGGGGCATATTATGGGGAGAATTTTTATGTTGGCATTTTAAAAAAATAAAATATGTTATGATGCATAAAGGGTAAAATTTCCCTACTACAAATATGAACTTTGATTATTAGAGCAATGTTTGGTAGGAAATAAAGGTCGCCTTTGGTTATGTTGAATTTGATGAGAATGGAACTAGAATAGAATAAGAATAGAAAACATCAAGGTAAGGTAGTAATTTTATTTATTTTAAAAATTAATGGAAAAGTGTTTTCATAAGTAGAAAAGTGGAAATTTTATTTATTTTTTTAGAGGAATTAGTGGCGTAAATACTTAATGGTTTGATTAAGTTTTTCAAAATTAACAATTAAATATTAATTTTTTTTTTACCACAGAAATATAGTCCGTCACCATTTATTGACAATTGTAGTTACCTCATCA
Source organism: Humulus lupulus (assembly GCF_963169125.1). NCBI lineage: Eukaryota > Viridiplantae > Streptophyta > Magnoliopsida > Rosales > Cannabaceae > Humulus > Humulus lupulus. The sequence continues at coordinate 264,732,243 of NC_084793.1, forward strand.
TTAATTGTAACTTAAACTGCTAGATGTTCATTTTTTTTTGGGACCACGTCATTTAAAAATTGTCCAATCATTTTTTAGTCTTCGATGTCATTAGAAAAATACCATCTCGCTATTAAAATCTAAGGTTAAAATATATTAAAATTAATGAAATAAAATATGAAAATGAACTTTACACACTTAAAATTCAGATTCTCCTTAAAAAAAACTTAAACTTAAATTAAATTAAATCAAAACAGTTTTTTATATTAGAACTAAAATGGTATGAACATGACGATGAACTAATTAACCCAAAATTGAATTTTTAATTTGTTATGTTTCCAAAGCACAAATATATATATACTAGATACAAAAAACATGCATATTGCACATTTGCTTAATTTTATTTATAGAATTTATTAATTATTTTTATTAAATTTATATTAATATTATATAAATTTTGAAATAAATATCGTATTTTAATTAAATAATTTATTTATTTTTTAAGTTTATGTTTGTTCTAATTTATGAATTTGGGAGTGACAACAAGATATTATATATTATATGTTTAATGTAATATTAAATATTATACGCGGATTTTAAATTTAAGTTTTTTTAAAAAAAAAACAATTTATTGCTAATTTACGGTAGATTATATTATATGTTTAATATGATATTATTCTAATAAGTGAGTTTAAGTTTAATTAAATGTTTATTTAAGTTATATAACATATGATTTTATTATTTTTAAATAATTATCATTGTAAAACATCTCAAAAATATTATATTTTAATTTGTTTAATTATTTATTATTTAAAAATAATTATTATTATAAAATATCTAAAAAAATATCTTATTTTTAATTTATTTAATTATTAATTATTTTTAAATAATTATCATTGCAAAATATCTCAAAAATATTCTATTTTAATTTTTTAATTATTTATTTTATTTTATTTAAGTTTAAGTGTTTAGAAACTACGGTTAAATATAAAAATATTATGTTAAATATAAGAATAAAATTAACCTTAAAAATATAAAAAACCGTTCAAAATATAATAAACTGTTAAAACTAAAAAATTTCCTTATCTACACATTTATTATATTGATAGATATCATCAGACAAGAATAAATTCAAAACCAAAATCTTATCTCAGATTGAATAATAATTTTTTGTTCATCAAAATACAACTCAGATCCACTAAAACAGAAAAATCAAATTTTTTTGGCTCATATTTGAAGTTTAAATGATTTTTTCACATAAAACCCATAAGAAATACAACTCAGATCCAACTAAAACCTAGAAAAATATGGGTATGAACATAAACAACCCAAATTTTGATTCACTCCCCTGGTCGAACCCAAAAACACGGATGCACATACCTGTCTCCCAATCTGGAGATGCAAAAGATTGGGCAAAGCTTAACAACGAAGAAGATAAAGGAGATGGAGAACAACCCAGAATTGACGATAGCCCATCTTAGATTTTTGTCGGCGTCCTCACCTACTTCCAACCCAGAATCGACGAGAACTCATCTCACTTCGTCGAGCTAGATGTTTCTCGGCATACTCTTCTACCAACAAACCCAGAAACGACGATGACCCATCTCAAACATAGCCATCACCATTGTAGCTAGCGTCGCTCTAGTCCGCCTTTAGGACTAGATCTGCCTCAAGACAGGCGATCCTCATGCTCAAAGCCCCTGCCTTTATCGAGCTTCCTCCCATAACCATCCACTCAGACCCATCGTAGAAGAAGAGCTTGTCGGGATTGAAAGAAGAAGAAAAGGAAGATGAATAGGATTTTGGGGTTACGAGTTTGCAGGTTCTTTGAGTTTAATTTTTATTTGATTTATTTTTATTATATTAATATATAATTAATTTTATTTAGATATATATTATTATTATTAATTGATTATATGTCTAGTTATTTTATTTTAACCTTTAGATTTTAATGGTAAGATGGCATTTTTGTAATGACATGGAAGACTAAAAAATGATTGGGCAATTTTTAAATGACATGGTCCAATAAAAAAAGGACATCTGGCAGTCTAAGTGATAATTAATGGTGAGGGACCTATTGTTGTCAATAAATAGTAACGAAAGGTATTTATGCCGTAAAAAAAAGACTTAGGTATTAAACTGCTAATTTTGAAAAACTTAGGTATTTATGCCACCAATTACTCTATTTTTTAATATGAAAAAGAGCTTTGATGGGGGTTGTATGCCGTATCAAATTTAAATATATTTTTTTATTCACTTATTCCAGCTACTTCAGTATAGCGGTAAATAAAGGTCGAACCCACGAGGACATGATCAAACTATTATTCAAAATAACAACTAAACAAAAATTAGATAGGGGATTTATTTTTAAAAACTGAAATACATAAAATAAAATAATGATCAAAGATTATATAACTAAGGATAAACAATATTAAAAAAATAGTCAAGAATTATTCTCTACCTTCGACAATCAATCTAACAACAATGACGAATAATATTCACTATTCCCACTTATATTATTAACCATGTAATTACACTTAAGCAGTCAATCATCTCAGTTTCCCTATTATAATTAATTAAAGCTAAGTGCTCTTAATTAACCATTTTTACCCAGTAATAAACACATGTAATGACCCAACTATTCTAGACTCTTGGACCATTAACGAAACTATACATACAAATTCTTACTAAAACTTACATTTTGCGAAAATACCATAATTTTATTAGAAAACTTATAGAAATAAGAGTTACTTACATAAATACCAAAAAGGATATGGGATCCCATTGTTTGAAAAACAAAACATAACATGATTTATAAAATAAAGGGATTACATAGTAAGTGCGGAAAATACATATAAAGACCATAAATAAATGACTACATCCTCGAAAACGAACTCTCGACTCCTTGACTCTATTCACCATCGATACACAATCTCCAAGCATCCACGAACCTTACCGCCACTAATAGCTATTTTCCTGCACATTAAACAAAAAGGAATGAGCCTAATGCCCAGCAAGGAAAATCTAACACATACATCATGTACATAAATTTCATAATAAACATAAAGACATAACATAACACTAATACATACACCTACTATAATGGCCATTATTACTTGGGGTCCCATAGACTAAACAAGTCATATGCCTATGAGATTAGTGGGGTCCTACTAGCTAAGTAGGTCATATGCCCATAATCTATTTGGGGTCTTGTTAGTCATATGGGTCATATGCCCAAGCCTACAGCATACATATTCATAACATATTTTATAACATATTTCATAACATAAAACATAAGATAACACAAGCATATAACATATAGATTCTATCCTATTTTCCTTACCAAAGTTACCGGGATATGTGAACAGCGTTAAGACTTTGGAACACTCCTAATAACCATTATGAAAAAGAGTAAGTCTAATGAAGAAAAAGAGATGAAAATGAATGGGAAGACTAAACCATTGAGAAACATACTTACCAAAACTTATGTGCTCAAGAACTTAGATTTCCTAACCAAAATAAAGATTAAGGTTAGAGGCTGAGTAGAAGGCTATGAGAAAGAAAATAACATAAAACCAATGAACTAGAGTTTTGGGTTACCTTAAAGACTTGTAAGACCAATCTACACCACAAACCGAAATACTATAGAACCTTACTTCCCAAAGTGTTTGATAAGCTTATGATGATCAAGCTTATGATTTCCCCAAACCAGGTGTTTACACTCTCACACTCACTTAGCACTTGCAGCCTCTGAACTTAGAGCAAAAGATGAATAATGGCTGGGTACTAGGTCCTATTTATAGAGTTTAGGAATGAAAGGATCTTGATTTTACTTGAATAAAAATAATAGCTTTTTAGGTGAAAATAATTTGAATAATAGTTCAGCAGAAGCTGAAGACTCGTTCAAAAAGATGCTGGACTTATCAAGAGGTTGAATGGCTGAATGGAAAAAGAATTCAAAAACTTTCAAAACATACTGAAGGAGGCGATATATTGCCCCCTGTAGGCGATATATCGCCTGGGCCAGTATGCCCGAGGCAGTCGTGCATCGTCTCGTGTTTTCCGTATCTACGTGCTGCGATATATCGGCACACGCTGATTAATTAAACACGAAATTACACATTTTTAGCTAAGTTTGAATGGAGTAAACAGCCTTGACTAAGCCCTCAACGTATTCAAAGCTGCTGACTGACCTTATAGCATTCAAACTTTTACCCTTATTAAATTAAATCCTCAAAATACTTAATCCTTAATCACCCATCCATAACATGTTCTTAAAATCCTATTGGTTCTTATCTAATCCTTATAGTATAATAAATATTATCCTTAATATCAGTCATATAATCAAACCTTAGGTTAAACTTAATATTCTTAAACTATAGGTTAAACTTAGAAAATCTACAAGTACTACTATGAGTGTCCAAATAATTCTCAGTCTGAACCAAAAATCCACAGTTACAAAGATAATACTATACATACTATAATACTACTAAATAATTAGCTAAGTAAAGTTCTTGGACTCTACAACACATTAAGCATGCGATCTATTTAACCTAGTAAAAGCATTACACTCAATGGAAACAGGTTAATCTAGGCAACAAATTCATTAAGCATGCAATTCATTTACCCTAGGTTCTATTTTTCATCACAATCAAAATACTCGTCATAATATCCTAATTGTAATTTATCACTCTATTTAGAATCCTAAACTATTAGGTGAATAGCAATCCTAAGATGATATTAGAACAATGAAAAACCCTAATTAGTGGGCATCTAAACAAGATTTTACAATATTCATAACATGCCTATAGAAAGAAAAAAAACGAATTAAATAAGGGAATATATGATAGAAGCAATTTAATATAAGGGGATAGAATGAATAAAATTCATCAATGCATTCAAGATCTAAGGTTTTGAAATAACCCTCAACTATAAAGAAAGCTACTACATAATCACATTCATATTCATAAACATAAATATTCAATGAAAATAAAAGAGTTTTGAGAAGAAAGAAAAACTAGATTGAAGAATGTATATGTTGATGTCATTTCTCCTCCTCTACTGCTCTAGCCTCTAAAATTCGCAATCCAAAGTTATATTCAAAGTTAACCCTAATCTCTTTTATAGCTCATAAAAAATTACATTTGAAAATTAAAATTTTAAGAAAAATGCTATCGCAGGCCGCGACCACTGATTCCTAGTGGCCGTGGCCACGGGATGTTTCTGGGCAGGCTACGCACGATGGCCGGTGTAAAGACCCAACTAACTTAAAGACCTCAGACCTTTAAAAACTACTAAGACATACTACTATCTTTTGGATATATTCATAAAATAATAGACTTAATTATAGAAAATCCAAAATACGAGATCTCATTGTTATTACATAAAATCATAAAGAAAAACAAAACATTTAATTAATTGTTCAAATACTAAATGCGGAAATCATAAATACATAAATAAAAGACTCAAATATCAACGTCATCCTTGATCGATTCCATCGGTCCATTTCTTTAGTCCTTTCCCAATACACATGCCAAAGCCACCTAGGATCTGTCCTGCCTTCCGAGTTCATTTACTTGCACGGAAGTTCATTTACCTGCACCATCTAAATAAAAAGGAATGAGTCTAATGTCTAGTAAGGAAAAACTACTAAAGCATAACATAAAACATAAGACGTAAAAACATAAGACTACAAACTAATGGCCTTTAACTCATTATCGTAGTATGTGATAGAAACCATCTAGGTCCTCTTGTTACTATTTAGAGGTAGGTTTATACACAAATATAGTCTACGATAATGATAAAAATCTCAGGATTTGCTTATTATTTGTTATCTTTACGAGTTTCCAAATAAATCCTAGCTTGAACCAATGACCACGAAAACTAAAATACTACAGCACAAGCTACTACTATCTAGGATGCTAACCGGTCGTTCCTCATAACTTAGGTCTTTCTGAAGTGCTGACGTATCATACTTGAGAACGTGGGATGGGTCTGACACATATCTACACAGCATCGAGATGTGAAACACATTGTGGCTATCTGCTAGAGCTGGCAGTAGGGCTAATCTATATGCTACTGGCCCCACCTTGTCCAATATCTCAAAAGGACCTATAAATCGGGGACTAAGTTTGCCTTTCTTCCCAAACCACTTCACTCCTTTCATAGGAGATATTCTTAAGAAGACTTGATCTCCGACCTTGAATTCCACATCTCGTCACTTGGCATCTGCATACCTCTTTTGTCGACTCTGAGCAGGGAGCATACACTTTTTAATCAGTTCCACTACGTCTTGAGCCTCTCTAACAGCCTCGGGTCCAAGAAGTTGTCTTTCTCCTACCTCATCCCAATGTAATGGTGACCAACATTTCCTTCCATAAAGTAGTTCATAGGGCACCATACCGATCGTTGCCTGATAGCTATTATTGTAGGAGAATTCTATAAATGGCAAATACTTACTCCATGATCCTCCGAAGTCTAGTACACAAGCACGTAACATATCTTATAAAATCTGTATGGTACGCTCGGACTGTCCGTCGGTCTGAGGATGAAATGTCGTACTGAGACTTAGCTTGGTACCCATGGTTTGCTGCAATATTCCCCAAAATCTCGTTGTGAACACTGAACCTCTATCGGATACTATGGTCTTAGGGATTCATGTAGTCATACAATTTCTCGAACATAAATGTCTGCATACTAGTCCACAGTGTATGTAGTCTTGACAGGCAGGAAAGTGAGCTGACTTGGTGAATGTATCTACTTCAACCCAAGCTGAGTCATGTTGCTTATTTGTTCGTGGTAATCCTATCACGAAGTCCATGGCTATGTCTTCCCACTTCCATTTCAGAATACTAAGCGGATGCAATAAGCCTGCGAGTCACTGTAGTTCTGCCTTTACTTGCTAACATATTAGGCATTTAGACACATACTCAGCTACGTCTTTCTTCATTCCCGGCCACCAATATAGGCCTTAAGTCGTGAGTCATCTTGGTAGACCCTGGGTGAACTGAATATGGGGTAGTGTGTGCCTCTTCTAATATCTTCATCTTAATTCCATGATCATTGGGCACACATATCCGACCCTTATATTTCAAGAACCCATGTCCTGTTATAGAGAAATCTGTAGTCTTGCCTTCTTTGACTGCAGACATATGTGATACTAACGTGTCCTCATGCCTTTGCCCAATTCATATATCATCTAGTAAACTCTACTGGATGGACAAGTTAGCTAGTTGACCCATGACTATTTCAATCCTGGCATTAATCAGCTCTTGCTGTAGCGGCTTCTCAATTCTGGATAATGCTGCCAGATTTCCGTAACTTTTTCGACTTAACGCATCTGCAACTACATTTGCCTTTCCTGGGTGGTATAGGATTTCGCAGTCATAGTCTTTTACTAGTTCCAACCACCTGTGCTGCCTCATATTAAGCTCCTTTTGCGTGAAGAAATATTTTAAGCTCTTGTGGTCCGTATAAATCTCACACCGTTTAGATAGTGACGCTAGACTTTTAGTGCAAAGACCATCGCCGCCAACTCCATATCATGTGTTGGATAGCATTGCTCATATTACTTCAAATGTCTTGAGGCGTAGGCTATCACCTTGTCATTTTGCATCAGCACACAACCTAAACCTTGCTTGGACGCATCACAGTATACTACAAACTTGTCGTTGGGTATGGGTACGCAAAGTATTGGTGCTGAACATAATTTATCTTTGAGAAACTAGAAGCTTTCTTGACATTTATTTGTCCAGTTGAAATTTTGCTGTTTTTTGGGTCAGGTTGGTAAGCGGAATGACTATCTTAGAAAAGCCTTCTACAAATCTCCGATAATAGCCTACTAGCCCGAGAAAACGTCTAACTTCTGACGCATTCTTAGTGTAACGACCCAAAATTACTAATAAGGCTTAAAGGCCTTGATTAGTGTGTCGAGAGGGCATAATTGGAAGATATGTGAATTAATGGTGAAAATGCCTGATTATGTGATATGCATGATCCTATGATTATATGGATATGTAAAATGCATGTTTAAGAGTATTAGATAAGCATGCGGGCCCTGTTTAGCTTGTAAGGGCATAATTGTAATTTTGGCCTATTAGGGCATAAATGTGATATACTGTTGAGACCACATTCTTATGTGGATATATTTATATTTGCAGCATTCGGCACGAGGTGGTCCTAGGGAGCAAGTAGCGGGAAAGTCACAACGGGACCCAATACTTGACTCGGGGCGAGTCAAGGGGTATTTTGGATATTAGACAGTTATTTGGGTTACCGAGTTATGGAAATAAATAATTGGAGATATATTTGAGGTTAGGAAGCCTAGGTGGGAATATTGGGGAAATTTACAATTTTGCCATCGGGGACGTTTTTGGTACCTCGAGCCTTGGGATTAACTCAAGATGCTTAAGTTAGATAAGACAAAGGTAAGAAACATTTAGAAGCCTGCCTGAAACCGACTTTCTCTCTCTCTCTCTCTCCTCTCTCTCAAGGAGTCTCTCAAGCTAGCCATTGGAACCAAAGGATTTTTGGGCTGGAAATTCAAGAATTTGAGCTGGAGTTGTGGGGAGAATTTCTGTAGCAATCTGAAGGTTTAGACCAGGAGTTTAGGTGAGTATTGAATTGTAGTTTAGCTGACTTAATTCTGTAGATTTGAGCTGAGTTTTAAGTGTTTTGGGTTCTTGATTTTGAAGATTAAATTGGGGCTAAGGCTTGGGAATTAACTCAGCTTGCTCTTCAGTAAAGGTAAGCCTTTAATAATGGTTTAGCATCTGAATTTTTGGGAATTACTGTCTGTTCTAAGGAGTTTTTGAGCTTATGGGTTTCAAGATTAAAATGTTATTTTGATGAGTTTCTAGACTAGGTTTCTGCTGGGTTATGTTGCTGAAATCATGTTAGAATGTTTGTGATAATTGAATTGTGTTATTAGGATTATTTTGGGTGGATTTGAGTGAGGTTCGAGTGTTAAAAATGGTGAATTTTCTGGGTTGTTCTTGGTGTGCTGTGGCCCTATGGAGCAAAGAGGAGCCAAGAGGGCTCAGAGGCAGAGGCGGACTGCGGCGCCTCAGAGGAGTGCCGCGGCGCGTGTTTAGTTTTCCAGGGAGGTCGAGCCTCTGATTTTGAGGTGGGTCGCGGCATGGGTCCATAGGGTCGCGACCCTTAAAGGGATTTTTGGCCTTTTGGAGTTTTTAAGCGCAGGAACCTAACCTAGGGTGCACGGGAGCAATCCCACTACCGTGTTTAGTGGAATTCGATGTCCCGGAGGTTAAAACCTTATCCGGAAACCTTTATACAATTATTAATGGAATCTCTTATCTTGGTTGTGACTAGGTATAAGCTAGGGCTCGGGAAACAGATCGTGCTCAAGAGGCATCTCGCGTAATCAAAATACTTGGAAATTAAAGGTAAGAAAACTGCACCCGTTTATGTGGATAGGTTAGGACTAAGTGTTCTCTATATTCGTATGCACTGTTGTGATAAACCATGTGAATATGTTGGGAATAAGAGCTCCCTATAATTGTATAAATGTCATGAGGTTGTATTATGCCATGGAGGACATGTGATAAACGGCGTAAGAGTGCTGAAATCAACACTTGCGCACAGGGCGCGGCTCAACCACTGGTAGCTGAGGACAACTTATTAATCACTGAGCTCGGTTGAGCTGGCCGGAGTCAGTGGATATAACACTGGGGGCAGCCTAAGTAAGCCGAAGACAGTGGGTTAAATAGAGGGTGCGACCTAAGGGTGCCAACTCTGAATATTGTTTAATGGTTATGATAAATTGTTGATTATGAACGTGATTATTGTTGTTAATCTGATGAATATGATATGTTGATTATCTGGATGACAAGTTGTTAATTGGTCGATTGTTGTCACTGAACAGGTGAATGTTATGAATTGTTGAATACTTGGTTATGCTTTGTAGAATAATTGGTTATTGATATTGTTCATGCTATGATATTATGTTTTCTTGATGGGCCTCGGCTCACGGGTGCTATGTGGTGCAGGTAATACTGCTAATTCTAGTTCGCTCATTTCATTTAAAACACGAAATTGGAATCCTTTTTATTGTATTTCTTCTCTTCAATCATTGATAAGAACTAAAAAGTCACAAGTTTAATTCAAATTAATCACTTTGACTTACTGTTTCTATGTATATCATAAGTAAAAAAAGCAGTAGGAACTAGAATGAACAGTGCAGTAGCAATAAATGCGAGAATATTTACTTCCATAATTTCATCGTTTCATTTTTCTTTAATTCGAAATAACTCGGGATTTAATCCCATAGAGATAATAAATCTTTTGTGTGTAAATTCAACGGGATGAATTACATTTCGATGTAATCGAATCGGATCAATATCATGAATAACAATATCTGACAAATTGATTCATCGTCAAGAATTGAATAGTATAACATAGGAAGATCTTTTATCCATACCGAATTCAAAAGTAAATTCCTGATACAATTACAATAAAAAATGACTTTACTCTCTTGTTATTTCTATTTTTAATTCTTTTCCACCCATTCCATTCTTTTCTATAACCTACTGCCCTCTTTGGACAATCATTTGATGAAGTATCATTTTACACTTACATTGGTTGTAAACAAACCCAAACAAACAATAGAATAAATTAAAAAAATAAAAAGAAAAGGGATTCCTGTTGGGAATTAAATTCTCCTGTTTGTACTCCCTTTCGCAAAAAATGGAAGGGATGAATTGCTCTATTTTTTATTGGATTTGGATCTATCGAGACTGACGGGGCTCGAACCCGCAGCTTTCGCCTTGATAGGGCGGTGCTCTGACCAATTGAACTACAATCCCAGGGAAATAACATAATAAAATGTACAGTCTACAATACATAGTTTTATGATTTCATTCTTTCAATGAATTTTTTTTTCTTTACCTCTTTTTTTCCTTTTTCCTTAGACTTTACATTTCCAGATCTTGATAGGAATCTAGATCATTAGCAAGATAAGATCAAAACTTGTTGAAAAAAAGAAATAAAGAAATAGAGTAAATAAATAACGATAACGGTAAGATATATCAATATCATAATAGAAAAGTTTGACTTTTGATTTTTGCGATGGGTATCGAGCATTTCTGGAGAAGAACAAATGGTTTATCATTTCATGGCAGATCGGCGAATTTTTGGGTCGAGCTGGATTTAAACCAGCGTAGACATATTGCCAACGAATTTACAGTCCGTCCCCATTAACCGCTCGGGCATCGACCCGGGAAGAATCAATCCAGGCTTAGTGATAATCCATGATCAACTTCCTTTCGTAGTACCCTACCCCCAGGGGAAGTCGAATCCCCGCTGCCTCCTTGAAAGAGAGATGTCCTAAACCGCTAGACGATGGGGGCATACTTGCCCGACCGACATGATACTATGATCATAGTATGAATAGTTTTTTGAAATTGTCAATATAATGGAAGCGTATGACTCAATTCAAAGGATCTTTCTATATTCCACGATTATATATAATTTTTTGATAATTTCTATTCATGACTCGTTCATTCTAATCGACATTCTATAATTCCATAAAAAAATCTATTTTCTTTTTTTTTTTTTCTTAAAATTTGAATTTTTTTTCTCTAATAATTAATAATTTTGTTTGGGGGACAGGCCAAATCGCTTTATTAATAATTCAAGGAACTATTTTTGATCTAGGTTGAAGTAGGTACAGGTATCAATCAAATGAATTTCATTATGATGTCAATTAGGATCTGTCTTCAAACTGAAATTCCGTTTTTAGTAATTACCAAATTAATTAAACATTGAATTAATTAAAATGCGGAATGGTAATTAGTTGTTTACACAGAAAACAGTTCTGTCGGGACAGAATCCGAACTTGTCACAACAGAACTGAACATAAGAATAGACAGTGCAAAAATTAAAGAACACAACGAATTTTTACAAGGTTCAGAAACCCTTTCGGATAACCTACTCCTTAGGGCCACGCCCAGAGAATAAACTAATTAGTAAAGAAACAAAGTGTACAAAAGCATTGACTTAAACAATGTAAGACTCCCTCTTAAACTATTGCCGCAATCTTGTTGTACTCTTCTCTACGAATCTGGTTTGATGAAATGCTGATTCTCTTGAACTCCCTTCAAAGAATAGCGAGTGCACACTTCCTCCCAAAGTGAGACTTAGATAGAATCCTCTCCCGAAGATCCTTGTGAACACGTTCACAAAAGATACTATCTGTTTAAATGGACTATATAGATATCCACAAGTACACTCAGCACTCTCACAAAGATTAAGGTGAACAAACTTAATCTCTACAAATAAACACACTCTTCAAAATAACGTAATGTTTACAAATATTCGAAATGGAAGAGATGAAAATTCCAAAGGCCTTGGCAAGGTATTTATAGGCAGAGAAATCGTCCAAGGCCATCATATTCTGGAATCTTTGAAATCAATTTGCGAATTCATTTGATTTAGGAAAACAGCCAGCCAGATGGATTCTGTGTCGACAGAAAAGGAAACTGATGAGTCAGCAACGTAATTAGTTTTATCTGGCAGGACGAACATGGTCATTTCTTTTGACCATGTTCATTTTCAACACCTTCTTTATTTCCAGAATAGACATAATCCCATATAATCCCTGAAAATAATCTCAAGATATTTGCACAATATATTTTTACCAAAAATTGATTATTTGAGATAAATAAGGCAACAAATATATTAACACTTAAAGATCTTTTCACATTACAAAACCAGCTGAAAATATTACCAATAAAACCGAAAATCAATATGGAGATATGCTACTGATTTTTCTTTAATCAATTAAAATATTTTGTCTAAATTAAAGTTTAGCCAAAAAAGGATTTTACACAAACAATTCATTGCATTGATATTTATCAAATCCAATATCAATAAACTTTTTTTTACTTATATTTATACTTTTAAAGTACACCCTATACTGATTATGTAAATCAAATTTCTCATTCCTGAGTTAACCGCTATATTATATATTGAAAATATATTATAATGTATACGATGGATTTATATACATATAACATATAATATGTTTATACACTTAAACAAGGACATAGTGACTAGTGGCTTATTCAGGAATTGAATCAAACAGGCCCTTTTAACTCAGTGGTAGAGTAACGCCATGGTAAGGCGTAAGTCATCGGTTCAAATCCGATAAGGGGCTTTGGTTTTTTCATAAAACTCCCGTGGGAGTATTCATAGTTGAAGGAAGAATAGAGATATTGTTTATATTTGTAATAAAATAAATAAAGTAGCAAACAATATTTCTCTTTTATTAAAAAAATTAATAGAAATATAAATTTTTTATTGAATTCTACTATATCTAGTATACTAATTATATAGTAATTCTAGTTATAAGGTTGAACATTTTCTATTATGTTTATTATATTATAATGTATAATGAATAATATTTAGTTGATAAAAAAAAAACAAGTTGTCTACTTGAATCTCCAAATATTCCTATTTTCTATTATTGCAATCAAATCAATTAGAAATCAAAAAAATCAAAAAGTAAGTGGACCTAACCCATTGAATCAGAAATATATCCACTATTCTGATATTAAAATAAATATTAAAATTAAAAATTGGAACAGTGGGGCTTTTTTTTTCATATTTCTTTGGACTACACGGGAATCTGTCGATATTGCCGATTAAATCTTCTTTTTCCTAGATGTTTTCAAGGAATAAATTGCTATTCCCCTCCTTTACAGAAAATAGTTTATTCTAATAAGAGACGTTTTAACTATTTTTATTCCAGACAATGTGATGTAAAATGGGTGTGAGAAAGAGGCTTTCATTTATAGTTTACTATTATTTTATTTAATATTATTTATTAGATTGAAATTGAATATTGTAGTGAATTTAATAATAGGAAATTCTTGAATTTAAAAGAAAATGAAAGAATAAACTATAAAGTAATAAAATATATGATACTTTAATACACATCTAAATTCGAAAAATTTCCCAACGGGAGTCAGGAATAAGAAATAAGATTAGGTGATGGAACGAGAGGAATATGTCTAGGGATCTATCGGTAGCGAGAAGGGGGATCACACTTCTTTTTTGAGCAGTTCTTTAAAAAAAAAATCAGATAGATAATTGATGAATAATAAGACAATTCATGGTTGAATTGACCATGGGTTGGAGAGCTCTGGGGGCGAGGTGTACATTGTCAGCTGCTCGGCCGCCACGGTCGAGGGTTTGTATAAGGACGGAAACCTAAAATGTGTATTTTTCCATTTAAGTGGCTTTGATTATTCATAACATTCAAAAATTCTGTAATTATGTCATTTAAACCCTGATTTGGGATCCTATGTATCAAACATTTATTTTAATGAAAGTTATTCGTTATAACCAAAATCTTTTAAACCTAACATGTTTATGTCTTTAAATTCACATTTTTATTTAAATGACTTGATTAGCAAGTCTTGAACTACTTCAAACACACAGTGTAACGGTCTTGGTTATCCAGGGCGTTACAACTTGGTATTAGAGCAGTTTAGGTTTAAGGGTTCCTGAAGATTGGCTGGACATGTACACTCGTCGTTAAAGACAAGCTCAACTCAGAGTTTTGTAATTGAGTATATGAGATTATATGCTTAAGTTCTTGATTTAAATATGAATATATTATGTTGTATGATTATAGGAAGCATAAGATACTGATAGGGACTGGCCCTTGACTATTGTGTGATGAGATTGAGGTGTGCTGATCAGCATTGCTATTGCATGTGAATGAATATTTGGATAATGGTTTGCATACTGATTGTATGTGGTGAGCTGCCTAAATCGAACTTATATGTTGTATCTATTTATTAGTATGTAGAAAGCATGGTAGAGTGTGAATATAATTGGTAGTAATAAAAATTTGGTAGCTAAATGCATAGAATTGTGAATTATTGTTTATTATGCTTTATGTATGCATGATTATTGTGGTTATTTGGACCAGGTTGTGGATTGGTTCGGAGTGTGGACCTCAGGGCTGAGGAGTTTAGTCAGCAGTGGCGGATGAATTAAAATTATTTGCGCCCAGAATGGTTAAGTGGACTTGGTGTGGTGTTAAAGGGGGTTGCAGATGACAGTCGGGGTTGGAAACCTCCATCTGCCCCTGAAAGTTGCAGCAGATGTTCGCTAGTATGTGAGTAAGCTGGGGGGTCTAATAGCTGAGACTAAATGAAAGAATAGCAGACTTTTCAGGGGAAGGAGCTGCTTTGTATACTTTGACAGTGAGGATACCAGTGTTGGTTTGATATGAGGATACAGACAGATAAGAGTACTAAATGGAAGGCCTAAAAGGCGTTATCCTCTGGTTTTGAGGAAAGTTTGGGTATGCCTAAGAATTGGTCAGTGGATGGGCAAAGCTAATTCCATCCTTGGTTATACAAAGATGCGAGGTCATGACTAAGGGGTTGTGCTAAGTATTTGTGGCAGAAGGATGCTCGGGAATGGTACTCAGACCGAGACATTGGCATGATGGGTTGGGAAGAACTCAGATGGTAACTTGATACAAGAGGTTATAAAGACATAGTTTGAGCTGCGAAGACTAATAGGCTTATGAGTTTGATTTGGAATGATAAGGTAACAACAGTGTATGCCAATGAATTTTGTGAGTTGAACAATTCATTTTAGAAATTGATATAGGTGGGTGTAGCTAAAAATGATGACCCATTTAAGGATTAAACTCTGGAATGGTCCAGAGCATCAGGGCTGCTCCAATGTATAAGATCTTCATTTGTATTTGGGCAGCAGAGAGGGCCATGTTATTTGAGATCTTTGGAATGAGGTATAGAGCATGAATTTCGTAGGGCAAGAGATGCAAATGACGGTATTTCCATTGGTGGAATTTAGTAAGGACAGATTCTTGGTAATCGAAGTAGAAGAACCCCGGACAGTTCTATGGCTCCTGGTCTTGGCAGGAAGGGGTCTGATTTACAAGATAGCCGTCAGGACAGTGATGGGAACCAGTGGGGTTGTTTATTATGCACCAGAGGTAGGGGACGACACCTGGAAGGATGTCAGGTGAGGGCACGACTTCTACATGGAATGATTCGATGTGTTAGGATGGATTGCCCATGATTAGGGAATGGAAGACTAGAATGCCTTGTTATATTAGAAGTCTGAGGCTAGTTCCTTGGAGATGATCAATTGACTGGATAGTTCACATTTTTGGTTATATAATGAACTGGAAGAGTTCGATGTTGAGAATGTCTCAGGAAAGGTTCAGACATAGAGAATGTGCCTCAGGGGTAATATATGAGGGACTGGAGATATAGTATTTGTTGAGGAGGAATTAGAAACTTCTGGAAGAGGAATTGAAATACAAGTAATGAAGACGTTCGTAGTGAGAGTCAAATTAAAGAGACAACCATGGATTGTAGGGGATATTACCTGGGGAATGTTAATTGGACTGAATGGAAATTGAGCTGACCAATAGGAATTCTGATGGGTATACAAGGAATTACTGGGTATGCTTCAGGACTGAGCTACGGACAGAGCATCATATTGTGAGAATTGTTGGCATCATTTGTTAAGGATGAAGAGTTTAATTCTCGGTTACAAGATAGGACAATGTCTTCAGGAATTGATCTACGATCTGGTTATTACAAACTGGGGATCAAGGAAAGAGACATTTCAAGAATTACTACTTGTACCAGGTAGGGTGTGATGAATTGGTAACAAAGGTTCTTAACTGATTCAAGCTTCAGCAACACAGGTAAGTTCTACAAGCAGAAAATATAGGAACAGTGTGAACAAGCCACCTTCAGGTTTATTGGCGGTATGTTGGACTACTCTCTAGTTAGAAGTGGAATGCGAACGACTACTACGCCGATGATGTTAGTACTAAGGAAGCAGGGCCACAGGTAGGGCTCCATGAAGTGTCAGTTTGGTCTCTCTAGGGGTATTCAAAATAATGCTACAAGAAGCGAAGGGGTCAGGTATGAAGAGATTTGATCTGAAGCCACAGAGAAGCTACTAAAGAACATTTGAAGGATAGGGAGCACAATGAGGCCAGTAAACGCGTCATCTACTACGTAAGTATCTTCGCATGCAGCTACACCAGAGTGGGGATAGTAAAACTTGAAGTTAGACTGAATGGATAGTGTCAGATTAGAAGTTCAGAAGACAGAGTGGGGATTGATTAGCACTTGGTGATGCAGGAATATGCGTGTTATGGATGAATACAAAAGGGTAGCATGAAGGACCTAATTTTTTATAAAGATATGAAATTGTGAGTGGTACATCATAGGTTGAGACGCGCCTAGGCACGAACTGGCGCGAGGATGGATCGAGCCTCGCGGGAGGTAAAAGAATGGGAACATGGTCGATATACATGGAACGTTAAGTTGGCAGTGTATGCATAGCGTAAGGTATTTGAGCGTTCGGTCATTTGTAAGAAGGATAACCTTGGGACCAAGATTTAGTGAAACGTAATGGATGGATGGTTCATGTTAGAAGTCCTTGACTGTATGAGGAGGAGATTTAATTGGAGGTAGATCTCTTACTTAGGAGGTGTATGTCACTTGAACAGAGCGCCACAGACTTCAGTGGAACGAACAAGATAACGATTGAGATTGGTATAGCATCAGTATGTGGTGATGAACAGATACGTATTCCTTTGGACAATAGAATCCAGAGTGATGGTTTTGTGGAGACGGGGAAGAACCCTATGAGTGTAACGCGAGTTAAGGTACAAGGATCGGATGAGTGGTTCGATGGGAATTTGGCGTGGAGATGAGAATTCTAAATGGATGTCGTTCCACCTTCTAGGGCATATTGTACTGGGAGGTTTAAGTGGGTGACAAAATTTAATATACTAGGACATTGGAAAGGTAAAGTGATATGGTGATGGGTCATAGGAATAGACCACATTAGACTATAAGTAAGATGATTGGACAGGGAAGGTTATAACTCAGCTGAATGAGTTAATGTAGTTTGGTTCATATGAACTGGTAATGGGGCAGAGCATTGATAATGCTGAGTTGAGACCCTATAATTCTCCAAGTTTTGGGAAGGAACTAAAGAACGAAGAGAATAGAGTGAGAACCTGGAGTTATTGGTTGATTGCAGATGGAATAACAATCTGAAGACTTAACAGTTATTTTTAAGGGATTAAGCATTGAGTGTGTGAATATTTGAGATATTAAGGAAAGTGTAATCCTTGATGAAGTAGTCATAGTGATGAATGCTGGAGTACAACTAAGGTGACACGACATAGGACATGGTAAGATAAAAAGCAAGGAGTACTATGCTAAGTAAAGAAATGAAAGGTAGTGGGTACTACAGTTTAGTATTGGTTCAGGGGAAAACCAAAGTGGTTGTTGGAATTTTTAAGGCAGGAGTGTCTGCCTATTTGAAAGGACATAAGAGCTTGTAAATTGTTAACTTTGGAATACAAAGTTCTAGGATGAGAGATTTTTATCTCTCCAAGTAGTGCAGACTAGGAAGAGTATGATATTCTGAGAAGAAAGGGGAGTTCTGACTCCCGATTCGACAAGAATTATGAGGTTGTACCAAGGGTTAGGCCAGGGGCCTATAAGTCGATCTCACCTTGGTAGGGTGATGACTCATGAATATTTCTGGTATCGATGATAAAACAATAAAGCGGCTGTTGATGAAATAGGCAGACCCTGGAGTTTCTGCAGATCTGATGTGCAAGCAAAGGTTAACGAAAGTATAGTTATTAGACAAAATCTTGTGGAACAGGATTATTACTCTCGTAAGAGTGTTATCGAAGAGTAAGAGTAAAGGCGTTGGACCTTGGGAATTATAGACAGAGGTACAAGGTTTACTAACTGATGTGCTCGAGTAAATTTCGAGGACGAAATTGTTATAAGGATGGGATAGTTGTAACGACCCAAAATTACTAATAAGGCTTAAGGGCCTTGATTAGTGTGACAGGAGGGCATAATTGGAAGATATGTGAATTAATGGTGAAAATGCCTGATTATGTGATATGCATGATCCTATGATTATATGGATATGTGTAATGCATATTTATGAGTATTAGATAAGCATGCGGGCCCTTTTTAGCTAATAAGGGCATAATTGTAATTTTGGCCCGTCAGGGCATAAATGTGATATACTGTTGAGACCACATTATTATGTGGATATATTTATATTTGCAGCATTCGACACGAGGCGATCCTAGGGAGCAAGTAGCAGGAAAGTCACAACAGGACCCGATACTTGACTCGGGGCGAGTCAAGGGGTATTTTGGATATTAGACAGTTATTTGGGTTACCGGGTTACGAAAATAAATAATTGAAGATATATTTGACGTTAGGAAGCCTAGGTGGGAATATTGGGGAAATTTACAATTTTTCCCTCGGGGACGTTTTTGGTACCCCGAGCCTTGGGATTAACTCAAGATGCTTAAGTTAGATAAGACAAAGGTAAGAAACATTTAGAAGCCTGCCTAAAACTGACTTTCTCTCTCTCTCTCCTCTCTCTTAAGGAGTCTCTCAAGCTAGCCATTGGAACCAAAGGATTTTTAGGCTGGAAATTCAAGAATTTGAGCTGGAGTTGTGGGGAGAATTTCTGTAGCAATCTGAAGGTTCAGACTAGGAGTTTAGGTGAGTATTGAATTGCGGTTTAGCTGACTTAATTCTGTAGATTTGGGCTGAGTTCTAAGTGTTTTGGGTTCTTTATTTTGAAGATTAAATTGGGGGCTAAGGCTTGGGAATTAACTCAGCAACTAGTTGGTGGGCTTACTCTTCAGTAAAGGTAAGCCTTTAATAATGGTTTAGCATCTGAATTTTTGGGAATTACTGTCTGTTCTAAGGAGTTTTTGAGCTTGTGGGTTTCAAGATTAAAATGTTATTTTGATGAGTTTCTAGACTAGGTTTCTGCTAGGTTATGTTGCTAAAATCATGTTAGAATGTTTGTGATAATTGAATTGTGTTATTAGGATGGTTTTGGGTGGATTTGAGTGAGGTTTGAGTGTTAAAAATGGTGAATTTTCTGGGTTTGAAGGGTTGGGCCGCGGCCCTGTTCTTGGTGTGCCGCGGCCCTATGGAGCAAAGAGGAGCCAAGAGGGCTCGGAGGCAGAGGCGGGCCACGGCACCTCAGGGGAGCGCCGTGGCACATGTTTGGTTTTCCAGGGAGGCTGTGCCTCTGATTTTGAGGCGGGCCGCAGCATGGGTCCATAGGGCCGTGGCCCTTAAAGGGATTTTTGGCCTTTTGGAGTTTTTAAGCGCAGGAACCTAACCTAGGGTGCACGGGAGCAATCCCACTACCGTGTTTAGTGGAATTCGATGTCCCGGAGGTTAAAACCTTATCCGGAAACCTTTATACAATTATTAATGGAATCTCTTATCTTGGTTGTGACTAGGTATAAGCTAGGGCTCGGGAAACAGATCGTGCTCAAGAGGCATCTCACGTAATCAGAATACTTGGAAATTAAAGGTAAGAAAACTGCATCCGTTTATGTGAATAGGTTGGGACTAAGTGTTCTCTATATTTGTATGCACTGTTGTGATAAACCATGTGAATATGTTGGGACTAAGAGCTCCCTATAATTGTATAAATGTCATGAGGTGGTATTATGCCATGGAGGACATGTGATAAACAACGTAAGAGTGCCGGAATCAACACTTACGCATAGGGCGCAGCTCAGCCACTGGTAGCTGAGGACAGCTTATTAATCACTGAGCTCGGTTGAGCTGGCCGGAGTCAGTGGATATAACACTGGGGGCAGCCTAAGTAAGCCGAAGACAGTGGGTTAAATAGAGGGTGCGGCCTAAGGGTGCCGACCCTTAATATTGTTTTATGGTTATGATAAATTGTTGATTATGAACGTGATTATTGTTGTAAATCTGATGAATATGATATGTTGATTATCAGGATGACAAGTTGTTAATTGGTCGATTGTTGTCACTGAACAGGTGAATGTTATGAATTGCTGAATACTTGGTTATGCTTTGTAGAATAATTGGTTATTGATATTGTTCATGGTATGGTATTATGTTTTCTTGCTGGGCCTCGGCTCACGGGTGCTACGTGGTGCAAGTAAAGGCAAGGGTAGGATGAATTGACCATGGGTTGGAGAGCTTTGGGGGCGAGGTGTACATTGTCAGCTGCTCGGATGCTAAGGTCAAGGGTTTGTACAGGGACGGAAACCTAAAATGTGCATTTTTCCATTAGAGTGGCTTTGATTATCCATAACATTCAGAAATTCTGTAATTATGTCATTTAAACCCTGATTTGGGATCCCATGTATCAACCATTTATTTTAATGAAAGTTATTCGTTATAACCAAAATCTTTTAAACCTAACCTATTTATGTCTTTAGATACACATTTTTATTTGAATTACTTGATTAGCAAGTCTCGCACTACTTCAAACACACAGTGTAACGGTCTTGGTTATCCAGGGCATTACACTTAGGTCTTGCCCAATCCTTCACAGCCTCTACTTTAGCTGGGTCTACAACGACTCCATCTTTGGATACTATGTGCATGCGAAACGCTACTTGTGATAGCCAAAATTCGCATTTCTTGAACTTGGCATAAAGTTGGTGCTCCTTTAATCGCAGGATGGTCAATCTTAAATGTTCCTCGTGATCGACTTCGTCCTTGGAGTACACCAATATATTTTCAATGAATACCATGATGAATTTGTCCAAGTAATCCTTGAAGACCCGATTCATTAAGTCCACAAATGCGGCTGAAGTGTTGGTAAGACCAAAAGACATATGTAAAAACTCGTAATGTTCATATCGAGTCCTAAAAGATGTCTTTGGTATATCCTCTTTCCTTACCTTGAGCTAGTGATAACCGGACCGTAGATCATTCTTAGAAAATACAGTCACTCCTCGGAGTTGATCAAATAAGTCATCGATCTGGAGTAGCGGGTACTTGTTCTTAATTGTCACCTTGTTCAGCTCGCGATAATCGATACACATTTGCATGCTTTCATCCTTCTTCTTCACAAATAGAACCGGTGCCCCCCATGGTGAATGGATTAGTCTGATGATACCCAAGTTTAAGAGCTCTTGTAACTGGGTTTTCAACTCCTTGAGTTTGGTAGGTGCCATCGGGTATGGTGCCTTTGAGATAGGCTCGGTTCCTAGTACTAGTTTGATTGTGAAGTCAATTTCCTGAGTAGGGGGTAACCCTAGTAAGTCATCAGGAAATATTTCTGGAAATTCCTTTATAATGCAGATGTCTCCAACCTTTAATGGTGTTTCTTGTTCCACATCTGTGATGCTTTCTAAGAATGTGTGACATCCTTTCTCTATCATCCTCTGAGCTTTGAGAGATAAGATAAGCAATGTCTATAGTCCTGAAACCTTTTCCATAAAGCATAGTTTCTGACCCTCAAGAATTTCAAATGTCACTTGCTTGCATCTACAGTCGATGGTTGCACCATGTCTTGCTAACTAGTCCATGACTAGTATTACATCAAAATCCTTGATTTCTAGCTCTATCAGGTCTCCTTCTAGCTCCGTGCCCTCGACTTTGATCGGTACTCCTCATACTATTCATGATGATAGAACGACTTCGCCCAAAGGCAGTTCCGTAACAAACCTAGTTTTAAATCTTTCATAAGGTTTGTCTAATTTCTCTATTATTCCTAACTAGATATATGAGTGTGTTGCTCCTGAATCAAACAATAATGAAGATATATTATCGAGGATAGGAAGCTAGCCTATGACCACCTTGTTACTAGTTTCAGCTTCTCCCTAGGTCAAGGTGAAGACTCTGGTTGGAACCATCTTGTTGTCCTTCTTTTCTTCTGGTTTAAGCTACAGACAATCCCTTTTTCGATGACCTTCCTGGCCACAATTGTAACAACCTTTGCTATTTGCACGACACTCCCTAGGATGTCTTTTCTAGCACTTGGAGCACTGAGGGTATTCCACATAACCTGGCCTATTATTACCATTGTTAGTTCATGCTCTTTTGTTAGCGTCGGTTTGCTTATTATCGGGATGCTTTATTTTCTGCCCATTATTGTTATGCTGGTTGTTGTTGTGATTTCGACCATTCTGAGTCTGATTTTGCTGCTTGGGTTCAGACTTGCTTGCCTCCTCCTTACTAACATTTTCTTGGAGTCTTTCCACCTCTATATATTTTTCTAGAACATTGGCATAAGAAGTGGTTCCAGGGTTTGCAAGCTTGACCCCTTATTCAATCTTGGGTTTGAGTCCCCCGGTGAACTTGGTTACCCTTAAGTAGTTGTTCGGGACCAATTCTGGTGCAAACTTGGCTAGCCGATCAAATTGTCGAGCATACTCGACTACCGCCAAATTACCCTATTTCAGACTGGCAAACTCTTCCACCCTCGTAGCGATGACTGCCGAGTTGTAGAAATTTTTGTGAAATAGCTCCACAAATTTGGCCCAAGTCATGGTGGTGATATCATGATTCTACTATACCAAATCCCACCAGATTCTGGCATCCTTTTTCAGTAGAGAAGAAACACAGGATATGCGATCTGCATTGCCGAGATTCATGTGTGCTAGAATCGACTCTACATTCCTAAGCCATTCTTTAGCCTCAAAGGGGTCGGTTGTCCCTTCAAAATTTGGAGCATGCTGCTTACGAAAACGCTCGTAGACTGGCTCTATGTACTGAGCTGGATAAGGTGCATAATTTTCCACAGCCATCCCCCATACGGATATCCTACATTCTGCTCTTGCTGGGGTGCTTGAACCGCGGGCTGAGGCTGTTGTCGTTGTTGCTGCAGTAGTTCTTCTACTTGTTGTCGTAACCGAATAATCTAAGCGTTGTTGTCAACTAGAGGTGGTGCATTTCTATTAGCAGCAGCCGTGGTAGCATGCGTTCCCATTCTTCGGACTAGAGGGGCCTCGTGAGTCTCGTTGGCGGTGCTGGGGCCATTGTCGTTCGTGCGTGCAGACCTTTGGAGCGACATCTTTAGCAAAGTTCTAACAGTCGAGAAAACACGTTAGAACTTACCCTAATAGTTTCTAAGGCAAAACTTAGTCTAAGCAAACATAACTCGGACCTATCAGTTATGAAGTCTTATGAAAATTTGTATGTAAGTCATCTTTTTAAATTAGGGTGTGTTTCTATACTTAGACTATTAGGCCATCTTTATTATTTTCTAAGTCTGTTTCTAACCACCCTATATATCTTAATTCTCAAGCTCGAAACTTGTCGATGTTCGAAAGTTAACCATATTGAGGGAGGGCTGGGATCAGTAAAATCGTTCCCGCTACTATGGCCCCATAAACTCTCAATACAGATCCTAATTCATTGATTTGTATCCACCTTCATTGAACTCAGTCATTATTTATTGAATTTATTCTAAGTCCATTATGATTTAATGAAATAAATTCAAAACAAAATTCATACATGCCATTAAAAAATAACAACTTTATTCATTTGGAAAAAGATTTTCACCTATTACAATAATAATTCAAGATAAATAAAGAAACAATACTAATAATAACAAGGGTAAAATTTCTAAAAATCAGGATCTTTTACATCTAACCCTTCATCTAGCATTTCATCAGTTATTTCCTCATAATCATCAATATCATAAGCCTCGAAACTACCACGAGGAATATTCATTAGGATATTATTCTTTTGTTCATTGGTAAATTGAAACTCAAACCTATAGGTAAACTTAAGTATACGAAAATAATATCTCATGACTATCGGTAAATCATCTTCATTATCTATAATTTCCCATAATTCTTCCAATTTTGTAACCACAGAAGGAAAATATTTAAAAAGCCTAATTACTAGGACATATTGTTCCATGGCTCTCATCATAAGTTGCCTAGTGATTTGAAGGTGAACTATCTCCTTGTGAAATTTGACCAATCTTTGAGTGATTCTTTCTAGCACTCCTATTGTATCCATTGGCTCTCTAATCCTTTTCAATGCCTTAATGACTCGAATATCTTGATAATTCATAGCTCCATTCATTTTGACTAAAAACATAATGACTAATACATTAGATTTTAACAAAAACATAATATTCATAACATAAGCACTTGCATTGGTAGTTAGATCTGGAGCTTTTGAGTGTGTATCAAGGAGAACTTCATGCATATGAACTGTGTCTTTGATACCAATTGTAAAGACCCGACTAACTTAAAGACCTCAGACCTTTTAAAACTACTAAGGCATACTACTATCTTTTGGATATATTCATAAAATAATATACTTTATTATAGAAAATCCAAAATACGGGATCCCATTGTTATTACATAAAATCATAAAGAAAAACAAATCCTTTAATTAATTGTTCAAATACTATTTGCAAAAATCATAAATACATAAATAAATAACTCAAATATCAACATCATCCTCGATCGATTCCATCGGTCCATTTCTTTAGTCCTCTCCCAATACACATGCCAAAGCCACCTAGGATCCGTCCCGCCTTCCGAGTTCATTTACCTGCACCATCTAAATAAAAAGGAATGAGCCTAATGCCCAGCAAAGAAAAACTACTAAAGCATAACATAAAACATAAGACTACAAATTAATGGCCATTAACTCATCACCGTAGTATGTGATGGAAACCATTTAGGTCCTCTTGTTACTATTTAGAGGTAGGTTTAAACACAACTATAGTCTACGATAATGATAAAAATATCGGGATTTGCTTATTTGCTATCTAAGCAACCATATTTCCCAAGCGACTACAAACATAAAAACAACATGCATACATACACATCATATAAACATAATCATAACACATAAAATCTAACTTATTTTCCTTACCAAAACTGGGGTATTGGAGACAAGTGCGGGATCAGAAACTCCTAAAACCAAACAGTAAAATCATAAGTTTCCTAAAGAAAAGATGATGAAAAGAAGATCTAAACCACCAAGATAAGAACTTACTGAAAACCTTAATTTTCAAAGAAATCAAACACCTAACCAAAAGCAATTATAACAAGTTAGGATTTGAAGTAAAAGAAAAGAATAAGAGGAACTGTGATGAACTAAACTTGAGGATTGAGAGTACCTTAGACAGCTTAGAACTTCAATCTACACTTCAATACCGAAATCACACTCTAGCTTACTTCCCAAGTGTTTAGAAAAGCTTAAATTTGAAAGCTTTTAACCCCAAAACCCTAGTGTTTCTCTCTAAAATGAATTTAGCATCTTGGAGGCTCTGAGAAGTGTTTGAAAGATGATGTAAATGGCTGAGTGAATGGTCCTATTTATAGAGTTCAATGAGTGAAACTAACTCCCATTAAAATGAATGAATAAATAAATGAATAAAAATTGAATTTTCTGCTCAATAGATGTCCAGAACTTGGTCAAAATCGTTCAATAGCAAGTCCAAGATGTTGAGGGTTGTTTCTAGCTCGGATTCCACGGAGTTTCAAAAATAGCTAAGGGAGCCGATATATCGCCTGCCCCATATTCCCGAGCCTCCGTGGTTTCGTTCGTGCGAAGTCAACGTGTTTTCCATATCAATCATAGGTGATATATCAGCCTCCATAATTGCGATATATCGGCTTACGCTGATATATTAAACACGTTTTTGCACACTTTCAGCACACTTGAAGTTGTTTAAACCACTTTGACTGAGTAATACGAGATCCTAACATCTTAGGGAAGGTTCTAGACTTCCTAGATTTATCCTTGATTAATTTATTCATTTAAAATCCTTAAATTCTTAATAAACATACATGTGACAAATGTCACATTCTTAATTATTCTATTTAACCTTAGGTTATAATAAATAATATTTATAGGACCAATTATATTAATCAAACCTTATGATAAAATTAATATTTCTAAACTATAGGTTAAACTTATATAATCCATAATTATCTCTATGAGTTTCCAAATAAATCTCGGCTTGAACCAATAACCATGAAAACTAAAATACTACAGCACAAGCTACTACTATCTAACTAAGTAAAATTCTGAGACGCTACAGCCGCGATCAGGAGATTGTGGTGGCCACGGCCACAGCTCTAAATCTGTTCGCGTGCTTTTTCTTCGTAATCTTCAACTTTAAGCTCGAACCTCAGGTTTAGGGACTTCTAAAACACTTCAAACTTGTCCCAAAATTTATTTTCTTGAGTCCTAGCATTGCACATCCATTCCTAACCACAAAAAAATATATCAAATTCATCAATAATACCTTATAAAATATTTTATGGCTTGAAAATCACAGACTCGTAAAACAAAGCTAAGAACATCTAAAAACACTTGAAATTAACATTATCTAAATGCGAAAGGATAACAAATATAATATCCAAAATACCATTATCGAATTCCCCCACACTTAGAATTTGCTAGTCCCTTAGCAAAACAACTAATAAAAACTAAAAACTAAACAAATAAAAACATAAGCAATGGTTTTTGTCAAAAGCGTTAGTTGTCTCAAAAATTGATCAATCGAATACATTATAAGAAAAATTAAAATTCCATATTCATCTGAATTTCAACTCAATGTCTAGTCACCAC
This sequence comes from Humulus lupulus, assembly GCF_963169125.1. Taxonomy (NCBI): domain Eukaryota; kingdom Viridiplantae; phylum Streptophyta; class Magnoliopsida; order Rosales; family Cannabaceae; genus Humulus; species Humulus lupulus. Next base: position 264,759,638 of record NC_084793.1, read on the forward strand.
TTAAACTCGATCTATTTGTGATTATGCACAATTAAACCTACCAAAACACAAACAATTGAATCAATTTATACATGCCATAATATATTTTAAAGTCTCATATATAATAATATTTTCATGAAAAACATCCACTCCATAGACATTAACCAATTGTTCTCCACTAATGTAAACACACATAATCAAGAATCAAAATTTCTTTAAAAGCTTGTAATGTAAAGCTAAGGTTGAAGGTAGATGAAAAATGAATATTTAAGTTTAAATCACACCATAGCCTATATATTTTTTTATTCTCTAGATCTTCCCACAAACTTCCCATACAATTCAAAAAAAAAAATTACATAATCTCTCCATTTCCTTCTTTTCACATTGATCTTACTAAATTCCCCCACACTTATACATTTGCAATTTTTTTTCTTTTTTCAATATTTCTCTATGCATATTTTTCTTTGTTTTTTTTTTTTTTACAATTCAACTCATTAGGAGAAATAACAGATCATATACTTTCACAATAAAATCCAACAAACCAATACAACTTCCCCTTCTTACAATCCATAACCCAATCCACCAAATCAAACAATCATATAAAACTATGGTATATTGGGTCACAAAAAGGATAAAAAAATTTAAGTTGCAAAAGGTTTATATATTGGCTTATAAAAGAAAAAGATTAGTCATTATGGCTCAAAAATGGGAAACTAAGATATTCAATTTCATAGGTAAGCTTGAAAGGCTCAAAGAATCCAAAGAACATGCCTTAATCATCTTCCTAATCATTTATACTTAGGATTTTGCCTCAAACAATTAATCAAGGGTTTCTAGAGTGGTGGAGACTATATATAAGATGATAGCATGCATAAATATCTCCGAACAATAGTGAAAAGGTAAATCTAATTGTACACACATTATATTGAAAAAATCTAAGATCAAGCTTAAGTAACAACCACACTAGAGTTAAGCACACAATTCATGCAGAATTCATCAAATTCCTAGACATATTCTTATATCAATTAGAAGTTTTATCATTGACAGACAATTTTCAACATTACCATGCTTATGACAACCTAAGAATAAACTAAAAATGAAAAAAACGACATAAAAACATAAAAACAACGCAACATAATAAAAATAAAAACAAAGCAATTCAGTTTTAGTTGTTCCCTTACCCCACACTTAAACAGTACATTGTTACAATGAAAAATAAAGAAAAACTCCCTCAACCGAAGTAAATGCTCACTCATCAGGCATATCTTCCTGATCATCTTCAGCTTCATCCTCGTTCTCGTCATCTTGCATCATGGGAATAGGTCGTGGATATGCTGAAACCACTGTGGTGCAGGTGGATAGTTCGAGATCTCCATACCAAGGTGCATGGCATTCATCCTAAAACAGACATCTTGGTAGCTGGCCCACTCAATCATGCACTGCTGGTGTGCTTGGAATTCAGTACAGTGAGCATGTAGCTCTTGAGAGGTATTGTACAGAGATTCCTCCACAAGTGTCATATGGTCCACCAGTGTTAAATTTTTGGTTGATGGCAGTGGCCTAGCCTGAGTTTGAGAAGATGAGCTCGCCCCAGCAGTGTCAGTGACCTTGAAGAAAGTGATGGATTATCTATTTAGTTTATGCATAGGCTGCAACAAAGGCTCATAAGGATCCCATTTCACACCAACTTGAGCACAAATGGCGGTAGTGAGATGGGGATGATAAAACCCCTTGGAGACATGTCTGAAACTGTTATGAATGGAAGACTTGATTATGCGTCCTACATCAATTGTTTTCCCCTTCAAGATGGCATATAAAAGTATGGTAGTATCCACATTCACATCACTAGCATGTTTAGTTGGAAAGAATTTTGTATTGATAAACTTATGTCATGCTTTTTCAATAACTCCCATTGCCTCTTGCTTAAACTAAATAGGAAGACATATTTTAGTTAAGATCCATTGGGTGTTCGGTTTGCACAAAAATTGGATGATCTCATCAAAGTCAAGATTATCCACTATTTGGCTATACTCATCATTTTCTATGCTAGGAAGCCCATAAAAGTGGTTTATTGTCGCACTTGAAAAATTCATATTGACCCCTATCACTGTAGCCATAGTTGTGACTTGAGAAATTCCATTGGCATAATACTCTCTTACTATAGGCATTACTATTGGTTTTAATAAATCAAATCAGAGATTATATGCAGCAGAACAACAATCAAAATTGTTAATTTAACCCCACAAGATTTCTAGATCTACTTCTTCACACACATATATATATTGAATCAAAGATACGAACAGAAAATTACCTCAAGTCCTTCCTTGCTGCTATCTTTTTGTACGACAAAAATCTTTGAGATCTCACACCAAGATCTTCCAAAATGTTCTCAACACACAAAGAACGAGTGTGGGCTCGCTATACAAAACAATAGGCAAAATATATTTATCAGATTTTCTCAACGCATGAGATCTGATAAAGTTTGGACCTAAGTTTTTGAAGAACAGTGATCTATGCTTGTATCACTGTTCTCTTTCTCTCAGTGAGATTTCATGATATATTTTCTATCACTGAAAAGTATCGTTCTGAAAAACTGATCTCCTATATTTAATATATCCAATACATTAAAAATAAAATATTAGTTATTTTAAACAATTTGAAAATAACTAATCACTTATCAGATTTTGTTTAAATAGTAATATTTAAATCATATTACAATATCTCATTATTTCTTTAATATTTAAACAACTACAATTGTGGAACAAAGAAACTTCTAGAAGCTTCTTGTGTGTGTAGCATAGTGACTGTGCACTGTGCTACACGTGTACCACATGCCAAGGAAAGCATGTGATTTTTCTTAATTTTTATTATTATTTAAATACCAAAAAACCCAAAAATAAATTAATTCAAAATTAATTATATATATTTTAAAATCAAATAATTAATTAATAGAAAAATATTTTACTTATCAAATAAGTCATTTCGCCCATTTTTTGTATTTATCTTTGTCAGTGTTTGTTTGAGCCATTTCGGGGACCATGGACCTATAACATTAAGCTCCAATAAATTGAAACTAAATAATTAAACTCTTTAATTATAATAGTTAATTTATTAATTTTATATTTCTCCACTATAAATTCATAATTGAACTCTTTATGTTATAGATATACTTTTACAGAAATCTTATTCTAAGCTATCTATTGACATAACCATCTTACAATAGTTCAACCCTCTAATTAATTAGTTCATAAATTAGAATGGAAGATTTACCATTTTACCTTTCTAATTTACTTCTTATTCCTTAAGTACCATTAATTCACTAGTGAATAATTAATCTATAATCTAATTATAGATTTGAGCTCAAAATTATTCAGTTCCAGAATTAACCCTTAAGGGAACTAATATACGATCCGTTAGGAAAGATTAGATTCTGTATTGTTGATACATGTTCCCAGCCATCCATGATATTAAATCTCTAAAACAAAAGTCATTAGTCTCATTCTATGAAGAAACCTTAACGAATGAATCAAAATATTTAATAAACATGAACAAGAGTTCATGAACACTCATGATTTAGGTTGATCTATAAATGATCATCAGTTATGATATGAATTACAAGTCTTTATTATTAAATGGTTTTTGGATAAAGACTTTTATTCATATCGATCCATATCATATGTAATCATATTGTATAAAGCACCTTACCACATCAATAGTCCGAATCTAGATTATTTGTATCAACATAATACTTAGCAAACTGTACTTACAATCCCAATTAAAGAATTCCATAACTTCAATTTGTTGTTGTTGACTATTTTTATTCATTCATGTGATCTTAATTCTCTCGTACTAATACAAGATCACATCCTCAATAATGAATATGGAATTTTTCTGATATTTACAAAATTATTCAAACAATAATTTAATAATCTAAATATAACAATAATAGACCATTGTATTTATTTATTTATCGAAATAATAAAGGTCTTTTACATGCTTTTAGGACATACTCCTAACAATTTCCCACTTGTACTTAAAGCAAGTAGGACATTTATCTCAATCCCATATTAAGTACACGACCCTCGAATTGCTTTGTAGGAAGTGTCTTCGTAAATGGGTCTGCCAAGTTGTGTTCTGATGCGATTTTCAGAATGGACACATCTCCTCTATGTACGATTTCTCTGACTAAGTGGTATTTGCGCTCCATATGCTTTCCCCTCTTGTGGCTTCTTGGTTCTTTAGAATTAGCCACTGCTCCACTGTTGTCACAGTAAAGAACAAGTGGTTTCTCCACTTCTGGAACCACTTCCAGATCCGTGTAGAACTTTTTCAGCCAAACTGATTCCTTAGCTGCTTCACAAGCTGCTATGTATTCAGCTTCCATGGTTGAATCAGCTATACTGGATTTCTTAATGCTTCTCCAGACAAATGCTCCACCACCAAGAGTGAATACTGACCCAGAAGTAGACTTTCTACTATCCTTGTCAGATTGAAAATCTGAGTCAGTGTATCCAGTAGGTTCAAGGTCACTACCTAAATATACTAGCATATAGTTCCACATTCTTCTGAGATACTTGAGAATATGTTTCACCGCAATCTAGTGTTCCAAACTTGGATTTGATTGATAATGACTGACAATCCTTACTGTATAACATATGTCAGGTCTAGTGCATAACATTGCATACATTAGGCTCCCTACAGCTGATGCATAGGGATACTTTCTCATATCCTCTTACTCTTGTGGTGTCTTTGGACACTGATCTTTGCAAAGAGTAATTCCATGTCTGGTTGGCAATTGACCCTTTTTGGAATTTTTCATAGAGATCTTTCAAGCACTTTATCAATATAATTTGCTTGTGAAAGTGCCATGAGCTTGTTCTTTCTACCTTTTAGAATTTTAATGCCTAGAACATAGCTCGCTTCTCCCAAATATTTCATTTGGAATTTGTCAGCCAACCATTTCTTTACATTTGATAATGTCTCTACATCATTCCCAATGAGTAGGATATCATCAACGTAAAGAACTAAGAAAACCACAACTTTCCCTTTGATTATTTATAAACACATGCTTCGTCAACATTTTGTTCGAAGCCATATGTTTTGATAGTTTAATCAAATGTTAAGTTCCAAGATCTTGATGCTTGTTTCAACCCATAAATGGATTTCAACAACTTGCATACCTTTTGATCTTGATCCTTCTTAATAAACTCTTCTGGTTGTTCCCTATATATGGTTTCATCAAGCTGGCCATTCAAAAAGGCTGTCTTGACGTCCATTTGCCAGATCTCGTAATCATAGATGGCAGCTATGGATAAAAGTATGCGAATGGACTTAAGCATGGCTACAGGAGAAAATGTTTCTTCATAGTCTACACCTTCTCTGTGTGTAGCCTTTGGCCACAAGCCTTGCTTTATAGGTCTCTGCCTTTCCATCTGCACCCTTTTTCTTCTTGTAGATCCATTTACATCCAATGGCATAACATTTTCAGGCAGATCCACAAGTTCCCAGACTGAATTGGAATACATTGATTCCATTTCTTGGTTCATGGCAGCTTGCCACTTATCAACATCAGGGTCTTCCATTGCTTCTTTAAAAGTCAATGGATCATCCTTTTCAGTATCTGATACAAGAACGTGTGCCCCATGTTCGTAGCGAATAGGTTGTCTCACAATCCTCCCACTACGACATTGCACTGGTTTTTCCTTTTCAGGAATTGTGGTTTCTTTGGTTGTTTTATCAGTAACTGATGAAGAAGATGGAGATGGAATTTTATCTGTCATTAGTTCCTGTAAAACTACTTTGCTCCGAGGTTTAAAATCATTCATATAGTCGTGTTCTAAGAAGGTTTCATTCGTCGAAACAAATACCTTTTAATCACTTGGACTATAGAAATATCCACCTCTTGTTTCTGGAGCATAGCCCACAAATATACACACTTCAGACCTTGAATCCAATTTTCCAGATTTAGGTCTTAGCACATGAGCAGGACAACCCCAAATACGGAAATGTCGTAAACTAGGTATATTTCCATTCCATAATTCTAGTGGTGTCTTTGTCACAACTTTAGAGGGAACTACATTCAAAATGTAATTAGCTATTTGAAGTGCATATCCCCAAAACGATAAGGGAAGTGAAGAGTAGCTTAACATAGACCTGACCATGTCCAACAGGGTATGGTTTCTTCTCTCAGAAACTTCGTTTTGTTGTGGTGTTCCAGGTACTGTGAGTTGGGATAGAATACCATGCTCCAGCAAGAAATCTTTGAATTCAAAATCCAAAATTTCACCACCACGGTTAGATTGGAGTGTCTTTAAAGATTTACCTAATTGCTTCTCAACTAAGGCTTTGAAGTCTTTAAACCTATCAAAAGTTTCTAACTTCTTAAGCATTAGGTAAACATGACCGTATCTAGAATAGTCGTCAGTGAATGTGACAAAATATTCATAACCACCTCGAGCTTGAATGTTAATTAGACCACATACATCACTATGTATAAGCTCTAGTGGTTCTTTGGCTCTATTTCCCTTTGAAGTGAAAGGTTGTTTTGTCAATTTTCCTTATAAACAGGATTCACAAACCGGTAGGGTTCCAACTGTTAGTTCCCTCAAGGGTCCATCTTTAGTTAACTGGTTTATCCTATCTAGACTAATATGACCTAATCTTAAGTGCCAAAGATACGTGTCATTTTCTTTAGAAACATTTTGTCTTTTGTTACTTTGTGGAATAGCTACTTTAAATAATTTATAATTATTGAGCGATTTTTCAATTGGATTAAGCATGTACAGTCCATCCTTTTGTTTTGCATGACAAATATTGTTCCCATTCCTTGAAATTAAAATCATATTATTATTAAAAGAAATGCCAAAATTTTGTTCATGTAACAAAGATAAAGAAATAATGTTTCTAGTAATATCAAGAATAAAGAAAACATTATTCAAAACTAGAAAATTATTCTTAAAATTTAAACGGACTGTTCCACATGCTCTAGCTGAAACAAGTGCTCCACTTCCCACTCCCATAGTCATCTCTCCTTGCTCCAACTATTTTGCGGACTCAAGCATCTGCAAACAAGAACAAACATGGTTAGTGGAACCAGAATCAACTATCCATGATAATTTATCATGTTCCACCATACAAGCTTCGAGTTCAAGTAAATCTAATTTACCTTTCTTTTTCTCTTTCAGCTCGGCGAGATACTTTGGACAGTTTCCCTTCCAATGACCATCGATATTACAATGGAAACACGTTCCTTTGGGTGCCTTTTTTTTGGGGTCATTGTTCTTTTTGTTCTCGGGTGCCTTGGATGACTTCTTTGCCTTTTTCAAATTGTCCTTTTTAGGTTTGTAGTCATTGTTATTGCTTTTCCTTTTCTTCTTAGAAGAAGATGGTTTTGCTTCAGCAATATTTGCTTCAGCTTGACTTGAGATCATCTTGTTCAAAGACTCAAAAGTTTGTAATTCATTCAGCAATTGTGTCATGTTAAATTCTAATTTGTTCATGACATAATTTTTTGTGAATGTAGAAAAAACAGGAGTTAAAGACTCAAGTATAATGCTTACTTGTGTCTTTTCATCCATGACTGCTCCATGCGTCTCAGCTTCATGGAGTACACTGATCATGTTCAAGACATGCTCACGCACAGATTGACCTTTCTTCATCTTAGCATTCATGTAGGTTCTAGTAGCCTCGTGACGACTTTGATCAGATGGGTGCCTAAACATTTCCTTAAGAGATTCTAGTATCTCAAAAGCAGTTTCCATGGATTCATGCTTTGTTCGTAAGACATCACTCATGCTTACAAGCATAGAGCACTTAGCTTTGTTATTGGATTGAATCCATGCATCAAATTTGTCCCGAACATGTTTCAAGGCATTGGCGCCAGGTTCTTCAGGACATTCCTCATTTAGGACAAACTTGTGGTTTTCGCTAACCAACAATAGATTCATACTTGATTTACATTTTATGAAGTTATCATCAGTTAATTTTTCTTGTGCGATTAAAGCAGTGATTGGATTACCAGAGATAGACATATTCTGAATAAAAAAAATACAAATATTATTATTATATTTAGAAAAATTGTAATGACCCAACTACTCTAGACTTTGGACCATTAACAACAACTATACATAGACACTAATTTTTAATAATACTTACAAGCGAAATAATCATAACTTCATTAAAAACTTGTAAAACAAATGTTAAACTACATAAAATTTAAAGTAGGATATGGGATCCCATTGTGTTAAAATAAAAACATAACATAATTTTAAATAAATGGATTACATAATAAAGTGCGGAAAATACATATAAAATTTAAAGAGACTTCATCCTCGAATCGAACGCTCGGTCCATCGATTCCATTCCGCCTCAATACACATTCCCAAGCTTCCAAGAACCTTTCCCGCCACCAAAGCTATTTTCCTGCACATATAAACATAAAGGAGTGAGCCTAATGCCCAGCAAGGAAAACCTAACACGTAAACCATATACATAAAATTCATAACGCAACATATAATAAAACATATCATAAACATATGTCACACACACTATAATGGCCATTATTACTTGGGGCTCGTAAACTAAACAAGTCATATGCCCATTAGATTTGTGGGGCTTGCTAGCTAAGCAAGTCATATGCCCATAAATTTATTGGGGCTTGTTAGTTATACAAGTCATATGCCCAAGTCTACAACATACATAACATAACACATTAATCATAAAATAACATACAGCATAACATATAATATCCTATCCTATTTTCCTTACCAAATATACCGGGATATGAGAACAGGATTGGGACTTTGGAACACTCCTAAAAACCATCAATGAAAGGGTGAGTGTACTAAAGAAAATGGATGAAAATAATGAAAGAACTATACCATTTAAAGATACTTACCAAGAACCTTATGTTCAAGATCTTAGATTTCCTAACCAAGAATAAAGAATAAAGTTGGGATGTTGAGTAGAAAACTATAAGAACTTAAGGAAAACAATACCAAAATGAACTAGAGTTTGGAATATTTGAATGCTTCTATGACCGATCTAAACCTCGAACTGAAATGTGCTATAAACCTTACTTCCCAAGTGTTTGGTAAGCTTATAATTCCCAACCCAAGTGTTTAAGCACTCAAAAATAACCTAGCAGCTTGCAGCCTCTGAACTTAGCATGATGAATGAATAAATGGTTGGGTACTAGGTCTTATTTATAGAGTTCAAGAGTGAAAAGATCTTCATTTAACTTGAATAAAATAATGGCTTTTTAAGTGAAAAATATTTGAATTATCGTTCAGCAGAGGCTGAAGACTCGGTCAGAAAGATGCTGGACTTATCAAGAGGTTAAAGATTAAAATGAGAACGTTTTCAAAAACATTCAAAAATTCATCAAAGGAGCCGATATATCGCCCCTAGTAGGCGATACATCGCCTGGGCCAGTATGTCCGAGGCTCGTCTAGGTGATCGTGCGAAGTTACGTGTTTTTCGTATCCCCGTACTGCGATATATCGCCCCCTATAGCTGCGATATATCGACATACGCTGAATATTTAAACACGAAATTGCACATTTTCAGCCTAATTTGAATTGAGTAAACAGACTTGACTAAGTCCTTTAATGATTTTAAAGCTGCTGACAGACCCTAGGATATTCAAATATTTATCTTAATAAACTTATTCCTCAAAAATACTTAATTTTCATTAAACATACATATGACAAGTGTTACTATCTTATTGGGTCTATCTAAACCTTATAATATAATAAATATACCATCAATATCAGTCATATTAATCAAACCTTAGGTTAAAATTAATATTCTTAAACTATAGGTTAAACATAGAAAATCTACAAGTGCTACTACGAGTGTCCAATTAAATCCCGGTCTGAACCAAAATCCACAGTCATAAAAATACTGCAATTATTACTATTGCTACTACTATCTAACTAGCTAAGTAAAGCTCTTGGACTCTACAATTCTCCCTACTAAAAAGAATTTCGTCCTCGAAATTTACTTACTAAATAACTCTGGATACCGGCTGTGCATGTCCTCCTCCAACTCCCACGTTGCCTCTCGTTCAGAACTATTACTCAATAGGACTTTGACTATAGGAATGCTCTTGGACCGAAACTGCTTCACCCCTATCCAGGATGCTAACCGGTTGTTCCTCGTAACTCAAGTCTTTCTGGAGTGCTATCATATCGTACTTGAGGACATGAGATGGGTCTGACACATACTTGCGTAGCATAATCAAGATGTGGAACATGTTGTGACTATCTGCTAGTGTTGGCGGTAGGGCTAGTCTATACGCAACTGCTCCCACTTTGTCCAATATCTCAAAAGGACCTATGAATCGGGGACTAAGTTTGCCTTTCTTCCCAAACCGTTTCACACCTTTCATAGGAGATATCTTCAAGAAGACTTGATCTCCGATTTTGAATTCCACATCGCGTCGCTTGGCATCCGCATAGCTTTTCTGATGGCTTTGAGCAGTAAGCATACGCTGTCTAATAAGCGCTACTGCTTCTTGAGCTTGTCAAACAGCTTCAAGACCTAGAAACTGCCTTTCTCCTACCTCGTCCCAATGCAACAGTGATCGATACCTCTTTCCATAAAGAAATTCATAAGGTGCCATCCCAATCGTTGAATGGTAGCTATTGTTATAGGAAAACTCTATTAGCGGCAAGTACTTATTCCATGATCCTCCGAAATCAAGTACACATGCGCATAGCATATCTTCTAAAATCTGAATCGTACGCTCGGACTGCCCATCTGTCTGAGGATGAAAAGCTATACTAAGACTTAACTTAGTACCCATAGCTTGCTGTAAACTTCCCCAAAATCTCGATGTAAACACCGATCCTCTATCCGACACTATTGTCTTGGGGATTCCATGCAACCGTACTATCTCTTGGACGTAGATGTCTGCATATTGGTCTGCCGTGTATGAAGTCTTAACAGGCAGGAAATGAGCCGACTTGGTTAGTCTATCTATTACTATCCAAGTGGAATCATGCTGCTTATTTGTCCTTGGAAAACCTGTCACGAAGTCCATAGCTATATCGTCCTACTTCCATTCTGGTACTCTAAGCGGCTGCAATAAGCCTGCAAGCTACTGATGCTCTGCTTTCACTTGCTGGCATACAAGACACTTAGACACAAACTCTGCTATGTCCTTCTTCATCCCTGGCCACCAATAGATTATCTTGATGTCATGAGTCATTTTGGTAGATCCTGGGTGAACTGAGTACGGGGTACTGTGCGCTTCTTCTAGAATCGTCTTCTTAATCCTTTGATTATTTGGCACGCATATCCGATCCTTATATCTTAATAAACCTTGACTAGATATTGAGAAATTTGTGGTCTTGCCTTCTTTGACTACATCCATATGTGCTGCTAGTGTGTCGTCATGTCCCTGACCAATCCGTATATCTTCTAACAGATTCGACTGGATAGACAAGTTAGCCAGCTTGTCGAAAACTACTTCTATTCCGGCATTGATCAGCTCCTGCTGCAGTGGCTTTTCTAATCTGGCTAATGCTGCTAAACTTCCATAAATTTTCCTACTTAGCGCATCAGTAACTACATTTGCCTTCCCCGGGTGGTATAAGATTTCACAGTCGTAATCCTTTACTAACTCTAACCACCTGCGTTGCCTCATGTTGAGCTCCTTCTGAGTAAAGATGTACTTTAAACTCTTGTGGTCCGTATAAATCTCGCACCGTTCTCCGTAAAGATAATGGCGCCAGATTTTCAACGAAAAGACCACCGCTGCCAATTCCATATCGTGAGTTGGATAGCGCTGCTCGTACTCATTCAACTGTCGTGAGGCGTAGGTTATCACCTTGTCATTTTGCATCAGTACGCAACCCAATCCTTGCTTCAATGCATCGCAGTAGACTATGAACTTATCGTTGGGTGTCGGTACACAGAGTACTGGTGCTGAGTAAAGCTTATCCTTAAGCAACTGGAAGCTTTCTTCACATCTATCATTCTAGTTGAATCTTTGTTGTTTCCGGGTCAAGTTGGTGAGTGGAGTGGCTATCTTAGAAAAGCCCTCTACGAACCTCCTATAATAACCTGCTAACCCTAGAAAGCTTCTTACTTCCGATGCGTTCTTTGGTCTTGGCCAATCCTTCACGACCTCTACCTTTGTTGGGTCTACTACAACTCTGTCTTTTGATATAATGTGCCCAAGGAATGCCACTTGCGAAAGCCAAAATTCGCATTTCTTGAACTTGGCGTAGAGTTGATGCTCCTTTAGTCGCGACAAAATCAATCTCAAATGCTCCTCGTGTTCTACTTCATCCTTAGAGTATACTAAGATGTCGTCGATGAATACTACGACGAATTTATCTAAGTAGTCTTTGAAGACCCTATTCATCAAGTCCATAAATGCAGCTGGTGCGTTAGTAAGACCAAAGGACATAACCAAGAACTCGTAATATCCATAACGAGTTCTAAAGGCTGTCTTAGGAATATCTTCTCCCTTTACCTTGAGCTAATGATACCCGGACCGTAAATCAATCTTTGAGAATATAGTCGTGCCTCGGAGTTGATCAAACAAGTCGTCGATCCGGGGTAGCGGGTACTTGTTCTTAATTGTTACCTTGTGCAGCTCGCGATAGTCTATACACATCCGCATGCTTCTGTCCTTTTTCTTCACGAATAGCACCGGGGCTCCCCATGGCGAATGGCTTGGCCTAATAAAACCTAAGTTTAGGAGTTCTTGTAGCTGCGTCTTTAACTCCTTGAGTTCCGTAGGTGCCACCCGGTATGGTGCCTTAGAGATAGGCTCGGTGCTCGGTACTAATTCTATTGTGAAGTCAATTTCCCGAGTTGGCGGCAATCCTGGCAAGTCATCGGGAAATACCTCTGGGAATTCTCTTACAATATGGACATCTCCAACCTTAAGTGGTGTCTCCTTTACCATATCTGTGATGCTGGCTAAGAACGCTTGACATCCTTTTTCCATCATTCTTTGAGCTTTGAGAGATGATACTAACAGGGTGCGTAATCCTGAAGCTTGTCCCATGAAGCATAGTTTCTGGCCGTTAGGAGTCTCGAACATCACCTTCTTGCGTTTGCAGTCGATGGTTGTGCCATGCCGTGCTAGCCAGTCCATGCCTAGTATTACATCAAAGTCCTTGATTACCAATTCTATCAAGTCTCCTTCTAGTTCTACGTCCTCAATCTTGATCGGTATGCCTCGTACTATCCGTGATGATAGAATTACTTTGCCCGAAGGCAACTCGGTTACAAACCTAGTTCTAAATCTTTCATAAGGTTTGTCTAGTTTTTCTATCATTCCTAACGAGATATACGAATGAGTGGCTCCCGAATCAAATAATACAGAGCATATGTTATTGAGGATAGAAACCTGACCTATTACCACCTTATTGCTAGCATCAGCCTCTCCTTGGGTTAAGGCAAAAACCCTAGCAGGAACCATCTTGTCGTCCTTCTTCCCTTCTGGCTTGCACTGAGGACAATCTCTTTTCTGGTATCCTTCCTGACCACAGTTAAAACATTCCTTGGTGTTTGCGCGGCATTCTCCAGGATGTTTCTTCTGACACTTAGCACATGGCAGGTATTCCACATAACCCGGCCTATTTCCTCCATTATTTGTCCGTGCCTTCTTATCGCTGTCAGATTGCTTGTTATCAGGATGCCTTTTCTTCTGACCATTACTGTTGTTGCCGGAATGATTGTTGCTATTATGGTTGTTGTTCCGACTGTTCTGAGGTTGACCCTGCTATCTAGGCTCAGGCTTACTGGCTTCCTCTTTACTTACATTAGCCTGCAACCTCTCTACTTCTATTGCCGTCTCTAGAATGTCAGCATACGTAGTATTCCCTGGGTTCGCTAGCTTAACCCCCATCTTGATCTTCGGTCGAAGTCCTCTAACAAACTTGTTCACCCTCAAAAAATCGGTTGGAACCATCTTAGATGCGAACTTAGCTAAGTGGTCGAACTGACGAGCATACTCTGCCACTGATAAACTTCCTTGCTTCAAGTTGGCAAACTTTTAAACTCTCGAAGCGAGTACAACCGAATTGTAATACTTCTTGTGGAACAGCTCCATAAATTGAGTCCATGTCATGGTGGCAACATCATGCGATTGCTGGACCAAGTCCCACCATATCCTGGCATCCTTCTTGAGCAATGACGAGATGCAGGATATACGATCTGCATTACTGAGATTCATGTGCGTCAGAATTGGCTCCACATTCCTTAGCCACTCTTCTGCCTCAAAGGGGTCTGTAGTCCCTTCAAAGTTTGGAGCGTGCTGCTTGCGGAACCTCTCATAAACTGGCTCCATATGCTGTACTGGATACGGCACGTAGTTCGCCACTGGTCATCCCCCATATGGACCAACTTGTTGGGATGCTGAGGCCATTTGCTGTGGCTGCGGCTGCAGTGGAGGCTGAGGCTGAGTCTGGGGCTGAGCCTGTTGTCGTTGTTGCTGCAAAAGTTCCTCGACTTGTTGTCGCAGTCTGGCGATCTCCGCAGTGTTGTCAGCTGGCGGTGCCGGCGCGTTGCGGCTGGCAGTAGCACGCGCTCCCCTTCTGTGACTTGGAGGGGCTTCATTGTTCACTGGAACAGCGTTGGAGGCGTTTCCGTTGGTGCATGCAGATCTTCGGAGCGACATCGCAGCAGAGTTCTAACAGTTGAAAGAAACATGTTAGAACTTTACCTAATAGGCTCTAAGGCAAAAACTTATTCTTAAACAAACATATCTTGGACCTATTGATTATGACTTCTTATGAAAAAATTATATAAGTCTTCTTTATTATTAGAGTGGGTTTCTATACTTAGAAAAACAAGCCATCTTTATTTTCTAAGTCTGTTTCCATTCATCCTATATGACTTAATTCTCAGGCTCGAAACTCATCTTTGTTCCAAAGTTAACCATATTGAGGGAGGGCTGGGATCAGTAAAATCGTTCCCATTACTATGGCCCCCTAACTCTCAATATAGAAACTTGGTTCATTGATTTGTATCCACCCTCACCGAACTTAGTCATTATTTGTTTGATTTATTATCTATTATGATTGCGAAATAAAAATCAAACTCATACATGATAACAAAATAACATGATATTAATTTGGAAAAAAAAGTTTTCACTTATTACAACCATAAAACAAACAATAAATAAAACAAACAATGAAACTAACTATTCTAAAAATCAGGATCTTCTACATCCGATCCTTCATCTAGCATATCATCATCTAATTCTTCATAGTCTTCATTATCATGTGCCTCAAAATGTCCTCGAGGAAGGTTCGTAAAAATCCTATGTTTTTGCTCATTTGTAAACTGAAATTCTAATTTTGAAGTGAACCTAATTAAGAGAAAGTAATATCACATTGCTGCTGGCAATTCATCTTCATCATCCATTGTTTCCCATATTTCCTCTAAGGCTGCAATTACGGGATGAAAATCTCTAAATAGTCTAATTACTAAAACGTATTGTTCCGTTGCTCTCATCATGATTTGCTTAGACTCTTGAAGGTGACCTGTTTCTCTGTGGAACAAAAGCAGTCTCCGAGTGATTCTCTCTAGTGTTCCTATGGTGTTTCTCAGTTCTCTTATTCTCTTTAAAGCCTTAATGGCTCGGATATCCTCATAGGTTAATGCTCCGTTCATACTTAACTGAAAACATAAATGCTAAAATCATTAGCTATACATATAAGCATAATAACTATAACTTAAATACTTACTTGGCGGTCAGATTCAGAGCTTTGAGTGTGTATATCGAGGAGAACTTCATGCGAATGAACCGTTTTCTCTGATACCATCTGTAATGACCCAACTACTCTAGACTTTGGACCATTAACGACAACTATACATAGACACTAATTTTTAATAATACTTACAAGCGAAATAATCATAACTTCATTAAAAACTTGTAAAACAAATGTTAAACTACATAAAATTTAAAGTAGGATATGGGATCCCATTGTTTTAAAATAAAAACATAACATAATTTTAAATAAATGGATTACATAATAAAGTGCGGAAAATACATATAAAATTTAAAGAGACTTCATCCTCGAATCGAACGCTCGATCCATCAATTCCATTCCGCCTCAATACACATTCCCAAGCTTCCAAGAACCTTTCCCACCACCAAAGCTATTTTCCTGCACATATAAACATAAAGGAGTGAGCCTAATGCCCAGCAAGGAAAACCTAACACGTAAACCATATACATAAAATTCATAACGCAACATATAATAAAACATATCATAAACATATGTCACACATACTATAATGGCCATTATTACTTGGGGCTCGTAAACTAAACAAGTCATATGCCCATTAGATTTGTGGGGCTTGCTAGCTAAGCAAGTCATATGCCCATAAATTTATTGGGGCTTGTTAGTTATACAAGTCATATGCCCAAGTCTACAACATACATAACATAACACATAAATCATAAGATAACATATAATATCCTATCCTATTTTCCTTACCAAATATACCGGGATATGAGAACAGGATTGGGACTTTGGAACACTCCTAAAAACCATCAATGAAAGGGTGAGTGTACTAAAGAAAATGGATGAAAATAATGAAAGAACTATACCATTTAAAGATACTTACCAAGAACCTTATGTTCAAGATCTTAGATTTCCTAACCAAGAATAAATAATAAAGTTAGGATGTTGAGTAGAATACTATAAGAACTTAAGGAAAACAATACCAAAATGAACTAGAGTTTGAAATATTTGAATGCTTCTATGACCGATCTAAACCTCGAACTGAAATGTGTTATAAACCTTACTTCCCAAGTGTTTGGTAAGCTTATAATTCCCAACCCAAGTGTTTAAGCACTCAAAAATAACCTAGCAGCTTGCAGCCTCTGAACTTAGCTTGATGAATGAATAAATGGCTGGGTACTAGGTCTTATTTATAGAGTTCAAGAATGAAAAGATCTTCATTTAACTTGAATAAAATAATGGCTTTTTAAGTGAAAAATATTTGAATTATCGTTCAGCAGAGGCTGAAGACTCGGTCAGAAAGATGTTGGACTTATCAAGAGGTTAAAGATTAAAATGAGAACGTTTTCAAAAACATTCAAAAATTCATCAAAGGAGCCGATATATCGCTCCTAGTAGGCGATATATTGCCTGGGCTAGTATGTCCGAGGCTCGTCGAGGTGATCGTGCAAAGTTACGTGTTTTTCGTATCCCCATACTGCGATATATCACCCCCTATAACTGCGATATATTGGCATACGCTAAATATTTAAACACGAAATTGCACATTTTCAGCCTAATTTGAATTGAGTAAACAGCCTTGACTAAGTCCTCTAACGATTTCAAAGCTGCTGACAGACCCTAGGATATTCAAATATTTATCTTAATAAACTTATTCCTCAAAAATACTTAATTTTCATTAAACATACATATGACAAGTGTTACTATCTTATTGGGTCTATCTAAACCTTATAATATAATAAATATACCATCAATATCAGTCATATTAATCAAACCTTAGGTTAAAATTAATATTCTTAAACTATAGGTTAAACATAGAAAATCTACAAGTGCTACTACGAGTGTCCAATTAAATCCCGGCCTGAACCAAAATCCACAGTCATAAAAATACTACAATTATTACTATTGCTACTACTATCTAACTAGCTAAGTAAAGTTCTTAGACTCTACAAAAATAAATATCAAAATTTCAGAAATTAAACATGATGCATGAGCACAATTAAAACACATAAAATAAAGTTTTAATTTCCACGATAAAACTTTCTAACAATTAAAGTGCTGCCTTAGTGTCGGTCAAATTAATCTTAGAGAATTTATAAGACGTTCTTATCTTGATTGTTTAAAACTTAAAATAACTCATTATTTTTTCTTTTAAACATTAAAGTACCGCTTAGTTTGGTCAAGTTATGGTTATCCACTGCAAAAGCTTAATCATAACTTTGTGAGTGTAACCCATTATTTCAGAGTTCATGACTTAACTTAGGACATGCCGCCTTAGGGTCGGTATGATCTAAAATACATCATTAGTTCTTATCTGTGTAAGAAATATAACCTTGCTATTGACATGTCTAGACACCTTCCTTAGGGGGACGAAAACAAAGCCGTTGCGAGGCACTATTCTTGTCTCACAGTGTTATGTTAATAATGGAGACCACGGGTTATGTTGAGATATCAACCCTCTCTCACTCACTATTTTGAAATAAATGTTTTTAACCTAATTAATTCCAAATTAATTATAGATTCTTTAAACTTTATGAACATAATTAAAATTGGAAAGAAAACGAGTTTCTAGGTCCATATCCAATTAAATTACCAATTATGTTCATCTAAACTTTACTAAAAAACAATTTTAAAATAAAGTTGGTTTAAAGAAATTAAGTCATAAAGACTTAAAACCGATGTGATATTTTACCAAGTTTTCAAAGAATAAAACTAAGTACTTTATATGCAATTGGTTACGTAAAACAAATCATATAAACATATAGGACAATCCTAATAATCATGTTTCTACCAATGAGATGCATGATAATGACTGTGTGGGTTTTTTATGTATGGCATAAAATGCATGAACATATTATCAATCACATGAAAATAATTATTTAAATAAATAAATAACCAATAAATGTTGAACCGGGTGCTTTTGGGTATTTCTAATTTTACAACCTCTTTATAAAATTAAAATAAAACCGCCTTGATCTCCATCGGGGCTTCTTTACTTTACTTTCGGTAGGATATGTGTCGTTGATCCAGAATAATAATAAGAAAACAATTTTCTAATTATCTTGATTAATTAAAACAAAACTTTTAAATAATCATTATTTTATTTTCCTTTTTAATTAAAATCTAAAATAAATTTAATTAAAATCTGTTATTTAGAAAAATAAATTTTTAAATAATATATTCAAAAAAGTTTGTTAAGATAACCAAATTATCTCATTATTTAAATATCAAATTTCTAATAAATAGGATATTTAACATTTTAAAAATTACCAAAATAATAGATTAATTTCAGAAAATAAAAAAAATTAAGGACCAATAAGACGGGGACACGTGGCATCAAAAAATGCTGCCGGGGCCCATTTGTACGAAACCATACGGACCTGTTCGTATGACGTCCCTGGCAATTGCTCGGAGGGTGGCCTCGAAGGAACGGTGGCTGAATTCTGAATCTCGGGCTTCGTTTTGACTTTGTGTGATCGAAATTAGTATTTTATGGTGTCAAAAACCAAATAAAATTACATAAATCCTATGCCCTTTAATGACTTACACAATGATCTAATCATAAACAAATCCTAACCCAAAAACACCATATAATTAACGATTCAACATTCTCATGCATTCAATCATATTAAGTCATCCATTCATTCATCAAAAAATAAATAAATGCATAATACTAAACCCACACAAATTCAATACATATATATATATGTGAAGATGGCTTTGGTACCATTTGTTGGTTTTAATAGATCAAATCAGAGATTATACGCAGCGAAACAACAATCAAAATTGTTAATTTAACCCCACAAGATTTCTAGATCTACTTCTTTACATATATATATATATTGAATCAAAGATACGAACAGAAAATTACCTCAAGTCCTTCCTTGCTGCTATCTTTTTGTACGACAAAAATAATTGAGATCTCACACCAAGATCTTCCAAAATGTTCTCAGCACACAAAGAACGAGTGTGGGCTCGCTATACAAAACAATATGCAAAATCTATTTATCAGATGTTCTCAACATATGAGATCTGATAAAGTTTGGACCTAAGTTTTTGAAGAACAGTGATCTATGCTTGTATCACTGTTCTCTTTCTCTCAAGGAGATTTCACGATATATTTTTTATCACTGAAAAGTATCATTCTGAAAAATTGATCTCTTATATTTAATATATTCAATATATTAAAAATAAAATATTAGTTATTTTAAACAATTTGAAAATAACTAATTAGTTATCAGATTTTGTTTAAATAATAATATTTTAATCATATTACAATATCTCATTATTTCTTTAATATTTAAACAACTAAAATAGTGGAACAAAGAAACTTCTAGAAGTTTCTTGTGTGTGTAGCACAATGACTGTGCACTGTGCTACACGTGTACCATATGCCAAGGAAGGCATGTGATTTTTCCCAATTTTTATTAGTATTTAAATACCAAATAACCCAAAAATAAATTAATTCAAAATTAATTATATTTTTGTTAAATCAAATAATTAATTAATTCTCAATTAATTAATTACACATAATTATAGAATAATTATGTTTAATGCATAGACAAATATTTTACTTATCAAATAAGTCATTTCGCCCATTTTTTGTATTTATCTTTGTCAGTGTTTGTTTAAGCCATTTCAGGGACCATGAACCTATAACATTAAACTCCAATAAATTGAAACTAAATAATTAAACTCTTTAATTATAATAGTTAATTTATTAATTATAATATTTCTCCACTATAAATTCAGAATTGAACTCTTTATGTTATAGATATACTTTTACAAAAATCTTATTCTAAGCTGTCCATTGATATAACCATCTTACAATAGTTCAACCCTCTAATTAATTAGTTCATAAATTAGAATGGAAGATTTACCATTTTACCTTTCTAATTTACTTCTTATTCCTTAAGTACCATTAATTCTCTAGTGAATAATTAATCTATAATCTAATTATAGATTTGAGCTCAAAATCATTCAGTTCCAGAATTAACCCTTAAGGGAACTAATATACGATCCGTTAGGAAAGATTAGATTCTGTATTGTTGATACATGTTCCCAGCTATCCATGATATTAAATCTCCAAAACAAAAGTCATTAGCCTCATTCTATGAAGAGACCTTAATGAATGAATCAAACAATTTAATAAACATGAACAGGAGTTCATGAACACTCAGGATTTAGGTTGATCTATAAATGATCACTAGTTATGATATGAATTACAAGTCTTTATTATTAAATAGTTTTTGGATAAAGACTTTTATTCATATCGGTCCATGTCATATATAATCATATTATATAAAGCACATTTACCGAGATGTCTTACCACATCAATAATCCAAATCTAGATTATTTGTATCAACATGATACTCAGCAAACCGTACTTACAACCCCAATTAAAGAATTCCATAACTTCAATTTGTTGTTGTTGAATATTTTTATTCATTCATGTGATCTTAATTCTCTCGTACTAATACAAGATCACATCCTCAATAATAAATATGGAATTTTTTCTGATATTTACAAAATTATTCAAACAATAATTTAATAATCTATATATAACAATAATAGACCATTGTATTTATTTATTCATCGAAATAATAAATGTCTTTTACATGTTTTTAGGACATACTCCTAACAATTACTGCATCATCGGGTTGAGAACAAAATTTCTTCCAATTTCTTTTCTCAATCTGCTCCACAATGGATGGATACCCATGATGAACTTCCATATCAAATCCCCTCTCTTCAATCATTGTTTTCTGCTTCACTACCGCATCTTGATAGCGTTTGAATGCCTCATTGGAAAAAAATTTGTTGGCATCAAATTGAACCCCAGATGAGGAAGCACCTTTGGTATGCTTTCTAAATCTCTTTGCTGCCATTCTTCACTTCAAAACTCAGTAACAAGCTTCCTTTAACAAAAATAATCAAGATCTAAGAGAATAATTCAAGATACCCCAAAAATATCAATTCAAACTCCTCTAATTACACCAACCAAATATCAACTAAGCAATTAAATGCTTCCTCTTAAAAAATATTCAATTAATTCCCCTTAAAACTCAATCACACTTCTCTTAGAACTTTTATCAAACACTTAGCAAGCATGAGCTAATCCAAGAGTTGAAAATTATGTTGTAGTAATCCAATCTCCCCAAATTTTAGATTATCACTAATATAACAACATAAACACTTAATCCAAGCCAATGATCACAATAGATAAGTAATTCATCCACCAAAAATCATATAATCCAAAATGCCCAATTATTCTTCAATACTCAAAACCTACAAATCAAATAATGAAGAGAAACTACTTACTTGTAATTGACAATAGAAAGTATTGGAAGCTTGATTGTGCCAATGAATCACCTTGAAACTACTTGGACAACCTCAATTGTCAATTTTGGAATTATGGGGTTTTAGGTTTTGAAAGGGGAAATGTTGTAGAAGATGAAAATTTTGATGAGAATAGATGAAAATTTTAGAAAATGAAGATTGATGATTGGAATTGTGATGATTTTGGGGAATATTTTGAGTGAAAATGGGTTTGAAATGATAGAATTTGGTGAAAATTCGAAAGTTTTTTCGGTTTGGGGTTGGTTTTTGTGGGAAGTGGAAAAAATGAAATGGGAGGTATTAAAATTTTTTTTGGCTGAAAATGCTATGTGGCCGCGGCCTGGGGTTATTGGTGGGCGCGGCCACTACTCCATATTCTCCAGGGCGCGACCTGGAATAGAGCTGGTCACGGCCACAACCCAATTTTTTTTTTTCATGATTTTCATGGTTCTAAAATATATAAAAAATATTTAAACTAAGTTCAAAAAGAAAAAATTACATGGAAAAATAAATTAAACGAAAATATCTTTAAAATAAAAGAAAGTACATAAACTTTGGCTAAGTTTAATGTCGCTAGCTCGATGTAAAACCTTTTCATACCTCATCAATATATTCCAGATCGAAGAGGTGAATCACAATAGCTTGTTCCTCCTCAAAAGACTCATAATAAAGCTTCAATCTCTGGCCATTAACCTTGAGTATTTTTCCCGTTGATGGACTTGAAATTTCTACTGCTCCATGAGGATAATGGTGTACCACTATGAATGGTCCAACCCATCGGGATTTCAACTTACCCAGAAAGGGTTTAAGACGAGAATGATACAATAATACTTTATGTCCCGCATCAAACATTTTCTGAATAATTCTATTTCGATCATGAAAGGCCTTGGTCTTTTCTTTGTAATTCTTAGAGCTCTCATAAGCATCATTACGAATTTCCTTCAGCTCTTGTAAATGCAGCATTCTTTGTTGGTTTGCATTGTCCATCATCATGTTACACTTTTTCAAAGCCCACCAAGTTTTATGCTCTAATTCAACCGATAAATGGCATGGCTTTCCATACACCAACTGATATGGTGACATACCAAGCAGTGTCTTGTATGTCGTGTGATATGCCCATAGAGCATCATCTAGTATTACACTCCAATCCTTCCTATTTGGATTCACCGTCTTTTCAAGAATAGACTTGACTTCTCTATTCAATACCTCGGCTTGACCATTTGCTTGTGGATGGTAGGCAGTGGTTACTTTAGCGCCGAAATAAAGCTTCAATAGTTTTATTGTAGAAATGAGTACCTCGGTCACTAATTATTTCCCTTGGAGTACCAAATCTCATAAAGATATTCGATCTAATGAACTCATTCACCGTTTTAGAATTATCCGCTTTAGTTGCTTTTGCTTCCACCCACTTAGATACATAATCCAGCGCTAAAAGAACATACTCAAAACTGAATGACGATGGAAATGGTCCCATAAAATCAATGCCCCATACATCAAAAATCTCGATAATAAGTATGGGAGTTTGGGGCATTTGATCCCTAGCAGTAATATTACCAACTCGTTGACAACGGTCACAAGCCTTGCAATATGCATATGAATCTTTAAAAATTGTAGGCCAATAAAAATCGCTGCCAAGTACTTTATGGGCTGTTCTTTTTGGTCCAAAATGACCACCACAAGCATGAGAATGTGGAAAAACAAGGATAGATTGAGATTTAGAATCGGGAACACACCTTTGAATGACTTGATCAGAGCAGTGTTTCCATAAATAAGGCTCATCCCAAATGTAGAACTTAGCATCATGCTTAATGTTGTTCTTTTGAGCTTTTGTAAGGTCTCCTGGTAACTCTTTAGTGGCCAAATAGTTAACAATATCAGCAAACCATTGAATAACTTCTTTAAGAGCTAGGAGTTGTTTGTTAGGAAATTTTTCATTTAATTACAAGTTATCTTCATCCCGAATAATTCTACTTAAATGATCAGCCACCAAGTTTTCTGACCCTCTCTTATCTTTTATTTCAAGATCAAATTCTTGAAGGAGTACAATCCACTAAATAAGTCCGAGCTTGGCTTCTTTCTTAGCTAGTAAATATTTAAGAGCTGTATGGTCAGTGTAAATAATAACTTTAGCTCCAATCAAGTAAGACCGAAACTTTTCAAGAGCAAAGATGACCTGCTAAAAGCTCTTTCTCCGTAGTAGAGTAATTCAACTGAGCATCATTAAGAGTTTGAGAGACATAGTATATAACATGAGGAACCTTACAAACTCTTTGCCCAAGGACTGCTCCTACTGCATAATCACTAGCGTCGCACATTATTTCAAATGGTAACTGTTAGGAAAAATTGTTTTGCCTCAATGGAAATTGATAATAATATTACAACTCTATGCTATATATTACAAATAAATAATGATTGATTAAAAGGAGTTACAACTCTATAACTAAAAATTACAAATAAACAAAGGAAATGAAGAAGATGATGAAGAAGAAGAGAATAGTAAAATACAACTCAAAGCAAAAGGTTACAAATAAAGTAAAGTGTTTGAAACAAAAGAAAAGAAAAGAAAAGATTATAACTCTTGAACAAGAAATACAACTAAAAAGAACAAGAGAATAAGAAGAAAACTATACAATAGAAAGAAGAACAGAAATACAAGAAACTCTCACTTACACAACCTAAGTGAAAAGGGTTGGGGATCACCAACTTGAACAAGGTTTAAAACCTTTGTCCAAAAGCTTATTTCCCCCTAACTCAAGCACTAAGGGATCTCTCTCAGATATTGGAAAAGCTTTCTGGAATTATCAAGCCTCAAGGTGTTTTTAGCCAAGTGCTTTAATGGATAGAAATGTTGTGTCTTACAAGTGAGCTATAGGCTCCTATTTATAGAGTTTAGAGACACCCTTTGCATTTCAAATTCCACCAACCCCCATGGCTGTTACCAATGTTTAATTGGATTAATATGGAATTAAAAAGGAGATTTGGAAGTTATTTGGGTTTTTTGAGCCGTTCAACAAAGATTGAAAAAACTAAAAATTGGTCAGTTTTTGGCCTGTGGCCGCGGCCACTGGTCTCTGTCCCACAGGCCGCGGCCACCAACATTCAGTGGCCGCGGCCACCGACCAATTTCAGCACTTAAAAATGTGCTGTTTTTCCAAACGGTTCCAAACCCTCCCAAATGATTTTGTAACTCCCAAAACACATTATTGGGGTTAAAATCATATCTCTAACAGCCATATCACATATGGCTTTATGAAATTCATCTCAATATTGTGTAACAACAATTTTACACAATAAAGGGTAATATTTGGAAGTTACAAATTTGTAACACCAAATATGTTACATAATTTGGATATATCTCATATATCTAAATATTGTAACTCTGTATTATATGTTACAATATATGACACACTTTGTCACATTTATTTAATCTAAACATTATATTATAATATAATATAATATTACATTATATTATAAAATAATATAACATTCCTCCACTAGATTAAATAGTCATCTATTGTAACACTTATTTAATCAATCATTATATTTTGAAATATAACATATCCCCCACTTGATTAAATAAGAACTCTCTCTTATAGGAGTCATTGCATTAGTGCATAAAGCAAAGTGTTTCTCAACTTGAACATTACTATAGTGTAATTATCACAAAATTTGTCGAAAATTAGGTTGCACTAGGCATTGAACCATCTTTTCATGATGACAAATCGGTGATAACACACACACCTTTGCGATGTTCACTTGAGACCTCTATGTCTCGCTTTGCACCGTTAATGGCCATGTGCACTTTCCATTCATGGACGTTCTTGAGAATACTCCCAATTCTCATGAGAGGCGGCACCACCCCTAGGTCCATATAGGTAGAATTCTTACAGTATTTTGTTACCAAAAATACTTGTCTTTACAAGACTGAATTCTATTAAAGTCCTTTTGATTTTAACCCTCCACTTGGTAACACACAAGTACTCAATATCTCAGATGGGATTTGTTTTGCGTACAACTAATATTCACTTGATTGACTTGTTGTTACATATTTAACCTAACACTAGTTGAATAACTAGTGTTAAGATAGGTTACCATCAATCGTGAATCTCTTTAGGGAGTTTAAGTCCCATCCCTCGAGATGATGCAGCCACTAAATCCCTCGTTAGTGGCTTAGTGAAAGGATCCGCCAGATTTTCACTTGTTCTCACATAGGATATTGAGATGACTCCTCTTTGAATCAATTCTCTTACATATCCATGTCTTAGACTAATGTGTCTAGACTTCCCATTATACACTCCACTGTATGCTCTAGCCAATGTCGCTTGGCTATCACAATGTATCGATATAGTAGATACATTATCTTTGATTAGGGGAATCTCTATCAACAGATCCCTTAACCATTCGGCCTCTTTGCCGGTAGCAGTTAGAGCTATGAACTCTGCTTCCATAGTGGAATGAGATATACAGGTTTGTTTCTTGGAACCCCAAGAAATTGCACCTCCACCAAGTGTAAATACCCAACCAGTTGTGGACAAGTTGTCCCCAAGATTGGATATCCAACTTGCATCTGTATATCCTTCTAAAATCGAAGGAAATTTGGAGTAGTGAAGGCTTAGTTCTTTGGTTTTCTTAAGATAACCTAGGACTCTTCCAATTGCCTTACAGTAATCCACACTTGGATTACTTGTAAACCTACTAAGTTTACTTACTACAAATGCTATATCAGGTCTAGTACACTGGGCAGCGTACATTAGACTCCCTATAGCACTAGCGTACTCCAATTGAGCTACCGCTCTTCCTTCATTCTTCTCTAGTTTTACACTATGATCGAATGGAGTATTGGCATCTTTAACCTTGAGATGGTTAAATTTGTTCAATACTTTCTCAACATAGTGGGCTTGCCCTAACGCAAAACCCCTACTATGTTTCTTTACTTTGATACCGAGTATGGTATCAAATTCTCCAAGATCTTTCATCTTGAAGGTTGATGATAGAAACCTCTTCGTTTCTTCTATCCCTTTCATGCTATTACTTAGAATAAGCATGTCATCCACATATAAGCAAACAATGATCACATATCCCTTACAAGTTTTGGAATACAAACACTTGTCTCCATTGTTATGTCTAAACCCATTAGACATGATGGCTTGATCAAATTTCTCATGCCATTGCTTAGGAGCTTGTTTCAATCCATATAAGGATTTTACAAGTCTACAAACTTTTTGTTCATATTTTGGTAGGACAAACCCTTCGGGTTGTTCCATATAGACCTCCTCATTGAGGTCACCATTAAGGAATGTCGTTTTGACATCCATTTGATGAACGTACAAGTTGTGTATAGAAGCTAAAGCGAACAAAATTCTTATAGAAGTTTTTCTTGCAACAGGCGCATAGGTATCGAAATAATCGATACCCTCTTTTTGCCTAAACCCTTTAGCTACTAATCTAGCTTTAAAGGTTTGGATAGTGCCGTCAGTGTGATATTTTCTCCTAAATACCCACTTACACCCAATTGGCTTAGACTCCAGTGGGAGGTCTACCAATTCTCAAGTGTTATTGGAAAGAATGGAATCCATCTCATCATTGATGGCTTCTTTCCAAAATGCATTATCTCTCGATTGCATAGCTTCTCTATAAGTCTTAGGATCATCCTCAACGAGAAGTACAATAGGAATTTTCCTAATGACTTCCTCTCTATTTCCTTCTACCATGTAGAATGAAATTCGTTGAGAATCTATCTCATCCACTACTAGACTTTTATGATTTTTAAGCCTTTGACTTCTTCTAGGTTCAAAGGGTTGCTTTACATCCTTTTGAGAATTCTCCTCTTGAGAATCAACTTTGGATGTAGAAGCTTGAGAATTGTTCTCATATAACAAATTCTCCTTTAGAGATGTTGAAGCTTGAGAATTGTTGTCACATAACATATTCTCAAAGAATTCAACTTCTCTAGATTCAATCATAATATTAGACTCTAAGTCTAATAGCCTATAAGCTTTACTATTGTTAGCAAAACCAACAAAAGCACACTTTATGGCTCTTGAACCTAACTTTATTATATTAGGTTCGTTTTTCTTGCAATATGCAAGACACCCCCACACTTTGAAGTACCCTATGTTGGGTTTTCTTCCTTTCCATAACTCATATGGAGATATCTCATTTTTCTTCATCGGTATTCGATTAAGAATGTGGCAAGCGGTTAAAAGCGCTTCACCCCATAAGTTTAAGTTCAACTTAGAAAACAGCAACATAGAATTTATCATCTCTAGATAAGTCCTATTTTTCCTTTCGGCAACACCATTGTGTTGTGGTGTATAAGGTGCAGTGCACTCATGAATTATACAATTTTCTTCACAAAATGTATTGAATTCATTAGAGAAGTACTCTCCTCCTCTATCACTTCTTAGCACCTTAATCTTTTTATTTAGTTGATTTTCAACTTCTAATTTATACAATTTAAAATCATCAAAAGTTTCATCTTTATGCTTTAAAAGAAACACATAGGTATATCTACTAAAATCGTCTATAAAAGTAAGAATACCTTTTACCACCTCTAGTTAAAACACCATTTAATTCACAAAGATCACTATGGATTAAATCTAGTAAATTAGATGATATTTCTACACTAGGAAATGGTTTCTTAATCATTTTTGCCTTAACACATGTTTCACATTTACCATAGTTTTTAATATTGCATGAAATCATACCACATTTTACTACTCTTTTCATGGTAGAAAAACCTATATGCGATAGTCTAAGATGCCACAAAAATAAAGAATCATACTCAACAATATAGGCGGAATTAGCATTTTTATTGATAACATTGAAAGTTACATCATTGGTGCACAATTTAACCATACCCTCACAAGAGTACCCCTTTCCCAAAAATACATTTGATTTGGTAAGTATAAGTTTACCGGACTCAAAAACGGCTTTAATGCCGGGCTTGCCAAGCAAATCACCACTTACCAAGTTTCTACTCATTTCGGGAACATAAAGTACATTCACTAATGTAACTTTTCTGCCGGAGGTGAAGTAGACATCAATAGTACCTTTGCCAAGTACCTTGGATTTGCCCTCATTGCCCATTTGTATCTCATGGTTGCCCTTTGACTCTTCAAATGTCTTGAACAATGATTTGTCATAGGTGACATGGACGGTGGCACATGTATCATACCACCACCCTTTCACCTTGCCTTGGACCGCATTCACCTCACTAAGGGTAGCAACTATGTTTTCCTCTTGAGTTGCGTTCACCTTAGGTCCTTGTTGATCTTTTCTATGCCTACACTCTCTAGCATAGTGATCCTTTTTCCCACACACAAAGCAAGGACCTTTCTCGCCCTTAAACTTGTTTGGGTGATTTTTGGACCCAAAGGTTTCTCATTACCCTTTTTCCCTTTATTTTTGGGATGTTTTGGTTGTGACACCGCATTTGCTTTGGAAGTCTCTCCATTAGACCCCTCCACAAGTTTATCTCTACATATCGATTCCTCTTCGATTCGAATATGCTTTTGGATCTCCTCCAAAGAATAATCCTAATTTTTATGAAGGATTCTTTTCCTATAGCTCTTCCAAGTTGGTGGTAATTTAGCCACTATAGCACCAACTTGAAAGGCCTCGGGAAGCTCAATCTTTAACACTTTCAATTTATTAACAATAATTTGCAATTCATGAATTTGAGGAAGAATATGTTTATCACCAAAAAATTTGAAATCAAAGTATTGAGATATCAAAACTTTTTGGTACCTTCCTCTTCCGCCTTAAACTTTTTCTCAAGTGCATCCCATATCTCCTTGGCTGATTTGGTCTCAGTGTAGAGGTCATAGAGCCTATCGGATAGGGCGTTGAGGATATGACCCCTACAAAGAAGGTTGTCCTCCTCCTTCTTCCTTCTCTTCTCCACCTCCTCGAGAGTGTCTTTGTCGGATGGCTCGGCTAGAGGTGCCAAGGATGACTCAAGGATGTAGGTGATCTTAAGAGTGGTTAAAAGAAACCTCACCTTGTCTTGCCACCTAGTAAAATTAGATCCATAAAACCTATCCAATCTCACTAGGTCTTGGTTCATGATCTTGATTATCTCCCCTTCCATTGAAACAAAAATGGATAAGCTTTTGAATGTTAGGAAAAATTGTTTTGCCTCAATGGAAATTGATAATAATATTACAACTCTATGCTATATATTACAAATAAATAATGATTGATTAAAAGGAGTTACAACTCTATAACTGAAAATTACAAATAAACAAAGGAAATGAAGAAGATGATGAAGAAGAAGAGAATAGTAAAATACAACTCAAAGCAAAAGGTTACAAATAAAGTAAAGTATTTGAAACAAAAGAAAAGAAAAGAAAAGATTATAACTCTTGAACAAGAAATACAACTAAAAAGAACAAGAGAATAAGAAGAAAACTATACAATAGAAAGAAGAACAGAAATACAAGAAACTCTCACTTACACAACCTAAGTGAAGAGGGTTGGGGATCACCAACTTGAACAAGGTTTAAAACCTTTGTCCAAAAGCTTATTTCCCCCTAACTCAAGCACTAAGGGATCTCTCTCAGATATTGGAAAAGCTTTCTGGAATTATCAAGCCTCAAGGTGTTTCTAGCCAAGTGCTCTAATGGATAGAAATGTTGTGTCTTACAAGTGAGCTATAGGCTCCTATTTATAGAGTTTAGAGACACCCTTTGAATTTCAAATTCCACTAACCCCCATGACTGTTACCAATGTTTAATTGGATTAATATGGAATTAAAAAGGAGATTTGGGAGTTATTTGGGTTTTTTTGAGCCGTTCAACAAAGATTGAAAAAACTGAAAATTTGTCAGTTTTTGGCCTGTGGCCGTGGCCACTAGGCTCTGTCCCACAGGCCGCGGCCACCGACCAATTTCAGCACTTAAAAATGTGATGTTTTTCCAAACGATTCCAAACCCTCCCAAATGATTTTGTAACTCCCAAAACACATTATTGGGGTTAAAATCATATCTCTAACAGCCATATCACATATGTATTTATGAAATTCATCTCAATATTGTGTAACAACAATTTTACACAATAAAGGGTAATATTTGGAAGTTACAAATTTGTAACACCAAATATGTTACATAATTTGGATATATCTCATATATCTAAATATTGTAACTCTCTATTATATGTTACAATATGTGACACACTTTGTCACATTTATTTAATCTAAACATTATATTATAATATAATATAATATAATATTACATTATATTATAAAATAATATAACAGTAACTCCCAATTCGGTGGGTGGATAATAGGTGTTGATGTCAAGAATTCATTAAATTTGTTGAATGCAAACAAACATTTATCATTAAATTCAAATGCCACATCCTTTTGAAGAAGATTGCATAAGGGAGAAGCAATCTTTGAGAAATCCTTTATAAACCGCCTATAGAATTATGCATGACCAAGAAAGGATGTTATTTCTTTCACACTTGATGGTGGTGGAAGAGAATGAATGAGATCAATTTTGGCCTTGTCCACTCCAATCCCTTTTTTATGAAATAACATGCCCCAAAGCAATACCTTGTTGCACCATAAAGTGACACTACTCCCTATTCAATATAAGATTAGTGTCAATACATCGTTTAAGAACTAGAGTTAAGCTGTGGAGGCACTTATCAAAAGAATCACCATACACACTAAATCATCCATAAAACACTTCTATGATGTTCTCTATGTAATCTGAGAAAATACTAACCATACATCGCTAAAAAGTGGTAGGAGCATTGCATAATCCAAATGGAATTCTATGAAAAGTAAATGTGCCAAATGGGCATGTAAATGTGGTCTTCTCTTGGTCTTTAGGAGCAATAACAATCTGATTATAACCTGAATAACCATCAAGAAAGTAGTAATAAGCGTGTCTTACTAATTTTTCAAGCATTTGATCGATGAATGGCAAAGGGAAGTGGTCTTTTCGAGTTGCAGTGTTCAACTTTCTATAATCAATACAAACTCGCCAACTTGCTTGGACTCTCATGGGCACTAACTCATCCTCATTATTCTTTACCACAGTGATGCCTGATTTCTTAGGAACTACTTGAACTGGACTCGCCCACTTGCTGTCTGAAATAGGTAAATCACACCCACACTTAAGAGCTTCACTATCTCCTTTTCAACTACTTCCATCATAGGTGGATTTAACATTCGTTGAGCTTCTCTAGAAGGCTGACCCCTCTTCAAGGAGAATATGGTGCATACACATAGTTGGGATTATTCCCTTGATATCTGCTATGGTCTTATGGCTATTTTGTATTCCCAAAGTACCCTTATCAAACGATCCTCTAGTACTTGGGTAAGTTATGTGGTGATTATGATCAGTAATGTCTCTTTCTCACCCAAGTAAACATATTTCAGATGCTCCGGTAGTGGTTTTAATTCAAGCTTGGGTGGTGATTTAACAGAGGGTTGAAGCTGCTCATGAGAAATAGGCAACTCTGAGAACAGTACCTCATTAGAAACCTCTCCATCACTATTAAGTGCAGCCACCGTCTCCTTTACTTCAGTAGTAACATCATCTTTCTTCAAGTCTATTGGTTCCCTTAAAACAACATCTAACCCATCCTCTCCATGTAAATTAAGAATTCTTTGTGACAATGAGTCCAGAATATCAATTGAAGAAACTCAATGAACATCACTTGGATACCTCATAACCTCAAAAATATTAAAGCGAATCACTTCACCATCAAAATCCATGGTCAAAGTTCCATCATGAACATCTATCTTAGTTCTAGCTGTCTTTGAAAATGGCCTTCCCAATAAAAAAATTGGTGTAGAGCATGGAGCTGAGTCATCTTCCAATCAAGAATGTAGAAGTCTGCCAGAAATACTAATTCATTTACTTTGACCAATACATCCTTTATTACTCCCCTTGGATAGGCATTAGAACGATCAATTAATTGTATGATCACCCCTGTTTCTTCAAGTGGTCCCAAATTCAAAGAGGTGTAAATAGAGTAAGGTATTACATTGATTGAAGCACCCAAATCTAACCTACATCTTTCAATCCTTTTATTGTCAATAGTGCAAGGAATAGTGAAGGTGTCAATATCCTTACACTTTGGTGGAAGTTTCTTTTGAAGTACCGCCGAAACATTTTCCCCCACACTCACATTTTCATTCCCTTTTAGCATCCTCTTATAGGTTCATAACTCCTTTAAAAGCTTTTCATATTGAGGTACTTGTTTAATGGCATCAAGTAAAGAAATGTTTACCTCAACCTTGCGAAAAGTCTCTAATATTTCCTATTCAGCTTCATCTTTCTTTGTCTTTCTCAAACGACTAGGAAATGGAGGAGTAGTGACATAAGTGGGAATAGTTGGTTTAGGTTTGGGTGTTGAGGTTAGGATTTCATCTTTGTCTTGTTGGGAGGATAGGGTAGGAGGTAATTGTGCATCCTTTGAACTTGATGGAATAGTAGGTGGATCATAAGTCTTGTCATCTCTTAATGTGATGGCATTAGCATTTTCCCTTGGATTCCGAACAGGCTGTGAAGGTAATTTTCCTTGATTCTGTAGCTCACTTTGACTTAATGAAGTGGCTATTTGACCCATATTGTTCTCTAGATTTTTCAGGGACGCTTGAGCGCTTTGAAGAATTACTTGAGTCTGTATATTGGAGGCCACTAACGTTTTTAGCATATCCGGTATTGATGGATCTTGAGCTTGTGAGATAAGAGGTTGTTGAGGATGAGGTGCATAGGTTTGTTGTGGCCTTTGTTGATAAGGAAACCCTGGTTGTCTAGTAGGCACAGTTTGTTGTTGATTCCCATATCAAAGATTAGGATGTTCCTTCCATCCTTCATTATAAGTTATAGCATAAGGGTCATACCTTTGCCTAGGTTGCCCTGGGAACACCCCCCCCCCCCCCCCCAACAATTGCATTTACATGCTCATTGGTATCCTCTTGAAGTATGGGATAGGGCTGAATATTTAACCTGCAAAACCTGACTGACCCAAACCCGCAAAACCCAGTTTTAGCCCAACACATGAATTTTCGGGTGCACCCGAACTGATCCGAACACATTCAGGTTTGGGTTTAGAGTTTAGGTTGTGTGCGGGTTTGGGTTAAACCCGAAACCTGAAAAGTAATCCAAAAAAATCCCAATTTTTTTTTTAGTATTTTTTCCTTAACCTTAAATCCCCCTCTCTCTTCTCGCTCGTGACATCTCTTCCCCGAACCCCCCAGTCCCAGCAAGCAACAGTGGCCCCGACCAACCACCCCACGTCCATGCCCACACCCCATCCCCAGCCAGCCACCATCGTACCCCCAGCCCAGCTGCCCCTCTCATTCGACCCCTTTATCTTTCTCTCTCCCTCTTTAATGATCTTCTCTTCTCTTCCCTGACCACAACGGCAACGCCCAGCTGCCCCTCTCATTCGACCCCTTTATCTTTCTCTCTCCTTCTTTAATGATCTTCTCTTCTCTTCCCCGACCACAACGGCAACGCCCAGCCGACCACCCCACCCCAGGTCCCCAGCTGCACCTCCAGCCTAAGCCAGCCCCCCTTGGCCTCGACCCCTCTCCTCTCCGTCCATCTCCTCTCTCTCATCTCGACTCCCTCTGTCTCTCACACCCCAACCCAGCCGCCCCTCTCCTCTTCGCCCCTCACCTCTCTCACTCTCACTCACCTTCGGCTCGGTCTGTCTCTTACTCTCAGGCAGGTATACACTCTCAAACTAATACTAAATTTACATATATTATTGTTTGATATAGGAGTGAAGATTAATAGATTATGTTAATGATTATGAAAGTTTTTTTGGTGTAAATATTAAATAATATAGAACATACGCAACCATTATTTGTGTGATTCAAATAAAATCAAATAGACATATGCATATTATTATTTGTGTGTTTAAATCAAAGGCAGCAACTATAATAGTAGTCATATTATTATTATTGCATATTATTATTTGTGTGTTTAAATCAAATAGACATATCCTATTTTTTTTGTTTTGGATTTATTTAATCTGTTTAATTATTTGTTATGTATATTTGTAGTGATTTTGAGAAGAAGGTAAGTGCTGAGTGGTCGATAAATTTGAAGATGTTGCGACTTGCTTCTAATAAAAAGCTTTAGGTAATTCTTAATCTATTATCTTTATTTTAGTGGATTCTAGGCTTGTGTGTGAATGTGTGCTGCTCAGTTGTAGTGGATTATAGGCTTGTGTGTTGTTCTGTTGATTAGATTTAGTTATGTATTTTTGTTAAATCATTTATATTAGGTGATGGATACTGAGGAAGTCGATGAAACTCATGCAAAAGAGAATCAATATCAACCTCTTACTCCCACTGATAACCATACAGATAAATGTCAACTTAGGGGTAGAAGGAAGAAGGGTAAACCTTATTCTAGTTCTAAGCCTCCCCTCCCTACAAAAGGGCAAAATGGTCTTCCATTTGGGAACATTTCACCAAGGAAGACCCTCATCCTCCCCCACCCCCATCAACAACCAATCCTTTGGAAAAGCCTCCTCCGTCTAAGTGTATGTGTAACTATTGTGGATCTGGTTTTTTTTTTTTTTGTGACTGTAACGACCCAAATTCAGTGTTAAGGCTTAAGGGCCTGGAGTAGTATGCCTGGAGGGCATGATGGGATTTTGTGTGTGACTTTATTAAGTTTAATGCATCATTATGATTTATTGCACGTTATATGACTATTTGATTATTTGAGATGCATGACTATGTGAATCAGTATGCATGTAGAACTGATTGTCTTAGAATGAGCATGATTGTAACTTGGCCATGTTAGGGCATAACTGTGATAATTGTACTATGTGAATTGTGCCATGTGAGTGTGATGTTTTTATCAGGATGCACGCATCGAGACGGTCCTAGTGAGCCAGTTAGTCTAAAAGTCACAACGGGATGTTGTACCTGGCTCGGGAGGAGCCTAGGGGTACTTCGAGAATCTTATAAGTTGAGTTTAGAAAGAGTGATTAGTTATTGGTATTTTGGTAACCATTTGTAACTGCTGTGAGTAACAAGTTTTAAGATAGGAAGTGGTAGAATTGAAATGAAAGTGTTAAGACTTAAGTACCCTTGAAGGTTTAGCTTAGAAGGATTAGTAAGGAGGGGTAATTTGGTCTTTTGGCAAGACAAATAGAAATTTTGCAGCTGGGATTTAGGGGGTACGGTTTGGGCATTTGGGTTCACTTGTGGCTTTGATAAAATTAGAAGAGAAGGAAAAGAAGAGGAGAGAAAGGCTAGGGCAAAGAAGAAGAAAGAAGAAGAGGTGTAGAAGGGGCTGAAGTGGGAAGCTTAGAAGGAGATCAAGGGAACTTTTAGGGTGGATTCTACTCTTGAGGTAAGGATCTTATGCTTATTTAAGTTTGTTTTCTGTGTTGGTTGAGGAATTTAATGCTTGAGTTAAGATTTTCATGGGTTTTGGTTTGGGTTGTTGAATTTGAAATCAAAGGAGTGGATCTTGTGTGTGTTGATGTTTTGGATTTGATTCTAGTGTTTATGGGGTGTTAGATTGTTCATATGAGGTTTGGATTTGAGTTTTGGGGTTTAGGTTTTGGTTTGGGGTGATTTGGAGAGGTTAAAGCTCGGGAAAAATTGCAGGAAAAACCCAGAATTTTGGGTCTGCGAAGGTGTGCCGCGGCAGGGTTTTTGTGTGCCGCGGCAAGGGAGCTTCTGTCTGATGGGTGCCGCGGCACAAGGATGTGGTGCCGCAGCACAAGGCAATTTTCAGGATAGCTTTTTTGGCAATTTTAGGTCTTAGCTCCGGGGGTTCAGGGGATGCCTCCGGGGTGTTGTTTTAAGGTTTTAGAGGTCCCGAGAGTGCGGGATTGGTCCCGGGAAGTGGTTTTGGGTTTGGTTAGTATTAAAAGTGTTTTATGTGTGTTGTGACTAGGATTTCGGACAGGCTCGTGCTAGAGGACCGTGCTCGTGACCGTGGTGCATCGGAAAGCACGGATTACAGGTAAGAAAACCGTAACACCCGAGATTAGGGCATGGCCCCGGATTGTATTACGTGCAAATGCTTAACCTTAAATGAACCGTGATGTGTGTGAATGCTTATTTTGAATGTACTATATGTGTGATTATGATGAAATGAACGGCTTAGGCCGGGGAGGCCGTGGGGCCGAGTACGGCGTAGGCCGGGGCGGCCATGGGGCCGAAAGTAACACACAGCATATGGGATGCTTATATTCAGGGTGGGACCCAAGGGATACATGAGTTATCCTCGCGGTGAGAACCGAAACCCCAGGCTTTGGTAAGCCTCTGGGGCGGCATGGCCGTACTTGTTTATTATGATGGTTTTCCTATTTATCAGTGAATTATGCTAGCTATATGATTTGCATATGTTATGTACTATTTGGGTTTTCTTGCTGGGCTTCGGCTCACGGGTGCTCTGTGTGGCAGGTAAAAGCAAGGAGTCAATCAACCGGCCATGAGTATGGAGAGCGTGGGGGCGGCGCGTACATGTTCGGCCTGCCCGACTGCTTTGGTTGGGGGCATTTTGTATATGGCTGTATTTAACCATTCTTTTGATAGCTGATCAAGTGTAAATCTATTTTTTTTGAGTTGTAAACATTTTGTAAACCTTATTTTGGGATCCCAGATGTTTTATATTTAACGTTTTCAATGAAGTTGACCATTTTAAAACAATACAGCCTTAAACTCTGGTTTAATCACACTTTTGGTTTTAGAAACCACTTTGAGTCAATTAAATGCACAATTTCTGTTTTGAACTCACTTAGTAACGGCTCTAAGGTAGTAGGGCGTTACAGTGACACAAGAAAACATGGGACAAGTCATCTATGGAACCATTTTAGGAACGTTTGTGAGTTTTTTCCATGGAGGATAGATGACCAAAAACAGAAGATTTTAAGTTTTTAACAGGTTAAGGGAGGAAAGGAGAGGGAAACAAGCTTAGTAGCATTGGCTTATAACAAAGAAGCTTGTAGGATAGCTCTTACACAATATATTGTGTTAGATGAGTTACCATTTAGACATGTTGAGGGCGAGGGCTTCAAAAAATTTGTGAAAACTCTTCAACCTAGGTTCGTGATCCCTTATCGGATGACTGTTGCTAGGGATGTTTTGAAGTTATATGAAGAAGAGAAGGTGACATTGAAAAAGGTTTTGAGCAATGAGAGGTTATCTATTACTACAGACACATGGACATCCATCCAAAATATGAATTACATGGTCATCACAGCTCATTGGATTGATAATAATTGGGCATACCAAAAAAGAATTATTCCCTTTTGCCAAGTGATAGATCATAAAGGGGAAACTATTGGCAAAGAGATCAAGCGATGTCTGAATGATTGGGGTATATCTAAGTTGTTTACTATTACGATAGACAACGCTTCCTCTAATGATGTTGCCATTAGGTACTTGAAAAGGAAGTTTAGAGAGAAAGAGAAAGGACTTATTTTGGAAGGAAAGTTCTTACATATGAGGTGTTGTGCTCGTATAGTAAACTTAATTTTCAGTGAAGGGTTGAAGGAAAAATATGAGTCCATTGCTGCAATTAGAAATGCTGTGAGATATGTTAGGTCTTCCTCTTCTAGGCTTATAACGTTTAAGGAACATGTGAAAGAGGAAGGGATCGAATGCAAGGGACTTCTCTGTTTATATGTCCAAACAAGGTGGAACTCGACATTCCTCATGCTTAATTGTGCACTCAAATTTCGAAAGGCATTTGAAAGAATGGAAGGTGATGGAAATTATTTGAAATATTTTAATGAGGCTGACAAAGATGGGAAGCCAAAGGAGGGACCACCATTTGAAAAACATTGGCAGGATGCGTTAGTTTTTGTGAGATTTCTTGAGACATTTTATGATGTAACATTGAGGTTTAGTGGGTCCACATACGTCACCGCTAATAAGTACTTCATTGAAATATGCAATATGCAACACGAGTTGAATGACTTAACACTTGATGATGAGGAGGATGAGTTGTTGCGTGGCATGGTAAAGAATATGAAGTAGAAATATGACAAGTATTGAGGAAAGCTTGATGAATGTAATTGGGCACTTCTGATTGCCTTGGTTCTTGACCCCAGATACAAGCTTGATTATCTCCTTCATTGCTTTGGTGATATTCATGATGATGTCACATGCACTATGATGGTTAAAGGGGTGGAGCAAACCATACGGGCAATGTTTAATCAATATCATGAGTCAATTGATACACATGTTGATCAATAAAGGACTCAGTCTTAAGCTATTGTTTCTGGTTCATCCTCATATGTCATGTCTGCTCGGCCTACCACCAGTAGTACCTGTAACAAGAG
The DNA here is from genome assembly GCF_963169125.1 of Humulus lupulus. Classification (NCBI taxonomy): domain Eukaryota; kingdom Viridiplantae; phylum Streptophyta; class Magnoliopsida; order Rosales; family Cannabaceae; genus Humulus; species Humulus lupulus. The sequence goes on from NC_084793.1 coordinate 264,798,957, forward strand.
TAAGAGGTCATGTATGATGAGGATGTGGCATGAAAAATGGAGAAGGAGGGTGGTAAGACAAAAAATGAGGTCAATAAGTATTTGGAAGAGGCAGTTGAGCTACCAAGTCAAAATTTTGATGTTTTGGGATGGTGGGCGAGTAGTGGATGCAAATACAAGTTCTTGTCAATTATGGCTCGTGCTGTGTTAGCTATACTAGTTACCACAGTTGCTTCTGAGGCGACATTTTCAACTGGGGGTCGAATTTTGGATCCTTTTAGGAGTTCGCTAAGCCCAAGGATGGTTGAAGCATTAATTTGTCTCCAGAATTGGTGGAGCAATTCACATCAACCTATCATCGTTCGAGACTACATGGATGAAGCAGAAGTGCTTCAAACCTCTGATGATCTTGAGTCTAGTAATTTTATTACGAATTTTCATTATTTCAATTCAAGCGTCTAAGTGTTTTATATTGATTTATCTTTATTTTAATAATATTTGCAGAGATAATGACCGATGATAGCGCTCCCTTTATTCATGCTCCATCTTCAGTTTCAGCCTCATCGTCTGCACAACAATCCGGGAATTGAAGTTTGTTTGGGAATTATGGTTGTATTTTTTGGACTTTATGAACCAAATTTTTTAGTGTTTACTGTTTAGTATTTAATATTTACTATTTGGACGTTTGTACCTATTTTGGACTTTGGACTTTATGACTTCTTTTATTTTCTTATGTTTGTATTTTGAATTTGAACTTTTGATGGTCATTAGTTAGGGAAGAGACTTTATGAAGTTTCTAACTTTCTATAAATTGTGTTGAAATTATGTTTGGCATGATGAAAATGTGGCATGAAAATTATGTTTGTTTTTACACATTATGTTCAAATTAAGTTTCTAAGACAACATGACAAACGTAAAAAAAAAAATACAAGACAAAAGTAAAAAAAAACTCAAAAAATGACATTTTTGAAAAAAAAAAATGTCAAAGCCCATTGAAGGCCCAAATCCAAAAACTGACCATTTGACACCCGAACCCGAGCCAACGCAACCCGAGCCCACCCGAAACCCGAAAATGCTATAAATCTGAAATTGTTTCAAATGGGTTTGGTACCATTTTCTTACACCCAAAACCCCGAAAACCCGCCCGATGTTCCACCCTAGTGTGGGATATGCATTAGTAGGATGCCCCACCAACTGACATATGCCACAAGGTCTCACTTGCTGACCTAAAGCCATTTGTTGAACCATACTAGTTTACTGCGCAAGCTGCTGTTCTACTTTAGAGTTTGTCTCATTTACTCCCTTAACTGAAACTTCATGACAAACTCCAAACTGTTGGGAGTTGGCTGCCATATTAGAAATTAAACTCCTAGCTGTAGCAGGAGTCCTGTCCACCAATGCTCCCCCACTTGCGGCATCAATCATGCTCCTGTCCAATGGAAATAGTCCTTCATAAAAGTATTGGATCAGGAGTTGTTGACTTACTTGGTGGTGGGGGTAGCTAGCACATAGCCTCTTAAATCTCTCCCAATACTCATATAATGACTCCCTAGTTCGTTGGAAAATGCCACAAATTTCCTTCCTTATACTGCCAACCTTAGATGCTGGGAAGTAACGCTCCAAGAACACTGTCTTCATTTCATTTCAAGTATTAACAGTTCCAGGAGGAAGGTAATAGAGTCATTACTTTGCACCATCCTTCAAAGAAAATGGAAATGCTCTTAATTTTATTTGCTCTTCAGTTACTAATGATGGCTTCATACTAGAGCAGACTATGTGAAACTCCGTCAGATACTTATTCGGGTCCTCTCCTGGTAGCCCATAGAAAGAAGGTAGTAAATGTGTGAGGCCCGACTTGAGTTCAAAGTTAATTTCCAACGCTGGATATTGAATACACAGAGGTTGATGGTCTAGATTTGGCACTACCAACTCTTTCAATGTCTTTCCCTGAGCCATTTGAGACTTAACTGATGTTTCAGAGTCAGAATCGTTGTTAGATGGTAATGGTATTTGTACTGGATTGACTTTCTTTGAAGGATGAAAGAGTGGATTGTCAGTGATAGTCCTTGAAGAGCGAGACACGATGTCTCAAGATATTGCTTTATGGCTTGTAGTCTTTCTTGAGTATCGTCACCAGACATATACACTTGCAATAAAATTTTTTAGACTAGTTAGTATGTAGTTAATTAAATTGAATAATAAAAAGACTTACAATAGTCCCCGGCAACGACGCCAAAAATTTGATGGGTGTCGTATGCCGTATCAAATTTAAATATATATTTTTATTCACGTATACCAGCTACTTTAGTATAGTTGTAATTAAGGGTCGAACACACGAGGATTATGATCAAACTATTATTCAAAATAACAGCTAAATAGAAATTAGATAGGGGTTTTATTTTTAAAAACTGAAAAACATAAAATAAAATAATGATACAAGATTATATAACTAAGGATAGAACAATATTAAAGAAATAGTCAAGAATTACTCTCCACCTTCGACAATCAATCTATCAACAATGACGAATAATACTCCTTATTCCCACTTAAACTATTAACCCTGCAATTACACTTAAGCAGTAAATCATCCCAGCTTCCCTATTATAATTAATTAAAGCTAAGCACTCTTAATTAACCCTTTTTACCCAACAATAAACCCATTAAGCATGCGATCTAATTAACCTAGTGAAAGCATTACACTATGGAAACATGTTAATCTAGGCAACAAATTCATTAAGCATGCAATTCATTTAACTTAGGTTCTATTTTCCATCACAATCAAAATACCTGTCACAATGTCCTAAATGTAATTTATCACTCTACTTAGAATCATAAACTATTAGGTGAATAACAATCCTAAGATGATAGTAGAACAATGAAAAACCCTAATTAGTAGCCATCTAGACAAGATTTTACAAGATTCATAACATTCAAATAGAAAAATAGAAGCAATTTAATATGAGGGAATAGAAGGAATAAAATTCATCAATGCATTCAAGATCTCATGTCTAGGGTTTTGAAATAACCCTCAACTTTAAAGAAAACTACTCCATAATCACATCCATATTCATAAACATAAATATTCAATGAATATAAAAGAATTTTGAGAAGAAAGAAAAACTAGATTGAAGAATGTATATGTTGATGTCTTTTCTCCTCCTCTGCTGTTCTAGCCTCTAAAATTCGCAATCCAAAGTTGTATTCAAAGTTAACCCTATTCCCTTTTATAGCCCATTAAAAATTACATTTAAAAATTAAAATTTTAAGAAAAATGCTATTGCATGTCGCAGCCACTGATTCCTAGTGGTCGCGGCCATGGGATGTTTCTGGGCAGGCTACGCACGGCGACCGTAGTAAGGAGATTATGGTGGTCGCGACCACTACTCTCTAACTCCCAGGCTGCGGCCACAGCCCAAAATCTTCTCACATGTTTTTTCTTCGTAATCTTTAACTTTAAGCTCAAACCTCGTTTAGGGACTTCTAAAACACTTCAAACTTATCACAAACTTCATTTTCTTGACTCATAGCATTGCACATCCATTCCTAACCACAAAAATATATCAAATTCATCAATAATACCTTATAAAATATTTTATGGCTTAAAAATCAAAGACTCATAAAACAAAGCTAAGAACACCTAAAAACACTTGAAATTAACATTATCTAAATGCAAAAGGATAACAAATATAATATCCAAATACCCTTATCAAGCTTCCTAAAATAAACCCGCCAAGTAAAGTAGTGATCACATTGGGGATCACCTCCCAAAAGTTCAAGGTACCAAAGATTTTAGCATGGTTTACCCACACCGCAAGCTGGTGAGCACCTTTATTAAAGTTCATACTAATCCAAACAACAAGAAAATTAAAAGATCTAACCAATTGAAGGACTCTAGTAAAAGTAGCAAAGCTTCTCTACTCTGTGAAATTTTCATTTTCCAAAGCCTTGCACAAATAAAGGCAATCCAAAAATACCAACGATAACAACCCACCATGAAAATAGCGAAAGACAAGACCATCATATCCACTTTAAGAGGGCTATTCATCACTATTGGGGATGTAACAATCATCTCTATTCCATTATCTCAACTTCGGACCACCACACCAGCTGCTCCTATTCCATTTTTGATAGTAGCATCTATTAGAGAATATATATTATTCAATGGAAATAGGGAAAACAAAAAATACAACTCTATGCAAAAATATAATAAACAAGGTAATTGATTAAAGAAATGTTACAACTCAATTGCAATAGATACAAATAAAATAGAAAGATGTAGAAGAAGAAGAATACAACTCAAAGCATAAATAATACAAATAAAGATGTAGACTAGAATAAAGAAATAAGAACAAAAGAAATAAAGAATAAGAAAAGAACAAGAACTCTCACACAGCCAAAGTGTAGAGTAGTGGGAATCACCAAATTAAACAAGGTACAAGAAATTTGTCCAAAAGCTTATTTCCTCCTATTCTCTAAGCACTAAAGGACTCTCAAGTATGGAAATAGGTCTCTGGAATTATCAAGCCTTTTGGTGTATTTTCTAGCCAAATGCTTTGTGGATAGAAAATGGTATGTCTTACAAGTGAGCATTAGGCTCCTATTTATAGAGTTTTGAGACACCTTTTGAATTTCAAATTCCACCAACCCTATTGGTTGTTAACAATGTTTAATTGGATATTTATGGAATTAAAATGAAGATTTGTGAGTTACTTAGTTTGTTGAAAACGTTCAAATTGAAAAAAATTACAAAATGGAATTTGGCTGCCAACACCCCAGGCCGCAGCCTGAGACATTCCAGGTTGTGCCTGGGATGCTCTTGGCCGCGGCCTGGAGGCTGTTACACTCTCGCAATTTTGCACATTTTCTCAAAACGTCTCAATATCTTTCCCACATGATTTTGTAGCCTTCATACACCTAACGGGAGTTAAAAGCATATATTCAACAGCCATATCACATTATGGCTTATGAAATTCAATCTCAAAATGTGTAACTCTCAATTTACACATTATTGGGTGATATTTGGAAGTTACAAATTTGTAGCTAATTTTGTAAGTCCAAAATATGTTACACTTGGACACACACATATGTCCAATTTAGTAACTCTCAATATTATGTTACAAAGTGTGACAAATCACATTTGTTACATTATTTAATCTAATATTATATTATCTAAAATAACATAACATTCCCCCACTTAGATTAAATAATCACTTCTTGTAACACTTATTTAATCAATCAATCATTATATTAAAATATATTCCTCCACTTGATTAAATAATTACTCTCTATTTAGGAACCATTGCATTAGTGCATAAGGTAAAGTGTCTTTCAACTTGAACTTTACCATAGTGTAATTATCACAAAGTTTGTTGAAATTTTGATTGCCGAAGCATTGAACCACTGTTCCTTGATAACAAATTGATGGTAACACACACACACACCTTTGCTATGTTCGCTTGAGACCTCAATGTCTCACTTTGCACCGTTAATGGCCATGTGCACATTCCATTCATAAACTTTTCTTGAGAATGACTCTCACTTCTCATGAGGGGCAGCACCACCCCTAGGTCTATATAGGTAGTTACCCTAAAATACTTGTCTTCTCAAGACTGAGTTCTATTAAAAAAAAACATTTCAGTTTTAACCCTCATTTTGGTAGCACACTAGTGCTCATTTCTCAGATGGGACACAATTTGAGTACTACTAATATTCACTTGATTGACTTGTTATTACCTATTGAACTTAATACTAGTTAGGTAACTAGTATTAAGATAGGTTACCATCAATTGTGAATCTCTTTAGGGAGTCTAAGTCTCATCCCTTGAGATGTAGAAATGATTCCATTTGAGTCATTTATTTTCTCATGTATGTATACTTAATCACTCTCTTATTATTTTATTGAACCTTTGTGCTAGCTATACTTTGATTAAAATAGTTACACCTCTTGATGAATATTTTGCTATTTTGATAAATGTGTTTGGTTGGCTAGTTGGATGGTTACTATCTTGTTGAGTAAAATGTTTATGTTCTGGTGTGCTTGATCATGCTTGATTCTATATTATTCCTGACTCCCCAGAACTTAGTGTTTTATTCTAGGTGATCTTCATTATGTTTACCAGCAATCGTGGTAGTTGTGTTGGCAGCTTAAGCCAACTGTTTTATTTTTCTAGTGATGAAGACCTTAGAGACCAGTTAGAAAGTGAAGGTAACCCCGTGACAGTAGTAGACTATGACGAGGATGCTTTTAGAGATTATTACAATAGGGTGGGGCAACAATGATGAGCCTATAGATGGTGGCAAACCTGGCCTCCCTCTTTCAAACTCCAATCCCCACTCTTTAGTCCTCCTAGATGAGCTACCGGTGATCCGTCAACATTTTAATATCCCTCTTTACTTTGATATTCATGCTCCTGCCCTTTGTGAGCGAGCTGACTGGAACTTGCCATGCTGAGTTTGTTTATATGAACTCCCATTTAAGGAGGGTTTTCGACTCCCTATCCCTAGTCCAATATTAGAATTATGTTCTTACCATAGGATTTCCCCTGGCCAGCTGATGCCTAAGGCTTGGAGGGTGATAATGGCTCTTGAAGTCACGTGTGAGATGCATAACATTACTTTGAGGGTGGGTGAGTTGTTGGAAGATTATTATTTGAAAAAGCATGTTCAGGATAAAGGTAGGTATTAGTTGACTTGTAGAGGAAATAAAGGGTCATTAATTCCTAACATTAAGTCTGGTGATAAAAGATGGAAGCAAAATTATTTCTTTGTTTCTCTTGACCATTTGGGGTTACCAGCTGACTTAGAGATACCCTTTGCATGGACCCCTAGATGTGAGTAATTGTTATATTTTGCCTTGATTGTAAATTTTTTTTATATCTTATCTGATTGACTTGCTCTTTTCATCTCGCATGTATAATTTCCATTGGGTACCTTTAGGATTTAAGAGGGGCAGTTGACCGAGTTGCTCAGGTGTGCTGCCTTTCTGACCTAGATCGTGATTGGAGGTACCTTTAGTTTGAACCGGTGTTACGTTCAACATCCCCGAAGGTATTCCTCTTCCTCAGAATCGAGCTCACTCCTGTATTGTTCTCCTCAGGAAATGTCTTGAATTTTTAGGATATGAGCCTACTTTGTCGACTCAAGTATGGGTGAATGAACGGTTGCATGCAGACCAAGATATGTCTCAACCTTTCATGGTTTCGCTATCTAGTTCGAATGCCTTAGAGCACCTGCACTAACGTAAAGCATCAGCTAAGAGCAGTTCATGTGCGAAATAGGAGGCTATACCTACAATTCCGTTCCCGACCTCCACAGGTCGTCAAAAAGAATAAGAAAAGAAGGGTGACTCCTGCTGAGTCATCTGACCCTTTTAGTGATACGGTCGAGTTGTCCTTCCCCCCATCTACTGTGGCTTATTCTGACATGGGGCCTCATCTTGGGGAGTTAGGGAAGATCTTATGGTCTGAGGACAAGATTCAAATGGATGCAGTCGGGCTGGATGGGTCGATAGACTCAGCTATCTCTCACTCCTTTCAGGTATGACTTAGCTTTAGACCTGTGTTTAAACCTTCTTGTATGTTTGTTTAAGCTAACTTGTTAGGAGTTTTTATTGGCTCATTGGTATGTATGGCAGGGTCTTCAAGGGTTGATGTATGCTAAGGGAGGGCTGAAAAAGGTGCAGAAGTCTTTGAAAAAGGTGATGGGTGAATGAAATGAGCTCCGTACCAAGTTAGAGGCATCCCAGGATGAGGTTACCCGACTTCAAGAAGAGTTGAAAACTCAAATCGATACCAATGCAACTGATGTCAATCACCTGAACACTACCTTAGCCAACCTTGATAGAGCTAAGGCGAGAGTCACCATGTTGGAGGACCGTTTGGAAGTGACGACTTTAGAGACTGAGATCCAGCTACGCGGGCAGATGGCTATGGAGTATCGCGATGGGAAGGTTGGTGGGTGGAACCTCTCCAAGTTCATTTCGGATTATGAAGAGTATGAGAAGATGAAAGTTGCTGAGGTAGCTCAAGCTGACGGGCTGGCTGCTTCCCTTGGACACTTGTCTACTAATGATTACCCTATGGATGATTGATCCTTGTTCTTGGTTGTTTTATAGACCTTTGTCTATTTCTGTGTTTCATTATGTATTCTTGTCTTAAGTAGTTCTCTATGTTGTTGTATGTTCTAAAGGGTGAAAGACTTAGTTGCTTTATCAAGCACCATTTGACTTGTCCGGTTGCTCCGGTCAATATGTTTGTTATATTACTTGGACTACTCTACATTATCCTCTAGTGTAAGTTTAATGCACCTTGTGGATTATACTTAGACTTGTGACTTAATTTCTCAATGTTTCTAGATGTGTGTTTTCTCCCCCTCTTTAATATTTCTTAAAGCTATGTTGTCTTGGACGAGTTGCCTGGACATCTCAGTTTATCCCCAAAATTTTAGTTCGATGACGTGGCAATCATAAGTGACAAGTGGCAGTGCATGGTCAGTAAATGGCACATCAATACTCAATAAATATGTTGGCTCTTCGGAGTTGTGATAAAGTGATCTGACCGACCTGATAGAATTTCTGTCCGACCGGTAAAGATTTTTGACTGACTAGTCACCTGTCTTGGCTGACCAGTGGAGTGCTTGGACGACCAGTGGAGTGTTTGGCTGACTAGTGAAGTGCTTCGACGACCAGTGGAGTGTTTGGCTGACCAGTGAAGTGTGTGGCTGACCAGTGGAGTGTTTGGCCGACCAATCATCTGTTTTGCCCGACCAGTATAGTGTTTTGTTAGACCGGAAATGTGTCATGCTAGACCAGAGGTGTGCTAGAGGAGTGCTTTGCTTTTACCGACCAGAGATGTGCTAGAGGTGTGTTTTGCCAATTAGAGGTGCTTGCCTATGTCCTCAGTAACAGCTTCAACCCGAATCATTCTCAACTGCTGCGAGAATCTCTCAGATATCCCGGAATAATAGCTATATTATTGTAATTTAAATTCATTTATATTTGGCTAATTAAAGTCTGTTGGAAGAACGAAGGACCCGGTCAAAGGAAATATCTGATGTACGATCCATGAGCCTATAAATAAATGGCTCATGGCATCATTTTGGGGGATCTGATCTTTTTAGACTGAGGAAAACTCTCTAGTTTGGAAACTTTGGGACTGTTACTTGGGGCATTTTCTGAGAGAGTTTAGAGAGAGAAACTATGTATTTTTCTACTTACACTTAAGAAACTCAGTTGACTCAAGTTCATCTGATCTTAAGTGTAGGATATATATATCACAACTCCAAGTGGATTAGGCTATTATCAATAAATTGGGGCTGAACCACTATAAAATTACCAGTGTCGTATTTTTCTCTTGAAGGTTTATTGTAGTTTTGACGTCTACTCTTCGTTGGCCAAAATCGTGGTCAACATTTTGGTGCTTTCATTGAGAGCCTGAAGACAAGAAACACACGACTATCATATCAAGATGGCACCTAAGAATACCAATGTGGCATCCAAAAAGTCAGGCACGTCAAAAGAGCCTGCTAGATCAGAAGGTCCTGGACCACAGAACCCAGAGACTGAGCCCAGGGTCTTTCTCGAGGAGACCACTCCAAAAGTTGAACAACTCCAGGAAGCAATAGGCGCTTTCTAAGAGGAGATGATGCAATTCAATGCTCAACAAGAGTCTTTCGCTGAAGAGATGGCCAAGCAGAGAGATGCGTTAGAGCAGCAAAGGCTTGATATGGAGGCCAGAAGCGAAGAGCTCAGACAACGACAGGAGGACGTCAACCGGAGACATCGTTAAGCAGCACTTGCTCTAGAAGCAGCTACCAAATTGGCCCAAGACAATGCTCAAGTCGCGGCACAAGCAGCCACACAGGGAGCAAGAAATAATAATGATGGTCGGAGGACCACTGACAGACCCAATTCTCGGGGACCGGACAGAAGCAGGAGTAACCCCCCTGGTCGGGAAGATGATGGGGTCCGATCCGGAACTGCCTCGATGTAAAGGGATAAGTCTAGAACCCCCTCCAGGAGCCACCGATCAGAAACTTCTAGATCAGGGAGTCACCGACCGCGCAGTAAAAGGACTCCACCTAGGCAGGATCAGACCAGGACTCCTCGAGATAAGAGGACTTCACAGTTCAAAGATGGGCATGGTCATGATGAGGCTGATAGTCATCACACCGAACAGTCAAAGGATAAAGAAGACAACAACCCACAAGGAGGAAGAGACTGCCCAGGACATACCAAAAAGCCTCCACTGCACCCCAGTCAGCAGCGTAGTGGGAGAGAGCAAGTCCCGCGTAGTAAGCCCTCTGAAAAATCGAAGAGTACGGTGTTCGATCGGGTAGGAGAGCATGCTTCTCGGAAGGATCTAAGGGACATTATCACCAACAAGAGGAGGACCGTCCCGGTCGAAGGGAAAAATTTGAACCGCCCTACCAGTCAAGTAGAAATACTTGACAACAGTGCACCAGATGTTAATGCCCGACCAGGCGTTAAAGACCTTGGAACTTCGTCAGTTGCACCAGCCATCCAAGCCCAGCTTGACGTGCTAACGGCTGTAGTGCAAGGTTTGTCAAAATGACCTTCCGGGATGGATGCAATAGACCACCGGAGTGGCAGCCCATTTTGTGCCCGGATTAGAGCAGGCCAGCCGCCGGCAAAATATAAAGCACCGGTTCTGCCAGTATATACAGAAAAGGCAGATCCCATCAGATATGTTGGGAAATTCGAGGACCAGATGGAACTGCTTGGGTTAAGTGACGATTACTGGTGTAGAGTCTTTCCAACCACATTATCTGATACTGCCCAAGAATGGTATTGGAAGTTTAAGCCGAATTCCATTACCTCTTGGGAAGCATTCAGGAAGGAGTTTTGTAGACTATTCAGCACTGCTCAGACTCCACCAGTTTATGCCAACCACTTTGCAGATATCAAGCAAGAAAAAGATGAGTCTTTAAAGAATTATATACAGAGATTTATGATAGAAGCCAATAGAGCAACTGCTGTAGGCGACGAGGGGAAGTTGGTTGCCATATCTGCTGGGATAACTTATCGGAGCCCTTTGTGGGATAGTATACATAGAAATCCAATTTCAACACTTCAACAATTTCTTGACCGAGCAAACAAGTATATGAAATTGGATGATGTAATCGAGAAAGAGGAGAATGGCATAAACAATCCGGGCGGATCAACTGACCCTCTTAAGAATGATGGAAAGAAACGTGGAAATAACAGGTTTGACCACCATGAGGAAAAGAAAGCAAAGTTGAGTTCAAATGAAAAGCCAACCAAGTATGAGCCTCAGTTCACTAATTAGACCACTCTCTCGGCCAACCGAGTGGAAATATATCTTGTTAGTCATGAAGAGATTCCCTTCAAGAAACCTTCACCCATCAGGAAAGAGATGAGGAAGAGAGATATGAATAAGTTTTATCGTTTCCATGGAGATTATGGTCATGACACGAATGAATGCAATCACCTCAAGGACAAGATAGAATTTCTTCTCGTGTCGGGCAAGTTGAGAAAGTACCGGGCAGAGACACCCCAAGGAGAAGGAGGCAGCAGCAATCCTGGGTTCAAATGACAAAGATCTCCACCCTTGCAGCCTGGGCCTGTGGACTTTACCTTAGACACTATATGTGGAGGTCCAAATTTGGCTGAAGATAGTAACAAAACAAGGGAGAGGTATGCCCAGACACTTCGACAAGAGCAGGACTGCTAGGATCAGATTTGGTGAACGGAGCCTGATCGGAAACCACTGGAGTGGCGAGCATCGGAGGATATATTATCACTAAATACCGCTTTCAGAGTGGTAGTTTAATTTCAAGTTGTTTAACTTGTTATTTAAATTTGGTTTATGAGCTGGTTATTTGCTGACCAGTCAGCTATTATTGAACAATTTTTGTTATTTCAGACTCGTTATTAGACACATTTTGTCCTTTTTTAATTTACGAGTAATAAAAGAGATTACGCGCAGCGTGGTCGATTCTTGCTACAAATGTGCATGTGTGTTAATTATCCGAACAATGTTCAACTGGTCAGTAAAATCGGACAGTGTTCAACTGGTCGATACATTCGGGCAGTGTTCAACTGCTCGAATATTTTCCATATATTCTATGTGTTTCATGAGTAATTAGCTGCTCGAACAGATTCGGTCAAGTAGCAAGTGATTAAGAGTCTTTCAACCCTCAATCACTTGGGGGGCACATGGGGTATACTGGTATATAATTTAACACAGGCAATAAGAGCACGAGTTAAGATATCCGTTTTTAGGCTGACTTGTAAATTTTTGAATACCAAAAAGGCCATTAAGCTAACTTGTTTGACAAAGCTTAAGTAACTTGGAAATTTTTAAAATTTCAAGTTAGAAGCAAATATTCGTGTGACAATGAATATTATGCTCATAAAATGGTAGAGCAATAAGAGTGTGAGAAAGTATACTTAGTAGGGACTTATGAAATGTCTGGAATTTCTAAGTTAGAAAACTAAGTACTCATGCGAAAATATAAGGCATACATCAGAGTGACTTTACTATTCACAAAAAACTTATAATGTTTTAAGTCTAAAAAGACTTAGAATGTTTCAAGTTAGCAAAGAAAAGTAAAGTATAAATGCCAATAGCTCGACTGACGAGAAAAATATCAAAGCTGCTATGCAACAATTGTCTTCACAAGAATAAAGAGTAAACTACTAGCCAGGAACAAAGTTTAGCTGATCAGGTGCAAAGTTTTCCTGGTTGAGAGAGCAGATACAACTTCCCTGGTCGGTTGAGCATATATCACTGGTCGAGTAGGAAACACTATTGTTGAGCATGACTAACAGTGATGAGTCCCTGGAGTGAACCAAACAAACACGACCAAATAAATGCAAAGAAAAAATATTTTCTACCCAGTAAAATATTTTCTCTGATCAGTAAAATATTTTACTACCCAGATAAAAAGTATGAGAGCAACAATAATAGTCAGAAATTTTTGGTGCCCAAATGCATGAACTTTGAATTTTTTTCACAAGCCCGAAAGCATGCAAAACCAAGCAACCAGGCGCGCGGCCGTGCTGCTGCAGGTGCGTGCCAAGTGGCCATGCTGTCTCTGAGCGGATGGCCACATTCCCGAGCGGCTACGCAGCATGTCCGAGAGGCTAGGAGAGCCGTGTGTTCGAGGATCTAGGCGTCTGAGGAGCTGCTGCAGGTGCGTGCCGAGTGGCCATGCTGTCTACCCGAGCAGATGGCCATGTTCCCAAGCGGCTGTGCGGCGTGTCCGAGCAGCAGGGGCGCTGGTCCAAGCAGTTTGCCAAGCATCCGAGTGGAGGGAAGCTACATGGTGTCCGATTGGTTGGGTGGTGGCTGAGAAAATGCCGAGTGTGTCCGAGCAGGCCCGCGCGCGTCCGAGTGTTGGGGTGCATGTCCGAGGAGTTTTTTGGGCATCCGAGAAGCTGCGTCCAAGCAGATGGTGGCTGCGTGTCCGAGTAGTTGGGGCTGCATCTGAGCGGATGGTGGCTGCATGTCCGAATAGCTGGGGTTGCGTCCGAGCGGATGGTGGCATGTGTCCGATTGGATGGAGGCAAGTGTTCGAGCGGCTGGGGTGCATTCGAGGAGTAGCATTGCCAAGAAGCTGTTTGGGTTTCGAGGCACAAGGCTTCCGAGGGACAAAAGAAATTTGATCGGTTGGGAATGGTAAAAGAAACAAGTTTGATGGGCTAAAGGAAACGTTTGATCATGGGTTTAATTCAAAAGTGAAAGCTACTGACCGAATGGAAGCTTTTGGATGACCTCAAAAACATTTTGCTAGAGAAAAAGTTTATCATACGAGTAAATCATATAATAAACTTAGGGGGCAAATGTTATCCCCAAAATTTTAGTTTGATGACGTGGCAATCAGAAGTGACAAGTGGCAGTGTATGGTCAGTAAATGGCACATCAATAGTCAATAAATGTGTTGGCTCTTTGGAGTTGTGATAAAGTGATCTGACCGACCTGATAGAATTTCTGTCCGACTGGTAAAGATTTTTGACTGACCAGTCACCTGTCTTGGCCGACCAATGGAGTGTTTGGCTGACTAGTGAAGTGCTTGGACGACCAGTGGAGTGTTTGGCTGACCAGTGAAGTGTGTGGCTGACCAGTGGAGTGTTTGGCCGACCAATCATCTGTTTTGCCCGACCAGTATAGTGTTTTGTTAGACCGGAAATGTGTCATGCTAGACCAGAGGTGTGCTAGAGGAGTGCTTTGCTTTTACCGACCAGAGATGTGCTAGAGGTGTGTTTTGCCAATTAGAGGTGCTTGCCTATGTCCTCAGTAACAGCTTCAACCCGAATCATTCTCAACTGCCGCGAGAATCTCTCAGATATCCCGGAATAATAGCTATATTATTGTAATTTAAATTCATTTATATTTGGCTAATTAAAGTCTGTTGGAAGAACGAAGGACCCGGTCAAAGGAAATATCTGATGTACGATCCATGAGCCTATAAATAAATGGCTCATGGCATCATTTTGGGGGATCTGATCTTTTTAGACCGAGGAAAACTCTCTACTATGGAAACTTTGGGACTGTTACTTGGGGCATTCTTGGGGCATTTTCTGAGAGAGTTTAGAGAGAGAAACTATGTATTTTTCTACTTACACTTAAGAAACTCAGTTGACTCAAGTTCATCTGATCTTAAGTGTAGGATATATATATCACAACTCCAAGTGGATTAGGCTATTACCAATAAATTGGGGCTGAACCACTATAAAATTACCAGTGTTGTATTTTTCTCTTGAAGGTTTATTATAGTTTTGACGTCTACTCGTCGTTGGCCAAAATCGTGGTCAACAGCTTCCTTATAAAAAAAATAATTGGAGGTTGTGGGGGCTGTGCTCCATAGAGCTACCTACATACCCTTTGCAGGGATCAAGCCCAAATGTAGTTTTGATTCTCCATACATAATAGTGTTAGTATGTAGCTTGGATGAAGATCTCGTAAGACCATTGAACAAAGTTGATAAAAGAAGACTAGGTAGAGTTAAGAGTGATACTATTTTAGGTGAACAACATTCCAATTGTTATTGATGTCTCATCCATCTTGAGTTTGTAGCTTGTATGCTTCATGTTCGACTACCTTAGTGACCAGGTATGGACCTTCCTAGGTTGGGGCTAGCTTACATGCTCATGCTTCCTTAGTATTTTAGAACACTCAATCCAATACCTAGTCTCCCACTTTGAATTTTCAAGTGCAGATGTTCTTGTTGTAATGTCTAGCTACACTTTGCTGGTAGGCTGAGACTCATAAAAGTGTTTTTCCCTTTTCTCATCGACAGTGTCGGGTTCATGGCACATGTTATCCTAGTATTCTTTGTCAGTTGTTAATTCATATCTGGTTGTCGAAACTTCACTCTCGGTGGGGATGACTGCTTCCATCCCACAGGCTAGTGAGAATGGTGTTTCTCCTGTTGAAGTCCTGGCTGTGGTTTGATAAGACCATAAGACTCTCGGCAACTCGTTGGCCCACCTTCCCTTAGCCATCTCAAGGCACTTCTTGATGGTTTTCATGATTGTCTTGTTGGATGAATTTACTTGTTTGTTTGCTTGGGGATACCTTGGTGTTGAGAAGCTAAGTTTAATGTTCGAAAACTTGCAGAAGTCTTGAAAGTCAAAGCTTATGAACTGCGACCCATTGTCTGTCACAATCTCCTTAGGCACTCTGTATCCGCATATC
Source organism: Humulus lupulus (assembly GCF_963169125.1). Classification (NCBI taxonomy): domain Eukaryota; kingdom Viridiplantae; phylum Streptophyta; class Magnoliopsida; order Rosales; family Cannabaceae; genus Humulus; species Humulus lupulus. The sequence continues at coordinate 264,814,616 of NC_084793.1, forward strand.
ACATTTTTCCATATGAAGTTCTTAACTTCTCAATCCTTTACTTGGTGGAATGCTTCTACCTCAATTCACATGCTGAAGTAGTCTATAGCAATGAGCATGTACACTCTCTGACCTGGTGCAATTGGGAGCTTGCCAACTATGTCCATCCCGCATTTCATGAATGGCCATAGGGAGGTGATGGATATCAGGCATTCTGAAGGTTGATGAGATACTTGAGCGAACCTTTGGCACTTGTCATAGCATCTTGCATGTGCAGAGGAGTTTGCTCTCATGGTTGGCCAATAGTATCCTTATGTCAAGGATTGGTGTGCTAAGCTTCATCCTCCATAGTGATTTCCACACTCCCCTTCATGTAGCTCAGCCAGTATGTACTTTGCCTCTATAGGGTTAATGCATCTTAAGTATGGACTAGAATAGAATTATTTGTAAAGTTTACCTTGTATGATAGTGAAGTGGGCTGACTAAGCGTTGACTCAACGTGCATCGTTCTTGTCCTCAGGTAGTGTGTCTTGCTTCAGATACTCAAGTATTGGGGTCATCCATGTCTGCTCGATAGAGACGTCGTTTATTTTCTCCTCTTTTTCCTTCCAGACAGCTGGCCACTGGAGACAGACTACTGGTATTGTCTTGGGGCTGGTTGTCTGGATGGAGGATCCCAGGTTGGCTAGTGTGTCTGCATGAGTGCTCTCCCTTCTCGGAACTTGGTTGATTGTGAACTCATCAAAGCCTGATTGCAACTCCTTGGTCTTGTTGAGGTAGGTTGTCATCTTATTATCCTGGACCTGGTAGTTGCCTTGCATTTGATTGACTACCAGTTGAGAATCGCTAAAGACATTAAGTCATTTGATTCCCATTTCCTTGGCTAGTCCGAGTCTTACTATCATTGCTTCATACTCTACTTTGTTATTGGTGGCCTTGAATCCACATCTGACTACTTGCTCTATTATGTCGCCTTGAGGTGAGGTCAGGAAAAGTCCAAGTCCACTTCCTCTTGTGTTGCTTGAGCCATCTACGTATAATTTCTAGATGTCGGTTGGTTGTCCCTCGGTTAGGCAATATAACTCTCTTTCTACCTGCATTTGCATGGTAGGCGTAAAATTCACAACAAAATCAGCCAATACCTGAGATTTTAGGGAGGTTCGTGGTCTGTATGTCACATCATACTCATTGAGCTCCACTGCCAACTTAGTCAGTATGCCTGACAGTTTTGGCTTGTGCAGAATAGTCTTAAGTGGGAAGGTGGTTAGGAGCACTATTGGATGGCACCAGAAGTACAGGCGTAACTTCCTTACTGCGTGGATGAGTGCCAATGCGAGCTGACTGTACTGTGTCTCAATGTCCAGTTGGGATTTGCTTACATAATAGACTGGGTACTGCCTACCTTCGTCCTCTTGGATTAGGACCACATTAACTGGTGTCTCGGATACGACCAGGTAGATGAACAGGGTCTCATTGTCTTTTGGCTTTGATAGCAAAGGTGGGTTGGTCAGGTAGTGTTTGATTTCAACCAAAGCTTCCTCGCACTCTGTTTTCCACTCGAATGTTTTTTACTTCCTCAATGTGTTGAAGAAAGGATGGTATTGTTCAGATGACTTTGAGATGAACCGGCTAAGCACACTGATATGTCCAGTTAGCTTCTGCACTTCCTAAATGCATGTTGGAAAGGGGATTCTTTGGATCAAATCTATTTGTGTTGGGTTGGCTTCAATTCCTCTTTGAGTAACCAGGTAGCCAAGGAATTTTCCTACATTAACACCAAAATAACACTTAGTTGGATTCAATTTCATGTTATATTTTCTAAGAACATCAGATGACTATTTTAAATGATTGATGTGGTCCTATGCAATAAAGGATTTGACGAGCATGTCGTCGATGTAGACTTTCATAGTCTTCCCCAGCAAGTCAACAAACATCTTGTTCACTAAACGTTGGTAAGTCACCCCTGCATTCTTTAATCCGAATGGCATGACCTTGTAGCAGAATATGCCCAGGTTGGTCATTAAAAGGTTGTCTTCTCTTGGTTGTCTGGGTGCATTAGGATCAGGTTGGTCATTATGCATCCATGAAGCATAGGAGTTCATGACCGGCTGTGGCGTCTACTAGCATGTCTATGTGTGGAAATGGGAATGAATCCTTAGGGCACACCTTGTTGAGGTCTGTAAAATCAATGCACACTCGCCACTTGCCATTCTTCTTCTTTACAATTACCGCATTGGCTAGCCATTTAGAATAGTGCACCTCCTTTACGATTCCATTCTCAACGAGCTTCTGGACTTCTTTGTTGATTGCCTTGTTCTTTTCAGGGGCGAACTTTCTTCTCTTTTGCTTCCTTGGTGGGTAGTTTGGGTCAACCTGCAATTTATGAAAAATAATATTGGGGTCAATCACAGTCATGTCTGCATGGGACCAAGCAAAACAATCATAATTATCATAAAGGAATTCGATAATCTTTGTTCTAATGTCAAGGTCTAGCCTCGATCTGATTTGGACTTTTTGGTCTGGGAAGTTTGGATGGATCTGGACTTCATCTAACTCCTCCATGTCAGGCTAGTCAAGTTGTGAGTTAGTCGGTCTGTCTTGTTGTAGCTGCTATGATTGGCCTTCATGGTAGTATGGTAGCATGCCCTTGAATCTTTCTGCTTCCCTCTGAGCTCCTTCACCCCCCACTTGGTCGGGAACCTCAGCACTTGGTGGTAGGTTGAAGGAACGACCTCCATTTCATGTATCCAAAGTCAGCCCAGTATGACGTTGTAAGCAGAGGGAGAGTCTACCACCAGGAACCTTGTGCATAGATTGACTTCTTCAGCATAGATAGGTAGCTCAATCTCCCCCACTGTGTTCTTTTGTTCTCCGCTGAAGCCGATGAGGACATTAGTCTTTTTTACGATCTTCGATTCGTCTATCCCCATTTCCCTAAGGGCACTTGAAAACAAATCATTGGATGAACTGTCATTATCAATGAGTATACATTTAGTTAAAAAAATTGTCAACATAAATTGCATTAACAAGAGCATCACGATGTGGATTAAGAAGTCTAGTAGACTCTAATATCGAAAAACTGATGGTTTGAGCTGGCGTGATTGTTGTTGTCTTTTCTGACTCGTTGGCCTCCCATTTGGTCCAATTGGTTTACCTGGTATGTCTCTTTGTTGTTGAATGGGTGACTCCGCTTACCTCAAAGCCACATGTTATCATGTTGACGGTGCATTCATGAGTGGGTGGTCATGGTATAGTCATCTCTATTTGATTGTCAGGTCTGTCACTTCATTGGAATGTTCTTTTGCCTTTATCTGTGAGGAGTTCAGTTAGGTGTCCTCGCTTTAACAAGTTCGAAACTTCAAGTTTCAAAGCAATTCACTCATCCGTCTAGTGACCATGGTCTGCATGTAAGTCACACCACTTGGAGCTGTACCTCTGGTCAGCTGGCATTCTCAACTTCTTGGGCCACTTTACTTTGTCTCCAAGTCCCCTGAGTGCCACCACAACTTTTGATGGTGATATTGAGATATTGTACTCTGGTATTTTAGGTCCATCTTAGGGGTGTGTCTCAGATGAATGGTTGTATTCCCTTCATCTATTCTCTGGTCTACTGGGAGATGGGTATGGTTTGGACCGTCTGCCACTCTATCATCTGTCCACCCTTGAGTCTCTTCAAGTGTCCTTTCGTGGGGAGGATAGGTAGTAATTGACTTCGTCTTCCTCCCATTTGATTTGTGCCCATTCCTTGGCCGGTCCATCTTCCATGGTTTTGCAGGGATACTTGGTAAGTTCTTTGTATGTGTCCGAGTCATAGCGAAGCCCTTTTCGGAAGGCTGAGATAGTTGTATGCTGATTACAGTTGGTAATGGATTCCTTCTCCTTGTTGAAACAACCTACGTAGTCACTGAGAGGTTCATCATGCCACTAGACTATGACATACATGTCTTTCGTAGACTTCTCGAGTTTCCTGCTATTGGCAAATTGCTTAACATGAGTGTCAGTTAGCTGTGCAAAAGTGGAAATAGAATTATTAGGTATATTTTTTTACCATTGGAGGGCTGGCCCAATCAGACTGGAACCAAACCCCTTACACATGCATGCCTCCCTCATGTTATTGTCACGTAGAATGGCTACAGTAAAAATCCTCTATCTGTATTGGGTGATGTGGTCATTAGGGTTAGACATCCCATCGAACATCTTCATGTGAGGGAAGTTGAACTTCTTAGTCATTTTGACCATTGCTATATTGTCCACGAACGGGGAATCAACATAGCAACTTGCTGGCGAGTTTGGTTAAATATAATGGTTAAGATGTCTACACGATGAGGTGCAAAACACTTAATGATTTTCAATTAAGGTGAAGTGAAAATATGAGATTGTGTAGAAGGCATCCAAAAGTGATTTTATGGGTCTAAAGTGATAAATCAGGTATCCAAACATTCTCAAAAAGTTTGGTAGCATTTGGAGCAATTTTACGACCTTTGGAGGGGTCCAAAGTCAGAGGGGGTGGTAATGTGTCGCCCCCTAAGTGGCGTAGCATCACCAAAACGCTAAGGACTTCAAAAGCCCCAGCAGGTGATGCATCGCCTGCTAGTAGGTGATGTATCACCTGGGTTGCCTTTTAGGGTCATACAGTTATGTAAAATTATCCGAATGATGTGTTTTAAATGCTCTAATCCTATTGGTTAGACTAATGAAGATGCCTACACTATAAATATGGATTATTAGAGTTGTAAAGCCTTGATCACACTTTCCAAATCTCCCTCTCTCTCTCTAGCTCTGAAGACCAAAGTTTTCTCCAAGAAACTTATCAAGGTTTGCTTGATTTGCATGATATTTAAGGCTTGTTTATTCCAAAAATCTCATTCTACTTAGTTGAAGCTTCAAGCAATAAGGGAAGGCTTGGAATAGATATTTCGAACAACAATATTCTTATTGTGTATAGCCTTAGAATTTCGTCAAGTTTGAAGATTCAAGTTGCTCCAAATCAAAGGTTGTGTCTATCTAACCCTAACTTTGTTTTGTGTTACTCTAGTGTGTTTTCATTGTTAGCATTGATGATTAAATATATCTAAGTTCATCTTATCATCATTTAGTTTCTTATATTCAAGATTGACATTCATATCATGAATATGTTTCTCTGATTATCAAGATTTGCATTCGTACTTTGAATAAGGTTCTTAATTAGCATTTAGGGTTTCAAATATTGAAATATTCCTATTATTATTTGTTGATTTGTAAAGTGTAAAGCCATATATTCCCAACAATCAAAATCTCTATTTCTAATTACTTTATTTTTGTGTTTTGCATAATCAACAATGATGGAAATTTGTTCGTCTTCTACAACATTCAAATCCTTGTTTTAAGATTTTGTTTTGTTGAACACATAACCATGAAAGATCAAATAAAGTTATATTTGAATATGCTCTACATGAATGTGGATATGGATTCAAAGTCTTTATCAACAAAGGAAGATACAACTCAATGGGATTACATACTCAATAAGATTGGTATCTTCAAATTCCTTATTTCTAAATGTGTAAATTTCAAGAATTTCAATGAAATGTTCTTGCTGCCATATTTTGTGAGTTTGATATTATTTTTTATATTCAAGGGTGATTGTTATACTTGTTTTGTTTGTAAAGTTATTGATCATCACGTGAGATATGGTAATTGTAAAATTAACCATAATGAGATTAGAGTTAAGGCAATTGATGTTGAGATCATTTGTAACGTCCCAAAATTCCTAATAAGGCTTAGTGCCTTGATTAGTGTACTGGGAGGACATAATTGGATTTATCTATGATATTTGTGATTTTATTGAATGTTTATATGTGAATATGTAAATTACATGAGTTATATTATGATATAATTTTTTTATGCATGTTTATGGTATTAAATGTGCTTATAGGTCGTTTTAGTTAAAAAAGGCATTTTCGTAATTTTGACCCGTTGAGGGTATATCTGTAATTTTATGTGCTATATGTTTAAGGCCACATTATTATGTGGATATATTTGAGATATTCAGCATGAATCAATCCTTTTGAGCAAGTTAGCGAAAAAGTTACAACGGGAATAATTACCCGGCTCGGGGTGAGACTAGGGGTATTTTGGTAATTTTATGAATTACAAGCAATTATTGGGATATGGGATATATTTGAGAAAGATATTAGTATCTGAAGGATTAGTGGATTAATTGGGAATTTTAAGTGTAATTGGAGGTTTAGGGGGAATTGGTGTCGAATGACCATAGTGCCCTTGGGGGTTAACTATGAGATTCATTGGGTGAAGGGGTATTATGGTCTTTTTGACCATTAGGTTGAGTGAGACTAGGCTAGTGCTGGACACTTGATCATTTCACGTACACAGCCTTTGTCTCTCTCTCTCTCTCTCTCTCTCTCTCTCATTGCTCTCTTTGGTATTTTGAGAAACTCTTCCTAGAACACTAAGCCTAGAAGTGATCTAAGTTGGAATTGAAGCTTATGGTTGAGGATTGGAGGTTGCTAAGGGGTCACCATCAATTAGGAGATTCGAAGTTTCAGAGGAATTAAAGGTTAGTTGTTGCTTCTTTTGTGCTAGCTGGTTTTGGGAAGTTCTTGAGAGAAAATGGGGATTTTGATGAGTTTTGGGCATGTGTGGTGTTTATTGTGGTATTTTTGGGTTGTATGATTGTATTGTGGTTGGGATTAGGTTCAAAATTGGTCAGAACCCTATTTTGGGGCGATTTGGTTCGGTTTGCAATTTCTTAAATCGCAATTTCTGGGTTTCTCACGTTAGCGTCGCAGCGCTTGGTAGGAGTGTTGCGGTCCGCTAGAATGATTTCAAGGGTGGGTTTCTATTGGGCTGCCATGGCATTGTGACCCTTAACAAGGAGCGTCACGACTCAAAATGGGGAAAATTTCTAGGGAAAACTCTTGGCCAATAGGGCGCTGTGGCTCAAAATGCATACTTTTAAGGGAGTCTTCTCAGCCTATTGTGGGGTCGTGGCGCATATAGGGGTGCCACGACGCTAAATGTGATTTTAGAATATCTTGAGTTTGGGTTTTGGGGAAATGATCAGAGGGCTTGGGAATGATTCGGCTACCTGGTTTAGTGGATCTGAGGTCCCAAGGGCTAGGACTTGGTCTTGAAATTCTTTATTGGTTTTAGTTATTGATGTAATTTCTCAATGTGTTGTGACTGGGGATTACCGCTAGGCTTGGGAGGAAAGGATCGTACTTGGGGTCTCCTTATTAAATCATTGTGGACTCGAGGTAAGAAAATTGCACTTGCACTGAGATTAGGGCATTGGCCCCGGTTATTAAATGCGGTTATAACCACGCTTTGAATACCTAGTTACATAGGAATGTATTGAACTATGTATAATTGTATTGTATGTGAGATGCATATCTGTTTGTATATGTCTGGAAAGCTTGAATTATAAGTTGTGGTCGACATTAGCATGTGGAATGCAGGCTGTTATGGCTGGGCCAATTCGGGAGTATGCGCTCGTGCGTCCGTGCAAATAAATTGTATGACTGCGTGAGTTTGATTATAACTGTTAAGCATGCTATTCATGATCTATATCCTGTTAATTATTTGTTCTGTTGAATTGAGTTTTCTTGCTGGACCTTGGCTCACGGGTGCTACGTGGTGCAGGTAAGGGCAAAGAGAAGCTGGACGAGCCATGAGTTAGAGAGCTTCGGGTGAGATTTCTAGTGATGGTTCTCCTTACACAGTGTTTATTGATTCTAGTGCTACACATTCTTTTGTATATAGTAGAGTGATAGAATGATTGTGTAGACCATGTGACTTCTATGCTGTGGGATTTGGGACTTTGTTGCCTACCGGGAAATTGGTAGTTTCTAGGAGATGAGTCAGATCATTACCAGTAGAGGTTGATAGTAGGGAGTTTTCTGTAGATTTGATTGAGCTGGTGATGGAAGATTTTGATATGATCTTGGGTATGGACTGGTTAGCCAAATATGGGGCAAACATAGATTGTAAGAGGAGGATGGTAACTTTTGAGCCTGAGGGTGAGGACCCATTTATGTTTGTGGGTACTGTGAACGGGCCATGCGTTCCTGTGATTTCAGCATTGAGGGCTAGAGACCTATTGCAAGGAGTTGTATAGGATTCCTAGCTAGTGTGGTGGATACCACTAAGTTCGTACCAGTTGGACCTGAAGGGACTAAGTTGGTTTGTGAGTATCTGGATGTATTCCCAGAGGATTTACCGGGGTTATTACTGCATCAGGAGATCGAGTTTGTGATTGAGTTGGCACTGGGGACAAAACCAGTATCCCGGGCACCATACAGAATGGCTCCAGCAGAATTGAAGGTACAATTGCAGGAGTTACTCGATTTGGGGTTCATTAGACACAGTTTCTCACCGTGGGGTGCGCCAGTATTGTTTGTTAAGAAGAAGGATGGGACATTGAGAATGTGCATTGACTACAGAGAGTTGAACAAGATAACTATTAAAAACAAGTATCCACTGCCGAGGATTGATGACTTGTTTGACCAATTGTAGAGTAAGACAGTATTCTCAAAGATTGATCTTGGATCTAGTTATCACCAACTGAGGATCAAAGATGAGCATATCCCGAAGACAACCTTCCCATGAGGTATGGGCATTATAAGTTTTTAGTCATGTCATTTGGATAGACCAATGCCCTGGCAACATTTATGGATTTGATGAACAAGGTGTTTAGAGACTACTTGGACAAGTTTGTGATTGTCTTCATCGATGATATATTGATTTACTATCAGTCATAGATAGAGCATGAGCAGCATCTCAGGTTGGTACTTCAGAGGTTGAGGGAGCACAAATTGTATGCCAACTTTAAGAAGTGCGAGTTCTGGCTACCTCAAGTGACCTTCCTTCGTCACATTGTCAGTAAGGATAGAATCATAGTGGAACCAGCCAAGATCGAGGTAGTGAGAGATTGGCTAAGGCCCAGGAGTGCCACAAAGATTAAGAGTTTTCTGGGTTTAACGAGATATTATCGACCTTTTGTTGAAGGGTTCTCAAAGATTGCAACACCACTAACAGAGTTGACACGCAAGAACTTGAGTTCGTTTGGTTAGATAGATGTGAGAACATCTTCCAAGAGTTGAAGAGACAATTGATCACTACTCCGGTATTGATTCTTCCTTCAGACCAAGAGAAGTTTGTGGTTTATTGCAATGCATCGAGATGGGGGTTAAGATGTATTCTTATGCAGCCAAGGAAGGTAATTTCCTATGCCTCAAGACAATTAAAGGAGTACGAACAACAATACCCTACTCATGATTTAGAATTGGCAACAGTGGTGTTCGCATTGAAGATGTGGCGACACCATTTGTAACGCCCTATTTCCTTAGATTCGTTACCATGTGATTTATAAATGTACCATTAGCTCGCTAATCGAGGTTTTAGGTTAAAAGTGTGATTATCTCAAAAGAAAGACTCGTTTTATGAACATTAGATAAAAAAAAGTTGGTCATTTATTAAAATTCATAAAAATATTACATTGGGATCCCAAAATACTTTTTTAAAATACATTTACAATCCAAAGATATGGTACAGTCGACCTAGGCGACAAAAGCGAACATTTACCACGTGTTCCTTAAAACAAACCCAGTCGTGGCGGCCAGATAGGTCAAACATGTACACACCGCTCCATGCCCTCCAACTCATAGTTGTTAGACTCTTTTTTGCTACTCTTACCTGCACCACAGAGCACCCGTGATTCGAGGCCCAACAACAGAACTTCAAGCACAGCATACAATAATATACCTCAACAAATACATACTTAATCAGAACAACAAAAACTACCAGTATAATAACACGGCAGTACAATAACACGACAGCTCAATACTACAACAATGGCCTCCGCCGATCGGGGTGTGTTACTAGGCACCAAGTCTGCAATCCAAGCCAAACAAGTGTGTATAGCACCCTTAAGGGTCTCACCCTGGCAGCCTGCATTCAGCATGCTTAACACCAATCTCGGCCCCTTGCCACTCCCGGATCTTGCCGCTTCCGGCTCTTGCTGCTTCCAGCTCTTGCTGCTTCCGGATCTTGCCGATCAGTCATAATCACATGTATGACATAATAACCATAAAAAATCCACACAAAAATACACGACATAGCTCTACGGGCACAAACAATTCTCTTACCTGGTGTTCCGAGCTGACAACCCAAAGTGATCCCGAGCACAATTCCCTAATTCGAGCTTTGACGAAAACCTAGTCAAAACGCATTCACAATAACCATCCATCAAGTACAAAACCAATAAATAACTTTGGAATATTAATCTAGCCTCCGGGACCTTTGATTCCACTAAATCGGGTAGTAGAATCCTTCCCGAGCGTTAACATTCGAATTCCCGAGATTGAAACCTTAGTTTCCCTTTTCTTTCCATTTTGGGCCGCTGCATGCCCTCTAGAGTCGTGACGCGCCTACAGGTCAAAGAGAAGAACTCTCTCTATTGAGGATGTGGGCCGCGGCATGCCCCTCTAGGGCTGCGGCACCTAGGCAAACCAAAGGCTTCTCCATCATCTTCAAACACGTGGGTTGCGACACCTGAAGAACATGGTCGCGGCTCAGGCCTCTGAAACCCAGAAATCCACCATTTTCCTGCGTATTTTCCCGAGCCTAAACCATTAATTCTCACCCCCAAACACCAATTAAACCCATAATTGAGCCTAGATTTCCTATCCATACAGCCTAGGCATCATAACCATTCAAAAAAAAATTCCTTATTCTCATCAAACACTCAAAATCAAACCAAAAATTCAACTCTCATGTAAGCTTCCAATTCATAGCAGAATTCAATAAAAACAACTCAAATTTAACCCTTACCTATGTGATATCTCCTCCTTTGAACTGATTCCCCCAAGCATAACAAGTATAATTCTTCAATTCTTAGTCTAGAATCCTCAAAGTTCTTCAAGCCACCAAGCAACAATGAGAGGAAGAGAGAGCCAAATGAAAGAGAGAGAGAGAGAGAAAGAGCTGGGAATTCTTATTTTTCCTTCCAAATGGTTCTAGAATTCCAGCTGCCCAACTACTTAGGTCTATCACTTAGCCAAAAGTCCAAAATGCCCTTAAGTCAATCTTAAACCTATAGTGCAACCAAGGGAAATTCTGTCAATTGCCACTTCCCGCTAAATCCTCGAGTATTCCTATAAATCCCCATTTAATCCCAACACACCCAAATAATTGCTAAATTACTACCCGTTACCTAGTAAATCCCAAACACCAACTGTGTTCCCAAAATACCCCTAGGCTCCTCCTGAGCCGGGTATTCGACCCCTTTGTGACTATTTAGCTATTCTGCTCCCTAGGACCGTATCCATTCGCACATCTCAAATATATCCCCATAACATGGGGGTCTCACTCATAATACAAATATAATTACATTTATGCCCTCAACAGGCCAAAATTACAAACATGCCCCTATTCACAGAAATGGGCCCACATGCATATTTAATACACATAAACATGCATGTCTAATCACATTACCACACAATTCACCATATCACATAATCACACATATAATCCATTACTCACTCATATAATCTCAATTAGTCCCTCTAGGCACTTTAGCCAAGGCACTCAGCCTTAATATCAAATTTGGGACGTTACAACTATCCCCTCCTTATTAAAATTCCGTCCTCAAAATTTACTCAACATCTTGGGCTACTAATTCCGCAAACCGGACTATATTCCAGAGCTAGGTCCTTTACCTTGTCACTTCTTTGCAACACTTTCACAAGAACGATAGTCTTAATCTGTAAGACTTTATCTCTTTTATATAGAATTTCCACTGGCCTTTCCTTACACGATAAGTTTCACTGACCTTCCAGGGTCTCCTCACCAAATCAGGGGTTGTACTCGTCACCCCTTTCTTCAACATTGGAACCAGTAACACCTCGTAAGCCTCTACCCATACTGGGTTAAGGCCAAATTATAGGCCCCGAACCTACTCCCTATTAGGATCTCACAAACATATGTCAATTCTAGAGTCAAACTCCTCTTTCCTTTCCAAACCATCGAATCCTTATTAGTTCATAATACACGGAGGACACAAAGCCCACAATCCTGGAACTCCACATTCCCATATCTAGACTAGCAAACTCTTATGTCCCTGTAATAACGCAGACACTCCTGCCTTAATGATCCTTAATAATTTCACTGGTTTCCTAAGCCAATTCTGAACCAGAACTCTTCCTGTCCCTAGATTTAGTTTATAGAACAAGCATTTCTCATTCCCTGTCTCACAATATCCTACTCAGAGTCACTCTCTTTTTTCTTTTCCAAAACCTGAGAGTCCATGGGTCCGAATTTGACACTATCAACCTCGGTGTCCAATGGAGACGTACGGTCTCTTTTCGTACCCACTCCCTCTTGTGATATCTCACTCACACCAACCATGGTGTGTCAACCCAATAGGTCAAATCACAACTTTCGCATCTACTCACCTCATTTGTAATTTGAGATGGTCCACCCCTAGGGTCCATAATCATATCCAACTATACTAACTCTAAGATACACTAGAGTCACAATAGCCTTTTTGGCCTCTGATTATCATCTCTTGTTTACTAAACAATTCGGTCGTGCGCCTCCCGATATACAAACTTGTAGTTTTAACACTCATCCAGGCTTCCTGGATACCATAATCATAAGGGGTGATTTAAGGTTCATCCTACATCTTCCCCTCAATGCCAGTATCCTTCGGATCACTCATCCGATCTACATATCTTAACCCATATATTCCAAAGTGGTAGGATTCTTAACATTTCCTACAAGATCTTCCTCTTGTGTTTCATTATTCATCCATAGGAATATATCTGCCAATTATCAATCACAGGTTCCAAACCAACCTCGGTCATTCCTTCATTCTGATCGTGGCTAACTAGCATTACTATCAACTCAACATCTAATGTAAAATATCCAAGTCCGATGCCGAGCATCTATGTTCTTATTCCTCTTTCCGTCATGAAGCATGAACAACTTCTGTTTCAAATCTACACATGGGTGCACCCTAACTTATAACATACTGCACCATAATTTCATACTTTAAGCAAGGACTATGTCCTTCACATCATTCTACTATACTAGCCCATTACGTACAACTCTAATACCATGACGTGGGAATTAGTCTTCATTCCAACTTTCGAAAATCCAGTACGCAACTATCCATTTAGACAAAATTTATGTTCTCATGTTACTTTAGTTAACGTATGGTTGTCCTCGAAGATGCTTCAAGTAATAGCCAATGTATCCTACTGGTTTCAATGTGCTTCTCGCCCCTAAGGCGTTCCTTTAGCAATTTCCTTACGATTTCCATCTTGATTACCTCATACATGATCCCATTACCTCCCATAGTATGACCTTGAATGTCCTCTGGAGAAATTGGAACTTATTCCTCTTGGAACCTTACCTTGTAATCCTATTTCCTTAGCCTTGGTACTATCAATGGAGTTACTATTCATGTTCTGTTTCTAACTAGGAGTACTCTGAAACATCCTTGATCAATCTGAATGCGACTTGTCCATACCATTCCTGTACTTTCTGCTTGTCGAACTTACCTAGGCCACTAAAGCATCGATCAACTTAAAAGCCTTCACTGATAATCTATCACATCCTACTTAGTGCAGGAGGCAATTCTTGAAACATCTCTTGCCTTGATCCTCAACTGGTTAATTCTTGAGAACATTGTCCTATCCTCGCAATCAGGTAATGAAACCTTTATTCTTGGCAATGGGTACCCATCCTTAACAATTATTTCCTTTGACTATCCCTGTGTGGTACATACCCTTGCAGACTTGGCCCTCTTCTAGACAAACGGTGTTGACGTCTCCCATGATAAGATGTTTCGTTCGTTCAACCCTCAAGTCAAACATTCCTTCAACGGAACCTTAATTCTTTCTGCTGAGCTAGTGTCATTCTTCCTAATGTCCTTGATACCGATTCTATCTCTACCTTAATCTCGTTGCATGCTCAATTACCTAAATGCAACAATTATCCTAACGAATCCTCGTGAACCCATCTGAAACCTTACTAGCCGATCCAATGTTCATCTGTTCTAACTAATATAACCTCGGTGGTATCTTCCTCAACAACTAGGCACCCTGTAACTGCAACCGGGTCCTTTCCTTTTAACTTCAGAAGTCACCATCTTATTTACAGTCCATGGTTGTCCCTTATCTAATAAGAAAATCCATACTCAGGTTCACCTCGTACACCTCATAGATCCAGTTTAATCAATTACTACCCATCTTCCCAGATATATGCTAAAGTCTCAAGCCCCATGGCATGACAACCATATAGCATGTGCCACATGTTGGTGTCTCTCCCAAAAGGTACGTAGCACCAAACCCAATCAACTCAATTTATAAACAAAAACAAGAACTAGAAAGCCAGCCGATCGCCTCGGAGGGGCTAGCCTCAGGCTCTAACCATATCGAGACAGTCACTCGAACTAGGGTAGGATTATCTGTACTCTCTGGTCCTCCTGCCTTTGTCTTCGGGCAATTCCTCTTGATGTGCCCTACAATTCTTCATCGAAAACATGCCTTCACTCGGCATTCCCCCACATGACATCTCCTACGCCTAGCGTGCACTAAATAACTCCTCCAAACCTCATCGTCATCCTAGTGACCGCCCTGAATACTATGAACTCTCTATCAAGACCAGGAGTAGTAAAACTATCCAGGGTCTCTCTTTTCTGGTCACTGGGCCTCCGCCCTTACCTGATCTCGCAAATAGGGGTACCGTTGCCTAAGCTTTCTGCCTAACGGCACCCTTACCACATCTGTTGGTACCAAATCAAACGTGAATTTGGTTGATCTACTAACCTCTCTAACATACTCTGTCACTGTCTTACTACTCTAAACATAGTTCATAAACTCATCATTCCTTGCAATTCAAACTGTGTCACAATAGTGCCTCTCGTTGAACCATTGTCTGAATTCCTTCCAACCCATCATGACAACATTCCGGGTCTGAGATACAACTTCCCTCCACGTTCGGGCATCCTCCCACAACACGTACGCACCATAAGCCACCCTATCACTACCTTTCGCTCATATATAGCTGAGGAAGGAGCTAACCATGCCCGTCCACTATTCAACCCTATACGGGTCCAATCCTCCCTAAGAAATCGGAGCATAACGCTTCTAGAATCTTTCATATAGTATTTTTCACCTGTTTCCACCCTCAGGCTAAATCGTAACTGATGCCATTGTTGCCTACACACACACAGGGAAACGTTTCCTAACAGAACCCGCTATCTCAATCACCAAATCTCTTTCTCTTGCCTTTACAATCCTACTTGCACGCCGGCAAACACCTGTCGCCAATCTTAGGGCCGACGGATGATTCTAGCCTCAGCTGCCATCATTCATACTGCCTGATCCAATTGACTGCCTTGGATACAAAACTTCCAAATCTATCTACAGCCGAAAACCTGGCCTACCAGCCCTGATACTCTTATCCAGCACTAAACCAACGCAAGGCCAAACAACACAATAGCCATATAATACACATACCTGGATACAAATCCATAATACTCATGCATCAATCATCAACCCTCATTCTCACCAAACACATACATATTCATCATGTTCCTTATTCTAGCAGATAACGTAACTCAAATAAGTAGTTAAACAATTATTGCATTTAATACCAACCCTGAGTCGAGCTTGTCTCTGGCAGTGAGCATACATGTTCGGTAAATCTCCAGGAACCATAAACCTTGGCACGCTCTGATACCAAGTTCCAACTCCCTACTTCCTTAGAGTCGTTACCATGTGATTAGTAAATGTGCCATTAGCTCGCTAATCAAGGTTTTAGGTTAAAAAAATGTGATTATCTCAAAAGAAAGACTCATTTAATGAACATTAGATAAAAAGAGTTGGTCATTCATTAAAATTCATAAAAATATTACATTGGGATCCCAAAATACTATTTTAAAATACATTTACAATCCAAAGATATGGTACAGTCGACCTAGGTGACAAAAGCGAACATTTACCACGTGTTCCTTAAAACAACCCCAGTCGTGGTGGCCAGGTAGGCCAAACATGAACACACCGCTCCATGCCCTCCAACTCATGGTTGTTCGACCCTTTTTCCCTGCTCTTACCTGCACCACAGAGCACCCGTGAGCCGAGGCCTAGCAAGATAACTTCAAGCATATTATACAATAATATACCTCAACAAATACATAATCAAAACAACAACAACTACCAGCATAATAACACGGCAATACAATAACACGACAACTCAGCACTACAGCAGTGGACTCCGCCGATTGGGGAACGTTACTAGGCACTAAGTCTGCGGTCCCAGCCGAATGGGTGTGTACAGCACCCTTAAGGGTCTCGCCTTGGCAGCCTGCATTCAACATGCTTAACGCCGATCTTAGCCCCTTGCCGCTCCCGGCTCTTGCCACTTTCGGCTCTTGCCGGTCATCCATAATCACATGTATGACATAATAACCATAAACAATACACCACATAGCTCTACAGGCACAAACAGTTCTCTTACTTGGTGTCCTGAGCTAACAACCCAAAGCGATCCCGAGCACGATATCCTAATCCGAGATTAGACAAAAACCTAGTCACAACGCATTCACAATAACCATCCATCAAGTCCTAAACCAATAAATAACTTCAAAATATTAATCTAGCCTCTGGGACCTTGGATTCCACTAAACCAGGTATTATAATTCTTCCCGAGCCTTAACATTCGAATTCCTGAGCTTAAAACCTTAATTTCCCTTTTCTTTCCATTTTGGACTGCGGCGCGCCTACAGGTCAAAGACCAGAACTATCTTTTCTGAAGGACTCGAGCCACGGCATGCCTCCCTAGGGCCGCGATGCCTGGGCCAACCACAGGCTTCTCCAGCCTCGTCAAACACGCGGGCCGCGTCACCTGAAAAATAATTCATTTTTCTCATCAAACACTCAAAATCAAACCAAAAATTCAACTCTCATGCAAGCTTCCAATTCACAGTAGAATTCAATAAAAAAAACTCAAATTTAACCCTTACCTCTATGATATCTCCTCCCTTGAACTGATTCCCCCAAGCACAACAAGTATAATTCTTCAATTCTTAGTCTAGAATCCTCAAAAAGTTCTTCAAGCCACCAAGCAACAATGAGAGGAAGAGAGAGCCGAATGAGAGAGAGAGAGGGAGCTGGGAATTCCTATTTTTCTTCCAAATGGTTCTAGAGTTCCAGCTACCCAACTGCTTAGGTCTATCCCTTAGCCAAAAAGTCCAAAATGCCCTTAAGCCAATCTTAAACCTATAGTGCCACCAAGGGCAATTCCTTCAATTGCTACTTCCTGCTAAATCCTCGAGTGTTCCTATATATCCCCACTTAATCCCAACACACCCAAATAGGTGATAAATTACTACCCGTTACCCAGTAAATCCCGAACACCAACTGTGTCCCCAAAATACCCCTAGGCTCCTCCCGAGCCGGGTATTCGACCCCGTTGTGACTATTTAGCTATTCCACTCCCTAGGACCATCTCGGATTGCACATCTCAAATATATCCCCATAACACTGGGGTCTCACTCACAATACAAACATAGTTACATTTATGCGCTCAACGGGCCAAAAGTACAAGCATGCCCCTATTCACAGAAATGGGCCCACATGCATATTTAATACACATAAACATGCATGTCTAATCACATTACCACACAATTCACTATATCACATAATCACACATATAATCCATTACTAGCTCATATAATCCCAATTAGGCCCTACAGGCACTTTAGCCAAGGCACTCAGCCTTAATATCAAATTTGGGATGTTACACCATTTGTATGGGGACAGGTATGAGATTTACACTGATCATAAGAGTTTGAAATATTTCTTTACTCAGAAGGATCTGAATATGAGCCAAAGATGTTAGTTGAAGTTGGTGAAGGATTATGACTGTGAGATCTTTTATCATCCAGGGAAAGCCAACGTAGTATCGGATGCTCTAAGTTGAAGAGGTCCAGGACAGGTGTATAACTTAACACGGATATCCACAGAATTGGCAGAGGATATGACCAGAGTTGTGATAGAGTTCATTATGGGTAGATTGGCCAATATTACACTTTAGTCTACGCTCCTAGAGAGAGCAAGAGAAACTCAGAGAAATGATCCTTAGTTAGAGAAGCATCGGGAGGACGTCCCATGTAACGACCCCAAATTCGCTATTAAGGCTTAAGGGCCTGGAGTAGTGTGCCTGGAGGGCATAATGGGATTCTGTGTGTGACTTTTATGAATTTAATGCATGATTATGACTTATTGCACGTTATATGACTATTTGATTATTTGAGATGCATGACTATGTGAATTAGTATGCATGTAGACCTGATTGTCTTAGAATGAGCATGATTGTAATTTGGCCATTTTAGAGCACAACTGTGATAATTGTATTATGTGATCGTGCCATGTGAGTGTGATGTTATTATCAGGATGCACGCATCGAGACGGTCCTAGTGAGCCAGTTAGTCTAAAAGTCACAACGGGATGTTGTACCCGGCTCGGGAGGAGCCTAGGGGTACTTCGGGAATCTTATAAGTGAGTTGAAGAATGAGTGGTTAGTTATTGGTAATTGGGTAGCCTGGGTAACCATTTGTAACTGCTGTGAGTAACAAGTTTTAGATAGAAAATGGTAGAAATGAAATAGAAGTGAAAGGACTTAAGTGCCCTTGAAGGTTTAGTTAGGAAGGGTTATGAAGAAGGGGTAAAATGGTCTTTTGGCAAGGGAAATAGACAAATTGCAGCTGGGATTTAGGGGGGCACGGTTTGGGCATTGGCCATTTGAGTGTTTGATAAAATTAGAAGAGAAGAAAAAGAAGAAGAAAGAAAGGTTAGGGCAAGAAGAAGAAGAAGAAGAGAAGGAGAAGTGGGAGTCTAGGAGGAGATCAAGGAAGCTTTGTGTGAATTCTCCAATTGAGGTAAGGGTTTTATACACATTTAAGTTTGGGTTCTGTTTTGATTTGAGGAATTTAAAGCCTAAGCTAAGCATTGTTAAGTTTGGGTTAGTTGCTGAAATTAGAGATCAAAGGTGTGGATCTTGGGTGTGTGGATGTTTTGATCTTGATTCTAGTGTCTATAGGTTGATAGATTGTTCATATGAAGTTTGGATTTGAGTTTTGGGGTTTAGGTATTGGTTTGGGGTGATTTGGAGAGGTTGAAGCTCGGGAAAACGCGAAGGAAAAACCCAGAATTCTGGGCCTGTGAAGGCGTGCCGCGGCACAGTTTTTGTGTGTCGCGGCGTGGAGCCCCTGACTTGCTGGGTGCCGCGGCACAAGGCCAATTTCAGGATATCATTTTTGGCAATTTTAGGCCTTTGCTCCGGGGGTTCGGGGGATGTCTCCGGGGTGTTGTTTTAAGGTTTTAGAGGTCCCGGGAGTGCGGGATTGGTCCCGGGAAGTGGTTTTGGGCTTGGTTAGTATTAAAAGTGTTTTATGTGTGTTGTGACTAGGATTTCGGAGAGGCTCGTGCTAGTGGACCGTGCTCGTGACCGTGGTGCATCGGAAAGCACGGAATACAGGTAAGAAAACCGTAACACCCGAGAATAGGGCATAGGCCCACTGTGTGATTGCAGGGCATGGCCCTAGATTGTATTGTGTGCAAATGTGTAATCTTAGATGAACTATTGTATGTTTGAATGGTTATTTCTGAATGTATTATATGTGTGATTGTAATGGAATGAACGGCTAAGGCCGAGTGCGGCGTAGGCCGGGTACGGCTGTGGGGCCGAAAGTAACACTCAGCACATGGGATGCTTATAGTCAGGGTGGGACCCAAGGGATACATGAGTTATCCTCGCAGTGAGAACCGAAACCCCAGGCTTTGGTAAGCCTCTGGGGCGGCATGGCCGTACTTGTTTATTATGATGGTTTTCCTATTTATCAGTGAATTATGCTAGCTATATGATTTGCATATGTTATGTACTATTTGGGTTTTCTTGCTGGGCTTCGGCTCACGGTTGCTCCGTGTGGCAGGTAAAAGCAAGGAGTCAGTCAACCGGCCATGAGTATGGAGAGCGTGGGGGCGGCGCGTACATGTTCGGCCTGCCCGACTGCTTTGGTTGGGGGCGTTTTGTATATGGTTGTATTAACTCATTCTTTTGATAGTCAAACCTGTTGTAAATCTATTTTTGAGTTGTAAATGTTTTGTAAACCTTATTTTTGGGATCCCAGGTGTTTGATACTTAACGTTTTCAATGAAATTAAACATTTTCAAAGAGTACAGCCTTAAACTCTGGTTTAATCACACTTTTGATTTTAGAAACCACTTAGAGTCAACTAAATGCACAATTTCTGTTTTAAAACTCACTTAGTAACGGCTCTAAGGTAGTAGGGTGTTACATCCCAGCTGGTGTGGCTAAGGACTTTACCATTGCTGAGACAGGTACATTGAGATACAAGGATCGTATTTGTATTCTGATGGATGCTGGTATTAGCCGAGAGATTTTGGACGAGTCTCATACCACTCCTTATTCATTGCACCAAGGCACCACATAGATGTATAAGGATCTGAAATCTTTGTATTGGTGGCCAGGGATGAGGAGAGATGTAGTGGAGTATTTTGCAAAGTGCCTAACCTGCCAAGAGGTGAAGTTTGAACACTAGAGGCCAACTAGGTTGTTACAGCCTTTAGGGGTTCCTGAGTGGAAGTGAGAAGACATCACTGTGGATTTTGCGGTGGGTTTACCTAGAACGGTGGGGCAACATGACTTGGTATGGGTGATTGTAGACAAATATACCAAGTCAACTCATTTCCTGCCTGTGAGGACAAACTATATAGTAGATTAGTACGTTGAGTTCTATGTCAGGGAGATTATACGTCTCCATGGGGCTCTGAAGTCTATAGTATCAGATTGGGACCCCACTTTTACTTACAAGTTTTGGGGGAGCCTACAGAAGGCTATGGGCACTCAGTTGAAGTTTTGCATAGCATATCATCCTCAGACAGATGGACAATCTGAAAGGACAATTCAAATACTGGAGGACATGCTTAGGGCATGTGTATTTGACTTTGAAGGGTCCTGGAGTAAGTATTTACCTTTGATTGAATTTTCCTACAATAATAGCTATCAATCGACGATTGGAGTGGCTCCATATGAAGTGTTGTATGGTAGGAAATGTAGATCACCCATTCATTGGGATGAAATGGGTGAAAGGAAGTACTTGAGCCCTGAAGTGATGCAGAAGACCAGTGAGTCCATTAAGAAGATTAGAGCTTGGATGTTAGCCTCATAGAGTAGACAGAAAAGTTACGCTGGTCCTAAGTGTGAAAATGTGGAGTTCGAATTTGGGGACCATGTTTTCCTCTGAGTTTCACCATTGAGATGAGTGAAATGATTTGGGAAGAAAGGAAAGTTGAGCCCTAGGTTTGTAGGACCTTTTCGGATCTTGGAAAGGATTGGGAAGGTAGCCTACAGACTAGCTATGCCTCCAACTTTGTCATGAGTACATACGTGTTTCACGTATTGATGCTTAGGAGGTATGTGCCAGATACGACTCATGTGTTGAGTTATGAGGATCTAGAATTACAGACAGATTTGTCCTATGAAGAGCAATCAATTCAAATTTTGTACCAGAATGATAAAGTCTTGAGAAACAAGACTATTAATCTGGTTAAAGTATTGTGGCGGAACAACAAGGTCGAGGAAGTGACTTGGGAGATAGAGTCTGATATGCTTTTCTATTAGGAGGGGATAGTTGTGACGTCCCAAAATTCCTAATAAGGCGTAGTGCCCTGATTAGTGTGTCAGGAGGACAAAATTGGAATAATCTGTGATGTTTATGATTTTATTGAATGTTTATATGTAAATATGTGAATTACATGAGTTATATTATGATATGATTGTTTATGCATATTTATGAGTATTAAATGTGCTTATAGGTCGTTTTCGTTAAAAATGGCATTTTCGTAATTTTGACCCGTTGAGGGTATATCTGTAATTGTATGTGTTATATGTTTGAGACCACATTATTATGTGGATATATTTGAGATATTCGGCATGAATCGATCCTTTTGAGCAAGTTGCTGGAAAAGTCACAACGGGAATAATTACCCAGCTCGGGGTGAGCCTAGGGGTATTTTGCTAATTTTGTGAATTACAGGGAATTATTGGGATATGGGATATATTTGAGAAAGATATTAGTATCTGGAGGATTAGTGGATTAATTGGGAATTTTACGTGTAATTGGAGGTTTAGGGGGAATTGGTGTCGAATGACCATAGTGCCCTTCGGGTTCAATAAGAGATTCATTAGGTGAAGGGGTATTATGGTCTTTTTGACCATTACGCTGAGTGAGACTAGGCTAGTACTGGACACTTGATCATTTCAAGTACACAACCTTTGTCTCTCTCTCTCTCTCTCTCTCATTGCTCTCTTTGGTATTTTGAGGAACTATTCCTAGAACACCAAGCCTAGAAGTGATATAAGTGGGATTGAAGCTTGTGGTAGAGGATTGGAGGCTGCTAGGGGGCACCATCAGCAAGGGGATTCGAATTTTCAGAGGAATTAAAGGTTAGTTGTTACTTCTTTTGTGCTGGATGGTTTTGGGAAGTTATTGGGAGAAATGGGGATTTTTATGAGTTTTGGGAATGTGTGGTGTTTATTGTGGTATTTGTGGGTTGTATGAAGATTAGGCTCGAAATTGGTTAGAAGCCTATTTTGGGGTGATTTGGTTCGGTTTGCAATTTCTGAAATCGCAATTTATGGGTTTCTCGCGGTAGTGCCGCGGCACTTGGTAGGAGTGTCGTGGCCCGCTTGAATGATTTCGAGGGTGGGTTTCCCTCGGACTGCCATGGCATTGCGGCCCTTAACAGGGAGCATCGTGGCTCAAAATGGGGGAAATTTCTAGGGAAAGCTCTTGGCTAGTAGGGCACCGCGGCCCTTTGTGGAGGGCGTCGCGGTTCAAAATGCATACTTTTAAGGGAGGCTTCTTGGCCTATTGTGGGTCTGCGATGTAGCTAGGGGGCGCCGCAGCACTAAATGTGATATTAGAATATCTTGAGATTGGGTTTTGGGGAAACGATAAAAGGGCTGAGGAACGATTCTGCTACCCAGTTTAGTGGAATCTGAGGTCCCAAGGGCTAGGACTTGGTCTTAAATTTCTTTATTGGTTTTAGTTCTTGTTTGAATTTCTCAATGTGTTGTGACTAGGGATTTCCGCTAGGCTCGAGAGGAAGGGATCGTACTCGAGGTCACTTTATTAAATCGGTGTGGACTCGAGGTAAGAAAATTGCACCTGCACTGAGATTAGGGCATTGGCCCTAGTTATTGAACGTGGTTATAACCACACTTTGAATACCTGGTTACATGGGAATATATTTAACTGTATATAATAGTATTGTATGTGAGATGCATATCTGTTTGTATTTGTCTGGAAATCTCAGCTTATAAGTCGTGGTTTTCATTAGCATGTGGAATGCAGGGCGTTATGGCTAGGCCAATTCGAGAGTGTCGAATGTACTCGTGCAGCCCTATGGCCCCGCAAACATACTGTGTGCATGCTTGAGTTTAATTATAATTGTTAAGCATGCTATTTATGATTTATATCCTGTTAATTATCTGTTCTGTTGAATTGAGTTTTCTTGTTGGGCCTTGGCTCACAGGTTCTGTGTGGTGCAGGTAAGGGCATAGAAAAGCTGGACCAGCCATGAGTTGGAAAGCTTCGGAGGCGATGTGTACATATTAGGCCTACTCGACCGCCACAGTTGAGACTTCTTTGGTGAATCTAGGGTTTCAATTTATTTTTCTGCTTAGGTCGGCCATTAGGTACCTTGTTTACGTCTATATTTGTTTATAAACTTTTTTTTGGGATCACATGTACATACTGAAGCTTTTTAAAGAAAAGTAATATTCTTTTGGCCAAAAAATTTAAATACCTAACCCTTTAATTAACTTTAATTACACATTTAATTCTAAATGACTCACTTAACGAGTTAAGTTGTAACGTCCCAAATTTCCTAATAAGTCTTAGGGCCTTGACTAGGGGGCCAGGATGGAAAACTATAGAAATTATGTGATTATGTGATATATATGTGCATCATTATGTGATCATGTGAGTTATATTATAATATGACTTGATACGCATGTTTGGGTGTATTAAATATGCATGTGAACTTATTTATTATGAATTGGGTAATTTTCGTAATTTGGTCCATTATGGGTATATTTGGCATATATGTGGTATGTGTGTGGTACCTACATTACTATGTGGATATGTTTGGGTTACTCGGCACGAGATGATCCTAGTGAGCAAAGTAGTGGTTTAGTCATAATGGGGTCAAATACTGGGCTTGGGGTGAGCCTAGGGGTAATTTGGTAATTTAGTACATTATCGGGATCAGGTAATGGGGAAATTATTTGTTAATTATTTGGGGATATTGGAAGTAATGGAAATTGTAAGACGTTAATTATGTTTAACGGGATAAGTGGCAAATGACAAATTTACCCTTGGCGGCTTAAGAGGGCAAAGCTTAGTCTAAGGGGCAATATGGTCATTTTGTTCCAAATCAATGATTTAGTCACCCTTGCCCTCAGCAGAAGGAAACCCCAAAACAAACAAAAACAAAGCATCATTCATCCTCTCCCTTTCTCTCTCTCGTTACTCTTCTCACCTATTGGTGTGCCTTGAAGTACTTGGAATTTTGAGGAGAGTTGGCTGGGATTTGGAGGCTTGAAGCTGGGTTTTAGTCAAGGAAAACTTAAGGCCTGAACTTCACCATTGAGGTAAGCCATAAACTTTGTTTTAATTCGGATTTTTTTTTTAGTTTAAAGGTGTTCTTGAGCTTCAAGGCTCAAGTATGGATTTTTGTGTGTTTATGGGTTTTTGATCAAGTGGGAACTTGGGTTTTGATGAGGTTGATGTATTGATGAGGTTTTTAGGTTAAATTATAAGTTTGGATGGTGTTTAGATGAGGTTTTGGTGATTGTAACTCAGGGGGAAACGCAGGGAAAAGAACCAGAAAATTCAAGGCTGTAAGGATAGCACCCCAACGCTAGGTAGGGGAAAACAGGGGTGGCTCTCTGACTTGGGGTAGCGCCCCAGTGCTATCCATGGTGCCCTAGCGCTATACCTGTCTTAGAAAAGCCCATTTTTAGGGCTTGGGAGCACTTTGGGGGATCGGGGGGTGGTTCCACTACCCCGTTGGGTGGATTTGAAGTCCCGATAGCACGGGAATGGTCCCGGAGTTTGTTTTTAAGGATTGAATCTTATGAGATTATTATTTTATGGTTATGACTAGGCTACTGTTAGGGATTGGGACAGGATCATGCTCGAGGGTCGTTCATTTGTAACCTGTGCTTGGGCTAAAGGTAAGAAAACTGCACCTAGTAAGTGATGCATGTGATACATGTGATTATGGCATGGCATGAATGTTGAATATGGAATTGATCAGAGCTTGACTAGTTCTATGTCCTCAATCTTGATTGGTACGCCTCGTACTATTCGTGATGATAGAACTACTTTGCCCGAAGGCAACTCGGTTACAAACCTAGTTCTAAATCTTTCACAAGGTTTGCCTAGTTTTTCTATCATTCCTAACGAGATATACGAATGAGTGGCTCCCGAATCAAATAATACAGAACATAAGTTATTGAGGATAGAAACCTGACCTGTGACCACCTTGTTGCTAGCATCAGCCTCTTCTTGGGTTAAAGTAAAAACCCTAGCAGGAACCATCTTTTCGTCCTTCTTCCCTTCTGGCTTCTGTTAAGGACAATCCCTTTTACGATGCCCTTCCTGACCACAATTAAAACAATCCTTGGTGTTTGCGCGGCATTCTCCAGGATGCTTCTTCTGACACTTAGCACATGGCGGATATTCCACGTAGCCCGGCCTATTTCCCCCATTATTCATACGCGCCCTCTTATCGCTGTCGAATTTCTTGTTATCCGGATGCGGTCTTTTCTGGCCGTTACCGTTGTTGCTGGACTGATTGCTGCCATTATGGTTGTTGTTCCAACTGTTCTGAGGTTGACTTTGCTGTCTAGGTTCAGGCTTACTGGCTTCTTCTTTGCTTACATTGGCCTGCAACCTTTCTACTTCGATTGATGTCTCAAGAACGTCGGCATATGTAGTATTCCCTGGGTTTGCTAACTTAACCCCCATCTCGATCTTCGGTCGAAGTCCTCTAAAAAATTTGTTTACCCTCAGAAAATCGGTTGGAACCATCTCAGATGCGAACTTAGCTAAGCGGTCGAACTGGCGAGCATACTCCGCCACTGATAAAGTACCCTGCTTCAAGTTAGCGAACTCCTCAACTCTCGTAGCGAGTACAGCCGAATTGTAGTACTTCTTGTGGAAGAGCTCCACAAATCGGTTCCATGTCATGGTGGCAGCATCATGAGATTGTTGGACCAAGTCCCACCATATCCTGGCATCCTTCTTAAGTAATGACGAGACACAGGATATGTGGTCTGCATTACTGAGATTCATATGCGTCAGAATCGGCTCCACATTCCTTAGCCACTCTTCTGCCTCAAAGGGGTCTGTAGTCCCTTCGAAGTTTGGAGCGTGCTGCTTGCGGAACCTCTCATACACTGGCTCCATGTTCGGTACTGGATATGGCGCGTAATTCGTCACTGGCCATCCCCCATATGGACCAACTTGTTGGGGTGCTGGGGCCATTTGCTGTGGCTGCGGCTGCGGCGGAGGCTGAGGCTGAGTTTGAGCCTGTTGGCGTTGTTGTTGCAAAAGTTCCTCGACTTGCTATCGCAGTCTAGCGATCTCCGCAGTGTTGTCAGCTGGCGGTGCCGGTGCGTTGCGACGGGCAGTAGCATGCACTCCCCTTCTGCGAACTAGAGGGGCTTCATTGGTGGCTGGGACGGTGTTGGAGGCGTTTCCGTTGGTTCGTGCAGATCTTCTGAGCGACATCATAGCAGAGTTCTAACAGTTGAAAGAAACATGTTAGAACTTTACCTAATAGGCTCTAAGGCAAAAACTTATTCTAAAACAAACATATCTCGGACCTATTTATTATGACTTCTTATGAAAAATTATATAAGTCTTTATTTATTATTAAAGTGGGTTTCTATACTTAGAAAAACAATCCATCTTTATTTTCTAAGTCTGTTTCTAATTATCCTATATGACTTAATTCTCAGGCTCGAAACTTATCTTTGTTCCAAAGTTAACCATATTGAGGGAGGGCTGGGATCAGTAAAATCGTTCCCACTACTAAGGCCCCCTAACTCTCAATAAGGAAACTTGGTTCATTGATTTGTATCCACCCTCACCGAACTTAGTCATTATTTATTTTATTTATTATTTATTATGATTGCGAAAATAAAATCAAACTCATACATGATAATAAAATAACATGAAATTAATTTGGAAAAATAGTTTTCACTTATTACAATCATAAAATAAAGAAAGAAATAAACAAACAATGAAAACTACTATTCTAAAAATCGAGATCTTCCACATCCGATCCTTCCTCTAGCATATCGTCATCTATCTCCTCATAATCATCATTGTCATGTGCATCAAAATGTCCTCTAGGAAGGTTTGTGAAAATCCTATGTTTTTGCTCATTTGTAAACTGAAATTCTGATTTTGCAGTGAACCTAATTAAGAGGAAATAATATCGCATTGCTAATGGCAGTTCATCCTCATCATTCATGGTTTCCCATATTTCTTCTAAGGCTGTTATTACAGGATGGAAATCTTTAAATAGCCTAATTATTAATACATATTGTTCCGTCGATCTCATCATTATTTGCTTAGACTCTTGAAGGTGACCTATCTCTTTGTGGAACAAAAGCAGTCTTCTTGTGATTCTTTCTAGTGCTCCTACAGTGTTTCTTGGCTCCCTTATTCTTTTTAAAGCCTTAATGGCTCGAATATCCTGATAGGTTAAAGCTCCGTTCATACTTAACTGAAAACATAAATACTAAAAATCGTTAGCTATACACATAAGCAAAATAACTATAACTTAAATACTTACTTGGCGGTCAGATTCGGAGCTTTGCGTGTGTGTATCGAGGAGAACTTCATGCGAAGGAACCGTTGCTCTAATACCAACTGTAATGACCCAACTACTCTAGACTTTTGGACCATTAACGAAAACTATACATACTAATCCTTAATAAAACTTACAAGTGAAAATACCATAACTTTATTAAGAAACTTGTAAAAATAAGAGTTAAACTTACATAAAATTTAGGTTAGTATATGGGATCCCATTGTTTTAAAAACAAAACAAAACATAATTTAAAATAAAAAGGGATTACATAACAAGTGCGGAAAAATACATGTAAAAACCATAAAAACAAAACTACATCCTCGAATCGTAACGCTCGGCTCTTGAATCCATTCGACCTCAATACACATTCTCCTAGCTTCCAAGAACCTTTCCCGCCACTAAGACTATTTTCCTGCACATATAAACAAAAAGGAGTGAGCCTAATGCCCAGCAAGGAAAAATCTAACACATAGTCCATATACATAAATTTCATAAGAAGCATAAAAACATAACATAACACTTATATCATACACATACTATAATGGCCATTATTACTTGGGGTCCCATAGACTAAACAAGTCATATGCCCATTAGATTAGTGGGGTCCTACTAGCTAAGCAGGTCATATGCCCATAATCCATTTGGGGCTTGTTAGTCATATGGGTCATATGCCCAAGCCTACAAACATACATAACATAACATAACATATTTCATAACATAAAAACATAAGATAACATATAAAAAGCATATAACATATAAATTCTATCCTATTTTCCTTACCAAAATTACCGGGATATGAGGACAGAGTTGGGACTTTGGAACACTCCTAAAAACCATTTATGAAAAGGTGAGTCTATTGAAGAAAAAGAGATGAAAGAATGAAAGAGATGAAGGAACTATACTTTTAAAAATATACTTACCAAAACCTTTTGCTCAAGAACTTAGATTTCCTAACCAAAATAAGAATAAGGTTAGAATGAGTAGAAGACTATGAGAACTTTTAAAGAAAAGTACAGAAACGAACTAGAGTTTGGGATACCTTGAAGACTTATAAGACCGATCTAAACCTTGAACCGAAATGCTATAAAATCTTACTTCCCAAGTGTTTGATAAGCTTATGATGATCAAGCTTATGATTCCCAACCCAAGTGTTTACACTCTCACACTCACCTAGCAACTTGCAGCCTCTGAACTTAGAGTAAAAGATGAATAATGGCTGGGTACTAGGTCCTATTTATAGAGTTTAGGAATGAAGAGATCTTCATTTAACTTGAATAAAAATAATGGCTTTTTAAGTGAAAATAATTTGAATTATCGTTCAGCAAAGGCTGAAGACTCATTCAAAAAGATGATGGACTTATCAAGAGGTTGAAGGGTTGAATGGAAAATGATTTCAAAAACATTCAAAATATGCTAAGAGGGGCGATATATCGCCCCCTGTAGGCGATATATCGCCTGGGCCAGTATGCCCGAGGCAGTCGTGCATCGTTTCGTGTTTTTCGTATCTTCGTGCTGCGATATATCTCCCCCCATAGCTGCGATATATCGGCATACGCTGATTATTTAAACACGAAATTACACATTTTTAGCTTAATTTGAATTGAGTAAACAGCCTTGACTAAGCCCTTAAACGTTTTCAAAGCTGCTGACTGACCTTAGAGCATTCAAACTTTACCCTTAATAAATTTAATCCTCAAAATACTTAATCATTAATAACCCATACATAACATGTGCTTAAAATCCTATTGGTTCTTATCTAAACCTTATAGTATAATAAATATTATCCTCAATATCAGTCATATTAATCAAACCTTAGGTTAAAATTAATATTCTTAAACTATAGGTTAAACTTAGAAAATCTACAAGTACTACTACGAGTGTCCAAATAAATCTCGGTCTGAACCAAAAATCCACAGTCATAAAGATAATACTACTATTACTATAATACTACTATCTAACTAGCTAAGTAAAGTTCTTGGACTCTACAGCAGGACCCCAAGTTGACTTAATAGTCATCTATTCAGGGCGCAGGTTCCCAGATTGACTTAATAGTCATCTATTCAGGGCGTAGGACCCCAGAGTGACTTAATAGTCATCAATTCAAGGTGCATGACCCCAGATTGACTTAATAGTCATCTATTCAGAGCGCATGACCCCAGATAGACTTAATAGTCATCTATTCAGGGTGTAGGACCCCATAGTGACTTAATAGTCATCTATTCAGGGCGCAAGACCCCAGATTGAATTAACAGTCATCTACTCAGGGCGTAGGACCCCATGATCATTTATTTGTAATTGCCTGCATGCATGAATAGGGTTATTACTACTAGGCATGCTTATTATGATTTGGTGACATGTTATTATCTGCTTATGAGCATATTTGAGTTTTCTTGCTGAGCCTTGGCTCACGGGTGCTATGTGGTGCAGGTAAAGGTAAGAGAAAGCTAGACCATCCTTAAGTTTGAGAGCTTAGGAGACGATGTGTACATATGCGACTGCTCGACCACCACGGCTGAGGGTTTAAAGAGGAACTAGAGTTAAACCCTATTTTGCTGCTTAGGTCGGCTAGTTGTAAATTTTTTTATTGTAATTAACCTTTTAAATGTATTTTGGGATCCTAATGTATACAGTAAACGTTTTAGTGAGATGTTTGTATCCTTAACCAAAAATTTTAACCCTAAATCGTTAATCACATTTAGTTACACGATTATGGCCAAATGACTCATTTAATGAGTTTAGCACTATTTAAAATACACAGTGTAACGGTCCCTAGGTAGTAGGGTGTTACAAACTTGGTATCAGAGCGAGCCAAGGTTAAGGGTTCCAGTAAACAAGCTGGGCATGTACACTCGTCACTAAAGATAAGCTTCACTTAGGGTGTGGTAACTATTTATGTGGTTATGTGTTTAACTGCTTAAATAGGATGTAAATGCTTTACTTGCATACCTTATTAGGAAGCATGAGATTCTGTTAGGGCCTAGCCCTTGACTATTAATATGATTATGTGATTACCTGCTCATTGAATATATGAATGTGTTAATTGCATGCTGGAGTTGAGAGCATGGTATGTATGTTGGAAGAGTAGGGGTTATAGATTGATGTATGAATGTTATGGGCGTGTTTTTAACAATGTAGTGGTATATGAATGTGGTGTTGTGTGAATGTTCCCGTGGGGGAGGATTTTTGAATGTGCTTATCATGCTTAATGGATCAAGTTATTGACTGCAGACTAATCAGAGGTTATGTAGCCAAGGCAGTTAATGGGACCCGGTGGTGGTTATACCGAGACTGAAAATTATAGTCAAGGCTTGAACCCTTCACCTACAGAATTTACAGCAGGTTTTTACAGATATGCAATTAAGATTGAAGAGGCAAGAGGAAGAGATCAGGCATTTAAAATAGCAACAGGTTCTGTCAGGGAACACCTCTTCCTTTGCTATGCCAGGAGTGGCACCAGTATTGGCTCAACCTAGGGTTGAGAACAGGTGGGAATTTCTTTGTGGAAGATTCCAGGAATATTACCCTCTAGTTTTTGAGAAAGGCCTAGATCCATTCAGAACTGAGCAATGGATGGGCATGATCAGTTCCGTCCTCGACGGTATGGGGGTGGTAGGTCACGATAGGGTGATCTATGCTACATATGTATTACAGGAAGATTCTCGAACGTGGTGGGAAGTGGTATCCCAGACACGAGATACAGCTGCGATGGACTGGAAAGAATTTAGACAACTATTTAATGAAAGATATTACTGTGATGCAGTCAAGAATACTAAGATAAATGAGTTTATGAACATAGTTCAAGGAAATGCAACAGTAACAAAGTATGTTAACAGATTCGATGGGTTAGCCAAGTTTTCTTTTGATGTGATACCCACGGATGTGGCCGGAAAGAATGATTTATCCAGGGATTGAATCCCAAAATAGCTCAGGGCGTTAAAGTCGCCCCAGTACATGAAATCTCTACCTACGCTCAGGTGGTAGGGAAGGCTCTTGTTGTTGAGAGCACAGGAAATGAGATTGAGAAGGAGAATGTCGGAGAGCGCGGAGCTCAGACAGTGATACCTCCGTTTATTGGATTGGGCAAGGACGAGGATTGGAAAGTCTACCCAAAATGCACGCGATGCAAGAGGTATCATTTGGGAGAATGCAGAGCAAAGGCGTGTTTTTTATGTGAGATGGTTGGGCACTTCAGAAGAAATTTCCCGAGGTGAAGGAAGGATAAGCCAATGGGGGCGGACAACTCGACCACAGCTCGAGTGTTCGCTATGATGCAGTCAGAGACTAAGACTGGGACTGAGATTGGGGCTGATTCCTCAGTGGTGGCAGGTCAGCTTTTTAGTTCTAAATTTTTGTATTATGTTGATTGGTTTTGGTGCCATGTTGTTCTTTGCTTTGTTGCATCTAGAGAGAGATAGAGTTAATATGCAGATTACATGGTTATTTTGTGATGAGAATGTGGTACTCTATTTGTAATTTTAAGAGATGGGTTAGGTTATGGTGAGAAGGGATTCATCAGTTGATTTGATAGAGTTGGTTATGAACGACTTCGATATGATCCTGGATATGGAGTGGTTAGCCAAGTATGGGGCATTGATAGATTGCAAGGATAGGATGGTAACTCTTGGGTTTGAGGGTGAGAAACCCTTGTATTTGTTGGCCCTGTGCATGGACCCTTTATGCTTATGACATCTATACTTAAAGATAAGGACCTATGGCAGGAAGAATGTAACGACCCCAAATTCACTAATGAGGCTTAAGGGCCTTGATTAGTGTGCCGGGAGGGCATTATTGGGTTAAATGTGGTTTGCTTGAATATATTGACTTAAATGCATAACTATATGATTAATAATGCTTGTATGACTATGTTGGTATTAATGTGATATGTGTATATGGTAATTGTGAGAACCACATTATTATGTGGGTAAGTCTGCAGAGCACGACTAAAGGCAATCCTAGGGCTAGTTAGCGGGGAAAAGTCACAATAGGGCTTAACAATTGACTTTGGATAAGTCAGGGGTATTCTAGATATCGGGTAGTTAGTTGGACTATCGGGTTATGAAAATAAATATATGGAGATATATTTGAGGTTAGGAAGTCTAGGCGGGAATATTGGGGGATTTTACCGTTTTGCCCTCGGGGACGTTTCCGGCACCCCGAACCTTGGGATTAACTTAATGAATAAGACAAACTTAAGGAAACTCATAGAAAGAAATAAACCGACTTTATTTCTCAGCTTGTTCTCTACTCTCTCAAGGAAAACTAGGTGAAAAACCACAAAGGAAAAGAAACTCTGAAATCCTAAGGGAATTTGCTGGAATTTAGCTGAAGTTTGGTGGATTGAAAGAATGATTTAGAGGCTTAACTCAGGAATTAATTAGGAACCTAATCAGGACTAAGGTAAGCACTGATTTTCCTTTTCTGTGGTTAGAAATTCTGGGTTTTAGTTGGGTTTTGAGGTAAATATGGTTTTGATGTTTAAGGGCAGAATCAAGGAGGAAAGCTTGGGAATTAGCTTGGAGTTGGCTTGGTGAAGTGGTGCAGCAGAAGAGGTAAGTCTCAATTCATGATTTAGAAGTAATAATTCGAGTTTGAATGGCTGGTTTGGGTGTTTATAGCTCCTGAGTTACAGAAATTGAAAAGAGAATTCTAGTGTGTGTTAGGCTGGGTTTTCTGTGGAATTATGTTGTTTAAGTCATGCTAAAGGTGTTGGGATTAATTGGTTTTGAATTGGGGAGCTTTGGGATGGATTTAGATGAGGTTTAGATGTTGGAAATGGTGGGTTTTCTGGGCACGAAAGGAAGGGTCGCGGCTCTGTTCTAGAGCGCTGCGGCCCTAGGATAAAGATGAGCCAAGGAGGCTCGGCCAAGGGTAGGCGCCGCAGAGCCCAAGGCAAGGGTCGCGACGCGTGTCTCCTTTCAGGCAAGCCCTTGGCTCTGTTTTGAGGGCAAGGCTGCAGCCCTTGGGTGCACACTTGAATGTTTGGGGATTTTAGGCTTGGGAATGTGGTCTAGAATGCTCGGGATCGATTTCACCACCGTGCTTGGTGGGATTCGATTTCCCGGGAGTTAGTTTTATACCCGAAAACCTATATTTGGATATTAATGAAACCTAATACTTTGGTTGTGACTAGGTGATAAACGCTTAGGCTTGGGAACAGATCATGCTTGAGGAGTGTTGCTCGTAAACAATAACTGCAAAGATTAAAGGTAAGAAAATTGAACCTGGTTGAATATATGTGACGCGACTAAGGGTTCCCTATTATGTATTATGCCATGCAAGATAATTAGTGAACCAACGGCCTAAGGGTGCCAAGGGTTACACTAGCGCACAGGGCACGGCTTGGCCATTGGTAGCCAAGGACAGCTTATTATGCACTGAACTCAGTTTAAGCGGGCCGGAGTCAGTGGGGTAAACAGAGGGTGCGGCCTAAGTGCCGGCCCTGATTATTATGTGATATGAATGTTATAAGTGTTTGTTTGCATCCATGATTCTGAATATATGCTAAATGATATTATGTGGATTACTTGTTGAGAGTTCATGCTTACTGAATTTACTGTCTATTATTACTATTTATCTTGCACATGTTTTCTTGTTGGGCCTTGGCTCACGGGTGCTACGTGGAGCAGGTATAGACAAGGGCAAGCTTGATCAGCCTTGATTGGAGAGCTCAGAAAGCGAAATGTACATGGCCAGCTGCTCAGCCGCCACGGTTGAGGTTTAGGCAGGGACGCGAGACCTAAAGATTGTCTATTTTGCCTTAGTATGGCTAATGATTGTTTATGTACTTTTGGAAATCTGTAAACCTAATTTTAACTCTGTTTCTTTTGGGATCCCGTGTATATAATAATTTAATTATATAAAATGGAACTTTTGAGACCAAAACCTTTTTAACCCTAGCTCATACATGTTTAGTGACACGTTTTTAATTTAATGACTTGATTAGCAAGTCTTGCACCTTTTAATGTACACAGTGTAGCGGTCTTGGCTATCCAGGGCGTTACAACTTGGTATCAGAGCGTCCTAGGTTTAAGGGTTCCTGAAGACAGGCTGGACATGTACATTCGCTGCTAGAGACAAGCTCAAATCAGGGTTCGATAATGTGTATATGTGCTTATGTGTCTAAAATGAGCTATGAATGTTGTTATTTACTAGATTATTAGGAAGCATGAGATAATGATAGGGCCTGGCCCTTGACTGTTGTGTGAAAATATTGGGGCATGTTTATTAGCATTGTCGTGCATGTAAATGGATACATGGATGATTAATTGTATATCGTGCATGGGTGAATGCCTGTTTTATAGCTAATGTGTAATGAGATTGGGGGCATGCTTATTAGCAGCTAGTGCATGAAAATGGATGCTTATATGTTGGTTGTTTGTGATTGGTTATGTTCTATTGGTGGATCTTGGAGAAGTTTTTTTACCCTGTCATCATGGTCTGACTGCCGGGTCGTTATTTGCAGATTGACTTGGATAGCTATGCGTCCAAGAAAATCTACACGACTAGCCGGCACTAGGTCTGGGACCGGGAATGATGACTAGGGCCAGAATCCTCCGCCAGTCCCTAAGAACTGGCAGCAGTTAATGGCAGCTATGCAGGCTCGATTACAGAGTCAGGACGAGCATATCCGCATCCTGCGACAGCAGGCTCCATCAGGGAGTGCTGCCCCTATAGTACCACCTACAGTGGTACCAGTTGTGCAGTCTGGGAGGTTGGTAACAGATGGGAGTCGTTGTATGAGTGGTTCAAGAAATAGCAACCCCCAATCTTTGAGGGTGGACCGGATCCATTAAAAGTCGAGCAATGGCTAACTATGATCACCACAATTCTGGATTTTATGATGATAGAGGGGCATGATAGGGTGGCCTGTGCCACTTATATGTTGAGGGAGGATGCCCATATTTGGTGGGAAGTGGCATCGCAGACTAGGGATGTTACTACTTTGAGTTGGGAAGGTTTCAGAGACTTGTTCAGTCAGAAGTACTACAATGTTGCTGTCAGAGCAGCAAAGGTCAATGAGTTTGTGAGTCTTGTCTAGGGCAATATGACCGTTACTGAATATGCTCTAAAGTTTGATAGGCTTGGGAAGTTTGCACCAGATCTTGTGCCTACAGATGCTGCTAGGCAAGATCGATTTATCAGGGGGCTTAATTCTATGATAGCCCGGGATATCAGGATTACAACGGTACTTGGAGGAACAACTTATGCCCAGGCCGTTGAGAAGGCTCTTACCGCTGAGGAAGCGAAGAACAAGATATGGAGGGAGAGTGCGGTGAGGCGTGAGGGCCGCAGGGCGGTGCCTCCTTATTCAGGGACAGGTAGGGGCGGAGGCCCCAGTGATTTCAAGAGAAAGGCTCCTGACACTTCGACTGCTGCTGGTCCTGATAAGAGGGGTCGAGGTGGCCGTCAGGGTGGCGGCGAGGCATGGCAGACCTATCCAGAGTGCCCGAGGTGTAGAAGACGCCATCTGGGCGAGTGTTGGGCCAAGGCATGCTTTGTGTGTGGGGCAGTAGGGCATCTCAAGAAAGGCTGCCCAACGGTGAAGAAAGGTGAAGCAGGAAAGGTGGATAGCTTGACTCCAGCTCGAGTATTCACCTTGACTCAGGCAGAGGCCGAGGCTAGTCCCTCGGTAGTGACAGGTCAGCTTTCTAGTGCTGGGTTTCCTTTTACAATATTGATTGATTCTGGTGCTACACATTCTTTTGTTTCTAGTAGGGTGATTGATAGATTGTGTAGACCTAGTGAGTATCGAACTGCAGGGTTTGGGACTTTGTTGCCTACAGGGGAACTGGTAGTTTCTAGCACTGCCAGTGATGGTTGATAGTAGGGAACTTTCGGTGGATCTAATTGAGTTAGATATGGAGGATTTTGATATGATCTTGGGGATGGATTGGTTAGCCAGATATGGGGCTACGATTGACTGTAGGAAGAAGATGGTTACTTTTGAGCCTGAGGGCGAGGACCCTTTTTTCTTTGTGGGTGCGGTGGCTGGACCCCGCGTACCCATGATTTCAGCATTGAGAGCCAGAGACTTGTTACATGGTGGATGTATAGGTTTTCTAGCTAGTGTGGTGGATACTACCAAGGTTATGCTGGCAGGGCCAGGAGAGACCAGATTGGTGTGTGAGTGTATGTGATATATGGGTGAGACCACATTGTTATGTGGATATGTTTGAGTTATTCGGCATGAGACGATCCTAGGAAGCAAGTTAATGGTTTGGTCATAACAGGGTTAATTACAGGGCTCGGGGTGGGCCTAGGGGTAAATTGATGCTTGGTACCATGAATGAGCAGGTAACAGGATATGATTTATTAATTAATTGAGGATATTGTGAGTAACGAGAATTGGAGGACGTTAATTATGATTAACGAGGTAGGTGGGAAATGACAGTTATACCCTTGGGTGGCTTTGAGGAATTAAAATGGCCTTAGGGGCATTTTGGTCATTGTGATCATTAGATATGTTCATCCAAGGAAGGTTTTAGATTACATAGGCAACAAAAACAGAGTTTCCCTCTCTTCTATCTCTCGATCATCTTTCTCCCTTTCCTTCCATTGGATTTTTGAAGCTAGACTGGAAGATTAACTTGAGGATTGAAGGCTTGAGAGTTTAGGCTAGTGATCAGCAATTGAAAAGGGTTCAATTCCAGGATTGAGGTAAGGATTTTCAGTTTAAATCTTAAGTTTTTACTCTGTTTTTGAGATGGTTTATAAGCTTGATATTTGATTGTATGATTGGGTGTTTGAGGATGTTTTTAAGTGTTATAGAACTTGGATTTTGTTGTTAGAATGGTTGTAATGTTGTGGAAATGATTAATTGTGATATTGGGATTGGTTTGATGAAGATTTGAATGAGTTAGAATTGAGGAAAATGTAGGGGAGCTAGGTTCGTGGGGTCAAGTTGCGACCGAGTTCATGCAAGTCGCGATTTGAATGAACCCCGGAGCCTCCCCTAGGCTCTGTCTGGCAGGCACACCACGACCCTCAGGGTCAAGTCATGGCCCGCCCCTGGCACCCAGATAGGGGGCTCTCTGTCTTGGGGGCGTGTCGCGGCCCTTGGGGGCAGGTTGCAGTTTGCCTGTCTTCTTTGTGCCAAGTTGAGTTTTAACAAGTTTTAAGCGTGGGTTTTCGATTCTCTAAGCTCGAGATCAAATCTACTAACCGTTTTAGTAGGATTCGAGGTCCCGGGAGTTGGGTTTTAGTCCATGAACCTTTTATTACTCATTTCATTAATGGGATTTCATCTTTGGTTATGATTAGGTGACCACTAAGGGCCTAAGGATAGGATCGTTCTTTATTTATTTTACGCTCGAACTTACAGTAAGAAAACTGAACCCAGTATGTGACATACATGATTATTGATGAGGCATGTTGAGTGCACTATATATGGACATCGGTTGCATTGTGAATGTCTAGCAGGGTTGCTTACTTGTGAATGGCACTGACTTATTATTTAGAAACGACAATGTTGTTTAGTACTGGTCGGGAAGTTATAACTTATCAGTCATGATCGGCAATAGTACTGAGCACTGGTCGTATAGAATTGACTAATGAGTCAAGAGCGGCATTAGCATTTTGACCGCAGGCCGAAATGATTAGATCTAATCAACATGAGCATTAAATTCTTGACTGACCTATTGGTCGAAGAAAACTAAAGCGCTTGGCTAGTCTATGACTAGTTACTCAGAGCCAGTACCAACAAGGTTCAGGTGACTTGATAGTCACATGGCTTAGGGTGCAGGGCCCCAGAGAGGCTCATTAGTCATCTATTCAGGGCGCAAGACCCCAGAGAGACTTATTAGTCATCTATTCAGGGCACAGGGCCCCATAATGATTCATTATTTATCTATTTAGGGTGCAGGACCCCAGGTTTGACTTATTGGCCATCATCTGATTAGGGCTGAAGCCATAGAATGATTACATGATCATTTATTTACATTGAATACATGCAGTAATAATTTTTATTGTTGAGCCTTGGCTCATGAGAAAAACTCACCCAGCCTTAAGTGGAGAGCTTAGGTGGTGACGTGTACATATGTGTCTACTTGACCACCACGGCCAAGGTGTTTCTCAGGGGAACTAGGGTTTAGCCCTATTTTTGTCGGCGGATTGTAACTTTTGAATTGTAATGACCATTTTGGATTGTAAACAACTTTGTAAACACTTTTATGGGATCCCATGTATAGTTTAATGTTTTAAATAAAATATATCCATTCTTTTTAACCAAAAATTTTACCCTGGCCCTTTAATAACACTTAGATGCATGTGTATGACCTAATGACTCGTTTAGCGAGTTAAGAACTATTTAAAGTAAATAGTGTGACGGTCTTGGCTAATCAGGGAGAAGGATAAGCAGAAGATTTCCTTTTACATCAGGTAAGGGAACTAGGAGTGCTAAGTCGTGTCTTGTGAATTTGACTAATGCTCCAGTTGTTTTGATGGATCAAACGAATAGGGCATTCAAAGATTATTTGAATTGGTTTGTGATCATCTTGATCAACGATATTGTGGTATACCCTCAGTCAAAGATTGGTCAAGGCCAAGGAACGCCTTAGAGGTCAAGAGTTTCCTTGGACGAGCAGGATATTACATGTGCTTTGTGAAAGAATTATGAGTCTTCCTACAGATCAGAACCAGTTTATAAGTTATTATGATATCTCATTGACAGAAAATGAGATTGCCTATGCATCATGTTAGCTTAATGATATGACCAGAACTGCAATAGAGTTACTGGTGGGCTAGTTGGCCAATATTACGCTTTAGTTTACTCTTTTAGAGAGGATCAAAGGAAAAATAGTTGAGTGAACCACAGATGGGAAGAATTGAGGGGAATATCTTAGCTGGATTAGCTAAGGAGTATGCATTGCCAAGTATAAGTTTATTAAAGTATAAGAGTCGGACTGGGGATCCGATGGACATTGGGATTAAATGGGGAATCCAGGATGAATCTCACACAACCCCTTATTATCTTCATCCAGGCACCATGAAGATGTACTAGGATCTGAAAGCTTTATATTAGTGGCCTGGGATGGAGAGGGACATAACTGAATACGTGGAAAATTTCCTAACCTATTAGCACGTCAAGACAGAGTATCAGAAATCAGTAAGACCAATACAACCTTTGTATATTCCTTAGTGGATCACCATGGAAATGGGTGAGGAAATAAGGGCAATTTGAGCCCTAGATTTGTGTGGCCGTTTGAAATCCTAGAAAAGATCGGTCCGGTGGCCTATAAGTTGGCCTTATCTTCGGCACTGTCGGTCGTATACAATGTATTTCATATTTCCATGTTGAGGAAACATGTGTTAGAGGAGACTCATGTGTTGAGTTATGAAGATCTAGAATTAGAAGCTAAGTTGTCCTGTGAGGAATAACCAGATATGAGACGGAAAGAACAAAGTTCTGAGGAACAACAATTGTACCTTTGATTAAGGTATTATACAGAAACAGTAAGGTCAAGGGAGCGACCTGGAAACTGGAATCAGATATGCGGGATTGATGTGCCGAGAGGTTCATATTATATTTTGAGGACGAAATTTCTGTAAGGAGGGGATAGCTGTAACATCCCAAATTTCTTAATAAGGCTTAGGGCCTTGATTAGGGGGCCATGATGGAAAATTATGGAAATTATGTGATTATGTGATACATATATATGCATCATTATGTGATACATATATGTGCATCATTATGTGATTATGTGAGTTATATTATAATAAGACTTTATATGCATGCTTGGGTGTATTAAATACGCATGTGGGCTTATTTATGATTAATTGGGTAATTTTCGTAATTTGGCTCGTTATGGGTATATTTGGCATATATGTGGTTTGTGTGTGGTACTACATTACTATGTGGATATGTTTGGGTTACTCGGCACAAGATGATCCTAGTGAGAAAAGTAGTGGTTTAGTCATAATGGGGTCAAATACCGGGCTTGGGGTGAGCCTAGGGGTAATTTGGTAATTTAGTACATTACCAGGATCAGGTAATGGGGAAATTATTTGTTAATTATTTGAGGATATTGGAAGTAATGGGAATTGTGAGACGTTAATTATGATTAACAAGATAAGTGGCAAATGACAAATTTACCCTTGAAGGCTTAAGAGGGCAAAGCTTAGTCTAAGGGGCAATATGGTCATTTTGTGCCAAATCAGTGACTTAGTCGCCCTTACCCTTAGCAAAAGGAAACCCCAAAACAAACAAAAACAAAGCATCATTCAGCCTCTCCCTTTCTCTCTCTCGTTACTCCTCTCACCCTTTGGTGTGCCTTGAAGTACTTGGAATTTTGAGAAGAGTTGGCTGGGATTTGGAGGCTTGAAGCTGGGTTTTAGTCAAGGAAAACTTAAGGCTTGAACTTCACCAATGAGGTAAGCCATAAACTTTGTTTTAATTCAAAGTTTATTTGAGTTTAAAGGTGTTCTTGAGCTTCAAGGCTCAAGTATGGATTGTTGTGTGTTTATGGGTTTTTGATCAAGTGGGAACTTGGGTTTTGATGAGGTTGGCTTGGGGGATGGTTCCACTACCACGTTGGGTGGGTTGGAAGTCCCGAGAGCACGGGAATGGTCCCGGAGTTTATTTTTAAGGATTGAATCTTATGAGATTATTATTTTATGGTTGTGACTAGGTTACTGTTGGGGCTCGGGACAAGATCATGCACGAGGTTCGTTCATTGGTAACCTGTGCTTGGGCTAAAGGTAAGAAAACTGCACCCAGTATATGATGCATGTGATACATGTGATTATGGCATGGCTTGAATATTGAACATGGAATTGATCAGAGCTTGAGTCTCTGTAAATGTGCATGATCATAATTATGTTGGTGATTGTTGATGAAGCATGTTGAGTGCTATATATTCGGATATTTGTTGCATTGTGAATGTTGGAATACATTGTTTATCTGAGTAATGCACTGACTTGTTAGTCAAAAACAGCAATGGTGTTTAGTGCTGGTCGTGAAGCTCTGACTTATTAGTCATGATCGGGAATAGTACTGAGCACTGGTCGTATGGAATTGACTTATGAGTCAAGAGCGGCAATAACACATTGAACGCTAGTCGATATGATTAGATTCAATCAACAAGGGCATAATATGCTCGCCGACCTATTGGTCGAAGAAAACTAAAGCGCTTGGCTAGTCTAAGGCTAGCTACTCAAAGCTAAGGCTAAAACGCTAATGTGACTGGAACGTCACATGGCTTAGGGCGCAAGACCCCAGATTGACTTAATATTCATCTATTCAGGGCGTAGGACCCCAGATTGACTTAATAGTCATCTATTCAGGGCACAGGACCTCAGATTGACTTAATAGTCATCTATTCAGGGCGCAGGACCCCAGAGTGACTTAATAATCATCTATTCAGGGCGCAGAACCCCAGATTGACTTAATAGTCATCTATTCAGGGTGCAAGACCCTAGAGTGACTTAATAGTCATCTATTCCAGGTGTAGGACCCCAGATTGACTTAACAATCATCTACTCAGGGCACAGGACCCCATAATCATATATTTGTACTTGTCTGCATGCATGAATATGGTTATTACTGTTAGGCATGCTTATTATGACTTGGTGACATGTTATTATCTGCTTATGAGCGTGTTTGAGTTTTCTTGCTGAGCCTCGGCTCACAGGTGCTATGTGGTGCAGGTAAAGGTAAAAGAAAGCTAGACCATCCTTGAGTTGGAGAGCTTAGGTGACGATGTGTACATATGCAGATGCTTGACCACCATGGCCAAGGGTTTAAAGAGGAACTATGGTTAAAC
The DNA here is from genome assembly GCF_963169125.1 of Humulus lupulus. NCBI lineage: Eukaryota > Viridiplantae > Streptophyta > Magnoliopsida > Rosales > Cannabaceae > Humulus > Humulus lupulus. The sequence goes on from NC_084793.1 coordinate 264,857,334, forward strand.
CCTATTTTTCCACTTAGGTTGGCTGGTTATAAATTTTTTTATTGTAATTAACCTTTTAAATGTATTTTGGGATCCCAATGTATACAGTAAACATTTTAGTGAGACATTTGTATCCTTGACTAAAAAATTCAACCCTAAACCGTTAATCACATTTAGTTAAACGATTATGGCCAAATGACTCGTTTAACGAGTTTAGCACTATTTAAATACACAGTGTAACGATCACTGGGTAGCAGGGCGTTACATAAGCACTATTTTTGTAATCACACAATATAACGGCCCTGGATTAGAGGGGTGTTACATCATTGCACTTCTAAATGAATTTAATTTGGTCAATCTAATTGATGATGAGACACTTGTGACTTTCATTAAATTTAATTCTTTTAATGAGGAAGGCATTGTAACCGTGATTAAGAATAACACATTCGACGAGGAATGTTTGATAACCCTAAAGAGAATTGACATAGTTCATGCATGTAGTGATGAGACTAATGCAACCTTAAGAGAAGGTGAACATGTCTATCGATTGATGATCAGATCATTACAAAAGAAAGTGAAGATACTAAGGTCAATGCATTTGATGTTGAGATCATTGCAAACCTATGTAAGAATACCAAGGCCAGTGCATTTGATGTTTAGATCATTGCAACCATGAGTGAAGTTAATGCAACCCAAGGAAAGGTGCAAGGATGGTGGTATGATACTTGTGCCACCATTCATGCAACCTGTTTACCGAGTTTTTTGGAAACCATAATTATGAAAGATTAGAGAGCGTAAAAGAAAGGATTTAATAAAAGTAAACAAGGTTTTTACGTGGTTGGGGAGTTAATGAGCCTTAGTCCACGAGACAATCGTATTAGAGCTTAGAGAACTTTTTGACAATGGAGTTTTCTACAAGTTTGAGTAGAGTAACTGCTTACAATCAAAATCTCGGATCCCCTCCTCAGTGCACCACTATTCGTATTTATAGGCACATGAGTGCACTAGACTTGGGCCGGGCTAACCCAGGCCCAATAAGGGTGTAAATACCATTGGCTTCTCTGATGGGAGCCCAATACAAAGGATTGAAATGTGAAACATGCATTAATCAAAGCCCATTGGGCCAACCCAAATAATATCTTATTCTAAGACATGCGACAAACTGGAAATTCAGTCTGGGTATTCTGAGCTACGAGGAAGATTTGGGGGACAAGATCGGTCAGAGTAGTGGCGGCGCAGTTCTGAACCAACAGCGTACAATCCCGAGGTAGTCTCTTCTGCAGGTTAAGCATGGGGACAACCCCCACGCTTCATGGAACGATGTCAGTATCTTGAACTCTTTATCGCACCAAACTCGGACAACCCATCCAAGTCTGTTTACCACAATCCCCCTCTGTTTACCAGGGCCCGGGTTCATCCACGGAGATCCCGGCCAAATCTTGGATTTGGTAGTCATGACCTCCTTTACCGTACCTCAGGGAACATCCCGGTACGCGGTCCCGAGTTTATACAACCTACCCTGACGATGGTCCCGGCCTATTCTCCCGGTAGCCCTTTAAACCTTTCCCGAGACTTAGGCTGCCAATACCCGTTTTCCCTTCGTATAATGGGCCTGGTCTGGGCCTTGGTTCCCAGTAATGCGGCCCATGGACTTACAGTGTGGATCCGTACATGTAGGAAGATACAGGGATAACAATTACCCCCCAAGCCTTCATCTTGGCTTGCGCAGTGGAGGCTTGTCTCCCTCCCGGACCATCTCGACACTTCCCGAATCTTGTCCAAGGTGATGGGTCCGCGGATGGGTGACACCGCTGGCTGATCAATCACTGAATGACAACCTACTTCGATGTCCGGGACAGAATCCAAAAAGCCCGGACTGTTTACCAGGATCCGGGTTCGTTTACCAGAGCCCCGGTTCATTTACTTCAGGGCCGTCGAGAGACCTTCCCGTTCGCCCTGCTTCATCATGAAGGGTGCACTTGTCCCATTGTGACTAGCGCAATGATGGCACTTAGTCTTGAAAGGTCATCAAACATCCTATTGGTTACTATGCTGGGGGCTAGTATGTCAGCTCGGTTTACGAAGCGTCCCATCCGCACAAATGTTCCCATTATTATCTCTGCGACAAAGGGGACCGTTGGATGGGGCGACCTTTGAGGTGCTTTTTTTCTGGGCCATTGGATCGGGGCGGTGCGGATCACGCCTCGGGGGTACCGTGATCCAGTACTCGAGTAGGCCCATTAATGTCTCTTCACGATCCAAGATTGTTCGATAGGGGGGATCGTGCCTAGATCGAAACAGCCTTCCGGTTCTTATAAATAGCCTTAGGTTTTCATTTGACATCTTTACATTCTCATAAAATAAAAACGCTTAAAGGACCTTTTATGTCCGAGCTTGCCAACAACATTTTCCATCGTCTACTTCATCGTCGTCGCTTATTCCCAACGCGCCCGATATCCGCACCTTTGCCTGAGCAGACGACATCGGCCTGTCCCGTAGACGAGCTTTTGAACCGCCTTCACCTGTTCAAAGCTGCAATTTTACCGTCACTGTCTGCGGAAACCCACCACTCTTCACGACCAGCCTTTTACAGTAAGTTTCCTAACTTTTTCTTTTACATTCTTGTGTTTTCCATAATGTCATATTTATCTGTTTAGGCTGTTAAATCTTGCCTATGTTTAGATTGTCTATGGGTGCATTAGAATAGGTTAGGAAAGAAAAACTAGTCCGGACTATCCCAGATCTCCTTGGGTTCGGGTGGTTCCCGGACAAGTGGCAATAGGCCGGCCTAGGAGAACAGCTAGATCCTTTTCTTTTTTTTGTTCCCGATCCGGGTTCCGCGACTTCTTAGTGATCTCGGACCTGATCCGGAGGGGACTCCTCCAAGCAGTTCATAGGAGAGCCCCCGTACCTTAACCAACCTTCTTGGATTTTGGTGCTGACTGCTTGGTTATTTATTTTGTTCTGTTTTGCTCCCAGATCATCAGCCATGACCTCAGGTGTTACCCTTCATTCGGAAGAACAAGTTAATGCAGCCCCTATCACTCTATCAGGATCCATGACTCCCAGTGGCAACAGATGGGAGATGGACGAGGTGCAGAACTTGTTCCGAAATTATCGAATGTTGTACGCCCTGGAGAAGCACTTGGGCGTGGAGTCTACTCCCGGACTGTTCTATAACCGTCTGGCCAGGAAAGAGGAGAAAGTTCACACCGGCGTGGGCAAGTTCGGGGCCTAGAGCGTGGGCCACATCAATGCGGGAGCCACTCTCCCGCTTCATGACTACTTCGCGCAATTCTTCAAGTACGTGGGGATTGTGCCTTTCCAGCTTCTGCCTCAAGCGTACCGACTGCTTGCGAGATGGCGCATCTTTTGCATAGCGAAGCAGATCCCAGATCCAACACCGGCGGAGGTGTTGTATTTCTACAAGCTGGAGCCGCAGGTCAACGTCAAGGACAAGACCCTAGAAGGCTTCTACAGGCTGAAACCACGTGGCAACTATGCTGCTCCTACCAGCACATGGAAGCACCCCCCGAACATCAGACATTACTGGTTCATGACATCCGGGTTCCTTTTAGAAAAGAACCCCACACTGATGTTGGACTTCCGACGAGTGGGTAAGTGGCTTCCCGTTCCCTAGTTTCTTCTTTGTTTTTCACTTTTTATTCTTCATTCTCAACATATTGCCTTGGATGGCAGGACCCTATGCCCAGAGTCCCCTCACCCAGTTCATCCTGGACCGGAAGAAATTCTACTCCGCGCTAAGCGCAGAAGATTTGGACGTAGGGGGCTACGTCAACACTGATAACCTCTGTGTGGTCGGGAAGCTGGCGGCCAATCAAACAATCAAGGCCACCAGTCTCTGGGGGATACAATGCGAGAAAGACCCGGCATTGAGGGAGGAGCTGGCCAGCGGGACCAGGCCCAGGAGAAGAAGAGTGCCACCTCCGAGGAGCTGGAAGCCCTCTTCGACGAGGCCCTTCCGAACACGGGGACCCCCGGTGCTAGTGTATCAGGGCAAGGTAACTCACCTTTGCTTTTGACTTATGCTCCCCGAGTTGGGGACTTAGTTAGGGATAGACTAGTTTATCGAGGCCCCCTGTTCGAGGCTGATGGAGAGATGAGACCTTCATCTCCCAACACTGTAGATCAGTAAACCCTTCATCTCTCGGGTATGGGAACTTCTTATACCCGAATCACATGGGAGATCGAATCCATTCCTTCACCTTAGGAGAATTGAGTCGAGTCCGAGGTCTAGACAAAGGTTCATCCCGGATTACTTTTAGTCTTGTGATTACTCATTCGCCGTGACTTGTTTATTTTGCTAATTCCCTTTTTGTTTGTTCATTTCAGAAGACTCTAACATGTCCGATCCCGTGGAGAAGATGAAGCGGGCCCTTGAGGTCTGGGCTGCCAAGATTAGAGCTTCGGCAAAGAAGACTGCCAAAGGCACGCCCAAGCCAAAAGCTCCAGACGCGATCCTTGGGAGCTCGGTGCCGGAGCCTAACTCAGTCGTGGAGGCCTCAGCCACGGTCCCGATCATGATAGTTAATCCTGAAACTGTCTCAGCTCCTGCTCATCCCCTGGTAATCGACTTGGAGCGGGATCCACTTGTGAGTCGGAGTTCTGGGAAGAGAACCGCAGTCTCAAGCGCGGGTGAGGCCGCGAAGGGGACAAAGAGAGCCAAGACCAAAGTCGCTGGCTCGGCCAAGGAATCCTCCGGGGAGAGTCACCTCGCCGTCAAGGACCTTCCGGGAGCACCTGCGCTCCCCATCCATCCGGCTTTGCCCAAAGAGGGAGAGGCGGTTCTGCGGGAGGAACAGTACAAGCTGGAATCCCAGGCATGGGAGAACGGCCGGGAGAAGAGGGAAGAGGTTTACCGGGCCCTGATGATTCATCGTCAGGCCGAGTTCTCGGAGCGTCCGACAGCTTTTAGCGCTTCCCAGCCGATCGTGGACCATCTTGCCACTGAGACGGGGTTCCGTTCTAAACTGGGGCAAGACATGGCTCCATTTGCTGCAGACTTGCTGGATCAGGTGGGAGTTACTATGTACAGCCTCCAGCTGAAGCGGTACGCCACCATAGCCTACCAGGACATGTTATTCATCTCCCAGGCTCTTTGCCACCAGGCCACTGCTGTAAGTTATCCGTTTACACCTCCTGTTTCTTCTTGCACTTTTGGTTCTTCAGATTTTTCTAACTTTACTTCATTTCAGGATGCTCTACTGGCTCATCGAAATGTTGACTTGGCGGCCGAGATTGCAATGAAAATGGAGACGAGCCAATTAGAGCTGGAGGCGGTCGTGAACCAGCGGGAAGCTGCTAAGGAAGCCCTGGCCAAGGAGGTGGCTCAGGCCAAAGCGGACCGGGAAGAGGCTGCCCGGACTAAGTTCCAACTCAAATAGACTATGTCTCAGAGAGAGGATGAGAATAGCAAGCTGGTGGCCGGGTTGGATGCGGAGCTTCTCCGAGGGAAGGCCCTGCAGGAGGCGGTCGAAGCCCGGTCTACCCAAGACCGGGAGAGGGTCAACGGTCTCGAGTCTCGGGTTCGCGAATTGGACGACCTGTTTTGGCGGGAGGTGATGCGCACGATGAGACTCGCCGCGAGAGAGAAAAGGCAGACGCCATGCTGAGGGTCACCTTTGATGAGGCCATCTACATGGCCTGGCTCCAAGACAAGAACATGAACCTCCTGCTTTACCCCGACCCCGCCGTGAAAAGAGCCAAATTTGAGGCCAAGGACAAAGAAGACGCAGAACCCTTGGACAAGGAAGAGGCAGACGAAGCTAACCCAGAGGCATCGGGGCACGGCGAAGCCTAGGCTGGGTCTTCTATTTGTTTTTCTCTCTTTTTTCTATTTTTGCAACACTTTCACGGACGCGGATGCGTCTAAGACAATTTTATGTTCTTATTTACTTTATTTCTTGCATAATGCTTTCTCGTTTCCATTCGTTAAACTTTTACTAAGTGTTTTCGCCACCTTGTGTAAACGAGTCGAATGTTCGGTCCCGGTTCCAATGATCGGGACTGTTGACGGCCTGGACTAGATTGTTTTGGTTTTACAATACAGGCTCCAATAGCCCAAACCGCCGAGATCTTTCTAGATTTTAACTTATCAACTCGTTTTACTCCTATTGCTCAGGTTCCAACGCCCTCGGCCATTTGGGAGTTGATAATTATCACTAAATCTATTCGTCCCGATTCTAGTGTTCAGGTTTTGACAGTCTGGACCATCAAGGATTAGCCGACCAGTTTATTATAAAACCTAGGTTAGGTTCTCATGGCCTGGGCCATTTATAAGACTACTTTTAGACAACTTATACCTGGGACTCGCGCCCCAATAGTACTGTGCTATTGCAGAGGTGACGCGAACGGGTCTTTGGTTGTTTGGGACCACGCTCGGTCAACCAATTTTTAGGTATTTTATATCCCCGTGACACGCATGTCTGGGTTAGAACCTGGGCTAGCCCGTACGTCCTACTGGATATTTCACCTCCCGGACTACGTATGTCCGGGCCGGGACCAGGCCTGAGCCTTAAGTCCTATAGTTTTTACCCCTAGACCGCGTATGTCCGAGTCAGGACTAGGCCTGAGCCTAGTGCCTTTTCATTAGCATCTTGATTTTGTTTTCGGACTTACTCATGTGAATGGGTACACCCCCCGCCCCTTTTAGTGGGCCAGGACTGGTCTTGGGTCTCTTGCTTATGGAGACGGACGAGAACTTTCATTGTTTCACAATTTTTCTTTATGAAGTTTTGTACACGTCATTTTTATTATCCAAGAAATCGCTCTGGGGCATACATTTTTTACAAAGAAAATATAAAGTCGAAGCATGCTCTCCTGACTACTGATAGTACTTATAGAGTTGTTTCGCGGTCCAGGCCCTTGGGACTTCAGTTCCATCGAGTCGCTTTAAGTGATACGTTCCCGGACATACTTCATGTTGAATTTCGTATGGCCCTTCCCAGTTCGGGCCTAGAACCCCCACTCCCAGATCTTGGGTTGTAGGGAAGACTCTCCTTAGGACTAGGTCGCCGGTCCCGAACCTTCGGCTTTTTACTTTTGAGTTAAAATGCCGAGCGATCTTGCCCTGGTACATCTTCAATTGAACTTGCGATTCTTCCCAGATCTCTTCAATGTGATCCAAGGATTCCTGGAGTAAGGCGTGGTTCTGGGCGGGATCATACGTGTCCCTCCTGTGGGACGGGATGGCCATTTCTACTGGGATGATGGCTTCGCATCCGTACACCATGGAGTACGGAGTGTGTCCGGTAGACGTTCGTTCGGTGGTCCGGTATGCCCATAGTACGCGGGGCAACTCTTCTGGCCATTTGCTCTTGCAGGCTTGAAGCTTTTTCTTTAACGTCCCCTTCAAGATTTTATTAACGGCCTTTTTTTGCCCGCTCACTTGAGGTCTGGCGACCGCGGAGAAGCTCTTGATGATACCATGTCTTTCACAGAAGTCCGTGAAGTGGATGTTGTCAAACTGTTTCCCGTTGTCGGACACAATCTTGTAGGGGAGGCTGTACTGGCACACGATGTTGTTGATGATGAAGTCCAAGGCCTTCTTTGAGGTGATGGTGTTCATAGGCTCTGCTTCGACCCACTTGGTATAGTAGTCAACGGCCACGGTAGCATACTTCACACCCCCCCTCCTGGTCGGGAGCGATCCTACTAGGTCAATTCCCCATACCGCGAAGGGCCAGGGACTTGTCATTAGGGTTATTTCCGTTGGAGGGGCTCGCGAGATCTTCGCATACCTTTGGCACTGTTCGCATTTGCGGACGTAATCAACACAGTCTTTTTTCATGGTTGGCCAGAAATATCCTTGGCCCAGGATTTTCTTGGACAAGCTTAGTCCGGCTGTGTGATCTCCGCAGAAGCCTTCGTGAACCTCGTGCATGATTGTACTCATCTCGGTCCTGGATACGCATTGGAGGTATAGCATGGATAATCCTCTACGATAGAGCTTTCCCTCCATCATGACGTATCTATGGACCTATTACTGAAGTTTCCTGGCTACTGCCTTGTCCGTGGGAAACCCCCCGGTTGTCAGGTACTGGATGATGAGTCCCATCCAGGACGTGGAGTAGTCTATAGCGTTGATCATGGGGGCTTGAATACTTGGTACGGGGAGATGGTTGATCAGGACTAGCCCGAAAAGCTCTGCCTCAGCATCCGTGGGTTTGCCAACATGTCTGCAAACACGTTTTGATCCCTAGGGATCTGGCAGACGGAGTGCTTCTTGAAAGTTTGGAGCATCTCTCGCGTCTGAGTCACGTAAGTTGTCATCTTTTCCCCTTTAGTTTGGTATTCTCCCGAGATCTGTCTGATAACCAACTAGGAATCGCTAAAGATCTCCAGGTTTGCGACCCCTACTTCCCAGGCCAGGCGCAACCCGGCCAACATGGCCTCGTGCTCGGCCTCGTTGTTCGAAGCCTTGAAATAGAAACACAGGGCATTTTGTAACTGGTGCCCCTGTGGCAACACTAGGATGATTTTGGCCCCCGCTCCATTTTCATTCGAGGCTCCGTCTACGAACACCTTCCACACGGGCATTGCGGGATCCGTGGGATCGTCCTCTTCAGTGATCCCGGAGCATTCCATGACGAAGTCGGCTAAGGCCTATCCCTTGATTGAGATTCTAGGGATGTATGCAATGTCAAACTGACTCAATTCCATGGCCCATTTCAAGAGTCTTCCTAATGATTCAGGTTTTTGCAACACTTGTCGCAAAGGATGGTTGGTCAAAACTCTTATGGCATGAGCCTGGAATAAGGCCTGAGCTTCTGGGACCCGATTAGTAGACAGAACATTAACTTTTCGATTAGTGGGTATCGTGACTCTGCACCCAATAATATTTTTCTTACATAATAGATCGGGAGCTGGGCCTTCCCGTCTTCCCATACTAGTGCGGCGCTGATGGCGTGTTCGGTCACGGCCAAATAGAGGTATAGCGGTTCTCCCATCACCGGTTTTGCCAATATTGGTGCTTGGGCTAGATGTTCTTTCAGTCTTTGGAAATCCTCTTCGCACTCAGCCGACCATTCGATCCATTGGCTTCCCCGAAGGACGTTGAAGAAAGGAATGCATTTTTCCGTGGCCTTTGAGACGAAACGGCTCAAAGCGGCTATTCGCCCATTCAGGCTCTGCACATCTTTGTACTTCCGGGGCGAGGGCATCTCAACCAGTGCCTTGATTTTGTCTGGATTGGCTTCTATTCCCCGAAAGCTTACTATGAACCCCATGAACTTTCCGGATGCTACGCCGAAAGTGCATTTTTTGGGATTCAACTTCATCCCATACCTACGAATGATCGCGAAGGCTTCAGCCAGGTCGTCAGAATGTTTGCTGGAGGTCTTGGACTTGACCAGCATGTCATTGATGTATACCTCCATGTTCCATCCTAGCTGGGCCCGGAACATTCTGTTGACTAGCCGCTGATAGGTGGCTCTGACGTTTTTGAGTCCGAAATGCATGACGATGTAGCAGTACACTCCCTTGTTGGTTTGGAAACTGGTATGTTCCCGGTCCGCTACATGCATAGAGATCTGATTGTAGCCTGAATAGGCGTCCACGAAACTCAAAATCTCATACCCGGATGTTGCGTCCACCATCTGATCGATCTGAGGAAGCGGGAAGCAATCTTTAGGGCAAGCTTTGTTTAGATCCGTGAAGTCAATGTAGGTCCTCCATGTCCCGTTCGGCTTAGGCACCAACACTGGGTTAGCCAGCCACACGGGATACAAAGTTTCTCGAATGAAGTTGATCGTGTATAGCTTTTCAACTTCTAGCTTGAGGGCTTCCGCCCTTTCTGCCCCTAGGGGTCTTTGCTTCTGCCGGACCGGGGTCGCATCCTTGTTGATATTCAAGGCATGGCAGATGATATTGCGGTCGATCCTAGTCATATCTGAATGAGACCAGGCCAGGACATCCTGGTTCTCCTTCACCCGGGCAATGATTGCAGCCCATACCTCTGCTTTCAAGTTCTTCCCGACTTGGATTACCTTGGTCGAGTCAGTGTCACTGATGCACACCTCTTCAATCTCTTCCATGGGTTCTAGTACGCGGTCCTCTCCTATCCGTGGGTCCAACTCATCCTCTTCCCGAACAATCTGTCTTGCCGGGGGAGGGGGCGAGACTGGATCGGCGATTTCCTCAAGAGGTTCTTCGGGGACCATGTAAACGGGTCGGGCAGATACGTGGTAACATTTCCATGCGCTCTTCTGATCTCCCCGGATTGTTCCCACTCCTCCGTTATCGCAGGGGAATTTCATGCATAGGTGGCGGATGGAGGTGATTGCCCCGAATTCGACCAATGCGGGCCGTCCGAAAATGATGTTGTAAGCGGTGGGGCAGTCCACCACCACGAACGTACAAAATTTGAACGAGCTTTGCATCTCGTTCCCCAGTGTTACGGGCAACTGGATTTTTCCCATCGGGAGTATTGAGTCCCCATTGAAGCCGTAAATCTGGGTTGGGCACGAGGCTAGATTTGCCTCAGTCAAGCCAATTGCGATGAAGGCAGGCTTGAACAAAATGTTGACAGAGCTTCCGTTGTCCACCAGCACTCTGGACACCATCTTGTTGGCGATTTGGGCATCAATGACCAGAGGGTCATGATGCGGGAAATAGACGTTGCGGGCGTCATCTTCCGTGAAGGTGATGGGGAGATTCATCAACTTCGGGCGTTGAGCCGGTGCTTGGACTAGGGCGCATACCTCTTGGTCGTGGTCAATCTCACTGAGGTAACGCTTCTGATCATTCTGGGACGGTCCTCCCAGGTGGGGCCCACCCGAGATGGTGGCTACGTGACCATCTACTCTCGGGGGTGCGGTCTCGGCCGGATAAGGCATTCTGGGTCTGGGCGCCTACACGGCGAGGGCCCCCTGAGGGGCCTATGGTCTCGGGCCCTTTGTGTATCCTCCCTGGGGAGGTAGGTACACTCCAGGTGCGCCCGGGATCGTGGATTGTCCTAAGACTGCTGACAGTCCCGGAACTCCCACAGGCATCTTGATCCATTGGTGGAGATGCCCCAGTTTGATCAAATTTTCGATCTTGTCCTTTAGCTGCCAAAATTCTTCAGTTGTGTGGCCAACTTCCTTATGGTACACGCACCTTTTGTTGGAATCCCTTGGGTTTTTTCCTCCTTTGGACATGAGGGCTGGTCTCCGGTAATGAACCGTCCTCTCTGTGGCCAGGTAGATGTTTTCCCTAGTATCCACTAGGTTGGTCTACTCCGAATACTGGGGCTCGTAGCCTCTCTTGCCCTTCTTAGATGGTTCAGACCGATTTGGTCCCTTCCCGGATCTCTTTCCCTGGGAGGGATTCACACTCGCTTCAATTCCCCCCATCTGGGACGGCTGGGCCCTGCCGGGAGCAGCACTGTACCCGACTAGCGCAATTTCGTATCCAGGCAAAGGGGTAGTCTGGGCCGGGGCATATCCCGAAGATGCGAGGCCATAGACCGTAGGCGCGGCAAAGGTTATTCCAGGCGCAACTACCAATCTCGGGGCTACTGAGGGTGTCAGGTACTGCTGGGCCAGATATTGTGCCCCGCCGGGATATTGTGCCCCATATCCCGGAAAGGTTTAGGCATTTGGCTGAGGTGTCGGCTGCCATCCAAATGTCTGAATTTGGGCCTCCTCCCAGTTGATAAAGCCTTGGGCCCTCCTTATGAATTCCTCGAGGGTGGCCGCCTTGCTGCGCTGCATGTCATCCCAGAGGGGAGACCCGGCCTGGATTCCAGATTGTAGGGCCACCAAGCGCTACCCATTGTCCACCTTAGTTTTGGAGGCTTCCTTTGTGAAACGTTGGATGTAGGCCCTCAACGTCTCCGTGGGGAGCTGCTTGATATTGGCGAGGGCACTAATCTGCATGTCCATCCTCATGGCGGGCACGAACTATTTGCGGAAATTCGACTGCAGTCCGGACCAGGATTGGATGGATCCCGGCTTGAGCCTCTTCCACCATTCTTCTGCAGGTCCGCCTAGACTAATTGAAAAACATAGGCACTTGTCGTTGTCGTAGACGTGGGCTATGGTCATTAACCGATTGTAGCGCGATAGATGATCTCTAGGGTCGGTGTTCCCAGTGTAGGCGGGCAGACACGGCATTTTGAATCCTTTGGGGAGCACCACATCTAGGATGTGCTTGGCGCAGGGCTCCTTTTCTTCCTCGTCGGAATCGGTGTCTGCTCCCTCCAGCTTGCAGACCAGGCGGTCCGTGACTTTCTTTAAGGCGGCCAGTTGTTCCATGAACTGTTTGGCCGTACCATATTCCAGGGGAACTCTCTCGTTCCTCCTATCATTGAGATTATTTCTCAAAGCGCCATCTCGGGGGCGGATCTTTTCCTTGCGGGCCCGTTCCTTTCGAGCATTCATCCCATCCCGCAGGTCTACCCGAGATGTATCATCCCCAGAGCTAAGGGCGTTCAGCTCGTCATTATGTTGGCGCTCCCGGTGGCCCTTGTTCACAAAAGCGCTTGGGTTGAAAGACCGTTCCCGTCCAGTCCGCTCTAGGGAGGATCGGGGCCTAGTACCCTATGGGCGCATCCCTCGTGGATTGATTGGGTGGCCCTGTCCTGGGACGGGGCGCACCTTCTCTTTCTTAGGGAGCGGCTGGGGACGAGTCCCGGTTTTCTGGACAGGAGGGACTTCCCTCTGGGGGTTTGCTTTGGCCTTCCCTTTCTCTTGGGCCGGGTTAACTGGGCCCTGTCCAGGAGCTTATCCTGGGGTAGGAATCGGCCTCGCATCTCTGGGCGCGCCATTCCTAGCCTGCAGAGTGAGCGGTTGTGTTCCTGGAGGCAGAAAAACTGGGGGATTAGCCGCCAAGACTCAGGCGGCTATGAAAGCTTGCAGGGCTTGGAGGGACTCTTACATCCGTCGAGTGGGTTCCTTTTGTTTGACAATCTTGGCCTCTTGGTCCAGGACTTGCTGTCTTAGTTTGGTCACCTCCGGGTCCTCCTAGTTGGGGTCTACTTCTTCAAGGATCGCAAGATCCTCAGCTTCGAGATCGTGGTATTCCGCCTCATTTCCCTCCTCTTCCTCATAGTAATCTTCCTCATACTCTTCCCCACCTCCATCGTTCTGCAACTCGTCGGGCTAGGACATCTGATGAAGTGTGTCCTCAGGTTGGCTCTGAGGAAGAGGTTGGCTAGGCAATGGCTCTCCATCGCCTTGTTCTTGGTTAGTAGGGTTGAAAGTGGTGTGTCTCATGTTTACCATTGATGTAGACGTTCAAGATTGACTCAAGCTTTCTCAGAACTCTCAATGAAAGCACCAAAATGTTTACTGAGTTTTTTGGAAACCAGAATTATGAAAGATTAGAGAGCGTAAAAGAAAGGATTTAATAAAAGTAAACAAGGTTTTTACGTGGTTGGGGCGTTAATGAGCCTTAGTCCACGAGACAGTCATATTAGAGCTTAGAGAACTTTTTGACGATGGAGTTTTCTACAAGTTTGAGCAGAGTAACTGCTTACAATCAAAATCTCGGATCCCCTCCTCAATGCACCACTATTCGTATTTATAGGCACATGAGTGCACTGGACTTGGGCCGGGATAACCCGGGCCCAATAAGGGTGTAAATACCATTGGCTTCTCTGATGGGAGCCCAATACAAAGGATTGAAATATGAAACATACATTAATCAAAGCCCATTGGGCCAACCCAAATAATATCTTATTCTAAGACATGCGACAAACTGGAGTTTCAGTCTGGGTATTCTGGGCTACGAGGAAGATTTGGGGGACAAGATCGGTCAGAGTAGTGGCGGCGCAGTTCTGAACCAACGGCGTACAATCCCGAGGTAGTCTCTTCTGCAGGTTAAGCGTGGGGACAACCCCCACGCTTCATGGAACAATGTCAGTATCTTGGACACTTTATCGTGCCAAACTCGAACAACCCATCCAGGTCCGTTTACCACAATCCCCCTCCATTTACCAGGGCCCGAGTTCATCCACGGAGATCCCGACCCAATCTTGGATTTGGTAGCCGCGACCTCCTTTACCGTACCTCAAGGAACATCTTGGTACGCTATCCCAGGTTTATACAACCTGCCCTGACGATGGTCCCGACCTATTCTCCCGATAGCCCTTTAAACCTTTTTGAGACTTGGGCTGCCAATACCCATTTTCCCTTCGCCTAATGGGCCTGGTCTAGGCCTTGGTTCCCAGGAAAGCGGCGCATGAACTTACAGTGTGGATCCGTACATGTAGGAAGAAACGAGGATAACACAACCTATGATAAAACTCTTTTAAAAACCTTTGAAAGTGCAAAGGTGGGACTTGAAGTCCAAATGGGAAATGAAAAGATATCCAAAGTATTTGGAAGGGGCTGCACTGATGTGCTCTTTAATGGAAAGAAAGTTACCCTAACTAATATTTTCTATGTTCCCGATATGACTAGAAACATTGTGAGTGGAAGTCTATTGAGTAAATTCAGTACCAAAATGGAGTTTGAATTCGGTAAACTCACTTTGACTAAATTGGGCACTTTTGTGGGAAAGGGTTTTACATATAATGGAATGATTAAATTGTGTACTCTTGATAGTGTCAATAATGATGTGGCATCTAAATCTTTCAATGCGATTAATTCTAATTCTATTACTCTGTGTCATAATAGACTTTCTCATATAGTTTATAACACAATTAAAAGAGTTGTTAAATGTGGATTGATTAATTGTGATGTGAATGAGCATGATAAATGTGAATTATTAAATCTAAATGGTAAAGAAACATTTTCCAAGTGTTGATAGTGTAGGATCTAAGAATTTAAATCCAGATGCACGCTCTCTATTATTTTTCCAAAAACATAATAGAAACATAGAATAACATGACATACATATGAACATCAAATTCGTAAATTAACATAAGCACAAAGATGTAGAAACTTATGAATACGCAACAAAACTGGAACAACTCCTTCATTCAATCTTTCTAACCCTTGATTATTTTCTGTAGCAGAGTATTAGCAAGAGATTGAACTAGACCAGCAACACAATCTTCCTCACCAAGCCTTTGATCAACCTAGAACTAGTGTGAGTTGGCTCTCAACACATGAGATAGAGATTTAGAAAAGAAGAAGAGAGTGAGTGGCCAAGAAAGGATTAGACTGTCTATGTTTTCACTTACCCAATGAATCAACTGAGACTAACTTCTGAAAACTCTAGAAATCATATTCCTTATATAGCCAACTTAATGGGCTTTATTTAAATTTAAATTTAAATTAATTAAAAATAATAAACAAAAAATAAAATCCTTGGGCTGCCACAAATGGACTTGGGCTCAATCTCTTTGTTTTGAATTTAAATCCCAATTGGGTATAAAATCAAAACTTTTTTTATTTATATATCTTTTAATTAATTAATTAAATCCTTATTCAAATTAATTAATTATAATTTGAAACTTAATTTAATATTATTTATTTATATTGACACCAATTTATCAATATTAATAAATTTCCCAAAGATTCTCTTTTATTTTCTAAATCTCATATCTCTGTGAAATTTTCCAAAATTGACATAATCAACTTTAAAAATCCTAATTGATAATTAAATCAATTAATTGAGACATTCTAGATGATTTACTCAAAGGTGATGCGGGGACCATGGATCCATGAATACAAGCTACAATAAATTTCCATGAGTTTATTTATTAAATAAAATATCTCACAATTTATTAATTCCCCATGACTCCACTATAGATTCAGAATTGAACTCTTGAATTCATAGATAGTATTTTTCAAACCACAAATACGTTATCGACTGTTATAACCATTACAATCAGTCAATCCTCTATCGATGACTTGCTAACGAGACGGGTGCAAATTACTATTTTACCCCTCATTTGTATTTTATCCTTAACTCCCACTAAGTCCCTTGTAAATGATAAATCTGTTAACTTAATCACAGATATGAGCGCTCATTTATTTACCCTTTTAGACTAAGATATTAAGGAAGTCATTTTTACCTCTCATATAGAAGTTATAGATTTCATATCTATGATTAATACTCTTACTCATTACACTACTAAATCTCCAAGATGTAAGTGTGAGCTAGACTGTAGGGTAAGCTGGTAACGAACAAGTCAAAAGATTTAAATAATAAAATTAGCAGAGTATTATCACTCAGAATTAAGATCAACTTGACATATGGTCAACATTGTGACATTAATTAGATTCGTAACAACGATACTTATTTATCTATCAATAATCAATACCGGTCCTAGTCCAATGTACCCATATACATCTGATCTTATCTACTTGGTCAATGCCTTGGATAAGACATCACACCCAGAATGTGTAAGTAGCTCATATCGTAGATTACCAGATCAGTGAAAATTAAATGCACTGACTTAATCTTAGGACTTGTTCTTTTGAACATATAATTACAATTATAGTCCACTGTGACCTAGTCACTATAATTGTAATATATGTTCGGGATTTTATAAATGTTTGTATTATTTCCAACAATCATGTAATAAAACAAGAAAGCAACATGACTGTCAAACTAAATGATTTCTACTTCTTTTATTGACAATATAAAATCGTGTTACATGTCCATCATGGTTTTATAAGGGCATAAAACCCAACAGATAGATGTTCAAACTTGCTAGATTTAATGCATAGTGATTTATGCGAATTGAATGACATGTTGACTAGAGGAGGAAATAGATAATTCATGACTTTTATAAATGATTGCTCTAGGTATACTTATGTGTATTTGCTTAAGAGTAAGGATGAGGCATTTAATGCGTTTAAAATCTATAAAGCTGAAGTAGAGAATAAATTGGAAAGGAAAATAAAGACTCTTAGAAGTGATAGAGGTGGTGAATACTTTTCAAATTATTTCAATGTGTTTTGTGAAAAACATGACATTATACATAAATGCACTGCACCATACACTCCACAAAAAAACGGAATAGCTGAAAGAAAGAATAGGACTTATCTTGAGATGATTAACTCTATGATATTACATGCTAAATTGTGTTATCATTTGTGGGGTGAAGCTTTGCTTGCTGTGTGTCATATATTGAATCGAATTCCTATGAAAAAGAACAATGTGTCTTCATATGAGTTATGGAGAGGAAATAAGCCTAACCTAGGCTATCTTAAAGTGTGAAGGTGCCTTGCTTATTGCAAGAACACGGAGCCTAAAAGGACCAAGTTGGGTCCAAGGGCCATAAAGTGTGCATTTGTAGGCTATGCCTCAAATAGCAAGGCCCATAGGCTATTAGACTTGGAGTCTAATGTGATAACTGAATCAAGAGAATTGGAGTTCTTTGAGAATATGTTGTATTGTGATAGCAACTCTCAAGAACCCACAGGTGTTGGATAATCTCTTAAAGAGAACGATCCAAAGGTTGATGAGCAACCTATATTGCCTCGGACAAGCCAAAGGCTTAAAGAGTTTTGATCAAATGAGATATGTTCTCAAGTGGAGACACTCTAATTAGTAGAGGGAAACCTTGAAGAAGTCACATGGAAATTTCCTATGGCTCTTCAAGTTGAGGATGATCCCAAAACATTCCAAGAAGCAATGTTTTCGAGAGACTACGTTTTTTGGAAGGAGGCAATAAATGATGAGATGGATTCAATTATGTCAAACCACACATGGGAATTGGTAGACCTTCCACAAGGTTCAAAACCAATTGGGTGAAAGTGGGTAATTCGGAGGAAATATTACATCGATGGCACACTACAAATCTTCAGGGCAATATTAGAAGCCAAAGGTTTTAAACAAAAGGAAGGAATCAATTGTTTTGACACGTATGCACTGGTTGCTAGGACAACCACTATAAGAGTACTATTTGCCTTATCATCAATACATAACATTTATGTTCATCAAATGGATGTCAAAACGATATTCCTAAATGGAGATCTCGATGAGGAGATATATATGGAACAACCAAAGGGTTTTGTTCTAAAGGGAAATGAACATAAAATATGTAGGCTGGTTAAATCATTATATCGTTTAATGCAAGCACCAAAAAAATGGCATGAGAAATTTGATAAAGTCATAATTTCATATGGGTTTAGACACAATAATGCGTACAATTGCTTATAATTTAAGACTTGTGATGACTATGTCATCTTGGTGTATCTATATGTTAATGATATGTTGATTTTGAGTAATGAGATGAAAGAAATAATAGAAACGAAGAGGTTTCTATCTTCTACTTTCAAGATGAAAGACCTTGGAGAGGTTGATACCATCTTGGGTATAAAAGTGGGAAGAAATAGTGGGGGTTATGCCTTAAGTCAAGAACACTATGTTGAGAAAGTGATTGACAAGCTTAGTCATCTCAAAATTAAAGAGGCAAATACACCATTTGATTCAAGCATAAAGCTTGAAAAGAATAATGGTAGAGCAATGGCTCAACCTGAGTATGCAAGTGCATTAGGGAGTTTAATGTACGTCGCTCAATGTACAAGAGCAGGTATTGCATATGTGGTTAGTAAACTAAGTAGGTTTACTAGTAGTTCAAGTATCAAACAGTGGAAGGCAATTGAGAGAATTCTAGGGTACCTAGAAAGAAACAAGAAGGTAGATCTCCATTGTTTTCTAAGATACTTTAGGGGATACTCTGACGCAAGTTGTATATCGACTGTGGGAGACAATTTCTTCACCATCGGTTGGGTGTTATGCTAAAAAGATGAGCGATTTCTCGGGGCTCAAAGAAACAAACATATATTTCACTCATCCATGGAGAATGAGTTTATAACTAAAACGGTAAATGGCAAAGAGGTCAAGTGGCTTAGGGTTTTAATGAGGAATATCTCAATAGTGATAAACAAGCCACATGAGCTAGAGCCTATAATGGCATAAATATAATGAGAAGTCTAGACATATAAGTCTAAGACATGAGTATGTGAGATAATTGATTCGATGAGGAATCATATCAATCTCACATGTTAAGATAAGTTAGAACTTAGTAGATCCATTTACAAAACCTCTTGCGAAGAGGTTAGTAAGTTCCACTTCAAAAGGGATGGGACTAAAACTTTTAGAATAATATATTCACCAATGATGACAACCAAACTCCAAACTTGTGAACATCAAGGGCAAGAGTTCAATGGGTAAGAACAAGTTATTGGGTGAATAGTTTCAACACTAACAAAGTTATGAGTTCCATCCAAGGATGGTTAGTGTTGGTTGCTATCGAGCAAGGGTTAAGCCTAGGGCGTTTAATGAAGTTCAGTTATGTGAAACAAGCATCTCTAAAGGTAGTAAATATATTGTAAGAACTTCACCTATGTGAACTTAGTGGCGGTGTCGCCTCTCATGGGAGTTGGAGTGAATACTCGTTTGGACCCAGGTGCAAGTTGGATGGGTTGTGTGATCTGCTAGCGTCATGGGCCAACTTATAGACTTGGGCCTAACTAATCTTAATTTTCTTATTGGGTCGATGAGTACCCGGGTCCAGGGTTTGATTCTTTTCTAAACAATCCATATAACAAATACAAGTCATTTGCTTATGTCAGATTAGGCCTGGATGGCTAGTCTGGTTGCCTTGTTGGGCTTAAGATATGTCAAGTTGGGACTAACTGGCTAGTCTAATTGGCTGATTGGGTATTTTATATGTAGACAAATTTTTCCCACTACAGTAGTCGATTGCTCATTCCCAATAATACAACCTAGGTAACGTTTGGTTGGAGTGAATGAAAATGGAGGAATATGAATGAGAATGAGAAAATAAATAGGAATGAAATGGAATAAAAATTAATATGAATAAAAAAATTGATAAAATTTTTTTTTTTTTTTTTTACAATCTTGCATTGGAATGACATTTCTTCCCATTTTCAAATGGAATAGTCATTCCACCAAAATTGTGGAAAAACCATTCCATTGGAATGACATTCCAATACTCTGAAATGCAACCAAACAAAGGAATAAAATAAAAATTGATTCATTTCCATTCCATTACCCCCAACCAAACATCATCACCTAAGCTCCTACGAACAAAATCTTTCAAGCTCCAAATTCCTATAACAACATAAGAAGCACTAGTAGATAAAGAACATGACCAGAATTCTTGACTTTTGCAGTATTTACTGCGCAATACAAACACCCATGGTGAGTCATTGCCTGAAGTAATCATCCAGGTGAGTTTGGATACTAAGGCAACATTGATATCAGCAAATCTACACAGGCCTAGACCTGCGCACCCTTTTGGCTTGCATATCGAATCCAAATTCATTAGCGCCAAGAATCTTTTTTTTTTTCTGAGTTTCCCATCCACTAGAATCTTCTCACAATTTTATCAAGCTCGTTGCAAATAGATTTTGGGGGTATGAAGGTGGACATGCTATAAGATGAGATCCCTTGTATGACAGAGGAGACAAGTGTAGTTCTATTCCCCTAAGATAAAAACTTGCATTTGCCAACTCTCCAACCGAGACATGACATGGGAGTGTTTGGTATGGAGGTTTGGTTTGGTGAAAATGGGAATGTAAAATCTAACACATGTTTGATAAATTTATATTTAATGACTTGGAGGTTTGTGTTTCAAAGTGGGTCCTATTTTTTAGCTTGATTTGAGAGTAAGTTTAACTCATTTAAACACTTAAGTTTCACATTCCCTTAATTTAAACCCCCTCTAACTCTACTCTCACAAACTCAAACCTCATACAAAATACCCCCAAAAGTTTGTCAATATGCTTTTAACATCATTATGAGCATTATAAGGAAAAGTGATAGAGGACTTTCTCATGTTAACCACCAGTCACGACCAATATTGGAAGAGTAGAAGAGTGGAATTCTTATTTCACTAAACATTGAACTTTCATTCCATTGGAAAAATATTTCCAATGTTTTAGTACGCAAACCAAACAAACGAATCCACACGTTTAGGAATGATGATTCTATTCCAACTCACATTAAAAAAAAAAAAAAAAAAAAGACTCTCATTCAAAAAAAAAAAATCTCCTTCAAGTCTACCAAACATGATGTAAGGAAGAAAAAAATTAGTAAAGAACTTAAGGATTCAGTAATACCCTATTACAATTTAGTTCTAAATTTATTAAATGATTTGAAATTATTTTTGGGGAAAGGTTGAGAACTCCCACTTTTAGGAGTAGTTAACTAAAACTAGACACTAAATATATTTAGTTGAACTTTACCCATTATTATCATGAGACTTCCTAAATTACCCTTATTTGAGCTAGAGCTGTAAATACGGGCCAGACTTTCTAGCACGTCACGAAACTGGCCCAAGCCCGGAAGGCACGAGCATAAAACGGCACGAAAAAATATGGGATTGGGCCAGGCACGACACAAATTGAAAATTGGCACGACACGACATGGGCCTGAGCACGGCACGACACAACAAACCTGAAGGCACGACACGAAAACACAAACAAACTAGCCCAAAAGCACAACACGATAAAAAGCCCGATATTTTGACATTAATAATGATAATGTCAATTATCTAAAAACTAAAATGATAATAAAAGTCTATTATTTTTCTCAATGTTTATAATTTTATAATTATAATAATTTATTTTAAGATTTGTGAGTTAAAAATTTTAGCACTTATTAGTAGGTATTCAAATTCTAATAATTATCTATGATATAATTTTGTGTAAAGTATTGTTGAAAAGTATATAAAAATATCTCAAACTATAATTTAAATAAAGAAATGTATTTAGATTGGTGTTGAGTCCATTGATTGTTAAAGAGGAGGTGGATGGTTCAATTCCTCGTCCTCACATTTTTTGGCAATAATAAAATGGGCCTAAAAGTGGGTCGGCCCGAATAAGGAAAGTGGGCCGGCCCGACACGGCACGACATGGGTCGAGCCTATGGGTTGTGCTAGGCTTACTCTTTCAAATATGGGTTGGTCCGGCCCGACACGAATTTAAATATGGGTCCGGCCCGAATTATTCGGAGGCACGAAAGTGTGGGCCGAGCCGGGCTGGCCCACATTTATAGATCTAATTTGAGCACATGATTCTAAGTGTTGTTGTAGTGTGTATTATATGTGTCATATTATAGTTAAATTGGAAATGCATTCTAATCATAGTTTGTCATATATATGTGTGACAACTATATTTATAGGATTGTATTTAATCTATGAAAAATTATTCTTTAAAATGTAAACCACAACTCTTTAAAACTTAAACCACAAATCTTAAAATGTAAACAACAATCATTTAAAATATAAACTTCAAGACATAAAATCTAAATCACGACATTTTAAAAGTTTAATCTCGAGGCTTAAAATCCAAAACACAACTCTTCAAAATGTAAACCACAAAGCTTAAAATATAAATCATCACTCTTTAAAATTTAAATCACAAGCCTTAAAATTTAAACCGCGACTTTTAAAAATTTAAACCATAAGGCTTAAAGTTAAACCACTAGACTTAAAATCTAAATCACAGCCATATAAAATATAAATCATAATAATTTAAAATCTAAACTATGACTCTTTAAAATTTAAACCACAGGGCTTAAAATTTAAATCACAAGGCTTGAATTTAAACTACAACTTTTTAAAATTTAAACCACAAAGCTTAAAAGTTAAACTACTAGGCTTAAAATCTAAACTACGTCCATATAAAATATAAACCATAATCATCTAAAATCTATACCACGAATTTTTAAAGTTTAAATCACTAGTCTTTAAAATTTAAATTGCGACTCTTTAAAATTTAAACCACAATGCTTAAAATTTAAACAACGACTTTTTAAAATGTAAACATCAATGCTTAAAATTAAACACCTAGGCTTAAAATCTAAAACACGATCGTATAAAATATAAACCATGATCATTTAAAATCTAAATCACTACTCGTTAAAATTTAAATCACTACTCTTTAAAATTTAAACTACAAGACTTAAAATTTAAATCACGATTCTTTAAAATTTAAACTACAATGCTTAAAATTTAAACTACAATGCTTAAAATTTAAACTACGACTCTTTAAAGTTTAAACCACAAAGCTTAAAATTTAAATCATGACTCTTTAAAATTTAAACCACAAGGCTTAAAAGTTAAACCACGCGATTAAAATATAAATCACGGCTCCTTAAAATTTAAACCACTAGTCTTTAAAATTTAAACTACAAGGCTTAAAATTTAAACCACAAGACTTAAAATTTAAATCACGACTCTTTAAAATTTAAACCACAAGGCTTAAAAGTTATAATACTATGCTTAACAAAATAAAATGTATATATTTTTAGCTATTAATTTAACTATGTATTTGTTGTGTTTATTTGTTATTAAATATTATTCAAAGTTATTAACTAACAATAAAAAGAGTTAGATTTGATGATTGTGTTGCTTCTTAGACACATTCATTATAAATCTCCGAGTATAGAAGTAAGAGGATTAATAAATGGGTAAAAATTAAAAGAGTTATCAGCATCCATCTAATTTCTTCTTATTTTTGGGGCTTCTATTTTACTCTCCAATCAAACAGTCCATTTTTTATTTTTATTTTTTATAATTGTACCTTATGTTTCATCTCTAGCAAACATAGCCTAACAAACTAGAGATCAAGATTTTGCAAGAAAGAATTTAAAAAAAAAAAATAAAGATAGACATCTCTAAAACAAAACAAGGATACCGAGTTTGTTATTAAACTCTTGCAGCTCTTTTTATTTTTGTGAGTATAATAGACCCCATTAGCATTATATTTTGCCTTTGATCAGTAAAACCATTCTCACAAACTTAAAAAGAAAATGAAGGCAAATAATTAAACAAAAAATGGGATTAATATATGGTACAATATTAGATGGATTACAACAAAATGCTTCACATCAGCAATGCCAAAAAATGTGTAAACAATGTACATAAAGCGTTACAGCATTTAGAACACATGTGTGACATTGCCTATGAACATATATAACATTACACACAACCTACATTACAAACATCAAAACACTTTGACAAAACCCACAACGAAACTTGGCCATGTGATATCGCCGATACAAAATCAAAAGAATGGTTCTCGTTACCAGTGAATGTTTTTGCTTTTCATGCCTTTATATCTTTTAGTACTCCTCCCTTTTCAAGCTCCCCAACTAGATCCCTCAGGGATGGAACTTTCATGGCCAATGTTCTGTACAGCCTAGAGTATCGAGCTCGGGTTCCATCAGCAGTCCTTGCCAAGGCAAGCAGGCTTAGAGCTTCTGGGAGTTCAGAGAATACTTGTTTCATCTCCTCTAAGCTCATGTTTTCCAAAACAGGCGGTCTTGGAACAACCCTCACAATCTCACCACCCTTGGGTTCCTGAACTCGGGCATCTGCTTTAATGACAAGTTCTGAGTTTGAGTTTGATCCACACTTGATGATAAATGGGGTTGTTGAGCCTGTATTGAACTGGAGGACGTTCCACTGTGCCACATCAGTTTCAGTGCCAGTCCCAAAATCTCTGGATGATCTGCGACTTCGTGATGGTTCTTGAATGCGGTCATCTTCTTCAGGAATTGTCTGCAGCAACGTGAGTAGTGTAAAGCAATAGAAGAACAATAAGGTGAAGACAAACTGTACTTCTGAAGGTTCAGCGAGATCAGAAAACACAAAAATCAGAGAACAGAAAAATTCCACCATCAACGAAATGAGCAACATTAAATTAAAAAGTATATGTGATGAGCAAGATAAGTGTTTCTTTATCTTGACAATCCAGATTTAACCACCAACAAACAAAATATTCTAGAAGCATTACGTTAATTTTTTTTTTAAAAAAATTATATATATTTATTTATTAATACATACTTCAATCATCTGACGAGCATCAGCAATGTGCCTCTGGGCACATGGATGATCAATGTTAAGAAGGGACGGCATTCGCTCGGAAAGTTCATCTAGAGATAATAGCATTGCTTTCTTCTTACTTTTACTCAAGATGCTCACAGAAGATTGTCTTACTGTATCCTGTTAAAAGAGACATTTTCAATGGTGCTTCTTTATGTAAAGTAAATTGTAGAGGTAAAATTTGACACAAAAACAATATGAAAATGCAGAAGCAAAATTTGACACCTATAAATAAAATAAAAATGCAGAGGTAAAACCTTGACTTGCTTCAATATGCCATCAAGTGATATTAGAGACGCTAATCGTGCGTCTTCAGCAGCAGTAGAAGGATTCTGAATGGGTGAACCGCCAACTTCTAGTGTTAGTAATGCTGCATCATTTCTCATTTGTTGCAAGATCTGATAAAAAACAACCAAATGAAATGTCACATTAGACTTCACAGTGAAACATTCGTGAGCATAGAGAACTTGAAGTGCTCTTTATTAATTTGTTTTTTTAAAGCATCTTACTTCGCATACCAAGTTCTCATAGCACCTCAGTAAATAAACACTAATAGAAATGTTTCTTTTAGAGCTCCAAAACAGATGAATCATTTGCCTTTTGTAATTTTACACATCTCCTATCGGCTATAAAAATTGTCTTTCACACAATCTACATTCAAATTACTTGATTTTAATGGTGCTAATAAAATTAGGAATCAGCTACCTTTCTTCTTTTATGATCTACAGATTCAAGTGCAGAACGCAGCTTTGCCACCTGTGGTGCATCTTCAGCCTCTTCTGTTGCCAAAGTGCCAGCAATATCCTACAAGGCAAATACAAATTTCAAAAATCTAACAATTCAAAGAAACACCCATACATCTTCAAGAACGCACAACTTCAACATAAGCAAAAATACAGATAGAAGAAAACCATTATCAAATAAGTTCATAACTGTTAGGAACCTTATACATTTTTTTTTAAATATCAAGTGCGTACTCAGAATACCTTCAGGTGTTGTAGCTGAGAACTAAAGACTCGCTTTGCATACTCAGATAGAAGTTGGCCAAGAGCATCTGTACTAGGAGGCACAGCAGCACCAAGTCCAGCCATCCAACCATCCATAATTGTAGTTGAAAGAAGCTCCAACTGACCAGTTGTTCCCCCGGATGCGTCGTCTCCCGTAACAGAAAGAAAGTCAAAATTCTCTGCAAGCCAGGATCTAATTTGGCGCTGCAGCTCACCTGCTGGAGTATGAACAAATAAAGCAGCAAGAGCCTTGTTTCCAATTGCAAAACTTTTGGCTTCCTCAAGTATTTCCCTAAGCTTTTCACCAGTTACCTGTTGCTTCAAATTATCCTGTATATTGACGTTCTTTAGCCTTGCATCTAACATAACCATTGGGGACATAACAGATATTCTTTCAGAAAAAACAGAGCAAGAAAGAACACCAGCATTCAGGTTAACCAAACAATTATCTTACATCACGAAAATTTTGGCCAAAAAAATATTAAAAAGAAATGATTGAATAAGCAATATTCTCCATGAAAATACAAGCAGGAGATGAGGATACCAAGTTTACACCCACAACACAAAACAGATAAACAAAAGACATAACATGTATATAA
The DNA here is from genome assembly GCF_963169125.1 of Humulus lupulus. Lineage (NCBI taxonomy): Eukaryota > Viridiplantae > Streptophyta > Magnoliopsida > Rosales > Cannabaceae > Humulus > Humulus lupulus. The sequence continues at coordinate 264,883,682 of NC_084793.1, forward strand.
ATAGCACCCAACCTGATCCAGCCCTCTTATCTTTGATACAACTGAGGAGAACTTGGACTTCCTTTCTGGCTTCAAATTAACCTTAAAGCCTTGGATGTGCTCATTAGCATAGCGAACAGGAGACCTTCCAGGGCTGTTACCACGGCTAGAACTTCTACTACGTCCAGTATTAGCCTTTTCCAGAAAACAATCAACAGATGATACCTTCAAGATTAAATACAAATAAAACTCAGTAAAACGAATATGTGAGAAAATCTTCACCAAAAGCACAAATAATAGTAATAAGTTTCATCTCAATTTCATATTCAGTACCTTGATGGACTGCAGCTCTGGTGATCTAGCAAGCAACGATCTAATATACAAAATTCTAACACGAGATACAAGCATGGTATCCATTACCCTCTTTGGTTCCATTTTACGAACAAAAGAGAATACAGCATCTCTAATTTCAGCAAGTATCTCATGCTCTCTAGAAGCTCCTGCTTTAATCACAGCAGCTAAAACCTGCAATGTTCTTTCATTGGCATATTAATCACATATTTCCATTTTTTCAAGTGGATAAGCAAACACTTGATTTGAAATATTATGCTATATTGTGAATGATGAACTGACTAGGCATATATAATTTCAAATTTTTTAGGCAGATAACCAAACACTTGATTCAGTGACAGCAAATACATGACCGGACACCCAAAAAGATGAGACTGGCTTGAAGATATGATGATTATTAAAATACAGAATCATTATTCACAGCATGCGATCAGGAGCAATCTAGGCTCTAGTACAATTATAAATAGCCATTCACAGACCGTGTTAATGTATTATATATGTATATAGTTAAGTCCACATAAGTCCAAATGAATCAATGCCACATCCAGAATATGACTTAAATACATGTGCACAACTAAAAGTGTAAATTAAAAAAAGAAAGAGGCGTTACACAGATAATGAGATCAAGATAATTCAAATCATTAAATCTAACAGTTCTTCGTCAATCTTCAGTATGAAACCAATTTAACTATTTCATGAAACTTGTTCATTTAAAATTCATAGCAGAAACACCATTTTAGGTTTCCACATTTATAGAAATGAATTTTCTTTTTCCTTTTTTTTTTAAATTGTGCTCCTCGTCTGGCCTATGGTTTACTCCCACGAGATTTAAGATTTGAGTCCCTCCTGGGTACCTACATAGCAATTGCTATAATTTCTTGTTCATCAAATATTATAGGATTAGACAAGGAGTCTAGTTTCAAAAAACTGTGCTCCAACCTTAACCCTATCATATTTGAAAAACATAAAATTATAGCAATTGCTGAGTACCCAGGAGAGACTCGGACCTCAGATATTGAGGGAGTACTATAGGCCTGACTGTTTGAGCTACACCTCTTGGGTTATAGAAATTAAACAAAACCCACCCCACCCCGCGAAGTAACCTGCCCCATTTGACCCGCCCCATTTAATAAATGGGACAGGGCAGGTCAAACCCGATGGATCAACAAGTCAACCCGCTCACCCCGTTGACCCACTTTTTCTTTAAAATTTGTGGAAACAAAATAAAATTTCCTAAGTTGTTAGACAACCATTATTCTCTAAAACAATTGCTCTTAAAACAAAATACAAAACCAATAAAAAAAATCTCATTGTCAACCATCACAAAATACAAAATGAATAAAAAAAAATCTAATGTCAACCTACACTTCTCTTTATAATCTAATTGTCCCATAAAAAAAATTAGTTTTGCGCAAAAATAAAAACAAAATAAGTCACTAAATAAAAAAAAAAATCCATTAAGACTTTTTAAACATCCAAGTATCAAAGCCTCGTTTCCGTTATAGACCTTGAATTTTTTTTAAAATATAAATAGGTATACATGGCGGGTCACAGGGCGGGTCGGATCTGACCCGCTCCGTTTAATAACCTGCCCCGTTTAATGTGGGGCAAACCCAACCCATTCAACCCTGCTTTTCTCCAGCAACAAAAGAATAAAATAATAGTTATAGCAATAAAAATCACATTAATTATGTTATGAATTCATGCAAAATCAACACCTTACAAACCTAGGTGACACCAATCAAGAGTTAACAATGACCCTGACAAAACATACCAGCATTAACAGCTTATTGGCACCATCTGAAATAGCAGCAAGGCTGTCATATTGCTCAGGATCGAACTCATTCAAAGCAGCAGTAAGATATTCTCCTGCTGGGGTGGTTTTTTTCTCAGAATCCACTTTAACCAAAGCAACTGTACCCTCCGTCTTCTCAGCAGCTAATGAGGAAGTAGTACTATCAATTGAACCACTTTTATTATCATTTCTGTATAAAATTCGAAAACAGTAGGTTAGTGAATAGCCAAGTAAACAATAGGAACAAAATAGAAAAGGCAAAAATAAATTAAACGAACATTTTAATAACTCAGTACCTTCCAGGGTCCTGAGGCTGCACATTTACCGGTCCTTTGGACAATGGGCTTGACAGCTAAAATAAATGAAAGTCAAGTCAGGAATCTGAAAGCACTTATGCAAACCAAATAAGTCATTAGCTCAATGTACTGCCACTATAAACTACGGTAAAATCCACCAATACAAGTAAAACAAAAAACGAAGAAGCACAATCAATATATATTTTCTTCAACTGAATAACAGAGATGATAACTTGGAACAGGAAAGAGATTTCACCTGTGATGATTCAGACATAGATGCTTTCTCTGTCAACCTGTCAAACAATTTCTCATTTTCTTCATGCAATCTCTGAAGAGAGAGAGAGAGAGAGAGAGAACAAATTAGCTGTCCATTCAACATAGATCTGAACATGAATTTTTTGACAAATTGGTTCAGATTTCAGATAAGAGAAGTCATAAACACATGTCAAAGAATAAAAGAGAAAATGTTGAAACATCCAAAAGTACAGAGTATGATTTTCAAACACCATATCAATTTATTAACTTGCACTATGTTTCTTTTTATAAATATATATATACATATAGATAAAAAAATACTCTAGGCAAGTCTTAGATAAAATAACACTAGTAGTACCAATTAAATATATTTTTAGTTCATATATATCTAATATCACATACACATGTCTTTCCCCTAAACCAACTATTGATATCTTAGATTCATTTGGATTCTAGAATCATTCTTTTCTGAATTTTACAAAATTTGGCTTATGGCAAGTAGATTAAATATACCTAGTTCAACCCCATCCCTTACCCCTTCCCCCTTTTTTTTAATATACGAATTTCCTTTTTTGTAAACCCTAATCTTCCGTAAACCTAGGTGGACTCCCTTGTGAAGCAAACTTTCATAGTTGGAGCTAGGCTAGCTCCAACTATTTCTTCGTGAGGTGAGGTACTTCTTTTTTAAATAGGGAGTAGCCCTTTTATTGGTTGAAGTAGCCGCAACTTTGGTCATAGTCAGTTCAAACACATAGACCCAGTCCACTTGCAGCCATGCTATGCTGATCAAACTAAGCTTAAAAAACTATGGCAAAAACTAGTTAATGATGACCTTTCATGGATTTCCTATATAAGCCATAGCTAAAGTTGCAAAAATAAGACCTTGAATACCACTTGTATATGATCCACTCACTAAAGGTACTAATGAAACAAAGGCAACAACTATTAATTCATGAGTTAACATATTTCCAAAAAGTCTAAAATAAGCGATAAGGGTTTTGTGAAATCTTCTGCGATATTAATAGGTAAAAAATCTTTTTGAACTTCTTGTAGACAAGAAACTATAGCAATTGCTATGTATCTACCTTGGAGAAACTTGAACCTCAGACTGTGGGAGCAAACCACAAATTACAGGCCTAACCATTTGAGCTACCCCTCTTCAGTGCACTATGTTTCTATCTTTCATTGTTGGTGAACAACAAATATTGTTCTCTTAAGATGCTATGAGCAGAAACAATAGTTTAAGAATGCAAGGTGTGCAAAATTTTAAATATACATCAATCAAATGAGCATGATTGTTAAGGAACATTTTACTATTAAGAAAGAATCATTTATGAGGTACAGCATACTGATAGAGCAAAAGAATATAAAAATAGCACAAACCTCGATCAACGCATCACGTTTTTTGAGTTCCTCTTCCAATTTCTTAGTTACTGTATAAGAATCCACACTCTCTCCAGTGTCCTTGGAAATTGATGGGCCCTTAGTCCCTGATTCGGAGCTAAATGTAGACCGAGCTTCATTGGAGTGAAGGGCTTCATTGAGATGGGATTCGAGGCTTTTAATCTTGGCCTACACCAGAATGGTCAAACTAAGAATCTCACAATGAAATGAGTTCAGAAGTTATGTCAAATAACAGCCAGAAACCAATTACTGGTCCAATGTGCATCAGGTACCCATTCTTACCAGTTAATTTTAGTTGCATTGGGGGGAAAAAAATCGACAAGGACACAATTAATAACTATATGCAACCTGACTAGATTTTGAATGCCACGGATAAGTCATTGGTCCCAAAAAACCAATATAATTATATAAACTTTTTACTCTACTATACTGCATAAGAAGCCGATGAGGATGCAATTAATAACCATCATTTCTTATAATTTCATTTATGTTTAATTTTCTAGTCAATAGGTAAATCACATTGCCACATAGACAATGACCAACCTGCAAGGTCTGGACAGTTGAATCTCGTTGTTGTATCTGCAATTTCTGCTCTTGCTCCAATTGTAAAAGTTGAGCAACTTGATTTCGTAGCTGAGCATTTTGTTCTTTCTCGATTTTATGCTTATCTGCAAGCATATTACTCTCTGACTGCATCAAGTAAGAATAACGAGAGTCATAGGGCCACTTAGTTAAACAAGGAGAAATTAATACAACATCATTCATCATCATACACACCTCTCAAAGCAAGAGCAGAACTACAGTACTGTGACAAACTGGGTAAATGATTGGATTGCAAGAAAAAATCAATATGTAAATCCGTTTACATGAAAACTTGCTAATAGAAGACCAATTATTAATTGTTCAAAATCTCAATAATTTTCAAGTACACAAGAAATAAATTGGATTTAGAATGAAAATACATTCCTGAGGAGATGTCAAGACAAATGAGCAAAACATTTTAACCGTTGTTCTTGAAATCCAGTTAGCTCTAGAAAATTGTCTAACTAGGCTTCAAATAAGATAGGAAAACATCTTTGCCAATTCAGAGTTCTTGAAAATAGATAACCACGCCAAAAGAATGGAAAAATCAGAAAAGGATATCTTTGTTGACAATAATAAAACTCATTCTCTTTAAATTTAAACCTTAACACAAATCACTTCACAACTTTTACAAGAAAGAACAATCATGTAACTACTAAATTTTTATAAAAAAATATATATATCAGGAGAAAATGTTTAGTAACAGAAATTATTTGATAAACAATAACAATTCATAGACACAAACCTTTAAATCCGACTGCAATGTTTGAGAAACTTTCCAAGCCTTCTGAACCTCATTAAAGAGTAGAACACATTGATCATTTGCATCCTTGAGTGCATGTTTAAGACCCAAAACTTCCTGCTTCAAGTCTTGGATTTCCTTCTCCTTGTCATATAATTCTTTGCGTGCATCATTTGCCTGCAAAAGCCGTTTAAGAGATCTCCAATTAGCAGTTGCTCTTAATAATAAATTAAGCAATACAAACTTGAAAGTAATTTCAAATTTCTGCATGAGATGAGAATGGAGAACTTTATGTCAGCTCTAAGAATAAACATAAAAAGTTAAAAACAGCTATCTCTATTCTCAATACACCATCGTTTCTTCTCTCTGTACTGCTACCGTTCTGGTAATTAAGTTTATATCACTGTCCCCAAAGTACTGCATTCAAAAGCCACCAAGCATTCCACTTAGTGTCACCCCAGCAAAAGCTAGATTGCATTCATTGGATGGATGCCTGCTTTCAAGTTCACCTACAACATACAAACAATACAAATTTAAAAGAGATAAAAGAAAACTTACAGTATCTCTCCATTTCTTAATTGTATCACGATTCCCAAGGCTTAGGACAGCATTTCGAGCTCTAGCACCGAAATTAAGTGATGACAATGTCTCCTTCAAATTCAAAGCATTTGGGCAGACATTGAGAATCATCAAAGTTTTTGAAGTCCCGCCTAAAGGGAAGATATAGAACGATGACATGTGAGATATAGTTTACCTCGAAACTCATAAAAAAAGAAAATTAGAATAAATTATTGGATACACTGACTCTCCAAAGAAATAAAATTCACATATATATAGATATATGTATGTTCTTTTCCATCTTGATCTTGAAACTCTCATTCTGATTAGTGGAATACCTAGTGAGTCTGCAAGCACTTTAGTTAGCATTGAATTCTCGTAAGGAATAACATCCTTTTTTGAAGTCAAAGAAGCCAAAACATCTCCCAATCTACAAGCAAAAATTAAGTGGTAAGGATAATGTATGAATGCATAGCAGGTGTGCATGGAGAAAAAATGAGATTCCAGACACGGATGTTATTTCGAATTGAATGCATCATATAGTAGATGAATGAGTACAAAGACAACTTCATTCCATCCAGCATGCACAAGTCTCAGAACTCAAATGGGACTTGAGTTCAACTTAGTCATGGTCATATTTGCCAAAAACTCCAAATAGCACTACATTAAATTGCTATCGAATCAAAATAACCATAATGATAAATCCATATGGAACAAAGAGAAAAACTATTCAGTTGTCCACAAAAAAACATACAAAATATACTTACTGAGTCACTAACAAACGAAACAAGCATGCAAACAAAAAACCCAATAATAAAAATAATAAGACAATGCAATGACAATCTTGATAATGAAAGTGAACTGATTTAGCAAATGCAACATACGCTGAAAGTGATTTCATGACATGCAGCAAGTCCGTCACTCGCTCACCACTTTCATCCTCTGCAATTGATCCTTCACTTCCAGCCAAGTCAACAAGAGACAGCTTGCTATATGAGTTTTCTCCAGTGATTAAATTGTTATAGTATATGTGCATAGTAAGAATCCTGTCAATAAGAAAACCAAGAATTCACTTAGATTAATAAAACAAAAACAACAGTAACACAGAAACTAACATGAATCAAAAATTGAATACAAGAATTATTGGAACTTTGTAAGAGTTTATAGTTGGAATTACTTTCATAAATGCAGCTATTGTCCTATTTTTCCTCACCAAATTTGCGGGCTACCCAAAACCCCATACATAAGTCCCATAACAATTTAATGAACAAAATAATAAGTAATTTCTTTCACGAGTTGAGAATGCATTACAACAACAGATATTCTACAATGGAACAAGAGTTTGGTGGAGTAGAAATGAATAAGTTTCATGGTTGTTTTCACAAGGAAGAACATGTGATGTGCTAGAAATAAATGTTATATAAATAAATCAGCTGTGTACATATAAAAAAAATGACTAAGAAGCTGTTTTTAAGAAATTACAGTGAAGTAAAGAAACAATAAAATTCATATAACGACACTATTGATCAATATAAAGTCATAGGATCAATCCTTCATAAGCTAACCACAGTATTCAAGTTAACTATAGTATTTGTGCTATCTAAAAGTTCAAATAAAAATTAAATTAAAAAAAAAACTACTTAAAAGAACCTTAGTATGAAATATACAACAAAATAATAATAATCACTCAAGATATATTTAGGGCACAGAATGTTGGTCTTACAAATGAGACACAGTTAACTTTGCTACATCATTTCCTCGGCTCTGAACTGCAGCTTTTAGGACTCTAGAGAAATCCAACGGATTATCAACTGTTTCTTGCACAAGTTCTACAAAGGATTCAGGAGATCCCAATCGCACCTTTGGTAAGGCATCCCCCAACTCTGAGAGCAAATCCCTCATCTACTACAACATAAAAAGGATTTACCATGATCCCATGCTTAAACATGTATCAAAACAAACAAAAGAAATAATATTTATAAATAAAAGGACCTGTTCATTATAGAGCTCAGCAACTGTAACTGAGAATTTAAATCTAGAAGTAGAAGTTGAATCAGAGTTGGCTAAATCAAACAGCTCCTCAAAGCAACGAGTATAAAGACCACGGTCATGACTAGATCCTTCCTGAAAAATGTTAAAAGGAATATATCACATACAATGAGATTTACATATGTGAAAGAACATGGTCAAGTAAATTATCCATGCTATAGAGGAATATCAATGAAGCAACAAACATGCTTGAGACACAAGAATATCACATATAATGAGATCTGCGTGTATGAAGAACAGGTTAAGATTAAAGTATTAGCTGTAAAAGAAACATTAATGAAGCAATTACATACTTGAAACAAATTTAAATCAATTTAATAGCCAAGAATGAGACATCCACAAAACAATAACGACTGAAATTACAGAGCATCTTCAAATTCACATATTCTAGCATAGACTCGGCGTGCATGTGCATAATTGGATTTGAATGTGCACAAAAGTATTAAAAACAAAAACAGACAGATGAAAAGAGATCAACTTAAAGAGTGGGGGAACTAACCATAGTATGCGTCTTTCCCGAGTGGGTTTGTCCATAAGCAAATATTGAAACGTTATATCCATCCAAAGCTGACTGTACCAATGGCTGAACATCATTGAAAAGCTCAGCTGCGAACACATATTTAAAATACGTGAACAACTCAGGTACAGTATCAGAGTAGATAGAACAGTAGTAATCATAAGAGGAGAAAAAGAAATAACAACAACAACAATAATAATAAATATATAATAAAGAAGCACACAAACCCACATAAACATACAAACACTAGCACATATCTGCTCTCACCTTGCCCAACATGAGGTCCATATACTCTGTCAAATTCAAAATCCTTCTTGGGGTTGGAAATGGAATCATCACCAGTTAAAACACGAATAGTGAAGTCATCAGGATATTCAACAATTGAGGGGCCTTCATCCTCAAATAACGGTCTCGTGCGACAAACTATCTTGATGTTACCTGAAGTTAGCAAGCTACTTAAAAATGAGTACTATATGAACAGTCTTTAGCAAAAAAGGGAGGGAATGCTTGACGAAGCTTAAAATACATACTTTATATATATATATATATAAATTGCGAGTGTCAGAGCTTCTGTGTGCGTTTTTGACGCAAAATATATAGAGAGAGAGGTCAACAAGGGAAAACCCACATAAGTTATGTACCTTTCGCTGTCAATAAGTCATTAAACAATCTTCTCTTCTCATTGATCAGTGGGGATATTCTAGCCTCCGTTTCAAGGGCAAATTGATCTGACATTCATAATCATATATAGATAAAATTTATGATCCACCAGGAAACCAAAGCATACTAAAAACATTAAAAAAAAAAAAGAAGTAAAGATGATCTGAAGCATACTTGACCTCACATGCCTAAAATATTCCCGAAAGGACAATGCGATCAGCACCAATAAGTATTATTGTTGCAAAAAAAGACCCATCTTACTCGTTCTAAAAATCAAAAGCATACCAAAAAACAGAAAAATGACAAAAATAAAAGTCTTGGAGACGTTACGTTTACCCTATACAGAATGCACCACATAAATTTGTGCTATAATCTAAATCATACAAATAAACATAGACCGGACTAGCTTACCTAGCTTTCGGGATTTATCAGCAAGAACACCTAGATAGCGCGTAACTCGATCAAGTTTCGCATTTGAGTACTCCTGCAATTCACTTGCTTCTTGTCTCAACTCCAAGTAATCCTCTCTTGCGAGCTGCCCAGAATTTTAATAAAAATGAACTAAGAAAATACATCAAACAAACCACATCACCCAAATCCTCTAAAACCAACCACCTGAGAAGAAAAAAAAAAAGAAAACGAAGAAACTTCCAACAGCCGAACACAAACTACCACGAACCCATTTCCCATTCAGTTTGCAAAAGCAATGCCACCAATCCAACACAACCAAACCAATGATACCACTTCACCTCACCCCATAAACAGCTCAAAAATGAAATTCAAATCCCAAAACACAAAAACCGACAATGCTATTAACTAGAGTTCAAATCCAAACCAATTACCTTAACGTTATCCTTGAGTTTCTGGAGTTTAGAGGTCATGGAGTGCTTAGAAAGCTCCGAATGCTGCGGCAACATCGAGGCCGCAGAGATCGAGTACCTCCGGACTAGTGGCGCACCATGCTTGTAATCATCAAAGTCCACAGACGCCGACTTCGGCGAGGACGTTGCCGAAGACGATGACGTCGCCGTCGTCGTCTTCCTTGGCTCGAACCCAGTCACTTCCCAGTTCCACCTGTTGTTCGCCATTACCAAACCCAGGAAACCTAAACCCTCTGTGGATTCAAAATTCCAATTCCAAACTCCCAACCCAGCTCTTCTTCCACATAGAGATCATCTATAACTGGGTCTAATTTTTCTGACCTTTTCTTTTCTTTTTTTTTCAAAAAAAAAATTAATTTAATTATTTAATCAACTTTACCACCTCAGAATAAATGGAGTGAGGGTGAGAGAGTAGCAGTGACTAGTGGACAGTGACTGGGTTAGGATTAAAACGACGTCGTTTTGAAGCAACTTGGGGTTGTAAAATAAATAAAATGTGAGCTAATGGAAGGACACTTTTCGGCTTTTGAGTCACAAATAATTCTGCGCTCCTCGTTACTTCACGCTTCGCTCTCAATCCTCTGTCGTTTGGTTTTTGCTTTTCAGATAAGGCGGAGCACGTACCCTGCGCGTGACTTGTATTTATATAAATATATATATTATTGTGTTTTTTTCTTTTTTTGCTGAGCTGGCAACGTCTTTCTGTCCAATGAGATTACTGTTTGGGTGTTCGTGGGGGTTAAGCTATAGGCGGGCAATTCAATTTAAATGTGGGCCTGGCCCACTGCTTTCCCTCCACGTCAAATCTTATGCAAGATAAATTAAAGAGAAATTATAGGAAATGGCCCAAAATAAAGCCATCAAGAAGCTAATGTCCTCATTTTTAAAATTGTAGATAAATGATTCTTTTACATTGTTGATTATCTAAATTGCCCTTTTTTATAATTTATTTATTTATTTAAGATTGTAGGACTTTAATATAGTGGTATATGTATATTAGTTTTGTTTAATTAGTTTTTATTTTAAAGTTATATTGATTTTTTAGTTTTTTATAGGTTGTTGGTATATTATTTTCTAATTAATATATTTGATAATATGTGATATTAAATAGATGATTAGGCTATTTTACTATAGAATTAAAAACATGGACATTTACTTACTTTCACACAACATCAAAGGTCATTTTGCATCATGCCCCTAAATTAAAACACATCACAATTTTTGGTAAATATTTTGAATTTAAATTTATTTTCTTCCCTTATTTATTTAGAGCATCATTAAATATAATAATTTCTCTTTTAATTATGTTTATTGCTTTTACTTCAATTTGCATCAACATGACTTTTTTCAACATGACTTTAAAAGAGCATTTCATTGATTAGTAATAGTAAATAAATATAGTTCCTATGTTATGTATAGTGGTATTTGCGGCATAAATACACAAGGGAAATTTTACTATTCATACTTAATAATGTCTAATATTACCAAAAAAATCCTAGCACTATAATCTTTTCAATTTGATGCTAAACATTCATCTCATAGCCAAAATACGCCTCTCATTATATCAAGAATCATAAAATCTTATCTTCCTCTCTCTTCCCCCTCTCTCTCTCTTTCATTCTCACAAAATCATCCCTAAAACCTACAAATTTGTATGATTTTCTTATCGAAATTGTTGTTAGTCATCTCTATTGTCTCTGTGAAGTCGCCAATATCAAAGGCAGCATTCATTTTGAGGGTTTTTTGAGGAGAAAAACAATGGGTCATAAGATTGTTCATTTTATGTGTTGGATATTATTTGTTTACATTTTTGGCTATTTTGAACAGATCTAAGCCTATATTAGTGTGTTTTTTGGGTTTTTTAGAGAGATTCTGCGATTTGCGTTTTTCTGGGTTTTCTGCAACTTTTTTGCTCGATAGGAGCTCGATACCAGTTCGATAGGGACTCGATGGTATGTAGAAGAAGGTTCTTTTATGAGCTCGATGCTGCTCGATATAGTTCTGTTGACGCGGTTTTTCGCCAACAGTGAATTATATGAATGACTAGGATGGATTAGTGCTTAATGATAAACCGTAATAAGGAAATGATAATATTCAAGGATGTTGGAAGCCAACTACAAAGAGAAAAATGATCACTCTTTTTTACATGGTTCGGAGGTTAAAATTCCCCTAGTCCACGAGTCAATATTATTACTGTTTCTCTCTCTTGCTATTTTTACAGAGTATTTGCATTACAGAAAGAATCCAACCCTTTGCACTACCCAGGATCCTGGTATTTATAAGAGGATGATCTCTAGGTAGGTATTGGGGTCATCCCGTGATATCTTGATCCTTCACATCATTCCTGTGACATTGATGATTAATATCTAAATTTTACACTGAGGTGTGGTCTAATCAATCAGATAAAAAAGGTAATGGGTCGCATGGCCTTAATCAGGTGCGTGATTTCTGATCACGCACGTTTAAATTGCGTATCCGGGAATTCGGTAATTAAACAGACACGTGATGTCTGTTATAGGCACGTTTATATTGCGTGGTCAACTTTACAAAGACCCTGGGGTATGTCTGGCCTCTGAGGTACCACGAGCTTAATGTAAATCTAGCTCATGTCTTTTGGTGTCATGTTTATGCAATGGTTCCAAGTGATAAGCTGCTAAATGATTCATCCTTTGAGCTATTGTTTAAGGGATCGTACCAGATCTCCCCGGATGAATGGTGAACACGTGGCGTATTGCTTATGGCTTTTTGTTAGTTCGCTTTTCCTGAGCTGCCTCAAGAAAGTACACCTTGATATTCAGGGCGTACATTTGCCCCCCAAGTCCCTACTCGTGATCTATGACGTCACTTTTTGACTTTCACGGTGGGGGCTTTTAAACTTCCTTTTCGATTATCCATCCCCTGCCCACCATTTGAGTATTGGACACGTGGAACGCTGTGATTGGCGCCTGCTCGGGCTTCGAGGATGGCATTAAATGGCCTGGCCACCTTTTTGTCGCCGCCTCATCTTCCACATCATGACCCTCGTATCTCGTATTTGTTTGATCGGACGGTCCTCGTTTCCTAATGTCTTTTACGTATAAATAGGGCTAGCCATTTTCAGTACTCATCACCTTTTATTTGAAAATTTTCTTCATTTTCTCTCTTCCGAGTCTCAAAAACTCTTCTTCTTCTTCTTCTGCTTAAAATCCCAGAAATCCCTATATTCTTGTTACAAAAAACCCTCCAGAAGCCCAGTCTTAAGGATTTCTCCAGGACTTCTACCTCTACACTGCTTGCAACCTTCGCTTGGAAAATACATTGTAAGTTTCCTGTTTTTCGTGTGTTTCAATTTCCTTTTTCTTTGCCATGCCAATTTACACTCCATAGTCATAAACAGTAGGTTGTTTTTTAATAACTTTGGTGTATAGTTTTCGAGTTTAGGTGTATTAAGTAGATCCTAAAACATGTATAGGATTGAGAGATTTCTGGGAAAATTTCTGGGTAAATTTAGGAAATGCCCACTCGAGGTATGGAAGGCGAGAGGTTTTTTTTTTAGGTTATAAAACCAGGTAACTTAAGGGTCACGTTTCTTGGGTGGTTTTTTTTAAAAACCCTATTCCCAAGGCAAGTAGTGGCCTGACTCGCTTGACACACGGATCCCTGAATATCAAGGGTATGTTGGAAAATCTAGGCGCGTGGCACAGGCAACGCGTGGCATCACGCGGGCTGATATTGGCGTCAGCTCATGTATTAGGACACCTCGCCTTTGTTTTTTTCTTCTGTTCAAAAGTTCTACGTCACCCACTAAAACTCTGTCATTTTTATTCGATAGGCGATCTGATGGCACCAAAGAAAGGAGCATCTAAGAAGAACGTGGCTGGCTCGTCATCTCAGCAGCTCCGCAAGGGGAAGGAGGTCATCCCTGACTCCCCCCTTCCCGAGTTTGGTCCCGTGGTGGAGGCAGAGGTCGCGGTTGCTCCTAACGCCTTCTTTGAGGCCGAGAGGATCATATCCATGATAACGACCCAAAGAAGGGTCAACAAAATCCTCCTGTCCCACAACATTGAGGCTAGGAAAGGGACCTTAATCGCTCGACCTCCCTACGAGGGGGAGCGGAGCTGTTCACCACTCCAGGACGACTTCGCGACCTGGAGTGACGAACATTTGAAGGTTGGGGCCTTTCTCCCCCTCGACCAATATTTTGCGGACTTCCTCAATTATGTGAGGTTGGCGCCATTCCAGCTCCCCCCAACTTGTACCGGCTGCTGGCGAGGTTGAAATACCTGTTCCTGAAGCATGAGTGGGAGGTCCCCACTCCGGCAGACATCCTCTATTTCTTCTGCCTCAAAGCCAGCCCGGAACAGAGGGGACGAGGGGATGGGTTCTATTATTTGACCCGATTCCCTAACTCGTCTGCAGTCATCGAGCTACCTAGCCACCCCAATGACTTCAAAGATCAATTCTTCATGTCGAACGGGTTCCGCAACTGCAAGCACCGATACTTCAACCGCCCCCGCATGTTTTCTTTTCCTAGATCGCATAAAATTCCTTTCATACTTAGTCTTCCTTGTGTGTATATTAATTGGAATGTATTCGCGCAGCTATTTTTACGAGGACGACCATATCAGTGACCCTTGGGGGCCAATACGAGACTTTGGCAGGGCTTCCGCCCAACAAGAAGGACTACTGCCAGCTCGTGTCTAATGACACGATGCTGGCGTGTAAATTGATTGTCGAAGGTCAGACCTTGGCCTTGAGAAGGACACAGGCCGCTGCTCCCATAATCCGCGACCTCCCTCCCATTCCCGAGAGGAATACTGAGGTCGACGACAAGGCATTGGAGGAGGACGAGGTAACCCTAGTGCGAAAGAGGCGAGCTCCTAAGGTCGCCGGGGATCCCATTGTTGAGCGAACCGCGTCGGGGGCAGCAGCCGGCCCCTCCGGCCAAGGTAACCCATATCCTTTTAGGGATTTAGATAGGGCTGTGGTCGACCTTAGGCTAGTTAGGTTCAACCCCAACCAGCTCGTACACCGTAACCCTGATGATCCAGATCGCAATATCACCCTACTCCATTGTGTGGACCACTTGGTTCTTCGGTATGATATGGGCCATCCTAGGGGGAACCGTAGTGGTGGGCAATACCTTGTTCTTTAGGTCGTCCTTCTTTGACGAGTATGGAACCAACCTTAGGTTGTGGCCATCCCTTCTCCAAGGTGTTGTAGCCCCAGGACTTAGGCAATATGTAAAGGAGTCCAGCCCCGAGGTAGAGTCTGACCCAGAGCCTCCCTTAATCCAAGAAGTGTTTTACTTAGACTCTCCTTCCCCCTTAGCAGCTCCGAGATCGAAGGTCGTGGAAATAGACTCCTTTAGCTCGAAGGGTAGGATTTTTTTATACTTTGTATATGTACTTTCTTTGCAAACTGATGAGTATGCACGTATATCTAACAAATTTTCCTTTATTTTTCAATTGATGAGATGGCACAACGAGGGGAACCCGACATTCGGTTGATGTTCCAGGAGGGGAGATCCAGTGGCGGCCCTCTGGTCAAGAAACTTCGACCCACATCAAAGAAAACTCCTCCGGCCGCAGCTACTTCCAGATCCCCGGCCAAAGGGACGGGCACGAGCTCGGGAGCTGTGCCTGTCACCCCTGCAGAGAAAAGGTGTCTGGCCGCACCCCTTCCTCGCCTTCCTGCAGCTCCTGCTCGGGACCAAGTAGCACCACCTGGTCCCCCGGCTCCATCGATCCCTTCCGCCTCCGTCCGCATTCCTGTCAACCCCTAGGACTTGGAGCTAATCCCTGACACTTTTTGGGGGACGGTCTATGGGACGGCGAACTATGTGGTTGATCATTTTTACAAGGCCAAGCCCACCGACCTGAGGGCGATCGAGGAGAGGAGCCCAGAGAACGTCATGGAGTCGGCCCTGGGAATGAACCTCACGGTAAGCACTTTTCCTGACCTGACTTTTATTATTCTCCTTGGTATGCGCCTAACTGTTTCTTTGCTTCTTTGCAGGCGATCCTGGCTCAACATCGTAGCATATCTCGGGCAAGGGCTAGGAATGCTGAACTTCAGGCCGAGCTGACTGCGGCCCAAGCTGCTCTCGCCACTTTTCAACAAAGCGAGCAGAATGCCAAAGCTGCCTTGGCGGCGGCCCAGGCGAGTGAACAGGCGGTGAAGGTTGCCTTAACCACTGCTCAGGAAGGCAAGCAGGCGGCAAAGGCAGTCTCAGTAGCCTTTCAGGCCGAGCTCGAGGGGGCCAAAGAAAAATAGCAGGAGGTCGAGGTGGCCCTTCTGGAGGAGAAAAAGGCATCGACATCCTCCATGGAGAGCATGCTTTACCATTTTTGGGCCTTCAATCAGGACGGCAACTTCACCTTTATGGCCGACGCGTGGGGGCACTACCTCGAGAAGTTCAAGGTTCGGCTACAACAGGAGCTGCAGGCGCCGACTGAGACTGGGGAGACCTCCGCTGCGGGCGAGCAAGAGACTGAGGAGGTGACGTCCTCAGAGCGGCCTGGGGGGCCTAGAATTTTTGTAATTTTATTTTTATTTGCTTTTATTTGTAAGTGTTAAGCACGAGATTATTCTCCTCGAGATAATTTGTTCAGTATCTTCAGCTATCCAAGTTTTATTTGTTTTCCCATCTCTCGTCCTTTATGATGTGTTAGGAAAAAACTTAGTTCGCGTTAGTTTTATCGACACCTCGTGTTTTTTTAGAAAAACACTGAATAATCAATTTAACCAACTTCTCAGTTTTGGGACCTGGTCGTGTCCAGGATATTTAACTTTAAAAACTTAGTTCGCGTTAGTTTTATCGACACCTTAATTTAACTAACTTCTAAGTTTTGGGACCCGGTCGTGTCCAGAATATCTAACTTTAAAAACTTAGTTCGCGTTAGTTTTATCGACACCTTGTGTTTTTTAGAAAAAACACTGAATATTCAATTTAACCAACTTCTAAGTTTTGGGACCCGGTCGTGTCTAGGATATCTAACTTTAAAAACTTAGTTCGCGTTAGTTTTATCGACACCCCGTGTTCTTTAGAAAAAATATTGGATAATCAATTTAACCAACTTCTAAGTTTTGGAAACCTGGTCGTGTCCAGGATATTTAATTTTAAAAACTTAGTTCGCGTTAGTTTTATCGACACGCCGTGTTCTTTAGAAAAAACATTGGATAATCAATTTAACCAACTTCTAAGTTTTGGAAACCTGGTCGTGTCCAGGATATTTAATTTTAAAAACTTAGTTCGCGTTAGTTTTATCGACACCCCGTGTTCTTTAGAAAAAACATTGGATTATCAATTTAACTAACTTCTAAGTTTTGGGACCTGGTCGCCGGGTGATCTGCCCCCCAAGTAATCAGGAAGTGGACTTGCTGGGTTACTTTGAACTATCATACAAACGGAACCGTACAGACATAAATGAAACCACACCCATCATCATTCATTTTTTTTAATTAATTGGCTTTTATATGCATGCCTTACATAAACAAGAGGTTTGACTACTGATAATACTTTCTCAAATGTGTAGCATTCCAGGTCCGTGGTACCATTTCTCCATTAAGCAGGGCCAATTTGAATGTACCTTCCTGTACGATTTCGATGATCTGATAGGGCCCTTCCCAACTTGAGCCTAAGGCACCATCTTTGGGGTCCTTGGCCGCTAGAAACACCCTTCGGAGTACCAGGTCTCCTAATTCAAAGACACGCTTCTTAACCTTTGAATTAAAGTAACGAGTGATTTTCTGTTGATAATGCGCGAGTCGTAGCTGTGAATCTTCTCGCCTTTCATCAATCAGGTCGAGGGATGGGCTGAGCAATTTGTCATTCTGCTCCTGGCTGAAGGTCTAGATCCTGTGCGTGGCTATCTTTGTTTTGACAGGAAGGACGGCCTCACTTCCGAAAGTGAAGGAAAAAGGGGTGTGCCCCGTCGAAGTTCGGTGTAAGGTCTGATACGCCCATAGCACCTGTGGGAGCTTCTCGGGCCAAACTCCCTTGGCCTCGTCTAGCCTCTTCTTAAGGCTTGCCTTGAGCATCTTGTTCACAGCTTCGACCTGTCCATTAGCCTGGGGGTAGGCCACTGAAGAAAAACTCTTAATTATGTCGTGTCTTCCACAAAATTCGGTGAAGAGGTCGTTATCGAACTGGGTTCCATTGTCTGACACAATCTTCCTTGGTAGTCCGAACCAGTAGACGATATTTTTAACCACAAAATCGAGGACTCTCTTTGACGTTATCGTTGCCAGGGGCTCTGCTTCTGCCCACTTCATGAAATAGTCAATGGCCACTACGGCATAGCGAACTCCTCCTTTTCCCGTGGGCAGGGCTCCAATTAAGTCGATTCCCCAGACTGCGAATGGCCATGGGGACGAGATCATCTTTAGCTCGACTGGTGGAGCTCGGGTGATCGTGGCAAACCGTTGGCATTTGTCACATTTTCGGACGTAGGAAATTGAGTCCTTTGATAGAGTGGGCCAATAATATCCTTGCCTCAATATCTTTAAGGCTAGGTTTTTCCCCCCAGCGTGATCTCCACAAAAGCCTCCATGCACCTCCTGCAGAATAGTTTTAGCCTCCTCTGGCAGAACACATCACAGGAGAGGCAGGGAGAGGCCACGTCGGTATAATGTTCTGTCTATGACTGTATACCTCGGAGCTTGATAGAGTATCTTCCTTGCGTTATTTCTCTCGTCGAGTAACTTCCCTGTTGTAAGGTACTCGACTATGGGAATCATCCAGGTTGGCCTGGCATCGATCATCTTGATCTCCCTTGTATCCTCTACCACGCTTGGTCTTTCCAAGAATTCCACCGGTATCAGGCTCAAGGTCTCGGCTTCCCTGGAGGTGGCGAGTTTTACTAAAGCATCAGCATTGGCGTTCTGCTCACGTGGGATTTGCCCGATTAGGCTATATTCAAATTCAGACAGCTCCCTCTTCACCTTGGCCAGGTAGGTCGCCATCTTGGTTCCCCGCGCTTGGTATTCCCCTAATACTTGGTTTACCACGAGCTGGAAATCACTGTAGCACTGGATGGCTCTGGCCTTCAGCTCCTTGGCCACTCTAAGCCCAGCCAATACAACTTCGTACTCGGCTTCGTTGTTGGACGCCTCGAATCTGAACCATAACGCAGAGTGGAAACGATGTCCCTCTGGGGATATCAAAATGATGCCAGCTCCAGACCCGTTCTCGTTAAATGAACCATCCATAAAGACCCTCCACAACGCCAGCTCTGGACCCGTTCTTCCCCAGGTTCCTCTAGGAATCCAGTGCATTCATCCATGAAATCAGCCATGCCTTGGCTTTTGATTGCAGTCCATGGTACGTACAGAATTTTGAATTGGCTTAGCTCGATGGCCCATTTCAAAAGACGTCTTGATGCCTCAGGTTTCTGCAGTACCTTCCTTAAAGGTTGATCGGTGATGACGTGGATTGAATGGGATTGGAAATACGGCCTAAGCTTTCTGGAGGTCGTGATAAGGCAGAAAGCCATTTTTTCCATCAACGGATATCGAGATTCAGCTCCGAGAAGCCTTTTGCTAATGTAATAGACTAGCTTTTGAGCCCGGTCCTCTTCTCGAACCAACACGGTGCTAGCCGCATCTTCCGTAACAGCTAAGTAAAGAAAAAAAGGCTTTTCCTGCCGTTGGCTTAGACAAAACTGGCGGCTCAGCTAAATGTATTTTTACGTCAAGGAAGGCCCGCTCACATTCTTCGGTCCACTCAAACTTTTTATTCCCCCGAAGCAGGTTATAGAATGGCAAACACTTGTCGGTAGACTTGGAAATGAACCAATTAAGGGCTACCACCCTTCCTGTCAGACTCTGGACGTCTTTTCGCGACCGGGGCGATGACATTTGAGTAGCGATCTAATTTTTTCAGGGTTCGCCTCTATCCCCTTAGTGTTGACTATGAAACCCAGAAAATTTCCTGACGCCACCCCAAAGGTACACTTTTGGGGATTCAACCTCAGATCGGGAACATGGTCATCGACAGTTTTGACTTGACCAACATGCCGTCAACATACACTTCCATGTTTTTCCCGATCTGATTAACGAACATTCTATTGACCAATCTTTGATATGTAGCTCCCACGTTCTTCAGCCTGAAGGGCATGACTTTGTAACAATAAACATTGGTTGGAGTCATGAAGCTGGTATGCTCCTGGTCCGCGGAATTCATAGAGATCTGGTTATAACTAGAGTATGCATCCATGAAGGACATGAGCTCGTGCCCTGCTGTGGTGTCCACCAACTGGTCAATTCTTGGTAAGGGGAAGCAATCTTTGGGACATGATTTATTCAGGTCAGAGAAGTCGATACAGGTTCGCCATTTTCCGTTAGGTTTTGGGACCAGAATAGGATTGACGATCCAAATCGGGTATTTTGCCTCGCGGATAAAGTCGTATTTTAAAAGTCGAGCGACTTCCTCTTCCAGGGCCGCAACTCAGGTCGTGCCCAGACGCCTCTGTTTCTGCGACTTCGCAGGCATGCTTTTGTCCAAGTTGAGGGTATGCATGATGATGCTCGGGCTGATGCCTACCATGTCTTCATGAGACCAGGCGAAAATGTCTAGATTTCCTTGTAGGAATTTCAGCAGCTCCGCCTTTCTCTCATCACCAAGGTTTTTCCCGAGCCTAAACACCCTCGAAGGGTCTTTAGGATCGATGTTTACCTCTTCGAGCTCTTCGATAGCCTGGAGCTCGGACCTATCTTCGTCAATTCTAGGGTCGATATCGTCACTCAAGGTGGTACCCACGTCATCGGCTGGCTGAGATTCCTTTATCCCAGGGCCAGTTCTCACTTCCTGGGGATCCTCGCTTCCGCCCTGAATGGCCATCGTCTGCTGCCCGGGTTGTGATTTTCCCTTCATGGAAATGCTATAGCATTCTCTGGCAGCGAGCTAATCGCCTCGGACCGTACATATCCCCATAGAAGAGGGGAATTTGACTGCGAGGTGGCAGATAGAAGTTATGGCTTCAAATGCCATCAACGTAGGCCGACCCAAAATTGCGTTGTATGCGGTGGGACAATCGATGACCACAAACTCGAGGAGCTTGGAGACAGTTCGGGGTCCCTCTCCCAAGGTTATTACTAGTTCAATTATGCCTATCGCTGCCGACCCTTCGCCAGAGAACCCATACAACATGATGGAGGTGGCCTTCAGCTCGGTTACCGACAACCCCATTTTTTCTAGCGTGGACCGAAACAACAAGTTCACTGAACTCCCATTATCAACTAGTATCCTCCTAACTCTCCGATTGGTGAGCTGGGTGGTTATGACTAGAGGGTCGTTATGTGGGAACTGGACATGACTAGCATCTTCTTCGGTGAAACTGATTGGCTGTCTCTCCAATCACTATTGTTTGGGTATGTGCTGCTCTGGGACAAATTCGACTCTGTTATGAGACTTCAATTCGTTGATGTATCTTTTCTGAGCACCTCTGCTCGAGCCCGCCAGA
This sequence comes from Humulus lupulus, assembly GCF_963169125.1. Lineage (NCBI taxonomy): Eukaryota > Viridiplantae > Streptophyta > Magnoliopsida > Rosales > Cannabaceae > Humulus > Humulus lupulus. Next base: position 264,905,195 of record NC_084793.1, read on the forward strand.
TGATGGCCTCCAGAAATGGTGGTTATCTTTCCTCCTATTATTGGAGGAGGGATTTCCTGACCCACCTGGGCTCCGGTCAGATTTGCTGGGATTTCCGAAGCTGATTGAGTGTTTTGCCTGGCGGGTGGATTAGGAGTGACTCGATTCCGAGCATACTGAGCCAGGGGTCCGGCCCGGATGAGTGTCTCGATCTCATCCTTCAGATGCCTGCAATCATCAGTGTTGTGACCGATGTCATCGTGGAATCGATAGAATTTGGAAGGGTCTCTCTTTGCCTTCTGATTCTTCAAGGGCTCTGGTTTTTTCCATGGAAGGCGAGCAGAATTCGCTAGGAAAATGCGCTCTCTAGTGTCTGTGAGGTCAGTATAAACCGCGTAGACTGGTTTGAACTTCTCCATGGGCTTGTTCTTCTTTGGACCGTGCTGGCCGCCCTCACCACTTCCCTTTCTCTTGCTTCCTCCCCCTGGTTATTCTGGGGAACGGTCTGAGTCGTTGTTACGACGTCTGTTTCTGCTCCAGCGGGCTGGTCAGAGACTTGGCCGGTTCCCACAGCCGATGCTCGCGCTTCTTCCAAGTTTATCCATCTCCGGGCCTTGTTCAGGAATTCATCCACGATGCTGACACCTTTCCTCTGGATTTCTTTCCACAGCTCACCCCCAACAAGGATTCCAGTTCTCATAGCCACGAGTCTAGAACTTTTGTCCGCGTCCCTAGCTCGGGCCGCAACGTTGGCAAACTTGCTCAAATAAGCTTTTAAGGGTTCTCTGGACTGTTGCTTCATGTTCGCCAGGGAATCCGCTTTGACGCGAACTGCTTGAGAGGCCTGGAATGCCCTCTTGAAATCGGCAGAGAAATTCTTCCACGAGCTGATTAAGCATTTCTTACATTGCTTGAACCATTGCCTAGCTGGCGCGATCAGAGTTGAAGGGAATATCAGGCATCTCAGCTCGGGCCCGATATTATGGGCCATCATCAGGGTGTTGAACATCCCCAAGTGATCTGACAGATCTCCGTCCCCATCGAATTTGGATAGATGGGGCATTCTGAAACCCGACGGGTACACCGTTGCTGCAATGTTGGGGGCAAAAAGCTCGAGCTCGTCCCCCGAGTCGTATTCGTCTTTTCCCTTCTTTGATAGGAGCCTCTTCAGAGGGTTTAGTCTTTGATCCCTGGGTTGTTCTGGGGCTGTTCAACAGCTCCCGTCCCATTGTATGCGTTAGGCAGGTTATTGACCCTCCAAGCTTGAGCTTGGTTTGGTGGGACATTCCCGTTGTCACGTATTTCAGAAGGACCATCCTCTCGGCGAGCACGACTTTCGTTTCTAGTCGACTCTCCCCTTTGCGAGTTGAGGCGATCTCGAAGGTTGGTCCACGGGGTGGCTCGAGGGCTTTGTGCCGAACTTAGATGATTTTACAGGTCTCCACCAGATCTGCCACTTCGATGGCTTTTGGTCCAATAGCTCCCATTGGAAAAGCTTAGAGCCTGCTTCCGAGGGTGAGGATCTGGGACATTTCCGTGTGTTCGCGGGTGATGAGCAGGAACGGCGGGAGGAGGATTCCTCCTGTTGTTCCCGTATGCGAGAATATCTCGAGCAGGATGAGGAGGAGATGGATATCTTATCGGCAAAGGAGGATGCCTGATCGGTGATGCAATTCTAGTTCCGTTAGATCGGATCAAACTAGCCCGCGGTCTCTCTGCTCCAGCGCCCAGCCCTCTGCGCCTGGCGATCCAATCGCTGCGCGGGGGGGTTAGCCGGAGCAGGTTGGCCGCGTGAGCTCCCCCCAGATCTCCTCATGGAACCATCACGAGCTCTCCTGGGTGCATTCGATGGTGGAGCCGAACTTGGGGTTGAAGTTCTGACTGACCGGCTGACTCGTTGATGGGCCCTGGGAAAATCATCAAACATAGTTTCCTATCAATGGTGCGACATGGGCACAGAACTCGGGGTTGAGGTTCTAACTGATCAACTGGGCTTGGGCCGACTATCCCGGCGGGACTTGTGAGTCTTGCTTTGTCTCTTTCCGACGTTAACGTCGGTTGCAAGAGGGGGTAGCTGGGCCAAGACTTCCTCGATTTGCTTATTTGCTTTGGCTAGATGACTCCTCAACTGCATGTTTTCCATTTCCACTGCCGCCAGGTAACTTGGGTTCGGAATAGGAGGTAGGGGCACTGAACTCCCAGTGTCGTCATGGCCCATCGGCTGTTTCCCCGATCGTTGCTGGATCTCTGGGTCTTGTTCATTGGATACGGCGGCATGGTGGGCCTCCTGCCCCCCATGTTGATCCGCTTCGTTACCATGTCTCGAACGAGTGACCACCATGATAAATCTTTTGTGATAGCTCTAATCTAAATCCTCTCAATTAAAGCATCAAACTGTTGACGCGGTTTTTCACCAACAGTGAATTATATGAATGACTAGGATGGATTAGTGCTTAATGATAAACCGTAATAAGGAAATGATAATATTCAAGGATGTTGGAAGCCAACTACGAAGAGAAAAATGATCACTCCTTTTTACGTGGTTCGGAGGTTAAAATCCCTCTAGTCCATGAGTCAATATTATTACTGTTTCTCTCTCTTGCTATTTTTACAGAGTATTTGCATTACAGAAAGAATCCAACCCTTTGCACTACCCATGATCTTTGTATTATAGGAGGATGATCTCTGGGTAGGTATTGGGGTCATCTCGTGATCTCTTGATCCTTCACATCATTCCTGTGACATTAATGATTAATATCTAAATTTTACACTGAGGTGTGGTCTAATCAATCAGATAAAAAAGGTAATGGGCCGCATGGCCTTAATCAGGTGCGTGATGTCTGATCACGCACGTTTAAATTGCGTATCCGGGAATTAAACAGACACGTGATGTCTGTTATAGGCACGTTTATATTGCGTGGTCAACTTTACAAAGACACTGGGGTATGTCAGGCCTCTGAGGTACCACGAGCTTATTGTAAATCTAGCTCGTGTCTTTTGGTATCATGTTTATGCAATGGTTCCAGGTGATAAGCTGCTAAATGATTCATTAGTTCGAGTTATTGTTTAGGGGATCGTACCAGATCTCCCCGGATGAATGGTGAACACGTGGCGTATTGCTTATGACTTTTTGTTAGTTCGCTTTTCCCGAGCTGCCTCAAGAAAGTACGCCTTGATATTCAAGGCATACAAGTTCGATTATAGCTCGATAGTTTTAGGCTTTGTTGCTCGATTGTGCTCGATGGCAACTCGATAAGGGTTCGATTGGACCCTAGAATATTTGGTGTAGTTGTTTTCTCGATATGTGCTCAATAGGGTTCGATGAAGTTTTTGGTTAGGTTTTATGTTCGGTTTAAGAAATTTTAGCTCGATACGAACTCAATAAGAGCTCAATAATGGGCTCGATGGTAACTCGATAGAGTTCGATTGAAGCTCGATAATGTTCTTTTTTCATGAATTTATGAAAAATTGACAGCTTTTTTGACAATTTCAATATATTTTTTTTCCAACACAGGTTTCATTGTCTACGTTTTTGTATCCTACAATGGTGTTTGGGAATTACAAGGGAATAAGTGGATTTTCAAGGACCCTCAATGCATGGTGATACCGATGGAGGATACTGTAACGTACTTGCAACTTCTTGACATATTGCACAAGGAACTTAAAGTTGATAAACAGATGTATGGGTTGAAATTGGAGGTTCCTTACACGTGCAGTGACCAACCGTTTACACTCGTTTATGTTGAAAGTGATCTTGGTGTCCGTACATTCTTAGGAGTAACATCTAAAGAAAGGTTAGCCTTGTGTGTCACTCCTGTTAAAAAGATTGTCATTGCAGATCCATATTCCACTCCCGGACCTGAGGGAGCAGCCAGTACTTTAGGATGTCCTATTGGTGACCTGAGGGACAACCAGTATGAGTACAACCCCTATGTGAATGACGATCCAATAGCTGAACATAATGAGAACTCAGGATACAATTCAGAGGCATATTATAGTGCAGAAGTGCCGATTGACATGTCTGATGATTTGCAAGTCGAACAAGCATAAGAACAACCAATACACCCTATTGCACGGGCTAACCCACCAAGTCAAGGACGTCGAACACCTAGCACCAACTCTAGTCGGCCTAGGTGGAACAAAATATAAAAATACATGGAACGCTCCAATATGTTCAACAGAAGATCACAGAAAATGGAGTGCTCCCATGTTTACAAAAGAAGATATCATGGCTTCTAGTCGATCTGAAACACCCTCATCCAGTGTACCGTTGGGAGAACTACACATTGGGAAGACTTTTGAGAATATGGAATTGAAAACCAAAATGGCTCTCTTCACAATGAAGAATAATTTTGAGTTTATGGTTAAGAAGTCTGGTACTGATGTGTTGTATATCACCTGCAAGGATCCTGATTGTGGTTGAAGAATAAGAGGGAAAAAATTAGCACGATCGGAGATGTTTGAGATCACTGTTTATAATAGTGTACATACTTGCTCACTAGAATTGTGACAAAAAGACCACCGTCAAGCAGCACCTTAGGTCATTGGGCACCTTATCAAGAACAAATATGCTACTTTTGGCACTAGCTAGCAAACATCATAAAAGGAGGATATGAAGAATAAGTTTGGGATCGATATGAGTTATATGAAGGCTTGGAGATGCAGAGATAAGGCACTCGGTTATGTCAGGGGGATGCCTGAAGAATTGTACTCTAAGTTACCTTCTTACTTGTACATGCTGCAGTAAAAGAATCCAGGTAAAATAACTGATTTTGTCACAGATGACGGTCGCTTTCTTTACTGTTTCTTCTCACTTGGAGTTTGTAGAAGGGGATTTACAACATGTCGTCCTGTTATATGTGTGGATGGCACTTTCTTGAAGTCAAGGTATGGTGGCCACATGTTGTGTGCTGTCGCATTGGATACGAATAACCACATTTATCCAACTGCGTTCGCGATTGTTGACAGTGAGAATCATGCTTCTCTGAAGTATTTCATGATGAAATTTAAGGAAGCTGTTGACCCTTGTTTTGGTCAACTGACACGGATTCAAATGCTTGATGTGATAGAAGGTATTGAAATATATCTAATGGAAAGAATAATAAACGACACAACAAATTATAGTGGTTGAAATAGATCTAATGGAAAGAACAGTAAACAACACAACAAATTATAATGGTTCGGCCCCACGAATTGATAATAACCTACGTCCACTTAAGCTATTATTGATATTGATTCTCAAAGGAGTGATCAAAGAACTAGGGTACTCCGAGTTTCACAAGCCTTAGAGGGATGAATAATACAATCGAAAGATAATAGCTATAATTCTCTTGTAAAGCATAAACTCAGAATTAGCCAAAAAGTCCCTTCCTTGAGCTATTTCTTCTCTATTTATAAGCTCAATGAGGATTACATAAATTTGTTACATATATTCTTTTCTAAATAATCGGATACTCATGAATTATGGGAGATAATCTCAGATATGATTATAATTGCATAAGATCTTCTCAAAATATACGGAGTATACGACCAAGCTGGTCGTATACAAAATCCAAATGTTATGCCAGGGGAATCTCCCTGGTCGATGGTCGAACAGGACCTCTGCCAGGTGTCAACCACGTGTTAAAAATGTTTGCCACGTCATCCACGCCTACTCTTTGGATAACATTTTCCCCCCAAGTTTATTTATTGCGACCAGCAATAAGTAAACTTAGGAAAACAACCTTTCATATGCCCCACGATATATGTCAGAGCCCTCGTGCGTTTTTGAAGACCGTGACCTAATCACGTCTAATCAAGCCTTTTCAGTTTTCAAGAAACCACTCTGACGGCTGTTACACTCCCCCATGCTTCGAAAAAGGGAATTCATGATTACTCCTTTTTGTCACACCTCGGTTTCTATAAGTAACCCTTTCATTCACCTTTTAACCTTTTACTCGCCATTTCCTGTCAAGAACTCTCAAGAACTCCATCCCAGAACTCAGAACTTTGAAGGTCTCCCGTCACTTTGCTTGAGGGTTCTTTGTTTGCAAGCCCAAAGTTGTCCCATTTCAGAATCTCCAACCTTCATCCAGGTAACTTTCTTCGTCTTTTAAACTCTTTGAGATGCCATGCATACTGCTTTTGAGTTCTGAAACTTATTGTGTTCTTGGGTAGATGTTTGTGAAGAGTTTGCATATACCATTTGATGCCTGATAGGGTAGTGTACTTTTGCTCTATATAAGTTAGGAATCAGTTTGATAGTCAGGATCATAGGTTTAGGGCGTAAAATCGACGTAAAAATTTGAATTTTAGGCTAGTTGAAAAATCGGGTTTTTCTCGCCCTTTTGGAGTTGAAAAAGCTTATTTTCAGAAAAAATTTTTACTTTCACTTTTTGATCCGTTTTTCAAACTACTAGCATAAAACTTAGTGTTTTGGTCAGAATGCTGCTGGCCGATAGACGCGAGCAACGTTATTCTAACTTTCAACATAAGCTCCCAGACTGTGCGTCTTATCTCCTCCTTTGTCTGTTTGCATTTCATATGCAAGACCTATGGGGAGGAGAAAGACCCATTGACGAAAATCTCTTAGTTCAACTGCTTGAAGACGAAGAACAACCTTCGACCTTGATATCAGATATTCCTTTTTCTCGCGTTAACCTAAACACTTCCCTAGTTTTGACTCAAAATATGGTTCGTACCAAAACCAAAGCTCGAAAAAGAAAAACTCCCAACACTTCTCATCAGCCTACTGCTGATGCTCCCTCAACCAGTGGTCGAGACGAAAATGCCCCCGATCCAAATGTGCAAAGGCATGCCCACCCTCGACACGCTACTCAGCCGGACGTCGAGTGGCATGTAGTTTCTTAAAGTAGGGTGACGATCAAAATGATCGCCAACTACTTAAACAAATACAATCTGACAAGGGTGACCCTAGTCAAACCTAACCCAGACCGAAGGGCTAATATGCCTGGAGGTGCCTACAGCGCCTGGTCCCAGTTTCATGTTGAGGCAGGAGCCACTTTGCCTCTTCATGCATTCTTTTAGGGGGTGGCCAACTATTTTGGAGTTTCCCCCTTCCAAATTACCCCAAACGGATATAGAATGCTCGCTTCACTCTATATCTTGTATAGCCAGAAAAAATGGCCTGTGCCGTCGCCACATAAGGTCAACTACCTGTTCGACCTTAAGTCTAACCCCAACCAAGAAGGCACGGGGTTCTTCCATTTTTGTCATCAGGAAACCAGGCACACTTTCCTAACTGACACGACCCACATCTCGAACGTGGGGAGGTACCACCAGGAGTACTTCCTTACGCCTGGCCTGGTTGCGGACAATCTGGCCTTCGCTCGTGGAGTTAAAACTTTCTTATCACTAGCTGAATTCTTCTCTTGGTGTTTTCCTCCACAATATCTTAAATCCTTGATGTATTCCAGGCCTGTGGCTGCGACCAAACCCAACTTCGGGAATGGTGTCGAGGGTGGCCCTCTTAGTTGGCATGTCAGATGCTGAAAAGAGTGTCAAGGCTCTGGTCACTGAGGCTAACCTTAGGTTGGCTGGCCTTTGGGCCCCTCAATCAGAGACGAAGGGGCCTTCGATAGGGAGTGCTCGCGCAGAAGGGGAACCCAAGCAGCAACCTCAGGCGTCTCCTCCGCAAAGGAGAGCAACTGGGGTCACAATCAGGGAACCTGCTAGCACTCCTCGAGTAGAGAGGCCCTCGGCTCCCAACGGAAAAGGAAAGCAGAAGGCCACCGAGCCTGCCGAACTCTCTGACGACTCGTCGGATGACAACGGTATAGTAATTTTGCTTTTAAACAATTTGCCAATTCCCTGTCATCTATTCGACGGGGATGGCAACTTTAAGAATGCTCCAATCTTAAATTCAGATTTCTTCCAGGCAGTAAGTAGTTCAGTAAATAATGTAGCGACCAATATTTGTAGCGCAGGTACTTTCCTTGTAATCTCTTCACTTTCATTTTTTGGCCCTGTGTGACCATCTTGTCTTACTGCTCGCGTTGTTTCCTTTATGTAGATATGGACTCTAAGGACGTGTTCGAGCACTACAGGGCTGCTGCCGCCTCTTCTGGCCAGAAGAAGAACAGCAAGAGGGCTCGGGGGGAGAGCAGTAAAACTGCCTCAAAGAAGGCCCGAACTATGACCCTTCAGCTACCGCCCCTTCGAAGGAGAACCCACCACCTCCATCGCCACTCGAGCAGCTGGCCTCAACTCCTTTGGTCAATCAATCTTCCAATCCTGCAACACCCGTCAACCAGCAGCCTTCTCGTAAGGCTCCTAGCAGCCAAACCTTGCGCACTCCGCCCGAAGGCTCCCTGCCCAGTATCGTGGTTAGCTATGCTAGGGAGAGAATATACAAGCTCTCCAAGCATAAACGCAGTCAGGCTGCTATTACTGAAACTACCTCTATGGAGGCTGATCAAGTTCTCAATAGAGGACTGAACGAGATAGTTAGCGTAAGTCAACTCCTGACGATGTAACATTTATTTTCGATTCCCTGCCTTTACTTTATCTTTTTCTATCTGACTTCAGGGACTACTGACCATAACCGCTGGCTGGCGCCGTGCTAGGGCGTTGGTGTCTCGGGGCAGGAATTTCGATACCAGGCTCGCCGAGGCCAAGAAAGCACTCGAAGCTAAAAACAACGAGCTTACTAAGCAGAATGGCGAGTTGCTTGCGAAGAAAACGGAGCTGTCTAAGCAGAAAGAAGAACTGCTCGAGCAAAAAGCTACTCTGACTGAGGAGCTGCTGGAAACTCGGAACGCCCTGAAGAAATCCAACGAAGCCAGGGAAAATTCAGGGAAAGCTCCACACTCAACTATCAACAAGTTGTACAACTCGAGCTTGATCTGATCGCGAGCAGGCAGGAGGCGGAGGAACTCGGAAAACGAGTGAAAGAGCTTAAGGAAGCTGGAGCTAAGAACTTGGAGAAATACAAGGAAGCCACTCATCTTTGCTTCTACGAGTTCTGGAAGCACAACCGGGAGGCTAACTTCAACTATCTGTCAGAACGCTTGAGGAGGACGTTAATGTCGTAGTGTAGCATTCGCCTGGAAGAAGAAGAGAGGGCTGAAGTGCCTGCCTCCCCAAAGATTTCCCTGGTAGCAGGGATAGACGGCGCAGACACTGAAGCTGGCACAGCCGTCGACCAAGACGTTCCTTAAGACCCTCCAGCTCCTTAACCTTTTTTTTTCTGCTATCTCAACTACACGACCCACGAGTCGTGATGTACAGACAATATTTTTTATTGCTGCAAGGGCAGCTATTTTACTTTTACTTGAATAGTTACATCCGAATAGTACTGCTCGCAGCGTAAAAGGATTCCTTTGACATTATAATATTTTTGCTTTATTATAACATCTGTTCGCATGACTGAACCTAGCATAGTACTTTGGCTTGATTTAACAAAATATAAATTTTGAAAAATACTCTAAGTACCGTAGCATGATTTCACTTATTTTGCTCATTTGTTTACATACCATGTATCGATATGCTTTGCTTACTTGTACCTTATATGCCCCCCAAGTGACTGGGAGCTTTAGGTCCTTGGTCACTTGCCTTGACCACAACCTGTACGAACATTACTGCTCGGTATAAAATGTAAAACTTATAATACAGCAAAACAACACACGTAATGAACAAATACTTGTAAAAAATTACAAAGTTTGGCAAGAATGACTGGCTGCGCACAGTCCCTTATAATTCTTGTATTTAAATGGACTAAACATGTCTTTACGAGTGATCTTTGAAAGATCTTACACTTATAAGCGATTAGCCATATAACATGACTAACACTTTTTTAAAACTTTTAAAAAGTAAAAGTTAATACAAGCCAGTCCTTTAAGAAGGACTGTTTATTGATAATACTTGTGCAGGTGTTCTCCATTCCAATAACGTGGAACGAGATCTCCATTTAAGCGTGCAAGTTTATAGGTGCCTGGATGAAGGACTTCTTCAATCTGGTAAGGTCCTTCGCAGTTTGGTCCGAGTACTCCAGCAGCTGGGTCACAGATGTTTAAGAAAACTCTTCGAAGCACTAAGTCTCTAACGTTGAACTTTCTTTCTTTTACTTTGGAGTTAAAATATCGAGCGACTTTTTGCTGGTACGCAGCTACTCGGAGTTAGGCTTTTTCTTGTTTCTCCTCGATCAGGTCTAGGGACTTCATCAACAATTGGCTATTTTGGTCTTGGTCGTATGTGATTCTGTGATGTGAGGGCGGATCTAACTCGACAGGCAACATGGCTTCATACCCATATGCTAAGGAAAATGGGGTATGACCTGTTGCTGTTCGGTGAGAAGTTCTATATGACCAGAGTACTTCAGGCAGCTGTTCTGGCCATGCCCCTTTAGCTTCTTCAAGCCTTTTCTTCAGGGTATCCTTCAATGTCTTATTTACTGCTTCGACTTGCCCATTTGCTTGTGGTTGAGCAACTGAAGAAAAGCTCTTGATGATGCCATGCCTTTCGCAGAAGTTTGCGAACATGTCACTATCAAACTGGGTGCCATTGTCCGAGACAATCTTTCTTGGCAATCCATATCGACAAACAATGTTCTTGATGACAAAATCAAGTACTTTCTTTGTCGTTATGGTTGCGAGTGGCTCGGCCTCGGCCCATTTGGTGAAGTAGTCGACCACCACAACTACGTATTTCACCCCACCCTTTCTTGTCAGCAAGGATCCGATTAAATCAATACCCCATACTGCGAAGGGCCATGGACTTTGCATTTGCTTTAACTCATTAGGAGGTGCCCGTGGGATCTTGGAAAATCTCTGACACTTATCACATTTTCGCACAAACTCCATCGAGTCTTCATTCATTGTTGGCCAGAAATAACCTTGCCTTAGAATCTTTTTTGATAAGCTCTGCCCCCCAGCGTGGTCTCCACAGAAGCCTTCATGTACTACCTTCATCAATTCTTTAGCCTTTTCCAGTGTAACACACCTGAGCAGTGGCATTGAGTATCATCTTCGGTAAAGAACACCATCGACTAGTATATACCTAGCAGCCTGTCTCTGAAGGGTCCTGGCTTTGTTTCTATCTGCTGGTAGTATACCGCTCGTGAGATACTCCAAGTATGGTGCCATCCACGTATCTGCTAATCGGACCTCCATATTGGTTTCGTCTGCTCGTATGCTTGGCTCGCGCAACCGTTCAACTGGCACTATATTTAAATTGTCAGCATCCTTTGCACTCGCGAGTTTGGCTAAGGCATCTACGTTTGAATTCTGATCTTGAGGTATTTGTTGGAGGGTATATTTTTCAAATTGCTCCAACAGATCTTTGGTTTTGTTTAGATAGGCCACCATTTTCAGACATCGTGCTTGATACTCCCCTAAGACCTGATTCACTACCAGCTGTGAATCACTGTAAATATCCAGCACTTTTATGCTCATGTCTTTGGCTAACCTTAACCCAGCGAGTAGGGCTTCATACTCAGCTTCGTTGTTCGAAGCGGTGAAATCAAACCTAATTGCGCAGTGAAATTGATGCCCTTCCGACGTTATCAATATCACTCCTACTCCTGCGTGAGATTCGTTGGACGATCCGTCTGTGAATAGCTTCCACGAAGGAGCTTCAACTTGAGGCTCAGGCGCACTAGGCTTTTCACTCTGCTCGTTGTTTGGGAGTTTAGTGAGTTCAACAATGAAATCAGCCAAGACTTGTCCTTTTATTGCTGCTCGCGGTGAGTATGTGATATCGAACTGCCCGAGTTCGACTGCCCATTTCAACAAACGACCAGCAGCCTCTGGTTTTTGCAAAACTTGCCGAAGGGGCTGATCAGTCAAGACTGTGATTGGATGGGCTTGGAAGTAAGGACGTAACTTCTGTGAGGCCAAAATTGGGCGGTGTATTAGGCCAAAATTAGGACGTAACTTCTTTCAATGGGAGGATATCTCAATTCGACTTTGATTAACCTCTTGCTCACATAATACACCGCCTTTTGTACGCCTTTTTCTTCCCTTACTAATACCGCACTAGCACCATATTCGGTGATCGCCAAGTATATGAACAAAGTTTCCCCATCTATAGGCTTTGATAAAACGGGAGATTGCGCCATGTGGGCTTTTAAGGCTTGGAAAGCCTGTTCACAGTCTTCAGTCCACTCGAACTTCTTGTTGCCCCTAAGTAGATTAAAGAAAGGGACGCACTTATCTGTCGATTTTGAAATAAATCTACTGAGCGCGGTAATTCTTCCAGTCAAACTTTGCACATCTTTGATCTTTACCAGCGATTTCATATCGATCAGGGCCTTGATCTTTTCGGGATTAGCCTCGATTCCTCTCGAATTAACGATGAATCCTAAGAACTTCCCTGATCCTACTTCGAAGGAACACTTGAGAGGATTTAGCTTCATTTGATATTTATTCAGAACATTGAAACACTCTTGTAAATCCTCCACATGTCCTTCTGCCTTTTTTGACTTTACCAGCATGTCATCAACGTACACCTCCATGTTTATTCCGATCAACTCCTTAAACATGTGGTTAACTAGTCGCTAGTAAGTCGCACTAGCGTTTTTCAATCCGAAGGGCATTACTTTGTAACAGTATAGCCCTGTATCGGTCCAAAAGCTAGTGTGATCCTTGTCAGGGGGATGCATACTAATCTGATTGTATCCTGAGTATGCATCCATGAAAGAGAGGATCTTATGGCCTGCAGTTGCATCGACCAGCTGGTCGATCCTTGGGAGTGGGAAGCAATCTTTACGGTAGGCTTTATTAAAGTCTGTGAAATCCACACAGGTTCGCCATTTGCCATTCGACTTGGGAACCAGTACTGGATTAGAGACCCATGATGGATAAAACGCCATCCTGATGAACCCATTCTCCTTTAGTTTTTCAACTTCCTCCTTCAAGCCTTTTGATCTGTCTTTATTGAATAGCCTTCTTTTCTGTTGCACGGGTGGAAAGCTTTTATCGACGTTCAAGACATGGATGATGACTGCAGGATCTATCCCATCCATGTCTTTATGTAACCAAGCGAAAACTTCCTGGTTCTTCCTCAAAAATTCCACCAGTGCGTATTTTGTTGTTGCTTCTAAATTTTTGCCGACCTTTACAACTCTGGTTGGAAACTCTTCATCAAGCTGGACCTCCTCAAGGTCCTCGACAGGTCCTACATCTTCTTCAAAATCCCCAAAGCGAGGATCTAAGTCCCTATCCTCACTTTGGGCAACACCCTATTTGGTTACTTCATCACCTGATTAGGCTTGTACATCAATGGCCATCTGAAACTTTTCTGGGGGAGCTCTCCTCAACATACCCTTCTTGGCATTAGTGATTGAGGCATTGTAGCACTCCCTTGCTTCCCTTTGGTTTCCCAATACGCGTCCTACCCCTGTGTCTGTTGGGAATTTCATGGCCAGGTGCCATATAGAGGTGACGGCCCAAAGGTCGACCAGTATGGGCCTTCCAATTACAGCATTGTAGGCCGAAGGACAATCAACTACTATGAAAGTAGTGAGTAATGTCCTGGTAGCGGGCATTGTACCGGCTATTACTGGAAGCCTGATTGACCCTGTTGGAGCGAGCCCCTCACCAGAGAAACCATAAATTGTTTGGTTGCAGGGCTCCAAGTCCTTGACGGATAACTTCATTCGTTCCAGCGAAGATTTATACAGGATGTTAACTGAACTTCCTGTATCGACCATCACTCTTTTCACCATCATGTTGGCAATCTGAACATCCACGACCAGTGGATCAGAATGTGGGAACCGGACATGCTGGGCATCGCAATCAGAGAAGGTTATTTCACCGTCTTCTGTCCAAGCCTTATTTGATGCCCGATCCTCCACAGTCATCATCTCGATGTCCTGGTCGTGGCGTAGGGTCCGAGCATATCGTTCCCTTGCCTTTCCGCTATTTCCCTCAAGATGCGGGCCTCCGCAGAAGGTGAATAAGGTGCCAGCCACGGGATCAGGCTGTAAAGGTGGCGAGCATTGGTAGGTAGGCGCCTGCTCGTTGCCACCTAGAGCCTCTCGTTGGGAAGCTCCCGAGGCCCGCACGTATCTCCTCAAGTGTCCTTGTCTAATAAGGAACTCGATTTCATCCTTCAGATGGTTGCACTCGTTCGTATCGTGTCCGTAGTCTTTGTGAAAAAGACAGAACTTTGTGGTATCCCTTTTCAAAATATCCTTTCGAATGGCAGCGGGTCTTTTGTAAGGCACACTGGAACTTGTGGCCAGATACACCTCTGCTTGAGACTTGACAAGGGTAGTGTAGTTGGTGAGCCTTGGCTCATAACGATTGCCCTTAGCGCGCTTGCTCTCGGAGGTAGAGGGTTCGTTATGGGGCCTCTTCCCCCCATTCTTGCCATTGCCATTCCCATTTACTTTGTCGTTGCCGTTGGGCTTTGACCCATTGGCGGCTTTGGCGGGGTCTTCAGTCCCCTTATCTTTATTTTGGGTCTTTCCCTCGCTGGCAATTGCATCCTCGAGCTTGATGTATCGATCATCTCGATCCAAAAATTCTTGGGTAGTTTTAACCCCATGCTTCTTGAGGCTACTCCAAAGAGGCGTACGACGCCTAACTCCTGCAGTTAGAGCCATCATTTTGCCTTCGTCTCCCACTGTTTTGGCTCCAGCAGCTGCTCGCATAAAACGCTGGACGTAGTCTTTCAGTGGTTCTCCTTCTTGCTGGCGTATCTCGACCAACTGGTTTGCCTCAGTTGGGTGCACACGACCCGCATAGAATTGTCCGTAAGACTCCTTTACAAACATCTCCCAAGATACAATACTTGTAGGAGGGAATTTAAAGAACCACTCCTGTGCAGCATCAGAAAGTGTTGCATGAAAGATCCTGCACCGAGCATCTTCAGACACCTTCTGAATGTCCATTTGTATCTCAAATTTGTTGACATGAGATACCGGGTCACCATACCCGTCAAAGTTCAGAAGTGTGGGCATTTTAAACTTACTGGGAGTCTCTGCCACAGCAATCCTCTGAACGAAAGGAGTGCCCCTTCTCCTGTCGTACTCGATGTGAGACATTCTTCCCCCGACCAGCTGTTGCACTGCTTGGTTCAGGGCATCTATCTGGGCCTGAATGACTTCAGGAATTGCCGGGGCCTCTGGTTCCAGGGGAATGTACTCGCCGTGCCATTCCCGGCGGTCGTTGAGTACATCCCTTAAGTCGTCATCTCTTCGCCGTTGCTCGCTGGCTCCGAGCCGGCTAAAGACGTTGTTTTGTCTGGGCTGCCCCCCAGCATTACATCTTGCTTGTTGGTCTTCTCTAGGTGGTGGGCTTCTGCCTCCACCTCTCTCCTCGTTCCTCCAACCAGCATTCCCTCTGCCTGAGTCGGCCTCATTATAGCCATGGCCATCTCTGAACCTCGATTGGCTATGGTGGGACCGACTGTCTTCTCGATTGCCTCCTCGGGCTGGAACTTCCCGAGCGTTAGGGGGAGGCCTGCGCTGGTCGGTAGGTCCTCGTGCATTATCATGGGGGGCCCCTGACTACAGAGCCTGTCTCCGAGTTCCTTCTGTTGCCAGAAGGACGCTGTCCCCTGCTTGGTGGGTGCGGCTCTTCACCCCCTTGGCGTCTAGGGCTGCAGGGCTGCTGCCCAGCCCTATTCTGCCTTGGATGCGGAGGATTACCTCGACCAACCTGGGATGGAGGTTGCGTCTCAGGGTCCCTAGGTGGGACATCATCCTGAGGCATTGGTGGGTGCTCCGGCCTTTGAAGGATTGTTGGCTGGATTGGAGGGCTTGGATTGGGACCTCTTTGAGGTGGCCCATTTGAGGGTTGGTCAGGCTGCGAGGCAGGTGCATCTTGATTCCTAGCCAATTGGAGGGCTGCTTCGAGGGCTGCCATGGCCTCCCTCTGATGACGGTCCATCTCTGCCTGTCTTTCACTCAGTTCTTGGCGCTGACGCTCTATTTCTTGCTGTTGTCGCGCCATGGTCTCCGCAACACTTTCTTGACTAGCCCTCAAATTGGCCAATTCATCTTGCAATACTCCCAGAGTATTTCTCAGCGTTTCGGAGTCCAGTTCCTCCTCATCAAACTCCAAGTGTGGCTCATTCTCAGCCATATTCGGAGGAGGAGGTTGAGATGGTGCAGCACCAGCCGCCTGCCCGGTCTTCCTTGTTGTCTTTTCCATTAGTGCTTCAACAACCTTGTCTCAAGATCTCAATGAAAGCACCAGAATGTTGACCCTTGTTTTGGTCAACTGACACAGAGTCAAATGCTTGATGTGATAGAAGATATTGAAATAGATCTAATGGAAAGAACAGTAAACGACACAACAAATTATAGTGGTTCGGCCCCATGAATTGATAATAACCTACGTCCACTTAAGCTATTATTGATATTGATTCTCAAAGGAGTGATCAAAGAACTAGGGTACTCCGAGTTTCACAAGCCTTAGAGGGATGAATAATACAATCGAAAGATAATAGCTATAATTCTCTTGTAAAGCATAAACTCAGAATTAGCCAAAAAGTCCCTTCCTTGAGCTATTTCTTCTCTATTTATAGGTTTAAGGAGGATTACATAAATTTGTTACAGATATTCTTTCCTAAATAATCGGATACTCAGGAATTATGGGAGATAATCTCGGATATGATTATAATTGCACAAGATCTTCTCAAAATATACGGAGCATACGACCAAGCTTGTCGTATACAAAATCCAAATGTTATGCCAGGGGAATCTCCCTGGTCGATGGTCGAACAGGACCTCTGCCAGGTGTCAACCACGTGTTAAAAATGTTTGCCACGTAATCCATGCCTGCTCTTTGGATAACAGAAGCCATTGGAGTTGTTGATAATCTGGCTTTTGTATCAGACAAGCATCCTAGCATTATTCATGCTCATGAGTAGGTATTCCCTGATGCCTACCACGGTGCATGCTACCATCACATAAGTATGAATGTAATCGCTAAGTTCAAGACTGATCACTGTCACAAGGAGATGTGGAATGTGGCATATGCATTTCGAAAGTCAAAATTTCACAGGTTCTTCAACAAAATAAATCAAATGGATCCTGCCATAGCTCAATATCTCGAGGGTATTGGCTTCGATAAGTGGACTCGTGCTTACTTTCCTGGGAATCGATATAATGTAATGACAAGTAACTATGCTGAAAGTTTCAACAACAAAACTTAAGACGCAAGAACCTTCCCAATCACTACTTTTGTGGAATTCATTCGTTTCACAATTCAGTCATGGTTTGTTGCGCGTCATGAGGAGGTAGATAATTGCACATCAAAATTAGCAACAATATATGAGAAAGATGTCTCAGGCATTACGGATGATGCAAGGTACTTGAAAGTACATCCTCTTGGACAGTTCGAATTTCATGTGGTAGACCCAGAAAGTGATGGTGAGGTGAACTTGATGACAAATCATGCTCCTGTGGCATGTTTCAAATAATGGGTTACCCTTGTGTTCATGGTGTAGCTGCACCCATCCTGCGCGGTGTCAACATTTACTCACTGTGTTCCCCATATTACACTACTGAGATGTGGAGAGAGTCTTACAAAGAAACAATTTACCCAACTGGCAATGTGGATGATTGGGAAGTTCCCGAGAACATAGAGAAAATGCAAGTTGGGGTTCCCGTTGAAAAACAACCAGTTGATCGACCGAAGAAGAAAAAGGTGGGAAGAAAGAAGACAAATCGCACTCCATCGAATGGCAAAATCATTCGCAAAGAGCGCAAGTGTATTATGTGTGGTGGTCTTGGCCACAACAGGGCTATATGCAAAGCTAGGCTATAAATTTTTCCATTTGGGCTTGTTGTATTAATAACCTAGCTTGTTTTCCTTTCTTTTTTCTTTGATTTTTCTTAAAAATATATGTTAAGCTCGATGTAAACTCGATGAGATTGATTATAGCTTGACATGAACTCGATAGTAGCTCGATATGAAATCGATAATATGTATGTTAGCTTCTAAGCTGACTTCAAATCTTAGCTCAAAAATATTTCGATAATGGTTCAATATAACTCGATAGTGGTTCGATAATGGTTCGATGTGGCTCGATATTAGTTCAATAACAGCTAGATAATGGATATGAAAATGATATTGCTCGATTGAAGCTCGATATTAGTTCGATAAAAGTTCGATATAGCTTGATATTAGTTCAATAATGTTCGATATAGCTCGATAACAGCCATATGAAAGTTATAAAAAAATGTGAACAAAAAACTGCACATGTAAATACACTGTATATATACAATCATCAAGGTAACAAATTTTGATACCACAAGTCTGTGGTCCACTTGTTCTTGAACACCTCTATATTTTCATCATAGATGGTTTCCAATGGAAGGCCAGCCATGAGATGCTCAATATGCTTGACAGCATACACACCACAATCTCCATTGTAAAAAAAATGTAAACATTAAGTGTGTTAGAGATATTTGTGTTGTCTCAATGGAAAATAAGAAATACTATTACAACTCTATGCAAAAATGCAATAGACAAGGTAATTGATTATATAAGATTACAACTAAATAATTAAAATACAAGTAAATGTAGAAATAAGAGGAAGAAGAAAATTATAAGAACTACAAATCTAAAACAAAGGATACAAATAAATATGTAAATAGAAAAATAGAGGAAGAGAAGACAAAAACAATAGTAGAAAAAATAATAAGAACAAAAAAGTAAAATACTCTCACTCACACAACCAAAGTGAAGATTATTGGGGATTACCAACTTGAACAAGGTTTACAACCTTTCCCCAAAAGCTTATTTCCCCCTATCTCAAGTACTAAGAGATTCTCTCAATATTGGAAATAACTCTCTGGAATATTCTAGCCTTTTGGTGTATTTCTAGCCAAGTGCTCTAGTTGATAGAAATAGAGTTGCCTTACAAGTGAGCATTAGGCTCCTATTTATAGAGTGTTGAGATACCCTTTGAATTTCAAATTCCACCAACCCCATGGTTGTTACCAATGTTTAATTGGATGTTTCTGGAATTAAAATGGAGATTTAGGAGTTACTTGGGATGTTAGAACCATTCAAATTGGAAAAAACTGAAAAAATAATTTGGTTGTCAGCCTCACTGGCTGTGGCCAGGACTATCAGTGGCCGCAGCCACTGGCCTCTGTCCCCCAGGCCGCGGCTAGGGAATGTCAGTGGCCGCGGCCACATGCCATTTTCAGCTCAAAAATGTCATTTTTCCAAAACGTTCCAAGACGTCCCAAATCCTTTCCCACATGATTTTGTAACCTTCAAACACCTAATGGGAGTAAAAACATGTCTCCAACAGTCATATTTCATAATGGCTTTGTGAAATCCAATCTCAAATATGTAACATACAAACTACACATTATTGGGTAATATTTGGGAGTTAGAAATTTGTAACTCCAAAATATGTCACATTTTGGCACACACATGTGTCCAATTTTAGGACTCTCAATAATATGTTCAAGGATGTGATAGATCACATTTGTGTGACAAATCACATTTTGTCACATTATTTAATCTAACATTATATTATATGAAATAATATAACATTCCCCCACTAGATTAAATAATCACTTTTTGTAACACTTATTTAATCAATCAAACATTATATTAAAATATAATACTCCCCCACTTGATTAAACAATCACTCTCTATAGAAACCTTTGCATTAGTGCATAAAGTAAAATGTCTTTCGACTTGAATTTTACCTTAGTGTAATTATCACAAAGATTGTTGAAATTTTGGTTGCCAAAGCATTGAACCACTATCCCTTGATAACAAACCGGTGATAACACACACACTTTTACTATCACTTGAGACCTCAATGTCTCGCTTTTGCACCGTTAATGGCCATGTGCACATTCCATTCATAGACTTTTCTTGAGAATGACTCCCAATTCTCATGAGGGGTGGCACCACCCCTAAGTCTATATAGGTATAACTCTTACAGTATTTTGTTACCTAAAATACTTGTCTTTTCAAGATCGAGTTCTATTAAAAAAAAAGGTTTTAACCCTCATTTTGGTAACACACTAGTACTCATATCTCAGATAGGACAAAATTTGAGTACTACTACTATTCACTTTATTGACTTGTTATTACCTATTGAACCTAATACTAGTTTGGTTACTAGTTGTTGACACAGAATTTGGTCAACTGACACGGAGTCAGAATATGCTTGATATGAACGAATGTGTTGAGAAGAACGTAATGACCAAAAAAAATAATAAGAACACGATATTTTTATAGTGGTTCGGCCCCAGGATCTGGTAATAACCTACGTCCACTTAGATTGTTATTGATATAGGAATCAAAGGAGTGATCAAAGAACAAGGGTTCAATGAGTTTCACTAACCTCTGAAGAACAATACAATATTCCAAGGAGAATTACTCTAATCTCAAATAATTCAAGAGCCAAAAGTCCCCTCCTTGAGCTATCTTCTGCTATTTATAGGCTCAAGGGGGATTACAAAAGATTGTTACAGATACTCTCTCCTGAATAATTGGATATTCCGGAGATTGTGTGAGTTAAATTTGGGATTTACAAAGATCTTCACAATAATGCTACTTTGTATGCGGAATCATCGACTAGGCTGGTCGCAGGTAAGACTGGGCGGCTTACTGCTTCTAGTGCGTCCTCTGGTCGATACCCTAGCAGAGCTCTTCCAGGTGTCAGCCACGTGTCCAGGAATCACTTGCCACGTCATCAATGCTAATTTTTTGGATAACATTTGCCCCCCAAGTTTATTTATCACGAGCAATAAATAAACTTTTGAGCGAACGACTCTTCGGTAACCCCGCCTTACGTGTCAGGACCCTTCGTGTGTTCTTGGAAAAAGTAACCTACTTCTGTCTAATCATGACTTTTCGGTTCCCCAGTAATAATTCGACGGCCATTCCGCTTCCCCATACTTCGAAAAAGGGAAACTGATGATTACACATTTTTAATGCCACAGACAAACTTATATAATACCTTCGAAATCTTCCTTTTCTTTTTACGCACGCCATTGTCTTCACAAGAAACCCTAAAAACCAAAGTTTTAACCTTCTCCGGAGAACGTTCTTCTGCATTTTCAAGACTCAGTCCGAGAGTTCCTTGACCTCCGAAGACCCTTTTTCCATCTCCACGATCATTTTCTTGGTAAGTTTTCGAATTCTTATGCTTCAAATTTTCATGATGCATGCTCCTGTATGTCGACTGTTTGAGTTCATCTGCTTCTGGTTTGAGACGCTTGTGAGTATAATGTTTTACAAGTTAGTTTGATAGTTAGGATCGTACTTTTAGGACGTAAAATTGAAGTAAAATTTCGATCTTTAGGCTAGTTGGAAAATAGGTTTTTCCCGCCCTAAGGGGAGTTGAAAAAGCTTTCTTGAAAAACTTTTTACTTTCACCCTTTAATCCGTCTTTCAAACTGTTCGTGCGGAATATTTAGCTTTTTGTTAGAATGATGTTGTATAAAGGCTTGGCTTTTATACTCGACCAACGTTATTCTAAAAAGCCTTTAAAAATTCTTCATCCTCACCTCCCCATTTTTCTGTTTGCAGACATTGATGCCAGATTTGTGGGGAGGTGAACGGCCCATCAACGATGATCTTCTCGCCCAGCTGCTCGAAGGCGAAGAACAACCGGCCGACCGAGTCCACGAGATTCCCTTCTCACGATCCTCTTCCAGACCCCGTCCTTCTCCTCCTCAAATGGCCCGTTCTAAATCCGTAGGCAAGAAAAGACCCGAATCTAATGATAGCCCAAACCTTCATGCCCAGCCTGATTCGCAGGCTAGGGTTCCCTCGACCAGCGGTCGAGACAATCCTGTCCCTGACCCTAACATCCAAGTTAGAGCCCGCCCTCGGCATCAGAATTTGCCTGATGTCGAGTGGTATATTTCCCCGACCAGCGTAGTGACCCTTCGGATGGTTGCTAACTATTTCAGAAAGTATCCCCTCACGGTGGTCACCATCAAACTTCCTGCCGCAGACCAAAGGGCTAACCTTCCCGGAGGTATATATAGCGCCTGGTCTCGGTATCACATAGAGGCGGGGGCTTTCCTCCCTCTACGTCCTTTTTATCAGGGGGTGGCGAATTATTTCGACGTCGCCCCTTTCCAAATTACTCCAAACGGATATAGAATGCTGGCCGCACTCTATATCTTGTATAAACTTAAAAAATGGCCAGAACCTACTCCCCACGAGGTCAATTATCTTTTCGACCTTAAATCCAACCCGCAACAATACGGAACGGGTTTCTTCCACTTCTGTCACCAGGAGACAAACCGGAAATTCCTGAGTGACACTACACACATATCGAACGTGGGGCAGTATAGTAAGGAGTATTTCCTTACACCGGACATAACCAGCAACAACTTGGCCTTCACTCGAGGAGGTAAGTACCGTCTTTGACTGGTCGATACTTTTAATCAAGGAGTTTCCTTTCATTTTTCTCAAACTACACTTTGTCTTTCAGGCCCTTGGTTACGTCCGACCCCAACACCAGACATAGTGTTGAGGTCCAATAGACTGGCCAGGATGACAGACGCAGAAAAAAGCATCAAGTCCCTGGTTACTGATGAAAACTTGAGGTTGTCTGGCCTCCTGGCTCCTCGCCATGAAACAAGAGGGTCCGTGGTAGACGATGCCACTGCCGAGGGGGTTCCCGAGCAGCAACCTCCTGGGTCTCCTCCTCGAAGGAGGCCAACGGGGGTTACAATCAGGGAGCCCACGGGCAATCCTTCCGTAGAAAGGCCTTCTGCTCCCCAAGGCAAAGGGAAACAAAAAGCCAAAGAACCAGTTGTGGATCTGGGGGAATCCTCTGATGAGAACGGTAAAATTATTTTGCTTTTAAATAGTTTGCCAATTCCTTGTCATTTGTTTGACGGGGAGGGCAACTTTACATATACTCCAAATCTAGGGCTAGACTTCTTCATGCCAGATAGTGAGTGTGTGACTAATAGAGTCAATAGTATAGCGACCAGTAGTTGTAGCTCGGGTACTAACTTTGTGACCTTCTTTTTCATTTTGATAAAGAGTCTTCATCTGCTTTTATCTTTATCCTTTGCATGTTTTTACTTATGTGCAGATATGGCCACTCCCAACGTCTTCGACTTATACCAGGCTGAGGAGTAAGAGGAAGTTCCTCAGCTTCAGAGAAAGTCGTCACGGAGACACACTGGCGAGACGAGCCAGGGACCCGCAAAAAAGAGTCGAACAGAAGACCCTCCTAGGGATGTGCCTACTGGGCAAACTTCTGCTCATCCTCCGGCCCCTGTTGAGAAGGAGACTCCCCCTGCTCCAATGAACCCTCCTCCGGCCGCGCCCAGAAGGGAGCAAGACAAGCGGGAAGAAACTCTTGGGGCCAAACTCTCGAGCCGTGCCGTACGAGCAGCCAAAGACCGTATTGCGCACATCGGGAAAAATGACCGCGTCAAGGATGCAATGGTTGAGGCAGAGAGTATGACGGTCGACCTGATTCTGAACATGACCCTGAACGAAATAGCCAGCGTAAGCACTTCTTTATCTTTTTGGCTTCAGTCTTTTAGTCTTTGCCACAGGTTCTAACTTCTATCCTCTGTCCTCAGGCTTTGCTGTCTGCCACCACTGCTCGTACCCGCACCCAAGCCACCATCGAACAGGCTAGGGCAAAGGCTATCGAGAGGCACCAGGTGAAGGCAGCCGAGGAACTTTCGGCTGCAGAGGCCAGGCACGTAAAGGAGTTGGAGGCGATGGCTCAGCAGAGGGATGCCGCGGTGACAAAGTTATCAGAGGCTGAAGCTACAAAGGCAGCTATAATAAAGCAGAGGCAGGATTATCAAGATGCCAGCCGAACCCATCTTCGCGAAGTCAAGAGATTGGAAGAGGTGCTTAAGTCCAAGGACGATGCCATCGCTACTCTTGAGGGCAAGGTGGAACAGCTGAAGCTCGACAACTCCAAAAATCTGGAAAGGTATAAGAAGACGACGCTCCGGTGTTTTTACAACTTCTGGAAACACAATCAGGGTGCCAACTTCAGCTATCTTTCAGAGGATGTCTGGACTGCTGAGCTGGCTCGCTGCACTGCTCAACTGGCTGAAGAGGAGGCGAGAGCAAGGATTCCTGCTTCCCCAAGCCTGGCTGGTGCTGAAGAAGAAGGGGTTGTTGAGCAAGAAGGGGTCGTTGAGGACGCGACCAATCAGAATGCTGATAAAGACCCTCCTGCTCCCAACGCCTCTTAAGCTTTTCTATTATTTTTTTCTTTTGATTACATGACCCACGGGTCGTGATGTAAAGACAATATCTTTTATTTTAAACTTTGCTGCATGGGCAGCAAACTTTTCCTTTTATTTGAACAGTTACATCCAAGCAGTGATGCTTGCGGTGTAACAGATTGCTTCATGATGCTATAATATTTTTATTTATTATAACACTTGTCCGTATGACCGAACTTAGCATAGTACTTTGGCTTGATTTGACAAAATAAAAAATTTGAAAAATACTCTAAGTACCTTAGCATGCTTTCACTCATTTTGTTCATGTGTTTACATACCTCATGGTACGCTTTGCTATCGATGTGCCTTATATGCCCCCCAAGTGATCGAGGAGCTTTAGGTCCTTGGTCACTTGCCTTGACCACGACCTGTTCAAACATTTCTGCTCAGGTGAAAAAGTAATACTTGTAATACAGCAAAACAACACACGTAATGAACAAATACTTGTAAATATAAATTCACAAAGGTTGGCAAGAATGACTGGCTGCGCGCAGTCCCTTATAATCTCGTATTAAAAATGGACTAAACATGTCTTTACGAGCGATTCTGAAATAGAATCTTACATATACGAGCGATTAGCCATACAGCGTGGCTAACCCTCTTTGCTAAACTTGTAAAAAGAAAAACTAATACAAGCCAGTCCTTTAAAAAGAAATGTTCACTGATAATACTTGTGCAGGTGTTCTCCATTCCAATAACGTGGAACGAGATCTCCGTTTAAGCGTGCAAGTTTGTAGGTGCCCGGATGAATGACTTCTTCAATCTGATAAGGTCCTTCTCAGTTAGGTCCGAGCACTCTAGCAGTAAGGTCGTGGGTATTTAAGAAAACTCGTCGTAGCACCAAGTCTCCGACGTTGAATTTTCTTTCTTTAACTTTGGAGTTAAAGTACCGGGCGACTTTTTGTTGGTATGCAGTAACTCGGAGTTGGGCCTTCTCCCGTATCTCGTCAATCGAGTCTAGGGATTCCATCATCAGTTGGCTGTTCTGGTCCTGGTCGTATGTTAGGCGTCGATGTGAGGGGGGATCTAATTCGACAGGCAACATTGCCTCATATCCATAGGCTAAGGAAAATGGGGTATGTCCTGTCGCTGTTCGGTGAGACGTTCTATACGACCAGAGGACTTCAGGCAGTTGCTCTGGCCACGCTCCCTTAGCTTCTTCAAGCCTCTTCTTCAGGGTGTCTTTAAGAGTTTTATTCACGGCTTCGACCTGCCCATTCGCCTGGGGGTGTGCAACTGAAGAAAAGCTTTTAATGACTCCATGTCTTTCGCAGAAATCCGTGAATAAATCGCTGTCAAATTGGGTCCCGTTGTCTGAAACTATCTTTCTAGGCAAACCATATCGACAGACAATGTTCTTGATAACAAAGTCAAGGATTTTCTTGGTTGTGATGGTAGCGAGCGGTTCAGCTTCGGCCCATTTGGTGAAGTAATCGACTGCTACGACTGCGTACTTTACTCCGCCTTTCCCTGTAGGTAGGGATCCAATCAAATCTATCCCCCATACTACAAAAGGCCACGGACTTTGCATCTGTTTTAATTCATTCAGAGCTGCTCGTGGAATCTTGGAGAATCTTTGACATTTATCGCATCTTCGTACAAACTCCATCGAATCCTCGTTCATAGTTGGCCAGAAGTAGCCTTGCCTTAGAATCTTCTTTGCCAAACTCTGCCCCTCAGCGTGATCCCCACAGAAGCCTTCATGCACCTCTTTCATGAGTTCCTTAGCTTTTTCTGGTGTAACACATCTGAGTAGTGGCAAGGAATATCCTCTTCGGTACATAACACCATCGAACAGTATGTACCTAGCAGCTCGCCTTTGTAGAGTTCTGGCTTTGTTTCTATCCGTTGGGAGTGTACCGTTTGTCAGATACTCCAAATAAGGTGCCATCCATGTATCCTCCATCCGAATCTCCATACTGGATTCGACCGCTTGTATGCTTGGCTTACTCAGTCTTTCTACTGGCACAATGTTCAAAGTGTCAGCATCCTTCGCGCTCGCGAGTTTGGCTAAGGCATCTGCGTTTGAATTATGATCTCGTGGAATTTGCTGGAGGGTGTACTTAGTGAACTGGGCTAGCAAGTCTTTTGTTTTATTTAAGTAGGCCACCATTTTTAAGCCTCGCGCTTGATATTCTCCTAGAACCTGATTCACCACCAGCTATGAATCACTGTAGACATCAAGCGTCTTTATGCTCATGTCTTTCGCCATCCTCAATCCAGCGAGGAGTGCTTCGTATTCCGCTTCATTATTTGACACGGTGAAGTCGAACCTGATGGCGCAGTGAAATCGATGCCCTTCCGGCGTTATCAATATCACTCCCGCTCCAGCGTGGGATTCGTTGGATTACCCATCCGTGAATAACTTCCACGAAGGAACTTTGTCTTGAGGCTCAGGCGCTTTAGGCTGCTCGCGTTGTTCGCTGTCTGGGAGTTTAGTGAACTCTGCAATAAGGTCAGCCAAGACTTGTCCCTTGACTGCTGCTCGCAGTGAATAAGTTATAACGAACTGCCCTAATTTGACTGCCCATTTTAATAATCGTCCAGCCGCCTCTGGTTTTTGGAGGACTTGCCGAAGGGGCTGGTCAGTTAGAACTGTAATAGGATGGGCTTGAAAGTAGGGGCGTAGCTTCCTAGAGGCCAGGATTAAGCAATATGCTAACCTCTCAATTGGTGGATATCTCAATTCTGCCCCGATCAGTCTTTTACTGACATAGTAGACTGCCTTTTGTACGCCTTCTTCCTCTCGCACTAGTACCGCGCTAGCAGCAACTTCAGTAATCGCCAGGTAAATAAACAAAGTTTCTTCTTCGATTGGCTTTGACAAGATGGGAGGTTGAGCCATATGGGCTTTCAAGGCTTGGAACGCTTGCTCGCAATTTATTGTCCATTCAAACTTCTTATTTCCCCTAAGTAGATTGAAAAAAGGGACGCACTTGTCTGTTGATTTCGAAATAAATCTACTTAGGGCTGCGATCCTCCCGGTTAAGCTTTGTACATCTTTGATCCTTTCTAGCGACTTCATGTCGATCAGGGCTTTTATCTTGTCAGGGTTGGCCTCGATTCCTCTTGAATTTACAATAAACCTCAAAAACTTCCCTGATCCAACTCCGAAGGAACATTTGAGGGGATTTAACTTCATTTGGTATTTGTTCAATACATCAAAGCACTTTTGTAAATCCCTCACATGTCCTTCTGCCTTCTTAGACTTTACCAGCATGTCGTCCACGTATACCTCCATGTTTACTCCGATCAGCTCCTTAAACATGTGGTTGACTAGTCGTTGGTAAGTCGCACCTGCGTTTTTCAGTCCGAAGGGCATTACTTTGTAACAGTATAAGCTCGTATCGGTCCAAAAGCTGGTGTGATCCTCGTCGGGGGGATGCATGCTAATCTGGTTGTAGCCTGAATATGCATCCATGAACGAGAGGATCTCGTGCCCGGCAGTTGCATCAACCAGCTGCTCGATTCTTGGGAGTGGGAAACAGTCTTTTGGGCAGGCTTTATTGAGGTCTGTAAAATCCATGCAGGTCTGCCACTTGCCGTTAGGCTTGGGAACAAGCACTAGATTTGAGACCCACGATGGATAAAATGCCACCCTGATGAACCCATTCTCCTTTAGTCTTTCAACTTCTTCTTTTAAGGCTCTCGATCTATCTTTATCGAGCAGCCTTCTTTTTTGTGGCACGGGTGGAAAGGTCTTGTCTATATTCAGGACATGGTTGATAACTGCAGGATCTATCCCAGCCATGTCTTTATGCGACCAAGCGAAAACCTCCTGGTTCTTTCGCAAAAATTCCATCAGTGTGTGCTTCGTGGTAGGCTCTAAGTTTTTCCCAACCTTTATGACTTTGGTCGGGTCTTCTTTGTCGATTTGGACCTCCTCCAGGTCCTCGACGGGTCCAACGTTCTCTTCAAAATCCTCAAAACGAGGATCTAAGTCTCTATCCTCACTTTGGGCAACATCCTATTTGGTGACTTCATCACCGGATTGGGCTTGTGTATCAACTGCCATTTGCAACCTATCTGAGGTAGTGCTCTTCGACGTCCCATTCTTCGCCTTTGTGATTGAGGCGTTGTAGCACTCCCTGGCTTCCCTCTGGTTTCCCAACACGCGTCCTACCCCCGCCTCTGTTGGGAACTTCATGGCCAAGTGCCACATAGAGATGACGGCCCATAGATCAACAAGTATAGGCCTTCCAATAACGGCATTGTACGTCAAGGGACAATCGACCACTACAAAAGTGGCGAGTAATGTCCTTGTTGCAGGCGCTGTACCCGTCGTTACTGGCAGTTTGATCAATCCGGCTGGGGCGAGTCCTTCTCCAGAGAAGCCGTATATCGTTTGGTTGCAGGGCTCCAAGTCCTTAATGGACAATTTCATGCGTTCCAGTGTTGATTTATACAGGATATTCACTGAACTTCCTGTATCGACCAGTACTCTCTTCACCATCATGTTGGCCATCTGGATGTCCACGACCAGCGGATTGGAATGTGGGAACCGGACGTGTTGGGCATCGCCATCAGAGAAGGTTATCTCACCTTCCTCTGACCGAGCCTTTTTCGGTGCACGGTCCTCCACAGTCATCATCTCGATGTCCTGGTCGTGGCACAGAGTCCGAGCATATCGTTCCCTGGCCTTTCCGCTATTTCCCGCGAGGTGCGGGCCTCCACAGATGGTTAAGAGTGTGCCAGTCACGGGGGCAGGCTATAAGGGTGGCGCGCGGGCGCCTGCTCATTGCTACCCGGAGTTTCTTGTTGGGAATTTCCCGAGGCCCGTACGTATCTTCTCAAGTGTCCTTGTCTAATAAGGAACTCGATTTCGTCTTTTAACTGGTTGCATTCATTGGTGTCATGTCCGTAGTCGTTATGATAACAACAGAACTTGGTAGTGTCTCTTTTCAAAATATCCTTTCGAATGGGGCCAGGTTTTTTATAAGGCACACTAGAACTTGTGGCCTGATAAACCTCTCCCCGAGACTCAACGAGGGTAGTGTAGTTAGTGAACCGAGGTTCATAACGATTACCCTTGACTCGTTTATTGTCGGAGGTGGAAGGCTCGTTATACGGCCGTTTTCCACCATTCTTGCCATTGCTATTGCCTTTGCCGTTGCCATTAGGTTTGGACCCATTGGCGGCTTTGGCGGGTTCAGAAGCCTTTTTATCCTTGCCTAAGGGCTTCCCATCGTCGGCAATGGCTTCTTCGAGCTTGATGTAGCGATCAACCCGGTCTAGGAATTCTTGGGTAGTTCTCACTCCTTCCTTTCGGAGACTTTTCCAGAGGGGAGAACGACGTTTAACCCCTGCGGTAATGGCCATCATTTTGCCTTCGTCCCCCACCATTTTCGCTTCAGCTGGCGCTCGCATAAAGCGCTGGATGTAGTCCTTTACTGATTCTCCATCCTGCTGGCGAATTTCAACCAGCTGGTTTGCTTCGGTTGGATGCACACGACTTGCATAAAACTGTCCGTAAAACTCCCTTACGAACATTTCCCAGGACACTATGCTTGCGGGAGGGAACTTAAAAAACCATTCTTGCGCGGCTTCAGAAAGTGTTGCAGGGAAGATCCTGCACCGAGCATCTTCGGACACTTTCTGAATGTCCATTTGAATTTCAAACTTATTGACATGAGACACTGGGTCTCCATACCCGTCAAAGTTTGGAAGTGTAGGCATTTTGAACTTGCTTGGAGTTTCGACATTAGCTATCCTCTGTACGAAAGGAGTGCCTTTCCTCCTATCGTGGTCGATATAAGATGTCCTTCCCCCGACCAGCTGTTGCACTGCTTGGTTGAGGGCGTCTATCTGGGCCTGTACAGCGGCAGGAATCGTTGTGGCCTCTGTTGCTGGGGGGACGTTCTCGCCATGCCGCTCGCGGCGATCGTTGAGTACGTCACGCAAATGTTCGTCTCTTCTCCGCTGCTCGCTACCCCTGAGCCGGTTGGGCTGCCCCCTAGCATCCCATCTATTGGGCTGATCATCTTGAGGTTCCTGGCTCCTGCCTTTACCTCTTTCTTCATTCCTTCGGCCAGCGTTTCCCTTGCCTGAGTCAGCCTCATTATATCCATGGCCATCTCTAAACCTTGATTGGCTATGGTGGGACTGACTGTTCCCCCGATTTTCGTCCCTGGCTGAAACGTTCCAAACGTTAGAGGGTGGCCTGCGCTGGTCGTGGTGTCCCCGTGCATTATCATGTCGTGGGGGACCCCGGACCGCAGAGCCTAACTCTGAGTCCCTCCTATTACCAGGGGGATACTGACCTCTGTTCGGTAGGTTTGGCTCATCACCCCTACGGCGTCTAGGACTACGAGGCTGATGCTTGGCCCTATTCTGCCTCTGCGGCGGGGGATTGCCGCGACCAGCTTGGGATGGTGGCTGCGCCTCAGGGTCCAGTGGGACATCGTCATGGGGCACCTGAGGCTGCTCGGGCCTTTGCGGACTCGAAGGCTGGATTGGTGGGCTGGGATTAGGACCCCTCTGGGGTGGCCCATTGACAGGTTGGGCAGGCTGCGAAACAGGTGCGGCCTGATTCCTTGCCAGTTGCAAGGCCGCCTCAAGGGCTGCCATGGCTTCGCTCTAGCGGTGGTCCATCTCCGCCTGCCTTTCGCTTAATTCCGCGCGCTGCCGTTCAATCTCCTGCTGCTGCCGCGCCACAACTTCGGCAGCAGTCTCTTGACTGGCTTTCAGACTAGCCAGCTCCTCCTGCAACGCCCCCAGGGTACTCTTCAGCATTGTATCATCCATTTCTTCCTCCTCAAAGTCCAGATGTGGCTCATCTTCCGCCACGCTTGCAGGGGGAGGAGGAGGTGGATTTGATGGCGCAACAGCGGCCGCCTGTCCAGGTTTCCTTCCAGTTTTCGCCATTAGTTTTCTCAGCAATGATAAATCAAGCTCTCAATGAAAGCACCAGAATGTTGACCCAGAATTTGGTCAACTGACACGGAGTCAGAATATGCTTGATATGAATGAATGTGTTGAGAAGAACGTAATGACCAAAAAAAATAATAAGAACACGATATTTTTATAGTGGTTCGGCCCCAGGATCTGGTAATAACCTACATCCACTTAGACTGTTATTGATATAGGAATCAAAGGAGTGATCAAAGAACAAGGGTTCAATGAGTTTCACTAATCTCTGAAGAACAATACAATATTCCAAGGAGAATTACTCTAATCTCAAATAATTCAAGAGCCAAAAGTCCCTTCCTTGAGCTATCTTCTGCTATTTATAGGCTCAAGGGGGATTACAAAAGATTGTTACAGATACTCTCTCTTGAATAATCGGATATTCCGGAGATTGTGTGAGTTAAATTCGGGATTTACAAAGATCTTCATAGTAATGCTACTTTGTATGCGGAATCATCGACCAGGCTGGTCACATGTAAGACTGGGCGGCTTACTGCTTCTAGTGCGTCCTCCGGTCGATACCCTAGCAGAGCTCTTCCAGGTGTCAGCCACGTGTCCAGGAATCACTTGCCACGTCATCATGCTAATTTTTTGGATAACACTAGTATTAAGATAGGTTATCATCAATCGTGAATCTCTTGAGGGAGTCTAAGTCCCATCCCTTGAGATGTAGAAATGATTCAATTTGAGTTGTTTCTTTTCTCATGCATGCATACTTAAAAACTCTCATTATTTTATTCAAACTTTGTTGCTAGCCATAGTTTGATTAAAATAGTTACCCATTTAAAATAATGATTTTGACCATAGTCGACACCCCCACTATTTTATAGTTCAATATCCAAAATAAACATTTGAATATTAATTCTAGAAACCTCTTTGTTTCTAAACTCATTTATGTTTTAAATTGATTCCTTGTTGAATCAAAATATTACAAACAATAACTTTAGACACCAAGCATGTCTAAATTTATCCATTCCATACACATATAGCCAAAATGATTTAGAATGTGAAATTCCAAATCACCTATTTGATATGATGACCAAATTAATCAATTATTGTCAACAAAATAAATTGATTAACTTTGGAGCATCACCCCCACATTTCTCACAAAGTGATAATAAAATATCACTTTAAAATAGAAATATCTTCATTTCTATTAAGTATTTTGTCCTTCAAGATAAATCTACACTTATAATTCACAAAGTTCATCATGAGCCCTCTAAGCCACATGATAAACTCTCAATAGATCAAGATAAAAAACCTCAATGTTTATCTTGATTTATTTACTTGCTAAAACAAGACACACTTATTTGAAAGTAACTTTCACTTGGTTGCTTTCTTTTATATATTTCACAAAATAAAATATGTGAACACAAATGTCATGTGAAAATTTCTCAAACAAATAATCACTAAATTTAACTTTTAGTTGTCTAAATAATCTCAAAATCACTTAAACAACTTTTGTGTATTTCTTAAGAGTCTCTTTGAGATTCTTTTGAAAACACTAATTTGACATCCATTGATTTTCTCATCAAAATCAAATTGAAGATGTCAATTTTTTAAACACTTTAAATCAAAGAAAATAAACCCTCATTGATTTATTTAAACACTTTGATTTCTTATGTTTTAGCTTAAAATTATCTCCTTATTGAAATTAATTTAAACATATCTTCATCTTTAACCAAAATGAATAAAGTTCTCTTTAATCTATTCACTATTGGTGTAAAGATTCAAAATTGCTTCTCCAATTTTGAAATGTCTCCTCATTGAGACATTGAATATTTAAGAATTATTGTTACTAAATAATTCTCAAATATATTTCATTTGACCACACTCTAGACTATAAGTCTATTGAGTCAATATGTCATCCCACAATTTTTGAATCCACCTTGATCTATTTTTCTTACAATGGCAAGACACTTCCAATAAAATATGTAACCCCCTTTGGTTCATCTTTTCTTATCTCATAAGTTGAGATGCTCAACACTTGAATGAGAAATTTTAATTTCTCAAATTACTCTTTTTATTTACAAAAAAAAAAGTTACAAATCACATTAATAATCATATTATATGACAAACTATAAAATCATGATAATTCACATCAATATATTTTTATATATTAACATAATTATGTCTCAATGTAAATTCACATAATTTGTCAACATATGTCTATCATATTAACATGCCTTTTGAATCACATAATTAATTGTAAGTATATCACAAATATAATACAATAATTCTCATATCCACATATTGATATAATCTATTGATTCACAACATCAATATATAGGCATGTCAAAACTACCAAATTATCATGCTTTATAAAATCTCAAAACATAATTTACATATCAATGCAATACTATCTCACCTATAGCATATACATATAAGTTTTATAGTCCCTATATTATGAAAATCATGTCAAAAATTCACTTCTAAAGATCACACATTAACTTTCACAAAGCAATGTGTCAACTATGTCACAATGTATCTCATATATTGTTAACATGTTAACAACTACACACTTATTCATATAAGTTTCCTTATTTCTATCATCACATGAGAGCCACTAGAACTTGTAAGAGAAACAAAGAAGAATATTACCTTATCTTACCATATTTTCACAAGATCTCTATGATTTCTCCTTCCATTGAAACAAACAAGGGTTATAAGCTTTTGATTGTTAGAGATATTTGTGTTGTCTCAATGGAAAATAAGAAATACTATTACAACTCTATGCAAAAATACAATAGACAAGGTAATTGATTATATAAGATTACAACTCAATAATCAAATTACAAGTAAATGTAGAAATAAGGGGAAGAAGAAAATTATAAGAACTACAAATCTAAAACAAAGGATACAAATAAATATGTAAATAGAAAAATAGAAGAAGAGAAGACAAAAGCAATAGTAGAAAAAATAATAAGAATAAAAAAGTAAAATACTCTCACTCACACAACCAAAGTGAAGAACATTGGGGATCACCAACTTGAAGAAGGTTTACAACCTTTGCCCAAAAGCTTATTTCCCCCTATCTCAAGCACTGAGGGATTCTCTCAATATTGGAAATAGCTCTCTCGAATAATCAAGCCTTTTGGTGTATTTCTAGCTAAGTGCTCTAGTGGATAGAAATAGAGTTGTCTTACAAGTGAGCATTATGCTCCTATTTATAGTGTTAAGATACCATTTGAATTTCAAATTACACCAACCCCCATGGTTGTCACCAATGTTTAATTGGATGTTTATGGAATTAAAATGGAGATTTGGGAGTTACTTGGGATGTTAGAACCGTTCAAATTGGAAAAAATTGAAAAAACAATTTGGCTGTCAGCCTCACTGGCTGCGGCACGAACTATCATTGGTCGTGGCCATTGGCCTCTGTCCCCCAGGCCGTGGCCAGGGAAAGTCAGTGGCCGTGGCCACATGCCATTTTCAGCTAAAAAATGTCATTTTTCCAAAACGTTCCAAGACGTCCCAAATCCTTTCCCACATGATTTTGTAACCTCCAAACACCTAATGGGAGTTAAAAACATGTCTCCAACAACTATATTTCATAATGGCTTTGTGAAATCCAATCTAAAATGCGTAACATACAATTTACACCTTATTGGGTAATATTTGGGAGTTACATATTTGTAACTCCAAAATATGTCACATTTTGGCACACACATGTGTCCAATTTTGTGACTCTCAATAATATGTTACAAGGTGTGACAAATCACATTTTGTCACATTATTTAATCTAACATTATATTATATGAAATAATATAACAAAGTGTACAATACTATAATTTTAGTTAGAAACAAATATAGTATGAAGATGATGTTTGTTACCTTCTCTTTGACTGAGTGAGCTCGTGTTTCTGTTTGCGACGCCATGTGAACTGATGCGGCCTCTTTCCTGCTGCATGAATCTTCAACATCAAGCTATCAGTGAATAGTTTACTCTGCATCAACAGAGAAGGAAGCAAAAAGCACCATGGATTCATAATTTCCTCTAGCTTTGCGTCACTAATCACCGAGTTGTCTGAATCTTAAATAGTGAGAGTCCAACTAGAAATAGAAGCCTCAATGGCAAACCAATGTTGCTGTTCATAGTTCTGGCACCAATATACATCCTTAACTCCTCCCCAAGATACCAGAAACTGTTGCTTGATGCCAGTCAACATGGACATAATGTCAGAATCCCACGTGTACTTTGTTTTGTTGGCAATTTTCTTGTACTGATCATATTGGGCAGGTATCACTTGTGAGAGATAAATGCTCATCATAACTGCATTCTGTCGATATGTATTGGGAAAATACTTGCGACGCATACCAAGCATATGTTCTACCGCATCAATATACTACAAAGAGAGTATGATATAAAAAGTTAGCAAAGACCATCATAAATGGCTAAAAAATGATGCATAAACGAATAAATTGAGTTCTCATCGAGCACTATCAAGCTTATATAAACTAAACATCGAACTCATCGAGCCCCTTCGAGCTCATATCAAGCTATTCTCAGACAATAAACAACACCCATATCGATCTACTATCGAGCTCCATCGAGCTCACATCGAGCTAATCTTAAACAGTAAACAACAACCCTAGTTTAACACCCCTATCGATCTACTATCGAGCTCCATCGAGCTCACATCGAGCTAATCTCAAACAGTAAATAACAGCCCTAGTTTAACACCCCTATCGATCTACTATTAAGCTCCATCGAGCTAATCTTAAACAATAAACAACAACCCTAGTTTAACACCCCTATCAATCTACTATCGAGCCAATCTAAAACAGTAAACAACAACCCTAGTTTAACACCCCTATCGATCTACTATTGAGCTCCATCGAGCTAATCTCAAACAGTAAACAACAACCTTAGTCTAACACCCCTATCGAGCCACTATCGAGTCATATCGATCCAGGTAACCCCCCATTGAGCTTTCATCGAGCTCATATCGAGTTAATAAAAACAAAACTTGTAAAATTGAAAATAAAACATAAATTCTACCATTATCGAGCCATTAGGTATAAATGGCTTACCCCATCATTAAGCTACGTCTAGGGTGTCTGCCATGTCAGAAACCACACTGGACTGTGATTCCCAGTCTTTACATCCCTCAGGGCCTTGTTGGGGATGTCTCCAAGCAGCCACTTGGACACTGTCCTATACTATTTGCGATCTGGCTTCTTGAGAGGGTCCAGCACCTATGTAGCCTCCTCTTCTGGTGTAGCTGCATCAGTGCGAGGTATTTTCCTCATGGGATCGATATAGTCCTCAAACCAATCTGGCTTGCATCTTTGGCGTCTATTCCTCTGAAACCAAACCCCAGCAACATCCTCATGGTTGACAATAACGACTCCCGAAGTTGCAACATCAGGTGTCACAATGATGGTAGGAGGCGTGGTTGGATCATCAACATAGTCCAGAGGAATATCCAGTGACTCTGAGTCTGAATCTTCCTTGAAGCCCCTTGGTTTCTCCTTAATAAACGTCAGGATCTGACTGACTGTGTCCAGAATCACTGACTGATTCTTCAGGAGGGTCTCCTGTCAACCTTCGACTCTGTCCAACCGCTCAATCAAGTCGGTGAGCTCAGGGGCTGAGGCTAGGGCTGTGGCTGAGGCTAGTGTTGGGGCTGAGGCTGAGGCTGGGGTTTTAGCTGGGGCAACAGGAAGGGTGGGACCTGCAACCTCCTCCTCCTCCAGGGCAGCATCATCAAATATCTTGGCTGCCTCGGCTGCCTGAGAAACTATCTCCGCGACTTTCTCAAAAGTCGCTTCCTCCTCCTCATCAGCCTCCAAGGGATCCTGACCAAGTCAGGGATAAAAGGGAAGATCTCCCTCTTTCAACGACAAATAATAGTCTTTTTCTGCTGGTCGAGGCTTCAACATCAGAAGGATGATCAACTGCAAACAACATAAAATATTTGGTTAACTCAAATAATCATAAAAGATAAGCATATAGATAATAACTAATTGTTTAATGTCAATCAAATATAACTTACATTCTTCTTCGATAACATCAGTGAGATGATAGACTTGGTGAAATCCTTATTCCTCCGATGCGACCAACTAAGCATCCTCGGGACCATGTTTTCCGAGCTCACAACAAACTCTGTGGCAAGCTGCTGGATAGCCTCATATGCCCAATACTGTAAGGTCGGGGCATAATCATACATACTTTACTTGGACTCTTGCTGCACCTTGTCATCCTTCTTGTTGTCATAGTTGGCATTTGGCTTCACTATGTCCTTCTTACAAGACTGCAATAGCCTCTTATAAGAATACTTCCCCCATGGATAGCTGAAGAAGTTGTCTACATCCTGAACCATCTTCAGAATATCTTGCCATATGTGCAACTTGCCCTCTATGGCATTCAGAACCCCCTCAACCAACAAACCTAGACCAAGCTTGTACACATCTTCCACAATAGTACAAGTCTTGAAAGCATGGTCCACCTGTGAGAGCTTTACTTTCCTAGCATCATTGAAATACTCCTTTATCAACTGGTGGCTGAGATTACACTCTTCCAACTCTTCTAGTGACGGGAAGGTACTGAAATTCAACCCCGTCACCAGGGCAAACTCTCTCATGCCGAATCTACAAGACTTTGACCCCAAGAAGAAATGCACCTCATCTTCGTTGTTGCTGGAGATTTTCCTCAACAGAAGTTGATGCACCAAAACTCTGAAGAAATTAAACTCCGAAGCCAAAAAGAACTGCTTGAAATGGGATTCCTTAGCCCTTTTTATCAGCCCGAGGTCCACAAACCTAGTCTTAATGTGATTTAAAGTGAAACTACCCCAATATGTCACTCGACCAGGAAAGTGATCACTAAACGGAACAAGCAACTTAGGCATCTGCAACATGAAAAAAAATTGGTAAGAAAACAAAATGTTAAACAGAATTGGGAAAAAATTCAAAAAAATTTCATAAAAAAACTGAAATAAGTTGTCATCGAGCTCTATCGATCTATAATCGAGCTGCAACATACCCTATCAAGCAACTATCGAACCTATTGAGCAATATCAATAACCTAAAACTATAGAGAATATCGAGCCAGTGTCAAGCCCATCGAGCTAAGCAAAGTCTGTCTACATAAATAACCATCGAGCTACAATCTATCGAGCCTTTTTTATCTAATACCACAGATCCATCGAGCTTTTATCGGTCCACCATCGAACTATTCAAACTACCCTATCGAGCCTACTATCAAACCATAATCTAGCCTATCAAGCTAGTTTCATATATTACCATAAATCAATCGAGTATCTATCGAACCTATCGAGCTACTGATTCAAACCCAGAAAAAAACCACATAAAAACCCAGACCTAAGAACTGCCATATCCATTCCACACCACTAGATTCAAAGGGATAAAAACAACAATAATCATCACGAGGGTTCAAGAATTTACCTTAATGAGAATATGGGTTCAATTGACGGGTTCGATGTCATGGGTTTCGAGCTTCGTTGTCACCGTCGGTTCGACAGGTTTGACGGGTTCTGGGTGGCCGACTTCGAAGAAGAGAAAGAGAGAGGGTGAGATCGATCGATTCTGGGTTTGGCTTCGGTTTGGGTTTGGGTTTTGGGGATTGAAAGCAACAGAGAGATAGAGAGAGTTTGTGGGGGAAAAATTTTGGGTGGGAAAAAATGAGAGGGATATTTTTGGTACTTGGTGAAAGTTTAGCACCAATTTGAAAAACTAATTAGTGCTGGTATTATTTAGTAATTATACACATTATTATGCATAAATAGTGAAATTTCCCATACACAATGTTTTATACTTGTTACAGTTAAATACCTAATTTGAACATTGGATATTTTTACGGCAAAAATATACAATATTCAATATATGTTAAAGATAAATACCTAATTTTTTTCTTTGCGGCAAAAATACCTAAAGTTGCTAAAACATTGCTTTTTTCAGTGTCTCCTCTGTTGGGGTTGTTAAACATGTTGACTAAGTAGACTTTTGTCACTTTGTAATCGATCCATTTCATAAAAAAAAATTAAAAATCATTTTAAATTAGAAAAATGAATGAAAAAGACATTTTAAATTAATTCAAATTTAAAAATACATATTTTGAGGACAAAAATACCCAAATTAATGTTTGATGAGTCAAAACTTAATAGCTCCAACATAGGAGATATTGAAAAAAGTAATGTTTTAGCAATTTTTGGTATTTTTAGGGCTGCACAGAAATGCCTCTGGGTCGACTGCCAAACCCCCACACCAAAAATGGGTTGAAACAGTACGACCCTTACTGGGCCGAAACCCATTCGATGGCTGAGCTTCATAGGTCGAACAAATCAGCTCGTTAATGGGCCTTATAATTCATAACCCAACCTGTTATAACCAACCCCTTAAATAAAAATACATATATATATATATTAATACACTTAAAACCCTAAGTATAAAAACTAAATGTCTCTCTCATATTCTCTATCCCTAAAACTTGGCAACCACTCTCTTCCTCACCCTCCCAGTATCTTTCTCTCTATGTCCTCCTCACTCAAATCTCACCACACCACCAACACACCAGCAATCTTCTTTCTTTCTTGTTAGCCACCACCACCACCACTAGCTATACGAGGCACCACCACTCCTCACTCCTAGCAGCAAAGGACTATCTCCATGTGGGTTGTGGTATTTTATTTCTATGACTATTGCTATTTTATTTTTATGTTTTGCATCTAAACTTAGCTTCATAGTTCATATTTGCTTTTTTTTTTTCTTTCAATTTTTTTAACTAATTTTATTCTTTTTGTAATTTCTAGTTTTTGAAAAATTGTTCTCATCCAAACATTGTTGTAAGTACGAACCTTCGATGTCTAATCAACTATTAAAAGCTTATCAATATTCTAGTTGTATATTCGTTTTGGCTCCTTAGAGATATCTTGGAACAGTGAGGGAGTAGGAAACTTTAAATATTATGTCCCTGATGGATCAATATCAACACTTTTGGGAAAATGTTATTAGTTGTGTTTTTCCTATCTACATCTCAGCTTCTAAGGTATATACTATTTTCTCTATATTTGAACATTAGACATCATATATTTCATGTATGTACTATTTTCTCTCTAAGTGATTGTCAATTACTTTTTCAACAGTACATGATTTCATTAGTAATATCTTTACTTTTGAAGAGTATTTCTTAAATAAAGATTGTAACTCTAACTCAAAAATTTAGTTTTGTTCCAATTATTATTATTATGAAGTTTGTCTCATTTATTTATTTGATTTATAATTTTTTTCTACTCTCTAATATCTCTAGTATTTTACTTTGAAATCAGAGATTCAAAGGGTGAAAATTGTGCTTGTGGTGCTTTGGGAAGTTGTGGTTGCTTGCTATTAATTTGCTTGGGAAGAAGAAAGGGTGTTTATTTCTCCTTTACTAAGTCTCCAATATTGTTTAAATATGTTGTTGAATGCTGATTATAGATATAATTTATTATGCATATTTTTTTTATTAAAAGAATTGGTTTTATTATGCTTGCTTAGTTTTTTATTTATTAAAATGGGTATTAGAATGTTATGTTATATTCAGTGACGAAGCTAGAAATTGTACTCAGTGATGGCTTGAACAAAAAAATTAATTCACAATTAATATATTTTAATACTAAATTTATCTTTTCAAATATTCATATATATATATATGTTCATTTAAAGAAGAAAAACATTATCATAAGAATAAACTAAAATTTGCATTTACGAATATTCATGTTTTAAAATCATTCAATAATTACGTTATTGTCAAGATATAAAAATAAAAGTATATTTCAATGTACACAAGTAAACAATATATTAAACTTCTATTTTATTTTACAATTGATTCTTCAAAATAATCATAGAAAATAATATTTTCTCTACTATAATAGTATCAATTTTAAAATTCTTCTAACCAAACTTTGTTTAATGCTCTTGATTGAATTCTACATTTTATCAATGGAAATGTCTTGAGGTAAGGTTTATAATGAACTTTTAGTATGTATGCTTGTTGAACTTCATCACAATTTTTTTTAGAATAATTTGAAATTAATGTTCTCAATTCTAATCATTTTCAAAATATTGTGGATTTACGTTAAATCCACATAAGTTAACTTTATAATTCATCCTTCTTATAACTAGAAATTGATTAATCTTTTATATTTTTGCAATATCTTTTTACCATATTTTTCAAATTTTAATAATATGACAATATATATAAATTTGATTATAATTTTAAAACACAATAATTTATATATACATTTGTCTTAATCTAATTAATGGACTACTAATATGTTCTTAAGATGAGTATGAGTTTGACAATTTAGAAAGTGAGTTCTCCTTATACTAAAAATATAAGGCAAGTAAATATAGACTCAATAATTAAATATTATATACATATTTATGGTTATGCTTTTTTTTAATATTTCAGTGTAAGCTTGAGCCTACACATAGTCAAGAGTGGCTCCGTCCTGGTTATATTGCTTGCTTAGTTGCTGATTTTTATTTATTAAGATGGGTTTTTGTATACAAGCTTATGAGTTACTTGAAGAAGGGAAATAAATTGATTTGTTAATAATGTTCTTTCTTTTATGCTTATTTATTTTCAATAAATTGTGTAATTTTGGTTTTTGCTTTGTAGACAATAAAATTAAGGACAAGGCAACAACAAAGAAGAAAAAGGCAAAAGACAGTGATAACTGATTCAAACTTTTTATTTTATTTAAACTTTTCTTTTTCTATACAGTATCTAGTGAGATTTGGATGACTGTAATATTTGGGTGGTTAAGTGTTATCTACTAAAACATTAGATTTTTATTGATCATCATGAATTATTCATGTTGAAAATTAAACTTTGAAAGAAATTTTAAACTTTTGAAAATTAAAAATTATGTTCAACCTAACCTAACCAACACAACCCATCCCATCCCATCCAACAATGTAAATAGTAGGGTTGGGTTGTACAGTAAAAATGTTTTGAATGGGTTAAGATTATCTAGGTCGATGTAGTTGGGTTGACTCATTCAAATGTTCTCAACCCGGCCAACCCAACCCATGTGCAGTCCTAGGTATTTTGCCGCAAAAAATAATAATAGGTATTTATCTTTAACATATATTGAACATTGGGTATTTTTGCCGTAAAAATAAAATATTAGGTATTTAACTATTACAAGTGTGAAACATAGAGTATTTATGCCGCAAATACCCCTTATATAAATAAATGGGGGAGTGAACCAACCAATTCTAGAGTTTAACTCTAACCTTTTTTTTTTGGAATATTTACACTTGAAGTAGGTTTTCTCATTTTATTTACAAATCTAATGTGAAAGATTTTAATTACATATATAATGTATGTTTACACCAGAATTTAAAAAATTATGTAAGTTGTTTTTTTATTTGTTCCCTAATTTTCTTTGACATGTTTTCTTTATTTTTTCTCTTGCTCTCTCTCTCTTCACATATAATAATAAATTTACCACTGTTTAAAGTGTGTGATATTGTTCATAACTTTTTGTCATGCCCAAACCAATCTGAAAAAACTGACGAAAAATGCAATCTAAACAACTTAAGCTTTATTTTAAACAGCTCAATTATTACATTAGGCGAGTTAAAAAAAATTTCAACCCGCTCAATACAATTCAATCAGTCCAATTAAAGATTTATTTTAATATATATATAATATACTATATATGAAAATTTGTTGGGTAGTGATTGTTTTTAATCAATATATATATATGTACTTTTAATATTATGATGGTGTATAATGTAGTTACAAAAGACCTAACACAAATTTTCAAGAAATTCAAAATAATTTAGGATGTCAAAATCAAGATTTAAACAACTTGTTACCCGCATGCTTGTTTTGATATTTGTACGCGTGTGCAACAAACTGTTTGAATCCTTATTTCTACATCCTAAATTATCTGAAATTTTCTAAAAATAAAAACTGGAAGGTCCCTTGCAACTACATTATACACCATCATGTAAAAAAAAATGGGGTTGCAACTTATCCAGTACCGAATATATCAAAAGTACCTATAGGTAGTGATATCAAACAATCACTACTATAGTGATATCCATTATATAATTTATATTTATAAAATAATATATTACTTAATTTACAGTTTTTTATATATATAAAAAAAAAAGTTAAGTGTGACTACTCTACTATTCACTCTCTCTCTCTCTCTCTTACTTTTATTAACCCCCTCAAGTCCCAAACCCCCCATCCCCCAATCCGTCTCTCCCTCTACTCTCTGCTCTCTATGTCTACGACAATGACAACAAATTTCTCACTTTTCTACAACCATAACAACAACAAGGGAACGACATCTCTCACTCACAGTTCTCTACAGCCATGACAACGACAAGGGAACGACGTCTCTCACTCTCAGTTATCTACGTCTATGGCAACAACAAAACTTTCCCATGGATGAGGAAGAGCTCCAAATCCTTGTTGTGTTTGCGATTTTGATTCTCTTTCTCTCTCTCTCTCTCTTTTTGATCTGCTGGTATGTTAACCCAACCAAACCGAGACAAATTTTAGTTGATCCACAAAGAGAAATTTCAGATTTGGATGGATTATGGGTTAATAATTCACAATTCAAACTTCATATTGGATGGGTAAAAAATACATATTGTTATATTATTTATAATATAATGTAATATTATAATATGTTATAATATAATGTTTTAGATTAAATAAATGTGATAAAGAGTGTCACATATTGTAACATATAATAGAGAGTTACAATATTTAGATATATGAGATATATCCAAATATGTAACATATTTGGTGTTACAAATTTGTAACTTCCAAATATCACCCATCATTGTGTAGATTTGTTGTTACACAATATTGAGATGAATTTCTTAAAGCCATATGAGAAATGACTAATAGAGATGTGATTTTAATTATCATATTGTGTATGGAAGTTACAAAATCAATTGGGAATAAATTTGGAACGTTTTTGGAAAAATTGAAAAATTGGTTGCTGGAAAAGGCCTAGGGCCGCGGGGCTTGTTTGTCAGGTCGCGGCCCAAGTGGCTGGCAGCATATTCCAAGTTTCAGTTTTATCCAATTTTGAACATTTCCAGCAGCCAAATAACTCCCAAATCTCTATTTTGATTCCATAAAACATCCAATTAATCATTGGTAACAGTCATGGGGGTTGGTGGAATTTGAAATTTAAAGGGTGTCTCAAAACTCTATAAATAGGAGCCTAATGCTAACTTGTAAGACACAACATTTCTATCCATTAGAGCACTTGGCTAGAAACACTTTGAGGCTTGATAATTCCAGAAAGCATTTCCTATAATCTGAGAGAGATCCCTTAATGCTTGAGTTAGGGGGAAATAAGCTTTTGGACAAAGGTTTTAAACCTTGTTCAAGTTGGTGATCCCCAACACTCTTCACTTAGGTTGTGTAAGTGAGAGTTTCCTTTTGTTTTGTTCTTACATTTTTCTC
The DNA here is from genome assembly GCF_963169125.1 of Humulus lupulus. Classification (NCBI taxonomy): domain Eukaryota; kingdom Viridiplantae; phylum Streptophyta; class Magnoliopsida; order Rosales; family Cannabaceae; genus Humulus; species Humulus lupulus. The sequence goes on from NC_084793.1 coordinate 264,949,681, forward strand.
TATTGCTTTTCTTCTTATTCTCTTGTTCTATTTACTTGTAACTTTTGTTTAGAGTTATAATCTTCCTTTCTTTTGTTTCAAACACATTTACTTTATTTGTAATCTTTTGCTTAGAGTTGTATTCTCACTATTCTCTCCTTCTTCTTCTTCTTCTTCTTCTTTGTTTATTTGTATTTTCAGTTATAGAGTTGTAACTTTATTTAATCAATCATTATTTATTTGTAATATTATTGCATAGAGTTGTAGTATCTTACCATTTCCATTGAGGCAAAAACTATTTTTCCTAACACATATAACCCAGCCAACCAGACTAATGAACAACCATAATCGCATGTAGCTTTTCTACAAATTTATTTATTTAAAAAGAGTACAATTTGCGGCATAAGTATCTAATGTTTGGGGAAAATACCCAGCATGGACCCAATCTTTTTTTTAGCGGGTAAAGTACCCAAACATCCTAAAACTGTAATTCTATCAAATTTTGTCAATAGGGTCTCCGTTAGTGGGTCATAGTAGACACGCGTAGGCTACAAATTATACCTAGGTTTAATTTTAAAAAACTAAAAAAAATATTATTTTAAAATTTAATTTAATTTATTAAATTATTATTATTATTTGATTTTTAAAACCTAAAAGTAAAACCTCCCCAAAGTTCATTTATGCTCCAAACCCACGAAAAATACCCAAAGTCTTGAAAACCCCATTGACGAAGAAGACGAACCAAGTTGACGAAGATGACGAGCCTTGCATTGACGAAGATGACAGACGGCGGAGGAGGAGGCATTTTCTCTGGTTCAACTTGTCGGAGAAGACAACTACAATGTCGTGGGGGGAAGCATCAGTTCCAAGTCCCATTTATGGTAAGTTTTCAGACAAAAAATGGCTATGCGTTTGTTTCTGTTATGCTTGTGCTTGCACGAAATGATGAATGGGTTTTGGGACCACCAGGTTTTGCATTGGGTTCCATTTTTTATACATTTTCTTATTAAATTCTTAGTAAGTACATTAATAGTAGTGTTTGATAGTTTTGATTATAAAGTGATGTTTTTTACTGTCCCACACACTATTTTTGGGAAATCTTTGCATTGGGTTGGGGTTGTGGTTGTCTTTTGTTTTAACATGTGCTGAGTTTTAAAGTAGGAGGGGATTATTAATGTTTGACTATTTTGGATGGCTATGATTGAATTTAGAGATGTTCACACTAAATGAACATCACGGGGGTAATTGGTTTAATCCAAATGGAAAGTGGAAATATGAGGGAGGACAGGTGGCTTGTTTTGATGGTTGTGTTATGGATGAGTTTGGCATATTTGACATGGAGAGGTTCGTCAAGGAGCTTGGATATGAGCTTCCTTTTGGTTTCTGGTTCACACCAAAAGGTAAAGAGTTCCATGTTGGGAATAGATTAATCACAAACAAGAATGTGGTTGAGCTGTTGGAAGACATGGAGGTAAAAAAATATAAACATGTTGATGTCTATATAATTCTGCCCGAGGAAGTCTTGAAACTTGGTTGGGATAGCAGTTTGGAACCAACACCACATGTAACCTCCCCATGTTGTTCCTCATCCTCAGCTACATTGAAAAGATATGTCATTAAGGAGCTTCCTAATGATGCTAATGTTAGGATAGATGTGGTTGTTAGTGCTAAAGCAGATGATTATGTCATAGATAAGGAGTGTGAAAGGGTCACAAATGGTTATAAGGATGTAGAAGGAGAAGAGGGTGATGGTGAAGAGGAATTTGTTCTGCATATGCCTAATGATTGAAGGGAAAAGTGATCAAGAGAATGATGATTATGATTCTGGAAGTGTAGAGGATGATGAGGACAGTGATGAGGATGAAGAAGATGTGCTGATTCTGGAACGTAAGGAATGGGAACAATTCAGAGATGGGGCAGATCTGGCCAAAGATGATTATGACTTGGGTGACATTACCCAAGTTGAAGCTGAGATGGCCGAAGCATCCCAGCCACACCCTGACAACACAAGTAAAGGTGCAACCAACTTTGTAGATGACCTTGACATGAGAAATGAAAGTCAAGTGTTAAATGATGCTGATTTGGGCCACACACCAAGCCAAACTCAGGTCCATGAAGATGCTGAGTTGGGCCGGAGTCCAAGGGAAACCAACCAACCCCATGAAGATCTTGATTTGGGCCACACATCAAGCCAAACATAGGTCCATGAAGAGCCTGACTTGGGCCAGTGCTCAAGGCAAACCGAGCATAGAGAGAGTACACAAGAGGAGGTCCAAGCATATGCTGATTTGGGCCAAGGAAACTCTGCTGAAGACACATATTTTATTAAAGAAGAGTATGCCCTAGATGATAAAGAAGAGAGGCAATATGAAGAGAATATTACTGAGCCTAGCCGATGGTTGGGTTCTGTGAATGAAGTGTGTGGGCAGGTCCAAGCAGACAACTCAGATGGAGGTTCTGTGGATGAAGATGAACTGCAGAGCCTAGACAGTGATGTTGGTGAAGGTGGATCTAAACAAAGTAGAAAGCAATTTGTCCCAAGAGATGAATTGGCAGATTTCAAGTTTGTTCTTGGATTGGAGTTTACTAATGTTGACCAACTTAGAGAGGCTTTATGGGAATACTTCATAAGTATAGATCGAGAATTTGTATATGCTTTCAATAACCAGACAAAACTTAAAGTAGTTTGTAGAGCACAAGGATGTGGTGGGTGCCTATATGCTCGAGTACAGAAATGGGACAACACAACTTTCAGAGTGAACACATTAGTGGATGTTCATAACTGTGGCATTGTTTTTAACAACAAACATATTGATGCAACTTGGCTGGCTAAACATTTCTTGCCTCAATTTTGAATGAATCCAAATATGCATTACAGTAACTTCAAGGAGCTAACCTCCAGCACTAATTTTTCCCACACAACCAAGCATGTTTTTTACAATGCAAAGGCCAAGGCAAAGAAGAGACTAGAGGGATCTGTGGCTAGCAGCATGCTGTATTGGAGGATTATTGCAAGAAAATTCTTGCCTTGAATCCTGGGAGCATAGCCATCATTAAGAGGAACATGGTGAATGATAGAAGGTTGTTTGAAAGAGTCTACATATGCCTGAAAACTTGCAAGGATGGATTCAAAGCATGTAGACCACTGGTCAGTTTGGATGGGTGTTTCTTAAAGGGATATTGCAAAGGTATGTCATTGGCTACAGTTGGTATTGATGCTGACAACTCTAATTTTCTTATTGCATGTGTTGTTTATGAAAATGAGAACACAGATACATGGACTTGGTTCCTGAATTTGTTGAAAGAGGATTTTGAAGGACTAGATCATACCAAAATCACTATGATTAGTGATAGACAAAAAGGCTTAGGGAATGCTTTGGGATCTGTATTTGAAGGTGCATAAATCAGATTTTGTGTGAGACATCTACATTCCAACTTCAAGAAAGAGTTTCCTGGTCTTTTGCTGAAACAAAAGTTGTGGGCATGTGCAAGGGCTACAACACCCGAGGACTTCAAGAAAAAAATGGCATCACTTAAAGAAGTTAATGAGAAGACATATGACCGGTTGATGAAGAAAAATCCAAGTGAGTGGAGAAAGAGTCATTTTAGGTTCCATGTCAAGTGAGACATGTTATTGAGCAATTTGTGTGAAAGCTTCAACTCAACAATATTGGATGCAAGGGAGAAGCCTATCATTACCTTGCTAGAAAAGATTCAGTTATGGTTAATGAGTAGATTATGTGTGAAAATGGACAGTGTTTCCAAATGGGTGCATCCTATAGGAAAGAGGGTTAGAGAGGTCATTGAGAAGAACAAGCATGTGGCCAGACACTGCCAGTCCACTAGAGCAGACTTACACAAATTCTAGGTACATGTTCATGACTCAGGGTGGTTCTCTGTGAATTTGGTGGATAGGGTGTGTACTTGTAGAGGTTACCAGTTGACTGGTATACCTTGTGGCCATGCCTTGGCTGCCATTTGGAGCTCCAACATAAATGTGATGGATTTTGTGGATTTGGCTTACAAGAAAGAGGCTTTTATAGCTCAGTATGCTGGTATTATAGAGCCAATGCCATCACCTGATAAGTGGCCAGATCCAGGATAGAATCCTATTTGTCCACCTACTGAGAATGTATTACCTAGGAGACCTAAGAAATAAAGGAAAATAGAACTAGATGAATCTCTTGCCCCCAATGCCACAAAAGCTCGAAGAGTAGGTCAGGCAAACTTTTGCAGCAACTGTGGAAAACAAGGTCACTCTTGACGTACTTGTAAGAGTAAGCCTAGAGAACATGTATTGGGGCAAATTCTATATTCCTTTTGTTTTGATATGAACTGATAATTACAGCTTATTAATGCTAAGGTATGTTGTTTGTAGCAAGTTTAACAGAAAAAAATGGGAAGACCACCAAAGAAAAATCTAGCACCATAAACTATCAAAAGAAAGAAGAGGAGGGTGAGGCAAAAGGCAAGAGAGGCAGCATGAGCTTCATCATCTCAGCCACATCCACAAACCATTGAACATCCTTAGATTAGATAGTTAGAACATTTCATTTTGAGTCTTGACTTTGTTTTAATTAACTACAAAAACACTTTGTTTTGACATGTTGGCTTAATTTTGATTTTATGTATAAGGTACAACCCTTAAAATATTGCCAACATGTACTATGTATATGCTTAATCTAACCAAAGGCAACACCTCAAACTTGCTGAAAATTGGTTAATGTTGTATTGGTCTTTGTGTTGATGTTCAAATATGATGCCTATATTATTGATATTATTTTGCTATTATGTAATTTGTTAAATGTACCAATACAACCAAGTGCCCTCAACACAATTTAACATAAAATTGTTAATCAAAACACACCAATTTTCACAAACAAAAAAGCAACACAATTGCATTTCAATTTCATTGTCATTGTTATAGCTCATGAGACCATTACATTTGTAAAACCACCACTACTTCAACAACAATACTAGCACAATGGCAACTACAAAAAAAAAAAAAAAAAAAAAAGTTTCCCCCAACTTATATTCAACCAAAGACCACTATTTGGATGAGCACACATTGTACAAACTATTTTCCCATTTTCCCTATCACCAATTTCTACATGTCTTTGATCATTACCCACATTTTCTTCCCCATTGCAATATTCACCTTCAATTATTTTGACCAAATCCAGAATCAAACACTTTCCACCTTGACAAGTTTCTAGATCCACCCAACGAAAAAAATTACATCCCCCCTCTGACTGTAATAAGGCAGAAAATATACAAGTTATTTCAAGAACACCATTCAAACCATGAATAATCAAGAACACCAGAAAATTTTAAAAAACTTACTTTCATTCTATAGCAAGTTCTGAACCTTCTACCAGGATTTCGATTGGTCCAAGAGGTCCTCAATGCCGACGTTAAGCCACAGTCACAGGTTACTCCATCATACCTCACTGGACCCCTACCCCGATACCTCCCTTTGCTGTGTACTCAACCGGAAGACCAAAATGAACCTTCACCCTCCATATTCCTAGTCCTTCTTCTTCCTTAGCTCTTCAAAAAAGGGCTTCTCTTCGTGGGTTTGGGGGGTTTTAGTTTTTAGGTTTTAAAAATCAAATAATAATAATAATATAATAAATTAAATTTAAAAATATTTTTTTTACATTTTAAAAATTGAACCTAGGTATAATCTGAAGCCTACACGTGTCCACTATGGCCTACTAACGGATACCATATTGACAGAATTGAACGAAATTACAGTTTTAGGATGTTTGGGTACTTTACCCGCTAAAAAAAGATTGAGTCCATGCTGGGTATTTTCCTCAAACATTGGGTACTTATGCCGCAAATATCCCAATAGATATATATCAATTTAGGAGTTAAGATTGAGACCTCCTGTATGTTCTTTAAATAAATCAAAACAAATAATTTTTTATTATATATATGACAAATATTTTGATTTTATTGATTACGTAGTGATAAATGACAAATAAATTATATTTTGGTTTTTGATAAAGCAACATTATTGGGAGATGAGATCATGGAATCTAGTGCAAATGGTAAGTACAAATATTTGTCATTGCCAAAAAAGATAATTAGAATAGGTTACTTTTGTGTTGTGTTTAAAAAGTAAAATTGTAATTGCTTTTAAATTTGGTGAAGCAAAAATTAAATTCAACGAGATACCAAAATGTGTAATTTTTGCTATGATTCGAAGGTAATTTCTAAGTTTCTTTGATTGGTTAATAAAAAAAACCACTATTATTCTCATGTATTTAATTGCATAAGTGACCAAAAGTGTGTTTTAATTTTATATTTTAAAAGTTTTTATGTAGTGGTGTGATGACGTGGTAAGAATTTTGACACGTGGCAGTTGAAACAACAACGTAACTTATGAAGAGTCTAGTTGACTCTCGACCAGTTGACAAAGAATCGCAGGAAGGTTCATCATACAAATGGTCAAGACTTAGTCAAAGCTCCACTCAACAATCCACTACACATTGCCGACTAAGTTGGTCGATGACCACTTGACCAGGGTTGGTCGAATGCTGCAGAAGAAACGCTCAGAATCAGTTAAAATAGAGATATTTGCTAGATATTTTCTATTTCAAATGTAAAAAGTATTATTTGCGCATTATTTTTATTATTGCTTGCCATGCAAGTCTTGTAAGGCCCGTGTCCCATCAATGTAGATTCCTATGCCTGTAAATAGAGGGTTTAGTGAATCATTATTTTCTAAGCTATTAATTTCTAAAAGAAGTTATAATTCTCTAAGCTCTAGGCTGTCATTATACACTGAAGCTCTAGACAAAAAGCTAGATGTGCTCATACTTTTGTACACCGATTCTTGTACTCTCTCAAGCTTGCGAAACTCAGTTGGCACAGACTCATCTGATCGTGGCTTTGGGAATTCACTATAATAATAAAAGTATAAGTTGACGTAGGTTATTACCAATCTCTGGGGTCGAACCACTATAAAATTATTTGTATTGTATTTGTATTCTTAAGTTCAACTCTTATTTTATATCGTTTATTTGACTCCGTGTCATTGGCCAAATCGGTGGTCAGCATTTTGGTAACTTAAAAGTATCTTAAATAATAAGACACTACAATATAACTAAAAAATGAAGTCATGTTTTTAAAGGTTAATGATCAGTATCTTAAGATAACCAATTTTTACAAATAGGTTTTGAGGCAATTTAAAATGAAGTTTTTTATATAAAAAAAATCAATCGACATCTTATCAGCATCGTAAGTAATCAAAATGTAATTTTTTTAAACTTAGAAAAACGGAAAGTCCAAGATTCTGTGAACTTTTTCATTTTAGTTACATATTTTTTAAAATTCAATAATTTTTTTGACATGGTAATGAATTTTTGTAAATAAAATTTATTAAGGTATTTTTGTAATAATTTATATTTTACGTATATATTCACATTTTACCATAGGTGGTTCTTATATAATATTGTTAAAATTATTTTTTATTTGGTGTATCGAGGAACTTTTCTATTTGTTTTAAATGCTACTAGTTAGCATAACTTTTTTTTTTCAATGGCATTATGGGACATGGTATATAAAAAAATATAGACTCTACACTTGATCAAATTGTTTTTATTGAGTCCTTTACGTCTCACTCAAGGCCAAATTAATATTAATGAGTAAAAGTAATTATGTCAAAAAGCAATATTAGATATTTAAAGGAAGTCATAAACATAGCTTAATAGTACTATTACTCACAAAGAGGATGTTTCAATTTCCCTTCTTCAATATAAAAGAAAAAAATAATAAAATTAACTATTTTTAATGATTGATAAATTCCTAGCTATTATGTTGTGGAATCTCAAATTACCTTAGAATAAACTACATATGTGTGTACAAGTAAGATATGCAACTAAAGATATTTCAATTGTATTATTAGGTTTAAGAGTAAATACAATGTAGTGCTATAAAAATCGTGCTATACTATATTTTGCCATATTTTGAAGAATTTTTTTTTACACAGGATATGGCTTTTTTTCATTTCTTTTCATAAATATGGAGATTTTAGGTATTTTTATAATTTATGGCTTTTTCTAACTTAAACTAAATGTGTGGGAAAATATTTCCATATTAAATTTTTTTTTTAAGAAAAGGCCATATTTTATTTATTAGTTTAGTATTTAGATATTTGTGTTATTTTTCTAAGTATTTTTGTCATTAAATCTCATTTTTAAAGGATTTTTTTGTGATTGTGTACATATTATTTATGTTTTTTTTAGAAAAAACATTTGTTTTACATTGTAGAGAAACCTGATGTACCATATATAATGTAATATATATATACGCATATGAATCATATAAGTATAACTTGACCATCAATAGCTTAATTTAGTTTTGTGGTATATATAATTATAAATGGCAATATGTATATAATTATATCTATATCTATAAGTAGAGCTTAACATTAATTAGGTGGCATCCTAGAATTTTTTTCTTTTCATTTTATCTATATTCTCATTGATTTGGTCTAGAATTTTTTTCTTAGATTTGGTCTTTTAAATATTTATTTAGTGTTAACGAGATTAGTAGCATTCTAAGAGACTTTTACTGTCCCCATCAAAAGTATATAACGGTTTTATTTGGCTCATGTCAGTTTTTGTATCAAAACTTTATATAGTAACATTTATAGCAAATTATATAGGACCCTTTATCTGTCAAAAACTGTTTACTATTTATTTTGTAATGAATTGTAATTGTCTCACTACAAAAAAGATGAAAACGGAAAACTCAATATATTACACATATATAAACTGCAAAAAGTCATTCTATCACAAATATAAATTGTAAAAGCCAAAAATCATTATCCATTGTCTTCCATAGAACAACATTTATTTACTGTGAAGAATAGAGAATCTTCTTTTTCAATCACCCTAAAATTGGAGGCAAACTTCACCTTGCATGCATTGGCCACTTTTTAAGAGTAAAGGTAACATATATCTTATATTTATTAATTAAAATAACTGGTGAATCTTAATTTTTTAAGTTATGTTTCTGTGAAATTAAATTTGTGGAAATAGTTTCAAGATTTTATGAAAAACATTAAAGTGTAATACCTTTTTTTTTTTTTTTTGTGTTCATTGTCTCTCATATTTGTTTGTAGTGAATGGAGAGAAGACTCAATCAATTTCTACCCACCCAGTTAATTGACATGAGATCTTTAGTATTCTGCTGTATGCAAAAAATACAAACAAAAATAAACTGAAGTTTTAAAATATTTTACATAAGTACATAAAAGTGAAAGTTTACGTCATGATTCATGAGCAGTACGCACTATATACCAACTTCCAAAATCATGATCCGTAAGGTTTTACGTTTATTGGTAATTTTTGAATATATATTATTTAATATGATATTATTGTATGACTATATAAACAACAAATAAGCAAGACAATTATTACAAATATCTTTTCTATATAATAAGTTGAGATTCTTGATTCTAACGGTTTTTTATTTTTTTAATGTTAATTTTAACGGAATATTCTTATATTTAAAATAATATTTTTATATTTAATGGTAGTTTATAAACACTTAAACTTAAATAAAATAAAATAAATAATTGAAAAAAATTAAAATATGATATTTTTGAGATATTTTACAATGATAATTATTTAAAAATAATAAATAATCAAAAAAAATTAAAATATAATATTTTTGAGATATTTTACAATGATAATTATTTACAAATAATAAAATCATTAGTTTTATAACTTAAATAAAATTTAATTAAACTTAAACTCACTTATTAGAATAATATCACATTAAACATATAATATAATCTATGGTCAATTAGCAACATACTGTCTTTTTTAAAAAAACTTGCTAAAAACTTAAATTTAAAATCCACATATAATATTTAATATTACATTAAACATATAATATATAATCTTTTGTTGTCACTCTCAAATTCAAAAACTTGAACAAATATAAACTTTAACAAAAATAAATAAATTATTTAATTAAAATAAAATATTTATTTGAAAATTATATGACATTAATATAAATTTAATAAAAATGATTAATAAATTCTATAAATAAAAATAAGCAAACGTCTATATTACATGTTGCTTGTATCTAGTATAATATATATGGCTTGTAAGTCCCGAAACCCTTTTAAAAAAAGCATTATCAACCCATAATAAACAATGAAGATAAGAGTCAAGAAATGGCATAACCAAAATAAATATAATAAAACAAGACAATTAGGAAGCATAGTGGTTAAGTGATTACAATGGATTTAATAAACATCGAGGTCAAATAATTTTTAATAGTAACAATGTTTGTGTGTAGAAAGATGCAATTTGTTACAAATAATAACATAATATGTCAAATTATTAATTGTGAAAAGAGAACTACAAAATTCTTATGTGTTTATTAGTTAATTTTACTCATATTAAAAGTATATTACTTTATATATATTCTGCAATGAATTAGGATCTAATAAAATTGCGAAACACATTTTATTGTACTAGGTAGAAGCAATGTGCAATGCATGTTTATTTAGTTTTAAAATTGTAAACATTGTCTATAATTTTAATAAAAACTAGTTCACTATTTTTTTTTAAATATATATAATAAAATCAATTATAGTTCTATAGTATAAATAAATATTTATGTTGACGCCGTTTTTCGTCAACAGTGAAAGAAGAGCACGTAAACAATAAACAGTAATGGCCAATAAAAATACGATAATACAAAACACGATTTTTACGTGGTTCAGCAGTTAAATCTGCCTAGTCCACGAGTCTTTCTTATTAAGACTTAAGAATATCTCTGAAAATCCTTCAAGGACGAATTCTCCAGAGTTTTCCTTAAGCTCCCAAAAGTTCGGTCATTTACAATAGTGCATGACCTCTCTATTTATAGAGAAGATTGTAGAATACTATCCCACATATTTTGGGTAGTTACTCTTTTTATGCAAATAAATTAAATGGCCTTAAATGCCTGTAATCCGATGTAAAAGGAAACGTCCCCTGAAGACCAGGGGGCATATAACTAATCAAATAATATCCCCTGATTGTAGGGGATTTACAGTAATAAATGTAGACCGCGTCTCTTATAGACGACTCATTAGGATATTCAAGGTTATTATCCTATATCACCAAGGCCCTATTCTCCCAGGCCTCCTATCGACTTTCGAGCTAATAACATCTCCCGAGGCCACATGACTTCGAGATCGTATGCGCGTCAGGCTCGGAGCCCATGATCCGAGGTCATCCCTGAGAACAGATGCACCTCGGGGGCTACCTTTCGAGCTCGTTGATTTCGAGGCCACCATCTTCGAAGTCATCTCAGCTTTGCAGGCTCGATGTCTAGATTTGGAACATATTCCAAACTTTACGAGTTCATTCATTATGCATCCAGCTTTTGAGGTTACACTTCTCATGGCTCGAAATCTGGGTATAACAATTTATATCAATAATCTGTACATATATGACATCTAAACACAATGTTGACATAAATATATATTTACATGGTAACATGACATATATATAAAATACAATAATATTTAAAAAGAAATTAATAATAGAAATAAAATAAGAATATAAAAAGTCATAGTGTAGACAGTTGTACATATATCAACTATTTTTAGTTTCTAATGTATCTCACAATATTCTTTGGTGAATTTGATGAAGAAAAAAAGCTCAAATCACTTGATAAAAAATAAATTATCACACAAATTTATAAGATAAAAAAATAATATGTATGTCTTTATTATTTTTAAATAAATATGATTTAATTATTTAAATTATCATAAAATATCTTTAAAATATTCTATTTTAATTTTTATTTATTTACGGGTTTAAACATTTTTATACCGTGTGTTTTGTCCCATCACCTGTTTGGACCTTGTGTTTTGACAATTTACTTTTTGGAGCCTATGTTTTGTAAAATGGTTCAAATAAAACCCTAAATGTGATTTTAGTCAAAGTTTTCTCAACGGAAATCACAAATAATTCACCAAACTAACAATTCAGAACAAAAATAAATTCATTCTGCTTAAAAACTGTGTTGTTATATTTATTTTTTTCTTCTTCAAAATTGAGTTTAGATGTTTATTTGAACCATTTTGCAAAATATAGGGTTCGAAAATGATTTTTTTAAAGAACATGATCCAAACAGATAATCAGAAAAAACACAGTGTCCAAAAAGGTATGAACCCTTTATTTATTTTTGGTTAAGTTTATGTTTGTTCTAGTTTTTGAATTTAGCAGTGACAACAAAAGATTATATATTATATGTTTAATATAATATTAAGTTTACGTTTAATTAAATTTTATTTAAGTTATTAAATATATGGTTTTATTATTTTTAAATAATTATCATTGTAAAATATCTAAAAAATATCCTATTTTAATTTGTTTAATTATTTATTTAAGTTTAAGTCATGTTTACAATTTATAGTTAAATATAAGAATATTCCGTTAAAATTAACGAAAAAAATAAAAAATCGTTAAAACCAAGAATTTCCGTTATCTACATACTTTTTATATTAAGATATATTTTGTATTAATAACTATTATTCAATATTTTTAGTGTTTATTCTAAATATTATTTTATTTTATTTTATCATCATAATTTTTTTGTGCTCATTACAAATATTATTTTTATTCTATTTTGAATTTAATGTATTTATTGTATTAATATGTACCAATTTATTTTAATATTTATATAAACTATTATTATATATATTTTTGTAATTATATTTATTATATTAATAATTTTTTGAGAAATTTTCAAGAATATGACTTTTTAGTAACACATTAAATAAAAATGAAAAAATATGGTTAAAATAACATATATCATACCAAATCTACTAAATTTTCATATATTTTTTTATTATATTAGACATAAGTTTTATTTTCTGAAAAAAAAACAAGCTAAATGATGGCGTAAAGCACGGTTGTATTTTCTAGTTTATATATAAAAGTTATGGTTATGAAGCTTTTTGTGGTTGTTTCCATTATGGTGAAGTAAATAAAGACTAGAAGGAACCTTCCTCAACTCCTCTCAAAAGTTTAACTTTTTTTTTGAAATAATCAAACGTTTAATCTCTAGCTTGGATCGGATTTCTTCGTTTAGATTTCATCGATAATGACTACTTTTTTCTCTCGTAAACCACTAAGAACTAGCAAATTATTATGTATGTATTCATTATTGTTCTATTAAACTAAATATATTTATATATACATTATGATTGTGAAACAAAATTGTAACGCCCTAACTTGACCTCCCTCAGTATAGCAGATATTTTATAACAAAAACTTAACTTTAAACTGAAAAAATGGAATCTTCGTTCTTAATCTTATTAAAAATATGCAATAACATCCGGATGTCTGTTTAAAATAAAAGAAACATAATTTCATTCATAAAGAGTTTGTTCCATAATAAATTGATAACAATAAATAAAATAGGTCTTATGACGTTCTTGATCACTTTCGTCCATAAAGCCCCTCATAGAGTACATACGTCCCTTGGAAAGGATCTCAACCCGCCAATATATCACAAAGCATGCTTTTAATTATTACATGCAGGGGAAAATGGGTGAGCTAACAACCTAGTAAGGAATGTAAACCAACAGAATAGCATAAACATAAACATAAACATATAAACATTAATGTGCGCAACTAGACGTACATTGGAAAGATGACTGGGAGGAAGCACTTGAGGTCCTCGGAGACCACCTCAGTCATACTACTACAGCTGATACCAAACTTTTCATATTTCCTAGTTCATGTTCCTGAATTAGCATACCACATGCAAATTCACAATAGTCCATATAGCACAAACATATCTACTTCCTTACCTGGTGTGTGTGTGTATGTGTGTGTGTGTGTGTGTGTGTGTGTGTGAGTGAGTGAGAGAGAGAGAGAGTCTTTGAGAAGGATAACAACACTACCTCAAGTCACAAGTCTATCACCATAATGACATATGCTTAAAAGAATAACCATAAAACATAACTACTAAAGATCTAAGCCCTACACATGTTTGCATAAACCATGCAAAACAAAACCCCAAAATAATCGTGAAAGAACCCTAGCATATGATAACATCAAAGCAAAACAATTGATACATCTTTGACTGATAGTGCCCGAACCCTCAACCACACCCTCTTGTTGTATCAATTAAACACCTCTAAACCATCAAGAGAACAAATGTTAGGTAACCATAAAATAAATAAGAATAAATCATGAAGAGACAAATCACGAAAGCTTACCACCAAATCTCAATTACTTCTTTATTCTTTCTCCCAAAATCCCAAGCCTCACTCTTGCCTTCCTTCTCCTCCTTTCTCCTTGCTCACGCCACCCTCTAGCTTTTCCTCTCTCCTTGCTCACACCACCCTCTAGCTATTCCTTACTCTTGATGTGTGAAGAAAAATGAGAGGCAACCTCCTCTATTTATAGGCGCGTACCACCTCTCACCATAATGGTGATTGATTTCCATTAACTCCTAGGATCTTTAATTAACACCATGATTCTCTCTAAGTCTTATCACCAAATCTTGAACCTAGTCATAGGGTCATGCATTATGCGTTCTTAATAGCCTAATCATCAAGGATTCTGATCACTCAATCACACTTAACTGACCATCAATCCTTAATCAAATAAAACCTAATAATGCTTCCTTGTTTCCATAATAACCACACTTGATTCCCTTTTTCCCTTTGACTTTTGAAAATACCTATATTAAGCTTCACAAATCAGCTCATCAATTTCATGACATTAACTTCTTAAATAGCTATCAAAGAGAATAAAATATCCTCCAATTAACTCCCTAATTTTTTTAAATTAGCAAGGATATCACAATCACATTGCCACCATAATTGTCACCCTTGATTCTTTCCCTTCCATCCATTGTTACCAAAAGTGTCACACTTTCCTCCTCTTCTTCTCTCACATGCCCAAGTCACCACAAGCACACACAAATCACGCATAAATGGAAACTAACAATAATTAATTAATAAACAAAATCAGTATTAGCAAAATAAATTAAATCAATTAGAATAACAATTAAATGGAAAATAAGTAATTAAAAAAAATCAATGAACAATAATAAAATAAATAAATAAAATAATTTAAATTGTGTAACTGGTTATTACAAAAATATAAACAACAAATATAAGTTATTTTTTATAGATTGAAAAGTACTAGGTTATTTTTATTATTGTCTTTCTTATGCTTGTAATTGTTCAATGTTACTTTTATGGTGTCGAAAAAGTACCATGTAACTTTTCGTTGTTGTCTTTGTCACCTTTAGATTACAAAGTATTATATTACTTTTTGGTGTTATCTTTGTTATGCTTGTAACTATTTTGGATATTTTATAGTGTTTAAAGAGTATCAGGTTACTTTTTTTTCCATTGTTTTTGTTACTTTTATAGATTACAAAGTATCGAGTTACTTTTATATGTTGTATTTGTTATGATTGTACTCTTTTAGGTTACTTTTATGATGTTCAAATAGTACTAGGTTACTTTTTGTTATTGTCTTTGCTACTTTTATCAATTTCAAAGTACTAGGTTACTTATTTCTAATTTTTTAAAATCTCATATTGGGGTAACTTGGTACCTCAAATCATGTGTTTCAATCAGATTATTTCTCTGTTTTAGTACGAGGTTACTTTTGAAAGTCTAGTTATGAAATAAATATAGAACTCAAAGTGTAGCGCACAAATTTTTTTATATTTTATTAATTTGTGTGCATTATTTTTATTATTAATTGTTAAGTGATAGGAATTTACTTTTATAGTTTGAATTGTTGAATTGTTTGGAAGAAATTATATGAATTAAAATTGTTAATTGTTTTATTTTGTGAGTTCTTGAGTTTTGGTTGTGTGCACCAAGGTACATGGTTAGTAGAAATGCACATTAGCACTTGTGTGTGTGTGCATGTGCATGATTGCATGGTGAGTAAGGGTGGGCATTTTAATCATTGGGCCGACCAAACTGGCCATCCCAACTCGTATAATGGGCCGAAAAAGCTGAATTTGAGCAACCCGAATTTTAATGGGCCATTGTTGCTGCATGCCGCATTTGAATGGGTCGGCCACGACCCAAAGCTTTCCCAACCCAATTAAACCAACCCGGGGGGGGGGGGGGGGGTGGGGGGCGGCCCTATATACTATATTAAAAATATCTTTTTTATACATATATAATTTCTAAACTCTAAAAGCTTAATAACAATAATAATAATAAATTATTATCTTATTTCTAGTTTTCTACTAATAACCCTAAAAAAACTTGTGTCGTTGCCTGCCTCTCTGCCTCTCTCTAGTCTCTCTTCTCTAGTTCTCTATCCTACATAACAGTCACTCTCATCTCCCTTACTTTCATCGGTGCCAGAGGCAACTCCAGGCGAAGAGCTATCGGCACCAGGCGAAGAGCACCAGGCGGTGGCATCTCTGCTCCAGGAAGTCGACTCTTGGCCCTAGACAAAGGGCTCCAAGCTGTGCCGTAGTGGCATCTGGGCTACAAGCAGTGGAAGTGCATCTTGGCTCCAAGCAGGCAGGTGGTACTGTTGTTGCTTACTGTTATCTATATATATATATATATATGGGTGCACTCTTAATGGTTACTACCCATGAATGGTTACTTTAATATTAACCATTGAATTAAAATCAATGATCCATATTTATAGTTGTAATTAGTATTTCTAAAAATAAATTTTGATTTTTTCAAATTTTTTGAATGATTACCTGATGAAAAATGTGTATTTATTATGAAAATATAATATTGTAAACTTTTCATTTTTCAAATGCATGTCAATTTCTAAATATAGCTAGTGTCTTTCATTGGTTGGAAACAATATTAATTATGGCAAAAAAAACTAAATTCGAAATTAATTAATGTAAAAAAAAAATATTTACCTGTTGGTGACTTGCTATACCAAGTTACTATATTGCCACATCATCATAATTGTTAGTACTCATCTATGGATAGTAACCATTGAGAAGTCTTCCATATATATATATACACATATTACTATGTAATTTATATATATATATTTATATATGCTTATTACTGATTTCTAAAAAAAATATATGCATATTACTGTCATTTATTTTTATATATGCATATACATATTACTAGTTTATATATATAAATATATATGTGCATACACATAAGCATATAATGGCATATTATAATGAGATATATTTTGTTTTTTGTATTATTGTTATTTTGTATTATTTTTAATTTGTATTTTTGTATTTTATATTATTGTTATTTGCTAATTTATGCTATGCTTTTTTTTCGCCTAGGAAAAAGATTGGCAATTTGGCATTGTCAAAGGAAATTGAGAAATATTGCTTGCTGAAATTATTTGCTAAAATAAATTAATGCTGAAATAATTGAAAATTTTATGTATATTTGGCATATCATGAACATATTAGTTGAATGGGAGTCATGAAGGGATTCAAACAAGGGAATATTTAGATGTTATACAAGTATATGAGTTTCTTTAAGAAGGTAAATATAATGACTTGTTAATATTATTATTTCTTTAATGATTTTTATTTTCAATAAGCTGTGAAGTTTGGTTTTTGAATTGTAGACAACAAACTTAAGGAGAAGGCAACAACAAAGGAGAACACCAAGACACCCATTGTCATTGTTATGTTGATTGATGGATTCAAGTTTTTCATTTTGTTTAAATTTCTATGAACTATCTTATCTAGTTGCTAAAATTGATGACTCTAATAATTTTAGGTCTTGTGTTTGAAATTTTAATAACTATAATATTTTGGTTTTAGTAGTAAACTACTAAGACATGTTTTTTTAAATGGGTTATAACCCAACCCGACCCAACCTAACCCAACCCTTAATGTAATTAGTAGGGTTGGGTTTTATATTAATTTTTTTTAAAATGGGTTAGAATTCTCTAGGCTGATGTAATTGGGTTGACTCATTCAAACACCCTAAACCCGACCAACCCAACTCATGCCCAACCCTAGTGAACATGCAATAGTTTTTCTCATGCAAAATTCTAGAGTATTCTTTTGTTTATTACTTTAGTTTTTTATATTTAATTAAGAAAGGGAAATAATAAGAGATGTGAAGAATGAATATTCTAGAAGAGATTTATGCATGAAGAAATGGGAAACTAGAGTAGAGAAAGAGAGAGTGGGCGTGTGTAACGACCTCCTAATCAAGGTCCGTTACAATGTGTATTTTAAATTGTGTCAAACTTGCTAATCAAGTCATTTGGTTATAAACGTGTAACTAAGGTTAATGTCAATGGTTAGGGTTAAAAAATTTGGTCAAAGGAATTGTTGACTTTTATTTAAAAAAAAATTATACATACATGGGATCCCAAAATATTACAAATAAACGTTTAAAATGGTATATATGTTGGGTTTTATGCCCTTAATAAAACCATATTTCTTATGTAACACGTTATTATTATCAATAAAAGAAGTAGAAATCATTTTGTTTATTCAACGCATTGTTCGCTTGTTTTATTACATGTTTATTCAATTAATACAAACATTCATAAAATCCCAAACATATGGATAGTTACAATTATAGTGACTAAGTCACAGTGGATTATAGTTGTAATTATATGTTCAAAAGAACGAGTCCTAAGATTAGATTAGTGCATTGGATTTTCACTGATTAGGAAATCTACGATATGATCTACTTACACATTCGGGGTGTGATGTCTTGTCCAAGGCATTGACTAAGTAGATATGATCTGATGTATTTGGTTACATCGGACTAGGACCGATATTGATTATTGATTGATAAATAAGTATCATTGTTATCGAATCTAATCAATGTCACAACGTTGACAATAGGTTAAGTCAATCTTAATTTTGAGTGATAATATTTTGCTAATTATATTATTTAAATCTATTGACTTGTTCATTACCAGCTTACCCTACGGTCTAGCCCATACTTACCTCTTGAAGATTTAGTAGTGTAATTGAGTGGGAGTATTATTCATAGGTATGAAATCTATAACTTTTGTATGAAAAGTGAAAATATGATTTCCTTAATTGCTTTGTTCAAAAGGTTAAACGATTGAGATCTCATTTCTGTGATTAAGTTCACAGAAATATCATTTATAAGGAACTTAGTGGGAGTTAAGGATAAAATACTAATGAGGGGTAAAATGGTAATTTGCACCCAGCTCATTAGTAAGTCATCGATAGAGGATTGAATAATTGTAATGGTTATAACAATGGATAACGTATTTATGGTTTGGAAAATACGTTCTATGAATTCAAGAGTTCAATTCCGAGTCTATAGTGGAGTCACGAAGAATTAATAAAGTAGTGAAATTATTCGTAAATAAATTCACGTTAACTTATTGGAGCTTGATTTTATGGATCCATGGTCCCCGCATCACCTTTGAGTAAATCATATAGAATGTTTCAATTAATTGATTTAATTATCAATTAGGATTTTTTAAAGTTGACTATGTCAATTTTGGAAAATTTACAGAGATATGAAATTTAGAGAATAAAAGAGAATCTTTGGGTAAATTTATTACTATTGATAAATTGGTGTCAATATAAATAAATAAAATTAAATCAAGTTTCAAATTATAATTAGTTAATTTGAACAATGATTTAATTAATTAATTAAAATAAATAAATAAATAAAATATTTTGAATTTAGGCCCAATTGTGATTTAAATTCAAAATAAAGATATTGGGCCCAAGTCCATTTGTGGGAGCCCAAGACTTTTGTCTTTTTGTTTATTATTTTAATTAATATAAATTTAAATTTAAATCAAGCCCATTAAGTTGTCTATATAAGGAATATGATATATATGATTTTCATAAGTAAGTCTCATTTTATTCATTGGGTAAGTGAAAACCAAGACACTCTAATCCTTTCTTAGCCACTATCTCTTCTTCTCTTCTAGATCTTTATCTCATGTGTTAAGAACCAGCCCACGCTGGTTCTAGGTTGATCAAAGGCTTGGTGAGGAAGACTGTGTTGCTGATCTAGTTCAATCTCTTGATAATACTCTGCTACAGAAATGAATCAAGGGTTAGAGAGATTGAAGGAATGAGTTGTTCCAATTCAGTTGCGTATTCATAAGTTTCTACATCTTTGTGTTTATGTTAATTTACAAATCTGATATTTATATGCATGTCATGTTATTCTATGTTTCTATTATGTGTTTAGAAAAATAATAGGAAGCATGCATCTAGATTTAAATTCCAAGATCCTACAGTGTATACATCAAAAGTTACAATTGGCAGACCTAAGCAGCAAAATTAGGGCTACAACCCTAGTTCCTTTGAGATATCCTCGGTCGTGGTGGACGAGCAGCCGCATATGTGCATGCTGCCACCTAAGCTCTCCAACTCATGGTTGGTCAAGATTTCCTTTTCCCTTAGTTGCACCACAAAGCACCCGTGAGCCAAGGCTCAACAATAAAACTTACCATGTGCATAAACCAAAAAATACCGATCCTTAGATACTTATCTTCCATGTCGAGTAGTAATAACCTACTCATACAGACATAAAATTACAAATAAATGGTCATTGGACCATTTTGGGGTCGCTGCACTGAACAGTTGACCATAGAGTCAACCCCTGGGGCCCTATGCCCTAGCTATGTGACCATAGAGTCACCTGGGGCCCTCGCCCTTAGCTCTGGGTAACTAGCCATAAAGCTAGCCAAACACTTTTGGTTTTCCAACGACCATTGGGTCGGCCAACGTAATAGTACGTTGCTGATTTAGGCCTAAGCCTTTCGACCAGCGCGTAGCGCGCTAGGTATTCAAATAACAATACAGAAACAGATATGGGTAGACATACCTCAACAAGGCAAACACACATACATATTAATCACATAACATCATCAAGTAACCGTAATAATAGTAATAATCATGCTTATTTAACGGGCCAAGCCCTAGCCATGCAAACCATGCCAACAGTCATGAAACACTTAAGCAGGTATAGAGTATTCAAGTATGTTTAATCAATAAACAGAACAATAACTTAATCATAATAATTCTCAGGGGTCCAAGTCCTATTCATAATTATTATTACACAGTCGGGCCAAGCCTTAATCACATATAACACGTATTGGGTGCAGTTTTCTTACATTAGGTCCAAGTATAACGTAAAATAAGAACAACCCTCGAGCACGATCCTGGTTCTGAGCCCCTAGCGATAACCTAGTCACAACCATAATATATGATTCCATAAATAATGAGCAAATAGAGGCTTGTAGACCGAGTCCTAGCCTCTGGTACCTCGAATTCTACTAAACCGGGTAGTAGAATCGATCCCGAGCCCTAAGGAAAAGATTCCCGTCTCTAAAACTCACCATGGCCAAAACAGCCCAAGCGGGCTGCGACCTGCCCTTGAGGGTCGAGGCGCGCCCCTCAAGTCAGAGGCCTTCCTCCCCTGGAAATGGAACACGGGCCGTGACCTGCCCTTGAGGGTTGTGGCGCACCTCCCAGACAGAAGCCCTTAAGGGCCTTGGGTTTGGTTGGGTCGCGACCCTTCAAGAACAGGGCCGCCACTAGGCCCTACGAACCGAGATTTCCTCAATTTTTCTTCAGCCAAACCCAACCAAAACTATCCTAATTTCACCCTAAAACAATAATTCAATCCACATAACAGTTTTAATATCTTCCCAGCAACAAAACCCAACTGAAACCTAGATGCAAAATTCATCAAAACTTCCAATTCAACTCTTGAGCTATAAGGCTCAAGAACACCTCAAGAATAGCTATGAATTCTAACAAAATTTAGCTAAACACAGAGATTAACACATTACCTCAACTGTGAATGGTGATCCCCTAGCCACAAGCTATCTGAATTCTAATCCCGAGCCTTCAATTCCTTAGTTTCTAGCCAAAATCTTCTTAGTTTTTCAAAGAGCTCCCTTAGAAAAGTTGTGAGAAAAACAGAGAGGGAGATAGTCAGTTGTGAGAGGTGTTTAAGTGTTTTTGTGTTTTCTTAAAGCTTAAGTTTACTTAAGCTAATCCCGAGGCTCGGGGTACCAAAAACGTCCTCGAGGGCAAAATAGTCAAAATCCCCAGTATTCCCTCCTAAACTCACTAACTCCAAATATATTCTCAATTATTCATTCCCATTACCCAATAACCCAATTTAATGCCAAATACCTTAAATACCCATTGACTCGCCTCGAGTCGGGTATTGGGTCCTGTTGTGACTTTCCCGCTAACTTGCTCCCTAGGATCGTCTTGTGCCGAGTAACCCAAATAAACCCTCATAATAATGTGGTCTCTCACATATATCATATATATGAACATACATACAATTATGCCCATAACGGGCCAAATTATGAAAGTTGCCCTTCCAATAAGAAGCGGGCCCACATGCATACTTAATATCCTCAAACATGCATAACTAGCTATATTATCATATAACTCACATAATCACAATCAAATATATAAAACAAACATATAATTCCATAGATTGCCATCCTGACCCCCTAATCAAGGCCCTAAGCCTTATTAGGTAATTTTGGGACGTTATAGCGTGAGTGTGAGAGGAAAATGGGAAAGGGATTTTCTCTTATTAATTTTTATTTAATATAGAAATATTGGTGATGTGGTCATTAGTTGTCTTCTAGTTATTTTGGGTAAGTTGACTTGGGAAAAATTTGAGAGTGTGTGTGTGTGTCGTTCAAAGGAAGAGAGGGAGAGAAGGGTAGTTGGTCAACCTAGGGGATTTGTTTCCTCTTTTGTGTTCCATCACTTGAATTGGGAGAGGGAATTAAGGGAAAGGAATAAGGATTTGATTAGGAATTTTCCTCTTAGGGTTGGCTAGGTTAAGAAGGGGAACAAATGGGTCTTGAGAACTTATTTTGGTGGCTGCCGTGTATAGAGAGAGAAAGAAAGAAAGAGAACTCGTGAGGTAGAGGGAAAAAGAAAAAGAGGAAGGAGAAGGAGGAGGCTAGGGTTCGAAAATCAAAGGTATGTTTTGATCTTTTTTTTTATCTTGTTTTTGTTTCTCTAAGAATAGATCTTCCCCTCTATCCTAAGTGTTCTTTTCTTTCTTCTTGTCTTGATGGGTTCGAAAACCATAGGTGCCCAAAGGTGTGCTCTTGCTTTTGAGTTTTTTACCATAGTCAAGGAGGTAATGGGAATCCTACCTTTTGTCATTTTGGTGATGATATATTGTTATTTTGTTTATGGTTTTGACATTTTGGTGGCTGTTTGGATAGTTTGTTTCTATGCATATTATGGTTCTTCATGGTTCTATTTTGTTATTATGAATAGGAGCTTGCTAAGAATTTTGTTCTATGGATCTTGAGATGTTGGTTGTTATTTTAAGCATGTAGGTTTTGGCTAGGGAGTTCTATGCTATGGTTGGAGCATTGATTTTATTTTTGGAAATGGAAAGCATGTTAATATTGTTATGTGTTGTATATTTCAAGGTTCATGAAAAGCATATTTGGATTGTGGTGATTATGTTTGCATGAAAAAGTATATCGGCCTTGATTAAAAAGTTTAATGAAATATGTGTTGGGATCTGTTGTACCCTGATTTCAGCATGAGTCCTTCACTCAGCTCGGGTGCAGCTGGAAAATAAATATGTGGAAGAAATAATCAAGGAGTCCATTTATTATCCACATGGACAATCCAGTTTTCACGGTGATTATGCAAGCTAGGGATGCATAGGTTGCAAAGCGCGAGCTCATGATATTCATACGACCTCCATAGTACAAGCTCGGAGATATATTCAGCTCGTTGTAACTCAAATATATTGCCTACCTGCGAATCCCCAAAGACTTAGGTACTTTTATGCGATCATTTATGGCCAGCCTGTAACATTTAATGTCCCAGATTTTAGGAGACCATTTATTTCGTGATCAGATCATATCCTAGAATAAATGAGAATTTTTTTGTATTAAATGTAATAAATATGTAAGTCTGTGATTGACTCACGCGGTTACCCAAACCTGTCCATGGAATTTCTCTATAGATACTGGGAATATTGGACAGGAAAAGGGACGATTATTCTGTAATACTGAAACTCTGCCAAAATAGAGAGAGAAAAACAGTAATAATATAGACTCATAGACTAGGTGGATTTTAACCACTGAACCACGTAAAAAGATCTGTGTTCTTGAGAGTTCATTTCTTATTTCGGTTTATTATCAAGCACTAATCAACCTTGTTATTTTCTTAATTCACTGTTGGCGAAAAACCGTGTCAACAATTTGGTGCTTTCATTGAGAGGTGAGATTAGTGCTTTCATCAAAATCCCAGTCAAATCTCATCATGTTGGTCACTCGCTCAATGCACGATAATGAGATAGAACAACCTGGTGGGTAGGAGGCCCCTCATACCGCTGTTTCAAACGAGCATGGCCCTGAAGTTTAGCAACGTCCAGGAAAGCAACCGGTGGGCCACGAGGATACTGGGAGTTCACCGTCATTGCCTCCGAATCCAAACCCAGATTACATAACTCTGGTTGAATTGGAAAATATGTAGTTAAGAAGCCATCTCGCCAAGGCAAACGGGCAAATTGAGGAGATTTTGGCTCGGTTACCCCCTCTTGCAACCGACGTTAATGTCGGAAAGAGGCAAAGTGGATCTCATAAGTCCCACTGAAATAACTGATCCAAAAAAAGTCGGTCAGTCAGAACTGCCACCCCAAGTTCAGTGCCTGCGGTGCAAGACCGCCAAAATGCTCAACCTAGTGGCCCTCGGAGGGGTCATCAGCACATCAGTCGATCGATTAGAACCGTGATCCTAAGTTTGATGCCTCCGTCGCACGCGCTTGGGAATACCCATGGAAACCCACGAGGAGGGGCTAGAATAGGTTCATAGAGGCAAAATGTTCCAGCCAACCCTCCTGCATCACGATCGGATCGTCAGGCGCAAAGAGCTATAAATGATGGGGCATAACAGAGGCGGGCTAATTTAGTTAGCCCTGATGGGACAAGGATTACCTCACCAGTTAGGCATCCCCTGTCACCCATAAGACATTCGACGCTACCTCATCCTACACGGGACATTCCTGCTTATGGAGATAGTAGAAGAAATCCTCCTCCATCTGCCCGTACCTATGTTCCATGGACACATGTTGAAAATCCGGATCCTCGGCCTCCACCACTAGCTGTGAGCTTCACAAATGGAAGTTATTGGACAAAAAGTCGTTGAAGGGTAGGTCCGATAGGTCTGAGGGCAATCTAAGGAATCATTTATGTTCGGCTCAAAGCCCTCAATATGATCCACATCCTGATCTGCGCGATCGCCTGAATTCGCAGAGAAGAAATTCAGCCCATGATGAAGGAGACAGTTACACTCGTCAAGAGGGAGGTCCTTCCGAAGTACGTGATAACAGGAATGTCCCACAAAACCAAGCCTGAACTTGGAGGGACAACAACCCACCACATGCGTACGATAGGATGGGAGCTGTTGAACAACCCCAGAATAACCTAGGGACCAAGGACCAAACCCTCGAAAGGCTAGCCCAAATGGAGGAGCTAATGAAGAAGCTTCTATCAGAGAAAGAGAAAGATGAGTGTGACTCAGAGGATGAGATCAAGCTTTTCACCCCGAATATTGTGGCGACCGCGTATCCAGTGGGTTTTAGGATGCCACATTTGTCAAAGTTTGACGGAGATGGGGATCCGTCTGATCACTTGGGGATGTTCAACACCATAATGATGGCTCACAATGTCGAACTCGATCTAAGGTGCCTTATATTCCCCTCGACTCTGATTGGTCCAGCCAGCAGTGGTTCAAACAATACAAGAGGCATTCAATCATCTCGTGGAAGAGTTTTTCCACTGATTTTAAGAGAGCCTTCAGGGCTTCCCAGGAAACTCGAATTAAGGTTGTCTCATTGGCTAATGTAAAGCAGCAGCCCGGTGAACCGTTGAAAGCGTATCTAAGTAGGTTTACTAATGTCGCTGCGTGAGCTATAGATGCCAACAAAAGCTCCAAGCTCATGGCAATGGGAATTCTTGTTGGAGGCGACCTGTGGCAAGAGTTACCAAGGAAAGGAGTTAATACTATGGATGAGTTCTTGACACAAGCTCAAAGATGGGTTAACCTGGAAAAGGCATGAGCTTTTGTCGTAGGAACCATCCAAGTCCCTGTCCAGCCTGTTGGAGCGGTAACAAATGTTGCAGCTATGACTCAAACCATTGCCCAGAATAACCAACGGGGAAATAACAAGAGGAAGGGAAATGGAGAGGGTAACCAGATCGGAACAAAGAAAAACAAGTCCGCGGAGAAATTTAAACCAGTCGACGCAACATATACCGATCTCACGGATACAAGAGAGTGCATCTTCTTAGCTAATTATACTCGCCTTCCATGGAAGAAGCTAAAACCACCAAAAAACCAAAGAGCGAAGAGAGATCCTTTGAAGTTTTGTCGATTCCACAATGATATCGGCCATAATACTGATGACTGTAGACAACTGAAGGATGAGATCGAGACCCTAATCAGGGTGGGACCTTTGGCCCAGTACGCTCAGAATCGAGCGACTCCCAGTCAGCCCGCTAGACAAAACCCTTTGTCAGCTCCTGAATCTCCAATGAATCAATCCGGAGTTCAGGTGAATCAGGACAATCCTCCTCCGATAACAGGAGGAGATATAGCCACCATTTCGGGAGGACCTCATCTGACAGGCACGAGCAGAGGTGCCCAGAAGAGATAGATCAACGAACTGAAGTCCCATAATGGAGTGGAGTTTGTTCTGGAACAACGATTATCAAAGCAGCAACGATTTGGAGAAACAACCAATCATTTTTACGGAGGAAGATGCCAGCCATATTCAGTTCCCACATAACGATCCTCTGGTCATAACTATTCAGCTCGCCAACCGGAGAGTTCGGAGGACACTAGTAGACAACGGGAGTTCTGTGAATCTACTTTTTAGGTCCACCTTAGAAAAAATGGGATTTTCGGTAACCGAGCTAAATGCAACCTCAATGATTCTATATGGGTTTTCTGGTTAAGGGTCGGCTGCCATCGAAACGATCAAATTAGTGGTAACATTGGGTGAAGGTTCACGAACTGTCTCCAAGCTACTTGAGTTCGTGGTCATCGATTGTCCAACCGCGTACAATGCAATTTTGGGCCAACCTGCGTTGATGGCGTTTGAAGCCATAACCTCTATCCGCCACCTAGCAATCAAATTCCCCTCATCTGCGGGAATATGCACCGTCAGAGTCGATTAGCTTGCTGCCAGGGAATGTTATAGCATTTATATGAAGGGAAAATCATAACCCGGGCAGCAAGCAATGGCCATAAGTTACGGAGGTGTGGAGTCCCAGGAAGTGGAAGTTGCTTGCGGGATAGAAGAACCTCAAGAAACAAAGGATAGTGACGTCGTCCTAAATGATGATATCGACCCATGAATGGGCGAGGACAGATCAGAGCTCCAAGCTATTGAGGAGCTCGAGGAAGTAAGCTTAGTTCCCAAAGACGCTTCAAGAGTCATTAAGATTGGGAAAAATCTTGGTGATAAAAGGAAAAATGAGCTGGTTAAGTTTTTACAAGGGAATCTAGATGTTTTCGCCTGGTCGCATGAAGACATGGTGGGGATAAGCCCGAGTGTGATCATGCACACTTTAAACTTAGACAAAAGTGTGCCTGCAAAATCCAAAAAAACAGAGACATTTGGGAACAGTCTAAGCTGAAGCACTGGAGGAAGAAGTAGCTCGGCTGTTAAAGTGTGGGTTTATTCGTGAAGCAAAATACCCGATCTGGGTCGCGAATCCTGTGTTGGTCCCGAAGCCAAACGGAAAGTGGAGGACCTGCATTGATTTCTCCAACCTAAACAAAGCTTGTCCTAAAGATTGCTTTCCACCACCGATGATTGATCAATTGGTAGATGCCACTGCGGGACACGAGCTCATGTCCTTCATGGATGCGTATTCTGGATATAACCAGATCGCGATGAATCCTGTGGACCAAGAGCATACTAGCTTTTTAACAATATAACAATGTATATTGTTATAAAGTTATGCCCTTTGGGCTGCAAAATGCTGGAGCTACCTAACAAAATGTTTGTTGCTCAGATTGGGAAAAATATGGAAGTGTATGTCGATGATATGCTAGTCAAATCCAAGACTGTCGATAACCATGTATCCGATCTGAATGAATGTTTTGAGATCTTGAGGAGGTATAATATGAGACTGAATCCCCAGAAGTGTACTTTTGGAGTGGCATCGGGAAAATTTCTGGGATTTATAGTCAATACAAGGGGGATAGAAGCAAACCCTGATAAAATCAGATCATTGTTGGAAATGCCCTCACCTAGGTCACGCAAAGAAGTTTAGAGTCTGGCTGGTAAGGTGGCATCCTTGAACTGTTTTATTTCAAAATCCACTGACAAGTGCTTGTCGTTCTACAACTTGCTTAGAGGAAGTAAGAAATTTGAATGGACTGAGGAGTGCGAGCAGACATTCCTCGACCTAAAAATGCACTTGGCCGAGCCCCCAGTGTTGTCTAAGCCTATGTCTGGAGAACCTCTGTTCCTTTATTTGGCTGTGACAGAAAGTACAGTCAGTGTTGTGTTAGTTCGAGAAGAAGACCGCACTAAAAAACTGGTGTATTATATAAGAAATTAACTTCTCGGAGCTGAATCACGATATCCATTGATAGAAAAGATGGCTTTCTGTCTAATATTGGCTTCAAGAAAGCTCCGGCCATATTTCTAGTCCCATTCAATTAACGTCATGACCGACCAACCTTTAAGGCAGGTATTGCAAAAACCTGAAACGTCAGGACGTCTTTTAAAATGGGCGGTTGAACTCAACCAATTCGAAATATTGTATGTACCATGGACCTCAATCAAAAGTCAGGCCATTACGAGTTGAGATCAGAGACTAAAAAAAAGAAAAAAAACTTACGAGGACGGTTGAAGTATCGGTGATCGCAGTTTCGGAACCCGTTCCACATAAAAAAATTAGTCTTTGTAGTAATTGGGGTGGCTTGGTAGCTCGATGACCAGACCAGAGTTTAGGAACTTGGTGAGGTAGTAGAACCCGTCACCTCGACCCTTTTGTTCCGGGCTGGATTTGAGGTAGAAAAAATACAGTATATCTGCCAGAGCAGCGACCTCCTACTCGTTCTTCCAAAATAAGTATTTCAGCCCCGCCAAAAGCCTGTAAGAATTTGGGGGGAGCTGAAAAGGTTCCAACTTCACATAATTTAGGAAGTTGGCAAAATATTGATTCAGGGGAAGGAAGGCCCCCGCCTTCAAATGTTCATCACTCCAGGCCACGAAGTCGTCCTGGAGAGGGGAGCAGCTTCGTTCCCCTTCAAACGGAGATCGGGCAATAAGGACTCCGGTCCCGACCTCAATGTTATGGCTCAACATAATTTTGTTGACCCTTCCTTGGGTCGTAATCTTGGAAGCGATTGTCTCCGCCTCGATGGAAGCATTAGGGTCCACCACAACTTCCCTCTCCACCACTGGGCCGAAGTGAGGAATGGGAGATTCTGAGGTGATCTCTTTCCCTTTGTTTGATTGTTGAGCAGACGAGATGGGTGCATTCTTCTTGGGAGCCATTAGATCACCTAACAAACAAGAATGACGAGTTACTTAGTAGGCGACCTAAGAGTTTGTCAAGGTTATGGCACGGAAGTACGGAGGAGAATGTTGTCTCTGATATACGAGCTAAGTTAGTCTCAGCCCGTTGCATGATGCCATGCGCTACCCTATGCTACGCGCCTCGGTTTCCTAACAGACCCCTGATGTTTAGGGATCCTTGTGTTAGAAAATCAGGCCACTACTCTCCTTGGGGGGCAGTTTAGAGTAAAACCACCCAAGAAGCATAACCCCTAAGCAACCTGGTTTCGAACCCTAAAAACTTTTCATCTTCTATATCCCAAATGGGTATTTCCTAAAATTCATCATAAATTACCCAGGTTTACCTAGAAATTACCCAGTTTTATGAACATCATAGTTCTAGAGATATTTTAAGACCTACTCAGTAAACCTAAGTCGAAGCCTATGTGCCAAAAATATTTGGAGAACAACCTAATAAGGACTACGGTGAAGTGCGGATGGGCATGATTAAAAAACAAAGAGACCAGTAAAAGAAAAGTTTCTTCAAAACCAAAAGACTTACAGTGTTCTTCGATAAAAGAAGTAGAATTTGCAGAGGAGAGTTCCTGGGAGACTCCTGAGTAACTGGGTTTCTGAAGGTTTTTGCAGCATATGGTTTTTGGGTTTTTTTTAGAAGGAAGAAGGGTTTGGAAATGCAGAAGAGATAAGATGTAGAAAGATTTCAAATGAAAGGTGATGAATCCAGGAAATTGCCTACCCTATTTATACGTAAACGTCATAAAATAATTTGGGCCGTCCAATTTGGTCAGTACAAAATCCAAGGGCTGCTTTTCAAAAGATAAAACGGCGGAAAAAAGGTGACAAGAAAATTATTGTAAGCCTCAAAACCCGAACAGACGCCAATTGTGATGTACCACGTGTCCAAGCACTCGAGTAGTGGGCAGGCATGGTTTAATACAACAGAAGTCAAAAAGTCCCTACTGTGTAGGTCAGAAGGTGACGTCATGAACCACGAGTAAGGACTTGGGGGGCAAATGTTGTACCCTGATTTCAGAATGAGTCCTTCACTCAGCTCGGGTATAGCTGGCAAATAAATATGTGGAAGAAATAATCAAGGAATAGATTTATTATCCACGTGGACAGCCCAGTTTTCACGGTGATTATGCGAGCTAGGGATGCATAGGTTACGAAGCGCGAGCTCATGATATTCATACGATCTCCATAGTGCGAGCTCAGAGATATATTCAGCTCGTGGTAACTCAAATATGTGGTGTACCCATGAATCCCCAAAGACTCAGGTACTTTTATGCGATCATTTATGGTCAGCATGTAACATTTAATGTCCCAGATATTAGGAGACCATTTATTTCATGATCATATCATATCCTAGTATAACTGGGATTTTTTTTGTATTAAATGTAATAAATATGTAAATCCGTGATTGACTTACGCAGTTACCCAAACCTATCCATGGAATTTCTCTATAAATACTAGGAATATTGGACTACAAAAGGGACGATTATTCTGTAATACTGAAACTCTGCCAAAATAGAGAGAAAAATAGTAATAATATAGACTCGTGGACTAGGTGAATTTTAACCACTGAACCACATAAAAAGATATGTGTTCTTGAGAGTTCATTTCTTATTTCGGTTTATTATCAAGCACTAATCAACCTTGTTATTGTCTTAATTCACTGTTAGCAAAAAACTGCGTCAACAGGATCACATCCTTATGTCGCCATTAGTATGTGTTGAGTTTTATGCCCTTATAAAACCATGTCGGACATGTAACACAATTTTATATTGTCAATAAAAGAAGTAGAAATCATTTAGTTTGACAATCGTGTTGCTTGCTTATTTTATTACATGATTATTTGAACAATACAAACATTTATAAAATCCTGAACATATAAATAATTACAATTATTGTGACTAGGTCACAGTGGATTATAATTGTAATTATATGTTCAAAAGAACGAGTCCTAAGATCAAGTCAGTGCATTGGATTTTCACTGATCTTGTAATCTACGATATGATCTACTTACACATTCGGGGTGTGATGTCTTATCCAAGACATTGACCAAGTAGATAAGATCAGATGTATTTTGTTACATTGGAGTGGACCGATATTGATTATTGATAAGATAAGTAAGTATCGTTATTATCTAATCTAATCATATCACAACGTTGACCATAGATCAATTCAATCTTAATTCTAAGTGATTAATATTATGCTAATTGTATTGTACAAGTCTTTTGGTTTGTTCGTTACCAGCTTACCCTACGGACTAGCTCATACTTTCATATTGGAGATTTCGTAGTATAATTGAGTGGGAGTATTTATCATAGACATGAAATCTATAGATTCTGTTCAAGAAGTGAAACAATGATTTCCTTATAGCTTGATTCAAGTGTTAAATGATAGAGTACTCATTTCAATTAAGTTTACGGAAATATCATTTACAAGGAACTTAGTGGGAGTTAAGGATAAAATACCAATGAGGGGTAAAACGATAATTTGCACCTGTCTCATTAGTAGATCATCTGTAGAGGATTGAATGACAGTTATGGTTATAACAATGGATAACATATTTATATTTGGTGTAAGACGTTCTATGAATTCAAGAGTGCAATTCTGAGTCTATAGTGGAGTCACGAGGAATTAATAAGGTAGTGAGATTATTTGTTATAAATAAACTCACGGTAACTTATTGGAGCTTGAGTTCATGGAGCCATGGTCCCCATGTCATCTCTTATCAAAATGAACATAGTAGTCTTAAATAATTAATTATAAAAATATCATATTGACTAGTTCAATAGAAATAAATAATGTTAAATTATTTATTGATATTTTATGAAAAGAAATAGAAGAAACTTTGAGGTTTTTATTGCAAAGTCTTAGAAAGAGAGTATTATAGCCAATTGAGATAATTATGTTAATATTGATAAATTTGTATTAATATTAATAAAATAAATATCAAAATTATAATTGGTTAATTTTGACAAGTATTTAATTAATTATAATTATTAAATAATTAAATTAAAATGGGAAACTAAAACCTATTTTATGTCCTAGCTAATTGCCTATATATACTAGTGTTATAGAATGCATTAAGTCAGATAAATTCAACAAGGTAAAATTTCACTCATAATATTCTATACCTAGCCGCCCACACTCTCTTTAGTTTTCTCTCTAGGAATTCTCTTCTCAATTGTTGAGACTTGCCCACACAAACACTAGGTTGTTTTAGAGAAAGACTTGGAAGACTGTGGTCTTGTTTCAAAGCAGTTTGAATTCCTTGCAATACCTAACATTCAACAAGGACAAAAGGTTAGGGAATCCAAAGAGTATAGTCATTGTTCCACTACATATCTCGTAAGTACTCTAATGGTTTTGTTATTGTATTTACGTATCTTTGTAATATTCATATGCTTGTATGATTTTATGATTTCTACTATGTATATTGTTTAGAATATATATTTATAGAGAGCATGCATATAGATTTATATAAATATGATGCTACAGTATACTGATTTTAGGAAGTTATTTAAAAGTTGCAAAGTTGATAATAGAAACATGATAAGAAGGTTTCGACATATGGCCTTATTATTCTTTAGTTTGTTTTAATTATTTTTTTCTTCTTATTGACGCTTGCGAGCTTAGAAATATGCTAGGTTGTTTTAAGATTTTGAAATGGGTATAAGTTTCTTTTAAAATGATAATTTGGTTTTATTATATAGAGGGTTTAGATTCTTGATGCTTGAGCTAGTTTTGTTTCTTGGAATACATGAAATAGTAGAAACATGCTAAGTGATGATTTAAACATGATTATATTTATATGTGTATTTTTAAATAAATGTGTTTGCTGAAATTTTCTTATTTTTATTGTGATAATTAATCAATGATTTTAAAAATACATAAGCTATGCCTCAAAAATGATATTTTAGAACTTATATAAACAAAAGACATTTTATTTCACATTTTAATGGGATTTTTATTTAATTAAACACATGCAGTTTTTTTATATATATTTTGTGAAAGAAAATATGTTTTAGTCCAATTATGTGGATTTAAACAAATAAAAATGCTTGCTGAAATTTTTGAGTTATTAAAAGGAATTGTCTTTTAAATACAATAAATATGGTATATGCTCATATAAATTAAGCCCTAGATTATATACATGAAAATGTGATTTTCTATACTTTAAAATATAAGATATTTTAATTAAAATAATGCAGTTTTTATTTGTAAAATAATTAATTATGTAACATCATTTTTTTATGAGACTAAATATTGTATTTGAGTAAAAGGATGAAATAAAGAAACTTTTTCGACTAAATTAATTTCATGATATTTATGAAAATGTGGTAACCTTGAGACATTATTATTTTAACAAAGTTAAATATGTATTTTTTATTCATTCGTTGGGTTAAGGGAGTGAGTACCAAAATTGTTTTATCTTAAATAAATTATTTAGTAATAATTAATTTCATTAAATTATTTTTTGGTGAGAAAAGAAATAGAAAATGGTACTATACTTTTGTGATTATTTAAGAATAACAAATAAGATTAATATTTGGGAAATGACAACTAAAATAAAATAATTATTTTAGTTATATTTTGAGTACGATTATAATATATCCTTGCGATATAAATCATGTTCATAAAATATTTTCGTTTAATAAAATCTTACGCGATTTTGAAGAATTTAAGGGACTAAAATCTTTCAAGTTCTACACACGTTTTAAAAACCTTTCCCACGTACGCATGTCGCATGCAAGTTTAGTTTTACGTTCAAAATACATCTTTTAATTTAGTAAATGTTTGATGTTTGGCATTCACTATGATTTCAATAGTAAGGTTGAGAGTTATTCTTCTATGATTTTGTGATGTAACCTATGCCACATGTGTATGGCCCATGCACACGTGGGGCATGTTTGTTAGACATGCGTAATCTTACTTGATATTGAGACGAATGTTTGAGTTGTGATTATAGGGTCATTGTGAAGCATCCGGTTATTTAAATTGCTTGAACTTGAGGTATGGAAGTTAGCTAGAATTTCTATGAATTATGTTATGAGATGAATGAACTATTATGTTATGAGAATAACTGCTTGTATATATGCTTGTATGTTGTATGAAAAGTAGTAGGTTGTTAGCATGCTGAACACGACACAACAAAGGAGTTACTAAGGATATCACGTAACTCAAGGCGGACGCGCTGAGGTTATTCGAGGAGCAGAGTTCCTGTTTACCTCATAGAAGAGGATTTACTGGTTTATGCTTTACTGGTTGCCTCCTAGAACTTGCTTGCTTTATTTGTTATGATGATATATATTCAGATAAAATGCATGGTTATGATATGAGTATGATCTGATAAGTAAGGATGCACATTTTTCCCATGGGGATGGGGCCACGTGGAGACCAGCCCCTAATTGGGCAGGGAACTCCCGTCTAAATGGAGAATGAGGTGAAATATCAGGACGTACAAGGTCTTTAGATTCTTGTTCACTATTTCGACCTGGCCATTTGCTTGTGGATGGGCTACCGAGGAAAAACTTTTGATTATCCCATTCTTTTCGTAAAACTGTGTAAACAGTTTGCTATCGAACTGGATTCTGTTGTCTGATACTATTTTCCTTGGTACCCCGTATCTGCAAATTATATTCTTCACCACGAAGTCTAAAACTTTCTTCGAGGTGATAGTGGCCAGAGGTTCGGCCTCGGTCCACTTCGTGAAGTAATCAACAACAACTACTACATATTTTACTCCCTCTTTTCCTATTTGTAGGGATCCTATGAGGTCGATTCCCCATACCGTGAATGGCCACGGAGAGCTCATCATGGTGAGCTTAGTTGGAGGAGCTCGCAGGACTGAAGCAAACTGCTGACACTTGTCACAACGCTTGACGTATTTGAACGATTATGCTTTAACCGTAGGCCAGAAGTATCCTTGTCTAATCACCTTTTTTGATAGACTATGCCCCCTAGTGTGGTCTCCACAAAATCCGTCATGGATTTCTTCTAAAACATTTATGGCTTCGGGTGGAGTTACACACCTTAGCAATGGCATAGAATACCCTTTTCTATATAGTTTCCCTTCCAAGATAATGTACCTTGGTATCTTGTACATAATTTTCCTAGCCTCATTCCGGTCTACTGGGAGGCTCTTGGTTTTGAGGTAGTCAATTATGGGGGTCATCCAGGTAGGCTGCGAGTCAAGCATGTTGATGTCTTCTTCTTCAGGCTCGACTATGTTTGGGACCGATAGAAATTCTACTAGCACCACATTGAGTGCATCAGCTTCCTTGGTTATGGCGAGCCTAACTAAAGCATTTGCATTCGAGTTTTGCTTTTGCGGAACTTGTTCAATGGTATAGAACTCAAATTGTTCGAATAATGAATTGACCTTCTCCAAGTAATCTGCCATTTTGATGCCACGAGCCTGATATTCTCCTAAGACCTGGTTAACAACCAATTGGGAATCACTATAGTAGTGGATGGCTTTTGATTTAAGCTCAGAGGCTATCCGAAGTCCCGCTAATAGTGCTTCGTATACAGCCTCGTTATTTGATGCCTCGAAGCCAAATTGTAAGGCTAAGTGAAAATGATTTCCAATCAGAGTGATTAAGATAATTCCTGCCCCCGATCCGTTCTCATTTGAAGACCCATCGATGTAAAGTCTCCACAGCTCGTGGGATGAGGTTATGACTTCCTCGTTGGTGATTACCGTACAGTCAACTATGAAATCTACTAAGGCTTGTCCTTTGATCGTCTTTCTCAGGTGATATGTGATCTCGAATTTTCCGAGTTCGATCGCCCATTTTAACAGTCTCCCAGACGCCTCAAGTTTCGACAACTCCTATCTTAATGGTTGATCAATCAATACTTGTATGTGATGTTCCTGGAGTAAGGTCGGAGCTTTCGAGATGCATGTATCAAGCACAATGATAGCTTTTTCATTAATGGATATCTCGACTCTGCCCCTAGTAACCTTTTACTAACATAGTAAAAAGATTTTTGTACTTTCTTATCCTCTCGAACAAGTACTGTGCTGATTGCATGCTTGGTTGTAGCGAGGTATAAGTACAATAATTCCCCTGCGATTGATTTGGATAAGATTTTTGGTTCGGCGAGGTGCTTTTTAAGGGCTTGAAAAGCAGCTCACACTCGCCTGACCATTCAAATTTCTTGCCCCCTCTCAAAAGATTAAAGAATGAAAGGCATTTGTTTGTAGTTTCGATATGAACCTACTTAAGGCTGCCATTTGTCCAGTCAAACTCTAGACATCTTTATGTTTTTGAGGTGAGGGCATATCAATTAATGCCTTAATCTTATTCAGTTTGCCTCTATGCCCCGAGAATTTAGTGTGAATCCGAGAAGCTTTCCCGAGGATACTCTGAATGAACATTTTTGTGGGTTAAGTCTCATGTTGTATTTTCAGAGTATAACAAAGCCATCTAAGATTTTTGGTTCGGCGAGGTGCTTTTTAAGGGCTTGAAAAGCAGCTCACACTCGCCTGACCATTCAAATTTCTTGCCCCCTCTCAAAAGATTAAAGAATGAAAGGCATTTGTTTGTAGTTTCGATATGAACCTACTTAAGGCTGCCATTTGTCCAGTCAAACTCTAGACATCTTTATTTTTTTGAGGTGAGGGCATATCAATTAATGCCTTGATCTTATTCAGTTTGCCTCTATGCCCCGAGCATTTAGTGTGAATCCGAGAAGCTTTCCCGAGGATACTCTGAATGAACATTTTTGTGGGTTAAGTCTCATGTTGTATTTTCAGAGTATAACAAAGCCTTCTACGAGATCATCAACATGGTTTCATTTATGCTTGGACTTGACCATCATGTCATATACATAAACCTCCATGTTGTTCCCTATTTTCTCAAAAAACATCATATTTACCATTATTTGATTCATGGCCCCGACGTTCTTGAGCCCGAAAGGCATCACATTGTAGCAGTACAAACCCTTATTGATCATAAAATTCATATGTTCCTGATCAGGTGCATGCATGTCTATCTGGTTATATCCAGAATGTGCATCCATGAATGACATGATGCCATGACCTGCAGTAGCATCTACATGTTAATCAATTCGAGGTAGGGGAAAGCAATCCTTTGGACATGTGTTGAGGTCCGAATAATCAATGCACGTTTGCCACTTGGCATTGGGCTTCGAAACTAACACGGGAATGGCTATCCAATAGGGATAGAAAGCATCTCAGATAAATCGATTTGCATTCAGCCTTTCAACCTCCTCTTTCAAGGCTTTCTTCCTTTCATTGTCCAGGAGCCTCTTTTTTTGTTGTTTTGGTGGGAATCCTTTGTCTATGTTGAGCTCATGGATTATAATGTTTGGGTTGATCCCAATCATGTCTGAATGCGACTACGCGAACACATCTTGATTTTCCCTTAGGAAGCGGATTAATTTCTATCTCACATCCTTTGGAAGGCTCTTTCCTATCTTTACCACCCTAGTGGTATCCTTTTCATCGAGCTCTACGTCCTCGAGTTCTTCGATTGGTCCGAGATCGGCCTTATCCTGGGGTTGATGTAACGCCCTGGCTACCCCAGAACAGTTACGGTGAACGGTGGACCAGAAATTTGACTCACTACTTGAGTCCTTTGGTCAAAAACGTGCTCTAAGTGTAATTAACAGGTTAAGGTATAAAAACCAATAAAAAGGAAATGGAGATTTTTATTACAAACTGCTCTGCAGAGCTAAACAAAACATCTACAAGTGGTTCTCAGTACAAAATGGTCATTACTGTTTTAAATTTACAATCCCGCCGACCTAAGCGGCAAAAATAGGGTAAACCCCCTAGTTCCTCTGAGAACGCCTTGGCCGTGGTGGTCAAGCGGCCGCATATGTACACATCACCACATCAGCTCTCCACTCAAGGCTAGGTGAGCTTTTCTTTCCCTTTACCTGCACCACATAGCACCCATGAGCCAAAGCCCAGCAAGAAAACATAATACTTTTCATAAACATTATCAAATGATTATCATTATAATCATACCAAGCATAAAGCTTTCAAGCAAATGAGTGATCATCACATGATTCAAGAGGGAGAGTGGCTGCTAGGTAAGCCACTAGCCTCCAAGTGCTTATTTCATTCATCGACCCTCGAGGTCGGTCAGGCATTAATGCTCTTTGAGCCATTCAATGCTAATGGTCGATTAGATCTAATCTCCGTTGGCTTGCGTGAACCACGCTAAGACCGTTCTGGCTAATAAGTCAGCGCTAAGTGACCAGTGTCTAGTATCACTGCTGAACTTGACTAATCAGTCACAGCTAATACCAACACCTTTGCCAATTCTGACCAACAAGTCAGTGCAACGTGACCAGTGCCCAGTACCACTGCCGAACCTGACTAGTCAGTCACAGCTTCACAGTTGATACTAGCACCTTTGCCAAACCTAACTAATTAGTCAGTGCTATGCACAAGTGAACAACATATGCTAAGCATTCTATGTTCAATCCATGTCCATATTACACAATCAACATGCCTTACAAATATCCATGCATGTCACACTTGGGGTGCAGTTTTCTTACCTCGGGTCCGAGCTAGAACGAATAAAAGAGTGACCCTGAGAACGATCGACCTTTTGGTCCTTTAGCGGTTACCTGGTCATAACCAAATTATGGGATTCCATCAATAAAATGAATAATAAAAGGTTCCCAAACCAAAACCTAACCTCCGGGACATCAAACACTACTCAACCGGGTAGTAGGTTCAACCCCGAGGCCTTAGGTTTGAATCCCCATGCTTAAAAACACTTTTCTGGCCAAAATGCCCTGTTGGGCCGTGGGCCTCCCCAGCTGCGCCGCGGCGCACCTCCAAACAGAGGTGGTTACCCTCCTGATAGGCACCTTGGGCCGCGGCTCACCTATGCCAGGCCGCGGCTGAATAAGCAAAAATGCCTAGAATTCAGCACGCACCAGCAAGCATCCTCCTGCGTTTTTCCTTAGAACCAGCCCTTCAAACCAACTCAAAACCTCTTCCATACACCTATTTAAACCTCCAAATATCACCCATAAATCTCCCCCATCATAACCCAAGTAAAACACCACAAAAACTCCCCTTGATTCCCACTTTTCACACCAAAATCTAGAGCTGAAATCTTAAAACGAAAACAGAGCATAACCAGAAAATCAATAGATAAAACTCACCTCAAACCTGGAATTGAACCCTCTCCAATGGCTTAACTAAGTCTAAAACCTCAGCCCCTTGATCTCCTAGCTTGATTCCACCCTTTGAGCTCAAAACACCAAAGAAGGAAAGAGGGAAATGGATGCACGGGAAGGAGAAAGTTCACTCTTTGTTTTTGCTCTGTTTTGTACGGTTTCTACAGCCATCTAAACCATATATATCCAAGCCAAAAGACTAAAATACCCCTAGGTCTTTTAAAGCTTCTAAAACCACTTCAAGGGTAATTTTGGCACTTTCCACCTACACCGTTAATCATAATTAACGCTTCCCAATTCCCGCTAATCTCAATATTCTCAAACACCAATATTTCACATCCCGTTACCCTTTAATGCCCGGTAACACTCTAATCATTAAAACACCCCGAGACTCACCCCGAGCCCCGAGCTTAAGCCTGCTATGACCAAACCGATAATTAACATCCCTTGATCGTCTCATATCAAATGGCTCGAACAAACCCACATCATAATGTGGTCTCAAAATATATCACCAGCATGCGAACAAATAATCAATTTACCCTCAACGGGCCAAATTACCATCACACCCCTGTAAATAGAAATATGGACTCTCATGCATGCATTACACATCATATCATAATATAATCCACATATACATGCATTTTAACAATTAATAACATAATTAAGCAAGTATGGCCCTCCCGACCTACTATTCACGCTGTTAAACACAACGGAGAATTCGGGGCATTATAGTTGATCTCTTCTTTGACTTCCTAGACTATCTCGCTTATTTCTCGGATGATCACAAGAGCCTGTTCACTTGTTTGGCCCTTCCCCCTCATTGAGATGCTGTAGGCATTCTTAGGCAGCCAGTTGGTATCCTGTCAGCGTCCCAATGCCACTAGGTGTTGGGAATTTGATGGCCAAGTGCCTCACAGACGAAACTGCTCCCAGCCCAATCAAGGCTGGTCTCCCGAGTAATACATTGTAGGTCGAAGGGGTGTCCACCATATTGAACTCCATTATCTTGGTTACCGTTACTAGATAGTCTCCCAAGGTCACTGGGAGCTCGATAGATCCCGTGCTGGCTATTCCTTCTCCTGAAAATTCATACAATGTCGCTGCACATGATTTTAGGTCTTGAACAGAGAGTCCCATCTTTTCCAAGGTGGCCTTATAGAGGATGTTAACCGAGCTCTTGTTATCTATCAAGACTCGATGCACTCTTTTATTGGCGATCTGGAATATAATGACCAAAGGGTCATTATGGGGGAACTGGACGTGCGAGGCATCTTCTTCAGTGAATGTATGGGTTGGGACTCAACCCTTCGTTGTTTCGGAGCTCGGGGTTCCGGTTCATAGGGAGACCCATCCCCCATCCTGAACTCGTTGACATATCTTTTCTGGGCATTTCTACCCGACCCCGCGATATGCGGTCCCTCGACGATGGTTATTAAATCTTCTCCATTGATCGAGGGAGGTCGGTTATCCTCCCTTGCTGGTGGGGCTGTATTCTGTTGGGCAGCCTGTGTAGGAGCTGCCCTCTACCCAGACAAAGCTTGGGTCGGATTCCTGTTTCTAACATACTGCCCAAAGTATCCTCTTGAGATCAAACCTTCGATCTTGTCCTTTAGTTGTCTGTATTCATCAATGGTATTACCAGTGTACCTATGAAATCTGCAGAATTTATTGGTATCCCTTTTAGATTTCTGATTTCACATTGGATCAGGTCACCTGAAAGGGACCCGGTTCTCGTTTGCGTCAAAAATGTTCTCCTGAGTACCTGTGAGCTCGGTGTAGACTGTGTAAATGGAGAAGTATTTATCTAATTTTTTCTTTTTACCCACATCAGCCACCGAGTTATTCCCTTCATTCTTTTTTCTCTTGGAAGGGCTATCTCCTGAGGCCGCGATGCGGAGGGCATAGCCGAGCTAGAGGGTAAGTTAACATTTGTCATTGTAATTATTATGGGCTGAGAAGTCAGCTTTAATGCCGATCTCGCCTTTTCTACATTGATGAACCTCTAAGCTCGGGTGTTAAACTCGGTTATCTTCCTTACGAGTTTCCTTTGCGTGTCATCTCAAAGGAGACTCCCTGGCAATACTCCAGCTCGTATTGCCATGAGATGACTGTTGTCATCGACATTTTGAGCTCATGCCACTTCCATGTTGAATCTCGCCAGGTAACTTTTTAACAACTCTCCTGGCTACTGTCTCACGTTAGTCAATGCTGAGGCCTCGGGCTTGACACTTTTTACAGCCTGGAATTGCTTCTTAAATTCCTTAGACAGTTGATCCCATGACGATATCGAGTGTCTCCAGAACTTGTCAAACTAGTTTTTCGCTGGTCCAGTGAGTGTGGTCGGAAACAACATGCACCTTAGCTCGTATTCGACGTTGCTGGCTCACATTATTGTGTTAAATTTACTCATGTGGAAATATGGGCCAGACAAACCATCATAGGGTGGCACATGGGGTATCTTAAATCCATAGGGAAATGGAGTATTTGAGATGTAAGGATCAAAAGGCTTGAGCTCCTCTTTGGAGTCGTCGGCCTTGTCCTTACTTTTCTCTTCTTAAAGAAGCCTAAATGCTTTTTCAAGATGGTTCAACCTTTCTTGAACCAAATCCACCAGGGGAGGAGCTTGCATGCGTGGCAGCTGGTTATTGTTCGCATGAACTCCAACTCCCTGTCCCAATATAGGGTTATACTGATTCCCATGTACTAGCTGCAGAGGCTCTCTTTGATTATTTAAATGCATTCGTAAATACAATTTTGATGGGTTAGTCTGCCCCCAGTTCTGATTCAGATGATCTCAAAGATCAGGATAATCATTCTGGTAATTCCCATTATTCCTGGGCTCGGTGTTATATACTCTCACATACCGGCTAAGGTCCAGACTTCCACTTAGGAAGCTGACATTCCTCTCTAGTTGTTGTTGTGTGGCTCGATGATTGCGAGATGGGTTTTCTTGTACTCTAGACCCAGTCGTTTGTGACCTCGACATATGACTTCTAGATGGTTGAGGCGCTCTATGCCCTCGATATGCTTCTTGTGGGGCCTCACGGTCACCCCTTTGCTTAGGTCGAGCCCTATGGCTTCTATCTCGGTTTCGACTTTGAGCACTCTGAGAAGGTCTCTGGAGTGCCCGATCCCTTGCCCGGTTCCCATTGGGAGCTGGTTGGGGTGCCTCTCGAGTTGGAGAGGGATGTCTTATCAGAGAAGGTGGATGCCTTATTGGTGAGGGTGGTGTCCTTCCATTGTTGGGTCTGGAAGGTCCAGAATTGGCTCAGACAGGCTCTGGGTTGTTCTTTACAGGTTCAGGGTTAGCATTCCGAGCTACCGAAGGAGCTTGGCCATTCCCAGTTCCAGCAGGCGCATTTCCTGTAGGACTATTCCTAGTAGTGCTTTGAGTGTTTCCCCCAGGTTAACCGTTGCCAGTATTTATCCTTCTCCTCGGTTGGGCCTGCTGGGCCCTTTGCTCAGCAATTTTGGCAGCCGTACTCCCCCGGGGCCATCCTCTGGTTCTTCACGGCAGTACTTGTACTTCGACAGCTTGCCTAGCAAACTCTTCATTTCACCGTGTAGCTTCGGCTAGCTGCTCACGCAATCTGTGGTTCTCCAATTCCATGATTGGTACATACCATTTCAGATTATAATATAAATCTTCATCAAGCCTAGGGGTCTGAACAGGCTGCCCCCTAGAGGCTGATGATGCACTCCCCTCATCGAGGCTCTGATCTACCATGGGTTGCTTCCCGGGCCTCCGTGGGTGGTTCTCAACTTGAGGAGTACACTCCTCGAGGATTTAGGGCAATGGTCGCCCACCAGTTCCAGGGATGTTCAAGGCGACCATTGATGATGTGTAGGAGGTTTTGATTAAACAATACAACGATTTAAGTAATGATCTGAACGAAAGCACCAAATTGTTGGCATCTTTTTTTGTCAACTTAATTATGAAGAGCACTAAACAAGAATGTAGAAAAAATAGAAGGATTCGAAGGTTTTTTTACGTGGTTTAGCAGTTAAAATCTGCCTAGTCCATGAGTCACTATTATTATCAATACTCTCTCAAAGCTTTGAATGAAAACAATTTGGCAGATTTTTCTCCAATAGAACCTGTGCATCAATACAAATGAATTAGACCAGGTTTTGTAGACTTGGTTGTAGGAATATCTTCCCCTAATTTAGGGAAGTTCCAATCAAGCATTTAAATTTGAAATAAACACATTAAATGTGTTAATTACATAATATCACATGACAATAGGGATTTAATATATGGTGATAACGAATTCCTACGAAATAGGAATTTCCTAACAGCCTTTAT
This sequence comes from Humulus lupulus, assembly GCF_963169125.1. Lineage (NCBI taxonomy): Eukaryota > Viridiplantae > Streptophyta > Magnoliopsida > Rosales > Cannabaceae > Humulus > Humulus lupulus. The sequence goes on from NC_084793.1 coordinate 264,993,681, forward strand.
GTGTGCCCAACGCGTCATTGAGCTCGATCATTATATTGATGCGCTTTCGAGACTAGCCAAGCTTCGCGCTCATCATTCCAGTTGTAACCTCCCCCTAATCCAGTAATTTGGTCGAGTACGTTCCTCGGAGAAGGTTGGTGTCTTCGAGCCTACAGCTCAGGCTTGAATGCTGCGACTCCTACTCCAACGCTAGTAACAAATCTGGAATTGTTCGTCAAAGTATACAAGTGTATTGCTAACACTTATTAGTAACACTTACTCTTTTCGAGCCTATTCATTTACTCTCGAAATTCAGGTGTAACACACTTAAACGAAATATCTTTCATAAAACTCATAAAATGCGTAAGAAAAACGAGAATCCCTGACCCCTAAGGTCAAAGTATCCTAAACATGTACTCCCTACCACCACAACGGTAACATCCTCCTAATCCAGGACCGTTACTGTAATGCCCCGAAATCCCTAATGCGGTTTAATGGCTGGATTAGTAGGCCGGGAGGGCCATACTTGTTTTATTATGCCATTAAATGATTATATGCATGTTTATGTGAATTATATTATAATATGATGTTAAATGCATGCATGTGGGTCCACATTTCATTACAGGGGTGTTTTGGTAATTTGGCCCGTTGAGGGCGTAATTGTATATTTGTATGCATGTCGGTAACCTATTGTTGAGACCACATTATAATGTGGATTTGTTCGAGCTATTCGGCATGAGACGATCTTTGAATATAAATTAGCGGTTTAGTCATAACGGGATAAAGTTCGAGGCTCGGGGTGAGTCTCGGGATGTTTTAATGATTAGAACGTTGCCGGGAATAAAAGGGTAACAAGATATGAATTATTGTTATTTGAGAATAGCGAGAATTGGAGGGTGTTAATTATGATTAACGAAATAGGCTGGAAATGACGATTTTACCCTTGGGGAGACTTTAGAAGCTTTTAAATGACCTAGGGGCATTAAGTTCATTTGGCATGGATATATATATATATGACTTTATTGGCTGTAGAAACCTATAGAAAGAACATAACAAAATAGAGCTTCACCTTATTCCTCACGTTCATCATTTTCTCTCTTTTCTTTGAAAATTTTGAAGCCAAATTGTGGAATTAAGCTAGGAAACTAAAGGTTTGAGCTTAGGAACTTGACTCATTCATTGAAAGGGATTCAAAACCAGTTTGAGGTAAGATTTTATCTATGAATTTCAAGAATTTCTCTATTTTTCTTATAGTTTTCAGCGTATGGATTTTGATATGGATAGTTGGAATCAATGGGAGTTTTTGAGTTTGGATGCTTGGGTTTTTATGAGGGTATGATGTAGATGAAGTTTAGGGTTTAAATTGGATGTTTGGGGGAAGTTTTGGAGTGGTTTGAAATCTTGGTTTCAAGGAGAATCGCAAGGAGGGAAAAACAGGAATGTTGCTGGTCTGAAGCTGGCTCCCCAGCGCTAGGCAGGGCTGAAATTGGCCTTCTTTGGTTTTTGGACAGTGCCCCAGCGCCAATGGGCAATGCCCCAGCACTAGGTCAACTTCAGGGGATGTCATTTTTAGGGCTCGGGATGGTTTTTAAGGCTCGGGGGTTGGATCCTTTACCCCTTTTGAGTAGATTGAGAGTCCCGAGAGTGAGGGATTGATCCCGGGAGTGTGGTTTTAGAATGTGAACCTTTTATTAATTTACTGTATTAATGGATTATAATTGGTTATGATTAGGTAACCGCTAAGGAATCTAAAGGTTGATCGTTCTCAAGGGTCGTTCTTATATTATTTCTCGCTCGAACCTGAGGTAAGAAAACTGCACCCCATATGTGACATGCATGGTTATTCATGAGGCATGTTGAATGTTTAAATGTGGACATGGATTGATTATTGAATGCTTAGCAAATCTTGCCCACCTGTGCATGGTACTGACTGAATAGTCAGAATTGGCAAAGGTGTCAGTATCAACTGTGAAGCTGTGACTCATTAGTCAAGTTCGACAGTGGTACTGGGTACTAGTCACACAGTGCTGACTCATAAGTCAGGAACGACCTTAGCGTGTTCACCGCAGGCCAATAAAGATTAGATCTAATCGACATCTGCATTAAATGACTTAGAAGAGCATTAATGCCGGACCGACCTCAAGTTCGATGAATAATATAAGCGCTTATCTAGCCAAAGGCTAGTTACTTAGAGCTACAGTGACTATTTAGTCACATGGATATGGGTGCTGAGCCCCGTGAGACTTACCCATCAGTCTCTCATCTATTTAAGCTAGTGACTTACTCATCAGTCACTCATCTGTTAAGCTAGAGATTTACCCATCAGTCTCTCATTTGTTTAAGTTAGTGACGTGCTTGTCAGTCACTCAGTATGGTTTACCAGAACCTCAAGTGTTTAACCACTCATCTGATTAAGAGCTATAAGCTCCTTCATGGTTAATGTATCCACAAAGTGATATTCACTCATTTGTTTAGAGCTATAAGCTCTGTATGATTATCATGATCATCATTTGATATTATATGTTTGCATTATTGTGTTTTCTTGCTAAGCCTTGGTTCATGGGTGGTATGTGGTGCAGGTAAAGGGAAAGAAAAGCTCACCCAGCCTTAAGTGGAGAGCTTAGGTGGTGTTGTGTACATATGCAGCCGCTTGACCACCACGGTCAAGGAGTTCTCAGAGGAACTAGGGGTTTACCCTATTTTTGCCGCTTAGGTCGGCGGGTTGTAAATTTAAACAGTAATGACCATTTTGAGTTGTAAATAACTTGTAAACGTTTTGATGGGCCCATGAACAGTTTTATGTTTTAAATAAAATATATCCTTTCCTTTTGATTGATTTTCCACCTTAACCTATTAATAACACCTAGAAGCACGTTTTTAACCAAAGAACTCGGGTAGCGAGTTAAATTCACAGTTCAACGTTCACCGTAACTGTCCTGGGGTAACCAGGGCGTTACATTTACACTGTGTACTTTAAATAGTGTCAGACTTGCTAATCAAGTCCCTTGGTTATAAAAGTGTAACTAAGGTTAATGACAAGGGTTAGGGTTAAAATTTTGGTCAAAAGGAAACGTTAACTTTTCATTTAAAAGTTTAGTATATACATGAGATTCAAAAATAGTATAAACATGTGTTTAAAAGGTTAATACAGTTCAAAAGTTACAACCAGCCGGCCTAAGCAGCAAAATAGGGTTTGACCCCTAGTTCCTTTGAGAAACCCTTGGTCGTGGTGGTTGAGCAGCCACATATGTACACGTCGACTAGCCCTCAGCGCGCTATTGCCGCCCTTGACTTTTAAGTCAATGCTTTCCAAGCAGATAATGCAAACAAGCATATATCATTTAACAATTATCCGGATACAGAGCAGTCAAGCATGCTTAATCAACGATCACAGGAATAATCATAATCATGTTCATTCTTAGGGCCCCAAGCCTTATTCATAATTATATTTAACAATCGGGCCAAGCCCTAATCACATATATCACGTATTGGGTGCAGTTTTATTGGGTGCAGTTTTCTTACCTCAGGTTCAAGTGCAACGTATATAAGAACGACCCTCGAGCACGGTCCCGGTTCCGAGCCCCTAGTGGTAACCTAGTCACAACCATAATATGAAATCTCATCAATAACGAGCAAATAAAGGCTTCCAGACCGAGTCCTAGCCTCCGGAATGTCAAATTTTACTAAATCGGGTAGTAGAATCGATCCCAAGCCCCTAAGTCTGAGTTCCCGCAGTCAAGGCCTTCTTCGGGCTCGAAAGCCCTTCAAGCATCGCGGTCCAAGGCACTAGAGTTGTGGCCCACCCCTAGGCAGAGAGCCCAAGGGCTCTCCTCTAGAACACACGCGTCGCGACTCTCCTTGCAAGTACCGCAACTCAAATGGAGGTTCAACAACTCATTCTCACTTTCGTTCATGAGAGCTGTGACGCCCAAAGAACAGGGCTGCTGCTCGACATGAAAACCCAGTTTTTCCCTCATTTTCTTCAAGCCAAAACTCACCAAAAACCCAACCAAACATAGAAAAATCCCAAAAACAAGGTTCCCATTCAACTCAGAACTTCATAAGCCTCAAAACCATCCCAAAAAACAAACTTAAAACTCCCCACAAAACCAAATTTAGATTTGAGTTTTCAAAACTCTAAAACTCAACTAAAACCAGATAAAACATATAGAATTGAGGCTAGAAATTGATACCTCTACTGCCAAAACAATGTTAAGCCTTTCCCCAAGTAATCCCGAACTTAAGCTAGCTTCGTTTCCCCTTAGATCGCAAGAAATTTCAAAGAATTGAGAGAGAGAGTACACGAGTGAGAGAATGTTTGAGAGAGTTTGGTGTTGTATTTTCTGTGTTTTTCCATTTGTGTGTAGGTTACTTAGAGTTCAAGTAGCTCTAAGCAAATCCCGAAGCTCGAGGTACCAAAAACATCCCCGATGGTAAAATGGTCAAAATTCCCCCCTAATCTCACTAACTCTGAATATATCCTCAAATATTTATTCCCATTACCCGATATCCTAGTAATGTAGGGGTGAACATTTGACCTGCAAACCCGCAAACCCGCTCAACCCGCAACTCTAAAACCCATTTTTTTTGGCAAAACCCGTCAGATTCAGGTTAAATCCGGCCCGAACCCAACAGGAGTCAGGTCGGGTTCGGGTTTTGCAATTTACTTTTCACGGGTTCAGGTTCAAACATGAAACCCGAACCCAATTTAAGAATTGAATTTTAAAATTTGTTTTTGGTTTTCAAAGAAAAGAACCCTAAGAGTCTCTAACCCCCTGACCCTTTCTCTCTCTCGGCTTGCCTACCCACCTAGCCCTCTGCGCCGAACTTCCGCAGCTGAAGCCCACCGGCCACCACACACACAACCCTCCACTGTAATGCCCCGAATTTCCTAATAAGGTTTAGGACCTTGATTAGGAGGCCGGGAGGGTCATAATTGATTTATTATGTTATTTAGTGATCATATGCATGTTTATGTGAATTATATTATTATATGATGATAAATGCATGCATATGGGTGTATTTTAATTATAAGGGCATTTTGGTAATTTGGCCCGTTGAGGGCATGATTGTGTATTTTTGTGCATGTGGGTGAGTTATGATTGGTACCACATTATATGTGGATTTGTTCGAGCCTTTCGGCATGAGACGATCATGAAATGCAAGTGTTCGGTCTGGTCATAACGGGTTTAAGTTCGGGGCTCGGGGTGAGTCTCGGGGTGAGTTTAATGATTAGAACATTACCGGGAACTAAAGGGTAATGGGATTTGGATTATTGGACTGTGAGAATATTGAGAATAGCGGGAATTGGAGGGTGTTAATTATGATTAACGAAATAGGTGCGGAAGGACGGTTTTTCCCTTGGTGGTTGTTAAGGTTTTACTTTAGACTTAAGGGCATTTAGGTCTTTCCACCCTTAGAAGTTTATATCAGCCATTAAGGCTGTAGAAGTGTAACAAAAAAAATCCTATTTTCCCTTCTCTCCCGATAGGTTTTCTCCCTCATTTCTCTCTGAATTTTTAAGCTCCTTTTTGAGGAATCAAGCCAAGGAACCAAGCTGGGATAAGCTAGGGTTATGCTCCACCATTGAAGAGGGTGTGTTGCTGAGATTGAGGTGAGTTTTTAGCCATTAGAACTCTTGCTTTTGCTCTGTTTTCCAAGTTAAGTTCCAGCTGGTTTTTGGGTTGGAAAGTGGGGAATTGATTGGAGTTTTGGCTAGGGTTCTTGGGGTTGTGGTGCCTAGGACATGTGGAGGTGGTATTTAGGTTCATTTGGGACTTAATTTGATGTTTGGAAGCTTTTGGTTTGGGTTAGAAATGGTGGAATCAAAGGAGGAGTTTTCTGGGCTGATGCTGGCTGAAGGTAGCGCTACAGCGCCGAGTATAGGGCGCTACAGTGCTACCTGTAGAGGAGGCTAGGGCGGTTTGGTTCTGTCTTAAGCGCTGGGGCGCTAGGAGGGCAGCGCTGTAGCGCTACTCTATTTCTTCAGAACCCTGTTTTGAGTGTTTTTAAGGGTTTTTGGCTCGGGGTTTCATTCCTTAAGGCCCGGGATCGAATCTACTCACCGTGTGGGCATGTTTCGAGGTCCCGAGAGTGGAGTTTAGGTTAAGACCCTATCTTTGATGATTTTCATTAATCAGATATTGTATTTGGTTATGACTAGGTGACCGCTAAAGGATTAAGGATCGATCGTTCTCAAGGGTCGTTCTTGTTCTAATTCTCGCTCGAACCGGAGGTAAGAAAACTGCACCCTATGTATACGTGACATGCATGGTTATTCTTGATGCATGTTGGATGTTTAAATATAATGCACAAGAAACATGTGATTAGGATATGCTTTGTATACTGAGTATGATATTGTTTAGAGCTTGAGCCTCTGTGTTTATGCATGATCCTAATTGTGCTAGTATTTGTTAAGTAAGCATGTTGAATGCCTTGTATTCGGATATTGGATATGTGATATATGTTTGGTGGCATTGCTTACTTGTATATTGCACTGACTAGTCAGGGACACTGACCTAAGAGTCAGAAACGGCATACGCGTCCTGAATGCGGGGTCGAATGAAGATTAGATCTAATCGATATCAGCATTGAATGACTCATATGGGGTATTAATGCTGGGCCGACCCTAAGGTCGATGAAATTTATAAGCGCTTGGCTAGTCTAGGACTAGTTACTCAGAGCCAAGGCCTAAGGCCTAGGTGACTGCTTGTCACATGGCTAGGGAACAGTGTTCCATAGTTATGACTCTAGAGTCATGAGGAAGGTTATGTTGGTGACTAATCATCATGCACCTATCATGTTTAAGCTAGTGAAAGGATCACTTATCTATAAAGGGAACGGATCCCACCTTAGTGACTTGTACCACTGTCACTTTTCTATTCAGGGCTATTAGCCCGGTATGGTTACCAGAACCACCAGTGTTAAATCACTTATCTGATTGAGATTGACTTGATAGTCATCCACTCAGGAGGGCAGGATTTCTTATCCTGGATACCCATCGTTATGTGGATTTGGTTGCCTGTTTGATTAGGGCTATATCTGATAGGCGTGTGCCTTATGATTTGATGACATGTTATTATTGTTCATGAGCATATTAAGTTTTCTTGCTGGGCTTCGGCTCACGGGTGCTATGTGGTGCAAGTAAAGGCAAAAGAAAGCCGGACCATCCTTGAGTTGGAGAGCTTAGGTGACGATGTGTACATATGCGGCTGCTCGACTGCCACGACCGATGGTTGAAAGAGGAACTAGGGTTGGACCCTGTTTTGCCGCTTAGATCGGCCTGTTGTAAATATTTTCTTGTAATAGACTCTGAAATTATATTTTTGGGATCCCAATGTATACAGTAAACGTTCTAAAGAAATGTTACATCTTAACCAAAATTTTTAATCCCTAAACCGCTAATCATACTTAGTTACACGATTTTGGCCAAATGACTCGATTAGCGAGTTTAACACTGTTTATAAGACACACCGTAATGGTCCCTGGAGTTTGGGGCATTACATCCGCCGCCCAAGCCTAGTCCTCCACTCCGCAGCTCCACCTGCTGCCTGGCTCTTCGTCGGTGTCAGTCCGCACCACACACACGACCAAGGCCCTTTGCTCATCAGCAAACCAATAAGCTTTGCCAACCTCACTGACAGCCACGAGCCAAGCCACCGAGTCCCAACTGACCTCGACCTCGACCCTTCTCGGTTCTCAGGCTCAGCAGTCTCCTCTCTCCTCCGGTTAGTGTTTTCCTTTTCACTTTTTTTTATTAATATATATTATATAATATATAAATTATTTCTATATATATATAATAGATAAATAGAATATACAAATAGATGTATATATTTATAAATTATTAGTGCTCAAATTTAAAACAGTTGACCCTTATTTTCTTTCTGAATTATGCTCAACTCATAGCTATATTCTATTAATCAATTGATACCACCTACTTGTAATTGTATTTTGTATATTGCACTAGTTACTAAGTACAAACATACAAAATTTTCAATATTTTAAAATAATTGTTAGAAAAACTAAGGAAAGTTCATGGGAAGATAGTTGCTAATCACTCATAGTACATAATGTTCTGTTGTGTGTCCTAGGTCTATATATATTTATATTTTTATATAATTGAGAAAATATAGAAAGCATAACCGACCCCCACATGTAAAAATTCTAATCTCAATCATTATCACTTGAAAACAATACTCAATATCACACCATCCATTGAGCTGCTCTGTTATATATATATATATAATAAATATATAGGCTTGTCTGAATGTGTGCTCCTTGTTGTAGTGGATATTAGGTTTGTGTGTGCTGCTCTGTTGTAGTTGATTATAGGCTTGTGTGCTACTCTGTTGTAGTGGATTATAGGCTTGTGTGCTATTCTGTTGATTAGTTTTTTTCTTAAATATGATGTATTAGGTAATGGTTATTGATGAGGTAGATGAAACTCTTCCCCCGATAGATGATCAAGATCAACAACCTCTCACTCATACTGAAAACCCTACTCCTCCTACTCCTAATGAAAAAGGTAGAAAAACTAGGGCTAGAAAGAGGGTTAGACCTCCCATCCCTAGTGCTAGTACTGGGAAAACAAAGGGAAAATGGTCATATGTTTGGGATCATTTTACTAAGGAAGATCCTTCTCCACCCTTGACAGATCCTAACGAAGAGTCTCCTCCCCCCAAGTGTATATGTAATTATTGTGGGTTTGACTTCTTGTGTGACACTAGAAAACATGGGACTAGTCATTTGTGGAACCATTTTAAGAAAGTATGCGAGCTAAGCCCGTTTAAGATTGATGAGAAGAAACAAAAGAATTTAAGCTTTCAGCATGTAAAGGGAGGGAAAGAGGGGGAAACAAGCTTAGTAGCGGTAGCTTATAACAAAGAAGCTTGTAGGGTAGCCATTTAGACATGTCGAGGGTGAATGGTTCAAAAGATTTGTCAAAACACTCCAACCTTGGTTTGAGATCCCTTCTCGAATGACTGTTGCTAGAGATGTATTGAAGTTATATAAGGAGGAGAAGCTGACATTGAAAAATATTTTGAGCCGTGAGAGGATATCGATTACTACTGATACTTGGACTTCCATTGAAAATTTGAATTACATGGTCATCACTACTCATTGGATTGATAATTCTTGGGAGTATCAGATTAGAATTATCAAAATTTTCCAAGTGGTAGATCATAAAGGGGAAACCATTGGCAATGAGATTGAGTTATGACTTTTAGATCGGGGCATCTCTAAATTGTTTACCATTACGGTAGACAATGCTTCTTCTAATGATGTTGCCATTAGATACTTGAGGCAAATGTTCAAGGAGAAAGAGAAGAGACTAATTTTGGATGGAAAGTTTTTACATATGAGGTGTTGCGCTCATATAGTGAACCTAATTGTCACTGAAGGGTTGCAGGAAAAACATGGGTCAATTGCAGCAATTAGAAATGTTGTGAGGTTCGTTAGGTGTTCTCCTTCTAGGCTAATTTTTTTTAAGGAGCGTGTGATGCAAGAAATGACTGAATGTAAAGGGCTTTTGTGTTTAGATGTCCCAACAAGGTGGAACTCCACATATCTAATGCTAAATTATGCAATGAAATTTCGGAAGGCATTTGACAGGATGCAAATAGATGCTAATTATATGAAATATTTTGATGAGGTTGACAAAGATGGAAAACCAAAGGAGGGACCCCCCCACCGATGTTGATTGGGATAATGCTCTAGTGTTTTTGAGGTTTTTGGAGACTTTTTATGAAATAACATTAAAGTGTAGTGGGTCTACTTATGTTACTGCTAATAAGTACTTCATTGAGATCACAATATGCAACAAGAGCTGTATGACTTAGCAGTTGACGATGATGAAAATGAGTTATTGAGGACAATGGAAATGAGCATGAAACTAAAGTATGACAAGTATTGGGGAAGCTTGGTAATTGCAATGAGGCACTTCTAATTGCCTTGGTCCTTGACCCAAGATACAAGCTTGACTATCTCAGTTATTGCTTTAGTGCTACCTATGATGAGATGACGTGTAAAGAGATGGTGAAAAGGGTAGAGAAGACAAAATGGGCAATGTTTGATCAATATAATGAGACAACATCAAGTCTTCATCCATCGACATCTATGACTTAGCTACAGTCTCAATCTATTGTTAATGCTTCATCCACATTCGTCATGCCTGTTAGTGGTCGACCTAGTGCCAAGAAGTCACGTAATTTTCATGATGAGTTTGTGGCACAGAGATTGGAGAAGGATGATGGAATGATAAAAAATGAGATCGATAAATATTTGGAAGAGGAACCTGAGCGACCAAGTGAGAATTTTAATGTTTTGGGATGGTGGGCTAGTAGTGGGTGCAAGTACAAGATCTTATCACTCATGGCTCGTGATGTGTTAGCTATACCAGTTACCGCCGTTGCTTTTAAGGCGACATTTTCTATAGGAGGTCGAATTTTAGATCCTTGTAGAAGCTCACTAAGCCCAAGGATGGTCGAAGCATTAATTTTTCTCAATAACTGGTGGAGCAGATCAGATCAACCCATCATGGTTCAAGACTATATGGATGAAGAAAAAGCGCTTCAAACATCAGAGTATCTTGAGTTAGGTAGTTTATTACATTTTATTTGGATTTTCATGGTCTAACTTGCAACTTATAAATATTTATTTTAAGTGTGTGAATGTTTTATAATCTAATATTTATCTTTTATATTAATAATATTTGTAGAGATGACCAATGATCCTACAAGTGCTGGGCCAGTTTCATCCTCTGTCAATTTTTAGTATTCAGCCTCATCAACTGCACAACAATCTACGAATTGAAAGAATTGCTTGTAAGAATTTATTCGTGCATGTCTTTACTTAGTATGTTGTTATTTATTATCCTTGATTTCTTTTCTTTAATAATTTTTTTGTTTGAATTTTGAAAGGAAGGAAGGAATGGAAGGAAGGAAAGGACATGGACTTTCTTTGTATTTTGAATTTTGATGAACTTTATGTTTATGGTTGCAGAGACTTATGGGATTTATTATAGTTTTGTAGTTAACTAGTTATGTACTTTAGTTTATGGACTTTATGTTTGTTTATGGTTGTATTTTGAGACTTTTGACATTTTTTATGTTTGTAATTTGTAATTTGGACTTTTGACATTATTATTTTTTTCAAAATTTTTATCAAAACCCAATCTGTAAAAAAAATCAATTTGTAAAAACAAACTTTAAAAATTAAAAAAGTGTAAAAAATAGTATTTTTGGAAAAAAAACATGGTATATTTGCAAAATTGGGCTTTTCGGCCCAAAGCCCAATAGGCCTAGCCCAACCTAAAACCCCACCCGAACAAACCCGACACCCGAAACCCCACCCGAACAAACCCGACACCCAAAACCCGACAAACCTGAAATTTTCAGACCGAATTCGGAACCATTTTTCTCTACCTGAAACCCGAAAATTCGACCCGTTTGCACCCCTACAGTAATGTAATAAATACCTAAAATACCCATTGTCTCACCCCGAGTTAGGTATTTGGTGCTGTTGTGACTCTCCCGCTAACTTACTCCTTAGGATCGCCTCGTGCTGAGTAACCCAAATATATCCACATAATAATTTCGTCTCACACATATATCACATATATGCACATATATTCAAAATATACCCGTAACGAGCCAAATTACGAAAATTTTCCTTCTAATAAGAAACGGGCCCACATACATATTTAATACACCTAAATATGCATATTTCATAATTAAATCACATATATTCAAATAATTATCCATAATTTGCCTTCATGACCCCCTAATCAAGGCCTTAAGCCTTATTAGGTAATTTGAGACGTTACAACAACTCTCCAACTCATTGTTTCACACACTTTGAGATGTGTAGGACACAACCCCCCAAAACCAAAAACATAACAACATGCATAACATGATAACAATAACACAATCATGCTTCACATATGTAATTAACCAACATGTTTGCAATATAACATCAACATATCATAAACATATCCATAAACAAATCATACCACTCTTGCAATAGCTCACTGCCCTTGCGATAACCCACTGCCCTTGTGACAACCGCCCCTTAGCTCTTACCACATACACAGTTACAAGAATACATATTCCTTTAATCTTGCCACATATGTTATATTCATCATAACATACTCATAACATGATATACAAAACATGTATAACACATATTTACCCTGTACGCAAGTGTCCACTCTTCTTACTTCAATTCCAACAGTGATCCACACCCTCAATATGTCCCTTCAAGTAATCTTAGCGAGCCCCATGCCAAACAACATACAAACTTTCATCTTTTATAGACTTGTATCCAAACAAATCATTATGCTAGTACCATTACTATTTCTAGGACCCAAACCACTTTAAAGTGTCATTAAGAAAGTCCTAAAAGTCCCCAAGAAGTCGGGAAGGAAGTCCCCAACGAACCCCACTTGAAACAGCCTCAAAATGAACTTAAAACCCCTAAAAAATATGTCCTTGTAGCTGCCAGGCGCTTTTATTTAGGTGCTAATTAAGCCCTTAATTCAGTGACTTCGGGCGCTGCATTGCTCCTAAATGGTGTCGGGGCGCTAATTCAAAACCCGTCTGTCGACTCAACTTCGAACAACCATAGCTTTCTCAATTTAAATTTGTTTTAGACGATTATTTTTGGGTTTTTCTCGTCTTGAAGGCTATATCATCATACAATTCTTAAGGATAGATCAAATACCAAAAATTCATGAGAAACCCTTAACTCAATAACCCTAACAAATCTTATGAAATTAAACTTCTTCTTTCCTAAGCTATGAACATATATCATAAAACAATACCTTATATCATATCATTAATTCATTCCTAACATGTTTCTAACCTCAAATTTATAATCATAAATATATTAATATACAATTCTAACAATTAATTCACAACATATACCCTTAACACCATTAACATGCATTCAAGCTTAAGAACTTTAATGGAAACTTCTATGAAACTCAAGAATGTACAAGAAATCTTACCCCATGAATTTGACAACCCTTAACCACGAAATTCTTCCTTTAATATCACTCTAAACTCTCAAGATCCAAGCTTGATAGGAGAGTATCTTTTCTTCTTCCTTAGTGTTTCAAAACCCTAACCTTAGTATTTCTTAATCTATTTATTCTATAACCAAATTTCCATCTTATTGCTCATTTAAACCTCCATATTAATTAACTTAAGCCATTTTTAATAATTCTCTCTTAAACTAACAGTTTCAAATTATAGAAATTACAATCTCTATCATAATTTTCATAATTCTACTTTAACCCCAAATATTAGATATTATTGACTAATATGCCCTACTACTTGAAGGAACAACGTGTGATCACTGTCTTCATTCTTTGGATAACCATAGGCATACATAAAAGTTTACTCCTATATTTTAATATCACGAAAACATATCCATATATCAAAAATCAAATAAATCAAAAAAATTTACCCAATCCCCCAAAACCAAGACCAATTTACCAAAATACCCCTCCTTAAGGAAAGCAGCTATTATAACAATATTGTCGTATTTCTCTAATAGTGGAATCTTGGAGAAGAGCTTTTGCCTAATCCATGCACACTTCAACTTGCAAAATTACCTATGCATCTCTATCCACAATGGTGTATCTCAATATTTAATACACGCGACCAACAACAATAGATTAGTTTGTGTATAAATTATAACAAAATTTGCTTCAAGAGGCAGTGGTTGCATCTGTTGGTCATTGCCCATTAAGTTCCACCTAAGACTAATAGTTAATATATTTAATTTTGTGGTGTAATATTATACTGCATAAAATAATATAATAAATGTACAACAATAAAATTTTATAAAGATAAAATTACACAGGGTTCTATAGTTGGCGCCAACTACAATCCATTTGGATTGTGGTCCACGCCTAAGGCTAGTGAGGACTAGGTTTAGCTCTTTGCGAGTCTTCTCTTTTAGTTGTTCTATAAATAGAACATAACACTATTATATATATACATATTGAAAGAGATAGACACATAGCCTAGTGATAAGTAAAATTTTGGACATATATTTTTAGTTTCCTTAAGCTTAGATATTGTTAGTTTTGATTATTTATAATGATATTAGTTTTGATTTTGGTGTATTGTGATTTTTAGGCTATAAAAAAAATTTATGTGTTAAAATACACATTTATTATTATTAAAATAGATTGAGTATTAATTAATATTTTCATAGATTTATTTTATATATATATATATTTAATTTTAATTTATTTTATTTGTAAGATAAATGTGATATTTTTGCAATAAAACAAAGGAGATGATAAGAAGAGAAATATCACAAAAAGGAAAAGCCCATTTCATTCCTGCCCACCCAATGAGCCATGGAGGCCAAGCCACATTAGAGCCACCTCTCACCCAACCAGGAGTCGAGCCGCAATGCCAAGTTGGAGCTAAGCCGTATTCTCTCCGCCGCCATGTGTCTGCGTTTGATTCCTCTGCGTGTGACACTAGGTATGAACCCCTCATTTAATAAAACCAGCTCTCTCCACTCACTCCATGCGTGTGTAATTTGCACCACCCAATCCAGACGCGAGTGTTGTACATGCACGAGTCATACTTATCTCTCACCAGCAGCCTTTTGTAAAATGGTTCTCACGAGATTTCTTTCTTCAAACGCATGTGCATTTACGACCTAATGTGTAACGCCCTGGCTACCCCAGAACAGTTACAGTGAACGGTGGACCGGAAATTTGACTCGCTACCCGAGTCCTTTGGTCAAAAACGTGCTCTAAGTGTAATTAACAGGTTAAGGTATAAAACCAATAAAAAGGAAATGGAGATTTTTATTACAAACTGCTCTGCAGAGCCAAACAAAATATTTACAAGTGGTTCTCAATTCAAAATGGTCATTACAGTTTTAAATTTATAATTCCATCGACCTAAGCGGCAAAAATAGGGTAAACCCCCTAGTTCCTCTGAGAACTCCTTGGCCGTGGTGGTCAAGCGGCCACATATGTACACATCACCACATCAGCTCTCCACTCAAGGCTAGGTGAGCTTTTATTTCCCTTTACGTGCACCACATAGCACCCATGAGCCAAAGCCCAGCAAGAAAACATAATACTTTTCATAACATTATCAAATGATTATCATTATAATCACACCGAGCATAAAGCTTTTAAACAAGTGAGTGAACATCACATAATCTTAGCGGGGGAGAGTGGCTGCTAGGTAAGCCACTAGCCTCCAAGCGCTTATTTCATTCATCGACCCTCGGGGTCGGTCTGGCATTAATGCTCTTTGAGTCATTCAATGCTAATAGTCGATTAGATCTAATCTCTGTTGGCTTGCGCGATCCACGCTATGGTCGTTCTGACTAATGAGTCAGCGCTATGTGACCAGTGTCTAGTATCACTGCCGAACCTGACTAATAAATCACAGCCTCACAGTTGATACTAACACCTTTGCCAATTCTGACTGACGAGTCAGTGCAACGTGACCAGTGCCCAGTACCACTGCCGAACCTGACTAATGAGTCACAACTTCACAGTTGATACTAGCACCTTTGCCAAACCTGACTAATAAGTCAGTACCATGCACAAGTGAGCAACGTATGCCCAACATTCTATATTCAATCCATGTCCATATTACACAACCAACATGCCTCACGAATATACAAGCATGTCACACTTGGGGTGCAGTTTTCTTACCTCTGGTTCGAGCAAGAATGGATAAAAGAATGACCCTGAAAACGATCAACCTTCTGGTCCTTTAGCGGTTACCTGGTCATAACCAATTATGGGATTCCATCAATAAAATGAACAATAAAAGGTTCCCAAACCAAAACCTAACCTTCGGGACATCAAACACTACTCAACCGGGTAGTAGGTTCAACCCCGAGGCCTTAGGCTTGCATCCCCATGCTAAAAACACTATTTTGGCCAAAAATGCCTTAAGGGCCGCGGCCCTCCTTGGCCATGCCGCGGCCCGCCCCTCAAACAGAGGTGCCCAAACTCAGCAGCCCCCAAGGGCCGCGGCTCACCCTGGCCATGCCGCGGCGCAAGCTCCAGTTCAGCCAAAACCCCTGTTTTTCTTCCCTTGCGTTTTCTCTTGGAACCAACCCTTCGAACCCAGTTTAAACACCACCCAAACCTCTTTCAAACACCCATTTAAACCTCCAAACATCACCCATAACTCTCCCTCATCATAACCCAAGTAAAACACCACAAAACTCCCCTTGATTCCAACTTTCCACACCAAAATCTAGAGCTGAAATCTTAAAACGAAAACAGAGCATACATGGAAACTAATGGCTAAAAGCTTACCCCATGTTCAGGTTATGGTGCTCTTCCACAGTGGAACACTCTCCCAAAGTACCAAGGCCTAGCTCCCAAGCTCAAATCCTCAACAAGATCACAAAAACTCACAAGGAAAATGAAGGAAGGAGAAGGTACGGGAAGGAGAAGAAGGAAACTCTGTTTTTGGTTCTGTTTTTACAGCCATCTAAAACCATGTATATCGAAATCCCAAATGACCAATATACCCCGAGGTCTATTAAAGCTTCTAAAACCACTTCAAGGGTAATTTTGGCACTTTCCATCTACACCGTTAATCATAATTAGCGCTTCCCAATTCCCGCTAATCTCAATATTCTTAAACACCAATAATTCACATCCCGTTACCCTTTAATGCCCGGTAATACTCTAATCATTAAAACACCCCGAGACTCACCCCGAGCCCCGAGCTTAAGCCTGTTATGACCAAACCGATAATTAACATTCCTTGATCGTCTCATGCCAAATGGCTCGAACAAACCCACATCATAATGTGGTCTCAAGATATATCACCAACATGCGTACAAATAATCAATTTACCCTCAACGGGCCAAATTACCATCACACCCCTGTAATAAGAAATATGGACTCATATGCATGCATTTCACATCATATCATAATATAATCAACATATACATGCATTTTATCAATTAATAACATAATTAAGCAAGTATGGCCCTCCCGGCCTACTATTCACACCGTTAAACACAACGGAGAATTCGGGGCATTACATAATGAAAGAGCAAGTAGCTCTTCATGCGCACGCCTAAGGCATTTCTTCAACAACTTTTGTCACACATGGTTCCCATACTAATTCAATACATTTCAAATTGCAACAAATTGTTATTGATATCTCTCTAATTTAAGTTTTAAATTTTAAATATTTTTAGTTTTTTCAACCCACTATAAATAGAGGTGTTAACTCTCTATTTGAGCCACTCTTTCTCTTAGAAAGATACAATTCTTCTTTTAGTAAAATTTAGTTTTATTTTTATTTTTGTGTTCATTGTTAACCTTTTATTTGGTTTAGGGTTATTTCAAAGCCCTAAGCATGATTCCTAGTTATTAATAATTTTCATTGTTCTTCTATTCCCAAGTATCAAATTGATTGTATTCTTTTGTGCTTAATCTTATGATTATTGTTTTAATCTTGTTTAGAGGGCCACTAAATAAGATTTTACTTTAATCTGCTGCCATCTTAGGAGTTTGTACGCCCTGATTTTCCCACGGGCTGATTAACGAGCTAAGATACGGCCTAATCATGACTACCACGTGGACATCCCCAAGACCGGAGCTGCCATCATAAGATCCTACCTCCTTAGCTCGAGGTAACCGAAGGGTTCGCCAAGATTGCTTAAGGACTGAGTCTGGACTCTAAAGGCCGCAGGTTGAGGTAAGCATCCAGCTCGTGGTACGAGCTAGAGTTGGAGCTGTGACCTTTTGTAAAGTCAACCACGCAAGGTAAACGTGCATATATCAGACATCACGTGTCTGATATATCCCTGACTTCTCGGACACGCATCGTGAACGTGCGTATTCAGACACCCACGACTGGGTTTGGCCGTGCGGCCCATTATCCCCTTACCTATTGATTTGACCACACTTATGTGTCAGGTTTAGGAATTAATCATGAATGTCACAGAGTTGACATGATAGGTAAGAAGGTCACGGGATGACCTTCTTACCAACTCTCAGGTGCCTTCTCCTATAAATATGGAGACCTTGGGAGTTGCAAAGGGTTGGATTCGATTATGTAAAAAATACCCTGTAAAAGAATACCCAGCATATAGCAATAATATTGACTAGTGGAGTAGAAGGATTTTAACCTTTGAACCACCTAAAAAAACGTATTTTGTGTCACCACCTCATTTCCAAGATCATTCATCTATTTCGGTTCAACATAAGCACTAATCCCTTCCTCTTTCTTTTCTTAATTACCTGTTGGCGAAGAACCGCGTCAACAGTTTGGTGCTACCATTGAGAGCAAGTTCGATTGGTGCTGTCGCAAACATCCAACCATGGTGACTACTCGATCTAGACATGGTAACGAGATGAAACAACATGATGGGCAGGAGGCTCATCATGTTGCCATCCCCGACGAACAAGTTCCTGAGGCCCAACAGCAGCCGGGCAAGCAGCAGGTGGGCCAAGATGATACTGGAAGCTTAGTGCCCCGGCCACCTAATCCAAACCCAGGTTATTACACGGATGTGGAGATGGAGAATGCTCAGCTGAGGAGCCAGCTAACAACAGCTAATCAGCAGATCAAGGATGTGTTGGCCCGACTACCCCCTCTTACAACCGACGCTAACGTCGGAAAGAGGCAAGGCGAGACTCGTAAGTCCCGCCGGGGTAATCGGTCCAGGCATAGCCATTCGGACAGACCTCTGACAGCCAACTCCATTCCTTCATCGTACCATCGAGAGGCAAACTTCGGAGAAATGCCTAGAGCCGAACAACAGCAATACAGCCGTTCGGTCATAACTTCAACTCCCAGCTCCCAACCAGCCTCGAGCGCGCCCAGGAGAGCTCGAGGAAATTCCAGAAGGAGATATGGGGAGGGCTCGCAACATCAGCCCGTCCCCAACAGCCGTCCTGCGCCTCGTCCTGATCGCCAGGCGCGGGACCCGCAGGTTGGCAGGGCCGAGGGCCCCCACCAAACCTCATCCGTCCTGACGGAACCAGGATCGCCTCTTCGGTCAGGCATCCTCCCTCTCCGATAAGATATCCATCTCCTCCTCGGCCCGTCTGAGACATTCCTGCCTATGGAAGTAGCAGGAGAGACCCGCCTTCTGCAGGGCCCTCCCGACATAGCAGGGCGCCGAGAGAAAGCCCAGATCCTCACCGCCAAAGACAGACTCCGAGCCTCTCTAAAGGGAGCTACTGGACCGGCAGTCGCCGAAACGACCTCTCTGGCGGAGACTTGCGCTAGCGCTTAAGATCGGCGCAAAGTCCTCGAGCCACCCAAGGGGGCGACCTGCGAGATCGCCTTAATTCCCACAGAGGAGAGCCAGTGGGAGGTGGTAGCCATGCTCGTTCAGGGGGAGACCTGTCCGAAGTACGTAACGGTGGGAATGCCCCAAATAACCTATCTCAAGACAGGAGGGGCAATAACCCACCAAATATGTACAATGGATCCGGAGCTGTTGAATAGCCTCAGAATAACCAAGGAAATCAGGACCAAACCCTCGAGCGCCTAGCTCAGATGGAGGAGCTGAGGAGGAAGCTCCTGTCGGAAAAGGAGAAAGATGAATACGATTCGGGGGACGAGATGGAGCTTTTCGCCCCCAGCATAGCAGCAACGGCCTACCCACCTGGTTTCTGTATGCCGCACCTGTCTAAGTTCAATGGAGACGGAGATCCATCAGATCATCTGGGGATGTTTAACACCCAGATGATGGCTCACAACATTGGCCTCGAGCTGAGATGTCTAATCTTTCCCTCCACACTGACTGGACCAGCCAGGCAGTGGTTCAAGCAAAGCAAAAGGCAATCAATCAGCTCCTGGAAAGCATTCTCGGCTGATTTCAAAAGGGCATTCCGAGCCTCCCAAGCCGCCCGCATCAAAGTCGATTCTCTGGCTAACGTGAGGCAGTAGCCCGACGAAACTCTGAAGGCTTACCTGAGCAGGTTCGCGAACGTCGCTGCTCGGGCCAAAGACGCGGATGACAGCTCCAAGCTCATGGCCCTAAGAACTGGAATCCACGTCGGAGGGCAGCTCTGGAAAGATATACAAAGAAAGGGGGTTAGCTCGGTGAACGAATTCCTTAACAGGGCCCAGGAATGGATCAACTTGGAGGAGGCTGAAGCCTCAGCTGCAGGAACCAGCCAGGTCCCCGAGCAGCTCGCTGGAGTGGGGACGAAGGTCATGGCAGCGACCCAAAACGTCACACAGAACAACCAGCTCGGTGGAGGCAAAAGAAAGGGAAATGGCGAGGGCAGCCAGCACGGCCCAAAGAAGAATAAGCTCGTAGACAAGTTTAAGCCCATCTACGCGACTTATACAGAGCTCACCCACTCTAGGGAGAATATTTTCCTGGAAAATTCTACTCGCCTCCCCTGGAAGAGGCCGGAGCTGTTGAAGCACCAGAAGGGGAAGAGAGAGGCCTCCAAATTTTGCCGTTTTCACAATGATGTTGGCCATAATACCGATGAATGCAGGCATTTGAAAGATGAGTTCGAGACCCTCATCCGAGCCGGCCCTTTGGCCCAGTACGCGCGGAATAGGGTTCCAGCAAGTCGACCTGCTCCAGAAGTCCCGGTCAGTCAGCCCGAGTCTCGGGTGGATCAGGACGTCCCTCCTCCCGTGATAGGAGGAGAGATATCCATAATATCTGGAGGTCCGTATATGGCTGGCACGAGCAGGGGTGCCTAGAAGAGGTACATAAACGAACTCAAAGCACATAATGGAGTAGAGTTCGCCCCGGAGCAGCGCCTGCCAAAGCAGCAGCGATTGGAGAAGCAACCGATCATTTTTACAGAAGAAGACGCAACTCCTGTCCAGTTCCCTCACAACGACCCTCTGGTCATAGCGGTTCAGCTCGCTAATCGGAAGGTTAGGAGAGTGCTGATCGATAATGGGAGCTCGGTAAACCTGCTATTTCGGTCCACACTGGAAAATATGGGTTTGACCGTCGCCGAGCTGAAGGTGACCTCCCTGATGCTGTATGGTTTTTCGGGAGAAGGATTAGCGACCATAGGAACTATCGAGCTGGTGATCACCCTAGGAGAAGGACCTCGGACAGTCTCCAAACTCCTCGAGTTCGTGGTCATCGAATGCTTCACTGCATACAACGCAATTTTGGGACGACCCACGCTCATAGCCTTTGAGGCCGTCACTTCCATTCGTCACCTCGCGATGAAATTCCCTACTTCCACGGGAATATGCACTGTCCATGGCAATCAGATCGCTGCCAGGGAATGCTATATCATTTCCATGAAGGGAAAATCGAAACCCGGGTAGCTAGCAATGGCCATCCAAGATGGTGGAGAGGAATCTCAGGAACCCTTAGCTGGTCCTGAGATTGAAAAACCTCAGAGCGCCGAAGGGGAAAATATCGTCTTAAGTGAGGATATTGACCCCCGAATAGGCGAGGACAGGTCCAAGCTCCAGGCTATTGAGGAGCTCGAGGAAATAAACATCGATCCGCAGAATCCTTCGCGAATGGTCAAGCTCGGGAAAAAACTCTGTAGCAAGAGGAAGGCGGAGCTGACTAAATCTCTGCAGGACAACCTGGATGTGTTTGCGTGGTCACACAAGGACATGGTGGGAATCAGCCCGAGTGTCATCATGCACACCCTTCATCTGGATAAAAGCGTTCCTGCAAAGTCCCAGAAGCAAAGACGCCTAGGAACAACCCGGGCTGAAGCCTTAGAGGAAGAAGTAGCCCGGCTTAAGAAATATGGCTTTATCCGTGAAGCCAAGTTTCCGATTTGGGTCACCAACCTCGTGCTGGTCCCAAAACCCAATGGGAAGTGGCGGACCTGCATCGACTTCTCCGACCTGAATAAAGCCTGCCCCAAGGATTGTTTTCCATTGCCAAGGATTGACCAATTGGTGGATGCCACGGCGGGGCACGAGCTCATGTCCTTTATGGAAGCGTACTCAGGCTACAATCAGATCACCATGAATCCAGCGGGCCAGGAGCACACCAGCTTCATGACCTCGACTAACGTTTATTATTACAAGGTCATGCCATTCGGGCTGAAGAACGCCGGTGCTACGTACCAAAGGTTAGTAAATAGAATGTTCGCAAACCAGATCGGGAAGAACATGGAAGTGTACGTTGATGACATGCTAGTCAAGTCAAAGACTGTCGATAACCATGTTTTCGACCTGGAGGAATGCTTCAAGAAACTACGAGAGTTTGGCATGAGGCTTAATCCATAGAAGTGTACTTTTGGAGTCGCGTCGGGAAAATTCTTAGGTTTCATCGTCAATACCCGAGGAATCGAGGCAAACCTCGACAAGATCAGGTCGTTGCTCAAGCTTCCCTCACCCAGGTCGCGCATAGATGTCCAAGGCCTGACAGGAAGGGTGGCAGCCCTCAATTGGTTTATTTCAAAATCCACCGACAAGTGCTTGCCATTCTACAACCTGCTCCGAGGAAATAAGAAGTTCGAGTGGACAGAAGAGTGCGAAAGCGCTTTCCTCGACCTGAAGGCACATCTGGCCGAGCCACCCGTATTATCCAAGCCAAAAGCAGGAGAACCTCTTTTTCTCTACTTAGCTGTCACGGAGGAAGCAGCTAGTGCCGTATTAGTCCAAGAAGAAGACCGGGTTCAGAAACCAGTCTTCTACATCAGCAAGAGACTTCTCGGAGCTGAATCCCGGTACCCGTTGATGGAGAAATTGGCGTTCTGCCTTATCACGACTTCCCAAAAGCTCAGGTCATACTTCCAGTCCCACTCAATACACGTCATGACCGATCAGCCTTTAAGGCAGGTTTTGCAAAAACCTGAAGCATCGGGACGTCTGTTAAAGTGGGCCATCGAACTCAGTCAGTTCGAGATTTTGTATACCCCACGAACTGCCATAAAAAGTCAGGCCCTGACCGATTTGATAGCAGAGTGCACAGGATTCCGGGAGGATCCTGCAGAAGACTCACCCCAGGTCACCTCGTCCCAGGCGTCGTGGAGGATCTTCGTGGATGGTTCATCCAACGAGAATGGCTCCGGGGTTGGAATCATTTTGATATCCCCTGAGGGACACAGGTTCCACTCGGCGCTGAGATTCGGATTCAAGGCCTCCAACAACGAGGCCAAATACGAAGCTTTGCTGGCCGGGCTGAGGATAGCCCAGGAGCTAAAGGCGAGCTCCGTTCAGTGCTTCAGTGACTCCCAGCTCGTGGTGAACCAGGTTCTGGGCGAATATCAGGCACAAGGACCCAAGATGGCTGCCTACCTGGCAAAGGTAAAAGTTGAGCTGTCCGCGTTTGGGCGAGGCTCGATCGAGTAGATACCTCGGGAGCAGAACGCTAACGCAGACGCTCTTGCCAAGCTCGCCACCTCCGGGGAAACAGAGACCTTGGGGTTAGTGCCAATAGAATTTTTGGAAAAACCAAGTATAGAAGAAGTCTGGACGGAGGTCGAGATGATCGACGCTAGACCGACCTGGATGACCCCCATCCTTGAGTATCTCACCGAGGGAAAGCTACTTGAAGGGCGCAATGATGCGCGGCGAGTGTTGTATCAAGCTCCCAGGTATACGATAGTAGACGGGGTGCTGTACTGACGTGGGCACTCCCTACCTCTCCTGGGATGTGTTCTTCCAGGCGAAGCAAAGGCCATCCTGCAGGAAGTGCATGAGGGTTTTTGCGGAGATCACGCTGGGGGGCAAAGCTTGGCCCTAAAGGTCCTGAGGCAAGGATATTACTGGCCCACTCTGTCCAAGGATTCGATCTCTTATGTCAAAAATGCGACAAGTGCCAGCGGTTCGCCTCAGTTGTCCGAGCTCCCCCAGTCGAGCTGAAGATGATCTCTTCCCCATGGCCGTTTGCAGTTTGGGGAATCGACTTAGTTGGCGCCCTCCCTTCTGGAAAAGGCGGGGTCCGCTACGTCGTGGTGGCCATCGACTACTTTACGAAGTGGGCTGAGGCAGAACCTTTGGCAACGATAACTTCCAAAAAAGTCCTCGACTTCGTGGTTAAGAGCATTATCTGCTGATTCGGGCTGCCCAAGAAAATCGTTTCCGAAAATGGGACTCAGTTCGACAGCGACCTGTTCACCGAGTTTTGCGAAAGGTACGGAATTGTGAAAAGTTTCTCCTCCGTGGCCTATCCTCAGGCGAATGGCCAGGTCGAGGCCGTCAACAAGACTCTGAAGGCGAGCCTCAAGAAGAGACTAGATGAAGCGAAGGGGGTCTGGCCAGAACAACTCCCCCAGGTTCTCTGGGCATACCGGACCTCGCATCGGACTCTTACGGGTCATACTCCTTTTTCCTTGACCTTTGGGAGTGAGGCAGTCCTCCCCATAGAGATTAAGGTACTTTCGCATAGGGTCCAGTCATACGACCAGGATCGCAACCACGAGCTACTTTGCACTTCCTTAGACTTGATGGATGAAAGACGAGAAGATTCGCAGGTCCAGCTCGCACATTATCAGCAAAAAATCACTTGTTATTTCAACTCAAAAGTCAAAAAGCGCGCCTTCAGCATTGGCGACCTGGTCCTCAGAAGAGTTTTCTTGGCCGGGAAGGATCCCAAGGATGGAGTATTGGGACCGAACTGGGAAGGACCATATGAAGTCATCGAGGTCATTAAAGAGGGAACTTATAAATTAGCTCGGCTTGATGGAGGGATAGTCCCACGAACTTGGAACGCCATCCATTTGAAGAGATATTATCAATGATTCCCTTGTAAGGCCAAAAAGGTCATTTTTTATGTATTGCGCAATGAGAATTAACTTTTTTGTTTATGATTGTACATATTTACGAGTGTAATCTTAAGTAACCACGAAAGACCCTTTCCCAGTTACTTGGGGGGCATATGGTGCCTGGATATAACCAAGTCGCCTTAAAAGGCTTAGAAGTTAATTCAAATCGATTGATCGTTGGTCTTCTTAAAGAGCACGAGATATTGATGAAAATTAACGTGAACTAAGCTGTACCCTGGATACAACCAGGTCATAAAACTTAGAAGTTAACTTAAATCGATTGATTGTTACTTTTCTTAAAGAGCACGAGATATTGATAAAAGTTAACACGAACTAAGTTTTCAAATTAAGTTCCTGGATATAACTAGGTCATAAAACTTAGAAGTTAACTTAAGTCGATTGATTGTTGCTTTTCTTAAAGAGCATGAGATATTGATAAAAGTTAACACGAACTAAGTTTTCAAATTAAGTTCCTGGATATAACCAGGTCATAAAACTTAGAAGTTGACTTAAATCGATTGATTTTTGCTTTTCTTAAAGAGCACGAGATATTGATAAAAGTTAACACGAACTAAGTTTTCAAATTAAGTTCCTGGATATAACCGAGTCATAAAACTTAGAAGTTGACTTAAGTCGATTGATTGTTGCTTTTCTTAAAGAGCATGAGAAATTGATAAAAGTTAACACGAACTAAGTTTTCAAATTAAGTTCCTGGATATAACCAGGTCATAAAACTTAGAAGTTGACTTAAATCGATTGATTTTTGCTTTTCTTAAAGAGCACGAGATATTGATAAAAGTTAACACGAACTAAGTTTTCAAATTAAGTTCCTGGATATAACCGGGTCATAAAACTTAGAAGTTGACTTAAATCGATTGATTGTTGCTTTTCTTAAAGAGCACGAGATATTGATAAAATTTAACACGAACTAAGTTTTCAAAATTAAGTTCCTGGATATAACCAGGTCATAAAACTTAGAAGTTAACTTAAATCGATTGATTGTTGCTTTTCTTAAAGAGAACGAGATATTGATAAAAGTTAACACGAACTAAGTTTTCAAATTAAGTTCTTGGATATAACCAGGTCATAAAACTTAGAAGTTTACTTAAATCGATTGATTGTTGCTTTTCTTAAAGAGCACGAGATATTGATAAAAGTTAACACGAACTAAGTTTTCAAAATTAAGTTCCTGGATATAACTAGGTCATAAAACTTAGAAGTTGAGTTAAATCGATTGATTGTTGCTTTTCTTAAAGAGCACGAGATATTGATAAAAGTTAACACGAACTAAGTTTTCAAATTAAGTTCCTAGATATAACCAGGTCATAAAACTTAGAAGTTAACTTAAATCGATTGATTGTTGCTTTTCTTAAAGAGCACGATATATTGATAAAAGTTAGCACGAACTAAGTTTTCAAATTAAGTTCCTGGATATAAACAGGTCATAAAACTTGGAAGTTAATTTAAGTCGATTGATTGTTGTTCTTACTAAAGAGCACGAGATATTGATAAAAATTAACGCGAACTAAGTTTTTTAAAAATAGTAACTAAAGTGCGCAAAGACAAGGAAATAAGTCCATTAAAAATAAAATTGATAATTGGATTGTCTCGAGGTGGAAACACCTCGTGCAGAAGTTACACAAAAAATATATAATAGGAATAAACGAGTGGAAGCAAAAAGGAAGGCCCTAAGCTCCGCCAGGCTACCCCATGGAGGTCGCCATTTCGCCCTCCTGCTCAGCTGCGCCGGAGACTTCCCCGGCCTCTGAAGGTGCCTCTTTCTTAAGGCGAGCTTTGAATCCCTCCCGCAAGGGCTCCCAAACGTCCGTTGCCAAGAAGGAGAAGTCGCCGTCCGGGTTGTAGGCCCAGCAGTTATAGAGCATGTCCTCCAGGGCAGTGCCGGAGGCCGCCTGCTCGGCTTCCAGGGCGGTTTTGGCCCCAGCCTTCGTAATATCTAGCTCTACCCGCGCAGCGGCGAGGGCGGCCTTGGCCTCCTCGGCCCCAACCTTCGCGGCGTCTAGCTCTGCCCGCGCAGCGACAAGGGCGGCCTTGGTTTCCTCGACCACTCGAAGCTTGGGACGGGTTTCTTCCAGCTCGGCCTGCGTGGCCGCCAGGGCGTCCTTAACCACCTGATGCTCGCCCCGCATATCTTTGATCTGGGCCTTGGTCCTGGCTATGCTCCGATGAAGGGTAACGGCGCTCTGCGAAAACGGAGAGGCAACTGCCTTAGAAAGAAAAAAGAGAAGGGAGAAAGGAAAAACAGGGTAAGGCATGATAATAAAAAACCATAAAGGTTGAGGTCAGCTTACCGTTAGGGCCATGCCCAGTGAAGATTCCAGCATGCCCACCGGGCTCCTTGTTTCGATGGCCCTGAGCTCCTTCTCGTTGAATTTGTAGATGTGGCTGACGGCGTAGTTCGCCGTCTCATACACCGTCCCTCGGAAGGCCTCTGGAATCTTCTCCAGGTCCTGGGGGTCAACCGGGATGCGCACCTCGGAGGTTGAAATTGCCGAAGTCCCGAGCTCCGCCCCTGCGTCCCGGATGAAGGCCGGAGCTCGCGGAGGGGGTGGGGCCATGCTGCTCCCCCCTGTAGTAGGAGGAACAGTTCCCACGACCTGAGCGGCTGGGAGCTGCTCTTTCTCCTTGGCAGGAGATTTGGTTGGGGTCCCAGCGGCTTTCTTCGCCATCCGGAGCTTCTTCATTTTGGGCCCAGAGGCCCAAGCTGGGGAGTTCCCCCCAATGAGCGCAGCCCGCAGACTTTTACCCCCGGACTGAGACATCTCTTCTGTCAAAACAAAGATATGGTTAGCACACAAGTCAGCATTCATGCAAAAACAAAAGCAAAGGAAAGAAAAGAAATAATGCAAAATTCAAGTATATATATGTACTAAAGGGGAATCCTACCCCCCGAGCTAGAGGAAGAGTCTACGGTTACGACCATCGGCCCCGGAGCTTCTTCGGGGGAATCTAAGACAATCACTTCTCGAGCTGGCGTGGGTTCTGGATCCGAGGCCGGCTCAGGACTAGACTCTTCTACATATTGCCTAAGTCCTTGAGCTACGGTACCCTCCCGGAGTGAGGGCCATGACCGAAGGTCAGTCCCATACTCCTCGAATAGGACCGACCTAAAATCTAGGGTGTTATCTGCAACTATGGTCCCCCTAGGGCGGCTACTTTAGTAATCCAGCACGAGCTGGTCGACGCAGTGGAGCAGGGTTTCATCTAAGACAGTGTCACTTCGATGGCATTTGACGATCTGTTTGGGATTGTACCTAGCTAGCCGGGGGTCGGCAGTGGCCCTATCTAAGCTCCTAAACATGTATGGATTACCTTGGCCAGAAGGACCCGCGGCTGCTCCGGACCGGATCCTCTCCTCGTCCGTTCTTTGGGCGACCTCCAACGCCCGCTTCTTCGTCCTCACGAGAGGCACCTCATCCTCCTCATCTTCATCCCCCGCGACCTCCTCCACGATGATAGGTCTGGTATCGCGAGCTAGGGGAAGCGCCCGAAGCCTCCTTAGGTTCAGAGTCTGACCTGGGAAGATCAGCTTACAGGCCACCATCGTCTCGTCTGTCACGAGCTGACAATAGTCCTTTTCACTGGGGGGCAAGCCCGCCAGTGTCTCGTACTGGTTCCCGAGGACCACAGACTTCTCTGTCCTGGCGAAGATAGCTGCAGAATTAATCTAACTCAGAAAGGGATACAGGAGGAGCTAAATGGTACTTAACTTACGAGCTAAGATTGAAAGGCACTTACGAGGACGGTTGAAATAATGCAGCTCACAGTTTCGGAACCCCGTCGACATAAAGAATTGATCTTTAAAGTCGTTGGGGTTGCTGGGCAGCTCGATGAACGCGGCCGTGTTGGGGAACCGGGTTAAGTAATAAAACCCATCACCTTGCCCCCGCTGCTCTGGGCTGGCCTTGAGGCAGAAGAAATAAAGAATGTCCGCAGGAGTGAGGACCTCCCACTCCTGTTTCAGGAACAAGTATCTTAACCCCGCCAATAAATGATAAGAGTTGGGGGGGGAGCTGGAATGGGGCCAACCTCACATAATTGAGGAAATCAGCGAAGTACTGATCCAACAGGAGGAAGGCCCCCGCCTTGAAGTTTTGTCGCTCCAGGCCGAGAACGCCTCATCGAGCGGCGCGCAGCTCCGCTCGCCTTCCGCAGGAGGTCGGGCAATCACGGATCCTCTCCCCAGCTCGATGTTGTGGGAGAGGAATATTCTGTTTACCCTCGCCTGGTCAATAATCTTTGAGACGATCCTCTCCGCCTCAAAGAACGCGTCGGGAGCCACCTCGAGCTCCTGTTCCACTGCTGGCCCGAAGTTGGGGATAGGGGATTCGGCCATCACCTCCTTTCCTTTGTCTTGGCGGGAGGATGAGCTGCCTACAAGCTTCTTGGGAGCATTCTTCTTGGGTCCCATCTGGTCGCCTAGCGAACAAAAAGAAGAAATTTTAGAAGAAGGCGACCTAAAAATGGAGAAAAATCTATATTTCCTTAACACGAGCTGAGGTAAGCCCAGCCCGTGGAGAGTGAGACCACACGGTTCTATGAACACGCGCCTGTGCTCCCAACAAATCCCTGATTACTCGGAATTCGTGTGTCAGGAGGGTCAGGATAGAATTTTGCCTTGGAGGGAAAGTTCTAATAGGCAAGAAAGGCAAAACCGCCTGTGAAGCGTGTCCCCTAAGCTACCCGGTTTTGCACCCAAAATACTAGATATTTTGAACAAGCCTACCAAAAGTCCTACCCAGAAATTTTCCCCAGAAAATGCACCCTATAAACCATGCTCCTAAACGATTTTCTACTACAAACAATACCCTAACCTAAAAGGCTTTCACCCTTCATGCCCACAAAAAACCAGCAAACCCTTGCATGCGGCTACAGTAAATATTTACCTAAGCTACAGTGAAAAATAATTTCAACACATGCACGGTCAGAAGACTTACTGAATATTCTGGTTGAGAAGAGGATGAAGGAATCGCCTGGGTTGGGGCTTCGTCGGAGTGGGTGATTCCAAAGCTTCGAAGGAGCCCTTGCACCTGAGTTTCTGGAACGCCAAAGATGGTAACCAGAAAGAGAAAAAAGGGGGGATTTTTGAGAGCAAGAAGAAGAGGAAAATTTCTGAAAAATTTCAAATGAACGGGTGGTCCATGCGTAGGGTGGCCACCCCTTTTATATACATGAAGGGCCACGTGGGGAGGACCATTGGATTGCCCTGATGTGGGATCCAATGCCCTCCACTTGAAAGACGAAATGACGGCTGGGCATAGGCTAGGCCATTAAATGAGGTTCTCGGAATACGTACAGTCACCAACCACGATGTTCCACGTATTCGGCGCCTACGTAGAATGTGGAATAGGAAGAGTTCATGGGGAAGCCTAAAAGCCCCTTCTATGGCCCTACACGACATCGTGTACCACGAGCAGAGGCTTGGGGGGCAGATGTACGCCCTGATTTTCCCACGGGCTGATTAACGAGCTGAGATACGGCCTAATCATGACTACCACGTGGACATCCCCAAGACCGAAGCTGCCATCATAAGATCCTACCTCCTTAGCTCGAGGTAACCCAAGGGTTCGCCAAGATTGCTTAAGGACTGAGTCTGGACTCTGAAGGCCACAGGTCGAGGTAAGCATCCAGCTCGTGGTACGAGCTAGAGTTGGAGCTGTGACCTTTTGTAAAGTCAACCACGCTAGGTAAACGTGCATATATCAGACATCACATGTCTGATATATCCCTGACTTCTTGGACACGCAGCGTGAACGTACGTATTCAGACACCCACTACTGGGTTGGGCCGTGCCCATTATCCCCTTACCTATTGATTTGACCACACTTATGTGTCAGGTTTAGGAATTAATCATGAATGTCACAGAGTTGACATGATAGGTAAGAAGGTCATGGGATGACCTTCTTACCAACTCCCAGGTGCCTTCTCCTATAAATATGGAGACCCTGGGAGTTGCAAAGGGTTGGATTCGATTATGTAAAAAATACCCGTAAAAGAATACCCAGCATATAACAATAATATTGACTGGTGGAGTAGAAGGATTTTAACCTTTGAACCACCTAAAAAAACGTATTTTGTGTCACCACCTCATTTCCAAGATCATTCATCTATTTCGGTTCAACATAAGCACTAATCCCTTCCTTTTTCTTTTCTTAATTACCTGTTGGCGAAGAACCGTGTCAACAGAGTTATATTCACCTAATCATTTAGAATTATAGGTTTGAGTGATATATTGTAATTAAGGTTAATGTCAAAATTGATTTTAATTATGATGAAGAATATAACTTAAGTTAAATATATTGCAAACTTTATAGGTTTATTGCTTAGATGAACCTATCTTCATTGTGCTTAATGCTTTCATTATATTAAATATTTGGTGTTTTTCCTTTAGGTTTAATGAATAAAATTAATTAAGAGTAATTTGATTTAATTGATTATATTGAGAGATTGAGGTAATGACAAATTTGTTATCTACGGTTAGTAATTTGATAGGGAATATAGATTAATGTTGTAATAAATGCTTGAATGAATGTTTAGGGGTGTAGAATGAGCCCTTAACTATCTTTTTTTTTAATCAAGAAGAACAAGATTCATTAATAAAAAATTCACCAATACAAGCAAAGTGTTCAAAAGAGTGCTCAAAAGAGTAGAACAAACCCAGCTAGCCACTTACATGTTACTCACAAAGTTCAAAACAGCCAAAGACCTCCCAGTCATTTACCTTTTGTCAAAAAGCATAATTCTAGTTTTAATTGACTTCCAAATCAACATATCTATACAAGTAACAATATAAGACTTTCCTTTAAATATACAAAGATATATATTAATCCAAATACTATACAGTTAATGCAATAACTGCTATAACAATATCATTCACCAACCCCAATTTCTGTTTAGCACCCAACCAACTAACCAAATTCAGAAACTGTAAAGGCCAAGAAGTAGCACCCAACTAGCTTTGAACCTTTTAATAACCTTCTATGAAAAAATATAGTCAAAGAAAATATGATGATGACTTTCTAAGCACGCCTCACAAACAGGACAAAGGGCAGAGGTAATATTGACATTGCACTGCATCAAGTTTTCCCTGGTCAATAAATTCATATTAATATCCTCCCACAATATAAATTGGTTTTTGGGAGCTGATAATCTACACCAAATCGTTCGAAAGTAGTTCACCTTCTCATGAAATTGAATCAGCATGTTGTAGGCTTTGCTCACTTTGAATCTGCCATTAATCTCCGCCTCTAACAAATCAGAATGGGAAAAAGTATTCCTAAGCTTCATTAATTTCCTCCATTACCAACTAACATCAATTTTCATCTCATAAGACAATAGATCTTGGCCCTTAAGATATATAACACTAACCCATTTCACCCACAGTAAATCTTGCTTAGAAGCAATGGCCCAAATATACTTAGCCAAGGAAGCTTTGTTCCATTTAGTCCTTTCTCTAAACCCTACACCTCCAAACATCTTAGGAAGGCAAACTTGCGCCCAATATGTAAAATGCATCTTGCAAGTATTGCCTTTTTCACCCCAAAGAAAATTCCTACAAAGTTTATCAATCTATTTAATAACACTTTGAGGCAACGAGAAAATGCTCATCCAATAACATCTAATACCCAAAAGTACAACATGTATTGCTGAACGATTATTCAAATGTTTTTCAATTAAAAAGCCATTATTTTATTCAAGTTAAATGAAGATCTTTTCATTCTTGAACTCTATAAATAGGACCTAGTACCCAGCCATTTATTTCATTCTTCAAGCTGAGTGCAGAGCCTACAAGCTGCTAGGTTTACTTTAGAGTGTTAAGCACTTAGGTTGGGGTTATAAGCTTTATCATTATAAGCTTATCAAACACTTGGGAAGTAAGATTTATAGAGTATTTCAGTTTTGAGGTATAGTTCAGTTATAAAGCAATCAAAGGTATTCCTATTCCTAGTTCATCTCTGTATATTTCCTTAGTTTTTTTTATAGTTTTTCTCTACTCAAATCCTAACTCAGTATTCTTTATTCTTGGTTAGGCATCTAAGTTCTTTGAACTTGAGGTTCTTGTTGGTAAGTATCTTTTCGATGGTTTAGTTCATTCTTTTCATCTCTCTTCTTTTAGAATACTCACCTCTCTATTAATGGTTTTTAGGAGTGTTCCAAAATCCCGACCTTGTTCTCATCATCCCGGTATTTTGGTAAGGAAAATAGGATAGTCCCTATGTTATATAATATGTTATGATTATGCTATAGTATGATTTTATGTGTTATGATATATGTATGTATTGGGGCTTATAGTTGCTATATAGCAAACCCCAACACTTTTATGTTTTTGGGGCTTATAGTTGCTTAACTAGCAAACCTCATTATAGTTTGAGGCTTATAGTTGCTTAGTTAGCAAACCCCAATAGTCACCATGTACATAGGTCAGAATTATGATATATGTTTATAGAATATGTTATATGTTTATTGCTTATGTTTATGTATATGTTTCATGCTTGTAGTAGATTTTTCTTGCTGGGCATTAGGCTCATTCCTTTGTTTTATATGTGCAGGAAAATAATATGGCAGCGGGAAGATTCTTGGCAGCTTGGGATTGTGTATTGAGGGAGAATGGAATCGGTGGACTACGCGAACGATTCGAGGATGAAGTTGTTTAAGTCTTTTAATTATGATTTCTATGTAGTTCTGCACTTAATATTGTAACCATTTTATTTAAGATTTAAGTTATGTTATGCTTTATTTTCAAAACAATGGGATCTCATATCCTACTCATGAATTTTTATGTATTTTAAACCTTTACTTTACAGTTTTTAAATAAAGTTATGGTTATTTCATGTGTATGTTTTCTTAAGATTAGTGTCTGTGTATAGTAGTTATTAATGGTCCAAAGTCTAGAATAGTTGGGTCATTACAGTTGATATCAGAGCAACGGTTCATTCGCAGGAACTTCTCCTCGATACACACACTCAAAGCTCCAAATCTGACCGCCAAGTAAGTGTTTAAGTTATAATTATTGTGTTTGTAAGTATAGCTAACAATTTTAGTCTTTATGTTTTCAGTTAAGAATGAACGGAGCATTAACTTATGAGGATATCCAAGCCATTAAGGCTTTAAAAAGAATTAGAGAACCCCGGAACACCGTAGGAGTACTAGAGAGAATCACTCGGATGCTACTTTTGTTCCACAGGGAGATAGGTCACCTTCAAGAATCTAAGCAGATCATGATGAGATCAACCGAGCAATATGTTTTAGTACTTAGACTTTTTAGAGATTATCCTACTGTGACTGCAGCCTTAGAAGAAATTTGGGAGACGATAGATGACGAAGATAAACTGCCGGTAGCTATGAGATTTTTTTTACTCATACTCAAGTTCACTTCAAAAATGGAATTTTAGTTTACAAATGAACAAAAACATAGAATTTTTACGAATCTTCCCCGAGGGCATTTTGAGGCACAAGATAATGATGACTATGAAGAGATAGAAGACGATATGCTCGATGAATGATCGAATGTAGAAGATCCCGATTTTTAGAATAGATTAGTTTCATTGTTTATTTTAATTTATTATTTGTTTTCTTTCATGATTGTAAATAGTGAAATTTTGTTTTCCAAATTAATATCATGCTTATTTTGTTATCATGTATAAGTTTGATTTTTCTTTTGCAATCATATTAAATAATAAATTTAATATATAATGACTAAGTTCGGTGAGGGTGGATACAAGTCAACGAACCAAGTTCCTATATTGAGAGTTAGGGGGCCATAGTAGTGGGAACGATTTTACAGATCCCAGCCCTCCCTCAATATGGTTAACTTTGGAACAAAGATGAGTTTTGAGCCTGAGAGTTAAGTCATATAGGATGATTAGAAACAAACTTAGAAAATAAAGATGGCTTATTTTTCTAAGTATAGAAACCCACTCTAACAATAAAGAAGGCTTATATAATTTTCATAAGAAGTCATAATAGGTCCGTGTTATGTTTGTTCAGATTAAGTTTTTTCCTTAGAGCCTATTAGGGAAAAGTTCTAATATATTTATCTCAACTGTTAGAACTCTGCTGCGATGTCGCTCCGAAGATCTGCTCGCACCAATGGAAATGCCTCCAATGCTGCTTCGGTGAACAATGAAGCCCCTCTGGTTCGCAGAAGGGGAGTGCATGTTGCTGCCAGCCGCAATGCACCACTGACACTGCTAGTTGACAACACTACGGAGATCACCAGACTGCGACAACAAGTCGAGGAACTATTGCAGCAATAGCGACAATAGGCTCAGCCTCAGACTCAACCTTCGCCTCTACCGTAACCATAGCCACAACAAATGGCCTCAGCACCCCAACAAGTTGGTCCATATGGGGGATGGCCAGTGGCGAACTATGCGCCATATCCAATTCAGCATATGGAGCCAATTTATGAGTGGCTCCATAAGCAACACGCTCCGAACTTTGAAGGGACTACAGACCCCTTCGAGGTAGAAGAGTGGCTAAGAAACGTGGAACCAATCTTGACACACATGAACCTCAGCAACGCGGACCGCATATCCTACATTTCGTCTTTGCTCAAGAAGGATGCCAGGATATGGTGGGACTTAGTCCAGCAGACGCATGATGTTGCCACTATGACTTAGGCCCAATTTGTGGAGCTATTCCATAAGAAGTACTATAATTCGGTTGTACTCGCTTCAAGAGTTGAGGAGTTCGCTGGCTTGAAGCTAGAGAATTTATCAGTGGCAGAGTATGCTCGGCAATTCAACCGATTAGCTAAGTTTGCATTGGAAATGGTTCCAACTAACTATCTGAGGGTGTCTAATTTTGTCAGAGGACTTCGACCAAAGATCGAGCTAGGGGTTAATCTAGAAAACCCAGGAAATACTACCTATGTCGATGTTCTAGAGACAGCAGAATTAACCTCAGACTAGTCAGAACAACAACCACCATAGCAACAACAATAATCAGTCCAGCAACAACAATAACGGTCAGAAAAGAAGGCATCCTGACAATAAGCAGTCCAACAACGAAAAAAGGGCACGGACAAATAATGGAGGTAGTAGGTCGGGTTATGTAGAATACCCACCATGTGCTAAGTGCCAAAGGAAACATCCAGGGGAATTCCAGGCAAACACCAAAGGATGTTACATGTGGTCAAGAGGGACATCGAAAGAAAGAATGTCCTCAACTCAAGACAGAAGGGAAAAAGGAAGATAAAATGGTTCCTGCCAGGGTTTTTGCCTTAACCCAAGGAGAGGCTAATGCTAGCAATAAGGTGGTCACAGGTCAGGTTTCTATCCTTAATAATATATGTTATGTATTATTTGATTCGGGAGCCACTCATTCGTATATCTCGTTAGGAATGATAGAAAAACTAGACAAACCTTGTGAAAGATTTAGAACTAGGTTTGTAACCGAGGTGCCTTCGAGCAAAGTAGTTCTATCATCACGGATAGTACGAGGCGTACCAATCAAGATGGAGGACGTAGAACTAGAAGGAGACCTGGTAGAACTGGAGATCAAGGACTTCGACGTGATACTAGGCATGGACTGGCTAGCACGGCATGGCGCCACCATCGGCTGCAAATGCAAGAAGGTGATGTTCGAGACTCCTGACGGCCAGAGATTATATTTCATGGGACAAGTTTCAGGACTACGCACACCGCTAATATCATCTCTCAAAGCTCAAAGGTTGATAGAAAAAGGATGTCAAGCATTCTTAGCCAGCGTCACAGACGTAGTAAAGGAAACAACGGTTAAGGTTGGAGACGTCCGCATTGTACAAGAATTCTCAGAAGTATTTCCCGATGACTTACTAGGGTTGCCGCCGACTCAGGAAATTGACTTCATGATAGAATTAGTACCAGGAACCGATCCTATCTCCAAGGCACCATATCAGATGGCACCTACAGAACTCAAGGAGTTAAAGACGCAGCTACAAGAACTCCTAGATTTGGGTTTTATTAGACCAAGCCATTCGCCATGGGGAGCACCGGTTCTATTTGTGAAGAAGAAGGACGGAAGCATACGGATGTGCATAGACTACCGCGAGCTGAATAAGGTAACAATTAAGAATAAGTACCTGCTACCTCGGATTGATGACTTGTTTGATCAACTCCGAGTGCGACTGTATTTTCAAAGATTGATTTACGGTTCGGGTACCATCAGCTCAAGGTGCAAGGAGAGGATATTCCCAAGATAGCTTTTAGGACTCGTTATGGGCATTACGAGTTCTTAGTTATGTCTTTCAGTCTTACCAACGCTTCAGCTGCGTTTATGGACTTAATGAATAAGGTCTTCAAGGACTACTTGGATAAATTCGTCGTAGTATTCATCGATGACATCTTAGTATACTCCAAGGATGAAGTCGAGCACGAGGAACACTTGAGATTAATCTTAATGCGACTAAAGGAGCATCAACTCTACGTCAAGTTCAAGAAATGCGAGTTTATGGACTTAATGAATAGGGTCTTCAAGGACTACTTGGATAAATTCGTCGTAGTATTCATCGATGACATCTTAGTATACTCCAAGGACGAAGTCGAGCACGAGGAACACTTGAGGTTAATCCTAACGCGACTAAAGGAGCATAAACTCTACGTCAAGTTCAAGAAATGCAAGTTTTGGTTTTCGCGAGTGGCGTTCCTCATGCACATTATATCCAAGGACAGAGTTGCAGTAGACCCATCAAAGGTAGAGATCGTGAAGGATTGGCCAAGACCGAAGAACGCATCCGAAGTAAGAAGCTTTATGGGATTAGTAGGTTATGATAGGAGGTTCGTAGAGGGTTTTTCTAAGATAGCCACTCCGCTCACCAACCTGACCCGGAAACAGCAAAGATTCAACTGGAATGATAGATGTGAAGAAAGCTTCCAGTTACTTAAGGACAAGCTGTGCTCAGCACCAGTACTCTGTGTACCGACACCCAACGACAAGTTTGTAGTTTACTGCAATGCGTCAAAGTAAGGGTTGGGTTATGTGCTGATGCAGAATGACAAGGTGATAGCCTATGCCTCAAGGCAGCTGAAGGAGTACGAGCAACACTACCCAACTCACGATATGGAGTTGGCAGCGGTGGTCTTTGCGTTGAAAATCTGGCGCCATTATCTTTACGGAGAACGGTGCGAGATTTATACGGACCACAAAAGTTTAAAGTACTTCTTTACTCAGAAGGAGCTTAACATGAGGCAGCGCAGGTGGTTAGAGCTAGTGAAGGATTACGACTGTGAAATCCTATACCACCCGAGAAAGGCAAATGTAGTTGCCGATGCGCTAAGTAGGAAGAATTGTGGAAGTTTAGCAGCACTAGTCGAAGTAGAAAAGCCGCAGTAGTAGGAGCTGATCAATGCCGGGATAGAAGTAGTTGTCGGCAAGCTGGCTAACTTGTCTATCCAGTCAAATCTGCTTGAAGATATACGGATTAGGCAAGGGCGTGACGACACACTAGTGACACATATGGATACAGGCAGAGAAGGCAAGACCACATATTTCTCAATATCTGATCAATGGTTATTGAGATATAAGGATCAGGTATGCGTACCAAATGAAAGGATTAAGAGGACGATTCTAGAAGAAGCACACAGTACCCCGTACTCAGTTCACCTAGGGTCGACCAAGATGACACACGACATCAAGGCAATGTATTGGTGGTCAGGGATGAAGAAAGACATAGTGGAATTTGTGTCTAAGTGTTTAATATGCCAGCAAGTGAAAGCAGAGCATCAGCAGCCTACAGGCTTATTGCAACCGCTTAGCATACGAGAATGGAAGTGGGATGATATAGCTATGGATTTCGTGACGGGTTTGCCACGAACAAGTAGGCAGCATGATTCAGCTTGGGTAGTAATAGATAGACTAACCAAGTCTGCTCATTTCCTTCCTGTTAAGACTTCATACACGGCGGACCAATATGCAGACATCTATGTCCAAGAGATAGTAAGGTTGCATGGAATCCCCAAGACAATAGTGTCTCATAGAGGATTGCTGTTTACATCGAGATTTTGGGGAAGTTTACAGCAAGCCATGGGTACTAAGTTAAGTCTTAGTACAACTTTTCATCCTCAGGCAGACGGTCAGTCCGAGCGTACGATACAGATTTTAGAGGATATGCTACGCGCTTGTGTACTTGATTTCGGAGGATCATGGAATAAGTACTTACCGCTAATAGAGTTCTCCTACAACA
Organism: Humulus lupulus; assembly: GCF_963169125.1. NCBI lineage: Eukaryota > Viridiplantae > Streptophyta > Magnoliopsida > Rosales > Cannabaceae > Humulus > Humulus lupulus. The sequence goes on from NC_084793.1 coordinate 265,032,542, forward strand.
ATAGCTACCATTCAATGACCGGGATGGCACCTTATGAGTTACTTTATGGAAGAAGGTGTCGATCGTCGTTACACTGAGACAAGGTAGGAGAAAGGCAGATTCTCGATCCCGAAGCTATTAGAAAAGCTCAAGAAGCAGTAGTGCTGATTAGACAGCATATGCTTGATGCTCAAAGCCGTCAGAAAAGCTATGTGGATGCCAAGCGATGTGATGTGGAATTTAAAGTCGGAGATCAAGTCTTCCTGAAGATATCTCCTATGAAAGGTGTGAAGCGGTTTGGGAAGAAAGGCAAGCTTAGTCCCCGTTTTATAGGTCCTTTTGAGATATTGGAAAAAGTGGGAGCAGTCGCGTATAGATTAGCCCTACCGTCAGCCCTAGCAGATAGTCACAACGTGTTCCACATCTCAATGCTACACAAGTATGTGTCAGACCCATCTCACGTCCTCAAGTACGATACGATAGCACTCCAGAAAGACTTGAGTTACGAGGAACGACCGGTTAGCATCCTGGATAGAGGGGTGAAGCAGTTACGGTCCAAGAATATTTCGATAGTCAAAGTCCTATGGAGTAATAGTTCTGAACAGGAGGCAACGTGGGAGTTGGAGGAAGACATGCAAGGCCGGTATCCAGAATTATTTGGTAAGTAAATTTCAAGGACGAAATTCTTTTTAGTAGGGGAGAATTGTAGTGTCCAAGAGCTTTACTTAGCTAGTTAAATAATAGCAGTAATAGTAATAGCTAGTAGTAGTTGTAGTATGTTTATGACTGTGGATTTTGGTTCAAGCCGGGACTTAGTTGGACACTCGTAGCAACACTTGTAGATTTTATAAGTTTAACCTATAGTTTAAGAATATTAATTATAACCTAAGGTTTGATTAATATGACTGATTATGAAGATGATATTTATTATACTATAAGGTTTAGATAGACCCAATAAGATAATGACACTTGTTATGTGTATGTTTAATGAAAAATTAAGTATTTTTGAGGAATAGTTTATTAAGAGTAATATTTGAAAATCCCAGAGTCTGCTAGCAGCTTTGAAATCGTTATTAAACTCAGTCAAAGTTGTTTACTCAATTCAAATTAGGCTGAAAAAGTGTAATTACGTGTATAATATTTCAGCGTATGCCGATATATCACAGCTCTAGGGGGCGATATATCGCCACACGGGGATACGAAAAACACGTAACTTCGCACGACCACTTCGACGAGCCTCGGGAATATGAGCCCAGGCGATATATCACCTTTGGTAGGCGATATATCGGCTCTAGGGCTGCATTTTCAAATGATTTTGAAACCGAGCTCATTTTATTCCATAAACCTCTTGATAAGCCAGAATCTTTTTGACCGAGTCTTCAGCCTCTCCTGAACGATTATTCAAATGCTTTTCAATTGAAAAGCCATTATTTTATTCAAGCTAAATGAAGATCTTTTCATTCTTTAACTCTATAAATAGGACCTAGTACCCAGCCATTTCTTCATTCATCAAGTTGAGTTCAGAGCCTACAAGCAGCTAGGATTACTTTAGAGTGTTAAACACTTGGGTTGAGGTTATAAGCTTTATCATTACAAGCTTAATAAACACTTGGGAAGTAAGGTTTCTAGTATATTTTGGTTTCGAGGTGTACTTCGGTCATAGAAGCATTCAAGGTATTCGTATTTTTAGTTCCTTTCAGTGCTGTTTCATTAAGTTCTTATAGTTTTTCTCTACTCAATTCCTAACTCATCTTCTCTATTCTTTGTTAGGCATCTAAGTTCTTCGAACTTGAGATTTCTTGTTGGTAAGTATCTTTTCGATGGTGTAGCTCATTCTTTTCATCTTTTTCTTTTAGAATACTCACCTTTCTCAATTATGGTTTTTAGGAGTGTTCCAAAGTCCCGATCTTGTTCTCACATTCCGGTTTTTGGTAAGGAAAATAGGGTAGATTTGTATACTCTTATGTTGTTGATATATTTCTATGTTATAAGTATGATATGTTTTTAGTTGTTTTAGTATATGAATTGTTTATATGCCAAGCCTGAAGCATTACAGAATTCTGTGAAAGCACCATTAATGATCTTGACCACTTTAAGAGACCCTTTGCAGAATATAATGAGATCATCAACAAAACAAAGACTCACTAAATTAAGACTCTTACATAGAGGATGAAACTGGAAGTTTGTCAAATGAGAAGCTTGCGACAAAAGTCTTGTTAAGTATTTCATCACAAGAACAAAAAGCAAAGGAGAAATAAGGTCTCCTTTGTAGAGTCCAAGAACTTTACTTAGCTAGTTAGATAGTAGTAGTAATAGTAATAGCTAGTAGTAGTTGTAGTATGTTTATGACTGTGGATTTTGGTTCAAGTCGGGACTTAGTTGGACACTCGTAGCAACACTTGTAGATTTTATAAGTTTAACCCATAGTTTAAGAATATTAATTATAACCTAAGGTTTGATTAATATGACTGATTATGAAGATGATATTTATTATACTATAAGGTTTAGATAGACCTAATAAGATAATGACACTTGTTATGTGTATGTTTAATGAAAAATTAAGTATTTTTTAGGAATATTTTATTAAGAGTAATATTTGAAAATCCCAGAGTCTGCCAGCAGCTTTGAAATCGTTATTAGACTCATTCAAAGCTGTTTACTCAATTCAAATTAGGCTGAAAAAATGTAAATTATGTGTATAATATTTCAGCGTATGCCGATATATCACAGCTCTAGGGGGCGATATATCGCCACACGGGGATACGAAAAACACGTAACTTCGCACGACCACTTCGACGAGCCTCGGGAATATGAGCCCAGGCGATATATCGCCTATGGTAGGCGATATATCGGCTCTAGGGATGCATTTTCAAATGATTTTGAAACCGAGCTCATTTTATTCCATAAACCTCTTGATAAGCCAGAATCTTTTTGAGAGAGTCTTCAGCCTTTGCTGAACGATTATTCAAATGTTTTTCAATTAAAAAGCCATTATTTTATTCAAGTTAAATGAATATATTTTCATTCTTGAACTCTATAAATAGGACCTAGTACCCAGCCATTTATTTCATTCTTCAAGCTGAGTTCAGAGCCTACAAGCTGCTAGGTTTACTTTAGAGTGTTAAACACTTGGGTTGGGGTTATAAGCTTTATCATTATAAGCTTATCAAACACATGGGAAGTAAGATTTATAGTGTATTTCAGTTTCGAGGTATAGTTTGGTTATAAAGCAATCAAAGGTATTCCTATTCCTAGTTCATCTCTGTATATTTCCTTAGTTTTTTTTATAGTTTTTCTCTACTCAAATCCTAACTCAGTATTCTTTATTCTTGGTTAGGCATCTAAGTTCTTTGAACTTGAAGTTCTTGTTAGTAAGTATCTTTTCGATGGTTTAGTTCATTCTTTTCATCTCTCTTCTTTTAGAATACTCACCTCTCTATTAATGGTTTTTAGGAGTGTTCCAAAATCCTGACCTTGTTATCATCATCCCGGTATTTTGGTAAGGAAAATAGGATGGTTCCTATGTGATATGTGCTATGTTATATAATATGTTATGATTATGCTATAGTATGATTTTATGTGTTATGATATATGTATGTTTTGGGGCTTATAGTTGCTATATAGCAAACCCCAACACTTTTATGTTTTTGGGGCTTATAGTTGCTTAATTAGCAAACCTCATTGTAGTTTGAGGCTTATAGTTGCTTAGTTAGCAAACCCCAATAGTCACCATGTACATGGGTTAGAATTATGATATATGTTTATAGAATATGTTATATGTTTATAGCTTATGATTATGTATATGTTTCATGCTTGTAGTAGATTTTCCTTGCTGGGCATTAGGCTCTTTCCTTTGTTTTATATGTGCAGGAAAATAGTATGGCAGCGGGAAGATTCTTGGCAGCTTGGGATTGTGTAATGAGGGAGAATGGAATCGGTAGACTGCGCGAACGATTCGAGGATGAAGTTGTTTAAGTCTTTTAATTATGATTTCTATGTATTTCTGCACTTAATATTGTAATCATTTTATTTAAGATTTAAGTTATGTTATGCTTTATTTTCAAAACAGTGGAATCCCATATCCTACTCATGAATTTTTATGTATTTTAAACCTTTACTTTACAGTTTTTAAATAAAGTTGTGGTTATTTCATATGTATGTTTTCTTAAGATTAGTGTCTGTGTATAGTAATTATTAATGGTCCAAAGTCTAGAATAGTTGAGTTATTACATCCTTGCCTTAGGCCTTTTTCTCCTTTAAAGTTTCCTTGGATTATTCCATCAAGCATTAGCGAATAAGAGGTTCCTCTCAAACAGATAATCACCCAAGATATAAATCTAGCAGGAAAACAGTATGCAATCCTTAAAGCTTCTACGAAATTCCAATCAATAGTATCATAGGCCTTACTCAAATAAATTTTCATCACACATCTAGACGAGATACCCTTCCTGTTATACCCTCTAATAAGATCCTGCAAAATAAGTATGTTATGAGCAATATATATTTTCTTTATGAAAGCACCTTGGTTACTATTTATCAAAAATGGCAAAACTTTTGAAAGCCTAGAACAAAGCATTTTAAAGATGCTTTTGTACAGAGTATTGTAAAGCGCAATATGACGGTAATCCATTGCTTTTGAAGGCCTATCAACCTTAGGAATTAGCGAAAGCAACGTCATATTAAGAATAGCAGGAATATGACCAGTCTCAAAAAAATTCAACACTACTTTGGTTATTTCATCACCAATGTCCTTCCATAAAGCTTTAAAAAATGCTAAACCAAAACCATCCAAACCAGGGCTCTTAATAGAGTGAATATTGAACATTGCACTTTTAACATTCTTGGAATTAAAAGGCTTAGTTTGTCTTAGTTTCATATCCAAATCCAATCTAGGGCCAAACTCCAAAACTTGATGCTGAATCAGAGAAGTGCCTGTGCTTGGGCTGCCCATGGAACCTTTAAAATGATTCAAAAAACGAGCCACAACTTCTTCATAATCATCCACTATGTTACTTGAGTATCCACAAATGAGGCTATTCTATTTTCTTCACGATGTTTCTTAAAACTATCATGAAAGTACAATGTATTTTCATCACCAAACTAAAGCCAAGTGACTTTGATTTTCTGCCTAAGGAAACTTTCATACATTTTGGCATGATGAATATAATTAATTTGAGCCTCCTTTTCCTCCTACTGCATAGTAGCTATAGAAGGGTTGAGCTACAAATTTAATTGAGCTTTTTGGTAGTGATATTTGGCTGCCTCATAACCCAGTTGAACATCCTCAATCACTTCCCTGTTAAATTTTTTCAGAACAAATTTAAGGCTCGACAACTTCAGCATTATCTAAAACAATCCAGTTCCCTTCACAGGTTTACACCAATCCTTCATCACTACCTCATTAAATAACGTACTTTCAGTCCATATATTATAAAACCTAAATGGTTTATACCCAAGTACACCAACATTCATAGCCTTCATGATACAATAGCAATGATCAGAGATAGCGTCCCACTGAAATATTGTTTCAGCATTATGATGCAAGTCAAGCCAAGCCTCATTTTTAAAAACTCTATCTAGTTTAGAAAACATTCTAGCCCCTCCATCCTGTTTATTTGACCAAGTATATCGACTCCCTCCAACCCAAGAGCAAGCCAACTACGAGAATCCTCCATATCTTTGTCAGTAATACCCAGACCTCCCATCCTATCCTCGGAATAAAAAACCGTATTAAAATCCCCCATCATTATCCAAGGTTGAACAGGGAAAGCTAGTTTAGTCGAACTACTCCATAAAACTTTTCTTTCCTCAATGGTATTTAAACCATACACAACAGTCAAACAGAACTCCCGGGACTGACTGGATACTTTAACTCTACAATGCACATACTAAGAACATTCCTCCAAAATATGAACTTTCACAAAGGTTTTCTTCTAAAAAAGCAAAATACGCCCTTCTACTATCTAACTACTATGATAGTCCCAACCAATATATGAATTCAGCATCATATCCTTTATTCTATCCCCTCTCACGTTTGTCTCCAACAAAGCCCCTATACCAATCTTATTCATTCTACAGAGGTCCAAAGCCAATCTCTTCTTATTCCTTTTATTCAATCCTCTAATGTTCCGACACAAAAAGATTGCAAAAATCCATCACGAGGTTGAGATTGATGAGCAGTAATTTTGTTCACATTCTTAATTGCAACCAGTAACACACTAAAGGAATTCTTGGATTGAGTTGAAACACTAACAACTATCATGTTCCCACCCCTAATCTTCTTAGGAGTAACCCATGCCTCACTCCGTGCCTCAAATGAGGAGGCCACTACTTTCACATCATCCAAAATTACTCTAGTGTTGTCATTGTGGTTAGCCTTTTGGTTTGCTTCTCCTGCTTTCTTTATAGTGTTTTCCTTTACTATTTTTTCTTTCCTTTCCCAAACCTACATCAAAACCTTCTTACAATTAGTAACCCCATGTCCATAGTTGCCACAACTAGAACACTTATTTGGTAGCCACTGATACTCAATAGTTTGATCCACTAGTTTACATCTCTCATTAATAAAGCTAATCACACCACATCCACCAAAACTCTTGCAAATTTAATCATAGACCTATCTCTTGTAACCTCTTCTACCATGATATGCTTGCCAATAGTACTCACTAAGGCAATTGATTCCGCAGTATTGAAAACCTAAATCATGTAGCCTAATCCAAACAGGAACTGAATGAAAAATTCGTAAAGAATCCAAATCAGTAGTCCAAGGGCGAAGAATGACCGATTTCTTATCAAAATGGACAGCCCCCTCTTCCAACACTAGATCCCTAGTCGCTTCATCCCTGAATTTCACAATTGTAAACACTGAATTCATTCTAAACACCCTCTCAACACCTAAAATTTGCCATATCCTCTTAAAAAAAAACCTTCAAAGATAGAGAATGGAGGATTAGCTCCCAAAATAACACAGATAATAGAAGAATTCCTATATTGCGCCTCAGTCTCAACCCCTTGAACATCAATTTGAGCAATTAGCTTACCTTCCATGTTAATCAGACTCTCATAATGGAGTTGGGCTCCCTGGTTATTAGCTTGAACATATTGGAAATTGTTGTAAAAGGTGATCCAATCATCATGAATCCCTACCTGGTGGATATATATCATCTGATGTGTATTTCTCAGATGATATGGCAGTCATAGATGTGGTGTTGTCAGCTCTATTTTGGAGGTGTACTATCATTGTACTCCTATTGGTTGGAATATAACAACCTGTACGGATGCATGGGTATGGAATATTCTATAGGGTATATTGGAAGGCCCTAAATCCTAGGCTGATTTAATACACCAGAGTGGCGCAGCAGAAGGGTTGCATGACTGAAAAAGGTGAAGAGGAAAAGAGAGGAGGGTCGTGAGAGAGAGGTCAATATACTGTAACAAAGGTCTCCATTGTTGAGTCCTGTTGAGAGTATTTTTGCTTCTGTATTATTGATCATTCCTGTAGCTTTGTAACTCTGTACTGAACTTTGATTGATAGTGGATTATTGGCCAAGCCGAGCTGGATGTAGGTTTGCTTATTGCATTCCGAACCAGGATAAAATTGCTATCATTGTTTGTTCTTACTGTTTTGTTTATGGTCTATGTTTTTCTCTTGGTGTTCGCTATACAACTGAGTTGTTTTGATATATGTTCAAATTTGTTGTTTGGTTACATTGATCACAAGTAATTTCAGGACAAAGGAGTTTCAAGATGTTTCATAAGTAGAGATGTCACCTTCCGAGAAAATGAGTATTATTTGAAGAAGGAAGATGAATCTAGCTCCAATTCAGATGGAACTTCTAGCTATGAGAAACAAGCTGGTTTTGAGGTGGAATTAGTAGGGAGTTCGAGTAAATTACAAGAGAAAGATGTTGAAGAAGATGTTGAGCAGCAAGTGGAAGAGTGTCAGGAAGATAGAACAGAAGAGTTGACTAGTTATCAGCTAGCAAGGGACAGATCGAGAAGAACATCTGTTCCACCAACCAGGTATGGGTAGGCAGATTTAATCTCCTTTGCTCTGTTAACTGCTGAGGCCTTAGAAGAAAATGAGCCTGCTACTTATGAAGAGGCGTGTGCGTGTAAAGAGAAAAGGGAGTGGCTGGATGCTATGCAAGAAGAGATGACTTCATTAATAAAAAATGAAACATGGGTGCTGGTGGACAGATCAGAAAAACAGAGATTAGTAAGTTGCAAATGGATTTACAAGTTGAAAGAGGATAGTTCACTTGGAGGGAAGCCTAGATATAAGGCAAGGTTAGTTGCTAGAGGCTTTACTCAACAAGTTGGCATTGATTACAACGAGGTGTTCTCACCAGTAGTCAAACACACTTCTATTAGAGTTTTACTTGCTCTAGTCACACAGAAAGACATGGAGTTAGAGCAAATGGATGTAAAAACAACGTTTTTACATGGAAAATTGATGAGGAAATCTTTATGTCTCAGCCTAAGGGGTTTGTTAAATCTGGTGATGAAAAGAAAGTGTGTTTGCTGAAAAAGTCTTTATACAGACTGAAACAGTCACCCAGACAATGGTATCTTCATTTTGATGAAGTTATGAAGAAAAATGACTTTCATAGAAGCAACTATGATAGCTGCGTGTATGTCAAGTGGACGAAAGAGCAGATTGGTGTATTTCTTTTACTTTATGTGGACGATATGCTCATTGCATCCACTAGCATGGGTGAAATCCGAAAACTCAAGTACTTATTGAGTAAGGAGTTTGAAATGAAGGACTTGGGGGCTGCAAAAAGAATTCTGGGCATGGAAATTAACAGGGACAGAGAGAAAGGAACTTTGCTTGTGTCACAAACTAAGTATATTGCAAAGATACTTGAAAAGTTTGGTATGTTTCATGCTAAACCAGTGAAGACCCCTTTGGCTGCTCACTTTAAGTTATCTACTGCTCTTTCACCAGAAAATGATGAGGATAAAAGGTTTATGGAGAGTATCCCATATGCAAGTGTCGTTGGCAGCATTATGTATGCCATGGTATGCACTCGGCCTGATCTTGCTTATGCAGCCAGCATTGTTAGCAGATTTATGGCAAAACCAGGTAGACAACATTGGGAGGCTGTTAAGTGGGTACTTAAATACTTAAAGGGGGCTTGTAACTATGGTTTGTGTTATGAAAAGAAGTGTGGAAAAGAAAATCAGTGTGTGTTAACTGGTTTTGTAGATTCAGATTATGTAGGGGATTTGGATAAAAGAAGGTCCCTTACTGGATATGTCTTTATGCTGTCGGGTTGTACCATTAGTTGGAAAGCATCTTTACAACCTGTAGTGGCATTGTCAACCACAGAAGCTGAATTGATTGCAGCCACTGAAGCTGTCAAAGAAGCTATCTGGCTGAGAGGTTTGGTAGGAGAATTGGGAATTCCTCAAGAGGAGGTAAATGTATATTGTGACAATCAAAGCACAATACACTTGAACAAGAATTCAATGTATCATGAAAGAACCAAACACATTGATATTAAGCTTTATTTTATTAGAGATGTGGTGGCAGAAGGTAAATTGAAGATTACGAAGATTCATACAGATGAAAATCCGGCTGATATGTTAACCAAGCCGGTGACAGGTGCCAAATTTAATTTATGCCTGGACATTTTAAATGTTCAGGCAGTATCTGAAGCATAATTGACATGAGGCTTATGCTAATAGTTCATCTCAGTTAAATCAAAATTCATGATGGTTGAATCAAGGTGGAAATTTGTTGTAAAAGGTGATCCAATCATCATGAATCCCTGCCTGGTGGATATATATCATCTGATGTGTATTTCTCAGATGATATGGCAGTCATAAATGTGGTGTTGTCAGCTCTATTTTGGAGGTGTACTATCATTGTACTCCTATTGGTTGGAATATAACAACCTGTACGGATGCATGGGTATGGAATATTCTGTAGGGTATATTGGAAGGCCCTAAATCCTAGGCCGATTTAATACACGAGAGTGGCGCAGCAGAAGGGTTGCATGACTGAAAAAGGTGAAGAGAAAAAGAGAGGAGGGTCGTGAGAGAGAGGTCAATATACTGTAACAAAGGTCTCCATTGTTGAGTCCTGTTGAGAGTATTTTTGCTTCTGTATTATTGATCATTCCTATAGCTTTGTAACTCTGCACTGAACTTTGATTGATAGTGGATTATTGGCCAAGCCGAGCTGGATGTAGGTTTGCTTATTGCATTCCGAACCAGGATAAAATTGTTGTCATTGTTTGTTCTTACTGTTTTGTTTATGGTCTATGTTTTTCTCTTGGTGTTCGTTATACAGCTGAGTTGTTTTGATATATGTTCAGATTTGTTGTTTGGTTACATTGATCACAACAGAAATTTGCCTAAATCTCATTTGATTTCTCCTAAAAAGCATTCGACTGACCAACCTAATCAGCCCACGCCACAGACTTCGCCTCTTCAACGTCATCTGCAGAATCGCAAGGATGCATCTCACGATAGCCTTTACAAGAAATCCCTGATGGCTCATGTGCCATATCCACCACCTCCTCCTATTTTTATAAGTCTTCAAACCCCAAATCTCCTCGTAAATTATCTCTGCCATCCTCGATGCCAGTCAACTTTTCATTTTTCTGGTTTGAAGGGGCCTCTTGAACCAATGTTCCTTATACAGGCTTCAGATTCATCTTCATCCTCCTCGCCATGAAAGAGAGAGAAAAAGAGTCACACGCCTCCTCACACTATTTTAATAACATGTCCTGCCTGGGTGTCCCTCCGCTGCTATGGAAACGGAGTTAGAAACGGCTGGGCCCATTGATAATTGTTGAAAAAGGTAGAGTTTGAAAACCAAAGTGACTCCCAAAAAAGGAAAATGCAAAATTTTTGAATATGCTTCCATAGGCGAGTGGGCCTCACATCGCTAATGAAAGTCAACCCCATACTCGCATGGATACCGACTTGGGGCCTTCGCCTCGCCTTGAGCTCCATGTGAATGATGAGGTCCTCGCCTTGCCTCCCAACACGGCGAGGCTCACGCCTTGCCTCGCCTATCATAGCTTATGGGCTTCTGGTTACTCGCATGGAGATAGATAGCTCAAGTCGATTTCCTTTGAACATACCAGAAGATATGCAGAGATTTGCTACAGTGGAAAGCTACCGAAATAGTGAGATTACCTACAAAAATCTTAGAGCATGCGGGAATAGGTTAAGCAAAAGACGGATCTCGAAAATGTGTGGTTAGAAACAGTGGATGCATTGATTAAGGGGCGGAAGTAGGATGAGCTCAAAAATCCTAGAGGGTCGACCACCTATAAATGCGACATTACCGATCAAAGTCAAAATTTTGGTAGCTTTCCACTGTAGCCAATCTTTGATCGGATAATGAAATATAAACACCTTTCCAGATAGTTACACCTGATTAACCTTTAATTGGGATGCAAGTTCCTAGAAGAAGTCGATTAACCTTTAAGGAGCTTAGGAGTAGCAAGGCCCTTTACAAAAAGGACGGTTAGAAAATGAGTACGGAACAGAAAATGAAAAAGGAAGGGGAGGTCGACTTCCGTGATGAAGAATAATCAATGTTGAGCAAACTTGGACTGACTACCAGCTTGCGAACGCGAAGACCAATCAGGTCTAAGCATGGGTAGCATGACAGCCGTGTTTTGAGTGACTTCCAAACTGGGAGACTACACCAAGGTAGACTCTATACAGTCACCAAGCTAATGCAATGGCGAGAATGGAAAGCTACCACTGCTTCCAAAACTCGTTGGAGACTGATCACACCCAGAAAGCTCCCCTGTTTTTTTGTACCATCTCTCTTTGCAAAAGGTAAAAAAATAGGAGTGAGCGGGTACTAAGTTTCCAATTCATGAAACTTCCTCTCGATTTTGGGCGAAGTCAACCGCATTAACCAGAATAAGCAGATGACTTCCAAAATCTCGCATGCGGCTTCCTAGACCATGAGCATAGTGTGGCAACATGACAACCTTGAAAGAATGCGGTGTCAATTTGAAGTCAATAGCCTTCTGAAGAGCTTTTGTTGGGGTGTACAACCAAAGTCTCACATTGGCTAGAAATAGGAAGGATCTTGGGTATATAAGGATGGACACTATCTCCATTGGAATGAGGCCTTTTGGGAAGGTGCCCAAAAACAAATCCGTGAGGGCTTAGGCCCAAAGCGGACAATATCATACCAATGGGGAAATAGATGGTATCCGACGGTCCTTACAGCGTTGATTCCATCCATTCCACTCAACGACTTCATCTGCCTAAGAATCTCAAATCTTGGCAGACGGGATGTAGTAAAGCAAAAGACAAGAGTGAGCAAGTACCAGGTCTCTAATTCAAGTCAGCCTTATGCCAAGTAAGCCTGACTTGGGGGGAAATGTTATACCAAACTTTTGTATCACGACATGGCATCTCACATAGCAACTGACGTGTCAAAATGAGTGATGATGTGACAAGACTCAGTGCCACCCTTCACCAAAATAGTGACCCTCATCGTTCTCGAAACACTTATGCGAAAATAGAGCTCATCACTCACGTTAAGTCTTGCCAATGAGGTCTCAACTTTCCAATCCCATGAGTATATATCTAGTCATCAGTCGTTATTTCCTTACTCATCCGTCATCTAGGGGCCCATCGCCAATGGCTTTATGTTGTTGTTGATCATCCCAAAAGGAACAAGTCGTCACTAAGTTCCATGTCATATGTTCATTGCCATCACCAAGGGCTCATCGCCCATGCCCCATCACCGATGAGCCATCGATGATGTCCCATCGCTACTCGTTGATGGCCATCACCACTTGCTGGTGGTCCTCACCACTCGAGCTTCCCTCAGTAAAAATATGTAACCAATCTCTTAATGAGAAGGACACACTGGGTTGCCATATTTGAAGGGTACAGAAACCTATAGCTCCTACGCATGTCTCGAGAATCAGCCGAATCGGGAAATGGCTTTCCAACATTAGCTCTCCCCATATTCACCACTATAAATACTAAAATGTAAACAATAAAATGGGGGAGAGATTGTTCACCCTTGAGAAAGCATTTACTCCCCATTATTGTCTTCACAACTACTTCATGAACAAAATCCAAACCAAGTGTGATTGTTCTTAATAATTCAAAGTTCATCATCAATTCAAATGACTACAATGGACGTATGTCTCATTAATGCAGGGTCGACCCTATGCATAGGTGGGTCAGGCTTGTACCTAGGGCCCCCAAATAAAAAGGCCCATTTTTTAAAAATGTTATTTTTTTCTATACAAAAAGGCCCCATAATTTTTCAAAAATATTATTGTAACGCCCTGGATAACCAAAATCGTTACACTGTGTGTTTAAAATAGTGCAAGACTTGCTAATCAAGTCATTTACATAAAAATGTGAATCTAAAGTCATAAACAGGTTAGGTTTAAAAGATTTTTGTAATGCCCCGAATTCTCCGATGTGGTTTAATGGCGGGATTAGTAGGCCGGGAGGGCCATATCTGTTTAATTAAGCCATTAAATTATATTATGCATGTATATGTGAATTATATTATAATATGATGTTAAATGCATGCATGCGGGTCCACATTTTAATTACAGGGGTGTGATGGTAATTTGGCCTGTTGAGGGTATAATTGTATAATTGTATGCATGTCGTTGATATGTGTTGAGACCACATTATAATGTGGGGTTGTTCGAGCTATTCGGCATGAGACGATCTTGGATTATTGATTAGCGGTTTAGTCACAACAGGTTTAAGTGCGAGGCTTGGGTTGAGTCTCGGGGTGATTTTAATGATTAGAGCGTTACCGAGAATTAAAGGGTAACAGGATGTGAATTATTGGTGTTTGAGATTATCGAGAATAGTGAGAATTGGAGAGCGTTAATTATGATTAACGAGATAGGAGGAAAGTACCAAATATGCCCTTGGGAGCCTTTAGAAACTATTAATTGACCTAGGGGTAAAATGGACATTTCACCCCTAGGATAGATATATCTATTGATAGCTGAAAGAAGGAAGTAAAAACAGAGCATGTTTAAGAGTTCTCCCGTACCTTCTTCTCTTCACCTTTCTTTGTGATTTTTGAACCAATTTTGAGGATTCAAGCTTGGGAAGCAAGCCTTGGGAGTTTGGGAGTGTAATCTACCATTGAAGAGCATCATAAGCTGAGCTTTGGGTAAGTTTCTAACCATAGATTTCTCTAGTTTGCCCTGTTTTGGTTTTGTTTTGCAGGTGAGATTTCTAGGGTGAATTCTTGGTTTTATTGGGAGTTTTGGCTAGGGTTCCCATGCTTGTGATGTTTGGGGGTGTGTTAGGATGGTTTTTGGGTTCATTTGGCATCAAGAATGGGATTTGGAAGCTGGGGAATCAGGTTAGAATCAAAGGAGTTGAAGAATGTCGGTTCAAGGAGGTGCTGGTCTGGAGGTAGCGCTATAGCGCCCACCCTAGGGCGCTACAGCGCTCCTCAGGAGTTGAAGAATGTCGGTTCAAGGAGGTGCTGGTCTGGAGGTAGCGCTATAGCGCCCACCCTAGGGCGCTACAGCGCTCCTCAGGAGTATAGCACTTGGGCGCTAGGGGTTGAGCGTTGTAGCGCTACCCTGTTCCTTCTAAGTCCCGTTTTGAGTGTTTTTAAGGGTTTTTGACTTGGGGTTTCTATCCTTAAGGCCCAGGATCGAATCTACTCACCGTGTGGGCATGTTTCGAGGTCCCGAGAGTGGTGCTTAGGTTAAGACCCTATTCATGTTGATTCTCATTAATGGAGGTTATAATTGGTTGTGATTAGGTAACCGCTAAGGAACTAAAAGATCGATCGTTCTCAGGGGTCGTCCTTATTATACTTCTCGCTCGAACCTGAGGTAAGAAAACTGCACCCTGTGTATATGTGACATGTGAGCTTGGTATTGAGGCATGTTGATTGATAAATGTGGACATGGATTGCATATTAAATGCTAGTGAATATTGATTATCTGTATGTGGCACTGACTTATTAGTCAGAATCGGCAATGGTGTTAGATCCATCTGTGAAGCTATGATTTATTAGTCAAGTTCACAATGAGTTGAACAATGGTCATGTTTTACTGACCTAAGAGTCAGAAATGGCATAGCGTCATGAACGCCGAGCCAAATGAAGATTAGATCTAATTGATATCAGCGTTGAATGACTCATATGGGGTATTAATGCTGGACCGACCAGAAGGTCGATGAAAATTATAAGCGCTTGGCTAGTCTAAGACTAGTTATTCAGAGCCAGGGCATATGGCCCCGGTGACTGTTTGTCACATGGCTAGGGAACGTTGTTCCGTAGTTATGACTCTAGAGTCATGAGGAAGGTTATGTTGGTGACTAATCACCATGCATCTATCCTGTTAAAGCTAGTGACATGCTCACTTATCTGTTAAGCCCTGGTGATCCTATTGTCACATGGCTGGAGGGTGTTGTCCCCGTATTAGTGACTCTTGCGATTGTCACCTATTTGTTTGGATTGTTGGTCCTGGATGATTATTGTGATCCTTGTTGATATTATATCATGTTGTATTATGTTTTCTTGCTGGGCCTTGGCTCATGGGTGCTATGTGGTGCAGGTAAAGGGAAAGAAAAACTCACCCAGCCTTGAGTGGAGAGCTTAGGTGGTGATGTGTACATATGCGGCCGCTTGACCACCACGGCCAAGGCGTTCTCAGAGGAACTAGGGGGTATACCCTATTTTTGCCGCTTAAGTCAGCGGGGTTGTAAATTTGAAACAGTAATGACTATTTTGTACTAAGAACACCTTGTAAATGTTTTGATTAGCTCTGCAGAGCAGTTTGCAATGAAAATATCCATCCCTTTTTATTAGTTTTTCCACCTTAACATGATAATCATACTTAGAGCACGTTTTTAACCAAAGGACTCGGGTAGCGGGTCAAATTTCTGGTTCACCGATCACCGTAACTATTCTGGGGTAACCAGGGCGTTACAATTTTGGTCATAAACAAATAACTTTCATTAAAACAATTTTTTAGTACATGGGATCCTAAAACATGGTTTAGAGGATATATTTACAAAACTTCCAAATGTTATAAATAATCAAAGCCACTCTAATGGCAAAATACACATTTTAGGTTTCCGTCCCTGCACAATCCCTCAACCGTGGCGGTCGAGCAGCTGACAATGTACACCTCACCCCTAGAGCTCTCCACCCCATGGTTGAGCCATCTTACCCTAGCCTTTACCTGCACCACGTAGCACCCGTGAGCCAAGGCCCAGCAAGAAAACCATAACATCATAGCATGATCAATATCAATAACCAAATAGTTCATAAAGCATAACCAGATATTCAGCCGTCCATAGCATTCACATAATCAGTGATAACAATTGACAAATCAACAATTTATCATCCAGGTATTAATCATATCATATTCATCAAATTAACACCAATAGACATATCATACAATAACTAGGGTTGACGCCCGTAGGCCGCACCCTCTGTTTAACCCACTGTCTTCGGCTCACTTAGGTCGAGCCCAATGTTCAACCAACTGACTCTAGCTCGCTTAGGCCAAGCTCAGTGATTATTTAATTAACCTCAGCTACCAATGGCCGAGCCGCATCCTGTGCACCAGTATTAATTTCGGCACTCTTAGGTTGTTTATCTCATGCTCGCATGGCATAATACCATCATACAACATTGCATACAAGCATAGGGAACTCTTAGTCCCAACATAGCCACATAACCGGGTGCAATTTTCTTACCTTTGATTCCGAGCAGAGAAGATGAACTAGTTCTGAGCACGGTCCTTAGCCTCGAGCCTTGGCGATAAACCTAGTCACAAGGTCATTGATATCCATCAACTTCCAAACACAATAAAAATACATAGGAACAAAACTAGCCTTCAGAACCTCAATTTCTACTAAACCGGGTAGTAGAAATTGTCCAAAGCACCTAGGTTCGAACCCCCTGAGCCCTAACAATGCTTGAAATACTTCCAAGACTAAACTTCCCAAGTGGGTCACGACTTGGCTTAGCAAATCGTGACTTGGCCCAAGTCAGAGAGCAAGCTCCCAAGCCAAAGGGGAGGCAGGTCGTGGCTTGGCAAGGCAAGTCGCGGCGCGCCCCCAAGTCAGAGAGCATCCCTGGCCAGAAGAGCCACACGCGCCACGGCTCCCCTCGTCTAGGTCGCGGCGCACCCCCCTTCGACCCAGAAAATTCTGTGTTTTTCCTCCTCCTTCTTCCTAGCCAAGAACACCTAAGATATGCCCAAAATTTTCCCAACTTATCCCTTTTTAATTCTGTAACACCCAACATTTTCATAATACATTTTTTTATTATAAATCAGAGTTTCAATACATAAAATGTACAAGGTTATAAAAATAAGAAATAGTAACGGAAAATAGTGTTTAAAACATGATTTTATGTTATTAACGAGATTAAAGAGAGAGAGAAACTTGAGTAGTCAAGTATTGGACCCAAATGTCATATAATTTTAATTGGGGATTTTTATAAAATTAAGAAAGTTTTCTAAAGGGCTTATTTGAAAAGAATGTTAATATTTTGTGGTCCAAATGTAATTTTGAAAAAAGGAGAAGGTCTCAGCCTTAATTTCCCGTTGCTCCTCTCTCTCTCCTCATAATTGCTTCCTTTCTTTCACTTTCTTTTTCCTTCCCTTTCTCTCTCTTATTTTCTCTTGCGTGCGTGCGTCTGCTCGACCACCAAAGATCCATCGACGGTCACCACATATAGTCACGTGTCGGACCGTTGAATTCAGAGGCCTCCGAACTATCGACCATGCAGGAATTTCGATGGCACTCGCCGATTAAACACCTCAACCAGTCGATTTAAGTTCAGCCACCGCGCGACTTCAAAGTTGTGATTCGGCCACCTCGGGTATCCGTTTGTCGATCCGTCACCACCATCGTCTTCCTCGTGTTATGGGCTTAAAAACCCAATAAATTGTTCCTACATCTACCATAGTTTGGTGGTGGGCCCACCACGAGCCACCGTGATCAACTGTAGATCAACAGTCGAAACTTAGTGTTCGAGGTTTCGGAGTTCGTTTTGAGTTTCAGAAAATCATCGTTTGACTTGTTGTGGAACCCAATCTTTGTGGTATAATTTCTTTGACCTATATTGTGATTGATTAGAATAATTGTTATTATGTGTATTTATAGTATATATTTATATATTCTTGATGTACTGAATATTTTCTATAATTATATTGGTTGTCTGGGATTATATGCATTTTTTTATACAGGTTTTGATTTTGGGTTTGCCCAATTTTATAGAAAATAATAGACAATTAATTAATTTTAAAAATACATATTTAATTGATTTTCTATTAATATGGAAATTATTATGATTAATTAATTTTAATTATTATTGTTGTTATTTTGTTAAGTAAATCAAGAATATAGTTTCATGTGTATATATATATGAAAAATGTGATTTATAGTAAACTTATTATTTAACAATTATTATTGTATATTAATATTTTCGTTAATATTTGAATATTAAAATAATATAAAATATTAGTTTCTTATAGTTATTGATATTTGTAAGACCAATGAATTTTGGAGAAAGTACATTTATTATATCAGTGGGATTGATATTATGACTAATTAATAATAATACAAATATTTATATTTATATTTATATTATTATCATTATATCGATTATTACAATTTTATGTTAAAAATATGATTTTTTTTTTATAAAATGACTATTTGAATCTATATATATATACATTCACATACGTATTGTTATTGAGGTACTTTGTTATTAATATTGAAATAAATTTATTTATAGATGAAAATTATTATTATTATTGTTATTATTATTAATGTATCATAAAAATACATTATATTATGAGTAAGGCCTAAAGTAGTGTTTTGTAAAGAGGATTATGACGCATGAAGAGTATTAGCATTATGATGATAATAATTATTATTATCATTTATGTGGTTTCTGGTATTGTTAATATATACCATCAATAGTGTATATTTACGATTTTTATAGAATTTAATAAATGATGTACCTTGAATAGGATCTTTATGGATTTGATTGATTAACTCTTGGTGAGCAGTTTTAAAATAAGCTAAGGACCTAAGGTAAGTAAATTTTACATTTTGTGCTTAAGTGATATGCATGACTACATTGATTGTGTATGTCTGTTGTGTTAAGTATGGGATGATGATGATGCATATGATGAGTATGTGATGAATGGTTATATGAGTTATGTGTGGTATGTATATCATAATGGATTATATGATATATAATAGATAAATTTCGTGATATGTGAAAGTTGTCTTAATTGGTTAAGTTTGATCTGAGTTATGTGCAAGTATGTGTTCTCATGTAGATGAATATGTGGACTACCTTCTATGTTCATGATTTTGTTACATGTTATAATATAGGAAGCCTTCAAGTTTTTAGGCTGGAAACCTTAGACCTGAGCCATAGCTCTATGTTAAGGTATAACAATGCCACCAACCCAAAGCTTCTTACATTATGACTAAAGATGTTTTGAGTTGTATGAGATGTGATATAGTGCCTTGACTAAATGTCATCACACATGAATCATGAACATGAACATTGACATTTCAGCATCAGCATGTATGCATGGCATGTTCAGTTATATGGTACATTATTATGTGATATAAGACCATGCATAAAAATATGAGAAATGTTTTGAAATTCCTTGAAAAGTATTATGTAAAGTTAAATATTTTAATGACAACAAGGCTTAATTAATGTGATAATAAGATGTTGAAAATGGTGCCACTGTTTCGAGGAAGCAATTAAGTAAGTTCAGTAAAGAAGATGGAGGTCTGTAAGACTTATAGTGGCTGCCCACTAGTGTGGGCTAGGTTAGAGTTGACCATTCAGATATGTTTTCCATGTTCTCGTCTTTCTCCTCCATTTATATGTGTAATAAGTATGGCAGCTATGGCAACAATGAAATGAGTAATACGATGAGCCTAGCTGCGATGATGGGTAGCCGGAGGAGAACCCATGAGATTTTATATTATATGTGTAACAAGCCCTGCAGATATTGGCTAAATTGAACAGTGTGCACATAAGATAACAGACCCATAACAATGTGAAAGTAAAAAAAAAAAAAGCACGAAAGTAAAGTTTGAAAGTGCATGAGCAATAAATGAAATGCATAAGTATATAAGTCAGCATATTAGTATATGTGCATTTCAAACTCACGACATTCATGTGTATGTGTATGCATGAGATTTACTTACTAAGCGTTAGCTCATTATGTTATTTTCCAACATTTTTCCAGGTGTGGCTTTAGATGTTGAGCAACTTGTGGAGCACGGACTCAGTGGCAATGCAATAGTGGTTTAGGGTTTTTCATATTGCTACATTTAAACTTAAAGTATGCACACGTGTAATAATTTCTATTAATAAGTTTATATAAAAGCTTTACATTTTTCTGTATTTCTTAGTATGATTTTATTTAATTCATTTGGTCAAGTGTTTAACATACTCTTAAAGCTTGGAATTACGAGTATGTGGTAGACATACCCTACCTTAGGGTCGTCACAAATTCAACCCTAATCCAACCACGAACTCAAGAACAATTTACATATTTTAATCCTCAAAACTTCAGTTTTAACACCAACATCATTGTACTGCCCCGAAATCCCTAATACGGTTTAATGGCTTAATTAGTAGGCCGGGAGGGCCATAATTGCTCAATTATGCCATTAAATGATTATATGCATGTTTATGTTAATTATATTATAATATGATGTTAAATGCATGCATGTGGCTCCACATTTCATTATAGGGGTGTTTTGGTCATTTGGCCCGTTGAGGGCGTAATTGCATATTTGTATGCATGTCGGTGACATATTGTTGAGACCACATTATAATGTGGATTTGTTCGAGCTATTCGACATGAGACGATCTTGAGTGCAAATTAGCGGTTTAGTCATAACAGGAATAAGTTCGGGGCTCGAGGTGAGTCTCGGGGTGATTTTAATGATTAGAGCATTGCCGGGAATTAAAGAGTAACGAGATATGAGTTATTGGTGTTTGAGAATATTGAGATTAACG
This sequence comes from Humulus lupulus, assembly GCF_963169125.1. Taxonomy (NCBI): domain Eukaryota; kingdom Viridiplantae; phylum Streptophyta; class Magnoliopsida; order Rosales; family Cannabaceae; genus Humulus; species Humulus lupulus. The sequence continues at coordinate 265,053,537 of NC_084793.1, forward strand.
GGAATTGGAGAGCGTTAATTATGATTAACGAAATAGGTGGGAAAGGTCAACTTTACCCTTGGGAGCCTTTAGAAACCTTTATTTGACCTAGGGGTATTTTGGTCTTTTCACCCCTAGGATAGTATTAATCCATTGAAGGTTGTAGAAGGAAGGGAAAAACAGAGCATCTTTAGCACTTCTCCCGTACCTATTTTCTCTCTTTTTCTTCTTAGATTTTTGAGCTTAAGTTGAGGAACCAAGCTTGGGAAATAAGTCTTGAGAGCTTGGGAGTGTGTTCCACCATTGAAGAGCATCATAACCTGAGCTTGAGGTAAGTTTCTAGCCACTAAATCTTTGGTTTGCTTTGTTTTAGTTATGGAATTCAGTTGAGATTTCTAGGTTGGTTGATTGGTTTTGTTGGGAGTTATTGGCTAGGGTTCTTGTGATTGTGATGCTTAGGGCTTGTGGGGATGGTTTTTGGGTTCATTTGTCATTTAATTTGATGTTTGGAAGCATTGGAATCAGATTGGGAATGAAGGAGTCGAAGGAGAAAGGTTCAGGGGAAAATCTGGCTGGGTGTACCGCTACAGGGCCCACAAGAGGGCGCTACAACGCTACCCAGGGTTTGGTTTTGGGCATTTTGGTTCTGAGATGAGTGTTGGGGCGCTAGTGAGTAGTGATGTAGCGCTACTCTGTTCCTTCAGAATCCCGTTTTGAGTGTTTTTAAGGGTTTTTGGCTCGGGGTTTCAATCCTTAAGGCCTGGGATCGAATCTACTCACCGTGTGGGTACGTTTTGGGGTCTCGGGAGTGAGGTTAGGTCAAGACCCTTTCATTGTTGATTTTCATTAATGGAGGTTATAATTGGTTATGATTAGGTAACCGCTAAGGAATCAAAAGGTCGATCGTTCTCAGGAGTCGTTCTTGTTCTATTTCTCTCTCGAACCAGAGGTAAGAAAACTGCACCCTGTGTATATGACATGCGTGGTTTTTGTTGAGGAATGTTGGTTATTAAATGTGTACATTGATTGCATATCAAATGCTTAGCGAATCTTGTTTATTTGTGTATGGCACTGACTAGTCAGGGTGGGCACTGGTTGCATATTACTTACCCGAGAGTCAGAAACGGCATAAGCGTCATGAACGCAGAGCCGATAAAAGATTAGATCTAATCGATATCAGCATTGAATGACTCTAGGAGCATTAATGTTGGACCGACCCTAAGGTCGATGAAAATTATAAGCGCTTGACTAGTCTAAGACTAGTTACTCAGAGCTAGGGCCAAAGACCTAGGTGACTGCTTGTCACGTGGCTAAGGAGCGGAATCCCATAGTTGTGACTCTATGGTCATGCGGTAGGTTATATTGGTGACTAGTTCATCGAGCACCTATCTTGGTAAGCTAGTGAAAGGGTCACTTATTTGTAAAGCCCAGGTGACCCTATCGTCACATGGCTAATGGGAATGGAACCCACTTTAGTGACTTTTCCAACTGTCACTCCTCTATTTTTGACTAAAAGTCCTAAATGATCTTTATGATCATTGTTGATATTATATTCATGCAATATTGTGTTTTCTTTCTCGGCTTGGGCTCATGGGTGCTATGTGGTGCAGGTAAAGGGAAAGAAAAGCTCACCCAGCCTTGAGTGGAGAGCTTAGGTGGTGCTGTGTACATATTTGGCCGCTTGACCACCATGGCCAAGGAGTTCTCAGAGGACTAGGGGGTTTACCCTATTTTTTCCGCTTAGGTCGGCGGTTTGTAAATTTAAACAGTAATGACCATTTTGAGTTGTAAATAACTTGTAAACGTTTTTATGGGGCCATGAACAGTTTTATGTTTTAAAATAAAACATATCCTTCCCTTTTGATTGGTTTTTCACCTTAACCTGTTATTAACACCTAGAAGCACATTTTTAACCAAAGAACTCGGGTAGCGAGTTAAATTCACGGTTCATCGTTCACCATAATTGTCCTGGGGTAACCAGGGAGTTACAACTTAGTATCAAAGCGTGCCAAGGTTAGGGTTCCTGTAGACTGGCTGGACATGCACACTCACCACTGAAGACAAGCTTGACTCATGGTTTGGTAACTATTTATGTAGTTATATGTATAACTGCTTAAATATAGTATAAATGCTTTACCTGTAAACATGAGACACCATGTTAAACTTGTGCCCTGAATATTGCATCTTCAGCAACCGTGTGCTAATTAGTACTGAAATTCCTGGAACATACTTATTAGTATTGTTGATTGTGAAGTATTATGTGATACATGTTGAGTGCTAAATGCTATAATCATGTATCTACTTGTATATTTGTATGACTGTGGAATATGATAATTATCTGCTTGTTCTTGGACCGTAAGGCGGCAAGAGGTTTAGTTATCACTACCTGACTGGCCGTATTGACTATTGTTTCAGCAAGGTATAAGTGATAAGAATGAATCCAGGGCAGAAAAATACATCATCTGGCCAGAGTGATCAAGGCCAAAATAATAATAGTCAGGGTCAAGAGAATGACCAGGGACAGATTCCACAACCAACTCCTACAAACTGGCAACAGTTAATTAGCGATCTGCAGGCTATAGTGTTGAGGCAGGGAGAAGAACTTTGCCTCCTGAGACAACAACAAGCTCCTGCAGTGGCCAGTATATCAGAGGCACCTCCTATGTCGGTGCCAGCAGCTGAGCAGCTGCCTGAGGTTGGTAATAAATGGGAGCCTCTTTATGAAAGGTTCAGGAAGCAACAACCTCCAGTTTTTGAAGGTAGTGCAGATCCTGCCAAGGCAGAGCAGTGGATGAGTATGATTACCACCATGCTGGATTTCACGAGGGTGACTGGTAATGAAAGGGTGGCTTGTGCCACTTATATGTTTCGAGAGGATGCCTGAATTTGGTGGGAGGTCATTACCCAGACCATAAATGTTAATGCCCTGAGTTGGGAAGAGTTTCAGACTCTGTTCAACGAGAAATATTATAGTGATGCTATCAGGGCGGAAAATGCTGAGGAGTTCATCAGGCTTCTTCAGGGAGGTTTGTCAGTCACTGAGTATGCCTTGAAGTTTGAGCGTTTAGCAAAGTTTGCCATGGAGCTGGTGCCCACTGATGGGACCAGGAGGGAGATATTTCTCCAGGGGCTACAGCCCAGATTAGCCTGTGATGTTCATATTACCACTGTGGCTGGGGTTACTACCTATGCACAGGTGGTTGAGAAGGCACTCATAGCTGAGGGTGCAAAGAACAAAATCTGGCGGGATAGTGCAGCCAGAAAGGATTTCAGGAGGACAGGTCCTCCATTTGTGGGTTCAAGTAGGGCTGGAGGCCCCAGTGAGCAGAAGAGGAAGGTTCCTGATACCATCCCAGTTCCAGGTCCTGATAGGCGGCCCCGTAGTATTTCAATGGGTCGTCTAGGTGGTAGTGAAGCCTAGAAGTCTTATCCTGAATGTCCTAGATGCAAGAGGCATCATTTAGGAGAGTGTAGGGCAATGGCCTGCTTCTCATGTGGAACAGTGGGTCATCTTAAGAAGGACTGCCCTAAGGCAAGAAAAGAAGAACCCAAGAAAGCGGACAGCTCAGCCCCAGCTCGAGTGTTCGCATTGACATAAGAAAAAGTTGAGGCTTCTCCCTCAGTAGTTACAGGTCAGCTTCTTAGTGCTGGAACCTCTTATAATGTTTTGATTGATTTTGGTGCTACACATTCTTTTGTTGCTAGTAGAATTATTGATAGACTGTGTAGATCCTGTGATTTTTATGCTGTGGGGTTTGGAACCTTGTTACCCACTTGGGAATTAGTGGTATCCAGGAGATGGGTCAGATCTTTGCCAATGCCAGTGGAAGGCAGAGATTTGTTAATGGATTTGATAGAGTTGGTTATGACTGACTTCGATATGATATTGGGTATGGATTGGTTGGTAAAGTATGGGGCAACCATTGAATGCAGAAGGAAGATGGTCACCTTTGAGCCTGAAGGTGAGGATCCTTTTGTGTTTGTTGGTACTATGCATGGACCTCGCATACCTATGATTTCTATATTAAGGGCTAGATATATCTTATGCAAGGAGGTTGCATTGGGTTTTTAGCTAGTGTGGTTGACACTACTTAGGTCGTGCCAGTGAGACCAGAAGAGACCAGATTAGTTTGTGAATTCCTGGATGTGTTTCCAGAAGATTTTCCAGGGTTGCCACTGCACAGAAAGATAGAGTTTGTGATAGAACTGGCACTAGGGACGGAGCCAGTGTCTAGAGCACCTTACAGAATGGTCCCAGCTGAGTTAAAAGAATTAAAGGTACAGTTGCAAGAACTGTTAGATTTGGGTTTTATCAGACCTAGTTTCTCACCTTGGGGTGTGCCAGTTCTGTTTGTGAAAAAGAAGGATGGTTCTTTGAGGATGTGGATTGATTACAGAGAACTGAATAAGTTAACAATCAAGAATAAGTACCCTTTGCCAAGGATAGATGATATGTTTGATCAGTTGCAAGGTAAGATGGTATTCTCAAAGATCGACCTTTGTTCTGGTTATCATCAGTTGAGGGTTAAGGAGGGAGATATACCAAAGACTGCTTTTCGTACCAGGTATGGGCATTATGAGTTCTTAGTCATGTCTTTTGGATTGACTAATGCCCCTGCTACTTTTATGGATATGATGAACAGAGTGTTCAAGGATTATCTGGACCAGTTTGTGATTGTCTTCATTGATGATATCCTGGTATATTCTCAGTCTGAGTCAGAGCATGAGCAGCATCTGAGGTTGTATCTACAGAGACTAAGGGAACACAGATTGTTTGCAAAGTTCAAGAAATGTGAGTTCTGGTTATCTCAGGTATCTTTTCTTGGGCACATTGTCAGTAAGGAGGAGATTAAGGTAGATCCAGCAAAGATTGAGGCAGTCAGAGATTGGCCAAGGCCAAAGAATGCTTCTGAGGTTAGAAGTTTCCTTGGATTGGCAGGTTATTATAGGCATTTCGTGGAAGGGTTCTCAAAGATTGCTACTGCAATGACTGAGCTGACACGCAAGAGCCAGAAATTTGTATTGTCAGACAAGTGTGAAAACAGCTTAACTAAAGCAGAGATTGATTATAGCTTTGATTCTGAGTCTTCCGACAGATCAGGAGAAGTTTGTGATTTATTGCGATGCTTCTCATCAGGGTTTGGGCTGTGTTTTGATGCAGTCAGAGAAGGTAATTGTTTATGCCTCTCGTCAGTTGAAGGAGTATGAAAAGAGATATCCCACTCATGATTTAGAGTTTGCAACTGTGGTCTTTGCTCTAAAGATATGGAGGCATTATCTTTATGGAAAGAAGTGTGAGATCTATATAGACCACAAGAGCTTGAAATACTTCTTCACGTCGAACGATTTGAATATGAGACAAAGGCGTTGGTTGGAGTTAGTAAAAGATTATGATTGTGAGATTTTGTATCATCCAGGAAAAGCCAACGTGGTAGCTGATGCTTTAAGCCGGAAAGGTCTAGGGAAAATTCATGGTGCAAGGCTGATAGCCAGAGAGTTAGCAGATGATATGACCAGAGTTGGTATAGAGTTGCTGGTGGGCATGTTGGCTAATATTACGCTACAGTCTACACTGTTGGAAAGAATAAAGGAGGGTCAGTTGAGTGATCCACAACTGATCAAGATCAAAGAGGATGTTTTGGCTGGAGCATCCAGAGATTATACAGTGTCTGACTTAGGCTTGCTGAGATACAAGGGGCGGATATGTGTTCTGTTAGACACTGCTATGAGGCGAGAGATTCTGGATGAATCTCATACTACACCTTACTCTTTGCATTCAGGCACCACAAATATGTATTAGGATGTGAGATCGTTGTATTGGTGGTCGGGGATGAAGAGAGATGTAGTAAAGTATGTGGCTAAGTGCTTGACATGTTAGCAGGTCAAGGCTGAGCATCAGAGGCGGCAGGGTTATTGCAGCCTCTGGATATCCCAGAGTGGAAATGGGAGGACATCACGATGGATTTCGTGGTGGGCTTACCCAGGACTGTTGGTCAGCATGATTCTATTTGGGTGATAGTGGATTGCTACACCAAGCCAGCTCACTTCTTGCCAGTGAAGACTACATATGCAGTTGATCAGTATGCAGATCTCTATGTGAGAGAGATCATGTGCCTCCATGGAGTGCCAAGGTCGATCGTGTCAGATTGGGACCCTACTTTTACTTCCAAGTTCTGGGGAAGTTTACAAAAGGCCATGGGAACACAATTGAAGTTCAGTACTGCTTATCATCCTCAGACAGATGGGGAATCTGAGAGGATGATCCAGATATTGGAAGACATGCTGCGGGCATGTGTGCTGGACTTTGGTGGATCTTGGAGTAAGTATCTACCTTTTATAGAGTTTTCCTACAACAACAGTTATCAGTCTACCATTGGAGTTGCACCTTATGAGATGCCGTATGGTAGGAAGTGCAGATCTCCCATTCATTGAGATAAGACAGGTGAAAGGAGATACTTGGGTCCTGAGGCAGTTTAGAGGACCAGTGAGGCCATTGAGAAGATTAGAGCTCGGATGCTCGCTTCTCAGAGTAGGCAGAAAAGTTATGCAAATCCCAAGCGCAGGAACGTAGAGTCCCAAGTGGGAGACTATGTCTTCCTTAGAGTCTCGCCATGGAAAGGGGTGAGAAGGTTTGGGAAGAAGGGTAAGCTGAGCCTTAGGTTTGTAGGTCCATTTGAGATCCTGGAGAGGATTGGTAAAGTGGCTTACAGGTTGGCCTTGCCACCGGCGTTGTCATCCGTGCATAATGTGTTTCATGTTTCAGCTCTTCGGAGGTATGTATCTGATGTGACTCATATTTTGAGCTATGAAGATCTAGAGCTTGAGGCAGATCTCTCCTTTGAAGAGCAGCCAGACCAGATACATGACAGAAAGGACAAGGTCCTCAGGAATAAGACGATACCTTTGGTTAAGGTATTGTGGAGGAACAACAAGGTCGAGGATGCGACTTGGGAGCTGGAATCGGATATGCAGAATCAGTATCCCAAGCTGTTCAAGTAAATTTTGAGGATGAAATTTCTGTAAGGAGGGGATAGTTGTAATGCCCTGAAATCCCTAATGCGGTTTAATGGCTGGATTAGTAGGCCGGGAGTGCCATAATTGCTTAATTATGCCATTAAATGATTATATGCATGTTTATGTGAATTATATTATAATATGATGTTAAATGCATGCATGTGGGTCCACATTTCATTACAGGGGTGTTTTGGTAATTTGGCCAGCTGAGGGCGTAATTGCATATTTGTATGCATGTCGGTGACATATTGTTGAGACCACATTATAATGTGGATTTGTTCGAGCTATTCGGCATGAGACAATCTTGAGTGCAAATTAGCGGTTTAGTCCTAACGGGATTACGTTCGGGGCTCGTGGTGAGTTTCGAGGTGATTTTAATGATTAGAGCATTGCCGGGAATTAAAGGGTAATGGGATATGAATTATTGGTGTTTGAGAATATTGATATTAACGGGAATTGGAGAGCGTTAATTATGATTAACGAAATAGGTGGGAAAGGTCAACTTTACCCTTGGGAGCCTTTAGAAACCTTTATTTGACCTAGGGGTATTTTGGTCTTTTCACCCCTAGGATAGTATTAAGTCATTGAAGGTTGTAGAAGGAAGGGAAAAACAGAGCATCTTTAGCACTTCTCCCGTACCTATTTTCTCTCTTTTTCTTCTTAGATTTTTGAGCTTAAGTTGAGGAACCAAGCTTGGGAAATAAGTCTTGAGAGCTTGGGAGTGTGTTCCACCATTGAAGAGCATCATAACCTAAGCTTGAGGTAAGTTTCTAGCCACTAAATCTTTGGTTTGCTTTGTTTTAGTTATGGAATTCAGTTGAGATTTCTAGGATGGTTGATTGGTTTTGTTGGGAGTTTTTGGCTAGGGTTCTTGTGATTGTGATGCTTAGGGCTTGTGGGGATGGTTTTTGGGTTCGTTTGGCATTTAATTTGAATCCATTTGGGAATGAAGGAGTCGAAGGAGGAAGGTTCAGGGGAAAATCCGGCTTGGTGTAGCGCTACAGTGCCCACAAGGGGTCGCTACAGCGCTACCCAAGGTTTTGTTTTGGGCATTTTGGTTCTGAGGTGAGCGCTGGGGCGCTAGTGAGTAGCGATGTAGCGCTACTCTGTTCCTTCAGAATCCCGTTTTGAGTGTTTTTAAGGGTTTTTGGCTCGGGGATTCAATCCTTAAGGCCCATGATCGAATCTACTCACCATGTGGGTACGTTTCGGGGTCCCGAGAGTGGGGTTAGGTCAAGACCCTTTCATTGTTCATTTCCATTAATGGAGGTTATAATTGGTTATGATTAGGTAACCGCTAAGGAATCAAAAGGTCAATTGTTCTCAGGGGTCGTTCTTGTTCTATTTCTCGCTCGAACCAAAGGTAAGAAAATTGCACCCTATGTATATGACATGCGTGGTTGTTGTTGAGGAATGTTGGTTATTAAATGTGGACAATGATTGCATATCAAATGCTTAGCAAATCTTGTTTATTTGTGTATGGTACTGACTAGTCAGGGTCGGCACTGGTCGCGTATTACTGACCTGAGAGTCAGAAACGGCATAAGCGTCATGAACGCAGAGCCGATAAAAGATTAGATCTAATCGATATCAGCGTTGAATGACTCTAGGAGCATTAATGCAGGACCGACCCTAAGGTCGATGAAAATTATAAGCGCTTGACTAGTCTTAGACTAGTTAGTCAGAGCCAGGGCCAAAGGCCTAGGTGACTGCTTGTCACGTGGCTAGGGAGCGGAATCCTATGGTTGTGACTCTATGGTCATGCGGTAGGTTATATTGGTGACTAGTTAATCGAGCACCTGTCTTGGTAAGCTAGTGAAATGATCACTTATTTGTAAAGCCCAAGTGACCCTATCGTCACATGGCTAATGGGAACGTAACCCACTTTAGTGACTTTTCCAACTGTCACTCCTCTAATTTGGACTGAAAGTCCTGAATGGTTATTATGATCATTGTTGATATTATATTCATGTGATATTGTGTTTTCTTGTTGGGCTTGGGCTCATGGGTGTTATGTGGTACAGGTAAAGGGGAAAAAAAACTCACCCAGACTTGAGTGGAGAGCTTAGGTGGTGCTGTGTACATATTTGGCTGCTTGACCACCATGGCCAAGGAGTTCTCAGAGGACTAGGGGGTTTACCCTATTTTTTCCGCTTAGGTCGGCGGGTTGTAAATTTAAACAGTAATGACAATTTTGAGTTGTAAATAACTTGTAAACATTTTTATGGGCCCATGAACTGTTTTATGTTTTAAAATAAAATATATCCTTCCCTTTTGATTGGTTTTTCACCTTAACGTGTTATTAACACTTAGAAGCACGTTTTTAACCAAAGAACTTGGGTAGCGAGTTAAATTCACGGTTCATTGTTCACCGTAACTGTCCTGGGGTAACCGGGGCGTTACAATCACTGTCTCCATTCCACCAGAATGAAACACTCCATAAATCTATACTAATTTTACTCAAGAACATAGAATTTACCTAAACAAACTCATCAAAACTCAGAGATTAAATCTAAAGCTCTTACCTCAAATTGGAGTTGAGTTTCCCAGTTGAGTCCTTCCACCAATTCAGCTTACTCCTCTTGAATTCTCCTCTGTTACCAGCTCCAAATCCCAGCTTAACTTCTCTCCAATTCAATCAAAGATTACCAACCCCAAATCTAGCCCAAGCCTCTTCATTCCTTAGCTTCAAATCTCCAAAATAAGAAAAAGTGAGAGAGAGAAATACGTGAGAGTGAGAGAGAGCTGAGAAGGATTTTCTTTTTCTTTTCTTCCCTAGAATTATTCTAAATCCTTCTATTTTATTCTAACAATCCAGAATATATAACTTAACCCAATGACCACTTTGCCCTCCCACAAAACACTTAATTCTTAATCCATCTAAGGGCATAAAAGTCATTTGTTTCTGATTCTCATTAACTCCTCAAGTGTTCCTAATATTTACCAATTAAATCCTGTCATCCAATTACTCTTGAATTATTTACCCAATGTCTAATAATCTCCAATGTATTTCCTAACTTCCCAAAAGTACCCCCAGGCTCCCCCGAGCCGGGTATAAACCCCCACCATGACTATTTCGCTCATCCGCTCGCCAAGACCGTCTCGAGCCATATTACTACAACAATTTATCACACATAATTACATTTGTGCCCTCGACGTGCCAAAATTACAAATATGCCCTTAAAAGCTAAACATGGCCCACATGCATATTTAATACTCGTAAACATGCATTTCATCATTTTCACATAATCACAAATCAAGCATGCCACATAATCATGCATTTATTCATTTAATCACATGAATACCAATTATGTCCTCCCGACACACTAATCAAGGCCATTAAGCCTTATTAGTAATTTTGAGTCGTTACAATTATTTTATATATAAATATTATAAAAATACCAAAAATTTATTGAGCTTCCAATGCTCACGAGTTGGCACTGCAATAATGGCCGAACCACTATAAAATCTTCATCGCATGCATTTATTACTACATTTATTTCTTTGTCTTTGGTTCATTATTCACAACAAATATTTTCCTTATAATTTTACACACAAAACAACTATTCATTTATTACTCTCCACATAGTTGACAAAAAAACCCAGTCAACAAGTAGCCTCACAATCCTATTCATAATGTAGCCTACACAGATATTTACATTACACACAAAGCCTTATAAAATTATCATTGTGAGATATTTCTTAGAATAAAAGTCCAAACCATGGTAAGAAATTCTGTAATGAAATGAGTAACCCTAAAAGGAATGAAAAATGCAAGAATGACAAGAAAAAGCCTTATCAGGATCTTTGCAATCATTCCACCATGACGCCATGAATCACATTTTTCATTTTGGTCCTTGGCACTAATCATTAAAAGAGCAAATACTCCAAAAACAAAAAAGATAGACAATAAGTTCCCCAAGCTTATACTACTTGTATTCGATACTATTCCTTCGGGTGAGTCTCGAAATGGCATATCCATGTATACAAACAAAAAGAAGAGAATTCAATTTCTAAATAAAAAAAATATATATTTAATTTCAACTAATCTCCAAAAAATTAGAAAAATAATAACTCAAGACATTAGAACCATAAAATACGTTTTGATCAATGGAAGAAATTTAAATTAATCAAACAGATTAACATTTCTAACCAAATTAAGCTTAACATTGAAGAATAAAAAAAGACATGGCTGAAGATGAATGTATCAAAATAAGCTCAACTCAATCAAAATTTTAAGATACCAACAATAACAACAGCAAAACAATGTAGTGAATTAATAATAAAAAAAATAACAGGAATTTATCAATGAGAGGAGCCTATATATTAAAATTAGTTAGAAGAATCAACCTTGATGAAAAACTAGCTGAAAGAAATAATATGGTAGATAGGTAGAGGAATCTTAACTAAAAAAATGCATACAAATTTGAAGTTCTCCAAGAAGAAAAACTCAAACGTAAAAATTTATTGAAAATAAAAAAATATTTTTCAAATACCTAGATAACAAAATAAAGTAGAATCTCACATTCACAAAGGAATTTCTCCAAGAGATAAGTTCCAACTTCCTTGAGAATCCATGAAAACTCGAAGGATACATAAAAAAGACTGCAGTATGTGATTCTAGCTGACTTCTTAGTTATGCCTGAGGCCACTGGTGAGCATAGACTGCACATTGCACTCACACAGCAAGAAATCAAGCACAATATCTCTGACCTGTCTCTCGAACTTTTTGAGCTACGATGAGATGAGTCGAAGAGAGAATTTTGGATAGGTTGTCCACCATTGATGATGATATTGATAGTTTTCTCACGCTGGAGCAGATGAAGGATTGTGGTGGCCATGGATTCTAGTTAGAGGAGTTGAATTTATTTTCTCATATTTTATGAAAATGGGAGACAGGAAGCCCAATCTTCGGAGACCGGAATTGTGATCGGAGTCTTGATCGGATTTTACAAAGATGGTCGGAGGTGATTAAGGTGCAGAATGTTGTCAGAGCTGGTTGGAATGGGGCTGGTAACGATCGGAGGTTGTGACTTGGTCAGGTCTGAAGCGAAAATTCGAATTTGCCCTTTGTTTTCTGAATCAAATTGATTTTGTAATGGTTATTTCTAGTTTTTAGATTTGGCAATTAAAACTCCAATAATTTATGTGTTTAAACTGGAATTTTTCCATAAAATTTGAGAATAGTAATTTGGCCATATTTTTGTATTTTTGTATAAAAATAGTGTTTTACTACCAATGCGCGAAAACAAATTGTTAAAAAAATAATAAAAATATAATTTTCTAGTATGTATTATGAAAGAAAAACATCCGACAAAAAAAAAAGTATGTATGAAAAAAATTAAAATAAATAAAATATACAAAATCTTAAATTGGCAAATTTATGGAAATATCTTATTTTATTTAAAAAAAATTGATTTAAATTTTTTCATATTGTGATATTTAGTTTTAATATCTTGCAATATTTGGTGAGAGTTGCAAATATTCTTATTCATACTTATATTCACAATATATTTAAAAAACATGAATCCATATCTTGTTTTATAAGGAAAATATTCTCAGGTTAATTGAATTCATTTATGAATTTTCATGTGATAATTTTTGTACTTTTCAAGGATGGTTTTCTACAAAAAAAATGAAATCATTGGGTAATTATTGCTTATTTCCCATTTTAGGAAATTCTGTGTTGACTTAGGCATAAGTTGTCTGCACGGATTGCGTGGCTGTCGAAATAGAATTAACAGATTGACAAATCTCCATCAATCAAGAATATTATCAAATATTCTTACTTTTATTGTGGATTTTTTCTCAATCTCCTGAGCTTGAAATGGTCTCTATAAATAGAATACTAGGGTATTGATAAAAAATGAACTCTTTGGTGTATTGTTTTGGGAGTGAATTGTAATATTTGTGAGTTTTCATACTTTGTATTCAAGATCATAGTATTCACGTGTTTTTGTAATAAAATGAGTGTTTAGTTTTGTGATGATTCTATACCATGTTCATGAGTGAATACATGTTGCAATTTGAACACAATTCTTGAAGTCTTCGGGAGGAGATTTTTACAAGCCTTGCTTCAGGAGGATGCATGCACTCGCTGACCATTGAAGGGAGTTCAAGTGGTTATGCGTTTCAATCAAAATCAAATTAGTGAAGAGAAGTACAACAAAGTTGCAGCAAAACTCAAGAGGGTGTCTTGTTTTGTTTAAGTCAATATTTATGTACTTGTGATTCTTTATTAATTGGTTTTATTCTTTAAGCGTGGCCCCAAGGAGTAGGTTATCCGAAATGATTTCTTAACCTTTGAAAAATTCGTTGTGTTCTTTATTGTTTTTGCACTCTCTTTTTATATTGTTCAGTTTCTGTCACGATAGAACTGAAATATGTTTTAACATTCAATTATCACTCCGCATCTTAATTAAACTACATGTTTTAGTTAATTTAGTAATTACTAAAAGCGGGATTTCACTTGGTATCAGAAGGGGACACTTATTTCTAAAGTGTGATCTTGGTATATTCTGTTTGTTATGTTTTTTTTTGTACTTGCAATGCCTTTTTTTAACAAAAAGAGGTTCCATAACCCGCCCCCCCTTTACTCAATGACTCTAACAATCCATATTGGAAAGTTAGAACAAGAGCCTTCATCAAATCTCAAGATGAAAAGGCTTGGAGAGCAGTCTTGAGTGGTTGGAATCCTCCCGCAGAAAGCAATGACATTACTAAGGTAAAATTTGAACTGGATTGGACAAATGATGAAGATAAACTGTCTAGTTATAATAATAAAGCACTACATGCAATTTTTAATGGTGTTGGTGGGGGCTACATTAAATTAATTTCTTCATGTATTTCGGCCAAAGAGTCTTGGTAAATTCTTCAAACCCAATTTGAATGAACTGATGATGTCAAGCATTCTAGGCTTGTTATGCTTAGAACAAAATTTGAAAATGAATGAAAATAAAACCCTGACCGAAATTTATGAAAAATTGTCAGATATTGCTAACGAATATTTTTCTCTTGGTGAGAAACTTGAAGAAAGTATTTTGGTCTGAAAAATTGTTAGAGTTCTTCCTGACACATTTTAGACTCAGCTCACTGCAATTGAGGGAGCAAAAGATCTGGACAAAATAAAAGTAGAAGAATTGATGGGTTCACTTTGAACTCTTGAGCTGAATCAACAAATCAGACAAAAAGGTAAAGTAGAAGAAATCAAGGAGAAATATATTGTCTTGAAATCTTCCAAAGAGAAGAAGGAGAGTTCGGATGATGAGATGACCTTGTTAACAAATTTTTTTTGAAAGTACATAAAAAAATTGGGAAACAAAAAGGCCATACTCAAAAACCCAAAATGTAATTTTTCTAAACCATTTGAACTAGCAAAAAGGGTATTCAGTGCATGGAATGTGAAGGATTTGGGCACCTTCAATCTGAGTGTGCCAATACCTTACAGAAAAAGAAATCCATGGAAGCTACTTGGAGCGATCAAGACTATGAACAGAGTGATGAGGAAGACAATAGTGTTGCCTTAACCTTTATTCACAAAGGTATGGTTTTCTCTTCAGTTGAGTCCAAAGAATTTGGTATGCCTTAATAATTATGTTCAGAATGATGAAGAATCTAACATTGACTCTTATGAATCTGACTTAGATGAAGAGTCATTGAAAGAGTCTTACAAGAAAATGTATGATCAATGGCTGAAAGTTTGCTCTGAGAATCGATTAATGGCTAGCAATAACAAGAAATCGATTGAAAAAATTAAAGAACTTGAATTGATTATTGCTTCTAAAAAAATGAAATTAATTCTTTGAGTAAAGAAAATTATCTTATGTGAAAAGGTGTCAAAATGCTCAATCCAAAATATGAAATTTGGGATGATGTTCTCTCTGCAGGAAAAAGAGCTGGTGATTTCAGGGGATTATGATCTAATTAATCTAAATCCCCTAGGAAAATGGTTTTTGTAAAATCTGTGAATTATCCTTCTGTTATGACAACTAACCGTTTTGTAGGAACAAGTGGCTCTTCGGAGAATACAAGGTTGTCATCTGTTCCAACAGATCTGCAACTAAGGAAAATATCTCCGAAGATAAAATTTGGACAATTTGTACTAGTTTGTCATTTTTGTGGTATGAAAGGACATATAAGACCAAAGTGTTTTTCTCTATTAAACTTGTTGAAAAAGAATTATATTAAACATTTTTGGTAGCATGAATCAATTCTTGACCAAAAGTAATTCAAAATCCAAAGCAACACGGGTCAAGAAAAATCATTCAGCTTGTTTGGCTGCTTTTACTTGTCAAAATGCATCTAGTTCATGGTACTTTGATAGTGGTTGCTCTAGACATATGATAAGTATTCCAACATATTTACCAACTTCAAATCTTTGAAATGTGGGGTAGTAACTTTCGAAGATGGGATGACTGGAAACATTTTAGGAAAGGAACCCTAAACATAGAGGGGTTACCAGAGCTAAAAAATGTTCTTCTTGTTGATGGGCTGAAAGCTAACTTAATTAGCATAAGCCAAATTTGTGACAAAGGGTTTTTTGTTAATTTTTTGCATGATGAGTGTAATGTTGTAAATCAAAGTGGTGACATTGTTTTTAAAGGTTCTCGTTCTTTGGATAATTGTTATACACTCACACAAAAATTCACATGTCATGCATCATCATCAAGTGTTAATAACACTAACTTGTGGCATGAAAAACTTGGTAACATAAATTTTAGAAATTTTTAAAAAAAATTTCCAATATAGATCTCATCCGTGGGATACCCAAATTGGGTAAAGAATCAGCTGGTAAGTGTGAATCATGTCAATCGAGAAAATAGTTGAAAATTTCCCATAAAACTCTATCTAATATTAGTACTTCAAATGTGTTGGAACTATTGCATATGGATCTCATGGGTCCTATACAGGTTGAAAATATTAATGGTAAGAGATACATTTTTGTATGTGTGGATGATTTTTTCAAGATTTACATGGGTTGATTTCCTAAGAGAAAAATCAGACACATTTGAGGTTTTTAAAACTCTATGTATAAGACTAAGAGTTGAAAAAGACTGCAACATTGGTAAAATTGTGAGAACCCGAAGTGATCATGGTAAGGAGTTTGAAAATTCTGTTTATGATGAATATTATAAATCTTTTGGAATTTGGCATGAATTTTCTGCACCCAAAACCCCATAACAAAATGGGGGTAGTGGAACGAAAAAAATCGTACCTTACAGGAAATGGCTAGAGTTATGCTAAACAACAAAAAACTCTTAAATAAATTGTGGGCAGAAGCAATTAACACTGCTTGCTACACAATTAATCGTGTTTTCCTGGGACCAGGTACAAATACAACTCCTTATGAGATTTGGAAAGGTAGAAAACTCAATGTTAATTATTTTCATGTTTTTGGTTGCCTTTGCTATGTTCTTAGAGATCATGAGAATCTTGGAAAATTTGATGCCAAAAGCGATCTAGGGGTATTTCTTGGTTACTCTAATAAAGTAGAGCTTATCGTGTTTATAACATGAGAACCCAAACTACTATGAAATCTGCTAACATGGTTGTTGGTGATCTGAGGGATTTTTTTTAGTATTCCCATAAGGAAGAAATTGACAGATTCATTGATGCTCAACACCAAACAGGAACGACAGGTTCAACGGAAGGCCATTCTATGGCTACAACGTCTGCAAAAGTTGGGATAGAACTGAATGTCGCCACAACTTCTGGACAAACAGAGAAGGAGTCACCAATCATTATCACTGATTCAGTTTAGAGAGAACCTTCAACCCGAGTAATAAAGAATCACCATTATGAACTTATTTTGGGGAATCTTGAAGAAACCATGGTCACAAGAAGAAGGTATGTTAATTTGGTTCAATTTGTTTGCTTCACTTCTACGTTTGAGCAAAAAAAAACGTGAAGGAAGCTTTGAATGATGAATCATGGATTAATGCTATGCAAGAGGAGCTAGAACAATTCACAAGAAATGAGGTATTGATTCTTGTCCATAGACCAAGTCATACAAATGTTATTGGTGCCAAATGGATCTTTAAAAACAAAACTGATGAATTTGTTACCATAATAAGGAATAAAGCTAGGCTTGTTGCACAGGGGTACACTCAAATTGAAGGTATTGATTTTTTATGAAACCTTTGCCCCTATTGCAAGAGTTTAATCCGTAAGATTAATCTTAGCTATTTCTTGTATCATCGGTTTTAAGTTGTACCAAATGGATGTTAAATCCACTTTTTTAAATGGTATTTTTAATGAAGAGGCTTATGTTGAGAAACGTAAAGGATTTGAAGATCCGCACCTTCCTAATCATGTCTTTAAGTTACAAAAATCCTTGTATGGGTTGAAACAAGCTCCTCGGGCTTGGTATGAAAGATTGACTCAATTTTTGGTCTCAAAAGGGCACAAGAGAGGGGGAGTAGACAAGATACTTTTCATAAAAAATGTTGATATTGATATTATGATAGCTAAAATATATGTCGATGAAATAGTCTTTGGGTCTACTAATGATTCTTGAGTGCAGGAATTTGTGAAACAAATGCAAGAAGAGTTTGAGATGAACATGGTAGGAGAGCTTAATGTTTTCTTGGGGCTACAAGTTAAGCAGTACGATGAGGGAATTTTCATTTCGTAAAGCAAGTATGCCAAGAATCTGGTGAAGATATTTGGCCTCGAGACAGCCAAACCTGCTAAAACACCCACGGGAACCACAGTCAAACTATCCAAAGATGAGAATGGGACCAAATTGGAGCCAACTCTTTATAGGAGTATGATTGGGAGTCTTCTATACATAACTGCTAGTCCCCAGACATAAGTTATAGTGTTGGAGTGTGTGCTGATTTTCAAGGAAACCAAATGGAATCTCATGTGACTCCTATAAAATGAATTATTCGTTATCTGAATAATATACTTGAATTTGGCATATGGTACTCCAAAGAAAAAAACTCTAACCTTGTGTGCTATAGTGATGCAAATTGGGCAGGAAACACTGATGACCGCAAAAGTACAAGTGGTGGATGTTTTTATCTAGGAAACAATTTGGTTTCCTGGCATAGTAAAAAACAAAACTCCATCTTCTTGTCAACAGTTGAGGTTGAGTACATAGCTGCTGGTAGTTGTTGTACTCAAATTTTATGGATGAAACAAATCTTGGTTGACTATGGGTTTGATCTTAAAACTTTAGCCATTTTTGTGATAATACAAGTGCTATTAATATCTTTGTTGAAGGTGAGAACTCGTCAACTATGTTAGGTCGAAAAACTCAAAGTTTAGTAAGAGAATAACTAAGTAAGAACTTAGAACAGACTTAAGGAAAGATAAATGCAGATCAACAATGGAGTAAAAACTCTTATATTGCTTAATGGACTGGGTATACAATGAATTTTCCAACCCCCTTCAATGATGAAGTGAGATCCTATTTATAGGTGAGCTCTAATAGCTTTTGGTACATTGTGGTCCCGAAGAGACAAGGAGTTGCATATCCACGTTGTAGGTGGTAGTGGTGTTGGAGGAGTGGTGGTCAACTTCAGTATGTGTCAGGAGTCTGCAAAAGTACTCATGCTATGGTACCACTTTGTACCTCCACTACTTGTCAGGTATGAACCTCATAGGCGTGCTTGGGGAGTCCTCACTATGTACTATTCGTGTACTGCCACTACTTGTCTGGCATGGAAATTGTGTTCGTACCATACCTCCTCTTCATTTATAGGTGCATTCTGTACTTGTACGAGCTCTTTCAGTCATACGTAGGTTCTCACCCTCCCAAGATACATTGTTCCTATGAGCTTCAAGTATTGGAATCCTTATATGTTTTCATGGATGACACGCTTCGTTATTCCCACCTCTTCTGACTTAATACTGAATCATTATGATATCTTCTCTAACCTTCCTCGAATTCATGTTCAAGAGGTCCTTGACTCTGCATCTTTTGAGACCCACAGGGAAGGAGGTGCCCCGTTGGTGGCGCTTATCTTAGGGAGGGTGATAAGGTCTCTTGAATGAGGCATGCGGCATAAGCTATGAGACATGATGCCCCTACGTGAGACGAGGGTCTAACTTTGCGGAGGTTGTTGCCCTGTACTCCACACATGCGAGACGCCCTTGGCACAAGACACCCTTCTAGGCAAGAGGCGCCCTCTTGACGCGAGGGACCTCCAGGTGTGAGGCACCCTCCATGCGTGAGGCGCCCTCCTGACCTGAGGCTTTTCCAGGCGTGAGGCGCCCTCCATGCATGAGGCGCCTTCCTGGCACGAGGCCCCTCCATGCGCGAGGCGCCCTTCCAGGTGTGAGGTCCCTCCAGGCGCGAGGTGCCCTCCATTCACGAGGCACCTTCCTAGCGCGAGGCCCCCCCCCAGGTGCGAGGCGCCCTTCGGGCATGAGGCTCCTCCTAGCATGAGGCGCCTTTTTGACGTGAGGCAAAGTGCTTCGCGAGGTGCTACCATCGACGTGAGGCCACATCCCCCGCGAGAGGCCGCAACCTTTGGTGCAACTTTGGGAGTTGGCTTGTCGATAAATCATGATACTTTGAGTAAGGTGTCAGGTGACCTCCCGTGGGGTGCGATGGTGCCGAATTGTACTCTTTTGTTTCCTATGCTTATTTGATGCTTTAGGGGACATGTAATGAAGGTCTTTTAAGAATGGGAATTTTGTGGCATCCACACTTGCTTGTTGGGTCAATTCTTTCATGTTCTCAAACCCTTACTTATTTTACCACGGGATCATATATTTTTCCTTGTGGATTTTTGGCATCCACAGTTTCCCCCCAATTTATGAGGAGGTCCTTAGGCATCCTTGTAGACTTATTATGATGCTACACTTACTATGCTCTTGTGGTAGTGTTATGTGCCTTCTTGTAAACCAAGTTGTTGACGGTGAGGACTCGTCAACGAAGTTCGTGATGCTAGTGACAATGGTAGCATACTCCAGGCTGTCATGGTCACGTGAGTGGAAAGACAGCTAATCGATATTCAGGCGTGCATTACCTCCATGGGGGAGTTGTCGAGCATCATGGCATGGTGTTATTGTTTCGTGAGACCTCACGGGTTTATTAGACTTAGATGAAGTGTATGGCACTCGAGAACATGCTCTGGAGGGTATGATCGAGTGCTGGGTGAAAAGAACTAAGCATGGACATGCGAGGCCACAAACAAAGTCATTTGGGAGCATCGGGCCAAGGGTGACCTTCCTTCGTGCCTTCAAGCCTTCAACCTTCATCCTTCAAAACGTGAAGGTCTTTGCTTGTCACTTTTTTCATGAATGCGATACTTGCATTATGCTTGGAAGCATATAAGGCAATGAAGGATGTCATTGAGAACTATTGGGTGATGAAGACCTCGCTATGCAAGATGGTCTTGCACAGCGAGACCCTCTCACATGGTGAGGCTCGCCTTCTTCTCTTCGTACTTCATTTATTGACATCTCAAGACCTTCATCGACCTTCCGTTCAAGGATAAGGCTTATATGAAGCTTGGAAGCACTAGGATATAGTTGGTCTCGCTATGCAAGGGCCCTCTTAGCCTCGTTTTGTGTCTCTATGACTTCATTCTTCATTTATGTCTTCGAGGTGGCATTTAGATGGATGTCCAATGAAGGAGTTGAGCCTAATTGAGTTAGGAGGCCGAAGGTGACCTTGTTGAGGGAGGGTGCCCTTGCTATGCGAGACCCTCTCGCAAGGTGTGAGGTGTCTCGTCCCTTTGTCAACTTGAGCTATTCATTTTGGACATCTTTACTTGGTGATGCTATTAGGAATGTCTAAGGTAGGAAGCGAACTCAATTGGGAGCGAAGGTCGAGGGAGGATTTCCATCGTTCACACTTGGTAAAGTATGAGTACAGATGCCTCTCATTTTGTGAGATGGATATTACTAAAGAGATATCCATAAGTTGATTTGCATCACGACCTCACGATGCGGACGCATCTAAGCTAGGAGGTGAATACACAAGAGCATCGCGTTATGGCCTCGCATTGCAGGAGCATCGAGATATCCATAAGTTGACTTGCATTTCATCCTCGCGATGCGAGCACATCTAAGCTAGGAGGTGAAGACACAAGGGCATCGCATTGCACCTCAAATTGCGGGAGCATTGAGACATCCATAAGTTTACTTGCATTGCGTCTTAGCGATGTGGGCGCATCTAAGCTAGGAGGTGAATACACAAGGGCATCGCATTACGACCTCGCATTACGGAAGCATCTCACATAGCGAGGGCATCTCGCATTGTGGGCTCATTCCATTTTAAGGGTACTGAATTGCGGCCTCGCATTGCGGGCGCATATTGCGAAGAGCCTACGACACAAGGACCTCTTATCCCGCAACTCCTGGAGTTGTTCTTTTTTTCTCTTTTTTTGGGAGAAACTTTTGCAAGTCCTCATGGTCATAGTGCCAATAGATTTATTTTGAAAAGGTTCCCTTTGGGACCTCTCTACTTTGAGTGATTCGTGTCTGTTGGTGCACCTTGACTACTTGTAAGGATATGTTGACCCTTTGGGTTCTCGCTATCCTTTTTATATTTTTGCGCGTGCGTTTTATTTTGTGTGAGAAGCGTCCTTCTCGTCATTATGCATAGTACTATATTTGCAAGCGTCTTCTTTGAGACCATTTTTGCAAGTGTCTTCTTTGAGACCTTCTTCACAACTGTCTTCTTTGAGACCTGCTGACCTATTAAATTGGCCAACAGTCGTATGTACAGTATATGACACCTTTTGAGCAGAATGAATATAAAATACGACAGAGTACAAATATCTTAAACAAACACACAGGAATTTGATAGTGGCTCAGCCCTATTTTGATGAACAGTAATAACCTAATCCACTTAGATTTTAGTATTTAATCACTCGACAATCACACTGATGAACAAAAGTATTCACTCGTTTCTAATTTACCCAGAGTTTCTCCCCAAATATTCTTCAGATCTCAAAAATTCTAGAAAAAGCCATCCTTTGAAATGAAGCCCTGGGTCCTTTATTTATAGTATCCAGGGGCTGTTACATGATCAATAATACTGGGATCGTGGTTTGGTACACGATTATTAGATAGTGGAGATACGTGTCCACCTCCCCATGATTATGAGATCGTGGGTTTCTCATTGTTTCTCTAGATCATGGTAGATAATGCACAGTTGAAACCTCTGGGAAAATGTTAAGTCTTGGTTGGTCTATGAGACCTAGGTGCTAGTCCCGATGACTGTCTGGGTGCTGGACCTGTTAATCCTCTGGGTGTTGGACCTGTGATCTTCTGGGTGCTGGACCTGTTTGATCTCAGTTTGAATGGTGGCAAGTATTTCTCAGTGAAGTGTACTTGGGAGTTTAGGCCGACCACCCTATGAGGAATAGGGTAGGCCGACCACCCAGGTGGTTCTTGAGCATGTCAGGCCGACCACCCCTGGGGTAGGGGTCAGGCCAACCACCCCTAGGGGCTCTTGGGCATACTAGGGTCGACCACCCTTAAGGGTTGGGGTCAGGCCGACCACCCCCGAAGGGTTCTTGGGCATGCTTAGGCCGACCACCCCTAGGGGGTTTAGGCCTGGTCGACTTCCCTATAGGTCTTGGACCTATCTTTTTTGCCCGTCGGTCTTTTCTCAATACTTCTTCGTTTTTCCCTGATTTGTGATGCCACGTGCCGCATTCTCATTCGCCACATCATCCTCGTATATTTTAGGGATAACATTTTCCCCCCAAGTTTATTGTAATGTGCTCAACATTATGGTAAATTAGCTCCTGGCCCGAGACACATACCGTAGCAGTATTTTAACAGCCAAGTCCTTCGGGATATTACGTAGTACTTTTTTAACTATCGACACTTTGCTTAGCACGAATTTTTCAAGAATAATTGTAATTCCTAAAAATAATTAGGTTTTTCAAGGAAAATTAATTTCCTAAAAATCCAACATATTTTTCAAGGAAATTTGAAGTCCTAAAAATATAATATATTTTTCAAGGAGTTTTGACGTCCTAAAAATACAAAATATTTTTCAAGGAATTTTAATTCCTAAAAATATAAGATTTTTTTCAAGGAATTTTAATTCCTAAAACTATACGATATTTTTCATGGAATTTGAATTCCTAAAAATATAGATATTTTTCAAGGAATTTGAAATTTTAACCATACCAGATATTTTTCAAGGAAGTTTAAATTCCAAAAAATATCTGGTTAGCCTTAGAGGTTATAAGTAGGGGCTCACTTCTCACTCCCTTGCTCTATGTGCCTTACCCATAGGAGTCTCCAAGCCTGATTTCTTCAATTTTTCATCAAACTCAAATCTTTATTTGGGTAAGTACTTTTTCTTAATCCTTACACCATTTAATTTAAATGTGCTTAGATTTAGAAGAAATACTTTGGATCTTTGAGGAATCTGTCTGAATCTTCTTGTTTTGTTTTATTTTGATCCAAAATAATTGACTTATTTTAATCAAGTTACTATTCCTCTGTGAAAATCCTTAGCTTGGACGATTTCCAGGGTTACAAATCCTAGCACATGCGATTTTAAGTTTGTGAAACCCTAGGATAGGCGATTTCCAGGGATGCAAAACCCTAGGCTGACCACCCCTTTGAGATCATTAGCCTGGAGATTTCTAGGATTCCAAACCCTAGCATAGGCGATTTCCAGAGATGTCCACTCCCTCATGGGCCGACCACCCCTAGGGTTTCATCATGGGCTGAGTACCTCCAGGGCTTCCCTTGCCTTGCCTTATGCAATTTCCAGGGATGTCCATTCCCTCATGGGCCGACCACCCCTAGAGTTTCCATCATGGGTCGAGTACTCTAAGGCTTCCCTTGCATTTTCCTTTCCTTATGCGATTTCCAGGTCTAGGATTAGGGTAAGGGTCGACCACCCCTAAAGTTTCCAATCATGGGCCAAGTACCTATAAGGCTTCCCTTTCCTTACCTTATGCGATTTCTAGGTCTAGGGATTAGGGTTAGGGCCAACCACCCCTAGAGTTTCCAATTATTGGCCGAGCAGTGTTTACCTCACGGGCCGACCACCACTAGAGCTATAATACGAGCCGAGCTTTCTAGCACGGCATGAAACCGACACGAGCCCGGGAGGCACGAGCACGACACGACATGAAAAAATATGGGCTTGGGCCAGGCACGACACGGATTGAAAATTGGCACGGCACAGCACGACAAGCCCGAAGGCACGACACGAAAGCACGAACAAACTAGCCCGAAAGCACGACACGATAAAAAGCCAGATATTTTGACATTAATAATGATAATAAATTTTTATTTGTCAATTATCTATAAATTAAAATGATAATAAAAGTCTATTATTTTTCTCAATTTTATATTTTTATAATTATTTTAAGATTTGTGAGTTAAAATTTTTAGTATTTATTATTAGGTATTCAAATTTTGTGCAAAGTATTGTTAAAAAGTATATAAAAATATCTAAAACTACAATTTAAACAAAGAAATGTATTTGGATTGGTGGTGAGTCCATTGATTGTTAAAGAGAAGGTGGAGGGTTCAATTCCCCATCCTTACATTTTTTGGCAATAATAAAATGGGCCCAAATTTTGGCCCAAATAAGGAAAGTGGGCCAGTCCGACTTAGGCCCGACATGACATGGGCCGGGCCCATGGGCCGTGCTGGGCTTACTCTTTCCAATATGGACTTGCCCGGCCTGGCACGAATTGAAATACGGGCCCGGCCCAGCACGAATTGAAATATGGGCTCGGCCCGAATTATTCGGAGGCACGAAAAATGTGGCCGGGCCGGGCTGCCCACATTTACAGCTCTAACCACTACACCCTTGGGCGACATCCAGGGATCCAGGGTGGTCAGCCCAAGCATAAGCCGATCACTTGGGACCCTAAAAATACTTTTTTCTCTTCTCAACTGATCTCTTTGGGGTCTTCCTTGTATTGTACAAATTATTTTTATTGGAGACTTGAACTTTAGTCCTGTGGCATTTTTCTGAGGTTTGCATCCCTAGGATGGTCGGCCTAAGGTGGTAGGCCGACCACATATGCCCCATCTTTCATGCCTTGTAATCTTATGGATTCAGGGTGGTCAGCCCAGGCTTAGTCTCACTGGGCCAACCCATGTAGACTTTTTCTCCCGATTTGTTCACTTTTGCTCCTTAGTTCATGGATATGCCCCCAGCTATTGGCTTTATTATGTTCACTCACTAACTTTACTCTTTATTTCTCTTCTGTTGCAGATGTCCAGCTCCTCTTCATCAGACAAGTCAATAAGAGAGTGTACTCCCTGGGAATTCTTGGAAAGAGTGAAAAAGATTTTCCCTCGCTCCGCTTTATATTTGTTCAGTGAGGAAGACTTCTTGGAAATTTATAGCCTAATGGCGAGAGTAAAACATGCAACTCGCCAACCTTCCGAAGACGATCCTCATATTGCCAGGCGCATCACTCAAGGCTCTTCGCCTGGCTCTTCTCAGCATAGTACGCCTTGCGGCTTTCAAGGCACAACTCAGCAAAGTCATTCTTCTCAATGGAATCTGCCCAGTCAGCGAGACTCCTTGCAACGCGCTTTGAATCATGACACTAGTTGGGTTTCCCATTACTCTTCTTGTTAGAGAGAACATACTGAGGGATCTCATTGCAGGCTACTCATCCTTAGGAGCGTTCTATTCACAGGTTCCTGCGAACACGCTCTGCCATCAAGTCTAGTGCCCTACTTCCTTTTCATCCATACTTCCGGAGCGTGGCAGATTATTTTGGTCCAACTTTTGTTCTGAGCTTAAAGTTGTCTGCCATGAGGTACTAGACCTTAGGCAAGTTCTTGGCTATAGGGATGCGGACATTGATTTGAAAGATGAAGAGATCAACATTCTCCGCAGTACCGTGGAGCTCAAACAGTAGGAAGTCACCGAGTTAACTCTCAGGATAACCCAGATTGAGGGGAAACTTGCCGATCAGCTCCAATAGTCTGAAGCAGAGAAAGAGAAGTTGATTGCTGATATGAAAGGATGCTCTTGTCGAGAAGGAGGAAGTGGTTAAGGCTGTCCAGGACAAGGCTCGAGAGGAGTATTCAGAGACAGATTTCTCTTGCTTCTACTTGATCTGGAAGTACAACAAAGATCTAAACTTGGATTTCCTTCCCAAGAAGATGCAAGCGAAAGAGCTTAGGAAGTTTCTGGCTCATGAGGCTGCTAAGGCTCAGGGTGGTCTTTCAGATGATACTGCTTACCCTAGTTAGTCTTCTTTTGGTCTCTTACTCTATCTTTACTTTCATGCCACTGGTGGGGCACCTTGTACTTGACAATTTTTACATATGATATTTTATGCCTTTATGCTTTTTTGTTATGAGTACTCCGTGTATTGATTGAAATTTTTTATTTCCAATGCTTGCTAAGTATATCAACTCACAACCCTCATTGGTTCAGGTATCAGTATACTTTGAACACATGTATTTCACGTGCATACTAACCTTACTCTTTTATGTTTTTCATGCTAACAGCCATATTAATGTGAGTAGTATGATACTTCACCAAGTACCATGAACAAAACAGGCCAGGTCGACCACCCCATGGATTATAGGCCTGTTGGGTTTTTATGCCCTAATTAAAACCCAAATTCTTTGTAATCTCATTTTATTATCAATAAAATAATATAAATCATTTTTTTGACTTGGTCAATCACTTTGCTCACATGTTTTATTTTTCATGATTATTTGTTTAATATAAACTTCTATTAAATCCCGAGCATATAGCTAATCTTATTTATAGTGACGTAATCACAATGGAATATAAATATGATTATATGTTCAAAATAAGTTAGTCCTAAGATTAGTCAATGCACAGGATTTACACTGACTTGCTAATCTACGATATGATCTACTTACACATCACAGTGTTATGTTCTTTCCAGAACATTAGCAAAGTAGATAAGATCGGATGTATTTGTTACATCGGACAGGACCGATATTGACAATTGATAAGATAAGTAAACATATCGTTATTATCCATTCTAGTCATATCATATAGTTGACCATAGGTTAATTCAATCTCAATTCTGAGTGGTTAGTATTCTAACTTATTGTATTATTTGAGTTCTTTGACTTGATCGTTACCAGCTTACCCTACGGACTAGCTCATACTTACATCTTGGGAACTCGGTAAGTATAATTGAGTGGTAGTGTTAATCATAGATATGAACATCTATAGCTTCTGATGAAGAACTGAAACGATGGTTTCCTTTTAATTTGGTTCAAGGTGTTAAATGATAGAGATCTCATTTTCGTAGTTAAATTAGTTTACTGAAATATCATTTACAAGGAACTAAGTGTTTTAAGGATAAAATACAAGGAGGAGTAAAACAGTATTTTAGTCCTATCTCATTGTAGACCGTCTATAAAGGATTGAGTGACATTTATGGTTGTAACAACGGATAAATAATAGCGTATCTATATTTTTTATAGAGTGTTCTATGAATTCAAGAGTGCAATTCTGAGTCTATAATGGAGTCACAAGGAATTAATAAGTTAGTAAATTTATTTGTTAGATTTATTGTAACGCCCTAAACTCCAGGGACCGTTACGGTGCACATTGCAAACAGTGGCTAAACTCGCTAATCGAGTCATTTGACCATAAACGTGTAACTAAGCATGATTAGCGGTTTAGGGATTAAAAATTTCGGTTAAGATATAACGTTTCACTAGAACGTTTACTGTATACATTGGGATCCAAAAAATATAATTTAAAGGTCTATTACAAGAAAATATTTACAACTAGCCGATTTAAGCGGCAAAACAGGGTTTAGCCCTAGTTCCTTTCCTTCAAACCTCGGCCGTGGTGGTCGAGCAGCTGCATTTGTACACATCGTCACCTAAGCTCTCCAACTCAAGGATGGTCCATCTTTCTTTTTCCTTTACCTGCACCACATAGCACCCGTGAGCCGAAGCCCAGCAAGAAAAATCAATTGCTCATGAACAGTCATATCATGATATCAAATCATATCTAGCATGCCTAGCAAACATAACTTTATTCTAGCATGCAAATGAGTTCAAACAATGTTGGGGTATCCAGGATAAGAAATCCTGCCCTTCTGATTGGATGACTATCAAGTCATTCCTAATCAGGTGAGTGTTCGATACTTGAGGTTCTGGTAAACCATACTGAGTGACCAACTAGCAAGTCACTACGGGGCTCAGCACCCAAAGCCATGCATATGATGATCAAAATGATCATACATAGCTTATTGCTCTGAACAGATGAGTGAATATCACTTTAAGGTTCTGTTAACCATACTGAGTGACTGACAAGCAAGTCACTATGGGGCTCGGTTCCCATAGCCGTGTAACGAAACCGTTATCTGGGCTTTCCTACAATGGCTCTAATCAGATGAGTGACTGATGGGTAGTCACTAGCTTAAACATATGAGTGACTGATGGGTAAGTCACACAAGCGCTTTTAGTTTTCATTGAACTTGAGGTCGGTCCGGCATTAACGCTCTTCTGAGTCATTTAATGCAGATGTCGATTAGATCTAATCTTTATTGGCTTGCGTTGAACACACTAAGGCCGTCCTAACTTATGAGTCAGCATTGTGTGACCAGTGCCCAGTACCATCGCCGAACCTGACTAATGAGTCACAGCTTCACAATTGATACTGACACCTTTGCCAATTCTGACTAATGAGTCAGTACCATGCACAAGTAAGCAATGCTACCAAACATATGTCATATGTCGAATATTCGAAGGTAGGGCATGCAGCATGCTTACTTAATAGTATCTAGCACAATTATGATCATGCACAAACACAAAGAATCAAGCTCTGATCAATCTCACAGTCAATATTCATGGCATGCCCTAATCACATGTTTCTCGTGCATCACATGCATCACACTTAATCACCCAGCATGCCTCAATAATAACCATATGCAAATAAGCAAGATTGCTAAGCATTCAATATGCTATCAATGTTTACATTTAAACATCCAACATGCATCAAGAATAACCATGCATGTCACATATGGGGTGCAGTTTTCTTACCTTTGGTCCAAGCTCAGGTTACCAATAAACGAGCCACAAGCACGATCCTGATTCTAAGCCTGTAGTGATAACCTAGTCACAACCACAAATGGTGATCCAATGAGTTCAAGTTCTAAAACCAGTCACGGAACTAAAACCTAGCCTCTAAGACATCAAACCCCACCAATCCGGGTAGTAGGAATGATCCCGAGGCCTAAAACCAAGTTCCCGAGGTCAAAACACTCAAACAGGCTCAACCTTACTCAAGGGTTGCGGCCCTAGCACCTTGGGCCGCGGCCCCCAGCCACTCCAGAAGTAAGGGCCACGGCGCCCAGCAAGGCAAAACTGCTCCACCTGCTTCTTCGAGCTAGGGCCACGGCCCCCAACCCAGAGCCATCCCCAAACATGATTTCCAACATCCCAAAGCCTCCAAAATCATGCCTAAACATTACCAAATCATCAAATCAAAGTTCCCAAACATCCCCATGATCCAAAACCCATAAAACCCAAGCTTCATATCTAACAAAAACTCATCAAAACACAAAGTCTAATTCAAGCTTAAAAACTGTAATGCCCCGAATTCTCTGATGTGGTTTAACGGCGGGATTAGTAGGCCGGGAGGGCCATACTTGCTTAATTATGCCGTTAGTTGATAATATGCATGTAAATGTGATTTATATTATAATATGATGTTAAATGCATGCATATGGGACCACATTTTAATTACAGTGGTGTAATGGTAATTTGGCCCGTTGAGGGTATAATTGTATAATTGTATGCATGTCGGTGATGTTGTTGAGACCACATTTTAATGTGGGTTTGTTCGAGCTATTCGGCATGATACAATCTTGTAATATTGATTAGCGGTCTAGTTATAATAGGCTTAAGTTCGGGGCTCGGGATGAGTCTCGGGGTGATTTTAAGGGTTAGAGCGTTACCGGGAATTAAAGGGTAACGGGATATAAATTATTGGTGTTTGGAATTATCGAGAATAGCGGGAATTGGAGAGCGTTAATTATGATTAACGATATAGGTAGAAAATACCAATTTTGCCCTTGGGAGTCTTTAGAAACTTTAAATTGACCTAGGGGTATAATGGTCATTTCACCCCTAGGATAGATATAACCATTTTTGGCTGAGAAAGAGGTAGAAAACAGAGCAACTTGGAGAGCCTTCCTGTACCATCCTTTCCTTCATTTTCCTTTGAGATTTTTGAACCATTCTTGAGTATTCAAGCTTGGGAAGTTAGCCTTGGGAGTTTGGGAGTGTGTTCCTCCATTGAAGAGCATCATAAGCTGAGCTTTGGGTAAGTTTCTAACCATTGAATTCCCTGGTTTGCCATGTTTTAGTTCTGTGTTGCAGTTGAGATTTCTAGGTTGAGATCTTGGTTTTGTTGGGAGTTTTGGCTAGGGTTCTTATGGTTGTGATGTTTGGGGTATGTTAGGATGGTTTTTGGGTTCATTTGGCACCAAAAATGGGATTTGGAAGCATTGGAAACAGGTTAGGATCGAAGGAGATGAAGAAGGAGGTTTCAGGGGGTTCCTGGTCTGGAGGTAGCGCTATAGCGCCCACCTTAGGGCGCTACAGCACTACTCATGGGGCATTTGGTCTTGTTGGAGGTTCTGAGAATATCGCTGGGGCGCTAGGGGTCGGTGCTGTAGCGCTACCCTGATCCTTCAAAGTCCCGTTTTGAGTGTTTTTAAGGGTTTTTGACTTGGGGTTTCAATCCTTAAGGCCCGGGATCGAATCTACTCACCGTGTGGGCATGTTTCGAGGTCCCGAGAGTGGTACTTAGGTTAAGACCCTATCCATGTTGATTTTTCATTAATGGAGGTTATAATTGGTTGTGATTAGGTAACCGCTAAGGAATCAAAGATCGATCGTTCTCAGGAGTCATTCTTATAATATTTCTCGCTCGAACCTGAGGTAAGGAAACTGCACCCCGTGTATATGATATGTATGATGGTTGTTGAGGCATGCTGATTGATAAATGTGGACATGGATTGCATATTAAATGCTAGTGAATATTGTTTACTTGTATATGGCACTGACTAGTCAGGGACACTGACCTAAGAGTGAGAAACGGCATAAGCATCTTGAACGCAGGGCCGAATGAAGATTAGATCTATTCGATATCAGCGTTGAATGACTCTAAGGCACTAACGCTGGACCGACCCTAAGGTCGATGAATCTTATAAGCGCTTGGCTAGTCTAAGACTAGTTATTGAGAGCCAGGGCCAATGCCCCAAGTGACTGTTTGTCACATGGCTAGGGGACGATGTTCCAGGGTTATGACTCTATGGTCATAAGGAAGGTTATGTTGGTGACTAGTCACCATGCACCTATTCTGTTTAAGCTAGTGAAAGGTTCACTTATCTGTAAAGCCCGGTGGCCCTATCGTCACATGGCTTAAGGGATCTGCACCTACACTAGTGACTTTTGCGACTGTCACCTATCTGTTTGGACTGATAGTCCTGAATGATTATTATGATCATTTTTTATATTATATCATGCTATATTGTGTTTTCTTGCTGGGCCATGGCTCATGGGTGCTATGTGGTGCAGGTAAAGGGAAAGAAATGCTTACCCAGCCTTGAGTTGAGAGCTTAGGTGGTGATGTGTACATATGCGGCCGCTTGACCACCACGGCCAAGGAGTTCTCAGAGGGACTAGGGGGTTTACCCTATTTTTGCTGCTTAGGCCGGCGAGGTTGTAAATTTGAAACAGTAGTGGCCATTTTAAGTTATAAATAAATTGTAAATGTTTTAATAAGCTCATGAGCAGTTATATACTTAATAAAATATATCCTTTCCTCTTTTTTTTTTCCACCTTAACCTGTTAATAACACCTAGAACACGTTTTTAACCAAAGGACTTGGGTAGCGGGTCAAATTTCCGATTCACCGATCACCGTAACTGTTCTGGGGTAACCAGGGCGTTACAAATACTTTAAAAACTTAAAACTTAAAACTTGAATTACCTCCAATTAAGTTGTTTCCAACAAAATCTTCCGGCTAAAAAGCTTCTAATCTTCACTGGGATCGCTATGTCTCAATCCTCGCTTGAATTCGAGTCCTAGAACTCAAGTTACCTTTAAAAACATGATCGAGAGACAAAAATGAAACTTTGAGGGAGAGAGAACGTACAGAACGTTCTTTTATTCTTTTAAAAGGTTACTTCAAGCTTAAGTAGCCTAAACCAAAACCTAATCTCGGGGTCCCGAAAACACCCCCGGGAACATTATAGTCAAAACCTCCAGAATTTCCCACTGATCTTACTAACTCCCAATTTATCACCAAATACTAATTCCCATTACCCAATAACCCGGTAATGCTTTAAATACCCCTTGACTTACTCCAAGTCAAGCTTAAATCTCGTTGTGACTTTCCCACTAGCTTACCTCCTAGGATCGTCTTGTGCTAAGTAACCCTAGCATAACCAAACAATAATAAAGCACCACACACATATTTCACATATATGCCAAATATGCCCAAAATGGCCAAAATATGAAAATCACCCAATTACTCAAAAATGAGTTCACATGCATATTTAATCCACCTAAACATGCATATTATCATTTAATAACACAATAAATAAATTATGGCCCTCCCAGCCTCCTAATCAAGGTCCTAAACCTTATTAGGAAATTTGGGGCATTACATTTATGATAACTTATTGGAGCTTGATTTCATAGGCCCATGGTCCCCATTGTACCTTGGATAAAATTATCTAGATAGTCTCAATTAATTTATTTAACTATCAATTAGAATTATCAAAGTTGACCAGGTCAATTTTGGATAGTTTCACAGAGTTATGTAATTTAGAGAAGAAAAGAGAAATTAGCAGATTTATTAATTAAGATAAATTGGTATCTAAATTAATAAATAAGTTTAAATCAAGGTTCAAATTATTAATAATTAATTTGATAAATGATTTAAATTATTATTTAATTAATTAAATCAATAGAAAATAATACAGGCCTTGTTTTTAAGTCTAATGGGCTTATAATCAAATGGGAAATTTCACGGACCTAAAGCCCATGATAATTTCGACCTAGGGCTTTAAAATGGCTATTATTTTATTTATTTTTTGATTAAATTAAATGGCCTAATTGAGTCTATAAAAGGAGTGCTTAGAGAGAAGTCAGAACACAAGTTCAGACTTCTGAGACGACAGATAAGTTCAATCACTGGTTTTCTGATAGTTTTAGATTCTCTATAAACACAAGTCCTTTTCTAAGCCTCTTTGTTATTTTCTCTTCTTCTCTCTGTATTTATCTCATGTGTTAAGAATTGCTCACACTAGTCTAGGTGATTCTAAGGGTACATTGGAAGACTGTGAAGAAAATAGAATATCGATTCAATTTCTTGATAATACTCTGCGACAGAGAGGATACAAGAGTTAGAGAAACTGAAGGAAGGACTCACTCATTCCGCTGCGTATATTGTAAGTATCCTATTCATTGTTTCTCATTGAATTCAATTTTAGAAACATGTTTTAGGCTATCTCATATTAATTTGTTTAATATTAGATATACATGAAAATAAATAAAGTTCCTATATAAGTTTTCCTTAACAAGGCCGACCACCAATGCCTTTTTTGTTTTTATTTTTTGCACTTTCGGAACATATGTTGAACAAATGTCCTAGAAAAACTTGAGCTTGCTTAGTACTTAAGGTCAAGCCCTCATTGCTTGTGTATACCCCGATCAGTATGTACTATATGCCCCCCAAGTGATCATGGGTTCAAAAGCCTTGGTCACTTGCTACTTGACCATGCCTTGCTTCGAGCGTTTAGACACATAGTACTATCCTTTTCACCCAATGATGCAAGCAGAAAATGCTTGTCCCTCATTGGTAGTCAGGTGATGGTTTCATACTCAGTAGTAATGATACCTATACATAGAT
This sequence comes from Humulus lupulus, assembly GCF_963169125.1. NCBI lineage: Eukaryota > Viridiplantae > Streptophyta > Magnoliopsida > Rosales > Cannabaceae > Humulus > Humulus lupulus. Next base: position 265,087,366 of record NC_084793.1, read on the forward strand.
GCAGATTGTGTAGCAAGTGTCGATCACGATCTACGTAATCTCTCGTGTACTCATTATAATGATTGTAGACAGAAGTGCTAAGTTGGACCAAACGGGTCTAGATGGGCTAATCGAGCCTGTAATGAGTATTAGATCAAATTATCGATCGGTCCTTCCAGGACCAGATTCGATTATGATCTGATGATGGCGACTGGTCTTCAGACCAGTCTCTTTCTTAATCGTATGGGTCAATAGGTTCCTCAAGAACTAGGATTGAATGTGATCAAATAATGGCGACTAGTCCTCGAACCAGTCTCTTTTGTTGATTGTATGGGCCAATAGGTTCCTCAAGAACCAGGATCAAACATGATCAAATAATGGCGACTGGTCCTCATACCAGTCTCTTTTGTGGATTGTATAGGTCGATAGGTTCCTCAAGAACAAAGATCGAACATGATCAAATAAATTGGTGACAAGGTCCTCGGACCAGTCTCTTGTTTGGATCGTATGGGTCGATAGGCTCTCAAGAACCAAGATCGAACATGATCCATAGTTTAACGAAAAAGGTCCTAGGACCTGTCTCTCTTGTTGATCGTGTGGGTCGATAGGTTCCTCAAGAACCAAGATTGAACATGATCAAATAAGTCGACGACAAGGTCCTTGGACCAGTCTCTTGTTTAGATCGTATGGGTCGATAGGCTCCTCAAGAACCAAGATTGAACATGATCCATATTTTGGAAACAATGTCCTAGGACCTATCTCTTGTTTGGATCGTATAGGTCGATAGGCTCCTCAAGAACCAAGATCGAACATGATCCATAATTTTCGCGACAAGGTCCTAGGACCAGTCTCTTGTTTGGATCGTATGGGTTGATAGGCTCCTCAAGAACCAAGATTGAACATGATCCATATTTTGGAAACAAGGTCCTAGGACCTGTCTCTTGTTTGGATCGTATGGGCCGATAGGCTCCTTAAGAACCAAGATCGAACATGATCCATATTTTGGTGACAAGGTCCTAGGGCCTATCTCTCGTTTGGATCATATGGGTCAAAAGGCTCCTCACGAACCAAGATCGAACATGATCCATATTTTGGCGACAAGGTCCTAAGACATGTCTCTCATTTGGATCGTATGGGTCGATAGGCTCCTCAAGAACCAAGATTGAACATGATCCATATTTTGGAGACAAGGTCCTAGGACTTGTCTCTCGTTTGGATCGTATGGGTCGATAGGCTCCTCAAGAACCAAGATCGAACATGATCCATAAATTTGGCGACAAGGTCCTAGGACATGTTCCTTGTTGAATGTAATTTAAAGAATTAAGAGAAACTTAAGAAATTAAATTCATTAATTCATTGAAGCACAATGGCTGTTACATAGATAATTCGAAAACAATACATTTGCCTCCTTCTTGGCTATGCTTTATTTCGCCAAGTATTCGATGGGAACGACATTCAGAGTGTCCGTATCTTTGGCACTAGCAAGTTTGGCTAAGGCATTAGCGTTGGAAATTTGCTCCCTCGGGACTTGTATTATTGAGTAATTCTTGAACTGCACCAACAAGTCCTTCACCTTGTTCATGAACTACACCATCCTAAGTCCCTTGGCTTGATACTCCCCCAGTACCTGGTACACTACTAGCTGGGAATTGTTGAATATCTCCAAGGACTGTGCATGAACATCCCAAGATAAGCATAATCCTGCTAATAATGCCTCGTACTCAGCCTTGTTGTTTGAAGCATTGAATCCAAATCTAAGAGCACAATGGATTTGGTGATTCTCCAGAGTGATCAGTATGATTCCTGTGCCTGAGTTATGTTCGTTGGATGCTCCATCAACATATAGCTTCCATACAGGAGTATCTTATTCCTTCTCGGTATCTCCATTCTCCGATTGGTAGGAAGGGTCTTCAAGGTTGGTGCCTTCGACTATGAAGTCTGCCGATGCTTGTCCTTTTAACGCCAACCTCGAATGATAAGTGATATCAAACTGTCCTAGTTCTACTGCCCACTTGAGTAATCGTCTCGAGGCCTCTGGTTTCTGAAGAACTTGTCTCAGCGGTTGATCGGTCAGGATTCGGATCGAGTGAGCTTGGAAATATGGACGCAAATTTCGAGAGGAGATTACTAAATAGTAGGCTAGCTTTTCAAGAGGGGGATACCTAGACTCTGGCCCTATTAGCCTTTTACTAATATAGTACACAGGGTGTTGTACCCTGTTCTCTTCTTTTACCAAGGCAATGCTGATTGCATGCTCGGTGATTGCCAAATAGATGAATAGTACTTCCCCATATATTGGCTTTGCTAGGACGGGAGGTTGAGCGAGATGCTCCTTCAAGGCTTGGAAAGCTTCCTCACATTCCTCGGTCCATTGGATCTTCTTGCTGCCCCTCGGTAGGTTAAAGAAAGGGACACACTTGTCCTTAGACTTTGATATGAACCTACTGAGGGCAGCTACTCTCCCTGTTAAGCTTTGCACTTCTTTGATTGTGGTAGGTGACTTCATGTCGATCAATGTTTTGATCTTCTCGGGGTTAACCTCGATTCCATGTGAATTGACTATGAATCCGAGAAACTTACCAAAGCCAACTCCAAATGAGCACTTGAGAGGGTATAACTTCTTGCTATATTTTCTAAGTATTGAAAAGCATTCCTCCAAGTCTTGAGCATGCCTTCCTGCTTCTTTCGACTTGACCAACATGTCATCAACATATACCTCCATATTTTTGTTGATCAAGTCTCAGAATATGCCATTCACTAAATGTTGGTAGGTGGCTCCTGTGTTCTTCAAGCTGAATGGCATCACCTTATAACAGTACAATCCCTTGTCTGTCTGGAAGTTGGTATGTTCCTCATCGGGACGGTGCATACTTATTTGATTATACCCAAAATACGCATCCATGAATGAGAGTATTTCATGTCCTGTTGTTGCATCGACCAGTTGGTTTATTCTGGGTAGTGAGAAGCAGTCTTTAGGGTAGGCCTTGTTCAGATCTGTGAAGTCCACGCATGTTCTCCACTTCCCGTTTGGATTTGGGACCAGCACGGGGTTTGTTACCCAATCTGGGTAGTTGGCCTCCCTTATAAAAATATTTTCCTTGAGACGCTCGACCTTCTCCTTCAGGGCTTGAGATTGGTCTTTGTCGAGCTGTCTCCTCCTCTGTTGCACTGGTGGGTAGTTCTTGTCCACATTAGGGACATGGCTTATCATGGATAGAGAAATTCCAACCATGTCCTTATGTGACTTGGCAAAGACGTCCTAGTTCTTCTTCAAAAATTCTACCAATCGTGCCTTAATTTCCACCTTTAGCTCCTTCCCAACTTTAATTACTCTAGTCGGTTCCTCCTCATCTAGTAGGACTTCATCAAGATCTTCGACTGGTCCTACCCCCATGACGTCATCCCCAAAGCGAGGATCGATGTTGTTTCCCTCGCTTTGGGAAACTTACTATAATAACAAATCTTTGTTAAAAGGATTCCCCGGCTCCAGTAGAGTGTTTCTTTCAACGTCAACTTCCATGTTGACAACCTCATCAGTTCCTTCCTTCTCTTCGCAGCAGGTTACTACCATGTTGTTTACGCATGGTCCTTTCTTTACCTTGACCACTAACGCATTATAGCATTCTTGTGCCTCCCTTTGGTTACCTTGTATGCATCCTTGCCCTGCGTTTGTGGGGAACTTCAAAGATAGATGCCAGATAGATATTATTGCGTGTAATGCCATCAGGAGGGTCTCCCGAGCACTACATTGTAAGTTGATGAGAAATCTACCACCAGGAACTGTGTCATCACAGTCTCGTTCCTAGGGGCATCCCCCACTGTGACTGGTAGTCTAATAGTTTCTGTTGGTGCTAGGCATTCTCCTGTGAACCCATATATCACTTGGGAACACGGTGTCAGGTCCTTGACTATGAGCTTCATCTTCTTGAGGGATGATTTGTAGATGATATCTACTGAGCTTCCCGTATCCACCAAGCATCACTTCATTCGGGCATTAGCGATTTGAATGGTAAGGGCCAGATGATCATTGTGGGGGTACCTCACGTGCCTGGCGTCATCCTCTGTAAAAGTGAGAGTTTCACTTTCATACTTTGGAATTTTTGGAGACCGCTCCTCGACTGTCATGCACTGAGAAGACTCCCTTACCTCATGTATGAGGGTCCTTACATATCACTCATGAGCATTGTTACTGTTACCAACTATTTGGGGCCCCCCACATATGGTATCCAGTGTGAAGTCTACAGTCGTTAGCTCCAATGGTGGACTCCTCTACCTTCGGAATTCTGGATTCTTGCTCGGGGTTTTGGTCTAGAATCGGTACCTCGATAGTTTTCTTGATTGGAGAAGAAACTCTATCTAATCCTTCAATTGTTTGCACTCATTTGTGTCATGGACATAATCATTATGGAAATGACAAAACTTATTCTTGTCCTTCTTTCCTTTTGAACGCAAGGGTGGTGGTTTTCAGTATGGTACCTCCCTGTATGTTTTAGAGTAAATCTCAGCCCATGATGTAGTCAGGACGGTATAATTAGCGAACCTGGGCTGGTAGGGCTGATGCTTAGGTTGTTTTTCGGCGGGTGCAGACTTAGCTTTCTTCTCTCCACCCTGCTCGACACCTGAGGTATTCCTCTTCTTACCGTTGTCCCCACTACCGCCCTTAGGTTTGCGCCGTTCTTATATGCCTTGACAATGGTCAGAAGGTTTATGCCTTTTTCTTCCTTCATGATAGCATCATCTAGCTTCATGTATTTCTCTGCTCAGTCCAGGAACTCTTACAAGGTGTTAATGGGTTCCTGTCTATGCTATCCCACAAGAGGCTATGATAAATTATTCCTGTCGAGTTGGAAATGAACTTCCCTTCTATGGACGCTCGGTTTTCCTCTCTCATGAATCTTTGGATGTAGTCTTTAAGGGTTTCATCTTTCCCTTGCTTGATGTCAGCTAGATGATTTGCTTAAACTGGTTGAATCCGTCTACCACTGAAGACCGATCAAAATTCCTTCTTGAACTGCTCCCAAGAAGTGATAGATCCAGGTTTGAATTTCAAATACCATTCTTGGGCAGAGTCAGGGATAGTGGTAAGGAATACCCTGCACCTATAATCATGCTCCACACCGAGTAACTCCATCTAATCCTCGCACTTCCCAATGTGTCGTACTGGGTCCTCCTTCCTAGTGTATGTCGGGAGTTTCGGGGTCTTGTATTTCGATGGTGGTTGAGAAGCTTGGATATTAGCACTGAATGGACTCCCACATCTATGTGTCAGCTAGATATTGGAAGGTTTCTTTGTCAAACCCTGAACAACCATGATGAGTGTATCTATTTGAGCCTGCACTGCTGATGGGATTGCTGCTCTAGGTGGGGTAGACGTCCCTGGTACCCCCTCTTGAGCACTGGTCCTTCTATTGATGACCTCCTTCAGATCTTGAGGTTGTGCATCTTTCCCGAGCCTATAGAACACAGTATTGGTGTTGGTCATCGGTTCCTTTCCCTTGCAAGATTGAGGGTGTAGGGGTGGTTAGTCCGTCTTGCCCTTGTTAGTGCGACCTTGCCCTCGAGCCTCTCCTCCTACATGAATTTGAGACTTTGAGCATCCATTTCCATTCCTGCATACCTCTCATATGCTTGACCCTCATCTCCTACGTTGTTTCGTCTGTTCTCCTGGGAGGGGGCCTTCGGGTTGGTAACACTGTTACTCTGAGATGAAGTGTTATTCTTCTTAGTCATGGCGGAGGCAGTCTTGGACTATGCCTCTTCATCCTGTCTCTGGAAAAGTGGTTCTGAGAGCACCCTTAGGGGTCGATTCCTCCCCTAGGACTCCCTGTTATTGATGTCTCGCATTCCTGCTACTTTGGTCGGAGCCTCCCTCACCGCCTGAGCAGCGGCTTCAGCGTTAGCTCGGGCTAACTAGGTAGCCACATCAAGGGCCACAGCAGCCTCCTAGTGCCTCTGGCCAGCTTCTTGCTCCCTCTGGATCATCCTCTGGACCTGCTCATCTATCTCCCATCGTTGTCGTTCCATAGTCACCCTCTAGAGGGAAATTTCTGCAACAATGACCTCCTACCTCGCCTGAAATTGCGTCATCTCCTCTTGGTGAGTATCTTGTGGATCTTCTGCATCAGGTTGGTCTCCAACCTCCACCTGAGGTTCGTTAGAGGGATCGATGGGATCCTGAGTGGTGGAATCCCTGGGAGCCGTCCTCTTTTTCTGACTGGATTTTGGAGGCATCGTAAAACTGATGAAAGTGTGTTTCTTGATTTCGCACTCTCAACGAATGCCCTAAAATTTTGACCTATGAAATTGGCCAACGGTCGTATGTATAGTATATGACACCTTTTGAACAGAATGAATATAAAATACGACAGAGTATAAATATCTTAAACAAACACACGGGAATTTTATAGTGGTTCAGCTTTGTTCTGATGAACAGTAATAACCTAATCCACTTAGCTTTTAGTATTGAATCACTCGACAATTACACTGATGAAAAAAATTATTCACTCGTTTCTAATTTACCCAGAGTTTCTCCCCAAATATTCTTCAGATCTCAAACTTTTCAGAAAAAAAGACATCCTTTGAAATGATGCCTTGGGTCCTTTATTTATAGTACCCAGGGTCTGTTACATGATCAATAATATTGGGATCGTGGTTTGGTACATGATTATCAGGTAGTGGAGATATATGTCCACCTCCCCATGATTATGAGATCGTGGGTTTCTTGTGTTCTCTAGTTCGTGGTAGATAGTGCACATTTGAAACCTCTAGGAAAATGTTAAGTCTTGGTTGATCTATGAGACCTAGGTGCTAGGCCCAATGACCGTCTAGGTGCTGGACCTATTAATCCTCTGGGTGCTGGACCTATGATCTTCTGGGTGCTAGACCAATTTGATCTCAGTTTGAACGAGTGCGAGTATTTCTTAGTGAAGTGTACTTAGGAGTTTAGGCCGACCACCCTATGAACAATAGGGTAGGCCGACCACCCAGGGTTCTTGAGCATGTCAGGCCGACCACCCCTAGGGGCTCTTGGGCATACTGGGCCAACCACCCTTAAGGGTTAGGGTCAGGTCGACCACCCCCAGGGGGTTCTTGGGCATGGTTAGGCTAACCACCCCTAGGGGTAGGGGTCAAGCTAACCACCCCTAGGGGGTTTAGGCCTGGTTGACTTCCTTATAGGTCCTAGACCTGTCTTTTTTGCTCGTCGGTCTTTTCGTAATACTTCATCATTTTTCCCTGATTTTTGATGCCACGTGTCGCATTCTCATTCACCACGTCATCCTTGTATTTTTTAGGGATAACAAGACCCTTTTCACATGCATATTCTTTTAGACTCTTTTTGTTCTTTGAGGTGATCTCCCCTTGGGTTGGGACCCTTATGGGGAGATGGTACCTGTGAAACCTCGCAAGCACCTATTTTTAAGGCCATTTTTCCCTTGGTAAGGCGACTCAGTCAATCTAGACTTAGGGATCTCTTTGGGCTCCTCTTTTTTCTTCTGCGACATGGTCCCTTTGTAGGGTGGGTGTGTTTGTTAAGAGGTCACTTTTGAGGGAACTTTTGACTTTCTTAGATTCTATAAGGGTAGCTAGTCCTTATAGATTCAAATGTTTTCTTATAAGGTTCACCACTCACACATATATACATTATAAGTGCTTTTATATATATTTCACAAGGCCAGACACCTGTTTTGCACTTGTCTAGGCACCTATTGAGGTTCGCGAGACTAGGCACCTATTTTGCACATGGCTAGGTGCCTGTTGAGGCTCACGAGGTTGGATGCCTAGTTTGCACAAGGTTGGGTGCCTGTTGAGGCTCACGAGGCTAGGCACCTATTTTGCACATGGCTAGGTGCCTGTTGAGGCTCACAAGGCTAGGCACCTATTTTGCACGTGGATAGATGCATGTTGAGGCTCGCAAGGCTAGGCACCTATTTTGCACATGGCTAGGTGCCTGTTGAGGCTCGCGAGGCTGGACACCTATTTTGCACAAGGCTAGCTGCTGGTTGAGGCTCACGAGGCTAGGCACCTATTTTGTACATGGCTAGGTGTTTGCTAAGGCTCGCTAGGTTGGACACATCCTAAGTAGTTGATGGGGTCTATCTTGCTAAGCACTATGTTTATCGTTCTCTTCGATATACTTTGACAATTTCAGATCTCTGAAGTCAGCTTGGCGTCCTCTTTGGATCTTTATGGGGGCCAATTGCGATGACTTCTTTGGTTCATAAGCAACTCAGATAAAGGGAGTCTTATCGGAGGTTATCCTTGATGAATCCCACTAGCTTCTTCCTTGAAGCCTTCTTGTAGACCTCTTCCAATCTTTAACTTGATCAGTGACTCCTTTATCACAACGATCTCTTCTATGCGGAATCTTCAGACGTATTGGTAGAAGGGTAAGTGAAGGAAGGTTTGCTTCCCTCAACGTGCAAGTTCTTATGGCCCTCTTCCACACATATATAGTTTTGGGCTCTTTCGAAGAAGTCATCTAAGTTTGTAACCTCCCTCTTGAGCATGTTATCCCATAACTTGCTTCCTAGACGAACTCCGGCTGTGATTTCCATCTTGAGTTCTACTTTAGTTGTACTTACTAGCTTCATTGCTTCCATATTTAATATGTGGATATAGCTCTCCAGGCTTTCACTCTATCCATGTTTTATGTTAGTGAGGCTGGTACTCAACATAACATTGTCACGGACCGCGTGGTGTTGCTGAAGTAATTTTCCAGAGAACTGCTGCCATGACCTGATTGTTCATGTCCTTAACCTCTTGAACCACGTGTACGCCATTCCTTTGAGTGTAACGATGAAGCAATGGCATCTTGCTCTATTGTTGACCCCCCTTAACTTCATCAAGTTATTGAAGTTGCCTAAGTGATACTTTGGGTCCGTAGTGCCCTCGTACGGAGTCATGCGAGGCTCTTTGAAGCTGGTGAGGAGTTGCTCAACCTGGATCTCCCTTGTGAAGGGTGACTCATGGTCAAATTCTTCATCATCTCTGTGCCACCCAGGTGCAGTGGTAATCTTTCTTCGAAGGCTTTGCATTTCGGTGTCTATTCCCTTATCTTTTTTTTTAAGGAGTCTCATGGGTTCTTAGGGTGAACCCTTGCTTTGGTTGCGTCCACCAAGGGAGATGTAGGGGTGTGGTTTTTACCTCGGACCCTCTCTGGTTAAGTTTATCCTCAAGTCGAGTGAAGCTCTTTTGGAGGCTGCCTTGGGTTCGCACCAAGTTGCTCCATTGCTGTAGAATCTTCCTTGCGTCCTGGGCGGGAGGTATGACTAGTGGAGATTTTTGGTTTTCCACCATCTACGGGCATGGTGGTTTCTCCTCGTATATGTTCCCTCTCTTTATGCTTAGGGAGGGGAGCATCAGAGTTTTCATGTAATAAGTCGTTGAGCATCTCTTGCATGTTCTCCACGGTGGTCTGCAAGCTTTGGTTTTTCAAGTGTAGGTCATGTATTTCCTCTTCGTAGAGACGAGATCGGGAACATGAACTCACTAAGTGTACTCGTGGGCTTTTACCATGTCTTTTTTTGGAGGGATCCGGGTCCTGATGGTTCGGACTTCGGGCCACCGGTGGCCATGGCAGAGGGTGAGTTGTACAACCCTTCGTTGGAGCGGTGGCATGTGTTACAGGGTCTGGTGCAGATTGAATGGCAGGGGATGATACTTCTTCCTCTTCGCCATTGTCTCTAGGCAGATCCGTCGCACCTCCATTCATTGGTGGGGGAGGATCCTTCATGGACGCACTTAGCTGGGTTCCGTCTAGGTGAACCTCCACTTCTTGGTGGTCTTCGAGGCATTTTGAACGCCTTGGAATGTTTTCTTACTAAAATTAATGGAAGAACTAATGTTTGTTACTTATTCTTCCCACAGACGGTGCCAAACTGTTGACGGTGAGAACTCATCAGCTATGTTAGGTCAGAATTCTCAAAGTTTAGTAAGAGAATAACTAAGTAAGAACATAGAATAGACTTGAGGAAAGATAAATGCAGATCAACAATGGCCTGAGTATAAAAACTCGTATATTGCTTAATGGCCTGAGTATATAATGAATTTTCCAACCCCCTTCAATGATGAAGTGAGGTCCTATTTATAGGTAAGCTCTAATGGCTCTTGATACATTGTGGTTCCGAAAGACAAGGAGCTGCATATCTAGGTTGTAAGTGGTAGTGGTGGTTGACTTCAATATGTGTCAGGGGTCTGCAAAAGTACTCATGCCATGGTACCATGTCGTACCTCCACTACTTGTCGGGTATGAACCTCATAGGCATGCTTGGGGAGTCCTCACTATATACTATTCTTGTACTGCCACTACTTGTCTGGCGTGGAAATTGTGTTCGTACCCTACCTCCTCTTGGTTTGTAGGTGCATTTTGTACCAGTACAAGCTCTTTGAGTCATACGTAGGTCTTCACCCTCCCAAGATACATTGTTCTTATGAGCTTCAAGTATTGAAATCCTTATATGTTATCACGGATGACACGCTTCGTTGTTCCCACCTCTTCTAACTTAATATTGAATCATTGTGAGGACTTCTCTAACCTTCCTCGAATGCATGTTCAAGAGGTCATTGACTCTGCATCTTGTGAGACCCACAGGGAAGGAAATGCGAAGTTGGTGGCGCTTATCTTAGGTAGGGAGATAAGGCCACTTCAACGAGGCCTGCAGCGTATGCTATGAGACATGATGCCCTTGCTTGAGGCGAGGGTCTCACTTCGCGAGACCATTTCCCCGAAGTACCCATGCGCGAGATGCCCCTGGCACGAAGCACCCTTCTAGATGAGAGGTGCCCTCCTAGCGAGAGGCCCCTCCAGGTGCGAAGTGCCCTCCATGTGCAAGGCACCTTCCCAGGCCTGAGGCCCCTCCAGGCGTGAGGTGCCCTCCTTGCACGAGGCACCTTCCTGGCGTAAAGCCCCTCTAGGCGCAAGGCCCTTCCAGACACAAGGCACCTTTCTGGAGTGAGGCCCTTCTAGGCGCGAGGCGCCCTTCCCAGGCGTGAGGTGCCCTCCTGGCGCGAGGCTCCTCCTGGCGCGAGGCACCTCTTTTGCGTGAGGCAACATGCTTCGCAAGGTGCTACCATCGACGTGAGGCCACAACCCCTGCGAGAGGCCACCACCTTTGGTGCTACTTTTCCTTGGTACGAGGTTGCTTGTCGATGGAGCATGATACCTTGAGTAAGGTGTCGGTGACCTCGCGTGGGGTGTGCTTGGTGCTGATTTGTACTCTTTTGTTTCCTATCCTTATCTGATGCCTTGGGGGACATGTAATGAAGGTCTTTCAGGAGTGGGAATTTTGTGGTGTCCACACCTTCTTGTTGGGTCAATTATTTCATGTTCTCAGACCCTTACTTATTTCAACACGGATCATATATTTTTCCTTGTGGATTTTTGGCATCCACAGTTGTCCCCCAGTCTATGAGGAGGTCTTTAGGCATCCTTTTAGATTTATTATTGTTCTACACTTACTATGCTCTTGTGGTAGTGTTGTGTGCCTTCTTGTAAACTAATTTGTTGATGGTGAGGACTCGTCAATGAAGTTCGTGATGCTAGTGACAATGGTAGCATACTCCGGGCTATCATGGTCGCATAGTGGAAAGACAGCTAATCGATATTCAGGCGTGCATTACCTCCATGGGGGAGTTGTCGAGCATCATGGCATGGTGTTATTGTCTCATGAGACCTCACGGGTTTACTATACATAGATGAAGCGTATGGCACTCGAGAACACGCTCTGGAGGGTATGATCGAGTGCTGGGTGAAAAGAACTAAGCATTGACATGCGAGGCCACAAACAAAGTCTTTCGGGAGCATCGGGCCAAGGGTGACCTTCCTTCGTGCCTTCGAGTCTTCAACCTTCATCCGTCAAAACCTGAAGGTCATTGCTTGTCACTTTTTTTCATGAATGCGATACTTGAATTATGCTTGGAGGCATATATGGCAGTGAAGGATGTCATTCAGCACTATTGCATGATGAAGACCTCGCTATGCGAGATGGTCTCGCACAACGAGACCCTCTCACATGGTGAGGCTTGCCTCCTTCTCTTCGTGCTTCATTTGTTGACATCTCGGTAGCTTCATCGACCTTACTTTCAAGGATAAGGCTTATATGAAGCTTATGGGCACATTAAACACTTAGACAAGAATGTTTGGAAGCACTAGGCTATAGTTGGTCTCGCTGTGCGAGGGCCCTCTCGCTGTGCGAGGCCTCTTAGCCTCATTTTGTGTCTCTATGACTTCATTCTTCATTTATGTCTGCAAGGTGGCATTTAGATGGATGTCCAATGAAGGAGTTGAGCCTAATTGAGTTAGGAGGTCGAAGGCAACCTTGTCGAGGGAGGGTGCCCTTGCTATGCGAGACCCCCTTGCAAGGGAAAGTTTCCCAATCTTTTGGTGTGAGAGAATATTTTAAAGGAGATATTTTGGTATTAATCACAAATTTGGTTATTTGTTGGTTTCCTATTTTTGAACTTGCCTCTTTTGTTCGCCGAATCCTCTATATATACAGATTCCCTAAGGCTTTTTGGTTCTAAGTGTTTCCTGTTTCCATTTTCTTGCTAACTTGTGCTTAGGGTTCTGTGTTTTTCTCTCTTTGTGTTTCTCCATTTGTTCTCTTGCAGCAACCATGAAAACCCGAGGTCATGGCTCCACCTCCAAAGCAACGAAGCCTTAAAATTAGACTATTTCCGAGAAAGTGCCCTCAGTCGCTCCACCAGTCCCAACATCAATTCCGCCTGTCTCTGCATCAACGCCCCATGTCGCCTCTGCTCATCAAGACCGTCAAGCCAAAATGATAACAAGGAAGAATGTCCTTACTCTTCCAGGTACTGATAGGTCTCCAATAGTCGACGCTTCTATTGAAGGTTTGATATTTCCCGACCTCAATGTATAGAAGAGCTCATCCTCGGCGGTTCCACTCGCCTCACTGGATGTTCCTGCCAAACGGATGCCCTCACCGGTCTCAAGCCCTCAACAGTTTGTCTCAACAGAAGCCGAGACCAATCCTTATGCTAAAGACTCCGAGTCTTCTTTATCTCTCCTGATGTAATGACACTCAAGGCAAAGGGCAAGCGTAAATCCAAAGCTGCTAGCCCAATGCTGATCAAGAAGGCAAAGTAACTCAGGCAAAAGGTACATTCTCTATCTCTGATTCCACTCCCTTATTCAAATTCAAAAAGAAGGCAAAGATCATTCCTCCTGCTTGCACTTCCTTGGAGGATGTCTCTCTTGAAAAAGAAGACTCATTGCCTGAGCTAGACCCATCTCTGACTGAGCCGATTCATGAAGAACCACAAGAAGATCCTCTTCTTGAAGATTCTGAGGAGGAGACAAAATCTGAAGAAGACCCATAAGAAGCCTTGCATGTTGCATCTGATCCCAAAGGCAAACAGCCATTGGCGTTTCCCGAACTATCTACCAAAATCACCAAAAGCAACGATGCTTCTATTCTCTCTTCAGGTTCATCTTTCAAGGCTCATTCTCTTACATACGCTTTAATGGTAATGAGAAAAATATGCAATTTTATGACATTAGGCATTTCATTAGTGAACACAATTTTCTTTTGCTCATCATCGGGTATTTGGGGTTTCGCTTACAATAGAAGAAAGGGGTTGGTAACGCTCTTTGTTTGGTTTTGATGGGTATGTCCCTCGGGTAGTTCAAGAATTTTATGCCAATTTGAATGATGAGTTGGTTGGTTAGAAATCCTTTATGTTTCATCCCGGACTAGAAAGCCATCAGGCGTTGTTCGTCATCCTCCTTAGTTTTTGAGGCTTCCTCCGTAAAGCGCTGGATGTAAGCCCTAAGGGTTTCTGTGGGATGTTGCTTGACATTAGTCAGCGCACTAACTTGCGTGTCCAGCTTTATGGAAACCACGGACTGTTTACAAAATTCTGGCTGCAATCCGGACCAAGATTGGATTGATCCCACCTTAAGTCTTTTCCACCACTTTTTTGTGGGTCCCACCAAAGTGATTGAAAAACATAGGCACTTTTCGTTGTCCCAGACGTGAGCTATAATCATCAAGTGATTGTAGCAGGACAAGTGCTCTCTGGGATCCGTGTTCCCAATATAGGCGGGTAGGTCCGGCATCTTGAACCCATTTTGTAACGAACCAAATTTACTAATAAGGCTTAAGGGCCTTGATTAGTGTGCCGGGAGGGCATAATTGGAATATATGTGATTTAATGATTAAAAGTATGCTATATGACTATTTGAATATCTGAGATGCATGACTATGTGTATTAGTATGCATGTAGGCCCTGATTAGGTTAGAAAGGGCATAATGGTAATTTTGGCCCGTTGAGGGCATAATTGTATATATATATATATGTGATAATTGTTGAGACCACATTATTATGTGGATATGTTTGCGATCTGTGATTCGAGACGATCCTAGTTAGCAGGTTAGCGAAAAAGTCACGGCGGGGATTTATACCTGGCTCAGGGCGAGCCTGGGGGTGTAAATGGGAATTTAGAGAATATATTGGGGTTAATTTTGATATTGAGGAATATAATTGGTGATTAATTAGGTATCGGGAGGTAAGCAGAAAATATGAGAGACACTTGAGGAATTAGCAGGAATTGGGTGAAATGACCAAAATACCCCTAGGTGGATTAAAGGAGTTAGAATTAAAAGGGAGGTTATTGTGGTCATTTGGGCTTATAAGGGATAGACATAACTGAGGCTTTATGTTTAGTGGAACTTGTAGAAAGAAATAAAACTCTGAAGGAAAGAAAAGAAAAGAAAGGAAAAGAAGGGAAAGAATAGCAGGGTATTTTCCAAGGTCGATTTAGGCATATCTCCATCAATTCTTGAGGTATTTTGGAGCAGAGACTCAGGGGAAGCCAGAGTAAAGTTTGAGGTTAGAGTCCTTGGTCTGGCTTGAAGAATTGGCAAAGGTTTAGCAAGAAAAAACCATTCAGTTGAGGTAAGACTTTGAAGTTTCTTCAGTTTCTGGTTTTGGTACTGAATTGAGGTGTCTAAGCTGAATTTGATGGGAACTCTAGGGAATTCAAGCCAAGGGTTTGAGGAGGAGTAAGCCAAGGAGGTGTAGAGGCTAACCTAAGGTTGAATCCCCATTGAAGGTATGAAATTCTAATCTCTAAATTCTAAGGTTTTGATTGTTTTGCTAAAGTTTCTGAGTTTGAGGTTCAACCATGGTGAATTTTGAGATTAGGAGTGCATGTGTTTAAGCTTTATGTGGTTGGGATGCTTGGGATGAGTGGATCATGTTAGTAAGCTTGATTTTATGTTCGATGGAAGTTTGGAGAAGTTTTGGTAAGGTTTGGCTCGGGGGAAATCGAAGGAGGGAAAAACAGCATTTGTTGTTCTGTGACTAGCGCTACAGCGCTAGCCTTTGGGCGCTGTAGCGCTAGGCCAAGTGTCTTGGGACGATTTTGGGCTCTGTCTGTAGCGCTGTAACGCCCTTCTTAGAGCGTTGTAGCACTACCCTGTTTCCAGAAAGGGGTTTTTGAGTTATTTTCAAGGGTTTTAGCCCGGGGATTCGGGGTTCGATTCCACCACCCCATTTGGTGGAATTAGAGCTTCCCGAGGGCTCGGGATTGGTCTCGAGGTTAGGTTTTGGACTTGAGGGTTGGTGATGAATCTGACCTATGGTTGTGACTAGGTGTGCGCTAGGGCTCAAGAGGGATCGTGCTCATGGATCAAAGTGAACGAAGCTAACGAATCTAAAGGTAAGAAAACTCCACCCGGTTATTTGCTTGTGACGGGACTAAGTGCTCCCGATATCTGTATAATTTTTATGATGGTATTATGCCATGGGACATGTGATAAATGGCCTAAGGGTGTCATATACAATATTTGCACACAGGGCGCGGCTTGGCCACTGGTAGCCGAGGACAGCTTAATATTCACTGAGCTCGGTTAAAGCGGGCCGGAGTCAGTGGGATAAACAGAGGGTGCAGCCTGAGGGCGCTAACCCTAGTTATCATTTGTAAATTGATTATTGATATGAGATGATATGTTTGGTATGCTGAATACTTGGTTATCGTGAATGCTTAAACTGTTGAGAACATGTTTATGTGATATGAGATATTGGAATGTCTATTGATTGTTTATGCTCTGTTGTTGTGTTTTCTTGCTGGGCCTTGGCTCACGGGTGCTACGTGGTGCAGGTAAAGGCAAAGGCAAGCTGGACCAATCCTGAGATGGAGAGCTGCGGGGCTGAATGTACATAGTCAGCTATTCGGCCGCCATGGCCGAGGAGTGGATCAGGACAAGGAATGCCTATCAGTCTGTTTTGCCTTAGAGTGGCTAATTACTGTATTTAAATTTTGGATCTTTGTAAATGACTTTAATCGTTATATTTTTGGGATCCCGTGTAAGCAGAAAATGTTTATGTATAAGAAATGCGACTTTTGAGACCAAAATCTTTTAACCCTAGTTCCATTATAGTCTCAGTAACACGTTTTTAACTAAATGACTTAATTAGCAAGTCTAGCACTTTTATAAACACACAGTGTAGCGGTCTTGGCTATCCAGGGAGTTACAATTTTCGTAGCACAACATCTAGTATGTGCTTGGCACATGGCTACTTTTCTTCTTCTTCGGAATCGGAAACTCTGCCTTCTTGTTTCCGGACCAAGCGGTCTGTGATTCTTTTAAGAGCGGCCAACTATTCCATGAACTGTCTGGCCATCCCATCGTCCAGGGGGACTCTCTCATTCCTATTGTCATTGAGGTTATTCCTCAAGTCACCTCCTCAGGGGCGAATCTTTTCCTTGCGGGCCCTCTCCTTTCGGGCGTTGAGGCCGTCATTCAAGTCTACTCGGGAAGTATCATTTTCCAGATTGCTTCCGGCTCTTCTCCGCGTTTTTGCCTTCCGTGATCCTTGTTCACGAAGGTGCTGGGATAAAAGTGTTGTTCCTTTTCATCCCATTTTGGGACATTTCAGGGATTAATACCCTGTGGGCGCTTCTTCTGCAGATCGTTCAAATGATCCCATCTTGGGACAAGATTCATTCGTTCTTTCCTATGTAATCACCTTGAGTTAGCCCCGGTTCTTGGAAGGGGTGAGCTTTCTTCTGAGGGTTTGTTTTTCCAAGAGGATCGACTATTTTGGCTTTTCCTTTCTCATGAGCAGGATTTGATGAGCCGGCTCCGAGATGCGGAGATGGTCCCGGAGGAGGAATTGGGCTAGCGTCGTTTGGTACGCCAGTCCTGATAGGAGGGTAGACGGTTGCGTTCCTGGAGGAGGGACGGCTGAAGGATTGGCTGCCAATCCTTGGGTAGCAATAAAGGCCTGAAGAGCCAGGAGGGACTCTTGCATTTGGCGAGTGGCTTCTTGATCCAGGACCTGTTGTCTCAGGTGAACCACCTTTGAATCCTCCTGTTTAGGAACAATATCCATCTCGTTAGGATCAACGAGGTTTTCGGCCTCGTGACCCTCATATTCCCCTTCATCTTCCTCGTAATAGCCTTCATCGTAGTCACCCCCATCTCCGAAATTCTGGGAATCGTCGAGCAAAGGCCCCTGATTAGGTGTGTCCTCACATTGGTCTTGAGGAAACGATTGGTTAGGTAATGGTTCTCCATCGTCTTCCTGTTGCTGGTGAGCAGGATAAAACATGGTATGCCTAGTGTTCACCATTTTCGTAGATGATCGAGATTGATTCAAGCTTCCTTCAGCTCTCAATGAAAGCACCAAAATGTGTACCGAGTTTTTCAGAAATGAGAAATATATTAAGAAGAAAGAGCTTAAAAGAAAGAACTAGAGATGAACAATTAGTGTTTTATTTGGATGGGGCGTTAATTTGCCTTAGTCCACGAGTCAGTTGTATTAGGCCTTAGAAAGCTTTTAACAATGGAGTTTTCTACAAGTTTTAGCAGAGTAATTGCTTACAAAAGAAATATCTGGGATCCCTACTACAGTACACAACTGGCCCTATTTATAGGCAGTCAAGCGCAGTGGGCTTGAATCGGACTAATCTGGGCCCAATAGGGATATAATCACAGTTTGCTCGCTAGTGGAGCCATAATACAAAGAATGTTACATAATAAAATATAGTTAAGTTGGGCCCATTGGGCCGGCTTAGGCGTGGCCAAGCCTTACTGCTGCCCAATGTACATTAGCTCGGACTAGTCTGTGTCACGTGTGCTTCTAAGGGGATCCTAAGGACAGGATCAGTCAGAATAGTGACAGTACTGTTCCCTAGGAACAATGTACGTTCCTTGCGTACCCTCTTCTACAAGTTTGTTGAGGAGACCAACTGCCGAATATCATGGGGACAAGTCAGCATTGGGGCTAGCTAGGCTTGCCCTATCCAGAAGTCTAGTTCGGGTTCGTTTACTAATGTCCCAGTTCACTTATCGGAGTCCTGGTTCATTCTCCAGGACTCGGGTTCATTTGACAAGATGGACATTGTGACACTTAGTATCTCCCCTGGATTCTTGATATGGTCTCTCTCCATCGACTAGTTAGTCTGCCACCTCAGTTGGTATCCCGGAGGATATAGGGAGGTCGGGACTGGGAAGATGTGTCGGGCTTGCATCTTAGTCCCAGTTCCTTCGTTGTGCTCGCACCTATCGAACGTTGTTGGGCTCGATGATGCTTGGGCTATCTGGGGTTTCATCCTTCCCCGTTCACCAGGTTCAGGATGGGCCCGGACCATTTAAGAGGGCCCACAGACGCATTGGGTCATGCCACGTGTCACGGGTGGAAAACAGGGATAATATTTACCCCTAAGTCTCCATCCATTTTCGCACGATGGAGACTTGCCTCACTCTCTCGAATCAATCTCAAATATCCCAGTTCGTTTACCAAGAGCCGGGTTCATTTACTTGGCAGCCATTTGGGCGATCCCCATCCTTTCAAATTCTCAACGTTTCAGACATGTGTCTTCAGGTAGATGGTGCGTCCACGCCACTTGCGCCCTAAAGATATGGAAAGCATCTTTTGATATCCCAAGTGACCGATGGTTGTTAGCGCAATTCTCGAGACGTCTCGTCTGTACAAAAAAGGTTTATTGGTTAATCGAGTGGGCTGTTTAATTCTTCTACACCATCTGGAACTGTTGGATGGGGATAACCTTGAGATTTTCAACATGGACCGTTGGATGAGGTAGGCACGGATCATGGATTGACAAATCCGTGATTCAGTATTCAGTTAGGCCAATTAAACCCTCTACATCATCCAGGACCGTCGAATAGGGATAATCTTGGGATCCCCAATGTGGATCATTGGATCAAATAGTGGATTTCTGCCTTATAAATACCTCGACAGGCTCATTTTCAAACTTTACACATTCCATATATTCATAGCAGAAAAGAAAGCTTGATATGTCCCATTTTGCCGATGAGATTCTCCTGCGATTAATTCACCTTCGTGTTCATCTGTTTCTAACTAGGCCTCTTCCCACTCAGCCATCAGACAGCTCTGTCCCAGTTCAACCAGCGAACGAACTACTGCATCATCTTCTTAGATATAAGGCTAAGATTCTGCCGAATTTGTCGCTTGAAACTTTACAAATCTCAAACCCAGTACCTCATAGTAAGTTTTCTGGTCATTTTCTCATCTTTTTGTTCCTTTTAGTTGTTTTTATTGTCACGTTATTCCTGCGACCATAAAACTATTAGGTTCGTGACCACCGTGTTGGGTGGTTCTAGGTAAGATCGTGGTAGGAATGAACCATAGATTTTCTAGGTGATAACTTATATTAGTCTGGTTGTCCCATATCAATTCGGACGCCCCAAGACTGTTTTGGGTGAGTTAAAAAAACCTTTGACCTTTTGTTTGCGACTAAAGATCTTGGGATCTCTATTGATCCTGGATTTGGGTCCGGAGGGGACCTCTCCAAGAAGTTTTAGGAGAATCCTTGTACCTCAACCAATTTTCTTTGGTTTTGATGCAAACTGCTTGGTTCTCGTTTTCTTTGTCGCTTCCAGGTCCCTAATCATGAGTAGCGGCGCGACTTTATACACGGAAAACGTTGTCCAGGCGAACCCTGTAGTCCTGGAAGGGTCCAAACTTCCCACTCGCAACACGTGGGAAATAGACGAGGAGAAGAATGAGTTCTGTAATTACCAGATATTACACTAGCTAGGGAAAGCCCTTGGAGTAGAAGCAACTCCGGGACTTTTCTACAACCGACTGGCCCAATAGGAGGAAAAGGCCCAAACTGGCGTGGGCATATTTGGGGCCTGGAGCATAGGCCATATCAGCGTGGGAGCTACACTCCTACTCCACAACTACTTCACGCGGTTCCTCAAGTTTGTGGGGATCGCATCTTTCCAACTTCTACCCCAGGGGTACAAATTGCTCATAGGATGGTGTATATTCTAAGCATTGAAGGAGATTCCAGCGCCCACTCCCGCAGAAGTGCTATATTTCTACAAGCTGGAGCCACAATTCCACTCCAAAGATAAGATGCGAGGCAAATTTTATAGACTGAAAGCCTGCAGAGTTAGTCCAGCTCCATTCAGCACATGGAAGCACCCCTCGGATGCAAGCATTATTGGTTCATGACATCTAGGTTCCTCCTAGAGAAGAACCCCACTTTGGTGCTGTAATTCCAACGTGTGGGTAAGTTATCCATCTCCATTAATAATCCAACCTTTAGTTTTGTTTATTGGACACTCACAATCCAGGAAAACAGGTCCATATGCTCAGACCATGCTCAGCGAATCGATCTTGGAGCGAAAAAAGATTATATGCCATTATGAGTGTTGAAGAGCTGAACGTGGGGGGCTTCGTAACTACGGAGAACCTTCAGCTGGTCAAGATGATTTTTACGAACCAGTCGATAGAAGCCCCTAGCTTCCAAGGCCTGCAATGTGAGAGGGATCCTGCCCTGAGAGAGGAGCCGACCCTCATCCACATCGAGGCAGTAGAGGCCGTGGCCAAGGCGAACGCGGAGAAGGCGAAGAAAGATCAGGCCCATTCAAGCAGAGAGGGTTGAGTCCGAAGAACTGGACCCTTCTTGAGGGGAAGCAGCCTAACACTGGAGCTCCCGGAGCTAGCATTTCAAGGCAAGGTAAATCGCCTCCGATTTTAACTTATGCTCCTTATTTTGAGGGCTTAGTTAGGAATAGGCAACAGTACGGTGATTATTTGACTGGGACTGCAACAACGTGGGGCTTCCTTGGCCCATTGTTATAGACACACTGATCCTCATGCACTCGTCCTGGTTCCTACAATACAGTAGCTTTTTGGACCCGGATGACATGGGGGACCGAATTCACTCTTTTGCCCTAGGGGAGTTGAGTCGTGCCCGTTCTTTAGATAAGGGTTCGTCCCGAAGGACTTTAGACTTGAATTTTTGTCTTATTTTTTACTTCTATCCCCATTCGTGTATTTTACTAATTAGTTTCCTTTTTCTATCTATCTTAGGTGATCTGGAGATGTCCAACCCTGTGGCCAAAATGAAGGAGATGATCAAGGCCAGGGTGGCCGCAGCTAAGGCTTCGGCGAAGAGGGCCGCCAAGGGCCCGACCAAAAATAAAATTATGGAACTGATTCTCGGGGATTCAGAGCCAGTCCAGGAAGCTTCTGAGATGAGTCCAGCTGCAAGTTCCATCCCGGTGGTGCACGCCGAAAAGGTCCCGCCTCATCCTGCTCCTCTCCAATTTATTAATTTGGAGCAGGAGACTTCCGAAGGAGGAGGGGCGACCAAGAGGAAATCAGACTCGGTTGTCGCAGGGTCTTCAAAGCGGGCCAAGAGGAACAAGACCAAGGATCCAGCCCTAGTCGAGGAGCATCCTTCCAAGGAAAGCCTAATTGTTACGCAAGAGGTCCCGGAGGCTCCAGGGCTTCTTGTCAACCCAGTCCTTCCCGAGGAAGGGTACCTGATCCTCCAGGAGGAGAGGATGAAAATTGTGTCCCAGGCTTAGGACGATGGCTGGGACAAACGAGACGAGGAGTATCGAGCCCTGACCATCCAGTGGAAGGTGGAGTTTGCCGAACGTCCAGAGGCCTTCAATGCTCCCCAACAGATGATGGACCGACCTATAGCCGAGAGCGGGTTTCGGCCTAAATTAGGGCAGGACACGGCCCCGCTTGCTGTGGATTGCTGGCCTAGGTGGGGGCTACCATGTCCAATCTACAACTCAAGCGGTATGCCACCTTGGCCAGCCAGGATGCCCTTCTCATCTCCCAGGCCATTCGTCATCAGGCCACCGCGGTAAGCCACATACCTGTCTAATATTTTATTTTACCTTCATTATTCCTTATAAATTTTCTAACTTTGATTTGTTCCAAGATGCCTTGTTGGCCCATAGGAACGCAGATTTGGTGGTCGAGATGGCTATGAAGCTGGAGATGGCCCAGATGGAGCTGGAGGGGGTCGTTAATCAATGGGAAACTGCTAGGGAGGCCATTGCCAAGGAGTTTGCTCAGATTGAGGCTGAGCATGAGGAGGATGCCCGAGTTCGGGCTCAGCACAAGGAAACTTTTTCGACAAAGGATGCCGAACATAAAAAGTCGGTGGAAAACCTGGAGGCAGAGCTATGTTGTGTTCGTGGCTCGGAGGCTTCGATCAAAGCCCTTCTAGAGGTAGCTGCGGCCCAAATTCGCCAGGAAAGGGAGAAGGTGGCAAACCTTGAGTTCCGGAACTAGGCTTTGGAGAAGGAGAAGGAGCAAGCTGACGAGATGTTGGCAGTCACTTTTGAAGAGGCCATTTACATGGCCTGGCTCCAAGACAAGAACATGATTCTCCTCCTCTATCCAGATCTGGCTGCAAAGAGGGCTGAATTCGAAGCCATGGAGAAAGCTAATGCGGTGCTCCTAGCTAGGGATGAACGGGGTGAGAATGCTCCGGATGCCCTGGATCAGAACGAAGCCTAGGCCTGAGCCTCTATATTTTAGTTAGGGCTTCCTTTCTGTTTTTGTAGTTGTATTATATTTATGGACGCGGATGCGTCCAAGAAAATTTTTATCATCCATATTTATATAAATATTTTTTCTTCATAATGGTTTCCACTTTATATTGGTTTATTTTTTTCTAAATTTACTAAGTGTTTTATCACTCTGTATGAATCCAAGTTGAATATTGGGTCTTGTTTCCAATGGCCAAGACCACTAGGGATATATTGTAGAAGGTATTTAACCTGTCCTGGGACCCACGTTCGGGTCTTGACGGCCTGAACCGTTTTGGACTTTATCAATATAACTTAACTGATTTATCCCGACTCTATGGTTCAGGTTCCAACGGCCTGGACCGTTAGAGATTTGTTTTAGATATGACTTAATTAGTTAACTCATTCCAAACCCGAGGTTCAGGTTCCAACGGTCTATACTGTTAAGGAGTTAATAACTGTCGTCTGATTTATTTGTCCTGACTCTGGTGTTCAGATTCCAATGGTCTGAACTATCAGAGATTAGTTGATTAGCTTATTTCGAACTTGAGGTTCAAGTTCGAACGGCATGGGCCATTTATAAGACTAACTTTAACCAATTTGAACCTAATATTCACATTTCAATGGTTCTAGGACATTCTAAGGAAAACATGAATAGGGATTTGGTTATCCGAGACCACGTTAGATCTGGACCAATTATTAGGAGTTGGGTTTTGAACCCCCCGGACCATGCAGGTTCGGGTTAGGATTGGGCTTTGGGCCTTGCATCCTTTTAGGTTTTGAACCCCCAGTCTATACGAATCCAGATCCAGACTAAGCCCTGAGCTTTGCATCCTCTTTTGTTTTTAATCCTACACTTGTATAGATGACCTTACCCCCCCCCCCCAAGTGACCGAAGAGTGTAGTCTTAGGTCACTTGTTTGTGTAAAAAAAAATGAAGACGGACGCGAACTTCTCTTTCCTTACAACATTTCTTATGATGTTTTGTATACACCATTTCCATTAAAAAAACAAATCACCCTAGGGTGTACATAAAAAATTTAGAAAAGAACTGAATTGGATCCTCGCGACTGCTGATAGTACCGACGAAGGTGTTCTGTGTTCCAGGCCCTTGGGATCTCCGTTCCGTCTAGTCGTCTTAAGCGATACATTCCTGTACATATTTTTTTTTGGATTTCATAGGGTCCTTCTAAGTTTGGTCCCCACTCCTGGATCTTGAGTTGCAGGGAAGACTCTTCTAAGGACTAGGTCGCCGGTTTCGAAAGTCCGGCTTTTAGCTTTAGATTTAAAGTGCCTGGCGATCTTTCCCTGATACATCTTCAGCTGCACATGTGATTCCTCCCGGATCTCTTCGATGAGATCTAGGGAATCTTTGAGTAATGTTGTAACGACCCAAAATTGCTAATAGGGTTTAGTGCCTTGATTAGCGTGCTGAGAGGGCATAATTAGAATCATATGTGTGTTTAATTGGTTAAATGTGCGACTATGTGGCATGCATGATTAATATGATTATGTGAGTCTATTATATGCATGTTTATGAGTATTAAATATGCATGTGGGCCATTTATCGTCCATAAGGGCATATTTGTAATTTTGGCCCGCTAAGCGCATAAATGTGATTATATGTAATAAATGGTTGAGACCACATTATTATGTGGATATATTCGTAGTAAATGGCTCGAGACGGTCCTAGTGAGCGGATTAGCGAAATAGTCACAGTGGAATTTAATACCCGACTCGGGGGAGCCTAGGGGTATTTTGGGAATTTAGAGAATATTTTGGGATTTATTGAGTAATGAATAAGTATTTGGTAATTAATTGAGTGTGACGGGATTAATTGGTTAATAGTAGGAACACTTAAGGAATTAGCGGGAATCGGGGGGAAAATGATTGTTTTACCCTTAGAAACCATTAGAAGGCTGAGTAAACTTAAAGGGGCAAAAAAAGTCTTTTTGGGTTAAGGATATACTTAGATATGTTAGGGAATGATCAGAAACATCAGGAAATTTCTCACACTTCCCTTTTTCCTCTCATTCACGTTCACTCTCTCTCTCTCTCTCTCTCTCTCTCTCTCTCTCTCTCTCTCTCTCTCTCTCTCTCTCTCCTTGTATATTGAAGCTGAAAGGAAATTGAAGGAGAAAGTATTGGTTTAAGCTGGGGGAAAGTCTGGAAATTTAAGCTAAAGATTCAAGAATTGAAGCTGCTAGAGGGTAAAAAGTCTCTGAGGATTGAAGCAACAATTGAGGTAAGGATCTTGATTGTTTTCTGCTGAAAATCTGAACTAATAGGTTGAATTTGACTGGATTTTGGGAGATACCTTACCACTGAATTGGGATGGTAGCTTCAGTAAGATTTTTGATATTTTTTGTATTAGATATGGGATTAAGAGTCCTACACTCGTAGCTAAGTTTGATTTAGGTTGGGGTGCTTGTTAAGGTTGAATTTTGAGGGTTTAGCTAGGAAAAATGCTGGAAAAACCCAGGACATTCTAGGTTCACGGGGGCGCGCCACAGCCAGTGTGCCCAAAATGCCCTGGAAGGGCTTACTAACTTGAGGGTGCATCGCGGCCCTAGGGGGCAAGTCGCAACCTACCTCCCCCAAATGCATGAGGTCGTGCCTCTGACTTGAGGCGTGCCACGACCCTCAGGGCTAGGTCACGGCCCACCTAGGGAACTTTGGCCTAGGGTATTTTTTAGGCTTGGGGAGGCTTGGGGCTTCGAACCTAGGCACCCGGGACGAATTCTACTACCCGGTTTAGTATAATTGAGGTCCTGGAGGCTTGTTGTTGTTTCCTAAACATTTATTTAGATTAGGAATTTATGTTTACCCATTGACACTATGACTAGGTTTATCGCTAAGGCTTAGGACTGAGGATCGTTCTCGGGCGCGTTCTTTATTCTCTGCTCGGGATTCAAGGTAAGAAAACTGCACCCTTGTGATTGTGAACGGGACTGAGATTCCCAATATTTGAGTATGTGTACTGTGTGTTTGTACGATTGCTATGTATAGATAATGAGCACCCTAAGAGTGCCGAGGCTGATGATAAGCGTACTGAATGCAGCTCGGCCTAAGCGTGCCAACCCTGAACATTTGTGAAACTGGTTAAGATGTGAACTTGAGATTATATGTGTACCATTGGTTAGTTTAATGCTTGTATCCTGTTATATAATTGAACTGGTTGTGTTAAGATTGATTAAATACTATTGTTGTTATATATTCTTGCTGTTTATGGTTTTCTTGCTGGGCCTTGGCTCACGGGAGCTACGTGGTGCAGGTAAAGGCAAATGGAAGCTGGACCAACCATGAGTTGGAGAGCTCTGGGGGCGAAGTGTACATAGTCAGCTGATCGCCTGCCACAGCCGAGGGAAAGTACAGGGACAGAGCCCTAAAACTTGTATTTTTCCATTAGACTGGCTTTTAGTTGTATTAACTTTTGGGAATTGTAAATTACCACTTATACCATGTTTTTTTGGGATCCCATGTAAAAAATATATGTTTTAATGAAAATTAACAATGTATGATCAAAAACTTTTAACCCTAACATAATGGTTGGCGTTAGGATCACATTTTTTGTTCAAACGACTTGATTAGCGAGTCTTGCACAATTTCAAAATACACAGTGTAAAGGTGTTGGTTATCCAGGGCGTTACAAATGCATGGTTCTGGATGGGATCGTATGTGTCTCTTCTATGAGACAGGACCGTCGTTTCTAATGGGATGACCGCTTCACATCCGTATACCATCGAATAGGGAGTATGTCCAGTCGACGTTCTTTATGTGGTTTGGTAGGCCCATAGTACGCAGGGAACTCTTCCGGCCATTTGCTCTTGCAGGCTTAGAGTTTATTCTTTAGGGTTCCCTTCAAAATATTTTTCACGACCTTTGTTTGCCCATTTTCTTGAGGCCTTATAACTGCGGAGAAGATTTTGATGATGCCATGTCTTTCTCAGAAGTCAGTGAAGTGGACGCTATCAAATTGCTTCCCGTTGTCGGACACAATTTTGAGAGGGAGGCCGTATCGGCACACATTGTTGTTGATGATGAAATCCAGGGCCTTTTCAGAGGTGATGATACTCATTGGTTCCGCTTCGACCCACTTGGTGTAATAGTCGACGACTACAATGGCGTATTTGACTCCACCTTTCTCCGTCGGGAGCAATCCTACTAAATCGATTCCCCACACTGCAAAAGGCCAAGGACTGGTCATCAAGGTTATTTCTGTTGGAGGGTCTCGCGGGATCTTCACATACCTTTGGCACTATTCACACTTGTGGATGTAATCAACACAATCCTTCTTCATCATTGGCCAGAAATATCCTTGCCTTAGGATTTTCTTGGACAAGATGAGTCCGGCTGTGTGATCCCCGCAGAAACCTCTGTGCACTTCGTGCATGATTACACTCATTTCTGTCCCGGATACGCATCATAGATAGGGCATGGACAACCCCCTGCGATAGAGTTTCCATCCATCATGACGTATCTGGGAGCTTGGTACTGAAGTTTCCTGGTAGCAACCCTATCCGCGGGAAATTCCCCAGTGGTCAGGTGTAAGATGAAAGGGTCGTTCCAGGACATAGAGTAATCGATGGCATTGATGATTGCAGGGGCTTGAATACTAGGCGTGGGTAGGTGGTCGATAGGGACCACCCCAGAGAGTTCTGCTTCAACATCTGTGGGCAATTTTGCCAATGTGTCTGGAAACACATTCTGTTCCCTGGGGATCTGGCAGATGAAGTATTTCTTGAAAGATTGGAGTAACTCCCAGGTTTGTGTCATGTAGGTGGCCATCTTATCCCCCTTCATTTGGTATTCCATCGAAATCTTCCTGACCACCAGTTGGGAGTCAATGTGGACTTCTATATTGGATGTGGACTACGGGCCAAGCGTAGTCCGGCCAGCGTGGCCTTGTGCTCAACCTCGTTGTTTGACGCTTCGAACTAGAAGCGTGGGGCGCTTGGCAACTGGTGACTTTGTGGGGATATCAAGATGATCCCGGCCCGACCCCATTTTCATTTGAGGCTCCATCTATGAAGATTTTCCACATAGGCATTATGGGGTCAACGGGTTCTTCATCTTCGGTTATCCCAGTGCATTCTAAGATGAAGTCGGTCAGGGCCATATGCTATGTCAAACTGGCTAAGCTCCATGGCCCACTTCAAGAGTCTCCCCGATAATTTGGGTTTCTGTAGTAATTTTCGTAGGGAATGGTTCATTAGTACCTTAATGGCATGGGCCTAAAAGTAAGGTCTCGGCTTCCTGGAGGCGGACAGTAAGCAAAATGTTAGCTTCTTGATTAATGGGTATCTGGACTCCGCACCCAGCAACCTTTTGCTTACGTAATAGACCGGGAGCTGGACCTTTCCCTCTTCTCGCACTAAAGCGACGTTGATGGCATGTTCAGACACTTCTAAATATAGGTACAATGGCTCCCCCTCCACTGGTTTCGACAAGATTGGCGCCTCGGCCAAATGTTCCTTCAATTTTTGGAAAGCCTCTTCACACTCGGCTGTCCATTCAAACCTCTGGCTTCCGTGAAGTATATTGAAGAATGGGATGCACTTGTCCATGGACTTCGAGATGAAGCGGCTCAAAGCTTCTATTCTTCCCGTCAAGCTTTGAACATCTTTGTGCTTTCATGACAAAGGCATTCTTATCAACGCTCTAATCTTGTTCGGGGTGGCTTATATACCCCTCGAGCTTACTATGAAGCCCAGAAACTTCCCAGATGCCACGCCAAAGGTGCACTTTTTGGGGTTTAGCTTCATCCCATATTTCCAGATGACAACAAATACTTCTGCCAGGTCATCTACCTATTCGGTCGAGGTCTTGGAATTGACCAACATGTCATCTATATAGACTTCCATGTTCTTCCCCAGTTGGTTCCGGAACGTCCTATTGACCATCCTCTGATAGGTGGCTCCAGCATTCTTAAGCCCGAAGGGCATGATGATGTAGCAGTATACACCTTTGTCCGTCTGGAAGCTGGTGTGTTCCTGGTCCGCTACATGCATTGAGATCTGGTTGTAACAGGAGTAGGCATCCATAAAACTCAACAACTCATACTCGGATGTAGCATCCACCATCTTGTCAATCTGGGGCAGAGGAAAGCAATCTTTTGGGCATGCCTTGTTAAGATCGATGAAGTCGATGCAAGTCCTCCACGTCCCATTCGGCTTCGGTAACAACACCAAATTAGTCAGCCAAACGGGATACAGGGCCTCCCGAATGAAGTTGATCAAGGACAAGTTCTCAACTTATAATTTGAGGGCTTCTGCCCTCTCCGCCCCTAGGGGTCTCCGATTCTACCTGACGGGAGTTGCATTTTCGTCAATGTTCAGGGCGTGACATATGAGGTTGCGGTCGATCCCAGTCATATTCGAATGAGACCGGGCTAGGACATCCTGGTTCTCTTTCACCCGGGCAATTATGGCAGCCCTGACCTTTGAGCTCAGGTTTCTCCCGATTCGGATTATTTTGGTCAGGTCACTGTCATTGATGCACACCTCTTCCACCTCCTCCATGGGTTCTAATGCCCTACCCACTTCTATCCACGGATCCAATTCATCCTCCTCCCAGACCACCCTCCGTGCTGGCTGTGGTGGTGGGATTGGGTCAGTGTTTGCCTCTTCAAGAGGCTCTTTGCGGACCATGAAGATTGGTCGGGCAAAGACATGATAGCACTTTCGGGCTCTTTTTTGATCTCCCTGCACAATTCCCACACCTCCTTCTGGACCACCCTATAGAGTCCCAAAAATTTTACTTAGCTAGTTAGATAGTAGTAGTAGTAGTAGTAATAATAGCTAGTGGTAGTTATAGTATGTTTATTACTGTGGATTTTGGTTCAAGCTGGGACTTAGTTGAACACTCGTAGCAACACTTATAGATTTTATAAGTTTAACCTATAGTTTAAGAATATTAATTATAACATAAGGTTTGATTAATATAGTTAATTATAAAGATGTCATTTATTATACTATAAGGTTTAAATAGAATGAATAAGATCATGACACTTGTCGTGTGCATGTTTATTTAAGGATTTAACTATAGTTTAAATAAAAGAAAGTTCTAGAAAACTATAGAACCTTCCAAGACAATTAAGAGCATGACATTTGTCACAATCTTGTTTATTTGAGGAATTAAGCATTTTTAAGTGGATAATTCAAAAATAGAAGTTTCTAGAAGCCCTAGACCCTTCCAGAACTTGCTGGAATCTCGTATTACTCAGTCAAACCTGATTAATCAATTCAATTATGCTAAAAATGTGCAATTACGTGTTTAATATATTCACGTATGCCGATATATCACAGCCTAGGAGCCGATGTATCGCCACATGGGGAATACGAAAAACACGTGAACTTCGCACAAACAAATCAACGAGCACTCAGGGCATAAGCCCAGGCGATATATCGCCTATAATGGGCGATATATCGGCCCTAGGGTTATGTTTTCAAACGATTTTGAAACCGAGCTCAATTCATTCCTTAACCTCTTGACTAGCCTCTGAACGTTTTGACCGAGTCTTCACCCTCTGTTGAACGAATATTCAAATATTTTTCAATTAATATTCATTATTTTTATTCAAGCTAAAAGGAGGTAGTTCACTCCTTGAACTCTACAAATAGGACCTAATACCCAACCATTTCTCTCATTCTTCAAGTTGTGTTCAGAGCCTTCAAGCTGCTAGGGTTATTATAGAGTGATAAACACTTGGATTGGGGTATAAGCTTTATCATCTTAAGCTTTATAAACACTTGGGAAGTAAGATAAATAGTGTGTTTCCAATATCGAGGTGTAGTTCAGTTCGAGTACATTCAAAGGTATTCCTAATCTTAAGTTCATTTCAGTTTAATTCTTTAGTTTTCATTCAAATCCTAACTCATTGTTTGCAATTCTTGGTTAGGTATTTAAGTTCTTTGAACTTAAGGTTTCTTTTCAGTAAGTTTCATCTTAGTGGTTTAGTTCATTTCTTTATCATCTCTTTCTTTACAAATACTCACATTCTTATTGTTGGTTTTAGGAGTGTTCCAAATCTCGTCATTGGTCTCATATCCCGGTGTTGGTAAGGAAAATAGGATAAAATTATGTATGTTTATATGATATGTTATGTTATGTTATGTTTACATTATGTATAGTATGTTTATAGACCTTGGGCATATGACTTGTATAGCTAACAAGCCCCAGTACATTATGGGCATATGACTTGCTTGGCTAGCAAGCCCCATCAATCTATTGGGCATATGACTTATTTAGTTAACAAGCCCCAAGTAGTATAATGGCCATTGTAGTATATGACATATGTTTATAGTATATGCTTATGATATAGTTTATGATATAGTTTATGTATATGTTTTATGTTATTAGTAGATTTTCCTTGCTGGGCATTAGGCTCATTCCTTTATTTTTATGTATGCAGGAAAATAGATATGGCGGCGGAAGGATTCATGGTAGCTTGGCCTGTGTATTGAGGAAGAATGGTTTCGAAGGACTGCGTGAACGATTCGAGGACGACATTATTTTCAGTCATTTTATTATGTTTTCTTTATGTATTTTCCGCATTTAGCTTTGTAAACAATTTTATTTAAGTTTAAAGTTACGTTTTATTTTTAAACAATGGGATCCCATACCCCGAATTTATGTATTTCAACATTTACGTTAGTGTTTTTAATAAAGTTTGTGAATGTTTCTTATGTATGTTTTCCCGAAAATAGTGTCTATGTATAGTAGTTTTAATGGTCCAAAGTCTTAGAATTAGTTGGGACATTACACACCCTCCGTGCTAGCTATGGTGGTGGGATTGGATCAGCGTTTTCCTCTTCAAGAGGCTCTTCGCGGACCATGAAGATTGGTCGGACGGAGATGTGATAGCATTTTTGGGTGCTTTTTTTATCTCCCCGCACAGTTCCCACTCCTCTGTTATCGCATGGGAACTTCATGCAGAGATGTCGGATGGAGGTATTGGCGCTAAAATTGACTAAAGCAGGATGACTAAAAATTACGTTGTACTCAGTGGGGTAGTCTACCACTATGAAAGTGCAATATTTTAACGAGTCTTGAACCTCGTTCCCCAACATCAGGGGTAGTTGAATCTTACCCATCGGGAGCAATGAATCCCCATTGAAGTCGTAGATCAGTGTTGGACATGAGTCAAGATCTGCCTCTGTCAATCCAATTGTTGTGAATGTTGACTTGAACAGTACGTTGACGGAGCTCCCGTCATCCACCAACACTCGGGATACCCTTTTGTTGGTGATTTGGGCATCAATTACCAAGGGGTCATGATGCGGGAAATGAACGTTTCAGGCATCCTCTTCCGTGAACGTGATGTCCATGTTCATCAACTTCGGGCGTTGGGCTGGAGTATGGACCAAGGCGCATAACTCATGGTCGTGATTGAGCTCACTGAGGTACCTTTCTTGATCATTCCGAGATGGCCCTCCCAGATGCGGGCCTCCTGATATGGTGGCCACGTGGCCTTCTACCCGTGGAGGCACGGTTCCGGGAGGATATGGCATTTCAGGCCTAGGTGTTTGCACTATTGCGGCCCCTTGGGAGGCCTGTGCTCCTAACCTATAGCGTACCCTCCCTGAGGAGTTCGATACGATCCTGGTGTAGCTGGGGCCATAGGTTTTTTGGGAGCTGCTGGCAGTCCCGGAACCCCTGTTGGCATCATAACCCATTGGTGGAGATGCCGCAGTTTGATCAGGTTCTCGATCTCATCCTTCAGCTGATAACATTCTTCGGTCGTGTGACCCACGTCCTTGTGGTAGACACACCTTTTATTGGTTTCCCTTGAATTCTTTCCCTTGTGGTAAACATGGGGGTTGGCTTCCAGTAATGGACTACGTTGCCCGTTGCCGGTAGATATCTTCCCGGGTGTCCACCAGGTTGGTATATTCCGCGTATTGGGTCTCGTACCCATTTTTTCTCTTCTTTGATGGCTTGGATCGGTTCTGACTCTTGCCCGATCTCTTTCCCCCTAGGGGTTTATGCTTGCCTCAACTCCTCCGGCTTGAGGCGGTTGAGCACCGTCAGGAGCGGCACTGTACCCGGTGGGTGCCACTTCGTACCCAAAAAATGGGGCTGATGAAGTCGGAGCATACCCCTTGAAGTGGGTCATAGACAGTCGAGGTCATGAATGGCATCCCAAGGGTCCCAGCGGATCTGGACACTACTGGGGGTGTCGAATAGATACTTGCCGGATACTGCCCTCCGTATCCGGGGAAGGTTTGGGCGATCAATTGGGTTGCTAGCTGCCACCCAAAGGCCTAGATTCGGGCCTCTTCCCAATTGATGAAACCTTGGGCCCTCCTGATGAATTCTTCAAGAGTGGCCACCTTGCTACGCTGCATGTCGTCCCAGAGAGAGTGTAATGCCCTACTTCCTTAGAGCCGTTACTAAGTGAGTTTTAAGAAAAAACAGTGCAATGAACTCGCTAACCGAGGTTTTGAAACAAAAGTGTGTCTAATAAAAAGTTAAGGTTGTAATCTTTGAAAGTGCGTTGACTAAAAAAAAAACTTCTAGTATTAAACAATTGGGATCCCAAAATAAGGTTTGAAAACTATTTACATCTTGAAATAAGTTTACAGTTGATCAGTTCTAAAAATCATAGATTATTACAGCCATTTTCAAACAAACCCCCAACCAAAGCAGTCGGGCAGGCCAAACATGTACGCGTCGCTTCACGCTCTCCGTACTCATGGTTGGTTGACTCAGTCTTTGCCCTTACCTGCAACACGGAGCACCCGTGAGCCGAAGCCCAGCAAGAAAACTCATGCAGAACATAACATATGCAAATATATAGTTAATCATATCAGATAGTCCACAGATAAACAAGTCAACCATTAGACTAAGCAAACACGGCCATGCCGCCCCAGAAGCCTTACCGAAGCCTGGGGTATCGGTTCTCACCGTAAGGATAACACATGTATCCACCGGGCCCTGCCCTGACTATAGCATCCCATGTGCTAAGTGTTACTTTCGGCCCCGCTGCCGCACCCGGCCTACGCCGCTCTCGGCCCTTGCCGTTCATTTTATTATAATCACACATATAGTATAACACAACAACATTCAAACGAATATTAATTCATTTAAGTCTGCATCCTAACATGTGATGCAATATAGGGCCGTGCCCTGCAATCATCTCATCATGCAACGTACAACATAGGGTCGTGCCCCGCAATCATACTATGGGCCCATGCCCTATCCTACAGGTGTTATAGTTTTCTTACTTGTATTCCGAGCCTCCTGATGCACTAAAGCCGCGAGCACGGTCCTCAAGCACGAGCCTCTCCAATAACCTAGTCATAACACACATGAAACATCCTTTAATACTAATCAAATCGTAACCACTTCCCGGGACCAATCCCACACTCTCGGGACTCCCAAATTCCTAAAACAAATCATCGGAAACATCCCCCGAGCCCCTGGAACAAATGCCCAAAAATGCAAAATTTCCCATCCTGAAAAAGGCGTAGTGCCGCGGCGCTACCCGCAAGGGCCGCGGCGCTCCTTCGCGAACCCAGAAAAACTGGGTTTTTCCTCTGCATTTCATCATCCAAAACACTCCCAAAACATCCCCAACTCACACCTAAGCCCCAAAATCAATTCAAAACCCCACATAGACCATTTAACAACTCAGAAACACAATCAAAGAAACCCAAACACACCATCAAATCCCCAAAATCCACATCTTTGATTTTCAACTTCAGAAAATATAAAACCCAAAGCCAAACTTAAACCATGCTTAAATTCCTCAAACCATAACAGAAACAAGCCTTAAATTTACTTAGAATCCTTACCTTGAATGAAGAATCCAACCCTATGCATCCTTGATTCATCTCCTAAGTCTCCAATTTCAGCTCCTTCACTCCTCTTCTTCTCCTTCTTCTTCTTCTTGCCCTAGGTCTCCTTCAAGCTTTCCTTTTCTTAATTTTTAAACAAAACCACCAAAATGGATAAGTGCCAAACCGTTCACCCCATATAACCCAGCTGCAATTTGTCTAAACCCCTTGCCAAATGACCATCTTACCCCTCCTTGCCTATCCTTTCCTAACTAAACCTCAAGGGCTTACTTGTCATTTCCTATCCATTACAATTCTACCATTTTACCATCAAAACCTGCTACTCTCTATGGTTACTAATCAGTTACACAAGTTACCAAATTACCAGTCACCAAAATCTCTCAAGAACTAAGTTACAAAATCCCCGAATTACCCCTAGGCTCCTCCCGAGCCGGGTATAGAAATCTCGTTGTGACTTTTAAGTTAATTTGCTCTCTAGGACCGTCTCGGCACGTGCATCACAATAATAACACCACACTCACGTGGTACAATTCACAGAATACAATTATCACATATCAATACAGTTATGCCCAACATGGCCAAAATTACAATTATGCCCTTCTAACACGATCCGGGCCTACATGCATACTAATATACATAGTCATGCATCTCAGATAAACAAATAGTCATATAACATGCTTTAAATCATAATCATGTATTTAACTCATCAAAGTCACACATAAATCCCATCATGCCCACCTGGCACGCTAATCAAGGCCCTTAAGCCTTATTAGCGAATTTGGGTCGTTACAGAGGGGACCAAGATCTAATCCTGAACTGGAGTGCCACCAGGAGTTTTCTGTCATCCACCTTAGTATTTTAGGCTTCCTCCGTATAGTGGTGGATGTAAACCCTAAGGGTTTCTGTGGGATGTTGCTTGACATTAGCCAATGCACTAACTTGCATATCCAGCTTTATGGCAGCCACGAACTATTTACAAAATGTTGACTGCAATCCAGACCAAGACTGGATCGATCCCGCCTTAAGTCTTTTCCACCACTCTTCTGCGGGTCCCACTAGAGTGATTGAAAAACATAGGCACTTGCTGTTGTCGCAGACGTGCGCTACAATAGCAGGATAAGTGATCTCTGGGGTCTGTGTTCCCAGTATAGGCAGGTAAGTCCGGTATCTTGAACCCCTTTGGTAGCACAACATCCAGTATGTGCTTTGCGCATGACTCCTTTTCTTCTTCTTCGGAATCGGAAACTCCGTCTTCTTGTTTCCGGACCAAGCAGACTGTGACTCTTTTAAGAGCGGCCAGCTGTTCCATGAACTGTCTGGCCATCCCATCATCCAGGGGGACTCTCTCGTTCTTCCTGTCGTTGAGATTATTCCTCAATTCGCCTCCTCGAGGGCGAATGTTTTCCTTGTGGGCCCTTTCCTTTCGGGCGTTGAGGTCCTCACGCAAGTCTACTCGGGAAGTATCGTCTCCCAAATTGCTTCTGGCTCTTCTCCACATTTTCGCCCTCCTATGATCCTTATTCACAGAGGTGCTGGGATAAAATCGTTGTTCCCGTTCGTCCCATTTAGGGACGTTCTGGGGCTTAATACCCTACAGGCACTTCCCCTGCAGATCGTTCGAATGATCTCATCCTGGGACAATATTCATCTATTCTTTCCTAGGGAATCGCCCTGGGTTAGCCCCAGTTCTTGGAAGGGGTGAGCTTTCTTCTGGGGGTTTGTTTTTCCCATAGGATTAGCCATTTTGGCTTTTCCTTTCTCATGAGTAAAATTCGATGGGCCGGCTCCGGGATGCGGGGGTGGTCCCGGAGGAGGAATAGGGCTAGCATCGTTTGGTACGCCAGTCCTGATAGGTGGGGCAGACGGTTTCATTCATAGAGGAAGGATGGCTGAAGGATTTGCTGCCAATCCTTGGGCAGCAATAAAGGACTGAAGAGCCAGGAGGGACTCTGGAATTTGGCTGGTTGCTTCTTTTTGTTCAGCTATCCTGGCTTCTTGATCTAGGACCTGTTGTCTCAGGCGAACCACCTCTGGATTCTCCTGTTTAGGATCCATATCCTTCTCGTTAGGATCAACGGGGATTTCAGCCTTATGATCCTCATATTCCCCTTCATCTTCCTCGTAATAGCTTTGTCATAGTCACCCCCGTCTCCGAAGTTCTGGGAATCGTCGGGCAGAGGCCTCTGATAAGGTGTGTCCTCGGGTTGGTCTTGAGGAAACAGTTGGTCGGATAATGGTTCTCCATCATATTGTTGTTGCTGGTGAGCAGGATCAAATACGGTATGCCTAGTTTTCACCATTTTTTTAGATGATCGAAATTGATTCAAGCTTCCTTTAGCTCTCAATGAAAGCACCAAAATGTTTACCGAGTTTTTTAAAAACTAGAAATACATTAAGAAGCAAGAGCTTAAAAGAAAGAATTAGAGATGAACAATCAGAGATTTTATGTGGTTGGGGTGTTAATTAGTCTTAGTCCACGAGTTAGTTGTATTAGGCCTTAGAGAGCATTTGACAATGGAGTTTTCTACAAGTTTTAGCAGAGTAATTGCTTACAAAAGAAAAATCTAGGATCCCTGCTGTAGTGCACAACTTGACCTATTTATAGGTAGTCAAGCGCAGTGGGCTTGAGTCGGACTAATCCGGGCCCAATAGGGATGTAATCACGGTTTGCTCGCTAATGGAGCCATAATACAAAGAATGTTACATAATAAAATGTAGTTAATCTAGGCCCATTAGATCGTCTCAGGTGTGGCCAAGCCTTACAGCTGCCCATTGTACGTTAGCTCGGACTGGTCCGCGTGGGCTTCTAAGGGGATCTTGGGGACATGAACTGTCAGAGTAGTGGCAATATTGTTCCCTAGGAACAATGTGTGTTCCATGCGTACCCTCTTCTGCAGGTTAGTTGAGGAGATCAACCGCCAAATTTCATGGGGACAGGTCAGAATTAGGGCTAGCTAGGCTTGCCCTATCCGGAAGTCTAGTCTGGGTTCGTTTACTATTGTCTCGGTTCACTTACCAGAGTCCTGGTTCGTTCACCAGGACTTGGGTTCATTTGCCAAGATGGACATTGTGACACTAAGTATCTCCCCTGGATTCTTAATATGGTCTTTCTCCATCGACTAGTTAGCCTGCCACCTCAATTGGCATCCCGGAGGATATAAGTAGGTCGAGACCGGGAAGATGAGTCGGGCCTGCATCTTAGTCCTGGTTCCTTTGTTGTGGTCGCGCCCATTGAACGATGTTGGGCTCGATGTTGCTTGGGCTATCTGGGGTTTCATCCTTCCCCGTTCACCAGGTTTAGGACAGGCCCAGACCATTTAAGAGGGCCCACGGACCCATTAGGTCATGTCACGTGTCACGGGTGGAAAACAGGGATAACAGAAGTCAAAGATGGCAGCGCTCCTACCACGACTAAAAAGTCCAAAGGCATTTACTTGACCGATTCTGGGTCTGGAGATGTCGAGCCTGAATCTCGTGCTGTTCAAACCACTCTTACTGTTGTCCACACAGGAATTTCAACTCTGCGAGCATTTCACTACCATGGAAGACACTTAGCGCCAAATCCTAGCTTCTTTGGTGATTCTCAATGCCTCCACTGCTCCATCCCCATGATGGTTTCAGTTCCCCTCCATCTATTTTTATTTGCTTTTAATAAACGTAAACGGACACTAAATGTGTCTTTGTTCTGATTTTTGTTTGTGTTTCCTTTGGCATTTCTTTAGACAATGAGGGGGAGAGAGAGAAACATACTCTCATTTTTTTTTTGGTGTTTTGTTTTTGTTTGCACTGCATTGGTTACCTGTTTTTGTTATGTGCTTTGATTATATTTGGCAGGGGGAGTCATTTTGGGACTCTTTATCATATTTGTGGATTAAGCACTAACTTGGTTCTTGTAGGTTTTTTTTTAAAAAAAAACGATATGCCTTGTCTATAAAATTTCCAAAATGGGAGATTGTAAAATCTTAAATTGGCAAAGTTGTGGAAATATCTTATTTTAAAAAAACTTATTTAAATTCTTTCATATTTTGATATTCGGTTTTAATGCATTGGATTATTTGGTGGGAATTGCAAATACTCCTTATTCATACTTAAATTCACAATATAATTAAAAAAAGGAATTTATATCTTGTTTTATAAGGAAAATATTTTGTGATCAATTGAATTCATTTATGGATTTTCTTGTGATAATTTTCGCACTTTCCAATGATGGTTTTCTGTAGGAAATAAAATCCTTGGGTAATTATTGCTCATTTCCCATTTTAGGAAATTCTGTGTTGACTTAGGTATAAGCTCTCTCCACGGATTGCGTGACTATCATAACAGAATTAATAGATTGGAATCTCCATCAATCAAGAATATTATCTAATATTCTTGCTTTTATTGTGGATTTTTTCTCAGTCTTCTGAGCTTGAAATGGTCTCTATAAATAGAGTACTAGGGTGTTGAGAAAAAGTGAACTCTTTGGTGTATTGTTTTGTGAGTAAATTGTAATATTTGTGAGGGTTCATAGTTTGTCTTCAAGATCACAGTATTCACGTGTTCTTGTAATAAAATGAGTGTTTAGTTCTGTGGTGAGTCTATACCATGTTCATGAGTGAATACAAGTTGTAATTTGAACACAATTCTTTAAGACTTCGAATGAGATTTTTACAAGCCTTTCTTCGGGAGGATGCAAGCACTCGCTGACCATTTAAGGGAGTTCAAGTGGTTAGGCGTTTCAATCAAAATTAGATTAGTGAAGAGAAATACAACAAAATTGCGACAAATCTCAAGAGAGAGTCTTGTTTTGTTTAAGTCAATATTTATGTACTTGTGATTCTTTATTAATTGGTTTTATTCTATGGTGTGGCCTCGAGGAGTAGGTTATCCGAAATAGTTTCTAAACCTTGTAAAAATTCATTGTGTTCTCTATTATTTTTGCACTGTCTGTTTATTGTGTTTAGTTTCTGTCACGACTAATCCTCACTCTGTCACGACAGAACTGAAATATGTTTTAACATTCGATTACCATTCTGCATCTTAATTAAACTACTTGTTTGAATTAATTTGGTAATTATTAAAAATGAAATTTGAAAATAAAAGAAAGAAAAAGTGATAGAGAGAAAACTTTTTATTGTATTTTAGGTCTCACAAAATTAGAATTTGTAGTATTACATGAAATCTATTAGGAAAGTTAGTTAAAGTAAAATGAAACACACATTTTTTTTATCTTTACAATTATATACATACAACATAAAAAAATTACAAAAACCACCTACATAATTTTATTTACAAAAATACTAGATTTCAAAAATAATATACCTGGATTGGAAACATTCCTAAAATCCTGAATTTCTCATTTTTCTGGGTTTCAAAAGTAACATTTTGGTTACTTATAATGATATAAGTTACCAATTGGTTACTTTTTCACAAAAATGTTTATTTTTAGAGCATATTATTTCATATACATTTTGGTTACCTCTAAAATTTATTTGTTGAAACTTTTTTATCTTAAAATACTGATTAATTGTTTTAGGCTATATTATAGTGTCTTATTATTTAAGATACTTTTACGTTACCTTCAAACTTGTTTTTGGAACTAATAAGTTACATTAAAGTATAACAAATTAATATAAAGTTTATTATCAAAATTTATTTTTAGTATACTGTATAGTAACTTTTTTTAACGAAAAGTTTTAATTCATTTTTTAGTCACTAATGTAATGTACATGTAAATAATATTGTTTCTTTTAACCAAATTAAAAAAAAAAACAACTATATAGTTATTTTTTAAAATACAACAAAGCATAAAAGAAACTTTTTGGTTAACCAAATATAAAAGAAATTATGTTTTCCACATATCAAAATGACCACATTAAAGAGTTGGTTGTGATGGTACTACTCGTGAGCCCAAACAACTAGCAGTGTGGCCGAATTTTGTTTTTAAATTTTGGAGAAGAGATAGAAAAGAGAAATATATAGATTTGAAGAAAGAGAAAAGATATAAAAATAAAATGTTGTTTTAAGATATAAATTACGGTAATAATTATTTATAGATGATTTTTGTAAATAAAAAATTAATCATGTTCAAAAATGTAATTAATCTTTTTTTTTAAAATAAAAAGGTATTATTTTTCACATCATATATATCTTTCTTTCCTTCATTTTATATCCAGCAAGCCTTCTTGGTACAAGCCCATAAATTATATTATAAGTGAGAGAAGGAAGTCCATGCCCCATATATTGTATAGGGTAAATAGTATTTGAGGGCCTCAAGTTTCATCAACTGAATCACTTAGGTCCTCAACTTTTTTTTATAACAATTATATCCTCTATTTTTATATTTTGGCTCACATAGGTCCTCGATGTTATATTTTATTAAATAAAGTCTAATTTATATGGGTAAAATGAGATATTTAACCCAGAAAAAATATAGCATCCATTTGCTTTTTTTTTCTTTTTAACCATTTTAATTAAGGTAAATAGCACTTGGAGTTCTCATACTTTACTAATTGTATCACTTAGGTCCCCAATCTTTATTTTGTAACAATTAGATCCCCAACATTTGCTTTATGACTCACATAGGTCCCAAAGTTATATTTTATTAAATAAATCCTAATCTATAAAGGTAAAATAATTATAGGATTTTTTAAAAAAAATAGCACCTATTTTTTTTCTCTTTAAACCCTTTTTTATTACCAATTTTTTATTTTTTTTGTAATTGATCAAAATATTCTCAAGAAATATTAAAGAATAAAAAAAATCTATTATACCTCTAAAATATTTAATATATTACTTATATATTAATTAGTTTACTATTTTTAATAAAAATATTTATATACTTTAAGTTTTACAAACATAAAATTTAGTAAGGGTGCTTTTATCTATGTCTTAATTTTTTTCTCACCACATAATTTTTATTTAAACTTCTCATAAATTGTTAAAAATTCTTTCCACACATATAAAAAAATTATGCAATAAATTATAAAGGTAGAAATAATTTTTAACAATTTATGAGGAATTTAAATATGTATTTAGTGAGAAAAAATAATGTTATAGATAGAAGCACCTTTAATAAATTTCACGATTCTAAAATTTAAAATATGTAAAAAAAATTATTAAAAATGATAAACTAATTGATATATTATATATTTTAGAGGTATAATAGAAAATATTTTATTGTTATTATTTCTTAATATTTCAAGAGAATATTTAAGTTAATTACCAAAAAATATAATGTATTTTATAATAATTAATTAATAAAGAAGGGTTTGAAGAGAAAAAAAAAAGGTTTTTTTTTTTGTTAAAATCCTATTTTACCCTTATAAATTAGGATTTATTTAATAAAATTTAACTTTTGAGACCTAAGTAATAAGTCAAAAAATAAAGATTGGGAATCTAATTGCTACAAAATAATGGTTAGAGACCTAACTGATACACTTTGTAAAGTTTGGGGACCCCAAGTGCTATTTACTCTTTTAATTAATTAGTTATTACCAAATATTTTAAAATTTATTATCTATTATACCTCTAAAATATTTAATATATCATTGAGTAGTTTATCATTTTTAATAAAAAATTTTACATACTTTAAATTTTAGAAGCATAAAATTTATTTAGGGTGCTTCTATCTATAACATCATTTTTTTTCTCACTACACACATTTCTATTTAAACTCATCATAATTTCTATTTAAACTACACACATTTCCACTTTTATAATATATTGCTTAATTTTTTTTATGTGTAGAAATAAATTTTAACAATTTATGAGGAGATTTAATAAAAATGTGTAGTGAGAAAAAGTGATGTTATAAATAAAAATATTATTAATAAATTCCATGCTTCTAAAATTTAAAATATGTAATTTTTTTATTAAAATAATAAAATAATTAATATATAAGTGATATTTAAATATTTCGGGGGTATAATATAAAAAAAAATTATTATTATTTTTTAATATTTCAAGAGAATATTTAGGTTAATTATCAAACTAATATATTTGGTAATAATTTTTTTAAAGGTATAATAATTAATTAAGGGTTTAAAGAGAAGAAAAAAATGGGTGTTGTGTGTGTGTGTATTTTTTTTTTGTGTAAAAATCTTATTTACTCTTATAAATAAGTATTTATTTAATAAAATATAATATTAGGAATTATGTGAGCCAAAAATTAAATGTTTGAAATCTAATTGCTATAAAATAAAAATTAAAAACATAAGTAGTAAAACTTGAGAATCCTAAGTGTTAATCAAATTTGATTAGTAGTTTCATTCACTATCAAATTCATTTCAAGTCGACTTACAATTTTAAAATATAGTGCTAAGTCAATTATTCTGTAATGTTAATTTTTGATATTGTATTATTCATTATTTATTGTTGGCCTTATTCACTAATCCGAATCGAGCGGAATCGAATCATATATATGACCTTTTAACGATCACGTGCGGCTTATCTGATTCTGAAGTGGTCTCTTCTCTTTGGAGTAATTGACATGACAACCTGGCAATTATAGCCTTGCCTTGCCTTGTCTTTGGCTCACTATTGTGCTCTGAAGAGGATTTAGCTATCAGATTTGCCCACTTCTGCACGATCATTTACTTTCCCAATAATTTATTCATTTTTTACTTTTGTAATTTTTTTTAATAAATAATATTTTTATCTCTGAATTTTTTAACACTATTATTATGCCTTTCAAACAGTTAAAAATTTCTTTTGAACTATTAATATTATCATATTGTGTTTATAATTTGTGTAACATAATTAGTATTTTTATCCCAAATTTTGATAACTACTAAATTATATCCCTTTAATTATAAAAATTTAAAAATATATTTTTATATTAGTTCTTGAAAATTTTAAAAAATTCAATAAAAGACTAAAATAATTTAAATTTTCTTTTAAATACATTTAAGTTTAAAAATATTTTCTAAAAGAAATACTAACTTGTTACAATTAAAAAAAAAATGTTCCCTTCTCCTTCTTTATTCTTTTTTATTAATTTTTCTAATTACTTTCTATTCTTCAATTTTGCCCCCTAAAATCATTTTAAAAATTAAACATATATAAAACTTAATTAATTAAAAATATTAGGAAAAATAAAAGAATAGAAAGTAATTTAAAAAATAAAAAAATTATTTATAATAATTTAGTTTTCTTTTAAAAAGTATTTTAAAATTTAAATGAATTTAAAATAATTTTACTCTTTTATTGATTTTTATTTTTTATTTTTTAAGAATTAATTAGAAAAATAGATTTTTAATTTTTATTATTAAAGAGGCACAATTTTATAGTTGTCAAAATTTGAAGATAAAAATATTAATTATTTTATGCAAATCGTAATACAGACACAATATGATAATTTTAATAGTTCATGAAATTTTTTAATAAATTATGGTAGTGTTAAAAATTGGGAAT
The DNA here is from genome assembly GCF_963169125.1 of Humulus lupulus. Classification (NCBI taxonomy): domain Eukaryota; kingdom Viridiplantae; phylum Streptophyta; class Magnoliopsida; order Rosales; family Cannabaceae; genus Humulus; species Humulus lupulus. The sequence goes on from NC_084793.1 coordinate 265,131,341, forward strand.
CAAAAATACTATTTATTAAAAAAAAGGGAATATACTTATTTGATACTTTATGTTTTTGCAAAGTATCATTTTGGTACCTCTGTTTTCAATAATGTTCACATGGTACCCTGTATGTTAAAATCGTACATATTTGGTACCCTAAACTCAGATTTGATAGATAAAATTTTGTCAATTTAATCAAACTGCTGACAATTATGTAAGTTACAAATTTAAATTTAATTACATAATTACATATAACTAATGACAGTTTGATCATATTGACAAAATTTTATCTATCAAATCTGAGTTTAGAGTACTAAATATGTACGATTTTAAAATACAAAATACCATATGAACATTATTAAAAATAAAAAGTACCAAAATGATACTTTGCAAAAAGACATGAACCAAATTAACCAAATGAGTATGTTCCCTAAAAAAAAATACTGCGTTCTTCTGTCATATCTATCTACTTCCTGTACATTTGCACTCTGAAATGAATTAATCTGTTTAGTTTAAGAATGTGCCCAACTTGTAAATAAAAATAATAAAATTGAAAACCTAATTCGCATATTATAATATTAGGTCATTTATTGATCGGTTAGTAGCAGGAATAAATACGCATTAAATAATGGGTATTTATTTTGGCATTTATATTCAATTAAGTCGTGGAAATTCTATGGTGTCGCATTTGGATTCGTCTTCCAAGGGACACTTTTCACAACATCTTATTGGTCTGTAGCCCTGGTTGTATAGAAAGGTTTGTATCAAATTTTTATCACTGTTTAAAATAAATAAAAAACTATGAGAGGTGGTTTTCATAACGAGTGCAATGCAGTAATGGGTTCGAATTGTGGTGTATATAATTGAGGGGTGTTATTTAGTCCCTCACTCTCATTTGAGGTGTGAGGTACCTCACATAAGACAAGGGTAATTAGACTGTAGCAACAAGTTGACTTTAATACTTTTACCTTCAAAAATCGGTTTTGTAACCGGTTCTGTGTAGTTTAATATGAAAAAGTAATATTATTCAAATGTTCACCAAATATATGTAGTAATTTTTTTTTGTTTGGGGATAAGATTGTAATATCACGTGTTAGCTATATGTATCAACCATAAAGTAAAATGTATTGGGAAATTTCACTTTTATACTAATTGTGACGACTAAAAAATGCTAATAAGGTTTAGTGTGTCAGGAGGACATAATTTAATATATGTATGATTAATTGATTAAATACGTGACTACGTGGCATGCATGATTTATATGATAATATTGATATATTTACATGCATGTTTATGAGTATTAAATATGCATGTGAGCCCGTTCTTGTTTATATGGACATATTTGTAATTTTAGTCCGTTAAGGGTATAAATGTGATTATATGTGTTAAATGGTTGAGACCACATTATTATGTTAATATATTCATAGTATACGGCTCGAGGTGATCCTAGTGAGCTGTGGATGCCAAAAATCCACCCAGAAAAAAATCCCCAGAACATAGTGAAAATACAAGGCTAAAGGTCACTTAGTCACATTATCAAGCGCAGACCTATAAGTCTTGTGAAACCGGGAGATTGTCCCAAGGGAAGCATCACCTAGTGAGCCGTGAAGTATGGCCTTTTTGGATGCTCAATATTCCATGCTTGTTGTGGATGCTCCATATTCTGCGCCCGTAAAAGATCCTAGACGCATGCTAAGGTCCCATGAAGGCCTAAATGCGTGTCTAAGCCGCGGGACGCTCGGGCCATCGTCCTTTGGCAGCAGCCTCGCATCAACTCGTGATGCGTGAGGTCTCAGCCGCATCACCACGGCCTCGCTCGAACGCGCCTAGGCGCGAGGCCCGGCCTCGCTCGGCCACTCCCCAAGCGCGCGGCCCACCTCGCGTGCGCATCCGCGGCCTCGCTCGGCCACGCCCCAGGCGCGCAGCCTGCCTCGCGCGCGCACCACCATGGCCTCGATCGGCCACGCCCCAGGCGCGCGGCCCGTCTCGCGCGTGCACCACCACGGCCTCGCTCGGCCATGCCCCAGGCGCGCGGCCCGCCTCGCGTGCGCACATCATCACGGCCTCGCTCGGCCATGCCCCAGGCGCGCGGCCCGCCTCGCGTGCGCGCATCATCATGGCCTCGCTCAAACGCACCTAGGCCCGAGGCCCCTACCTCCATCTCGGCATCTTGGGGGGAGCCCGTATAACCCGCGAGGCCATGGCTTGGCCATGCCTAGGCCAAGCGCACCATCTCGCATGCAACGTCTTGGAGCCCCTCGCAGCCTCGCGGGGGGCGTCTCGTGGGAGCCTCTCCCTCAATCTAAGCCTATATGGCGACCTCGCTCCAATGGGTCTCGTCCCGAGGCCCCGCTTGCATGATGCCAGTTTTCAAGGTGACCCACAAGAGACAAAAAGAGTACGAACAAGGTACCTCTAAAGGGGTACGTACGTGCCTACAAGGATCATGGGACAGGCCTGACACCGGTACCCGACAAGTAGTGGCGGTTGGGAATAGTACAAGGAGTGGCTACACCACCACCACATCTCTGACACCCGTACAAGACAAGTAGTGGAGTCAGATCCGAGTACAAAAGCTGGGGTGCTCCCATGGACTCTGACGGTGTACCAGAGCCGACACCAGTACGCCTGATACCACTCTCCTGTTAGTGTACTCGTGTACCATCTGGTCCCCTGGACCACCATGTACCCAGGGCCATTAGAGCCCACTATATAATGAACCCCAATTCCACATAGAGGGGGGTTGGAGAATTCATTGTATGCAGAGGCTATTGAGAAATATATAGAGGCTTGCTCCATTGTTGATCTGTTTTTACTTGTCCTTAAAGTTTATCCTAATTTCTTATATAAATATCACCAGATTTACCTTTGAGTTTTCTGATCTAATTTCGTTGACGAGATTTCACCGTCAACATGAGCAGATTAGCAGAATAGTCACAGCGGGGTTTAATACCCGACTCGGGGTGAGTCAAGGGGTATTTTGGGAAACTTAACATATATTTGGGATTTATCGAGTAACGAGTAAGTATTTGGTGGCTAAATGGGCATGTCGGGATTAATTGAGAATTTGTAGGACAACTAGAGGAATTAGCGGGAAACTGGGCAAATGACCATTTTTCCCTTATGGACAATAAAAGGGTTGAGTTATCACTAAGGGCGTTTTGGTCTTTATGTTGAGGATACAATAGGATAAACTTCAAGACTAAGCCATAACAAATTAGCAGCATCTCTAAGCACACCCTCTCTCTTACTCTCACGTTCTCTCTCTATCCTTGTGGAGTGCTTTGAAGCTCAAGGAAGTTCTTGAAGAGAAACTTGGGAATTGAGCTTGAAATCTGGGGAAACTAAGCTAGGAACAGTCAAGGAATTGCTGAGGAGTAAAGTTATTAACTAAGGTAAGACTTTAGATTCTAATTATTGAATTTTTGGTTGGACTTTGAGCATGTTTAGGGACACTTGATGGAGTGTCTGAATTTGGGATTTAAGGAAGTTTGAATTGGTGTTTTAGGCTATATGTGTTGTTTATGAGGTGATATTGGGAATTCTAGACCTAGTTTTGGCTTGGGTATATTTTTAGGGTTGAATTATGAGGCTGTGAGTTGGGGGAAAATGCAGAAAAACCCAGGGATTTTTGGGTTCACGGGGGTATGCCGCGACCCAGTTCATGGGCGCCGCGGCCCGCGTGCCCCAAAAGGCCCTGGGGGCTTCTGTTTCATTGGCGCGTCGCGGCCCTAGGTCGAGTCGTGGTCTGCCTACCCCTGAAGCTAAAGGTTGGCACCTCTGACTTGGGGGCGCGTTGTGACCCTTAGGGCCAGGTCGCTGCCTGCCTAGGCAGCCTTAGCCAGATTTGGTTTTTAGGCTCGGGGACTTTAACTTAAGCACTAAGAACGAATTCTACTATCCGGTTTAGTAGAATTCGAGGTCCCGAAGGCTAGCATTTTATTCCATTGTCGCTTGTGACTAGGGTTATCGTTAAGGCTCGAGATTAAGGATCGTGCTCGGGACCGCTCCACATCCTCCGCTCAGGACTCAAGGTAAGAAAATTGCCCCCGAGTTGTGATTGGGGCTGAGATCCCCTGTAAATGAATATATGTGAGATCATAAATGTATTGTGATTGAAAATATCTTGATAGGCAGGTTAGTATGTGCTGCTTTTGATTGCGTTCTCTGCAACTTGTATATATGCTATGTTTGATGTGAAGTCCGGCCTAAGGGAGTCGGAGTTGATGTTATGCGTACTGAACACAGCTCGACCTAAGCGAGTCAGAGTTAGCTAAATAACTAGAGGGCTCGACCTAAGGGGGTCGACGCCTAATTAATTGTATTAAGAGTGATTTATATGTTCGGATTAGACTACTATTGTTGCCTAGTTTAGCACTTGTATTCTACTGTTAACTGAACTGGTTGATCTAAAGTTTATTATGTACACTCTGTTGTTATCTATGCTTGTTGAATTTAGTTTTCTTGCTGAGCCTTGGCTCACGAGTGCTACGTGGTGTAGGAAAAGACAAGGGGAAGCTGGACCAACCATGAGTTGGAGAGATTTGGGGCGGCGTGTACATTGGCAGCTGCCCGACTGCCACGGCCGAGGGATTAACAGAGACTAGAGCCAAAATTTTATTTTGCCATTTAGGCTGGCTGTAGTTGTATTTATTTTGTAGGGTTGTAACCGCCATGTCAATGTTATTTTTGGGATTCCATGTTTCAAACTCTTATTTTAATGAAAGTCAACCATTTTACGATCAAAATCTTTTGACCCTAACCTGTCAATTGACTTTAGAAACACATTTATGTTCAAATGACTTGACTAGCAAGTCTTGCACTATTTTAAACACATAGTGTAACGGTCTTGGTTATCCAGGGCATTACACTAATATTTACAATTACATAACAATTCTAGCACTATTCACCATCTCAAATTAATGCTAAACATTCTCCTATTTCCCAAAATACCCCTCTCATGTTTCCACACCCAAAAAAATGAACCTCTCACTTCTCTCTCTACTCTCTCGATTTCTCTCCCTCTCTCTCTCTCTCAAAAATTCCCCAACCCTGTCGAGCCCACCTCCGTCGAGCCCTAACTGCCATCGACCTCGAGACCAACGGCGAAACCGAGACCCACGTCGACCCCGAGCCATTATTTCCTCCAAAGTTTGACAATCAAAGGTAAAATCTTGAACTCATTTCAATATTTGATAGAAATTATTGTTGAATATGTGATCTGTGGAAGGGTTCATTGGTTTTTTGGGATTTTTTTCTAGGTTTGAACCAGTGTATCGATAGGTTTGATAATGGCTCGATTGATCTGTGGTCATAGATGAAACTAGCTCGTTAGGCTTCACTATGGTTCAATAGTAGGCTCGATAGGGTAGTTTGAATGGTTCGATAGTTGCTCGATATGAGCTCAATAGGGTAGTTTGAATAGTTCGATGGTTTGAATGGTTCAATAGTAGGCTTGATATAATTAGGCTCGATGGAAGCTCAATATTAGCTCGATATAAGATCGATGGTAACCTAAAATATTAGTTTTAATAGTGTCTCGATGGAAGTTTGATGAAGGCTCGATGTATAGCTCGATAGGGCTTGATAATAGCTCGATAGAAGCTCGATGACAGTGTTTATTTCAGTTTTTGATGAATTTTTTTTAATTTTTTTCTGATTCTGTTTAACATTATGTTTTTTACCAAATTTTTTTCATGTTTTGTTGCAGATGCCTAAGTTACTTGTTTCGTTTGTAGATCACTTTCCTGGTCGAGTCACATAACGGGGTAGTAGCACTTTAAATCACATTAAGACTAGGTTTGTGGACCTCAAGCTGTTAGAATGGGCTAAGGAATCCCCTTTCAAGCAGTTCTTTTTGGCTTCAAAGTTTAATTTCTCAAGAGTTTTGGTTCATCAACTACTTATGAGGAAAATTGTCAGTAATAAAGTAGATGAGGTGCATTTCTTTTTGGGGTCGAAGTCTTGTAGATTCAGCATGAGAGAGTTTTCCTTGGTGACGGGGTTGAATTTCAGTACCTTCCCATCACCAGAAGAGTTGAGGGCGCGTAATCTCAGCGACCGCTTGATAAATGAGTATTTCAATGATACTGAGAAAGTAAAGCTCTCACAGGTGGACAATGCTTTCAAGACTTGTAATGTTGTGGAAGATGTGTACAAGCTTGGTCTCTATTTGTTGGTTGTGGGGGTTCTAAATTCCGTAGAGAGCAAGTTTCATATATGGAGAGATATTATGAAGATGGTTGAGGACGTAGACTACTTCTTCAACTATCCATGAGGGAAGTACTCTTGTGGGAGACTTAGACAGTCTTGTAAAAAGGACATGCTGAAGCAAAGGCAAACTATGAGAACAAGAAGGATGCCAAGGTGCAGCAAGAGTCCAAGTACAATATGTATGGTTATGCCCCGACCTTACAATATTGGGCATATGAGGCTATTCAGTAACTTGTGATGGAGTTTGTTCTGAGCTCAGGATACATGTTCACGAGGATGCTTAGTTGGTCGCACCGGAAGAACAAGGATTTCTCCAAGTCTGTCCTCTCACCGATGTTATCGAAGAAGAATGTAAGTTATGTTTGATTGACATTAAATAATTATTTTTATCTATATGCTTATCTTTTATGATTATTTGAGTTAACCAAATGTTTTATGTTGTTTGCAGTTGATCGTCCTTCCGATGTTGAAGCCCCAACCAGCAACAAAGAACTTTTATCTATTGTTGACAGAATGAGATCAAGAACTCGGGGAGGCTGAAGAGGAGGAGGAGGAGGAGGATGCGACTTTTGAGAAAGTCGTCGAGATAGTTTTTGTAATGTCCCAAAATCCCTAATGAGGTTTAATGGTTGGATTAGTAGGCCAGGAGGGCCATAATTGATTTATTATGCCATTAAATGATTATATGCATTTTTATGTGAATTATATTATTATATGATGATGAATGCATGCATGTGGGTCCACATTTCTTGATAAGGGAATTTTGGTAATTTGGCCCGTCGAGGGCATATTTGTATATTTGCATGCATGTTGGTGATTTATGATGAGGCCACAATATAATGTGGATTTGTTCGAGCTATTCGGCACGAGACGATCTTTGAATATTAGTTAGCAGTTTGGTCATAACAGGGTTAATTTCAGGGCTCGGGGTGAGTCTCGAGGTAATTTGGTGATTAGATCATTATTGAGAATTAAAGGGTAATGGGATATGATTTATTAGTATTTGAGAATATTGGGAATAATGGGAATTGGAGAGCGTTAGTTATAATTAACGAGATAGGCGGGAAATGACGGTTTTTCCCTTGGTGGCTGTTAAGGGTTTTACTTAAGCCTAGGGGTATTTTAGTATTTACACCTAAGGATAGATATAAACCATTGAAGGTTTTAGAAACTTGCAAAAACAGAGCATAGTTTCCTTCTTCTCCCGATAGTTTTTCTTCTCCTTTTCTCTTTGGATTTTTTAGCTTTATTTGAGGAATCAAGCTAGGGAAGTGAACCTTGAGGGTCTAGGGTTGTGTTCCACCATTGAAGAGGGTTCCATACTGAGCTTGAGGTAAGTTTCTAGCCATTATAACTCTGGTTTTCTGCTCTGTTTTCATTTGGTTTTCAACTTGAATTCTAGATTGGATAGTTGAGAATTGATGGGAGTTTTGGGCAAAGATTGATTGGGTTATGATTCCTAGGACTTGTAGAGTGGATATTTGGGTTTATATGGGAGTTTGGATGAGGTTTGGGATCAATTCTTGAAGGCTGAAAGTGGTGAAATCAAAGGAGGGAAAAACCAGGGCAGTTCAGCCTGGTTGTAGCGCTACAGTGCCCAAAGGAGGGCGCTACAACGCTAGCCAGGGCAAACTTCCCTGCTTGTAGCGCTATGGCACTAGGGGGGCAGCGCTACAGCACTACCCTGTTCTTCTTGATTCCTATTTTGAGCACTTTTGAGGGTTTTTAGCTCGGGGTTTCAATTCCTAAGGCTCGAGATCGAATCTACTAGCCGTTTGAGTACGATTCGAGGTCCCGGGAGTGAGGTTTAGGTCATGAACCTTTCATTGCTCATTTTCATTGATGGTAGTTATATTTGGTTATGATTAGATGACCGCTAAGGAATCAAAGGACCGATCATTCTCAAGGGTTGTTCTTGTATTAATTCTCGCTCGAACTAGAGGTAAGAAAACTGCACCCCATATGTGAAATGCATGGTTATTAATGAAGCATGTTGTGTGCTATATATGTGGACATTGATTGCATATTAAATGCTTGGAAATCTTGCTTATCTGTGAATGGCACTGACCTATGAGTCAAGAATCGACAATGGTGTCAGTATTGATTGTGAAGCTGTGACTTATTAGTCAAGTTTGGCAATAGTACTTAGCACTGGTCGTATCGTATTGCCTTATGAGTCAAGAACGGTATTAGCGTGTTTAACGCAAGTCGAAAAGATTAGATCTAATCCACATAAGCATTAATGTTTTGAGCATGAAATGCTTGACCGACCTTAAGTTCGATGAAAAACAAAAGCGCTTGTCAAGTCTAATGGCTAGTTACATAGAGCCAGGGCCAGAAGGCCCAGGTGACTGCATCGTCAAATGGCTAAGGGTGCGGAGCCCAAGTTAGTGACTCACTCATCAGTCACTCATCTGGTTTAAGTTAGTGACTCACTCATCAGTCACTCATCTGGTTTAAATTAGTGACTCACTCATCAGTCATTCATCTGGATTAAGTTAGTGACTTACTCATCAGTCATTCATCTGATTAGGGCAACATGCCCCAGCATGATTATTAGAATCTCGATATTATTTGATTAGGGCTACAAGCCCTAGCATGGTTACTAGAATCTTGAAGTGATATTCACTTATCTGTTTAGGGCTATAAGCTCTGTATGATTATCATAATCATCATCTGATATTGTATACATTCAGTAATGAGTTTTCTTGCTGAGCCTTGGGTCACGGGTGCTATGTGGTGCAGGTAAAGGGAAAGAAAAGCTCACCCAGCCTTGAGTGGAGAGCTTAGGTGGCGATGTGTACATATGTGGCCGCTTGGCAACCACGGCCAAGGTGTTTCTCAAAGGAACTAGGGGTTAACCCTTGTTGACCACAATTTTGTCCAACGACGAAAAGACGTAAAAACTACAGTAAACCTTCAAGAGAAAATACGACACCGATAATTTTATAGTGGTTCAGCCCCAATTTATTGGTAATAGCCTAATCTACTTGGAGTTGTGATATATAGATCTACACTTAAGATCAGATGAACCTGTGTCAACTGAGTTTCTTAAGTGTGAATGAAAAAGTACAATATTTCTCTCTCAAGAATACAAACTTTCTCTCAGAAAAATCACTCAAGAATACCCGAGTTCCCAAAAGCTTAGACAAAAAAAATTGAATCAAAATCCTCTCAATGATGCCATGAGCTCTTTATTTATAGGCTCATGGATCGTAAAAATCAAAGTCCCTCCATAATCGGGATAATTCAATTGTTCCAACCAATATTTAATTAATAATCAAATTTAAAATACAACAATATGCGATTTCTTTGGGATAATCTGAGAGATTCCCGCTGTGGCTACGGATAATTCTAACTGAAGTCGTTATTGAAATTTTGCTGAAGAGTCATAGGCTGAGCTTCTGATCTATCTGGTCGGCCAACTCTGCTCACTGGAGTGATACTGGTCAGCCAAAACACTCTTCTGGTTAGGCAAAACATTTGACTGGTCGGCCAAAGCTAATGACTGATCGACCAAAATACTTCACTGGTCGGTCAAAAATCTTTACCGATCAGACAGAAATTCTACCGGGTTGGTCAAATCACTTCCAAACCAAATAAATAATTTTCATGTCCAGTAATATCACAACTTCGAAGATTAATCTCAAACATTTGCCCTGCCATTCATTGCCATTGTCACTTTTGATTGCCACGTCATCATATTCAAATTTTGGGAATAACATTTGCCCCCCAAGTTTATTTATATGATCTACTCACATAATAAACCCTTTCTTAGTTGCCGAGGTCATAAAAAAAAACTGAGTCTCCGCATTCTCCCACCTTTTCAAACAAACCACTACTGAACTCTCTAGACTACGATCATGGTAGTTATCTGTCCCCAATCGTGGGGGAGAATTTTAAGAGTTTTAAGGGTAAGTGAAAATTTCCACTCTCTTCCCTTTAAATAGACCCATAGGTGCTTACAATTCATAACCAAAAAGGCTCATAAACACCCATTACTCTCCCTTTGGCCGAAACCTCCAAAGAACTCCAAAAAGGGCTCCAATTTCTTCAAGCACATCTAAGGATCCTTCAAGAAATCAACACCTCTTCAAGAAATTTGGGTAAGTTCTTCTTCCTCATCTTCATTTGTAAGCTTTTTAAGCTTTAAAAATTTATATAAAAGCTTGTTAGAATCTTATATGTGCCGAAACCCCTTTTGGAATGCACTCTTGGATTTGTGTATGAATTTTTTATGAATGATGCAATTTGTGGCTGTTTTGATGTAGTTTAGGCTATGGGTAAATCAATTTGGTCTCCAATTTTATGAAAATTTGAAGAAAAAATGATTTTCCATTCCACATTGCATATTTAGGTCTATGGGTATTTGATGAGCATATGAAATCCCTAGAACCTCTTAAACTCTTCAAATTCTAATTCTTTGATCTTGTTGTAGTGTCCCATGAGTAAGAAAAACATGTTTGTGTCCCATGCCCTTGAGATTTGTTGTCCCCTTGAAAATAATTTATTGGGAAAACATGTATATGGTCGATCGGTCATCTTCTTTGAGAGTCACCAAAATAACCTGAAAACCTAACCCAGCAAAGGCACCATAAACACGCCCCCCAAGCCGCTCGAGTACGCCACCGTCTGGTCGGATGCAATGGCACAATCACTCGGATGCCAGGGCACCATCACTCGGACACCACGCATCCGCTCGGGCACCACGCCATCTGCTCGGACCAGTACCCCGTCGATCGGACACCCTTCCATCCGTTCAAACACCACAAGAACAGCTCGGACGCACGCCATCCACTCGGACACCACGAAAATCGCTCGGCCACCACGCCATCCGCTCGGACTAGCGCCCAGCAGATCGGACGCTCTTCCATCCGCTCGGACCTGAATGCTCCCAAGTCTTTGGGCTTGTAAAAATGGTTCATGCATTTTAGGCACCAAATTTTTTTTGCTTATTATTTTTGCCCTCATACATGTTTATCTGGGGAGTAAAAAATATTTTTACTACTCAGAAAATATTTTACTGGGTAGTAAATAAATATTTTTCCTTTGCATTCATTGATTTATGTTTGTTTGGTTCACTCACCTCCCCATACTTTTTTGTAGATGAATCACTTCAACTATAGGGGAGGTGACAACCATACAAACTCTGATTCTTTAGTTCCTAAGTCAAGTGACACTCCTCAAAGTAGTGATTCTTCATCCAAATCTCCTAGCAGTCATACTCTCGAGGATCGCCTTCGTCGCCTTAAGAAAATCCTTACCTAGTTGCCTTTATACTTCCTTCACGAAGAACAGTTTCTTAATCAACAGCTTCAACATCCGCCAATGAGGGTGAAAAAATCTAATCGACTTCCTCAAGACCAAGATCCTAAAGTGGCTCGAAGGGCGACACAAAATGTAGTGGACCATAGTGAAGCTCAAACTGGAGCTTCTTCAAGACCTCCTTGCCAGGTCCAAAAAGCTAGTAAGCCCCGAAAAAAGACTACCCAGAACTTCACCGCTGAGATTCGGCAATCAGCTGCTCTAAAACCAAGAAAAGATGAAGATGGAACACCTTCTTGGTTCATAGCCAAACCTTCTAAACTCAACCCCAAAATGCTCAATAAACACATTCAGGCTTCGAGACTTGAAGGAGTAAATGTGATATGCCCGCGACCTCACCAGAGAGCTAATAATCCTGGTGGACCCTACTGCGCCTGGTCTAGATACCACGTTTTCGCAGGATCTACTATCCCACTGCATCCCTTTTTCCGGTCAGTAGTAGATTACTTTAATGTCTCTCCCTTCCAGATAGCTCCTAATGGAATTCAAGCACTATCTGCTCTATATATTCTCTATTACTTTCAAGGCTAGGAGCCACCAACTCCTCATGAAGTGCATTACCTTTTTGACTTTAGGACTAACCCAAGCCATAAGAATACAGGTTTTTTCCACTTCTTCCATAGGCAAAAGGGATTAAGTATCTTCATGGTATCGCTCATAAATCGAATCCTGGAAAATACTACACAAAATATTTCCTCACTTCAGATATTAAGGCCAACAACTTGGCTTTCACACATGCATGCCATTTCCATCAACCTCTACCAACTAGGGAAATGCATTCCCGAGCATAAGAACTTGCTAACATGTCTATTGAAGAGAAAAATGTCAAGGAGTTGGTCAACGTGGAAAATCTTCAACTCATGGGGTTATTATCAAGCAATCAGAACATCATAGAGGGTAGTACCACTGAAGAAGCAAACACAACCGATCAATCAAATGTTGATACTGAAGTAGTGACAGATCAGTTCTCTCCTGAACCATCTCCCTACTCACACCGACCAGGTGACCTTATTATTAGGGAACCTCTTCCAGAAGGCCATCGCAGACACGTTGTTCCTACCAGGCCTGGGAAAGGAAAGAACCTTAAGCTCCCTAGAGAAGTCAGCTCATCATCTGAAGAAGAAGACGACTTTCTCGATGAAATTCTAAACTCAGGTTATTCTGCTAACAGTAACAATAGTTTGGTGGTTTGTTATAAATAACTGTCTTTGAGAATGATTGTGTGAAATCTGTAAAGTTATGTGGTAATAGCAAAACTTTCAATTACTTATATATTATCCCCCATTTTTACTAACAAGTCTTGTGCTTCACTCTTTTTTGCAGATCTAGATATGTTCAAACAATTCAACACTTCCTCTGCCCAAAAGATGAAATCTAGGGAAGGTAGTAGCTCAAACCATCCGAGCAAAGTCGCGAAGACTATACCAACCAGCCAGGGGAGATTATCTGACCAGCCTATCACCATCCCGCAATTGACTACTTCATCAATTCCTCCTTCTGCTAGCTTAACAACTACCCGATCGGCTAGCTTGAGTGAGCCCCTTCACATTGCTGGTGATATTGGAAAGGAATTGCTTGACCACACTCTACACCATGCTACAACAACTCAAACCTTTGAGTCTTTACCCCGGCTTAGTGTTGAAGTTGTCCTACAAAGGGGTCTTGCTCAAATGATGAGTGTAAGTATTTTATCATCAAGACATCCCATTTTGTTATTAAATGTTTTTTCTTTAAGTAACTTTCTGTTTATCCATTTCAGGCACTTATCACTATCAGTCATGCTCAACACCGAGCAGTAGACTATAAGGAATTGGTCAAAGTAATGACCAATTGGTGGATTCTCAAGCGAAGATAGAGCAACTGACCAAATCTTAGAAAGACCTTCAAGAAAAAACTGAACAAGCAGAAAAAATAGTTGTTGAACGAGAAAGAACATTGAAGGAGTTGACGGATGAGAACAACAAACTCATCCAAACCAACAAGAAATTAACCGATCAGCAGGAGAAATATGTTCAAGAGATTGAGGAGTTGAAGCAGGATAAGGAAGCTGATCTTGCTCGCTACGAAGAAATTTGCTTCAATTCCTTCTACCAGATTTGGATGCTAAACAAACCTCTCAACCTTTACTTTCTTTCTAAAGAAGAAAAAGCCAAGGAGCTCGCCAAATGCGAAGCCAAATTTTCTGAGGAGGCAGCCCTTCCAGCTGGCACTATGCCTGCCTCTTCTGCTCTATCTTTTCGACTCGAGGAAGCTCCTGATGATGATGGTGTTGAACAACCAAGAAACAATCCTCCTGACCAGTGAGCATCTTGGACCGACCAAAGAATGTATTTGGCCGACCTTAAGCCATGCTCAACCTATAAATAATTTGTCCTTTGGCCAATAATTTGCTTCTTTTTCATACTTATGATATTTTGCTCGTACAGCCGAGCTATTTGATATTCTACTTTACTTTTCTTAAAACATTCAAGCCTTTTCCGAACAGTAAAGTCTCTTTGGTTTATATCATGAATTTTCGCATGAGTACTTAGTTTTCTAACTTAGAAACTATAAACATTTCATAAATTCCTACTAAGTATACTTTCTCACACTCTAATTGCTCTAACATTTTATGAGCATAATGTTTTGTTTACACACGAATACCTGCTCTTAACTTAAAATTTTGAAAAATTCCAAGTTACTTAAGCTTTGTCAAACAAGTTAGCTTAATGGCCTTTTTTTACTTCAAAAATTTACAAGTCAGCCTAAAAACAAATATCTTTACTCGTGCTCTTATTGCATGTGTTGAATTACATACCAATATACCCTATGTGCCCCCCAAATGATCGAGGGTTGAAAGATCCTTGGTCACTTGCTACTTGACCAAACCTGTACGAGCAGTGATTACTCGTAAAACACAACAAATATAAAGAAGACATTTGAGCAGTTGAACACTGCAAAAATATTCGACCAGTTAAATACTGTTAATCTACCTGATGGATACTAACCAGTTGAACACTGCCTAGTGTTTTTCGACCAGAATTTTTTTTTTAAAATGTACTGACAGTTGAACACTGCCAGAGTAAAAATAATCAACACATATGCATAATTTGTAGCAAGATTTGACCGCACTGCACATGATCTCTTTTATTACTAGTAAAAAAAGGACAAAACGTGCCTAATAACGAGTCTCAAACAAATTAAAATTATTTCAAAAATAAAATGACTGGTCATAAAATAACTAGCTCACAAACAAACTTAAATAACAAGTTAAACACTTGAAACTAAGCTACCGCTCTGTAAGCGTTATTCATTGGTAATATTTCCTCAGGTGCTCGCCATTCCAATAGTTCATGATCAACTCTCCATTTAGTCGAGAAATTTTGTAAGTGTCGGGTGGCAAGACTTGCTCAATCTAATACGGTCCCTCCCAGTTTAGTCCTAGCACTCCAGCTGCTGGGTCTTTGACGAACACTTTTCTAAGGACCAAATCTCCGACCTGGAACTACCAATCTCTAACTTTGGAATTAAAATAGCGGGCCACTTTCTACTGATGGGCAGCAACTCTCAAGCTCACCTTTTCTCGTTTTTCTTCAACAAAGTCCAAAGATTCAGCTAACAATTTGTGATTCTCTTCCTGGTCATACGTACTTCTCCGATGGGATGGTGGGTCGACCTCGACAAGCAACATGACTTCATATCCATATGCCAAGGAAAAAGGAGTATGACCAGTTTCCGTCCGGGCAGTAGTTCTGCAGGACCAAAGAACTTCTGGCAATTCTTCTGCCCAAGCACCTTTAGCTTGCTCTATATGTTTCTTTAGAGTATCCTTTAAGGTTTTATTCACTGCTTCCACTTGCCCATTTTCTTGTGGATGAGCTACCGAGGAGAAACTTTTTGTAATGCCATGTCTAGTGCAAAAATCAGTAAACAAGTCCCTATCGAAGTCAGAGACTATCTTCTTGGGTAGACCATAGCAACATATTATATTCTTTATTACAAAATCTAACATTTTCTTCGAGGTGATTGTTGCTAGTGGTTCAACTTCAGTCCACTTAGTGAAATAATCCACAGCAACTACCGCAAACTGCACCCCTCCTTTTCCTTTGGGTAACCTCCCGATCAGATTAATTCCCTACACTGCAAAAGGCCATGGACTCTGCATCTGCTTCAAAATATTTGGAGGTGCTCTGGATATTTTAGAAAATCTCTGGCATTTATCACACTTCTTCACATACTCCATGGAATCTTCATTCATTGTGGGCCAGAAAAACCCTTGCCGCAAAATCTTTTTGGAGAGACTTTTCCCCCCAACATGATCTCTGCAGAATCCTTCGTGCACTTCAGCCAACATGTTTTTTGACTGATCGGGTGTTATGCATCTAAGCAGTGTCATAAAGTACCCTCTTCTATACAATATCCCATCCATCATGATATACCTAGCAGCTTTCCTCATAATCTTCTTGGCTTTATTGTGATTGTCTGGTAGGATTCCTTGCTCGAGGTAAGTAATGATGGGTGTCAGTAAAAGTGTTAGTTAATGTGATGGGCATGGCTTCCTACTCATCAATACTCGGTTCTACCAAGTATTCCACAGGGACTATGTTCAAAGTTTCAGCATCTTTTCCACTAGACAATTTAGCCAAAGCGTCTACGTTGGAGTTCTGCTCTCGGGGTACTAGCTTGATAGTATATTCCTTGAATTGTGCTAGCAGATCCTTGGCTTTATTCAAGTATGCCACTATGTGCAAACCTCTTTCCTGATATTCCCCTAAAATTTGGTAGACTACCAACTGGGAATCACTATTTATCTCGACCAACCGGGCATGAACATCTCTAGCCAGGCGCAATCCTGCCAGGAGGGCTTCATACTCTGCCTCATTATTAGAAGCATTAAATCCAAACCTCAACGCGCAATGAATTCGATGTTGCTCAGGTGTGACCAATATAATTCCCGTTATCGAATGATGTTCATTTGATGATCCATCAACAAAAAGTTTCCAGGTAGGAAAATTTTCTCTCTGCCCAGTCACATTTTCTTGTCGGTCGGGAAGATCAGGAATTCCAGTGCATTCAGCAATGAAGTCTGCCAAAGCTTGTCCTTTAATGGCTCACCTCAGTTGATATTTGATTTCAAATTGGCCCAATTCGACAGCCCATTTAAGTAAACGACTAGAAGATTCTGGTTTCTGTAAGACTTGGTGTAATGGCTGGTCGGTAAGTACTTTAATGGGATGTGCCTGGAAGTACGGCCGTAATTTACGAGATGCAAGTACTAAACAATAGGCTAACTTCTCGATCACGGGATACCTTGACTCCGCTCCTATCAACCGCTTGCTAACATAATATACTGGATGTTGCACCTTATATTCTTCTCATATTAGAGCAGCACTAACAGCATGCTCTGTGACTGCCAAATAAATAAAAAGGTCTTCTCCATCTACTGGTTTTGAAAGAACAGGAGGTTGAGCCAAATGTCTCTTTATGGCTTGAAAAGCTCACTCACATTCTTCCGTCCATTCGAATTTTTTGCTTCCTCTAAGTAAGTTAAAACACAGGACACATTTATCGGTTGATTTGGAAAAAAAAACCTACTTAGAGAAGCAATCCGCCCAGTCAAACTTTGCACATTCTTGGTTCTGCTGGAGACTTCATTTCCACAAGTGCCTTTATCTTCTCAGGATTCGCTTCTATTCCTCGCGAGTTAACAATAAACCCAAGGATTTTCCAGAACTTACTCCAAACGAACATTTTAGTGGGTTCAACTTCATGCGATACCTTCTAAGTATTGCAAAGCATTCCCCTAGATCTTGAACATGTTTCCCAGCTTCTTTCGACTTGACCAGCATGTCATTGACATATACTTCCATGTTTTTTCCAATCAAGTCACGGAACATACTGTAATGCCCCGAAATCCCTAATGCGGGTTAATGGCTGGATTAATAGGCCGAGAGGGCCATAATTGTTTAATTATGCTATTAATTGATAATATGCATGTTTATGTGAATTATATTATAATATGATGTTATATGCATGCATGTGGGTCCACATTTGATTATTAGGGTGTTTTGGTAATTTGGCCTGTTGAGGGCATATTTGTATATTTGGGTGCATATTGTGATTTGTGAATGAGATCCCATTATTATGGAGATATATTCGAGCTATTCAGCATGAGACGGTCTTATATTATTGATTAGCAGTTTTGTCATAATGGGGGTCTTTTATTGGGATATTGAGTTATGAGGATGTTATTTGATGATAAATTGGGAGTTATTGAGATCAGGAGGAAATTTTGGGAGTTTTGACTATAATGTCCCCCGGGGTGTTTTTGGGACTCCGAGCACTAGGTTTTATTTGAGGTTACTTAAGCTTGAAGTGGCTTGTTAGATAGAACCGTACGTTAGAAAACCTCTCTTCTCTTCCTGATAGTTCATTTTACCGTTTGAAGCATTTTCGAAGAAATCTCGAGTTCTAGGAATCGGATTCAAGCGAGGATTGAGGCATAGCGATCCTAGGAAAGATTGGAAGCTTATTATCCAAAGGATTTAGTTGGAAACAACTCAATTGGAGGTAATTCAAGTTTTTAAAGTTTTTAAGCTTAGAATTGGACTTTGTGAATCATTGAGTTTTTGGTTCGTTTGAGCCTCGGGATTTGATGGTTTTGGATCATTGGGAAGCTTGGGAACTTTGATTTGATGATTTGTAAGTGTTTAGGTATGTTTTTGGGGTGTTTGGGATGATGGAAAACGGGTTTATGGATGGTTCTGGGTTGGGGGCCGCGGCCCTGTTCTTGGGCGCCGCGACCCTAGCTCGAAGAAGCAGCTGGGGAGGTTTTGCCTTGCTGGGCGCCGCGGCCCTAGGTGTAGGGCTCTGCGACCCTTGCTCCTGGAGTGGCTGGGGGCCGCGGCGCAAGGGGTTAGGGCCATAGCCCTTGGACAAGTTTGAGCCCGTTTGAGTGTTTTGGCCCTGGGAACTTGGTTTTAAGCCTCGGGTTTGTTCCTACTACCCGGATTAGTGGGGATTGATGTCCCGGAGGCTAGATCTTGGTTTGGGAACCTTTGGTGTTCATTTTATTGATGGTGTCCCATATTTGGTTATGACTAGGTAACCGCTAAAGGCTTAAAGGTTGATCGTTCTCAAGGGTCATTCTTATATTAATTCTCGCTCGAATCAGAGGTAAAAAAACTGCACCCTGTGTATATGTGACATGCATGGTTATTCTTGATGCATGTTGGATGCTTAAATGTGACATGCATGGTTATTGTTGAGGCATGTCAAGTGATTAAATGTGATGCATGTGTCGCACGAGAAACATGTGACTAGGGCATGCTTTGAGTATTGAATATGAGATTGTTCAGAGCTTGAGCCTCTGTGTTTATGCATGGTCCTAATTATGCTGGTAGTTGTTAAGTAAGCATGTTGAATGCCCTATATTTGGATATTTGACATATGATATATGTTTGGTAGCATTTCTTGCTTGTGTGTGGCACCAACTGTTCAGGATCGGCACTGGCCGCGTATCACTAACCTGAGAGTCAGAAACGGCATAAGCGTCGAGGACGCAAGGCCGAATGAAGATTAGATCTAATCGATATCAGCGTTGAATGACTCATATGGGGTATTAATGCTGGACCGACCCAAAGGTCGATGAAAATTATAAGCGCTTCGCTAGTCTAGGACTAGTTACTCAGAGCCAGGGCCTAAGGCCTAGGTGACTGCTTGTCACATGGCTAGGGAACAGTGTTCCATAGTTATGACTCTAGGGTCATGAGGAAGGTTATGTTGGTGACTAATCATCATGCACCTATCCTGTTTAATCTAGTGAAAGGATCACTTATTTAGAAAGGGAACGAAACCCACCTTAGTGACTTGTACCACTGTCACTCTTTTATTCAGGGCTATCAGCCTGGTATGGTTACTGGAACCACCAGTGATAAATCACTTATCTGATTGTGGTTGACTTGATAGTCATCCCATCAGGAGGGCAGGATTCCTTATCCTCGATACCCATCATTACGTGGATTTTTTTGCCTGCTTAACTAGGGCTATATCTGCTAGGCGTGTGCCTTATGATTTAATGACATGTTATTACTATTCATGAGCATATTGAGTTTTCTTGCTGGGCTTCGGCTCACGGGTACTATGTGGTGCAGGTAAAGGCAAAAGAAAGTTGTACCATCCATGAGTTGGAGAGCTTAGGTGGCGATGTGTACATATGCAACTACTCGACCGCCACGACCGAGGTTTGAAGGAGAGGAGCTAGGGTTAAATCATGTTTTGCCGCTTACACCGGCTGGTTGTAAATATTTTCTTGTAATAGACCTTTAAATTATATTTTTGGGATCCCAATGTATATAATAAACGTTATATCTTGACCAAAAATTTTAATCCCTAAACCGCTAATCATACTTAGTTACACGATTTTGGCCAAATGACTCGATTAACGAGTTTAGCACTGTTTACAAGGCACACCGTAACGGTCCCTGGAGTTTAGGGAGTTACACATACCATTCACTAAATGCTGGTAGGTGGCACCCGCATTCTTCAAGCCGAATGGCATAACCTTATAACAGTATAAGCCTATATATGTCTGAAAGCTGGTATGCTCCTTGTCGGGAGGGTGCATACTTATTTGATTATATCCCGAGTAAGCATCCATGAAAGACAAACTTTCATGATTAGAAGTTGCATCAACCAACTGGTTTATCCTGGGCAGAGGAAAACATTCCTTGGGACATGCCTTGTTTAGATCGGTGAAGTCTATACAGGTCCTCCATTTTCCATTTGGCTTGGGCACTAAGACTGGGTTGGAAACCCAGGCTAGGTAGTAAGCTTCCCTTATGATCCCATTTTCCTTTAGACGTTCAACTTCTTCTTTCAGAGCCTTTGACCGATCTTTGTCAAGTAACCTCCTCTTCTGCTGCACAGCTGGGTAGTTTTCATCCATGTTGAGCACATGACTGATTACAGTTGGTGAGATACCCACCATATCCTTGTGAGACCAGGCAAAGACGTCTTGAATTCTTTGCGAGAATTCTACTAGTTGTGCTCTCACTTCCACCTTTAAATTTTTTCCAATTTTGACCACTCTGGTCGGGTCATTTTCATCTATTGGGACCTCCTCTAACTCTTCCATAGGTCCCAATCCACTATCCAAATCCCCAAAGCGAGGATCAAATTCCATTTCCTCGTTTTGGGCAACGCCCTATTTGGTGACATCATCACCGAATGGGGTTTGCTGCTCAGTAATACCAGGCGTCCTTTCCTGGTCAGTAAAATTTACAACATCGTGCTGGTCAACACTCATCTCGTTTAACACTTCTCTTTCTTCTCTACACACAATCATGTTATTCTCACTAACTCCCCTTCGTGCCTTAACCACTGAAGCATTGTAACACTCCCTAGCTTCTCTTTGGTTTCCTTGGACACACCCCATACCCGCACTGGTCGGGAATTTCATAGTAAGATGCCATATAGACACTACTGCATGTAAAGCCATGAGCAGCGGTCGACCAATCACCACGTTGTACGCCGATGAACAGTCTATTATTAGGAACTCTGTCATGACTGTCTCATGTCTAGGAGCGTCTCCTTCTGTGACTGCCAACTTGATTGTTCCGGTCGGTGATAATCCTTCTCAAGTGAATCCATAAATAATTTGAGAGCATGGCTTCAAATCATTGACAGACAACTTCATCTTTTCAAAAGACGATTTATAGATAATATCCACCGAACTTCCCGTATCAACCAGGCACCTCTTCAACTTCATGTTTGCAATCTGAATGGTAATGTCAAGCGAATCATTGTGAGGATACCTGACATGTCTGGCATCATCCTCTGTGAATGTGAGAGGCTCACTTTCATACCGAGGATTTTTTAACAGTCGCTCCTCTACAGTCATGACATCTGATATCGCTGCCAACTCATGCCGAAGTGTCCGAGCATATCTCTCTCTTGCTTTGTTACTATCTCCAGCCAAGTGTGGACCTCCACATATAGTGTCTAAGGTAAAGTCCACAGGCTCAGGCTGCAAAGGTGGAGATCTTTGTCGCTTGAACCCAGGATTGTTGTTGCTTCCTTCTCCTTGGGTTTTCTCTGCTCGATACTTCTTTAACTTCCCCGACTGGAGAAGAAACTCTATCTCATCTTTGAGATGATTACATTCATTCGTGTCATGACCATAGTCTCCATGGAAACGACAGAATTTATCCATATCTCTCTTACTCATCTCCTTCCTGATAGGTGGGGGTTTCCGGTAGAGAACCTCTTGATGACTTGCGAGATAGATTTCTCCCCTGCTAGCCGAAAGAGTGGTGTAATTGGTGAATCGAGGTTCATATTTGGTTGGTTTATCGTTCAGACCCGACTTAGCCTTCTTTTCGTCATGGCGGTTAGACCCATTATTCCAATGTTTCTTTTTGCCATTTTGACCATTTCCTCCATTTTTAGGAGGATCAGTTGATCCGCTAAGGTTGTTTAGGCCTTTCTCTCCTTTCTCAATCGCGTCATCCAATTTCATATATTTGTCTGCTCGGTCAAGAAATTGTTGGAGTGTTGTAATTGGATTGCGATGTATACTGTCCCACAAGGGGCTCTGATAAGTTATCCCAGAGGAGATTGCAACCATCTTCCCCTCGTCTCCGACAGCAGTAGCTCGGTTGGCCTCTCTCATGAATCTTTGTATATAATTCTTAAGAGATTCATCCTTTCCTTGTTTGATGTCAGCCAAATGGTTGGCATAAACTGGAGGGGTCCGAGCGGCACTAAATTGCCTACAAAATTCTTTCCTAAAAGATTCCCAAGAAGTAATGGAGTTTGACTTGAATTTCCAATACCATTCTTGGGCAGTGTCGGACAATGTAGTCAGAAAGACTCTACACTGGTAGTCGTCACTTACACCGAGCAACTCTATTTGATCTTCAAATTTCCCAACGTGCCTAATAGGATCTGCCTTTTCTATATATACTAGCAGAACTAGTGCTTTATGTTGGGGTTTATGCCCTAATTAAAACCCAAATTCTTTGTAATCTCATTTTATTATCAATAAAAGAATAGAAATCATTTTTTGACTTGGTCAATCACTTTTCTCACATGTTTTATTTTCATGATTATTTGTTTAATATAAACTTCTATAAAATCCCAAGCATATAGCTAATCTTATTTATAGTGACGTAATCACAATGGAATATAAATATGATTATATGTTCAAAATAAGTTAGTCCTAAGATTAGTCAGTGCACCAGATTTACACTGACTTGCCAATCTACAATATGATCTACTTACACATTAAAGTGTTATGTTCTTTCCAGAACATTAGCAAAGTAGATAAGATCGGATGTATATGTTACATCGGACAGGACCGATATTGACAGTTGATAAGATAAGTAAACATACCGTTATTATCTATTCTAGTCATATCATATAGTTGACCATAGGTCAATTCAATCTCAATTCTGAGTGGTTAGTATTCTAACTGATTGTATTATTTGAGTTCTTTGACTTGTTCGTTACCAGCTTACCCTACGGACTAGCCCATACTTACATCTTGGGAACTCGGTAGTATAATTGAGTGGGAGTGTTAATCATAGATATGAACATCTATAGCTTCTGATGAAGAAGTGAAATGATGGTTTCCTTTTAGTTTGGTTCAAGGTGTTAAATGATAGAGATCTCATTTCAGTAATTAAATTAGTTTACTGAAATATCATTTACAAGGACCTAAGTGTTTTAAGGATAAAATACAATGAGGGGTAAAACGGCATTTTAGTCCTATCTCATTGTAGACCGTCTATAGAGGATTGAGTGACAATTATGGTTGTAACAATGGATAATTAATAGCATATCTATATTTGTTATAGAGCGTTCTATGAATTCAAGAGTGCAATTCCAAGTCTATAGTGGAGTCACGAGGAATTAATAAGTTAGTAAATTTATTTGTTAGATTTATGATAACTTATTGGAGCTTGATTTCATAGGCCCATGGTCCCCATTGTACCTTGGATAAAATCATCTAGATAGTCTCAATTAATTGATTTAATTATCAATTAGAATTATCAAAGTTGACTAGGTCAATTTTGGATAGTTTCATAGAGTTGTGTAATTTTGAGAAGAAAAGAGAAATTATGGCAGATTTATTAATTAAGATAAATTAGTATCTAAATTAATAAATAAATTTAAATCAAGGTTCAAATTATAAATAATTAATTTGATAAAGGATTTAAATAATTATTTAATTAATTAAATCAATAGAAAATAATACAGGCCTTGATTTTAAGTCCAATGGGCTTATAATCAAATAGGAAATTTCACGGGCCTATAACCCATGATAATTTCGACCTAGGGCTTCAAAATGGCTATTGTTTTATTGATTTTTTAATTAAATTAATTGGCCTAATTGGGTCTATAAAAGGAGTGCTTAGAGAGAACTCAAAATAGAAGTTTGAGAAGTCTCAAGTCAGATTTTCTGATAGTTTTATATTCTCTCTAAACACAAGTCCTTTTCTAAGCCACTTTGTTATTTTCTCTTCTTCTATCTATATCTATCTCATGTGTTGAGAATTGCCCACACTAGTCTAGATTCTTCTAAGGATACATTGGAAGATTGTGAAGAAAATAGAAGATCGGTTCAGTTTCTTGATAATACTCTGCGACAGAGAGGGTACAAGAGTTAGAGAAACTGAAGGAAGGACTCTTTAATTCCGCTGCGTATACTGTAAGTATGATATTATTTGTTTCTCTTTGAATTCAATTTTAGAAATATGTTTTAGGCTATCTCGTATTAATTTGTTTAATATTAGATATACATGAAAATAAATAAAGATCCTGTATAAGTTTAATCCAACACTTTATACCTAGCTGGCGGCTGGGCTGCTCTGATCCTAGCACAAAAGGGACTACCACTTCTGTGGTCTATCACTTCCATTCCGGAGGGACGTTTTGACAAACCTTGCAATGCGCCCGTTAGCGCATCAAGCTGGGCTTGGATGGCTGGTGCAACTGACGAGGTGCCAAGGTCGTGACCGCCTGGTCGGGCATTTGCATCCGGTGCACCGTCGTCAAGTATTTCTACTTGGCTAGCAGGGTGGTTCAGATTTTTCCCTTTGACCAGGACGGTCCTCCTCTTGTCCTTGATAAAGTCCCTTAGATCTTTCCACGAAGTGCATCTTCCTAGGCAATCAAACACTGTGCTCTGAGTTTTCTCAGAAGGCTTACCGCGTGGGACCTGTTCTCTCTCACTGCGCTACTGGTCGGGATGTAGTGGTGGCCTCCCTGTATGTGTCGGGCAGTCTTTTCCTCCTTGTTGGTTGTTGCCCTCTTTTTCCTTTGATCGGTCGGTGTGATGACTATCAACCTCATCACGACCATGTCCATCTTTGAATTGTGAAGTTCCCTTATCACGAGGAGCTCTGGTCTGATCCTACCTGGGAGGAGTCTTTTTATTGCCCGACCGATGACTTCCTGACCTAGAAGTTTCCGACCGGTGGCTCTTGGAGGGAGTTCTTGTTGGGGTTTTATGCCCTAATTAAATACCAAATTCTTTGTAATCTCATTTTATTATCAATAAAAGAATAGAAATCATTTTTTTGACTTGGTTAATCACTTTGCTCACATGTTTTATTTTCATGATTATTTGTTTAATATAAACTTCTATTAAATCCTGAACATATAGCTAATCTTATTTATAGTGACATAATCACAGTGGAATATAAATATGATTATCTGTTCAAAATAAGTTAGTCCGAAGATTAGTCAGTGCACCAGATTTACACTGACTTGCCAATCTACGATATGATCTACTTACACATTAAAGTGTTATGTTCTTTCCAGAACATTAGCAAAGTAGATAAGATCGGATGTATTTGTTACATCGGACTAGACCGATATTGACAGTTGATAAGATAAGTAAACATACCGTTATTATCTATTCTAGTCATATCATATAGTTGACCATAGGTCAATTCAATCTCAATTCTGAGTGGTTAGTATTCTAACTGATTGTATTATTTGAGTTCTTTGACTTGTTCGTTACCAGCTTACCCTACGGACTAGCCCATACTTACATCTTGGGAACTCGGTAGTATAATTGAGTGGGAGTGTTAATCATAGATATGAACATCTATAGCTTCTGATGAAGAAGTGAAACGATGGTTTCCTTTTAGTTTGGTTCAAGGTGTTAAATGATAGAGATCTCATTTCAGTAATTAAATTAGTTTACTGAAATATCATTTACAAGGAACAAAGTGTTTTAAGGATAAAATACAATGAGGGGTAAAACGGTATTTTAGTCCTATCTCATTGTAGACCGTCTATAGAGGATTGAGTGATAATTATGGTTGTAACAATGGATAATTAATAGCGTATCTATATTTGTTATAGAGCGTTCTATGAATTCAAGAGTGCAATTCTGAGTCTATAGTGGAGTGACGAGGAATTAATAAGTTAGTAAATTTATTTGTTAGATTTATGATAACTTATTGGAGCTTGATTTCATAGGCCCATGGTCTCCATTGTACCTTGGATAAAATCACCTGGATAGTCTCAATTAATTGATTTAATCATCAATTAGAATTA
Source organism: Humulus lupulus (assembly GCF_963169125.1). Classification (NCBI taxonomy): domain Eukaryota; kingdom Viridiplantae; phylum Streptophyta; class Magnoliopsida; order Rosales; family Cannabaceae; genus Humulus; species Humulus lupulus. The sequence continues at coordinate 265,157,411 of NC_084793.1, forward strand.
TGAAAGTTGACCAAGTTAATTTTGGATAGTTTCACAGAGTTGTGTAATTTTGAGAAGAAAAGAGAAATTATGGCAGATTTATTAATTAAGATAAATTGGTATCTAAATTAATAAATAAGTTTAAATCAAGGTTCAAATTATAAATAATTAATTTGATAAAGGATTTAAAGAATTATTTAATTAATTAAATCAATAGAAAATAATACAGGCCTTGATTTTAAGTCCAATGGGCTTATAATCAAATGGGAAATTTCACGGGCCTATAGTCCATGATAATTTCGACCTAGGGCTTCAAAATGGCTATTATTTTATTGATTTTTTAATTAAATTAAATGGCCTAATTGAGTCTATAAAAGGAGTGCTTAGAGAGAAGTCATGAGTTAAGATTTATGAGATGACAGATAAGTTTAATCACTGGTTTTCTAATAGTTTTAGATTCTCTCTAAACACAAGTCTTTTTCTAAGCCTCTTTGTTATTTTCTCTTTTTCTCTCTATATCTATCTCATGTGTTGAGAATTGCCCACACTAATCTAGGTGATTCTAAGGATACATTGGAAGGCTTTGAAGAAAATAGAAGATCGATTCAGTTTCTTGATAATACTCTGCGACAGAGAGGATACAAGAGTTAGAGAAATTGAAGGAAGGACTCTTTCATTCCACTGTGTATACTGTAAGTATTCCATTATTTGTTTCTCTTTGACTTCAATTTTAGAAACATGTTTTAGGCTATCTTGTATTAATTTTTTTAATATTTGATATACATGAAAATAAATAAAGATCATGTATAAGTTTTCCTAACAGTTCTAGAGTTCTCCCTTTGTGTCGAAGCAGTTCTGGAGCGGATCCCATCATCCTCCCGACCAGGAGGATTACTCTTACTTCTGTCTGGGCCCCAAGAATCGACTCTGCTAGCATTTCTCTGACCGGCATCATTATTCTTTGCTCCCTGTGTGGCTGCTCCTCCTACTGTGGTCTGGGTATTGGCACGAGTCAACTGCGTTGTCGCTTCCAGAGCAAGTGCAGCCTCGCTGTAACGCCCTGGTTGCCCCAGAACAGTTACGGTGAACGGTGGACCGGAAATTTGACTCGCTACCCGAGTCCTTTGGTCAAAAACGTGCTCTAAGTGTAATTAATAGATTAAGGTATAAAACTAATAAAAAGGAAATGGAGATTTTCATTACAAACTGCTCTGCAGAGCTAATCAAAACAGTTACAAGTTGTTCTCAGTACAAAGTGGTCATTACAGTTTTAAATTTACAATCCCGCCGACCTAAGCGGCAAAAATAGGGTAAACCCCCTAGTTCCTCTGAGAACTCCTTGGCCGTGGTGGTCAAGCGGCCGCATATGTACACATCACCACCTAAGCTCTCCACTCAAGGCTAGGTGAGCTTTTATTTTCCTTTACCTGCACCACATAGCACCCATGAGCCAAAGCCCAGCAAGAAAACATAATACTATTCAGCAACATTATCAAATGATTATCATTATAATCACACTAAGCATAAAGCTTTCAAACAATTGAGTGAACATCACATGAGGTCCTGATAAACCATACTGAGTGACTGACAAGCAAGTCACTAATTCAAATGGAAGAGTGGCTGCTAGGTAAGCCACTAGCCTTCAACAGGTTCTGGTAAACCATACTGAGTGACTGACAAACATGTCACTGTTTCAAGTGGGAGAGTGGCTGCTAGGTAAGCCACTAGCCTCCAAGCGCTTATTTCATTCATCGACCCTCGAGGTTGGGCTGGCATTAATGCTCTTTGAGTCATTCAATGCTGATAGTCGATTAGATCTAATCTTGTTGGCTTGCGTTAACATGCTAAGGCCGTCCTGACTAATGAGTCAGCTCAATGTGATCAGTGCCCAGTACCACTGCCGAACCTGACTAATAAGTCACAGCTTCACAGTTGATGCTAGCACCTTTGCCAAATCTGGCTAATGAGTCAGTACCATGCACAAGTGAGCAACATATGCTAAACATTCCATACTCAATCCAAGTCCATATTTACACAACCAACATGCTTCATGAATACCCATGCATGTCACGCTTGGGGTGCAGTTTTCTTACCTTTGATTTGAGCTAGAATGAACAAAAGAACGACCCTTGAGAACAGTTTAGCTTTTAATCCTTTAGCGGTTACCTAATCACAACACATATAGGATACCATCAATAATCATGATAATCAAGGGTTCTCAAACCATTATCTAGCCTCCAAGAGATCAATCCAAACTAATCCAAGTAGTAACGACACTCTCAAGGCCTAAAACTAGGTTCCCGGGGTCAAAACGAGAAAACGGGGCAAAAACAAGGCAAGGGCTGCGGCCCTAGCACCTTGGGCCGTGGCCCCCAGGGTTCTCTGAGGCAAGGGCCGCGGCGCCCTCCATCAAGGGCCGCGGCGCCCAGCAAGCACAAGTTCTCCACCTGCTTCTTCAAGGCAGGGCCGCGACTCCCCAAGAACAGGGCCGCGGCCCTTCACCCTGGGCCATTCCCAACCGTGTTTTTAACAGTCCAAAGCCTCCAAAATCATACCTAAACATTCCCCAATCATCAAATCAAAGTTCCCAAGCTTCCCCATGCATCAAAACCCTCAAAACCCAAGGTTCAAACGAATCGAAAACTCAACAATTCACAAAATCAATTCAAAGCTTAGAAACTCGGAAAAACTCAAAACTTAAACTTTGATTACCTTCAATTGGGTTGTTTTCTGTCGAATCCTTCGGTTAAGAAGCTTCTAATCTCTCCTAGGATCGCTATGCCTCGATCCTCACTTGATTCTGACTCCTAGAACTCAAGATTTCGTCAAATAGGCTTAAACGGTAAAACGGACTTTGAAAAGGGAGAATAGGAAGTTTTCTTATCGTACGTTCTATCTGACAGCTACTTCAAGCTTAAGTAACCTCAAATAAAACCTAATGCTCGGGGTCCCGAAAACACCCCCGGGGACATTAAAGTCAAAACCTCCAGAATTTCACCCTGATCTCAAATATTCCCAATTTATCATCAAATGAACATTTCTATTACCCCAAAATTAACCCCGTTATGACAAAACCGCTAATCCACTAAAAATAACCGTCTCATGCCGAATAGCTCGAATATATCTCCATAATAATGGAATCTCATTCACAAATCACATCATGCACCCAAATACACAAATTACCCTCAACGGGCCAAATTATCATCACACCCCTGTAATTAGAAATATGGACTCACATGCATGCATTTCACATCATATTATAATATAATCAACATATACATGCATTTTATCAATTAATAACATAATTAGGCAAGTATGGCCCTCCCGGCCTACTATTCACGCCATTAAACACAACGGAGAATTCAGGGCATTACACTCGCGCTGTCGCCGATCGGCCTCCTCCTGGCGTCACCTGATCTCTTCGCTTCTGGCATCCATCTCCCGTCTTTGCTGCTCAAATGCAGCCTTCTGCCTAGCCATTTCTTTAGCAAATGACTCCTGCCGAGCGTTGAATTTCATCATCTCTTCTTGGAAGGCCTCAATGGCATCCTAGAGTTGTTCAACCTCTGGAGTCGTTTCCTCAAGGAAGACCCTGGGCTTAGTCTCAGGGAATCGAGGTCCAGGACCTTCTGATCTAACAGGCTCTTTTGATGTGCCTGACTTCTTGGATGCCGCATTGGTATTCTTGGGCGCCATATGATATGATAGTAGTGTGTTTCTTCTCTTCAGGCTCTCAATGAAAGCACCAAAAATGTTGACCACGATTTTGGCCAACGACGAAAAGACGTCAAAACTACAGTAAACTTTCAAGAGAAAATACGACACCGATAATTTTATAATGGTTCAGCCTCAATTTATTGGTAATAGCCTAATCCACTTGGAGTTGTGATATATATATATATATATCTACACTTAAGATCATATGAACCTGTGTCAACTGAGTTTCTTAAGTGTGAATGAAAAAGTACAAGATTTCTCTCTCAAGAATACAGACTTTCTCTCAGAAAAATCACTCAAGAATACCCGAGTTCCCAAAAGCTTAGACAGAAAAAATTGAATTAGAATCCTCTCAATGATGCCATGAGCTCCTTATTCATAGGCTCATGGATCGTGCAAATCAAAGTCCCTCCATAATCGGGATAATTCAGTTGTTCCAACCAATATTTAATTAATAATCAAATTTAAAATACAACAATATGAAATTTCTTTGGGATAATTTGAGAGATTCCCGCTATGGCTACGGATAATTCTAACTGAAGTCGTTACTGAAATTTTGCTGAAGAGTCATAGGCTGAGCTTCTGATCTATCTGGTTGGCCAACTATGCTCTCTGGAGTGATACTGGTCGGCCAAAATACTCTTCTGGTTAGGTAAAACATTTGACTGGTCGGCCAAAATACTTTACTGGTCGGCCAAAGATAATGACTGGTCGGCCAAAATACTTCACTGGTCAGTCAAAAATCTTTACCGATCGGACAGAAATTCTACCGGGTTGGTCAAATCACTTCCAAACCAAATAAATAATTTTCATGTCCAGTAATATCACAACTCTGAAGATTAATCTCAAACCTTTGCCCTGCCATTCATTGCCATTTCACTTTTGATTGCCACGTCATCATATTCAAATTTTGGGGATAACAACCCTATTTTTGCCGCTTAGGTCGGTGGGTTGTAATTTTTACACTGTAATGACCATTTTGAGTTGTAAATAACTTGTAAACACTTTTATGGGCCCATGTACACTTTTATGTTTTAAATAAAATATATCATTTTCTTTTGATCGAGATTTTTCACCTTAGCCTATTAGTAACACCTAGATGCACGTTTATAACCAAATGACTCGATTAGCGAGTTAAGCATGGTTCAAAGTGCACAGTAACGGTCTTGGAGTAACCAGGGTGTTACAGTTTCTCAGGTAGCGAAGATATTTGATGATGTTGTCCCGGAGGAGGAGGAGGTTGCAGATCTCACCCCTCTTGTTGCCCCAGCTGCAACCCCAACCCTAGGCCAGCCCCTATTCTAGTTGAGTTGATCGAGCGATTGGATAGATTCGAGGGTTGATAGGAGACCCTCCTGAAGAACCAGTCAGTGATCATGGACACAATCAGTCAGATCCTGGTGTTTATTAAGGAGAGACCGAGGGGCTCCAAGGCAGATTTAGACTCAGTGTCACTAGATATTCCGGATGGCTATGTTGATGATCCAACCATTCCTCCCACCATCATTGTGACACCTGATCCTGCGACTTGGGAGTCGCTATTGTCAACCCTGAGGATGTTGATGGGGTTCAGTTTCAGAGGACTAGACGCGAAAGATGCAAGCCAGAATGGTTTGAGGACTACACTGATCCTACGAGGAAAAGATCTCGCACTATGCAGCTGCGCCTATACAGGAGGCTACACAGGAGGCAATTGTGCTGGACCCTCTCAAGAATCCAGATCGCAAACAATATAGGACAGTTTGCATGTGCCTTCTTGGAGATATCCCCAACCAGGCCCCGGGGGATGTGAAGACTGGGAATCACGGTCCAGCATGGTTTCTGACGTGGAAGATACCCCAGTCGTGACTCAATGATGGGGTAAGCCATCTATTTAAATAGTTAACAAATTCTGTTTTGTTTTTAATCTTTACAAGTTCTGTTTTATTGACTCGATAAGCTTTGATGAAAGCTCGATAGGGGCTCGATGGAGGGTTACCAAGAGCTTGATTTGGCTTGATTTGAGCTTGATATGAGCTTGATTGGGGGTTATTTGAGCTTGATATGGCTCGATGAGAGCTCAATAGGGATCGATAGTTGCTCGATGGGGGTTATAAACTAGGGTTGTTGTTTACTGTTTGAGTTTAGCTCGATGGGGCTCGATAGTTGCTCGATGGGGGTTATAAACTAGGTTTGTTGTTTACTGTTTAAGATTAGCTTGATGGGAGCTCGATGGAGCTTGATAGTAGATCAATGAGGGTGTTGAACTAGGGTTGTTGTTTACTGTTTGAGATTAGTTCGATGGGAGCTCGATAGTAGATCGATGGGGGTGTTGTAGGGTTATTATTTACTGTCTGATATTTGCTCGATATGAGCTCGATGGGGCTCGATATGGACTTGATGAGATCGATGTTTAGTTCGATATAAGCTCAATAATTCTCGATTATAACTTAATTTATTTGAATTTGCGCTATTTTTAGCCATTTATGATGGTCTTTGCTAATTTTTAATACCGTACTCTCTTTGTAGCATATTGATGCGGCACAACACATGCTTCATAGGCATCACTAGTTTTTTCCCACGACATATCGCCAGAATGCTGTTGTGATGAACATTTTTTTTTCTCACAAGTGATACCTGCCCGATACGATCAGTACAAGATGAGTATCAAAAAAATAAGGTTCATGTGGGATTCTGATGTGTCGTCCATGGTGACCGGCATCGAGCAACAGTTTCTGGCATCTTGGGGAGAAGTTCAAAGTGTATATTGGTGCTAGAACTATGATCAGCAACATTGGTTTGTCATTGAGGCTTCTATTTCTAGTTGGACACTCACTATTTATGATTCAGACATCTTGGTGATTAGTGACGAAAAGATGGAGGAAGTTATGAAGCCATGGTGCTTGTTGTTTCCTTCTCTATTGATGCAGAGTAAACTGTTCACTAATAGCTTGATGTTGAAGATTCATTCAATAGGAAAAAGGCCGCATCAATTCATATGGCGTCGCCTAAAGCAACACGAGCTCACTCAGTCAAAGAGAAGGTAAAAAATATCATCTTCGTACTATATTTATTACTAAGGAAAATTACAGTATTGTACACTTAATATTTATATTTTTTTTCACAATGGAGATTGTGTTGTGTATGCTGTCAAGCATATTGAGCATCGCATTGCCGACATTCCATTAGAAACAATCTGCTATGAAAATATAGAGTTGTTTAGGAACAAGTGGACGACATATTTGTGGTATCAAATTGTGCGACCTTGACTAGCTTTTGTATGAAACGTGTATATTATGCTTTTTTTGGACATATATTATAAGAGAGATTATGATATGCTCTTCATTTTTTGTTGATGATTGTATATATACAGGTTCTTACATGTTCAGTTTGTGTTTTAGGTTTTGTTGTTTACATTTTTTTGTAACTTTCATATATCATCTATCAAGCTATATTAAATTGTTATCAAACTATTAACGAGTTCATATCGAGCTACTATCGAATTAACATCGAGTTCATGTCGAGCTACAATCGAGCTAAACATAATTTGTAAGAAAAAATTAAAGAAAAAAGAAGGGAAAACAAGCTAAGTTAATAATACAACAAGTCCAAATGAGAAAAAAAAAGTTTATAGCCTAGCTTTGCATGTAGCTCTGTTGTGGGCAAGACCACCACACATACTACACTTGCGCTCTTTGTGAATGATTTCGCCATTCTATGGACAGCGGTTTGTCTTCCTTCTTCCTACATTTTTCTTCTTCGGTCGACCAACTGGTTATTTCTCAACGGGTACCCCAAATTGCATATTCTCTATTTTCTCGGGAACTTCCCACTCATCCTTGTTGCCAGTTATGTAAATTGTTTCTTTGTAAGACTCCCTCCACATCTCAGTAGTGTAATATGGGGAACACAGTGAATAAATGTTGACACCGCGTGTAATGCCCCAGAATCCCTAATGCAGTTTAATGGCTGGATTAGTAGGCCAGGAGGGCCATAACTGTTTAATTATGCCATCAAATGATTATATGCATGTTTACGTGAATTATATTATAATATGATGTTAAATTCATGCATGAGGGTTCAAATTTTATTACAGGGGTGTTGTGGTAATTTGGCCCATTGAGGGCGTAATTGTATATTTGTATGCATGTTGGTGACATATTGTTGAGACCACATTATAATGTGGATTTGTTCGAGCTATTCGGCATGAGACGATCTTGGAATATTAATTGGCGGTTTAGCATAACAGGTTTAAGTTCGGGGCTCGAGGTGATTTTAATGATTAGAGTGTTGCCGGGAATTAAAGGGTAACGGGATATGAATTGTTGGTGTTCGAGGATATCGAGAATAGCGGGAATTGGAGAGCGTTAATTATGATTAACGAAATAGGTGGAAATGTCAATTTTTCCCTTGGGAGCCTTTAGAAATCCTTATTTGACCTAGGGGTAATTTGGTCTTTTCACCCCTAGGATAGGTTAAAGCCATCGAAGGCTGTAGAAAGAAGAGAAAACAGAGCAACTTTAAGAGCTTCTCCCGTACCTATTTTTCCTCATTTTCCCTTTGGATTTTTGAGCTTAAGTTGGGGATTCAAGCTTGGGAAGTAAGTCTTGAGAGCTTGGGAGTGTGTTCCACCATTGAAGAGCATCTTAATCTGAGCTTGAGGTAAGTTTCTAGCCATTAAATTTCCTGGTTTGCTCTGTTTTAGCTTTGGTTTTCAGTTGGGATTTCTAGGTTGGATGATTGGTTTTGTTGGGAGTTTTTGGCTAGGGTTCTTGTGGTTGTGATGCTTGGGGTATGTGAGTATGGTTTTTGGGTTCATTTGGCACCAAAAATGAGGTTTGGAAGCATTGGAATCGAGTTGGAATTGAAGGAGTTGAAGAAGGAGGTTCCAGGGGAGATCTGTTCTGGGGGTAGCACTACAGCACTCATCAGAGAGCGCTATAGCGCTACACAGGACTTTTGTTGGGTGGTTTGGGGTTCTGAGTATAGCGTTGGGCGCTAATGAGCAGCACTGTAGCGCTACTCTATTCCTCCATAATCCCGTTTTGAGTGTTTTTAAGGGTTTTTGGCTCGAGGTTTCAATCCTTAAGGCCCGGGATCGAATCTACTCACCGTGTGGGCATGTTTCAAGGTCCCGAGAGTGGGGTTTAGGTGAAGACCCTTTCATTGTTGATTTTCATTCATGGAGGTTATAATTGGTTGTGATTAGGTAATTGCTAAGGAATCAAAAGGGCGATCGTTCTCAGGAGTAGTTCTTGTTTTATTTCTCGCTTGAACCAGAGGTGAGAAAACTGCACCCTGTATATATATGACATGCATGATTGTTGATGAGGCATGTTGGTTGATAAATGTGGATATTGATTGCATATTATATGCTAGCAGATGTTGTTTACTTGTGTATGGCACTGATTAGTCAGGGACGGCTCTGGTCGCATATCACTGACCTGAGAGTCAGAAACGGCATAAGCGTCTTGAACGCATGGCCGATTAAAGATTAGATCTAATCGATATCAGCGTTGAATGACTCTAAGGCATTAATTCTGGACCGACCCTAAGGTCGATGAAACTTATAAGTGCTTGACTAGTCTAAGCTAGTTACTCAGAGCCAGGGCCAAAGGCCTAGGTGACAGCTTGTCACATGGATAGGGAGCGGAATCCCACAGTTATGACTCTATGGTCATGCAATAGGTTATATTGGTGACTTGATCATCGAGAACCTATCTTGATAAGCTAGTGAAAGGATCACTTATTTGTTCAGCCCCGGTGACCATATCGTCACATGGCTAAAGGGAGTTGAACCCACCTTAGTGACTTTTCAACTGTCACTTATTTGTTTTGGATTGAAAGTCCTTAATGATTAATATGATCATTGTTGATATTATATTCATGTGTTATTGTGTTTTCTTGCTGGGATTTGGCTCATGGGTGCTATGTGGTGCAGGTAAAGGGAAAGAAAAGCTCACCCAGCCTTGAGTGGAGAGCTTAGGTGGTGCTGTGTACATATGCGACCGCTTGACCACCACGACCAAGGAGTTCTCAGAGGAACTAGTGGGTTCACCCTATTTTTGCCGCTTAGGTCGGCGGGTTTGTAAATTTGAAACAGTAATGACCATTTTGAGTTGTAAATAACTTGTAAATGTTTTGATGGGCCCATGTACAATTTTATGCGTTTAAATAAAATATATCCTTTCCTTTTGATTGATTTTTTCACCTTAGCTTGTTAATAACACTTAGATGCACATTTTTAACCAAAGGACTCAGGTAGCGAGTCAAATTTCTAGTTCACCGTTCACCGTAACTGTTCTGGGGTAACCAGGGAATTACACCGCGCAGGATGGCTGCAACCAAAGCATGAACACAAGGGTAACCCATTATTTGAAACATGTCACAGGAGCATGATTTGGTCATCAAATTCACCTTTAGGTTTACCACATGAAATTTGAACTGTCCAAGGGGGTGGACTTTCAAGTACATTGCATCATCCGCAATGCCTTAGACATATTTCTCATATATCGTTGATAATTTGGATTTGTACTTCTCTACCTCCTCAGGAGGTCAGCAAACCATGACTGAATTGTGAAACGAATGAATTCCACAAAAGTAGTGTCTAGGAAGGTTCTTGCATCTCTGGTTTTGTTGTTGAAGCTTTCAGCGTAGTTGCTTGTCATTATATTGTATCGATTCCCAAGAAAGTAAGCACGAGTCCACTTATCAAAGCCAATACCCTCGAGATATCAAGCAATTGCAGGATCAATTTGCTTTATATTGTTGAAGAACCTGTGAAATTTTGACTTCCGAAATGCATAGGCCGCATTCCACATCTCCTTGTGACAGTGATCAGTCTTGAACTTAGCGATTACATTCATACTCATGCGATGGTAGCATGCACTGTGGTAGGAATCATGGAAGACCAACTCAAGAGCATGAATAATTCTAGCGTGCCTATCAGATACAAAAGCCAGATTATGAACAACTCCAAAGGCTTCCTTCAATTTCATCATGAAATACTTCCAAGAATTATGATTCCCACTGTCCACAATCGCGAACGCAATTGGATTAATGTGGTTATTCACATCCAATGCAGCAGCACAGCATGTAGCCACCATACTTTGCCTTTAAGAAAGTGTCGTCCACACATATAAATGGATGACATGATGTAAATCCCCTTATACAAACTCCAAGTGAGAAGAAATAGTAAAGAAAGCGACCGTCCTCTGTGACAAAATCAATTATTGTACTTGGATTCTTTTTGTAACGACCCAAAATCACTAATATGGCTTAAAGGCCTTGATTAGTGTGTCGGGAGGGCATAATTGGTTTGTGTGTGAATTTATTAGTTTAATGCGTGATTATATAATAAGCATGCTTGTATGGTCATATGAATGTAAATGTGATTATATGCTATAATTGTGGGGACCACATTGTTATGTGGATAAATATGCAACATGCGACTTGAGGCGATCCTAGGGAGCTAGTTAGCGGGAAAGTCACAACGAGACCTAATACTTGACTTGGGGCAAGTCAAGAGGTATTTCAGGTATTGAATGGTTATTTAGGTTATCAGGTTATGGGAATAGATAATTGGAGATATATTTGAGGTTAGGAAGCGTAGGTGGGAATACTGGGGAATTTTACCATTTTGCCCTCGGGGACGTTTCCGGTACCCCGAGCCTCGGGATTGACTTAATTAACTAAGATTAGACTAAGTAAAACACAGAACACAGTGGAAACATTGAGAACCGACCCTTCTCTCTCTCTCCCTTTCTCTCTCAAGGAAACTAGAGGAAACCAAGGGAATTAAGCTGGAATTCAGAGAATTGGAACTATAATCCAGGAGATTAGCTCAAGAATTAGCTGAGGATTCAATCAAGAATTAAGGTAAGTCACAAGCTTTGTGCATGGTGGTTAAATTCTGTGTTTATGGCTGAGTTTGAGGTGTTTATGGGTTTTGATATTGAAGGATTGAATTGAAGCTTGGAACTTGGGAGTTAGCTCAGAAATCTTTAAGAGAGTTGGTTCATCAAAGAAGGTAAGCTCCAATTCATGATTTCATGTTTGAATTCTGAGTTTTTATGACTGGTTTTAGTGTTCTTGAGTGTGTGAGTTTCAGAAATTGAAAAGGGGTTTTGATGAGTTTTTAGCTTAGGTTTTTGCTGGCTTGTGCTTCTGAAATCATGCAGGAATGTTTGTAATAAATGGGGTATACTATTGGGATGGTTTTGGGTGGTTTTGAGTGAAGTTTGAGAGTTAAAATGGAGGTTTTTCTGGGTTCGAAGGGGTCGGGTCGTGGCATAGTTCTTGGTGAGTCGCGGCCCTCTGAGGCTGATGAATGCTGATGAAGGAGGGCGGGCCGCGGCATAGGGCTTGTAGGGCCACGGCCCGTGTCTGGTTCTAGGCGTGGATGGGCTTCTATTTGGGGCCATGCCGCGGCATGGGAAGCTTGAGTTGCGGCCCTTAAGGGAATTTGGGATTTTGGGATTTTAAGCATGGGAATTTAACCTAGGGTGCTCGGGATCGAATCTACTACCGTGTTTGGTGGAATTATATGTTCCGGAGACTAGAACCTTATCTAGAATCCCTTTTACGATTATTAATGGTATCCCTTATCTTGGTTGTGACTAGGTATAAGCTAGGGGCTCGGGAAACGGATCGTGCTCAAGAGGCATCTCGCGTAACCAGTACACTTGGAAACTAAAGGTAAGAAAACTGCACCCGGTTGTAGATTTGTAATGGGACTAAGGGTTCCCTGTTTTGTATGCTTTGTGAAGGATGGTATTATGCCATGTAAATAGTAAATAAACAGCCTAAGAGTACCGAAGTTTACATTAGCGCACAGGGCGCGACTCGGCCACTGGTAGCTGAGGACAGCTTATTATGCACTGAGCTCGGTTTAAGCAGGCCAGAGTCAGTGGGGTAAACAGAGGGTGCGACCTAAGATGTTGACCCTAATTATCATGTGATTTGATTGGTGGATTTGTCTTGCTGAATAGCTGAGTGTTGATTGGATGAATCTTTGGTTGTATCTACGTGCTATGTGATTAATGTGGTATGTTAAGTGTATGATCATGCTTAAAGGGTTATTCAATTGTTATCATTGTTTGTTATATAATGTTATGTTTTCTTGCTGGGCCTTGGCTCACGGGTGCTACGTGGTGCAGGTAAAGGCAAGGGCAAGCTTGATCAGCCCTGATTCAGAGAGCTCTAAGAGCAGATTGTACATGATCAGCTGCTTAGCCGCCATGGTTGAGGGGGAGACAGGAACAGGAAAACCATAAACGTCTGTTTTGCCCTTAGAGTGGCTAGTGGTTGTTTGTACTCTGGAAATTTTGTAAACAGACTTTTAAACGCTGTTCCTTTTGGGATCCCATTTGTAAAAATATTTACTTATATGAAATGTATCTTTCGAGACCAAAATCTTTTAACCCTAGCATATTAATGGTTTTAGTGACATGTTTTTAACTAAATGACTTGATTAGCAAGTCCTGCACCTTTATAAGTACATAGTGTAGCGGTCTTGGCTATCCAGGGCATTACACTTTTGCTGCAACATGTACAAGTAAGAAGGTAACTTGGAGTACGATTCTTCAGGTGTCCCCCTGACATAACCGAGTGCCTTGTCTCTGCATCTCCAAGCCTTCATATAACTCATATCGATCCCAAAGTTATTCTTCATATCCTCCTTTATGTTTTTTGCGGGGTAGCTAGTGCAATCAGTAACATATTTGCTCTTGATAAGGTGCCCAATGACCCAAGGTGCTGCTTGACGGTGGTCTTTATGTCAAAATTCTAATGAGCATGTATGTACACTATTATAAATAGTGATCTCAAACATCTCCGATCACGCTACTTTTTCCCCCTTATTCTCCAACCACAATCAGGATCCTTGCAGATGATATACAACACATCAATACCAAACTTCTTAACCATAAACTCAAAATTATTCTTCATTGCGAAGAGAGTTGCTTTGGTTTTCAAAGTCATCTTGTTCTCAAAAATCTTCCCAAGGTGTAGTTCTCCCAACGATACACTGGATGAGGGTGTTTCAGATCGACCAGAGCCCATAATATATTCTTTTGTAAACATGGGAGCACTCCATCTTCTGTGATCTTCTGTCTAAAATATTGGAACGTTTCCTGTATTATTATATTGTGTTCCAGTAGGACAACTAGAGTGGGTGCTAGGTGTTTGGCGTCCTTGACTTGGTGGGTTTGCCCGTGTAATAGGACGTATTGGCTGTAATGCCCCAAATTTCCTAATAAGGTTTAGGACCTTGATTAGGAGGCTGGGAGGGCCATAATTGCTTTATTATATTATTATATGATAATATTCATGTTTAGGTGTATTAAATATGCATGTGAACCTATTTCTGAGTAATTTGGTTATTTTCATATTTTGGCCATTTCGGGCATATTTGGCATATATGTGATATGTGTGTGTAGTGCTTTATTATTATTTGGTTATGCCAGTGTTACCCAGCACAAGACGATCCTAAGAGGTAAGCTAGTGGGAAAGTCACAACGGGATTTATTCTTGACTCGGAGTGAGTCAAGGGGTATTTAGAGCATTATCGAGTTATTGGGTAATGGGAATCAATATTTGGTGATAAATTGGGAGTTAGTAAGATCAGGGGGAAATTCTGGAGGTTTTGACTATTTTGTCCCCGGGGGTGTTTTCAGGACCCCGAGCGTTAGGATTTGTTTGAGGCTACTTAAGCTTGAAGTAACCTTTTAAGAAATAAAAAGAACGTTCAGTACGTTCTCTCTCCCTCTAAGTTCCACTTTCGTCTCCCGATCACATTTTCGAAGGAAACTTGAGTTCTAGGACTCGGATTCAAGCGAGGATCGAGGCATAGCGATCCTAGGGAAGATTAGAAGCTTATTACCCGAAGGATTTAGTTGGGAAACAACTCAATTGGAGGTAATTCAAGTTTTAAGTTCTAAGTTTTTAAATTTTTTAAGCTTGAATTGGACTTTGTGTTTTGATGAGTTTTTGTTAGATTTGAAGCTTGGGTTTTGGATCATGGGGATGTTTGGGAACTTTGATTTTTGAGTTTGGAGATGTTTGGATATGTTTTTGAAAGGTTTTTAAATGAAGAAATGGAGGTGTTTTTTGGCTGGGTTCGAGGTTGAGCCGCGGCTTTGTTCTTGGGCGCTGCGGCTTAAGCTTGAAGAAGCTGGTGGTTTGGGGCTGATGGGCTATTTGAGCTGCGGCTCTAATTGCTATCAGAGAAGAGATTTTGGGCCTGACTGGAGTGGGGTGGCTCAAAAGAGGAAAAGTGACCAAAGTGGGTTTTTAGTCATGGGAACTCAAACCTTAGGGCTCAGGATCATTCCTACTACCCGGTTTAGTGGGATTTGGTGTCTCGAAGGCTAGGTTTTGGTTTCGGGATTGGTTTTAAAACTTGAACTCATTGGATCACCGTTTATGGTTGTGACTAGGTTATCACTAGAGGCTTGGAATCAGGATCGTGCTTGTGGCTCGTTTATTGGTAACCTGTGCTTGGACCAAAGGTAAGAAAACTGCACCCCATATGTGACATGCATGGTTATTCTTGATGCATGTTGGATGTCTAAATGTGAACATTGATAGCATATTGAATGCTTAGCAATCTTGCTCACTTGTATATGGTTATTATTGAGGCATGTTGGATGTTTAAATGTGATGCATGTGATGCACGAGAAACATGTGATTAGGGCATGCCATGAATATTGAATATGACATTGTTTAGAGCTTGAGTCTATGTGTTTATGCGTGATTCCAATTATGCTAGCAATTGTTAAGTAAGCATGTTTAATGCCCTGTATTTGGATATTTGACATATGATATATGTTTGGTAGCATTGCTTACTTGTGCATGGCCCTGATCATTCAAATTTGGCATTGGTCATGTGTTATCGACCTGGGAGCCAGAAACGACATAAGCGTCATGAACACAGAGCTGGTAAAAGATTAGATCTAATTGACATCTGCATTAGATGACTCAACAAGAGCATTAATGCCGGACCGACCTCAAGTTTGAAGAAAACTAAAAGCAGTTGTGTGACTTACCCATCAGTCACTCATCTGTTTAAGCCAGTGACTACCCATCAGTCACTCATCTGTTTAAGCTAGTGACTACCCATCAGTCACTCATCTGATTAGAGCCATTGCAGGAAAGCCCAGGTAACGGTTTCGTTACACGGCTATGGGCACCGAGCCCCATAGTGACTTGCTTGTCAGTCACTCATTACGGTTTAACAAACCTCAAAGTGATATTCACTCATTTGTTAAGGGCTATAAGCTCTGTATGATCATTCTGATCATCATTCGCATGGCTTTGGGTACTAAGCCCCATGCTGACTTGCTTGTCAGTCACTCAGTATGGTTTACCAGAACCTCAAGTGTTAAATCACTCATCTGATTAGGATTGACTTGATAGTCATCCAATCAGGAGGGTAGGATTTCTTATCCTCGATTCCCCAGCATTATCTGAATTTATTTGCATGCTTGAATAGAGATATGTTTGCTAGGCATGCCAGATATAATTTGATATCATGATATGACTGTTCATGAGCATATTGAGTTTTCTTGTTGGGCTTCGGCTCACGGGTGCTATGTGGTGCAGGTAAATTAAAAAGAAAGCTGGACCATCCTTGAGTTGGAGAGCTTAGGTGACGATGTGTACATATGCAGCTGCTCAACCGCCACGGCCGAGTTTTGAAGGAGAGGAATTAGGGTTAAACCCTGTTTTGCCTCTTAGATCGGCTGGCTGTAAATATTTTGTTGTAATAAACCTTTAAATTATATTTTTGAGATCCCAATGTATACAGTGAACGTTCTAATGAAACGTTATATCTTAACCAAAAATTTTAATCCCTAAACCGCTAATCATACATAGTTACATGATTATGGCCAAATGACTCGGTTAGCGAGTTTAGCACTGTTTAAAATGCACACCGTAACGGTCCCTGGAGTTTAGGGCGTTACATTGGCTGTTCTTGTACTTGTTCGACTTGCAAATCATCAGACATGTCAATCAGAACTTCTGCACTATAATATGCCTCTGAATTGTACCCTGAGTCCTCATTATGTTCAGCTACTGGATTGCCATTCACATAGGGGTCGTACTCATACTGGTTGTCCCTCAGGTCACCAATAGGACCTCCTAAAGTAGCTCAGGTCCAGCAGGATCTCCCACGAGATCTCTTTCTGGAACAAAAGTGCCCACCTCACTATGAACTTTATTAACACTAGGACCAGAAGTAGAATATGGATCTCCAATGACAATCTTCTTAACAAGAGTGACACACAAGGCTAACATTTCTTTAGATGTTACTCCTAAGAATGCACGGACACCAATATCACTTTCAACATGAACGAGTGTAAATGGTTGGTCGTCGGATGTGTAAGGAACCTCCAATTTCAACCCATACATCTGTTTATCAACTAAGTTCCTTGTGCAATATGTCAAGAAGTTGCAAGTACGTTACATTATCCTTCATCGGTATCATTATGCATTGAGGGTCCTTGAAAATCCACTTCTTCCCTTCTAATTCCCAAACACCAATGTAAGATACAAAAACATAGACAATGAAACCTGTGTTGGAAAAAAAAAACAAAGAAATTGTTAAAAAAAAAAACTGTAAATTTTTCACAAAGTCATGAAAAATAATATTATCGAGCTCCAATCGAACTCTTTCGAGTTCCCATCAAGCTCTTATCGAGATATTATCAAGTTCTTATCGAGCTAACAGTTCTTAAACCGAACATAACCCTAACCAAAACCTTCATCGAGCACTCACCATCGAGCCACAATCGAGCAGCATCGAACTCTTAATGTTACATACCCATCTGCCAATTATCGAGCCCCTATCAATCTCCTATTGAGTACATATCAAGAAAACTACTAAACCAAATATTCTATGGTCCAATCGAACCCCTATCGAGTTGTCGTCGAGCACAATCGAGCAACAAAACCTAAAACTATTGAGCTATTATCGAACTATATCGAGCAGCATCGAACTCATGAAAGAACCGTCTTCTACATACCATCGAGCCCATATCGAGCTGTTTTCGAGCAAAAAAGTTGCAGAAAACCCAAAAAAATACAGATCGTGAAATCTCTTTAACAAACCCAAAAACACACACCAATACAGGCTCAGATCTGTTCGAAATAGCCAAAAAAAAAAGTAAATGAAAAATCTTCTTACCCATGGTTTTTGTCCTCCAAAAACCCTCAAAATTGATGTTGCCTTTGATATTGGTGACTTCACAGAGACATTGGAGATGGCTAACAACGATTTCAGCAAGAAAATATACAAATCCGTGGGTTTTGGTGAGGATTTCGTGAGAATGTATGTGTGTGTGTGTGTGTGAGAGAGAGAGAGAGGAAGAGAAGGTAAAATGGATTCTTGATATAATGGGAGGGGTATTTTGGGTATGAGGGGAATGTTTAGCATCAAATTGAAAGGATGAATAGTGCTAGGATTTTTTGGTAATATTAGACACTATAAAGTATAAATAGTGAAATTTTCCAATGTATTTTGTGGGAAGGCAATTGTATCAAGTTTTTTGGTTAATTTTTTTTTAAAACGGAAAATATATTAAGCTTAGCTATAAACCTTTCTAGAGAGAGATATGAGTTTGGGAAGACATGAGCCGTTTTTTCACCTACAATTCATGCTAGCTGCTTAGCCTGAGATCATGAAAGTCACCGAGAAGGATGAACAATAAATAAAATGGGTAAAAGAAACTTCATTGAATGATTTTGCAAAACCAATAGAAGAAAATTGAGAAAGATTAAAAGAGAGATATTACTACTCCTACAAGATCCATTCATGGGAAATTTCTCATTGTTGTTCATCTATTTTGAGTTAAATCCTTTCCTTGTTGCTTTACCCATGATTCTAGACTTTCTAATTTTGATGCCCATAATTTGGCTTTGTGGGCTAGAAATTGTAATCATTCTGAAGAAGTAATGCTAGAATACATTCCTGGTAGTTTGCTCTGAAAAAAACTACATGTTATACCCAAAATTCGGTACTTCCACGTGGCAGCCCGCGAAGCACTGGTGTGTCAAGACAAGTGGCAGGACACAACAGTCGCCATCAGCCACTGTGAGGAGTGGCCCTCGCCTCTCTCCCAACACCTAAGAAGAGGCAGGACTCACCAAAGACGACCTACTTCTCCCATCGCGTGAAGCCAAATGATCCCCAAATGGCTAAGTTGACGCCAATTGTAAGAAGAAAAAGGCCCTAGCCAATCACCCTCTTCAGTCGCACAAGCCAGACTAATACACACCAGAAGCCCCAACTAAGTCACGAGGAACCATAGGTGGTCATCCGAGACCCTCGTCGGTCGCCAGCCGTGCTCGTCGGTCGCTAGCCGTGCTTGCCGCTCGCCAATGGCCCCTACCACCCAAGCCATCTTCCGCACTAGAGTGTGCCTTCAACCTTTAAATGAACAGGACACATCGGATTACCAATTTTTGTGAGATAGAAACCTGCTTCCATCCAAGTGTAACAAAATTTAGCCTGATTAGGAAACAAGTTGCCGCCATCAGCTTTTCCCATCTCCGCGGCTATAAATAGTGCAAATCAAAATGTAACAAGGGTTAAAAAACAAGCCACTAACTGCTCAATTTCAGAGAGAGCTCCTACTCTCCATTACTGTAACCGCCTCAAGAACAAGATCAAACTCAATGTACTTGTTCCTGAGGGTTCTAAGTTCGTCATAAATAATACTGACTAAAGTCATCTTTTTTAGACCAAACCACTATAAATATTTGTCTCGTTAATTTATTACTGCATTTATTCCTCTTTTCTTTGGCTCATTGTTAATTAAGTTTGCTTTGAGATTTTACACACAAAATAACTCTTCATTTATTGCTCTGTGCAAATTGACAAAAAAACGAGTCAACACTACAAATGTTGGTTTGGATAAATAAGAATAAGAAGAGTGAAAATATACAAAAAGACTAAGGACTTGTTTGACATTGTTTTCTGTTTTTTTTTTTCAAAATTGTGTTTTCAGAAATGAGAATAGAAAACAGATTTTGCAGTTTTCAAAAAACAGCATGTGTTTGGTTAATGTTTTCTACAAATAATTTTTTAGTTTTTTTTTTTTTTTTTAATTTTAAATAAAAAATTAATAAATATATTTACAAAGAAAAAAATCTTTTAAAAGCTTGTAATAAATAATGAGATAAAATAATGTGAAAGAAAAAGTGATGAAAAATAAGGAGAGAGAAATTTTGAGAAAGAAAAATTGATGCAAGAAAAAAATGAGAGAGAAAGTGATGGGAGATAAAATGACGAGATAAAAAAAAATGAGGAGAGAGAAAGTGATGAGAGAGAAAATAATGAGAGAATAAGTGATGAAGAAAATAAAGATATAATAGAGAAAGTAATATTAGAGAAAGTGAGGAGAGATAAATTAATGAGAGAGAAAGTGATGTGAGATAATAATAATTAAAAAAATTATATGAGAAAAAAAAATTGACAACAAAAAATTTGAGAACAATTAAAAACAATTTTTTTGTTGTTCTCAAATTTTTTTATTTTTATAACTTTGTTTTTAAAAATTATTTTACGAAAACAATGCCACACACCCTTATATGTTTTCAGAAAATAATTTTTAAGTTTTAAAAATAAAAAATAAATTTTTAGTTAACGAGTCAAATGATTTCGTGAAATTAGAATTCTACTTTGAAAAAGCTATGGATTTGGGCTTTTGATAGAGATGAGAAGAGTATTGCATAATTTGCAGTCGTGTTTCTGATTTTTCAAGTTGCTTTTGGATAGTGATTCTTTATTACACGTAAGTCCATGTTTGCTAACTTATAACTAATTGGCTTTCATTAACGTTCTCCTAATTCCCAAGTTAGATACTAATATATGCACTCTTAGGGAAACGAAACCAGCACTAGAAAAGTGAGAATAAATAGAAGAAATGTGTAATGAAGTTTGTGTTTGGTATTCAACATGGCGTAGAGAGAGTTTCTGGCTTTCAAAAGATTTTTCCTTGAATAATTAATTGGTCTAAAAGTTGGGTCAGCAACATACTTGCATTTTTAAGCCTAAAATAAGGATGCCAAAAAATTATTCCTAAATAGTGCAACGCTCCCAAAAAACTGAACCAGTTGCCAATTTTTCCAAAAAAAGTTACCCCTGAACAAATTTTAGCCATAGGAATAAACTTTTTAAATTAAAAATTCAATCAAACGGCTTCAAATGCCTAGAGGTATCACAAACCTCAAAATATAGTGAGGGATTAAATCATTGGCCTATTATTGATGATATAAATGTGCATATATTATTCTCCATTGGTTGTGGTACTCTCCAAGTTGATGGTATTCAAGCCAAGACACTAGATATCAATATCAAACGAGTTGGCAACTATAATTAATATTGTAAATAATCTATTATTACTTATATTATAAGTTTGGATTAGTCAAATGAACAGTATTTGCTGCGACTCTCAAATCTCAACATTATTCTATATAAGTTATTTATATATACAATTATTTTCTTTCACTTTTTCTGTTTTGTTTTTTCTATTTTTGTCTTCTTTGCTTTTATTGGAGATATATATAGGATAATTTTTTTTAAGGGGCTTCATTTTAAGTCTTATCGGTGGGTGTTCTCGATCCGTAAATAATTTTTGGCGTGATTTTTTTTATGACCGGGTATATTGTAGTTATTTAGAGCATCCTGCAAATTTTCAGAAAATTCTGAATGGTTTACAATACCGAAAATTAAGTTCAAACATTTTTTATGTGCATTGAAAACAACATGTTTGAACCTAGTTTTCGATACTGTAAACTATTCGGAATTTTATGAAATAACATGAATAAACAATAATCTCCAACACATAATCCAAAATCATGTCATTATAAATGCATATATGATAAATCCTAAATCATAATTCTATAGATCATTTGCTAAATTAAAGAAGAATATTAACATAAGAGCAGAAGCACTAACCTGAGGCCATTGTTGGAGATTGCTCAAAGGGTTTAGATCTTCTTATATAATATGTATCTGTATGAGAGAATAGTCTCTCTTTTCTTTTCTGTTAATGGGATTACAGACAGAATAGAATAATGCATATATATAGGGGACCACAACCCTAATTTATAATTAGTGATTTCCAATTTTTCCCATTATAAAATTAAAAATTCACTTTTCTGTTTCTACACATTAAATCCATGACACTTTAATACCCTATGATATTTATAACATAATTGGTCACTTAATTTTATATCACACTTTATAATAGCATTATACATTATACATATGTGCCCATAAAATAGGATTTTAATCCAACAATCTCCCACTTAGGCAACATATGTTTCTTTATAAATGTACAACCTTATGAGCTCAAAATTTGCTATCATATAAAGGTATTCTTTAACAATCTCGTCCATCAACCATAACCATATAGGATCAAAGCGGTATTTGTCATATTAATCATGACTAAACCCATCAATGGTCACATATACAAATACAGTCAAATGACATAGATCAATCATGGATGCGTAGCATGGAAATTACATGCAATGTGAACCAAACATGTCTATTTCCAACTGGTCCTCCTTAAACTTTAGTGAGGTCAGAATAACAAAAAACAGAGTGAATGAATTGAAAAACTTCATTTCTGATCAGAAAATAACCAAGTACATAAATGTCTGAAATAAACATAAAGCAAATAAAATACAAACTCCCACTAAATCATGATATCCTCAAACAATACCACACCCATATGAGTAATGTGCTCATGAAAGACCTTGGGTGGTAATCCCTTTGTGAGCGGATCCGCTATCATGGAGTGTGTCCCAATGTGCTCTATGGATATTTGTCCACTCTGCACTCTTTCTTTCACAACTATGAACTTTATGTCAATATGCTTTGACTTGGATGAGCTTCTGTTGTTGTTGGAATACAATACTGCTGAATTATTGTCACAAAATAACTTGAGTGGTCTTTCTACATTCTCCAAAATGTGCAGCCCAATGACAAAGTTTCGCTGCCATATTCCATGATTCGATGCCTCATAGCATGCTACAAATTCTGCTGCCATAGTGGAAGAAGCTACAAGTGTCTGTTTGGAACTTTTCCAAGAAATAGCTCCTCCAGCTAACATGTAAATATAGCCTGATGTAGACTTTCTGCTATCTTGGCACCCAGCGAAATCATAATCAAAATACCCTACGACCTCCAAACGATCTGATTTCTTATATGTGAGCATGTAACCTTTTGTTCTCTGAAGATACCTCATAACCCTCTTGGCTGCTATCCAATGGTCCATACCAGGGTTGCTTAAATATCTGCCTAACATTCCAACAATGTACGCAATATCCAGATGCGTACAAACTTGAGCATACATCAGACTCCCAACAGCTGATGCATAGGGAATCTTTTGCATTTCCTGAATTTCAAGGTTACTTTTAGGGCACTGACTAAGACTGAATTTGTCTCCTTTAGCAACAGGGGTATCACCTGGTCTACAATCTTGCATGCCAAATCTTTTGAGTAATTTATCGAGATAGCTCTTTTGTGATAATCCAAGAATACCTCGAGAACGATCTCGATGTATCTGAATTCCTAATACAAAAGAGGCGTCCCCAAGATCTTTCATCTCAAAATGCTTAGATAGAAATCTCTTGGTTTCGTGCAATAAGCCTATATCATTAGTGGCAAGCAATATGTCATCGACATATCG
The DNA here is from genome assembly GCF_963169125.1 of Humulus lupulus. Classification (NCBI taxonomy): domain Eukaryota; kingdom Viridiplantae; phylum Streptophyta; class Magnoliopsida; order Rosales; family Cannabaceae; genus Humulus; species Humulus lupulus. The sequence continues at coordinate 265,180,786 of NC_084793.1, forward strand.
AACCAGGAATATATACTTACTCCCACTGAACTTGTGATATACACAATCATCAACAACATTCATCTCAAAATCGAATGAGATAATTACTTGGTGAAATTTGTGATACCATTGACGAGAAGCTTGCTTGAGTCCATAGATGGATTTTGTCAATTTGCAAACCATATTCTTCGGGTCTCCCGACACAAAGTTTTTTGGTTGCACCATATAAATTGTCTCGTCAATGTCTCCATTGAGAAATGCGGTTTTAACATCCATCTGATGTAGTTCAAGATCAAGGTGAGTAACAAGTGCCATTATTATTCTAAAAGAGTTTTTCGATGAAACTGGAGAGAAAGTCTCTGTATATTCAATGCCTTCTTTCTGAGTATAGCCTTTAGCTACAAGACGCGCTTTATACCTCTCTACATTACCATTTGCATCCCTCTTAGTTTTAAATATCCATTTACAACCAATTGGTTTTGCACCGTCTGGTAATGGGACAAGTTCCCAAACTTTATTGTCTTGCATAGAATTATACTCTTCTTTCATGGCATCAATCCACTTTTGAGAGTTATAACTTTTAATGGCCTGATGAAAATTGATGGGATCATCTTCCATTATTCCATTGTCATCCTCATGTTCTTGAAGAAATACAACATAATCATTTGAAATGGCATTTCTTCTTTCTCTTGTGAACCTTCTTAATGGCTCTGGTTCTTGAGGTTGTTGAGTTTGTTCTTCTGGAACAATTACCTCATCTTGATTTGGGGGTTGTTCAACATTGTCTTGTTGAGGTTCTGGATTCATTTCCTGAACAATGACAGGTGTAGAAGCCTGAACATTTTAAAAAATGATAGTAAGAACTGAGCTTGAACTCAATTCCTCCTCAAAAGCAATGTCTCTAACCTTATTTCTCCCCCCAAACTCAACATCCTCAAAAATGTTGCAATTCCCGTCTCAAAAATATTTTTAATTGTGGGATCATAAAACTTATAGCCCCTAGATCGCTCAGAATAACCAATAAAGTAGCTGCTCACTGTTTTGGAGTCCAATTTTGTTCATGTGGCTTATAAGGCCTTGCCTCAGCTGGACATCCCCAAATGTGAAAGTGTTTTAGACTAGGCTTTCGACCTGTCCAAAGCTCATAAGGTGTTTTTGCAACTGCTTTAGTTGGTACTCTATTCAGAATGTAAGCTGCTGTCTTTTATGCTTCTCCCCAGAGGGACTCAGGTAAGGTAGAATGAGTAATCATACTTCTTACCATATCCTTAAGAGTCCTATTGAGTCTTTCAGCAACACCATTCATGCTAAGTGTTCCTGGCATGGTGTACTGTGGGACAATACTGCATTCCTCTAGGAATTTAGCAAACGGTCCTAGACGTTGTTCGCTTGAGCCATCATATCTACCATAGTACTCACCACCACGATCATATCTGACATTTTTAATCCTTTTGTTGAGTTGATTCTCAACTTCAGCTTTATAAGCTTTGAACACATCCAGAGACTGGGACTTTTCATGAATGAGATATAGGTACCCATAACGTGAGTAATCGTCTACGAATGATATAAAATATTGTTGAACATTCCATGATGCTGTAGGGAATGGCCCACAAATATCTGTATGAATCAATTCTAAGACATCTGAAGATCTGTTGGCACCTAATCTCTTAGTTTTGGTCTGTTTTCCCTTGATACAATCGACACAAACATCAAAGTCTGTGAAGTCAAGAGATTCTAAAATGCCATCAGACACAAGGCGCTCAACTCTACCTTTTGAGATATGACCTAAGCGCTTATGCCATAATGACGTTGAATTGTCCTTATTTAATTTGCATTTAGTACCACGTGATTCCACATGCAAGGTTTCATTATAGGATGCAATTGTTTCTAGCAAATAAAGGTTGTCATAAGCATTCAAGTAACCAGTTCCAACAACATTTGAATTTAAAGACAAATTAAACTGATTGTTTCCAAAAGAACAAGAATATCCAAATTTGTCCAACAAAGGAACAGAAATTAAATTCCGTCTAAAAGACGGTACAACAAAAGTGTCTTTCAAATCCAAATAAAAACCAGTTCCTAACAACCTAAAATGCCTAATTGCTTCTACTTCCACCGATTTTCCATCACCCATGAAGATGTGTCTTTCACCATCACTTGGCTTTCAGAAGCTCAGGCAACCCTGCATAGAAACACTTATGTGAGTAGTAGCACCAGAATCTATCCACCAAGTGTTCCTAGGTCCTGAAGCTAAATTAACCTCAGAACAGACCAAAGTAAGAATCATACCTTTCTTTGCACGCCATGCGTGATACTTGGCACAATGTTTCTTCACATGTCCAGGCTTGTTACAAAAGTAACAACCTTCTGAATGCTTCTGTTGTTTCTTTTGGGCTGGACCCTTAGTAGCTTCATTCTCAGATTTCCTTTTCTTGCCCTTATCCTTAGAGGCAGTGGCCAAGTGAGCACTTTCGGTTTTGTCCTTTTTTAACCTTTCTTCCTCTTGCACACAGTGAGAAATGAGTTCATTGAGAGTCCATTTCTCCTTTTGACAGTTATAACTAATTTTAAATTGGTTAAACTGTGCAGGAAGCGTTAACAAAACCATAAGCACAAGCACATCATCAGAAAGCTCGATCTTAAGTGTCTTAAGGCTTGAGACAATATGATGCATTTCCATAATATACTCCCTTACATTTCCTTGACCCTTATACTTCATGGTCATCAAAGAACCTAGAAGTGTTGTCATTTCAACCTTATCGTTTTTAGCAAAACGTTCCTCAATTTGTTCAAGGAAATTCTTAGCCTTATTAATCCCTTCGGATTCTGTGCCCCAAAAGGCTTCTGGAATGCTGTGTTTCATAATCATTAAACTCATGCGATTTGAACGATCCCACCTCTCAAAATTCATTTTCTCATCACGGGTGCTTTCCTTAGTGAGAGGTGCAGGTTGTTCATCCCTTAATGCATGATCTAAATCCATACATCCCAGAACTATAAGTAAGTTTCTTTTCCAATCCTTGAAATTGGTCCCATTAAGCATAGGAATAGAATTAATATTAGCAGATATTGAGGCATCAGAAGATGAACTAGCTGAATATAGAACAAAACAAACAAAACAAGCTCACATCAATATGCATAATCAAACAATAAATTCAAAATTTGGTTAGTCCCATCTCAAGATACCAAGCACAACATTAATATTAAGTCTTTGGACAATAATATTAACTGTAAGCGATACTCTTGTTATAGCAATCAAACATTGGCAATAAATTATGTTAAACAATAAGTCAATCTTTGGACTAGCATATTGCTCACACAAAATACCTTATAATTGTCACACATTTATTACCACAGGTGTGAATGAAATTCAACGAAATATTCACTTACCTTTGGGTCAGTTAATATATGCATAAATTACAAACACACAAGCATCTTGATATTTTAAATAAATTAATTTACACAAAAGAGGTCACTTTGGCAACATATAGTTTCAATTAATCTATTCAAAATATTATACATCCTTAAGAAATTTCCAAAACCAAAATTTAAATTTAATTGTTCCTTTAAAAACTATCAATCCTTAACCTTTTATCTTTCAATTGAATATATACCAAATTGAAAATCTGTACAAAATTATTTAAATGAAACCGTATATGAATATATATACATATATTTAGTAACTATTTCATATATATAATACACCAAACGAATAACAACACCCGAGTATAAATCAACTGTAATAAGCACATAATATATACATGCATCAAAAGCTTGCTACCGTATCTATTCATATATTAAAAATGGCATAAAAAATCAACCCTCGACGAAAAATACAGTTGCGATATCATGTAAGTCACTCCCATATTTCTATGCCCGATGTAAAATATAGTTACCTTTGAATAAAGGCCGCTTTACATCTTGGCATTTCAATGATATCATAATATATTAATTAAAGAAAGAAACAAAATACTCATGAAAAGCAAAACTTAAAAAAGAGCTGGTTCCAAAATCGGTATTGCGTTTGACATGGACTTTCTATTAATTCAAGGGCAAGTGTTCAAGCCCTTGCACTCTGTTTCTAAAAATTATTTTAAAAAAAACTCATGATCCGATTCGGTTTAATTGGTCTTGGAGAATTAGAAACTATGACCACATTATTCAAAGTTGAACTGTCCAATTAAACTGAACCATTAAAAACGATTTCACCGGTCACAATTTTTAACTGTTTGGGTGTCAAACCACAGTTTGTGGTTTATATGAAGGCCCAAAGAACAATTATTTTCTCTCTTTTTTTCCAATATACCAAACCAAATATAAAATCATAATTATTGAATTACTAACTTTTAATATATTTCTTTAAGAAATAGGTACGTGCCCACGTACCTCTAGACTGGTAATAATAAAAAAAAGGATTTGTTTTTAACATGTAATGAAAAAAATAGTATAGCACACATATCAAATATTGACCAATTTTTATTATTTAAGAATTAAATTTATGTTAAGTGTAGCAGACGTTGCATGCCTGTAAATAATCTCAATATCAAAAATTCAAAATTGTGTTTCAATGGAAGAATGGGCAGTGAAGCAAGCTGAAGTAGCTTCTTGCGGCCACAGTCTTTCCCACCAACCCAATCCCAATCCCAATCCCTTTCTATTATTGTTGGATAATGACGATGACTACAACACTCCATTTTTCCTCTACTATTCAGTATTCATTATACAACTCCCTCAAATCTAATAATGTCTTTTTGATTTTCAACCTTGTGTGTAAAATTTCCTACATGATGTCCGGAGTGTCTAAAATGCTATTTGATAAAAAAAATTATTAAAATAAAACTATTGTGCAAAATAACTATAAAAAAATGTTATTTTGCTAAATATCCCTTAATAAAATAATAATGTACTCATGGACATCAAAAGTGTTGTCAGTATTTCCATCAAGTGACACGTGACACATATTATGAATAATTAAGACTCCACTGAAGCTGATTAAATCCCCTGGAGCTTACTTTGAGCTCCACGAGAGGTAAGCCTTGCCTTCAGTCTTTGTTCACCACCACCGGAGGAGCATGTGCTCGTGGAAACGTTACTTCCCGATGACCATGTTCCAGGATAATGCTCCAAGTCTCATTATAAGACCGTCTACCCCATTCATTTCCGTCAGGTCTGCGAGAAGCCTCTTCCGGACATGGAGAAGGGTTGCCAGGTGTCAATCACAGTAACCCTGGATCACAAGTAGCCATCTGACACTTACTGTTGCACAGATCGTGGTGTCAATCTCATACAAGCGACAAGCAGGATGTCTCACGACGCCATCTGACATGGGAAAATGTGCTGCTACCTTCTTGACACTATCAGGAGCGTGTTGCCCAATAAAGTAGTGTGTTGGTATACCTCGTATTGGGCCCACTGAGATACGCAGGGCCCATCAACACCTTTATTGAAGGAATTTATCATTCATTATACATTTAAGTCCCTATTAAGGGAGAATGATTGTAATTAACCCTCGTTTGGAATTTAGTTGCCCCAGCCATGTATAAATAGGGCTAGGGCACACATTGTAAAAGATCCCTGATTCATTTCTTACTTTCAAAGCAACCTATACGCTTCCTGAAAAACCTCCTTAAAAGCTTGACATTTGCAAGTTCTTCACATCCTAAAAACAAGTGGCTCGTAGACTAGGGTTGATTCACAAGCTGAACCACATTAAATCCAGTGTCTCAATCTCTAATTCTTTAAGCTTCATTTTAATTGGTTGTTAGCGAAATTGCTAGTCAACATTTTTGTAATTTCATTAAGAGCTTGAAGAAAGCTTGAGTTGCAGCAATGGTAAACACAAGAAGGAATCTCCCTGAAGACGCTCCCCCCACCGCCGTTGTGGGAGGAGAACCAAGCCGGCCACCTCCACCAGCTAATTCATAGGTGGCTGATAACGACAATTATGATGGTAAGGACGGAGACGATTACGAAAGTGAATACTCAAAATCGTAAAAGAAGGAGGATCCACCAAAAATGGTGGCACTTAAGGGCCAAATAGCCTCCCAACAACGGGAGATGGAAGCTCAAAAGGGTAACATCCTCGCCTTACAAAAGGTGGTTAACACCATAAAGGCCACTTTGGTGGCTCAAGGGCTGCAAGTGGTCCATCAGGGCGAAGTACCACCTGGGTAGCCAGCTGGCATGCCACTTGTGCAACCAGTGCACGTGCCACCTATGCACCCCACTGATGTGGTCCAAGAACAACTAGCTGGAGCGCCACCTGTGCACCCAACTGAAGTACCACCTGTGCCTCCAGCCCATAGGGGAGATAAGGCCAAGACTCCCCAAAAACGTAAGAGGACTTGCAGAGCTTCCAAGCCCCTCGATGTCCCGAGAGAGGCATATGACCTCGGAAAAGTTCACGGGGTCCGAGGAAACCGCCAGGCCCACAATGTCCCTAGAGTCCAGGCCCTACTACCCAGGCGCGCTGCGACTGATCGTGTTCGACCTAGAAAATGAGAGTCTTTTATGCCCCAACAACCCCGAGGAAACCCCGAGGAAAAAGCCAATAGGAGAAAATTCTTTGCGAACCGAGGACAGCAAATCAGTGTCTCAATTAACAATGATTACGTAGATTCTGATTGGGAAATAAAAGTAGGATTCCCCAAAGATGGCTGCCATAAGAGCGCACAACTTGATTTGCGAGACAATCTAAATGCTCGAAAGAATAGGACAGCTCCCGAGGACCTCCCCGGGCGATACCCACAACCAGACCTCCGAGATAATCTCAATGCTCGGAGGCAAGAAGCAATGCCCGACCATGGGGCATACCTGGCACAAAATACCAACCATGATCCTCTCTGCGTAGAATTAGAGAGCCTAACAAAGATAATGCTGAAGATGGCCAGGAGAAAGGACCAATACTCCGATTTGGAAGATGAAGATGGGGAGTCGTGTGCTTCACACATTGTTGAAGCCCCATTACCTCAAGGCTTCAAAATGTCATACATTACTCCTTACAGTAGAGTTTCAAACCCTTCTAACCATCTGTCCAAATTTAACTAACTTATGGCTATGCACTAGTCTCCGAGGACGCCTAATGCCACTGTTTCCCGTTAACCTTGATGGGACCAACCAATGAGTGGTTCAAGAAACACAGACCAGACTCCATACACTCTTGGTCCCAATTGTCCTCTGCCTTCAGAAGACAGTTTATATAGCATCTTAGAAGATAAGCTTTGAAGTCAATGCCTTGGCTAACATTAAGCAAGGACCGTTTGAAACTCTCAAGGCATATATTAAATGCTTTAAGAAGGAAGTTGCGAGGACCAATAGGGTCGATGGCCAAAATTTGATGGCCTTACAAGCTAGTATCCGACCAGGTTCACCACTGTGAGATGACCTGCAAAGACGCGGATGCCACAAGCTTGATGATTTCATTCGTCGAACCCAAGAATATTTCCATTGGGAAGATGCCCAAATTGGAGCTTTCAGAGGACCAATCTTCGTTCCAGCTCCTACCGTCCCTACGGTTGCAGCTCCTAGCCCCCAATTCTCGCCTTACACTCCCATGCAGACGAGTGTAATGAGCGCTCTGCAATACAATCCTGTTGTTTTTCAAGCCGGCTACAGTGCCATGCCTGTCGGGTATGAAGCAGCTCCCATTGGATTTAGTGCTTATCAATCTGCTTTAAGTGCTAGAACAGCTGCTCCTGCCCAGTCAGCCATGCCTAGAGAGGTCCCATGCAGAAGGAAACGCGGGGGTAAAGGCAAAGGGAATAAGAAACTAAAGAGAACTGGTGCTCCCGAGGAGAAGTACACTCTTGAATACCTCCAAGTACACTAATCTTGTCGACACTCGGGAGAATATTTTCACAGCCACAGAGCAACAAGTCCACTACCAAAGGCCATAACCCATCTAACGAGAAAAGGAAATTAGAGATACAACAAAGTTTTGCAAGTTTCACAATGATGTTGGTCATCATACCAACGAATGTAGAAAAATTCATGATGATATAGAGAATTTCATCAAATTGGGGCATCTTCACCAGTACGCCAGGGCTGGAGAACGCCCAGCTCAAGCTCTTGGGAAAGCTCATCCCCCACACCAACATGTGGCACCTCCACAAGTTCAAGGCAAAGTGTTGGTTGCTCCACAACCAATGGCCCAAGGACCTCCTCTGGTCAATGGACGAGTAGGGACCATTTTTAGAGGACCCCGCCTGACGACCTCAAGGAGCTCGCAAAACAAGTATGTACTGGCCCACAATCATGATGACAAAGTACTCGCAGTGGTCTAGCTCCTGGCACAGATGCCCCGAATGACGAACCAGATAATTACCTTCTCCGAAGATGATGCTCGGAGGGTGCACTTCCCCCACCATGATTTGTTGGTAGTCGAGAGTCAAATCTCCAACAAAATGGTAGCACAGATCCTAGTGGACAACGGGAGTTCAGTGAACCTCTTGCTGAAGCCAGCCTTTGAGAAGATCAGGTTGAAGACAAACAATCTGTCCTCGTGCACCTCAACACTATACGGGTTCTCGAGTGAAGGTTTGATTCCTATGGGAAAGATTAAGCTGCCAGTGACACTTGGAGAAGTGGCTCGACATACCTTCAAATATTGCACCTTCGTGGTGGTGGATTGCTTTTTTCACCTATAACGCCATCTTTGGCTGTCCGACCCTAGTGGAGTTTGGAGCAGCCACTTCTATCCCCCACTTATGCATGAAGTTCCCCACATACTCGGGGATTGGCACGGTGTTTAGGGACCAGAAAAAGGCCCACCAATGTTACAATGTGTCACTTAAGCACCTTGTGATGGTGATTGAGGCAACAACTCCCAAGCAGCCTCCTCCAGATGAGATGGAGGTCCAGGCTGTTCTTGAGGAGCAAGAGTACAAAGAGTTGGACCCCAGGGTTAAAGATGATAAGGTGAACAAACCCATGGAGGAGGTGGAAAAGGTCGTCCTCAGTGAGGCAAACCTAGAAAAGAAAACAAAGGTTGGGAAAAACCTCAAGGCAAAAGTCCGAGAAGCTCTTATAAGCTTTCTTCGCAAAAACCAGGACATCTTCACCTGGTTTCACGCAGACATGACAGGGATTGATCCCAACATCATCCGCCACACCTTGAACATAAATGTAACGACCCAAAATCACTAATATGGCTTAAGGGCCTTGATTAGTGCGCTGGGAAGACATAAGTGGCTTAGGTGTGAATTTATTGATTTAATGCATGATTATATGATAAGCATGCTTGTATGATTATATGAATGTAAATGTGGTTAAATGTTATATCTGTGAGAACCACATTATTATGTGGGTAGATTTGTAGTGTGCAACTTGAGGCGATCCTAGGGAGCTAGATAGCGGGAAAAGTCACAACGGGGCTTAATATTTGACTTTGGATAAGTCAGGGGCATTTTAGGTATCAGGTAGTTATTGAGACTATCGGGTTATGGAAATAAATATATGGAGATATATTTGAGGTCAGGAAGCTTAGGCGGGAATATTGAGGAATTTTACCGTTTTGCCCTCGGGGACGCTTCCGGTACCCCGAGCCTCAGGATTTATCTAATTAGCTAAGATTAGATTAAGTAATCAGAAAGTAGTAGAACAAAAAGACCCAAACTGACCTATTGAGCTTTTCTCTTCCTTCTCTTCTCTCTTTCAAGAAAAATACTGGAATTTAAGGGAAATCAACTAGGAAATTTTGTGTTTAAGCTGAATTCATGAAGGTTTAGCTTAGTTCAAACTAAGGGTCACTCAACCAAGATTAAGGTAAGAGTTGAGTTGTGTTTTTGGGTGTTAGAACTCTGAGTTTTTAGCTGAATATTAAGGTGTTTATGATTTTGATGTTTAAGGGCTGAATTGAAGCTGAGTGCTTGGGTTTTAGCTCAGAGGTTGTCAAGGAAGTGGTTCAGCAAAAGAGGTAAGCTTCAATTCATAATTTAGAGATTAAAATTTGAGTTTTGCATGACTGGTTTTGGTGTTTTGAGTTGCTGGGTTTCAGAAATCAAAATGGAATTTTAGTAGGTTTTTAAGCTGGATTTCTGTTGGATTATGCTGTTAGAATCATGTTAAAAGTTTTGTGATTAATGGGTTTTGAATTAGGGTGCTTTGGGATGGTTTTGGATGAGGTTAGGATGCTAGAAATGGTGAATTTTCTGGGCACAAAGGGTAGGGTCGTGGCTCTGTTCTAGAGCGTTGCGGCCCTACAAAGCAAGAGAGCCAGGGGGCTCGACCAAAGAAGAGCGCCGCGGCGCCATAGGGCAGGGCCGCGGCGTGTGTCTGCTTACTGGGGGGCTTGGGCTCTGTTTTAGAGGTGGGCCGTGACTAGGTTTCAAGGGCCGCGGCCCTTAGGTGCATTTCTGGTCTTTTGGGGATTTTAACCGCGGGAACTTAACCTAGGGTGCTCAGGATCGATTTCACCACCGTGCTTGATGGAATTTGATGTCCCGGAAGCTCCCTAATATGTATGCTTGAAAGGATGGTATTATGCCATGTAAACAGTAAACCAACGGCCTAAGAGTGACAAGGGTTACACTAGCGCACAGGGCGCGACTTGGCCAATGGTAGCCGAGGACAGCTTATTATGCACTGAGCTCGGTTTAAGCGGGCTGGATTCAGTGGGGTAAACAGAGGGTGCAGCCTAAGTTGATGGCCCTGATTATTATGTAACTTGATTGTTATTAATGCTTGGTTACAACTTTGATTCTGAATACGTGCTATGTGGTTAATAAGAGTACTGAGTGTTTGATCATGTTTAAAGGATTACTCATCTGTTATTGTTGTTTGTGATGCATATTATGTTTTCTTGTTGGGCCTTGACTCACGAGTGCTATGTGGTGCAGGTAAAGGCAAGGGAAAACTCGATCAGCCCTGACTAGGAGAGCTCTACGAGCTGAATGTACATGACCAGCTGCTCAGCTGCCACGGTTGAGGGGAAAGCAGGAGCAGGGGAACCAGAAATGTCTATTTTGCCTTAGAATGGCTGATGGTTGTCTGTATTTTGGAGATTCTGTAAACCAACTTTTAAACACTATTTCTTTTTGGGATCCCAGGTGTAAAACTGTTTAATTATATAAATTGTATCTTTTGAGACCAAAGCCCTTTTTAACCCTAGCACATTCATGGTTAGTGACACATTTTTAATTAAATGACTTGATTAGCGAGTCCTGCACCTTTATAAGTACACAGTGTAGCAGTCTTGGCTATCCAGGGCGTTACAATAAACCCCAACCTTGCCTCAGTGTAACTGAATAGGAGGACAATGGACCCAACAAGGGTGGAGGCCTTGAAGGCAAAGGTTGACAAGTTCATCGGGAACGAGTTCATATGGGAGGCCCAATACCCCAAGTGGTTGGCAAACCCCATGTCAAAGATTGACCAGATGGTGGATGCCACCTCCAGGTATGAGCTTCTCACGTTCATGGATGCTTATTCAGGGTACAACCAGATCTACATGCATGTTGCGGACCAGGAACATACTAGCTTCTGAACAGATAAAGGTGCTTACTGCTATAAAGTGATGCCCTTTGGTTTGAAGAATGCGGGAGCCACTTACTAGAGGTTGGTGATTTTTTTTTTCAAGAATCATCTTAGTCAGAACATGGAAGTGTATGTGGATGAAATGTTAGTGAAGTCTAGGATAACCCTAGATCACATGAAAGATTTAGCAGAAGCATTCTCGGTCCTTCGCAAGTTTGGGATGAAGTTGAACCCCCAAAAGTGCACATTTGCGGTAGCCTCCAGAAAGTTCCTCAGATTTATTGTGAGCAGCCAAGGAATTGAGCAAATCCTGAGAAGTTCAGAGCCCTGGTTGAGATGTCGCCCCCAGGAAGCACAATGATGTGCAAAGTATGACTGGTCAGATAGCTTCTCTCGGGCACTTTGTATCAAAGTCTACCAAAAAGTGTATCCCTTTCTTCAACACCCTCCGAGGAGGACAAATATTTGAATGGACAGAGGGATGTGATCAGATTTTCCAGTGATAACTCTACAAAATAGAGTTATTTTATCACATTTTATATGCTAATTGTTGCTTAGTTCTTAAGAATTTTAAGTAATTTATTAAGTTTTTAAGTTATTTTGAATTTATTAGGTTTATTTTAATTTTATAGATTTTTGTGTGTTTTTATATATTTATATTTTTGTAAAATGATGCAGTTTAATTATTTGAATTATTGTTGTTTAGTTAGAAGTGAAAAAAATGCACTTTTATTGATCATAAATGTTAAATTTAATTAAGTTTTAATTAATATTTTCAAAGAATTGATAATATTTATTTTATAATTGAAAATATTTTATTATGACTTGATGCATGTTTATTTTGTAGGATGTGATGTGCATTTTTCTTAAAAAAATTAGAAGAAGAAAAGAAAGAAAAGAAAAGTGTTAGATTTGAGAGAAAAGCAAAGGAAATTAGTAATTTCCCAGGCCCAATTTGCAGCCTCCAGGGGAAGACAGCTGAAGGTCCCATGCGCCTGGGCCTTCCTCCTCAGCCCAGCTCCACGGCCCATCACGCCAGCCCAAGGCCCGCGCCTGCAGCCTCTAGGCCAACCATCCAGCTCGCTTACTGCCACCTGCCTCCAAGCCCACGGGCCTGCCTGCCAGCAGCCACCAACCCACCCACCTGCCATTTTCCTTGAGCCCAACATGGTCTCCTTGTCCTCTTCCAATAATGCCACCATTTTACCCAACTTTTCAACATATTTCACCACAAAATCATCATTACACCCTAGAATTTACCTCTACATGTCATATTTATTTTATTTAGTTAATTTAATCAATTTAGTTAATTTAAATTGATTATTTTAATACTCTCATTTTGGCTATAAATAGGGAATTTCATGACCATTTTTGGGTTATTATCATCTTTTCTACACTTTCTTTCTACCATTCTCTTCTCAATTTTAGTATTTTCGAAGAACATTTTCAAGTATATATCTCTTTTGTATTGTAATTTCTACTCTAGTTAAGAGTTTCTAATCTTTTTTAAGATTATTAAGATGATGATGAAACAATATGTAACTAGATAATGTTTATTTTGTATGTTGATTTCCCATTTTGTGCAATAAAGTCTATGGATTTTCTGCTTCAAATATCTTCTTTCATCTTTAATATCTTGTATTTTTTATTGTTGGAACATATTTACACTTTGTTATTCATTTATGCAAAATCATAATATCATTTGATTAAGGTGTGCCATTAAATTGAGCACATCCAAACTTAGAACAAAAATATTATGTTTTGCCTTATAAGTAATGTTCTTTGATTTCCTTGTTGTTTAATTAGATTGATTCAAACTAAATACATTGAAATTATAATTTTATAAGTGAAGATAAATCTAATATTTCTATAATAATTTGTGCTTAGATAGAAAATCTATTTTTTTTTTTAAAAACGATAGTTTGATTCATTTCTACTAGCTACACAGTGTATCGGTCTTAGTTATCCAAGGCGTTACAGGTAGCTACACCGACAGTTAAACATTATCGTTGTTGCGGGCAACGCCGACAGTTATTAGGAGTCGCAGTTGCTGGCAACGCTGACAGCTATTAGGTGTCGTGATTGGCTCTCTATGGTGGCAGTTTTTAACTGTCGCAAAGTTTCCACACCAAAGGACATTGCAAATATGTTGTCAATGCCCCTAGTTTCAAAATCAACGCAGCAATTGTAGTAAAAGAATGCACATCAAAAATTAAATTAAATTAACATTAGTAACATTAAATTTATATTTGATTAGTTCTAACACTTTCTAATAAATGAAATACATAGTTCCAAAAGAGTTTGTCATAAAATGGATATCTAGCAAAGTTAAAAAAAAAACTAGTTTGTCATAAAATGGATATTTAGCTTAGTATGCACATCAAAAAGTTAAATTAACTTAACCTATAATTTGTTAGATTGATTCTGTATTTGATTAGTTATAACAATTTCTAATAAAAGAAATACAAAGTTCAAAAAATGAGTAAATCCCCTCACATAGGTACGGAGCATGCATGCCATCATTTAGTAAGATGCAGTAGAATATATTTTGCCCACTCCTCTTGAACTTCATTAAGTTCAGCGTCAGTATACGGTAAATCTGAATTGAACTGCAAATAATTGAAATTATAAGCTACATGTCAAATATATATGTAACTTTATTAAAGTTAAAAGGTAAACACATTTAATTATTACATTATTCGATAGATATGCTCTGATATTTTGGTGTGAAATGAGATCCCTAGCATACTTCATACAGTAGATACTACACTCTATGGTTTTTTGTTGTTTTCGGCACTGTTAACATAGACAAATATAAAATTATATTACATATACTTGTTAGTATACTTATAATTTAAATATTATGTTTTATAAAGTTGAATGTGACTTACCCTTAGACTATAATACTTTAGACTTACAACTCTTTTTCCTTTTTCTGTATCATATAGTGTGAAAGCACTGTACATAATAATAGTATTTTAATTAGCAAACAAGTACTATTAAAAATATAATATACTTTAAGGAGTGAAACTTATATAAACTTAAAACCTAACTATATTTACTTACCTCTTCCAATCAATAGCAAGCTTTTCTAATGCTCCTCACTAATTCGACTACCTAAATATAAAATTAATGCTTGAAATATTATAACATGGAACAAGTTGTACTCAAAAGTAATACAAGTATGAATGGGAACAAAAAAAATTTGTGCTCAAATAAATGCTAAAACAAAAGAATGAAACTTAGAGTCCAATATAACTATGAATTATCAATCAATATGCTAATGTCAAACTTTTGTTTTGTTTGTGCACGTGCCTATTATGTAGAATGTAATGACATGCTTGCTTGCTTCTTACATTCACTTCTTGACTCTTGGCAATAATCATTATGCAACAATTACAAATAATATAAAAATCAAGCCAAAATACTATACATAAAAATATAATGTTTTGTATGTAATACTATACCAAAGAAGTTTAGTTGTCTATTATGTTGAATGTAATGTTTTGCATATTCTATAATTAAACATATTATTAAATGTAAAATCAAGACAATGACATGCTTGCTTGCTTCTTATGCTCACTTCTTGGCTCTTGGCAATAATCATTATGCAACAATTACAAATAATAAGAACCAAATAATTTTTTTTATATTTTTCCATAATCAAAAGTTTCAATGAACTAATTTTTTCTCTCTAGTACTTTATATCAAAACAAAATCAATAAATCAAAAATTTCAAACTAGAACAAAGCAAAGAAAATACAAAGTATATCAAGGAAATACACTAAGTGCATTTTATCAAACATTTTGTGTGCAACTCAAAATCCAAACTAAAACACATAGTTATTTGCCAAAAGACATCCATAAATGACAAAATCAAAGGTAATGTGCATATAAATGAATGTTATTTTGCATGAAAAAGGCAAGCTAACATTGAATTTACAACCACAAATTCAGACCCTAAACTTTGAGATTTTAGGATTTTAAACTTTGAAATCTTAAAATCTATACAAAAAAATCAAATAATAAGTCAAAAGTACAATTAAACATATATAAAACATAAATTTCCATACCAAAATAACAAATAAATGAGTTGATAAATGGAAGACTTAGGCTTGAAGGGACACCTCGCGGCTGTTGGAAGATGGAGGAGACGCGTGCAGGTGGCTAGTGGACTTCAGCAGTCGCACGTGGCTAGAGGTTTCGGCGTCGCACGATTTGGCTGGAAGAGAAGCAGTCGCACGGTGTGGAAGAGAGAAGAGGGAAAAAGAAAGAGGGAAAGAAAGAGTTTAGTCGTGAGGTGGGGGGAAAATTAGAGTCTGATTTTTTTTAATGGGGCAATACCGACAACTATAAGTTGTCACTATTGCCTCCAATAGCGACAAATTATAGCTGTCGGCATTGCTCCAATGCGTTACTACTTTATAAAAAAATTATTTAAACATATATATATTAAAAATATCATAACTAATAAATTTATATATTAAATTTTTTTACAATTAATAAAACAACTCTTTTTTAACTAATACAAATTTTATAAATATGTTAAAGAATAATATAGTTAATTTTATAAATATGTTAAAGAATAATAAATTTAAATTTTGATATAAAAATTATTATAAATACAAAAGTTAATAATATGAAAAATTCATAAACAAAAAAAATCTAGTTTTAAAAGTTTTTAATAAATACATAATTTTTATAAATATATATTTACATAATTTAGTTTATTTTTAAAATTATATTATTCGTTAATTATATTTTTAGATTTTTAATTTGAATTTTTGTGACATTTTATGAATGTCGGCATTTTATTTTTATTAATTGTCGACGTTGGGGTCAATGGAGACAACATTTAACTGTTGGCATTTGACTTTTATGAACTATTGGCGTTAGGGTCAATAGCGACAACTTTTAACTGTCGGCATTGGTCTCGAATTAACTGTTGGCATTGGGGTCAATAGCGATAGTCAAAAGCAATGGTGACAGTTATTAGCTGTCGGCGTTGGTCTCTATGCCTACAGTTTTTAACTGTCGGCGTAGAGTCCCGCTAAGTAATTACGACAGTCAACTCTGTTGACTGTCGTGGTTGGGTGTCGGGAAAGCCCAATTTTGTAGTAGTGTAATCTTTCTCTATATTAATCCAAACATGATTAATATTTATTTTAACATATAGTTTTTCAAAATAAAAATTGTATAGTTAAATAATTAATTAATTCATACTTAATCAATTACCCATAACTATCACATAATTATTTCATTACCCTAGAAAATTAATTCATTTGCAATTAAGTCATTCTCTCTACAAATCTTTCTTTTGACATCGTTATCCTTGATAGTGTAGAACAAATGTGATCTGGGGACCATGGACCTATAATACGAAGCTCCAATAAACCAGATTATTAATTAAACTCTTTGATCTAATAATCTTATTTATTAATTTCATGATTACTCCACTATAAATATGGAATTGCACTATAAGTATTTAAAGAATTATATTTATAGAGTTTTCTCTTGTACTCCATTGATATAATCAATACATGTAGTTATGTCCTCCATTTATTGGTTCGTTAATTAAAACTAGTCAAAATTACCGTTTTACCCTTCTAATTATCTCTTGATCCTTGTGTACCATTAATTCACTAGCGAATAATTAATCTATAATCAAATTATAGATTTGAGCTCAATAACTATTCAATTCCAAAATTAACCTTTAAGAGTAATAATATTCAATCTGTTAGGAAAGTATGGATTTCATTATTGTAAATCATGTTCCTAGTAATTCATGATATTGAATCTCCAAAACAAAAGTCATCAGCCTCATTATACTAAGAGACATTAACGTGTGAATCAAAATATCCAATAAACACAAACATGAGTTATGAATACTCATAATTTAGACTGATTTACAGATGATCATCTATTATGATCAGAATTAAATCTTTATGTCAAACGGTAAGTTTATAAAGATAATTAATTCTCATCGGTCTTGTCGTATATAATCTCTATTTTATACAACACATTTACTAAGATGTTTATCCACATCACTAATTCGAATCTAGATCACTTGCATCATGTATGCTTAGTAAACTGCACTAGTAACCATTCATTAAATATTCCTTACTGTTGACCACGTTTTTGGCCAACGACGTGAGAACGTCAAAAACGATAAAACCTTCAAGAGAAATTAAATGACACAGATGGTTTTATAAAGAAAGTAAATAACACACGCAATTTTTATAATGGTTCAGCCCCAATGTGTTGGTAATAGCCTAATCCACTTAGAGTTGTGATTATAGATCTGTACTCAAGATCAGATGAACTGAGCCAATTGAGTTTCTTCAGTACAGATTACAAGAATACAAGAATTCTTTCAGATACAAGCACTTTCTCTCTCTAGAAAACTCAGACCCAAAATTTTCCCAAAACTCTTAAAAGAAGAAGCCCCTTTTCTAATCCCATAAGCCATATATTTATAGGCTTAGGATCATACATCTGATATCCCCTAGAATCAGGATATTTTATTATATTTATTACATTTAAATTACAAAAATATTCAAAATGCAACAGAACCCCTAATTTGTGTGAAGAATGAGAGATTCCCGCGTATGCCCAGACCGATTCTTGTTGAAGCCATTTCTGGGAATCTTGACGTAGTCTGCTCTACCTGGTTGATGAATATCATCTTCTGGTCGGCCATACCCCTACTGACCATTCATGCATGCTAGACATATGCAAGTGCTGTTCGGACACATGCATGCTAGACATATGCAAGTGCTGGTCGGACACATGCATGCTAGACATATGCAAGTGCTGGTCGGACACATGCATGCTGGACATATGCAAGTGCTGGTCGAACACATGCATGCTGGACATATGCAAGTGCTGGTCGGACACATGCATGCTGGACATGCATACGGACCAGGCCTTTGTCTCTCCTCGGACATGCGTCCGACCAGGCACACCCCTAGCCCAAGTACACGCCTACTTGGATGCATGCGGCTGGCCATGCATCTCCTCGGGCCTAAGGTGTCCGACCAGACACGCTCAACCTGGTACCATGCCAATCATGGTCCGCTCAGACCAACCCACGCCTCTTCGCGGACACAAGGCACGCACCCTCTCGATTCTTCTCCTCGGATGCCTCTCCTCGAGCGAGTGTCCGACCGGACACTTGGACTGCTCCTCGGATGCATGGTGTCCGACCGGACACACATCGGGCTCCTCGGGTGCACTTGGCTCGGACATGCCAGTGCTAGGCAGCAAAGTCACTCCTGGTCGGATGCAACTTACCCGGTCGGTCATGACACCTTCCAAGCAGTCAAAACTCTTCATTGATGTACTGGGCTACTTCTAAGCCAGATCACCCAACCATTCCTTGCCACTTGTCATTCTATTGCCACATCATCATTTTCAAATTTTGGGGATAACACTCACTTTAATATGTTAGTGACTATCTTATTCATTATATATGATCTTAATTATCTCGTACTTATACAAGATCATATTGTCATAAATGAATATGAAATTTTCTTGATATTATTATATAATTAATTCAAACAATAATTATAATATTCAAATATAATAAAAATGTACTTTTATTTAAATCAATAAAATGTGTTTACATGCTTTTAGGACATTAATCCTAACGGATGATTCTCAAATATCACATAACATAATGTTATGCACACAATTTGTCACAAAGAAAATAAATGTTTCACCAAGATGTATAAATATTATTTACAGCTAAACTCCATGAAACTCCTCAATAAATATCAACAAACAAGATGTCGTGATTGGTTAGGCTTGGTTTACTTTGTAATGAATGGAAACTAAAATAGGTGCACCATTACTATTGGGGTAGGGCTTCGCACGACATTCCTCTAGTTTAATTTAGTTACAAAATTTTATTCTCCTAAAAGCAAACCAATGACTAATAGAGTCTTGACTTGCTCAAGTTGTGTTGTATCTTTACAGTGAGATCCATACCCTATTTATAAGCGGTTGTAGGTGCTTAAAGTTCTTTAATAAGAGCTAATTATATTGAGATGATGAATGAAAATGATAGTTTCTATTCTTTATGCTGTTTGGTATTAGTGGTGAAGTTGGAAGAATGGAGAAGAAATTAATTATTAAAATTATCATTTTATCTATTTAATATAAATATTCATTATTTTTTAAAATAGAATATATGACATTTTATATATTATTCTTTAATTTTTTTATTGGATCCTTTAAAAAATGAAGGGATTGAATTTTTAAGCTTTGGAGGGAGGGTCCCCATCTGTCATCTCCCTTCCTCTCTCCTTCTTGCCAAACAAAATGATTCAACCTCAAATCCCTCCACTCCTATCCATCTCTCCTTCCTACCAAACATAGTTGCACTTGAACTTGTGTGCTCGACAAGTCAACTTACACATAATGAATGGAGGCTATTAGATGAACCTTTTGTATACCCATAATTAATATAGATATATCAATTATTATATCATTTTTAGACATATAAATTTAACAATTTTTTCCATATTTACTAAATAAACTTCATTATAATTTAAATAATTAACACTATATAAAAGAAAGAAATTTAAAAAATATACGAGAGATATAAAATAGAAAAGAAAATATGCTTTTTCATCTAAAGATGTTTGTTAGATGAAAAGAAGTTTGACCATTCTTTACATAAAAACATTGGGAGTCAATTATAAAAATATGAGAATTTAATCATTTGATATTATATGGTTTTGCAAAGTATCGGTACTTTTTTTTTTTCAATAATGTTGTTATAGTATTTGTATTTTAAAATGATACATATTTTGTATCTTAAACATAAATTTGATAAATAAAATTTTATTACAACTAAATTGCTCTAAATTATATGTAATTAAATAATTAAATTTGAATTTATAACTCATATAATTGAGAGTAATTTGATTAAATTGATAAAATTTTATTAATTAAATTTGAGTTTAGGGTACCAAATATGTAAAATTTCAAAATACATTATACTAGATATATATAATTTCAAAATAGAGAATATCAAATAAATATTATTGTAAACACAAAATACCAAAATGATAATTTACAAAAACACATTATACTAAATAATTATCAATTTTAAAATTATATAATACCTAACTAGTGAATATTAAAAAAAATACTTATTTTTCTTTCCTACCTAACAACTTTAAATTGACTTCTCTATCAAACAGAGTCTACGTTTAATCATATCTCTTAACTTCTCTATCCAACATATTCTATATTAAATTCTTCTGTCTACTAAAAAGGAAAGAAATATATGTTATAAGGTCTTCTAACTTAAAAGAATAATTTACTGTCAGTTTATAATTTTTTTCTTCCCCTTTTCTTGTAAGGTTATAATTTCTGTAGTCATTAAATAAATTATTGATTTTAAACACTGAAAAAGGTATAACAAGAGAACAACATGACCTAATAAACCACATAAGAGCACTTTCAATGGATAAGGTAAAATGTCTAATTCTTTATAATATAGAGAAAAAATTATTAAATAGTATTCCAATGGGTCGTGTAAAGTTATATTTTTTCTACTTAAATTAATAGTATTTCTTTATATGTAGTGAAACACTATTCATCAAGCTATAAATATTTTATTATTTTTTTATAAACTTTTGTGTTGACGCCATTTTTCGTCAACTTAAAACGTAGAGCAGTTAAACAACAAGAACTATAGCGCAGATAAATAATATAGAATAACAACAAGAATTTTACGTGGTTCAGCAGTTAACTCTGCCTAGTCCACGAGTCAATGTTATTAAGACTTTGGATATTTCCGGAAATTCTTCAGGGATGAATTCTCCAGAAATTCTCTCAAGATATCAAAAATTCGTCCCTTACAAAAGTTCATGACCTCTCTATTTATAGAGGGTTCTCAGAGTTCATTCCCACATATTTCGGGAAGATACTCCTCTTCATTAATGGGAATAATGACATTAAATTCTGTAACTCCTATATACAAGGAAACGTCACCTGAAGACCAGGGGACACATAATAAACTAGTTAATATCCCTTTAATGTAGGGAAGTTACAACAATAAATATCTTTTGAATGTATGGACTGCGTCTCATCAGATGACTCACTAAGTCGTTCGAGGCCGGCAATCAGCATCATGCTAGTCTAGGTCTTTAGGTAAATTATGAGCTATGCAACTTTTCCCAAGACCAGCTCGGAGCGGGTAAATACCACCGAAGCTGTTACATTCCGAGCTCATACCCATGCCAAGCTCGGGCTACTTGATCCGAAGATACCCGACAATGGATATACTCCGATGCTATGTCTTTCGAGCTTAGAAAGAACTCTGAGGTTACATTATCTTCGAGGTTGCCACATCTTCGAGGTTGCCACCTTGCTTTGAGGGTTTGGCATCTGGACCACGAACATGCACTTTAGCGAGCTCACACCTGACGAATCCACCTTTCGAGGTCACAATCTCAGGTCTCAAAATCTGGGTGTAACATTTTGCCCCCTCAAAAGTATTAGTTCGAATCCAATGAGAAGGAAACTTTTGAACTACTTCCTTCGGGAACCGTTCCATCGCACACTCGAGTATGGACACGTGTCAACTGGGTGTTGCTTACTCAAGGTACTCGAGTGCCTTGAGATTTTGCCCACGATCGTTCGCCTGCCAACTTTATGGTACCATCATGTCATTTGTCCCTGGCCATCGGATCTAATACGGAATCTGGCCAATGGCTCAGATTAATTCAACTTTTACAATCTCTGAGGGTCTATAAATATATCCCCTTTTGTCTTCTCCATTTTTCCTACACATTCAACTTCTCAGAGAGAAAAAACTAGACACTTCTTCGCCTGGTTCTTGCATGTTCTCCAAGCCGAGAAGACAAAGCACGGTTGGACTTTTTGATTCATTGAGATCGTACTTGCAACCGCTCGTTCAATCATCCATTTCTCTGTTTCCACCGATTACATTGTGTAAGTTTTCGGTCTATGGTTTCTTTGCGTTATGTATATATACATTTTTTTATGCATGCTTATGCTTCTGTTACACCGTAGGCATTAGGATTTATTCTCATCCCATTCATCAATTCACTAGTTTAACGCACTAGGATTAGGATGCTTCGAACGATGGACACTAGATTCAAACCCAGCTTCTGCGAAAAAGGGTCCAAAAATGGTTCCTTTTTTGGGTTTTCAAATTTTAGAAACCGTATCTTGCACACCAAGATATCGGGTACAAAATTAGGGTTTGTCTTCAAGGAATGCACGATTCCCAAAAATATCACCTTTTTAATAATCGCCACCTTTCTTCCCTAATATTTTGGGATTTCCCATGACATATCCACTTTCCTTCCCTTCGGTGGAACACACGCTCTGGGACTGGTCTCGTTCTTTGAATCGAGCTTGCCTTGTAGCCTCGATCACTCGAACTTAGGTACTATTTATCTCTATACTTCTTGCTCGCTTGGCCATCACCTTTTTACTTTCTTGTTAGATGCCGCAGAATTCAGGAAAGTCGTGGGGGTCAAAGCTCGCAATTCCCTACTCACCAGCAACTCCGAGCCCAGAATCTCCTTTCACCCAGAATCAACGTTTAATTCGGGAGCACGAACTGAGACGTGAGCAAGAGGACACTCGAGATCACTTCCGACGTCAGATAAACGAGGTCGAAGAAGGGAAAAGGAAAAGAATAAGGGTCACCCTTCATCCAGATCCAGATACCGAGCTTAGACCGATTCCACTCGACCCTTCACTTAAAGTGACGATTGCCTTCAAGCCAGGTGATCTTCGGTTTTCACTGATGGGGGAACCCTCTACCTCATAGCCAAGGAGGGAATTTTTCGAGGCTGAGCATTATTGGAGCTCGATTACGTCACTGAGCCAGATAACTGATATCCTGGCCCTTCATGGTATGGGACTATCAGGCTCGCTAAGGTGTTGAGCCCCGGCCTCCCACGAGCGAAGCTATCGCGCTCCAGGAGATGGAAATCCTGACAGCAAGCTGAGATACGTAGCTTGGAGCCAGGAGCACATGAAGGCAGGGGCGGTACTGCCCTTGAAGACTTTTTTCAAGGACTTCACAGATTTTGTTGGGTTGGCCCCCTTCCAGCTCAACACCAATTCTTACAGGGTACTGTCTGCCCTGAGGTCGCTGTATCACGAGCTGAAATGGGCAGGACCTTCACCAGAAGAGATTTTATATCTCTTCTGCTTGAAAAGCAATCCCTCCCGAGCTTGGGGAGGGGACAGCTTCTACTATCTTTCGAGCTATCTGAAGGAGAAGAAGATGTTTGAAGACCTTCCCAATCATCCTCTGGACTTTAAGAAGGCCTTCTTCTGGACAGATGGCCTAGCCCCGTCTCGATTCTACTCATTCATACGGATCCGTAAGTATTTCACCTCCTTCTTTTTGTGCTCGAACTTTGCTTTAGGCTCGTGCTTAGCTGAAATGTGCTTAATTTTCCAGCCAACTATCATCGTCCTACTCCCACTAATGAGATGAGGGAGCGCCAAGAGACTTTGCTCCAGCTTCCCTACGGCAGGAGATCCCTTTCCTATCTCCTGCATGAAGACAAGCTTTGGGCTTGTGGGCTCTTAGGAGAGGATCAGTCTACATCGGACTGGTCCAATAAAAAATACGACCGGTGGGAGCTCATGCCTCTGCCAACTGGCAACCTCCCCCCAAGGAGAGATGCGAGGCCTCCACCTCCAATTCATCATAGGAGTCCACAATCGGGGAACGAGGCCAATGACGAGGCCTCAAGCTCGGGCTCGGACGAGCAAGGTACAGTCATCCTTAGCTCGAATATGTGGTCCCCCTCCCTATTAAAGCGTAGACCCGATAGGTTAGTATTCTGTGAAGATGATAGGAACCATTTTTATGTATGGTCTTGGGTAGATGAATGGGTTCATAGGTTTGATAGCTGGCTCGGGAAATACGACACCATGTATAGCCTGAACGAGGTATGGAATGGAATAGCAGTCCAAAATGGGACCAACGACTATATGGACCTTTCGAGGTTGACGTCCACCTATAGGGAAGGTACTCCCCCCGCCTCTTCTGAAGATGGGGGAATTTCGTGGTCGCCGAGCACAAGCTCGGGGGAGAGTTCCAGTTAGGTTTCTCTCCACTTGTCTTTTTATCCCATGTATGTTTGCATTATGCTAAGTTACTTTATTTTTTGATAACTCATATTGTGGTGTAACTGTGCAGGCGAGATGGACTCCGATCTCAACAACATCCTTGAGAGTGGTGGAGCCAAGAGGAGTAAGCGTCCCAGGGGGTCGCGAAAGACTGACCGGCCTGCCAAGGTCCTTAAGAGGACCGAGAAAACACCACCTCCCCCAGCTCTAAATCCATCTGCCCAGGTCGGGACTTCCTCGTCGACCCTACCCCCGGCTCCTTCTGCATCCCAAGTCAATCCCCTAGTTGGCCTGCCTCCGAAGAAACCCTCGTCCTCGAAGACACCACTACTCTCGATCTCTACTCATGTTGATGAGTATGTGATCGACAATGCTGCTGGATCCCACTGGGCAACACTAGGCTTGGACATCCTGTCTCGGGTGGGCCAAAGCTTTGGGAGCTTTGAGGCTTCTCACTGGCAGTTTCTGAACAATGCCAAAGACTGCAACACTCTTTACGAGAAGAGTGTTGAGCTCCATGCTGCGGTAATCTTTCTTCTCCCGCCAGTTAGTTGCATTTACACTTAGTCCATATACTAATTTTGTGTGTTTTTTGTATGTTAGGCTCTTGCTGTTGATGCTCAGCTTAATTATAGGCTGAACAACGAAGTCCACTCGAGCATGACTCTTGCTCAGGAGGCAAAGGACCTTCAGATTAAATTGAGTGACGAGCTTAAGTCCACAAAAGCAAAGGTAGAGGTAGGAGCCGAGGAGCTTAAGGTGAAGATATCCGAGCTTGAAAAGAAAAATGCCAGGCTCGCAGAGCTTGAGAGGGAGATTACTCGGGTCAAGGAGGTCAATACCAAGCTTGAAGAAGAGAAGGCCCTCACTTTTGAGATCATTGAGAGTGAAAAGGCTCGTCTTCTTGAAGAGTTTAAGGAGAAAAAGGATCGGGCGTTCGACCTGGAAATGTACAGAATCTGGGCCAACAATGTCGACCTCGATACCAGCTTCTTAGGCTATCTTGAAGCGAAGCTCATGGCCAAATGGCAGGCTCGGCTTAATGAGGAGGAGGCTGCTCGAGATGACGCAGAGGGAGCCGAGGAGGATGCAGATGCTGAGAAGGCCAAGGAGGATGCTGAGAAGGCCAAGGGGGATGCTGAGAAGGCCAAGGGGGTTGCTCCTTCTCTTTAGATGATACCTCGGGGCTACGTCCCTTTATTTTTTGTAATTGCTTTCTTTTAATTTATGCCCATTGGGCTGGTACAATTTTTCTTTCTTTTTGACTTTATTTTAATATATATGCTTTACATTTCTCGGGTTGAAATATTTTGCACATTTTATATTAAAGTGTCATATATGCCTGTTTAATCACACAAACATAGTGTGGATTTAAGTTCGAGGTTCAATGCATTCATGCACATTTTGCTCGAATTATCCGCTTCCGATCTCGTTATTTGTCAAGGTCGGATATTACTTTTACCATGCACCCGAAAGTACTTGTATGGTGTGTAATGCAAATGGTTTAGTTATATCTTACTTTTTAGTTACTTTTTCTCGTCCTTGGTTAGCTCTCCGAGGTTATGAGGTCGAAACTATTTTTTTGTAAGATACTCCAGCCTCGATCTCGGCTTATACTAAGTGGGTTATGTTCCAACTTACTGCCGATTAGTTTTAGCTGGTTTGTTCCAAACCTATTAAGGTCGTGTTAGGTTTGTAATCCATACGCTTATATTTTTATCTAGTTTGCATATTTGGTTATATCCAAACTGTTAACCGAGATTTTCGGCAACTCTATTAATGAATAATATTTACTGATAATAATAATGAAAATAGAAGATTGACACGGGGTTTTTACGTGGTTGGGGCGTTAACTAGCCTTAGTCCACAAGTCTATATTATTAGAGCTTGAAGAAGCTTTTACAATGGAGTTTTCTCTCAATATCTTAATAGAGTTTTTCTTTTTTCCATCCAAAAAATCTAGAGAGCGTTTACAGTGCTCTGTAGCTTATATTTATAAGCTGATGGGAATACCGGATCTAGGCTGGATCAGACCCAGGCCCATCGGGGAAACGGATACCAGCGACCTCTCTAGTGGAGGCCCAATACAAAAAGATATAAAATACACGAAATTCAAACCAGCTAAGGCCCAATAGGTTGACCTTAGAACTACGCCTCGCCCGACAAAACGGCGCTTTGGTTCTGATCACTTCGAGTCACGAGGCTGATTCAGGAGACAAGACCAGTCAGAGTACTTGGCTGCGCAGTCCTGACACATCAGTGTGTAATCCCGAGGTGACCTTTTCTTCAGGCAAAAAGTGGGGACAACGCCCACGCGAAATGAGGCGGCCTCAGGGTCCTGGATGCTTGGCCCCTTCGACTGGGGATGAGGTGATCCAAGTCCGTTTACCGTTGTCCCGCTCCATTTACCACAGGCCCGGACCGCATCAGGGTCCGGGACCAGGACGCGTAGCCGTGATGATCCGAGCGCTCTGGGCATCACCTGGACTATCTTCGCTGAGGACGGACCCAGAGGGACATCCCCGACCCCTCCAATGGGCCCAGTCTTGAGTCCTCGGTCCATACCTGTCCCCTTGGGCACTCTCCATACCAAGGGACCTTGGGCCAGGCCCACGTGCTGAATTGGCCTTCTGACGGCGGGCCAAGATGAAGGCCCAGAGCCCATGCAGGAAATGGGGATAACATTTACACCCCAAGCCTTCGCCCGGGCTTGCCGGGAGGAGGGTTGCATTGTCCCCGCGGTGCTCGCCAGGTTGCCTCCCCAGTTCTTGTCTGAGTTCGGGGGTCCGGTCAAAAGGCCGTGGCATTGGTTGGATGCTTAGCCCGGGCTGTTCACCTTCGGCCCGCTTTATGGCAACGATACACGTGTCGCCGGGTGATTGCTGCACGGGCCTTGAAGGGTCGCCTAGACCTCCCAAGGATCGCTAGGTCTAGACTAGGGTGTCAGTGCACGTCTCGAGGCGTCCCATTCGCACGGGGGGGGCCATCATTAATGTCCCTGGAACAAGGTGGACCGTAGGATGGGGCGACCTTTGGCATCCGCCACTCCTGGGCTGTCGGATCTGAGATGGCGAGGATCCAACCTGAAAGGACGCATAAATGCCCTTGCATGACTCCCGACCGTCTGATGAAGAGACACCTGTCCGTTGGATCGTGGGCCAGAATTTGGGGCCAGTATAAATACCCCAAGAAAACCGCATTTGGCACTTTTACCTCCTCTAACCAGCTCAAGAAAACGAAAACACTCTTCGAGCTTTATATGTCCGACATCGCCGACGACATACACCGCCACCTACTAGTTCTGCGCCGCCGCCTGTTCCCCAGAACCCCAGCTTCTGTTCTTCTACCTCACGACGCTCCTCGGGTTTGTCCCGTCGACGAACTACTGCACCGGCTGCGCCACTTCAAGAATGAGGTTCTGCCATCCTTACAGTCAAACAGCCATCATCTTCAACGATCGACACCATACAGTAAGTCTTTTTTAACTCTTTTGCCAACTTTGTGAACTCGTGTTCTTTTGATGCGGGCGTTTAGGTTATGCTTTAGAAATCGTTAGGAAGGCTGCCTGGTTCGGGTTGCTCCGTTCCGGCTGCCTCCCGGACGAGGGGCGGGCCTTAGTAGTCTCCTCTCCCGATCAGGGCCCCAGGGCTCCCCGGAGTCCCGGACCTGATCCGACGGGACTCCAAGCAGTCCTTAGGAGACTCCCCGTACCTTGACCGACTTTCTTTGGTTTAGGTACTACTGCTTGGTCTTTCTTTCTTTGTTCCCAGATCGTTAGTTATGGCAACGGGCGTTACGCTCCACTCTGAAGAAGAGGTCAATAGGGCCCCTGTCGTCGTTCCCGGATCCCAGACGCCCAAGAACAACAGGTGGGAAATGGACGTAACGGCTAACTCGTTCCGAAACTACCGGATGATGCTGCTCCTGGAGCAGCGACTGGGCATCGAGTCAACTCCGGGCCTCTTTCATAACCGCCTAGCCAGGCTCGAGGAGCGGGCGCATACGTCCGTCGACGGATTTGGAGCCTGGAGCGTCGGTCACATCAGCGTGGGAGCTACGCTCCCGCTTCATGACTATTTCGTGCGGTTCCTGACGTACGTGGGGATCGCACCGTTCCAGCTGTTACCGCAAGCGTACCGCCTGCTTGCTGGGTGGAGGGTGTTTTGCATCACAAAGGAGATCACGGAGCCTACCCCTGCGGAAGTCTTGTACTTCTACAAGCTGGTGCCGCAAGTCAACGTCAAAAACAAGACCCTAGACGACTTTTACAGGCTGCAACCGCGGAGCGACTATCCTGCTCCTACCAGCTCCTGGAGGCACCCCCCCCGGATGTCAGGCATTACTGGTTCATGACATCCGGGTTCCTCATTAACAAGAACCCCACACTGCTGTTGGACTTCCAGCGAGTGGGTAAGTATCCTTCGGACCTCTCCCTTTTATTCATCTTTTCTACTCATCTTTTACCATGTCTTCCGGGTCGCAGGGCCCTTTGTTCAAACCCCCCTTACCGAGTTCCTCCTGGAAAGGAGGAGGTATTATGCTAAGTTGACCGTGGAGGAGCTGGACGTAAGGGGCTACGTCAGGGACGACAACCTCCGGCTAGTTGGGATGCTCGCGGCCACCCAGACCATTGTTATCCCGAGCCTTCAGGGCATCCCATGCGAGAAGAACGCCGACGTCCGGGAGCAGTTGGCCCTCGACCACATTGCCATGGTGGTGAGAGCAGTGCGGGCCGACGCGGCCCAGCGTAAGAAGAACTAGCTCCCGGCGGAAGCGGCCACCTCGGAAGAGCTTTTTGAAGATGCCCTACCAAACGTCGGGACTCCCGGGGCTAGCGTATCGGGGCAAGGTAACTCTCCTTTAATCTTAACTTATGCTCCCCAAGTCGAGGACTTAGCTAGGGATAGGCTAGTACCGCCGGGCCCCGCGTTTGGGGCCGATGGGGAGATGAGGCCTTCATCTCCCGTCCCTGTAGGATCAGAGATCCTAATGTTCTTATCCGGGTTCCTCCAGTATGGGGGGTTTCTGAACCCAGACGACGTAGGAGATCGGATCCATTCGTTCGCTTTAAGGGAATTGAGTCTCGCCCGGGGCCTAGATGAGGGTTCGTCCCGGGCCGTTTTTTACTGCTTTGTGTTTTTTCATCTGTTCGGCTAACCGTCCTAACTCCTTTTTCTGTACTTTGGCAGAGGATTCTGACATGTCTAACCCGGCCAGCGAAATGAGGAGACTCATCAAGGATCGGGCGGCCAAGAAGGCGGCCCGGAAAACAAACGAAGTGACGGGCACAGAACCCACCCCCACCAGTGAAGCACCCGGGACTGGGCCCTGTCCAGGCGAAGCTCTGGCCGTGGTTCCATTCCAGGCCATGGAGCCTGCTGCAGACGTCACTTCTGACCAGCCCCCCGTGATCGATTTGGAGGCGGGCGAAGCCGTCAGCCGGAGCTCCGGGAAGAGGGGCCCGGAAGTCCACGCCGGGGAAGGCAACCCCAGGAAGAGGCCCCGGACGACGCGGGCGGGCTCAACTGAGGAGTCGCACGGGGAGAGTCGGCTGACCGCGAAGGAAATCCCTGCACCGCCAGTTCTTCCCCTCCGCCCAACTCTTCTCGAGGAGGGGGAGTCCGCCTTGCGAGACGAGCAGTCCCGGCTGGTCAACCGGACCTGGGAAAACGGCCGGTGCTGGAGGGACGACGCTTATAAGGCACTGACGATTCGTCGTCAGGTCGAGTTCTCGGATCGTCCTGCCGAGTTCAGCGTTCCCCAGCCGATCGTGGACCGGCTAGTCGCCGAAGCGGGCTTCCGCCCAAAGCTCGGTCAGGACATTGCCCCTATGGCGGCTGATCTGCCGGATCAGGTTGGGAGCACTATGTCCAACCTTCAGCTGAAGAGGTACGCCACGATAGCCAACCCAGACGTGCTGTTCATCTCCCAGGCTCTCCGCCACCAGGCCACCGCAGTAATTTTCACTTCTCTTATACTCTTTCCAGCAATTATTAATGGTGGTTTTATTTTCTAACTTTTCTTTGCTACAGGTCGATCTGTTGTCCCAGAGGAGTGCTGATCTGGTGGCTGAGCTGGCCATAAAGATGGAGACGGCCAAGCTGGAGCTGGAGGCGGTCGTGAACCAGAGGGAGGCCGTCAAGGAGACCCTTGGCCGGGAGATGGCCCATCTCCAGGAAGAAGTGGCCCACGTGAAGGTGGAGCGCGAGGAGATCGGCCG
The DNA here is from genome assembly GCF_963169125.1 of Humulus lupulus. Taxonomy (NCBI): domain Eukaryota; kingdom Viridiplantae; phylum Streptophyta; class Magnoliopsida; order Rosales; family Cannabaceae; genus Humulus; species Humulus lupulus. The sequence continues at coordinate 265,211,594 of NC_084793.1, forward strand.
CGCCAAGGCCGGGTTGGAAGAGGAGTTGTCCCAGAAGACAAAGGATGCCGACGAACGGGCGACGCTCTTGGAGACAGTCGCGGCGCAATCCGCCCTGGACAAAGAGGAGATCCTGGCCTTGAAAGCCCGAGTCTGCGAATTGGGCGACTCTCTGCTTCAGGAGAAGGCGGCGCATGAGACGACCCGCAAGGAAAATGAGGAGGCTAAGGGTCTACTGGATGTCACCTTTGATGAGGCCATCTACATGGCCTGGTGCAAGGATAAGAATATGAACCTTCTCATCTTTCCTGATCCTGAATCAAAGCGGGCCGAGTACGAGGCCAAGGAGAGGGAGGACGTGGACCTCCGGGCGGATGCGCTGTAGGCCCGAACACCGGCCTTGTATTTTTGTTAGTGTTTTTGGTTTGTAATCATATTTAACACACTGCTACTTTCTTTGGTTTTTTACGAAAGCTTCCTTTTATTGTTCAGTAGAAATTTCGTCTAGTTGCCGTGACCAACTGAATGCAGGAGGCTTAGTTCCGGTTCCAACGGCCGGGACTAGTTCCAACGACTTAATTTTCCAAGTCTCTAGACTTGGCACTCAGTCCAGGGCCCTCGAGGCTCGGTTTAACCCGGAGTTTTGCTCTCCTTTCACCTGTTGTTAGGCCCTGCCTTTGCCCTGGGGCAAGCCGGATGTTTTCGTATTCCGGAAGTCAATTTTTCCGGATTGGACGTCGTTCGCCCGGAGTGGACCGGCCTCGGGCAGGTCCTCTCTTTATTATACCCCCGGACATTGTTCGTCCGGGGCGGACCCGGCCTTGGGGTCAGCCCTCTTTGTTATACCCCCGGACATCGTTCGTCCGGGGCGGGACCGGCCTTGAGCGCGGTCCTCTTTAATTTATACCCCCGGACATCGTTCTTTCGGGGCGGGACCGGCCGTAGGCGCAGTCCTCTTTATTTTATATCCCCGGACACCGTTCGTCCGGGGCAGGACCAGCCTTGAGCTCGGTCCTCTTTGTTATACCCCCAGACATCGTTCGTCCGGGGCGGGACCGGCCTTGAGCGCGGTCCTCTTTAATTTATACCCCCAGACATCGTTCGTCCGGGGCGGGACCGGCCGTAGGCGCGGTCCTCTTTATTTTATACCCCCGGACACCGTTCGTCCGGGGCGGGACCGGCCGTGAGCTCGGTCCTCTTTGTTATACCCCCGGACATCGTTCGTCTGGGGCGGGACCGGCCTTGAGCGCAGTCCTCTTTGTTATACCCCTGGACATCGTTCGTCTGGGGCGGGACCGGCCTTGAGCGCAGTCCTCTTTAATTTAAACCCCTCGGACATCGTTTGTTCAGGGCGGGACCGGCCGTAGGCGCGGTCCTCTTTATTCTATACCCCCGGACACCATTCGTCCGGGGCAGGACCGGCCTTAGCTTACGCCCCGCCAGGTATTTCGTTTATACCTGGGATGACACCCCCCGCAAGTGAGCAGAGACGGGTCTGGGGTCACTTGAGAAAGAAAATCAAAAGAAATTCGCCCTGAGGCGTACATTTCCATTGCGACAATAGCCCTTTTATGACGTTTTGCACACGTCATTTTCATTGTTTGAAAGAAAATTCACCCTGAGGCATAGATTGTTTACAGCGAAAACATTAAACTTGGACAAGTTCTAGGACTACTGATAGTATTTGCGGAGGTGCTCCGCGTTCTAGGCTCGCGGGACTTCCGAACCATCGAGCCGCTTCAAGCGGTACGTTCCGGGGCACACCTCATGCTGGATCTCATATGGCCCCTCCCAATTAGGGCCTAGAACCCCTACTCCCGGATCTTGAGTGGCAGGGAAGACTCTCCGCAGGACTAGATCGCCGGTTTCAAACTTACAGCTCTTGACTCTGGAGTTAAAATGCCGCGCGATCTTGCCCTGGAACATCTTCAATTGCTCTTGCGACTCTTCCCGGATCTCTTCGATGAGATCTAGCGATTCCTGGAGTAAGGTGTGTTTCTGGGTGGGATCATATGTGTCGCGTCGATGGGACGGGATGGTCGTTTCAATGGGGATGACGGCTTCGCATCCATAAACCATCGAGTAGGGGGTGTGCCCAGTTGACGTCCTCTCAGTCGTCCGGTAGGCCCACAGTACGCGGTGGAGTTCCTCGGGCCATTTGCTCTTACAGGCCTGGAGCTTTTTCTTCAGTTTCCCCTTTAAGATTTTGTTCACGGCTTCTGCCTGCCCGTTTGCCTGAGGCCTGGCAACTGCGGAGAAACTCTTTACTACACCGTGCCTTTCGCAAAAATCCGTGAAGTGGGCGCAGTCGAACTGCTTCCCATTGTCGGACACGATTTTGTAGGGGAGGCCATACCGACACACTATGTTGTTGATGACGAAATTTTGGGCCTTTTTGGAAGTGATTGTGTTCATGGGCTCTGCCTCAACCCATTTTGTGTAATAGTCCACAGCCACAATGGCATACTTAACCCCTCCCTTCCCGGTCGGGAGGGATCCAACAAGGTCGATCCCCCATACTGCGAAGGGCCAGGGACTACTCATCAAGGTTATCTCAGTCGGGGGGGCCCGTAGGATCTTCGCGTACCACTGGCACTGTTCGCACTTGCGAACGTAGTCTATACAGTCTTTCTTCATGGTGGGCCAGAAATATCCTTGGCACAGGATCTTCTTGGACAGACTGGGCCCGGCCGTGTGATCTCTGCAAAAACCCTCATGCACCTCATGCATGATGGCACTCAGCTTGGTTCCGGACACGCACCTGAGGTAAGGCATAGACAGCCCCCGGTGGTAGAGTTTTCCGTCCATCATGACGTACTGGTGTGCCTGGTACAGGAGTTTCCTAGCTGCGGCCCGATCGCTCGAAACTTCCCCGATGGACAGGTATCTGATCAGCGGGCCCATCCAGGAAGCGGAGTGGTCGGTGGTGTGGACTGTGGAGGCCCTGATGCACGGTACGAGGAGATGGTTGACAGGAACCAGTCCGGCCAGCTCGGCCTCTGCGTCTGTCGCCAGCTTTGCCAGTGTATCCGCGAAGACATTTTGCTCCCGGGGGATTTGGCGGATAGAATGCGCTGTGAACGTTTGGAGCATTTCCCTCGCTTGAGTCACGTATGCCGCCATTCTCTCTCCCTTGGTCTGATACTCCCCTGAAATTTGTCTGACGACCAGCTGAAAATCGCTGTAAATTTCCAAGTTAGCTGCCCCTACCTCCCGGGCCAGGCGTAACCCGGGGAGGACAGCTTCGTGCTCCGCCTCGTTGTTCGACGCTTTGAACCGGAAACGGAGGGAATTTTGTAGCTGGTGCCCCTGTGGTGACACCAGGATGATCCTGGCCCCGGCCCCATTCTCGTTCGAGGCTCCGTCCACGAAGACTTTCCACACGGGCGTCGCGGGGTTATCAGGGATACTTTCTTCCGGGGAAATCCTGGAACAATCGACGATGAAATCGGCCAGGGCCTGTCCCTTGATGGACACCCGGGGCACGTAAGATATATCGAACTGGCTCAGCTCCATTGCCCACTTCAGGAGTCTTCCCGACGATTCGGGTTTTTGCAACACCTGCCGCAGGGGATGGTTGGTTAAGACCTTTATGGCATGAGCCTGGAAGTAAGGTTGAAGCTTCCGGGATGCAATCAACAGGCAGAAAGTCAGCTTTTCGATCAATGGGTATCGAGACTCGGCGTCTAGTAGCCGCTTGCTCACATAGTATACCGGGAGTTGCGTCCTTTCTTCTTCTCGCACCAGCGCGGCGCTGATCGCGTGCTCGGTCACGGCCAGGTATAGATACAGTGGCTCTTCTTCTACTGGTTTCGCCAGGATTGGGGCTTTGGCCAGGTGTTCTTTCAGCTTCCGGAAGGCCTCTTCGCATTCGGGCGACCACTCGAAACGCTAACCCCCTCGAAGGACGTTGAAAAAAGGGACGCACTTGTCCGTGGCTTTAGAAACGAAATGGCTCAAGGCGGCCACTCGCCCCGTCAGGCTTTGCACGTCCTTGTGCTTCGGGGAGAGGCCATGTCGATCAGGGCCTTGATCTTATCCGGATTGGCTTCTATTCCCCGAAAGCTCACTATGAAACCCAGGAACTTCCCGGAGGCCACGCGCGAAGGTGCACTTTTTAGGGTTCAGCTTAATCCCGTACTTCCGGATAACTGCGAAAGCTTCCGCCAAATCGTCCGAATGATTCCGGGACGTCTTGGACTTGACCAGCATATCATCGATGTACACCTCCATGTTTCGCCCTAGCTGGGCCCGAAACATTCGATTGACGAGCCTTTGGTACGTTGCTCCGGCATTCTTGAGTCCGAAAGGCATGACTATGTAGCAATAGATGCCCTTGTCGGTTTGGAAACTGGTATGCTCCTGATCTGCCACGTGCATGGATATCTGGTTGTAGCCGGAGTAAGCATCCATGAAACTTAGGATCTCGTAGCCAGACGTAGCATCCACCATTTGGTCGATTCGGGGTAGCGGGAAACAGTCCTTCGGACACGCTTTATTGAGGTCCGTGAAGTCAATGCATGTTCTCCAGGTCCCGTTAGGTTTCGGCACCAAGACGGGATTGGCCAGCCACACGGGATATACAGCCTCGCGTATGAAGTTGATGGAAGACAACTTCTCCACCTCCAGCTTGAGGGCCTCGGCCCTCTTCGTCCCCAAAGGTCTGCGCTTCTGGCGGACCGGGGTCGCGTTTGGGTCTATACTTAATGCGTGGCAGATGATATTGCGGTCGATCCCGGTCATATCAGAGTGGGACCAGGCCAGAAGGTCCTGGTTTTCCAGGACTTGGGCGATAATGGCGGCCCGAATGTCCGCCGGCAGGCTCTTTCCTACTTGGATGATCCTGGCCGGGTCGGTTTCGCTGATGCAAACCTCTTCTATTTTGTCCATTGGTTCCAAGACGCGATCGTCCCCTATCCGCGGGTCCAGATCATCTTCTTCCCGGGCCGCTCGCTCAACAGGAGGGAGGGGAGCTTGTTCGACGCGCTCCTCCCGGACCATGTATATGGGCCGGGCGGAGACATGGTAACACTTTCGGGCGCTCTTTTGGTCTCCCCGGACAGTTCCTACCCCTCCGTTGTCGCATGGGAACTTCATGCAAAGGTGGCGAATGGAGGTGATGGCCCCGAATTCGACCAGCGCGGGCCGGCCAAAGATGACGTTGTAAGCAGTGGGGCAATCCACCAAAACAAAGGTACATAATTTGAACGAGTGCTGCAATTCACTCCCCAGCGTAACCGGCAGCTGGATCTTTCCCATGGGGAGAAGCGCATCACCATTGAAGCCGTAAATTTGGGTCGGGCAGGGCGCCAGATCTGCTTCCGTCAAGCCAATGGCGGCGAAGGCAGTTTTGAACAACAGGTTGACGGAGCTTCCGTCATCCACCAGCACGCGGGACACCAACTTGTTGGCGATTTGTGCATCTATGACTAGTGGGTCATGGTGCAGGAAATGGACGTTGCGGGTGTCGTCCTCCGTGAAGGTGATGGGGAGGTTCATCAGTTTAGGGCGCTGAGCCGGAGCCTGGACAAGGGCGCAAACTTCCTGGTCGTGGTCCAACTCACTCAGATAGCGCTTTTGGTCATTTCTCGAAGGTCCTCCTAGGTGGGGTCCACCCGAGATGGTCGCCACGTGTCCATCCACTCGAGGGGGCGCTGCCCCGGAGGGATAGGGCATTCCGGGGCCGGGAGCCTGCGACGCGAGGGCTCCCTAAGGGGCCTGCGTTGGGGGTCCCTGTGCATACCCTCCCTGGGGTGGGAATGTTCGAGTCGTTATCGGGGCCGTGGATTGCCCGGGGCTTGCTGACACGCCCGGGACTCCCACGGGCATTCTTACCCACTGGTGGAGGTGCCCCAGCTTGATGAGATTTTCAATCTCATCTTTGAGCTGTCGACACTCGTCGGTGGTGTGGCCCACGTCTTTATGATAGGCACACCTTTTACTGGTGTCTCTTGGATTCCTTCCCCTCTTAAACATGGGGCTAGGCTTCCAGTAATGGACCGCCCTTTCTGTCGCCAAATATATGTTTTCCCGGGTGTCCACCAAGTTGGTGTATTCCGAATATTGGGGCTCGTAGCCCCTCTTCCCCTTTTTGGCCTGCTCGGGCCGGTTCTGGCCTTTGCCCGATCGCTTCCCCCGGGAGAGATTCACGCTTGCCTCAGTCACTCCCGTTTGTGACTGCGGGGCCACGACGGGGGCCATGCTATGGCCTACCGGCGCGACGCCATAACCGGAGAAGTGGGTTGACTGGGCCGGGGCGTACCCTGACGTGGCAGGGCTGTATACCGTAGGGGTGTAACTGATGCCGGGCGTGACGGCCGACCCCGGGACTATGGGGGGCATGGCGTATGACTGCGCAGGGAACTGTCCCGCACCTCCCGGAATCGTCTGAGGGATGGGGTGAGGAGTTGGGGGCCTTCCGAAGGCCTGGATCTGAGCTTCCTCCCAGTTGATGAATCCTTGGGCCCTCCTGATGAATTCTTCCAAGGTGGCGGCTTTGCTGCGCTGCATGTCATCCCAAAGGGGGGACCCGGCCCGGATCCCGGACTGCAGTGCCACCAGGCGCTGTCCGTCATCGACTTTTGTCTTGGAGGCTTCCTCAGTAAAGCGCTGGATATAGGCTCTCAATGTCTCCGCGGGTAGTTGCTTAATGTTGGTGAGGGCGCTGATTTGCATGTCCATCCTCATGGCGGCCACGAACTGCTTCCGAAACGCTGACTGCAGCCCGGACCAGGATTGGATGGACCCTGGTTTAAGCCTTTTCCACCACTCTTCGGCGGGACCGCCCAAAGTGATGGAGAAGCAGAGGCATTTGCCGTCGTCGCTGACATGAGCCACTGTCATGAGTCGGTTGTACCGGGACAGATGATCCCTAGGATCGGTATTTCTAGTATAGGCGATGAGGCTCAACATCTTGAACCCCTTGGGCAATACGGCGTCCAGGATTTGCCTCGCGCAAGGCTCTTTATCCTCTTCGTCGGAGTCAGTGTCCGCGCCTTCCTGCTTGCGGACCAGGCGATCAGTGACCTTTTTTAATGCGGCCATCTATTCCATGAGCAGCTTGGCCGTGCTATCCTCCAGGGGGATTCTTTTGTTCCTTCTGTCGTTGATGTCGTTCCTGAGATCCCTGTCTCGAGGGAGGATTTTTTCCTTGCGGGCCCGCTCTTTCCGAGCGTTCAGTCCATCGCGTAAATCTATCCGGGAAGTGTCGTCCCCTGAACTGAGAGCGTGACGATCCTCACGGCGAGGCCGTTCTCGACGGTTCTTGTTGACCGAGGCACTTGGGTGCAAAGACCTTTCCCGCCCGTTTGGCCCTGAGGCATGTCGGGGCTGTCCATTCCGTGGCCGCGTCCCCTGCGGATCGATCGGGTGGCCCCGTCCTGGGACGGGGCGCACCTTCTCTTTCCTAGGTAAAGGCCGTGAACTTGCCCCGGCTTTTTTGACGGGGGTGGTCTTCTCCCGGGTCTTTCGTCGTTCCTTGTCCAGGACTCCTTGAGCCGGCTCGGAGAAAGGCTCTGGGTGACGGACCGGGCTGGCACCCCTGGGAGCCCCAGCCTGCTCTTGGGGAGCGGGTTGCTGCGTTTCTGGAAGCGGGCCAGCTGCAGGGTTGGCTGCCAGATCCTGCGCGGCCATGAGCACCTGCAGGGCTTGGAGAGACTCTTGCATCCGGCGATACACCTCCGCCTGCTCAGCGATCCTGGTTTCCTGATCCAGGACTTGCTGCCTTAGTCTAGTCACCTCCAAATCCTGCTGATCGTCGCGGGGGGTCCTGGGATCTGCAGCTTCGTCGTGGTACTCCTCATTTTCCTCCTCATAGTACTCTTCCTCGTTTTCCACTTCGTACTCTGTCCCACCCTCGTAGTCTTGCGACTCATCTTGGTGAGATGTCTGAGGAGGCACGTCTTCAGGCAGGTCCTGAGGAATATGCTGAGAAGGCAGCGGGTCTCCGTTGCCTTGCTCGGGATTTGTAGGGTCGAAGGTGGTGTGTCGTGTGTTCACCATCGTAGTAAAGGCTTGACGTTAGCACTAGCTTCCTTCAGCTCTCAATGAAAGCACCAAACTGTTAACCGAGATTTTCGGCAACTCTATTAATGAATAATATTTACTGATAATAATAATGAAAATAGAAGATTGACACGGGGTTTTTACGTGGTTGGGGCGTTAACTAGCCTTAGTCCACGAGTCTATATTATTAGAGCTTGAAGAAGCTTTTACAATGGAGTTTTCTCTCAATATCTTAATAGAGTTTTTCTTTTTTCCATCCAAAAAATCTAGAGAGCGTTTACAGTGCTCTGTAGCTTATATTTATAAGCTGATGGGAATACCGGATCTAGGCCGGATCAGACCCAGGCCCATCGGGGAAACGGATACCAGCGACCTCTCTAGTGGAGGCCCAATACAAAAAGATATAAAATACACGAAATTCAAACCAGCTAAGGCCCAATAGGTTGACCTTAGAACTACGCCTCGCCCGACAAAACGACGCTTTGGTTTTGATCACTTCGAGTCACGAGGCTGATTCAGGAGACAAGACCAGTCAGAGTACTTGGCTACGCAGTCCTGACACATCAGTGTGTAATCCCGAGGTGACCTTTTCTGCAGGCGAAAAGTGGGGACAACGCCCACGCGGAATGAGGCGGCCTCAGGGTCCTGGACGCTTGGCCCCTTCGACTGGGGATGAGGTGATCCAGGTCCGTTTACCGTTGTCCCACTCCATTTACCACAGGCCCGGACCGCATCAGGGTCCGGGACCAGGACACGTAGCCGTGATGATCCGAGCGCTCTGGGTATCGCCCGGACTATCTTCACTGAGGACGAACCCGGAGGGACATCCCGGACCCCTCCAATGGGCCCAGTCTTGAGTCCCCGGTCCATACCTGTCCCCTTGGGCACTCTCCATACCAAGGGACCTTGGGCCGGGCCCACGTGCTGAATTGGCCTTCTGACGGCGGGCCAAGACGAAGGCCCAGAGCCCATGCAGGAAATGGGGATAACACAAACATTTTTATCTTTTTGCCAGTTTGGTTATATCCGAACTTATCTTATTTCGCGCATTTGGTTATTTCCAGACACTTGTGTACATTTGATAGTTTGGTTATATCCAGACTGTCTTAGCTCGCATATTTGGTTATGTCCAAACACTTATATGTGTTTCGTATATGCTGTTTTATTTTTTCAAGATGGTGGTATATGTGCCACTGATACCCCCTTAATATCCTATGAGTGAGAACATAGGTTGTTAAATAAAGAGAGATTGCAAAAAAAAAAAAAGCATTTTAAACGAAATCAACCTTTATTTGCAAAATCCCAAAAATAGAAAAACAGTATAGATAAACAAGCATGGTTATTGGCAACATCCTTCCTATACTATTGATAGTAAGGTCGTAGGTGTTCGCCGTTCCATACTCTTGGTACTAGACTGCCATCCAATCTCGCCAACTTGTAAACGTCGGGTCGGATGACTGACTCTATCTGGTAGGGTCCTTCCCAATTTGGCCCGAGCACGCCAGCTGCTGGATCCCGCTGTAAATGTGGAAATTTTTCCTTGTGAATTCTATTCACGAGTGAAGCTCTATACTACGAGACATCCTAAAAGGGCGTCACATGATGGTGAGGGAGTTGGGATAAGAGAGTCACCCTCACTAGGCGAGGGCCTTCGGCCACTTGCCAATCCAAACTTCACCCTCGCTATGCGAGGGTCCCCAGCTGGTCGTCCGCGTGCGCCCCGTTCCATCAGGCATCAAGCCTCGTCTAACACTCGGGAGAAGAAGGTCAGCCTTGCTACGCGAGGCACCCTCGCTATGCAAGGGTGAGGCTTTGTTGTGGCATCCGTGCCCCTAGCCTCGCGACGCTGCACCCGGGGGAAGGAAAGGCAGCCTCGCTATGCGAGGGTGATGCCTTGTTACGACGCCCGTGTCCCGAGCCATGCCTACGCCTGAGGAAAAAGGGCCAGCCTCGCTACGCGAGGGTGTGGCCTTGCCACGGCGTCCATGCTGCGAGCCTCGTGTCCATGTGACCCGCATAAGCCGGCCCTGACCCCTGGCGCCTTGACTTCTCAGGGCACGCATAGGTTGAAGCCTCCTTAACATGGGCACGGGAGCACTTGAAGGAACCTTGTTGATATGCCAAACGAACATGGAGCATTGAACGGGGATTAATGAGGACGACCGAGTACGGAACACGTGCGCTGACACGGGGCGTACGGTTGTGGAGAGAACAGAGGCACGACCCTATGATCTGCATCTGAGGAGTAGTGGCGGTACGGACCTGTACGAAGAGTAGTGGTACCACTTGGACACCCCCGACCATACGCCAGAGCCGACAGTACTATGTCCTAGGCCACGGTTCCGACACCACCAGGGTAAACACCACTACGCCCTGAACCACTACACTATCAGAGTACCTGTGTACGTCCCTGTGGTATGGGACTTGTTTGTATCCAGGGCCAATAGAGCCCCCCCTATAAATGGGCTCCAACCCCTCAGGCTAAGGGGTTGGAAAAACTGAGTGTATGAAAGAGACTTAAGAAATATATGTCTCTGGTTTTCATTGTTGCCTGAGTTTTCTTCTGTTGATTAGAGTTCTTTCTATCTGATTCAAAGCTTCCTGTAGTATTGAGATTGAAGTTTTCTAACCATCAATCGTTGACGAGTTCTTACCGTCAACACCCGCGTTGCCAAGAATACACGTCTTAACACCAAATCTCCCATGCCGAATTTCTGATCCCGAACTCTTTTGTTGAAGTACCGGGTAGCTCGCTGTTGGTATGCAACATTTTTTAACTGAGCTTCGTTCCTTCTTTATTCGATCAGGTCAAGAGTTTCTTCGAGCTGAGAGTGGTTCGAGGCTTAATCATAAGCGAGGGCTCGAATTGTGGGAATTTTGACCTTGATTGGCAACATAGCCTCGCAACCGTACGCCAAAGAGAATGGGGTATGTCCTATCGATGTACGGGCCGTGGTCCTATATCCCCATAGGACTTTGGGCAATTCTTCGGGCCATCTTTTTTTAGCTTCTACCAACTTTTTCTTTAGCGAACTCTTTAGAGTCTTATTTACAGCCTCGACCTGGCCATTTTCCTGGGGATGGGCCACTGACAAGAAACTCTTTATTATTCCTTTTTTTTTGCAAAAGTTGGTAAACAGATCGCTGTCGAACTGGGTTCCGTTATCGGACACAACCTTCCTCGGCATCCCATATCGACATATGATGTTTTTCACCACAAAGTCAATGACTTTTTTGGAGGTTATCGTCACCAAAGGTTCAGCTTCTGTCCACTTTGTGAAGTAATCTATGGCGACTACCGCGTACTTTACTCCGCCCTTGCCAGTCGGAAGAAAGCCTATGAGGTTGATCCCCCATACCGCGAATGGCCATGGGGAGGTCATCATAGTTAGCTCGGATGGAGGGGCTCGAGGAATTGTGGCGAACGTTGGCACTTATCACACCTTTTTACGTAGTCAAACGAGTCTGATTTGATGGTAGGCCAGAAGTAACCTTGGCATATGATTTTCTTGGACAGGCTATGCCCCCCAGTATGGTCTCCACAAAACCCTTCATGAATTTCTTCTAAGATTTTTTTAGCTTCGGGAGGGGTCACATACCGAAGTAGTGGCATGGAATATCCTCTTCTATACAGCCTTCCATCTATAATGGTATAACGAGGGATTTTATACATCAACTTTCGAGCCTTGGTCTGTTCTTTCGAAAGGATGCCGGTCTCGAGATATTCAACTATCGGAGTCATCCAGGTAGGCTCGGAATTGATCATACACACGTCCTCCTGCTCTGGCTCGTCAATACTAGGTGCCGAGAGATGTTCGACTGGCACGACATTCAGTTCGTCAACCTGGCTAAAGCGTCCGCATTCGAGTTCTGTTCTCGAGGGACCTGTTCTATCGCATAGAACTCGAAATGTTCCTAGGCTGATTTTGCCTTTTCTAAGTACGCTGCCATTCTCGTACCACGAGCCTAGTACTCTCCCAAGATCTGGTTAACCACTAGCTGGGAATCGCTGTAGCAATGTATTGCTTTAGCTTTGAGCTCCTTGGCTATACGAAGTCCCGCCAGTAAAGCCTCGTACTCGGCCTCGTCATTTGACGCATTGAAGTCAAATCTCAAGGTAGAGTGAAATCTGCTTCCTGCAGGAGTGATCAAAATTACTCCCGCCCCCGATCCATTTTCATTAGATGACCCATCAACGTAAAGTTTCCACAGCTCGTGGGCCGGGGTTACAACTTCATCGTTGGTCATGCCAGTACACTCCACTATGAAGTCTGCTAAGGCTTGCGCCTTAATGGTCGTTCTTGGATGATAGGTGATCTCGAATTGGCCGAGTTCAATGGCCCATTTAAGAAGCCGACCTGAAGCTTCCGGCTTGGACAAGACTTGTCTTAGCGGTTGATCAGTTAGTACATGGATAGAGTGCGCTTGAAAATAGGGTCGAAGTTTTTGAGATGAGTGAATTAAGCTGAGAGCTAGCTTCTCCATCAAGGGATATCTTGATTCTGCCCCCAATAACCTTTTATTAGACGTAATACACGGGCCTTTGCACCTTTTCTTCCTCTCGTACGAGTACTGCACTTATGGCGTGCTCGGTTGTAGTAAGATATAAGTACAGAACTTCTCCCGTAATAGGTTTTGACAAGATAGAGGGCTCTGCGAGGTGTTTCTTGAGTTCTTTAAAAGCCAACTCGCATTCCCCTGTCCATTCAAATTTCTTGCCTCCCTTCAACAGGTTAAAAAACGGAAGACAACGACCTGTAGATTTTGATATAAACCTACTTAGTGCCGCCATCCTGCCTGTCAAACTCTGGACATCTTTGTGTTTTCGAGGTGAAGGCATATCGATCAGGGCCTGGATCTTATCCGGATTAGCCTCTATTCCTCGAGCATTTACAATGAAACCCAGGAATTTTCCTGAAGATACTCCGAAAGAGCACTTCTGAGGGTTAAGTTTCATGTTATATTTCCGGAGCACGGCAAAGCATTCTTCGAGGTCATCAACATGGTTATTGTTAAGTTGAGATTTGACTAACATATCATCAACATAAACTTCCATGTTGTTCCCTATTTTCTCGGAGAACATCATGTTCACGAGTCGCTGGTAAGTGGCTTCAGCATTTTTGAGCCTGAATGGCATGATGTTATAACAATATAATCCTTTATCTGTTATGAAGCTCGTATGTTCCTGGTCAGGGGCATGCATGGCAATCTGGTTATATCCAGAATAGGCATCCATAAATGACATTAGTCCATGCCCTGCCGTGGCATCCACGAGCTGGTCAATCCGCGGTAAAGGAAAGCAGTCCTTAGGACAGGCCTTGTTGAGGTCTGAGTGGTCAATGCAGGTTCGCCATGTCCCATTAGGCTTCGGGACCAGTATCAGATTGGCTACCCAATCGGGGTAAAAAGCATCCCTAATGAATCGGTTTGCCTTTAACCTGTCGACTTCTTCTTTTAGGGCCTTTTTCCTATCGTCATCCAGTTGTCTTCGCTTTTGTTGCTCGGCAGGAAGCTTTTATCGATATTTAATGCGTGGCTCACTATATTTGGACTTATTCCTACCATATCCGAATGTGACCACGCGAAGACATCCTGGTTTTTCTTCAAAAAGCAGATTAATTGCTATTTAGTTTCTTCATGGAGGTTTTTCCCAACCTTTACCGTTTTCGGGGGGTCCGATTCTTCGAGCCTGATTTCTTCGAGCTCTTCTAATGGTCCGAGATCAGCTCTTTCCTCCACTCTTGGGTCGATTTCTTCATCTATCTCCAAGATTGTCCTGTCTTTATTCTGAATAATGACGATCACTTGTGCGCTCGCCTGCTTTTTTCCTCTTATGGAAATGCTATAGCATTCCCTCCCGGCCAACTGGTCTCCCTTAAATGTCCCGATGCCACTAGAAGTTGGGAACTTGATGGGCAAATGCCTTACAGACGAGACTGCCCCCAGCCCTACTAGGGCGGGTCTGCCGAGCAGCATGTTGTAGGCTGATGGCAGGTCCACTACTACAAACTCCATCATCTTGGTCGCTGAGACTGGGTAGTCTCCCAAGGTTACAGGGAGTTCAATGGACCCCATACAGACAATCCCTTCTCCTGAAAAACCATACAAGGTCGTTGCACAAGCTTTTAGGTCTCAAAGCGCGAGTCCCATCTTTTCTAAGGTGGCCTTATAGAGAATGTTCACTGAGCTCCCATTATCAATGAGGACTCGGTGAACTCTCTTATTCGCGAGCTGGAGAGTGATGACCAGTGGGTCATTGTGGGGAAACTGTACATGGGACGCATTGTCCTCAGTAAAGGTTATCAGTTGAGATTCAATCTTTTGGCACTTCGGAGCTCTAGGTTCGGGTTCATAGGGGGACCCGTCCCCAGTTTTTAGCTCGTTCACGTATCGCTTTTGGGCATTCTTGCCCGTCCTTGCGAGATGAGGCCCGTCCGAGATGGTTATTACATCTTCTCCATCAATCGGAGGGGGCCTATCTTCTTCTCTAGCTCGGGAATTGTTGTTTTGAGCCGGCTGTGGCACAGCTGCCCTCTGGCTAGTAGAAGCCTGATTATTATTCTGGTTCCTGACATACTGTCTGAAGTATCCTCTCGAGATCAGTCCTTCGATCTCGTCCTTCAACTGCCTGCATTCATTAGTAGTGTGCCCAGTATCTCTGTGAAATCGACAGTACTTGCTGGAGTCCCTCTTGGACTTCTGGTTTCTCATGGGGTCTGGATTCCTGAAAGGGACCTGGTTTTCATTAGCCAGGTATATATTCTCCCGAGACTCGTTGAGCTCGGTGTACACTTTGTACACGGAGAAATACCTTTCCCCTTTCTTCTTCTTTCCCCCTTCCGCCTCGGGGTTACTTCATTCATTCTTCTTCCTTTTGGAAGGGTTTTTTGTAGGGGGTTTTGAGGCTGATGGGTCCGCCGAGGTCGAGGCAGAGTTTACATTTGTCATTGTAGTTATGGGCTGAGAGGTTATGTTCAGCGTTGACCTCGCCTCTTCTACATTGACAAACCTCTGAGCTCGCCTATTAAACTCAGTTAAGGACCTCACAGGTTTTCTCTGCATATCATCCCAGAGGGGACTTCCCGGCATTACCCCAGCTTGGACGGCCATTAGGTGACCGCTATTGTCTACATCCCGAGCTCGGGTGACTTCCAGATTAAATCTTGTTAGGTAGCTCTTCAACGTTTCACCCCGCTGTTGCCGAACGTTGGTCAGGGTCGACGCTTCGGGTCTTACCCCGATCATGGCTCTAAACTGCTTCTTGAAATCCTTTGATAGCTGATCCCAAGAAGTGATTGAATGTCTCTTATATTTTTCGAACCAGTTTTTTGCTGGTCCTGTAAGCGATGCTAGAAATAACATGCATCTGAGCTCATAACCTACATTACTTGCTCTCATTATGGTGTTAAATGTACTCAAATAACTGTACGGGTCGGATTTCCCTTCAAAAGGAGGGACATGAGGAATCTGAAACCCTTGAGGAAACGGAGTGTTGGAAATATGGGGAGCGAATGGTTCGAGCTCCTCACCAGAATCCTCATCCCGACTTCGACCTCGCTCATTCTGCAAGAGCCTAAATGCCATTTCCAGCTGATCAATTCTTTCTTGAACCGGGTCCGCAGGGGGTCTTGCCTGAAATTGGCTATCATTGATCACAATTCCAGGCTCGCACCTTCGCAGGGGATCTTTGCGCCCATTTAGGCGATCTCTTTGGCCCAGGTTCGATGGATTACCACTACCCCGATTCTGATTCAGGTGCTCCCGCAGGTCAGAGCGGTTCCTATGGTTTTCAGTATCTCTTCGTCCTTGATCATACATGCTGACTGATCTGGCGTCCCCTGAGTCGTCACTGGCAAGGCTTGTCGCATGATTGTTCCGAGACGAATTTATTTCATGCTGCCTCGTCTTCGCAGTGCAAGATCGAGACATTTGGCTTCTCGTAGGCTGGTCGCCTCTCCGTTCTCTAGTAGCCTCTCTATTCCCCTATTTTCGTCCTGCCCGCCTTGCCTCATCACCCCGAGTTGGTTGTGCGTTCCTCTGAGGTGGTGAGGGGTATCTTATTGGTGACGGCGGGTACCGTATGGGTGACGATGGCTGCCAACCATTTCGGGGCCTGGATGGCCCCGAGTTCGCCCGTGCTGACTCGGTAACATTCTGCGTGTTACCAGGAACCTGAGTCTGAGCCTCTGCAGGGGCTCGGTTATTCCTAGTTTCTGTTAGTAACTCCGCAGTCGAGTTAGCCAGAGCCCTAGCCCGAGTGTTTCTTCGGGGTCTCGAGGGAGCAAGTTGCTTTGTTGGTGGACGAGGTTGCTCCGTTCCTCTTGTGGCAGCATTTTTCCGAGGTCGCCCACGAGGCCTACAGGGAGGAACATGAACGTCCCGCGGAGGTGGGACTTGGTTCTCCTACGGAGGTTGAGGCTGAGCCGCCTGCGCATCCGCGACTATCCTAGCCAATTCTTCGTTCCGCTTCTTGGCTTCAGCCAACTGTTTTCTTAACTGTCGGTTTTCAAGTTCCACAATGGGGACGCACCGTTCAGGATTATAGTACATGTCCTCATCATCCCTTGGAGCCGGAGCTGCTGGAGGTCCTCGAGAATCGGAGGACTCACTTCTCTCTTCAGTTTCAGGATTCGTCATCGGCTGCTTCCCAGGGCGCCGTAGATAGTTTTCTTCAGGAATATTCTGATCATTCGCGACCATAGCTAATCGGGGATTGTATTGCTTAAGGCTCTCAATGAAAGCACCAAACTGTTGACGCAATTTTTCGTCAACTTAAAACGTAGAGCAGTTAAACAACAAGAACTATGGCGCAGATAAATAATACAGAATAACAACAAGAATTTTACGTGGTTCAGCAGTTAACTCTGCCTAGTCCACGAGTCAATGTTATTAAGACTTTGGATATTTCCGGAAATTCTTCAGGGATGAATTCTCCAGAAATTCTCTCAAGATATCAAAAATCCGTCCCTTACAAAAGTTCATGACCTCTCTATTTATAGAGGGTTCTCAGAGTTCGTTCCCACATATTTCAGGAAGATACTCATCTTCATTAATGGGAATAATGACATTCAATTCTGTAACTCCTATATACAAGGAAACGTCCCCTGAAGACCAGGGGACACATAACAGACTAGTTAATATCCCTTTAATGTAGGGAAGTTACAACAATAAATATCTTTTGAATGTATGAACTGCGTCTCATCAAATGACTCACTACGCCGTTCGAGGCCGGCAATCAGCATCGTGCCAGTTTAGGTCTTTAGGTAAATTATGAGCTATGCAACTTTCCCCAAGACCAGCTCAGAGCGGGTAAATACCACCGAAGCCGTTACATTCCGAGCTCATACCCATGCCAAGCTCGGGCTACTTGACCCGAAGATACCCAACAATGGATATACTTCGATGCTATGTCTTTCGAGCTTAGAAAGAACTCCGAGGTTACATTATCTTCGAGGTTGCCACCTTGCTTCGAGGGTTTGGCATCTGAACCACGAACATGCACTTTAGCGAGCTCACACATGACGAATCCACCTTTCGAGGTCACAATCTCAGGTCTTGAAATCTGGGTGTAACATTTTGTATATATATATATATATATGAGTGTGATACTATTATATTTCTTAAAATGAATAAAATATTTTTAAAAAATATAATATTTAAATGATGTAGAGAAAAAATAGAAAAGTTGATATATGGTATAATATAAAACTTTGAGGGAAATTATAAAAAAAATATGTTTTGGTGATGTATTTTGCAATACATTTTCTCTATAATATTTAGCTAAAACTCACAGAAACACTTTCTATCAGCTCTTTTATACATATATTTATAATAGCTATGCATAAACTCCAATTAATCCATATATATATATTTACATATCATTTATATAATATTTTAATATTATTATTTTTCTTTATATGCTTTCTCTCTCCCATTTAGTATATATATATTTATTATTTATTTATTTTTTCAATTATTTTATTTTACTTTAATTAATAAAATATGTTTAAAGATATAATATTTAAATGATGTAGAGAAATATATAAAGAATCTGATGTGTATGGTATAATATAAAACTTAGAGGTAAAATAGAAAAATATGTATTTTTTGGAGATATTTTAAATGATGGAGTATATCATCCATTCCATTGGGAGTGCACTAAAAGCGTATAGCATCTAAAAATTTCATATTTTTGCAATATAGTGTATTTTTCTTTTTAATTTTAGTGTATTTTTGTAGATTTATTTTTTATATTTGTATCAATTCGAGTGTCTTATATCAATATGGGCTATTAATATAGCCCTTATTTATGACAAAGAGCTAAATAAAGCAAGACATAGGCATAGGGTGTGGGTGTTATCATCATTAATTATTATTTATTTATTTTTGGAAAATACGTGTACATGTAAATCTCCTCAAAAAAGAAAAAGAATGTCTTGGGCACTTGGCCATTGGATCTGAAAATCTCTACTCATTAATGCGTTTGTCACCCAAACAGTATCAACATTAAATTAACACTACAATTGTTACCCAATCTGTAGAAACATTCAATTAAACAATATTTTCCACACAAACTGTGTAATAATAATAATAGGGCAAATGAAATTGCCATTGATTGACGGACCATTCTGAAATGTCTCAATTTCGGGATTCAATTCTATAAAAAAGACCAGCCTAAAAGTTCAATTTACTTTTTCTATATTAATAAATAAATCAGATCCACAATTATACATTATAATATTTAATTAATTATTAATTGTTAAATACGACTACTTTGAAATGAAATCACATCCATTTAAGTTATGTAAATTAAAATAATAACATCTAATTTTTAGTTATCTTAATATTATATTTTTATGGATGGTAATTTAAGAAGTCCAATCATTTTGTTGAATTTATATTATTATAATTTGGTGAGTTCTAGAAAATTCTTTGGGAAAATATTGGGTGCATCCCTAAAAAAAACACAGTGGTGCACTCATTTCTAATTTTTAGTTTGACAAATATTTTTAGTGTAAGTTTTTTTTATGATTATGTATATTATATTTATTTAGAATATTTTATAAATTTTTTAAAAAACTTTAAATAATTTACAATATCAAAAAATAAAATTAAAATATTTTATTACACATGTGATTGATTTTTTATTTATATGAAAAATAATTTATTTAAATATTATTTTTGACACCGTAAATTATTTATAATTTTTTTAAAATTTACAAAATATTTTAAATAATTATAATATATATTATTATAAAAAATTACATAAAAAATAAATGGCGTATATGTAAATGTTTGACAAATAATATTGTTTGAATACTTGTATTTTAAAAATATTATAAATAATCAACAAAATATTATGTGGTAAATAGTAAAATAAAATGAATGCTAGGGTCTGATTGGTTCGCGATTAGAAAATTGTATTTTTAAAAAGTGAGATTCTGAAATGAAAATCTGAATTTAGTGACTGAAAACATGTTTCTGAAAATGTGATTGGTTCAATGTCAGTAAATTGTTTTTGAGTTTTGAAAAACTGAATCTGTGATTGGGATTAAATTTGAAAATATAACAGAAACTGAATACATGATTGGTTTAGCTGAAAGTAAAATTTAATAATAGTGGATTAATTAAATTCATAACAATATTGCATTATCATTAACTTTGATTTTTTTTATATTAAAGTTATATTTTTTTAGGGCATGATTGATTAGTGATTTAAAAATTGTATTTTGACAAAGTATGATTTTGAAAAAAGAATCTAGATTTAGTATCTGAAAATATGTTTATGAAAATGTGATTGAATGTATTGTCCGTTAACTATTTTTGAGTTTTATAAAATTGAATAATTTTTTAGTAGAAAATCTAAAAATTAAATATGTAATATATATATTTTTTATTTTTGGTATAATAATAATTGAAGTGAAAATATTTTTTTATTTATTTGTTGTAATTTTTATCTGATTAATAATTTTTTTTAGCAAATATATTGTAAATTAGAATTAAATTATATTCTATTATATGATTTTATAATTAATTATTTTACTAAATTTATATAAATAAAAATTTTAAAAAGTAGATTAACTTGTAAAAATGATAAAAGAAAAAAAATCAAGACTATAAGAAAAATAAAAAAAAATTAACAAGAAAAAAAATATTTTTTAAAATAATAAGATTATACTGAAAACAATAAATTTTCGTTTTCAAAATCCTTCATTAAAATTGAAGTAGTTTTTGGAATTAGTTTCCAAAAATATTTAACCAATCAAATTTTATTTGTAGGTCCCGCATCTTTTAATTTTTGAAAACATAAAATCATTTTTGAATACTATACCAACCGTGCGCTTATTTTTTTGTTTTGTTACAATTATAGAATTTTTTAAACAAAGCACGTTATTGGTGACTGCCATCTTCTAGTACATACGAAATATTATAAAAAAACAAAAGAGTGTAATCAAATAATATTTTGCTGGGACACTTGTCACTTGGATGCCTCTTAGCGTCAACAAAAGGGTAGTCGGCACAACGCCCCATAAAATATTTTTTGGAAGGCCATCAATTCGATTACAAATTTTTTCAAAAGGAGATCAGAAAAATATAAATAAATATATAATATATTTCTCTTTAAATAATCTTAATTTATAAATATAAAAATAAGTAAATAAAATGCTACCCTTTGATTACCTAGGGTGGCAATTCCTCTTCCTGTTCATGTGGCGTAGATGTTCATGTATTATAAGAAAGTGTTTAGTTCAAACTTAATCAATTTATTAATCGGGTTAAAAATTAAAATTCAAACTTAATCTGTTTATAATCAGATATAACCCGTTTCTATAAAAATCATATTAAATTTGGATTAATATATCAACCAATTAACTTTTTTATGACATATTTAATATATTTATAATTCATTTAACACACATTTGACATAAATAAATTAGTATATTTCGAAAATATATAACTATTTTAAATACAAAAATATAATAAATAAAATAAGTAATTTTAAACAGGTCAATCAGTTTCTCTTGTTTATTAATTAGATGGGTTAATCCAAAAATAATTCAAACTCGTTTAAGGTAAATTCAAGCCTATTAATTTTGTGCGGATTTCAAGTCTTGTTGGCGTGTATGATTCGTTTTGACGGCCATTTTGCTAACTTCTCATTAAAATCATCCCCCAATTAATGTAACTTTTTACTGCAACTAATGGCCAAAGATTTGTGTGAAAAGTGGGTTAATAAGCTCCTCCAACCACGTAAGGCTCTTCTTTTGTTTTTTCCCACACCTTTCACAGTTCACATTATTGCATCCTCTCTCTCTCTATTGGTGACTTTTCTCTTAATTGAGAATATTTTAATTTTTAACTTTTTTTACACAAAAACCAAATTACAAGCACCAAAACAAACACCATCGTCATCCCATTTTCTACACCCTAAACTGGTAAGAAAATCCCACCAAAAAAGAAATATAAAGCGAAAATTAAATTCTTTCGCTATCAGTCTGACCCATCTATCCACTCTCTACAAAATTCGTTTTATTTCTTGTTCTTACTTTCTTTGCTTTTTTCATTTCATGCTCTCAACTTAGTGGAAAGAATATATATCTATCAAGATAGCGCACCTTTTCTTTACTTTTCTTTCTCTCTCTCTCTCTCTCTCTCTCTCTCTCTCTCACTATTTGCTGGGTCTGGATCTAGAATAATAATTGATGGATGTTATTTTTGGGTTCTCATCTACAGTCATTAGTGTTTAGGGTTTGGAAGTAAGATTCTTGGCTAAATTTGGCAAAATGCCGCCATTTTTGTCACCAAAACAGGTCTTTGTTTTAACCCAAATTAGCCACATTAACCTCCATAAATAGCAGAATTCCCCTTTTGCACATATTAAGTGTTTTTTCTTTTCTTTTCTTTTCTGTTTCTTTTTGTTGGGTTCACTTATCATCACATACATATACACATGTGTGATGTGGGTTTAGTCCTTGTCTGAGAAAAAGAGTTGAAGAAGAAAAAATAAGGAAGAAAGAGGAAGATTCTCTAATCTCTATCTAAGAAAAACCAAGTGTTTTTTTAATTTGAAAAAAAAAAGAGAAGAAAATCGATCGAGGAGATATGGCTAGGGAGAAGATTCAGATAAGGAAGATCGATAACGCGACGGCGAGGCAAGTGACGTTCTCCAAGAGGCGAAAAGGTCTTGTCAAGAAAGCTGAAGAGCTCTCTGTTCTTTGCGATGCTGATGTTGGCCTCATCATTTTTTCTTCTACTGGCAAACTCTTTGAATACTCCAGCACAAGGTCCCTCTCTCTCTAGATTCATCTCATATAGACTCTATATATAGATATGGACTGTAATATATAAAGAAAAATTGATTTATCTTTAGGTAACAATATTTACTTTGATCTAATAGGTTTAGATTAAATCTATGGTCTGGTGGAGATTTATATGATGGGGGATTGATGTTTAGATGCTTACTTAAATGGAAAGTACGTATACAAATTAAAAATAACTATAAAAAATATATATTTGAATTTTTATTTTTTTTGGGTATTGGCTGTGTTTTGGTTATGTATATTCCTAAAATTTATGCTAGTAAATAGACTATTATTGAGTCAATAAAATTTCTAATAGGGCAATAAAGACTTGACCTTACCTTAGTTGGGTTTTGGTAAGGAAATGATATTGATAATTCCTAATTAATCTCTTAATAAATCTTTCTTTTGTCTAGATAAGAGAAACAAGGGGCTAAACATGCATGACTAGCTTAGAGTTGAGAATGAACACACACACACATGTAGAAGATTCTAGCTTTAACTTTGCCTTATTAAAGCTGTGAATCTTCCATGAAATATTATCGTTCCTTATGGTGACCACATAGGATGCTTGTTAGTACTTTTTTGTTTTTAGCTTCGCTTTAGACCTGACTTCTCTCATTTTCATCATCTAATTTTAGAAGGGGGAGAAAGTAGCTCAATGTGGTTAAAACATTATATTAATTGAGGAACACAAGAAAATATACAATGTAAATGTATATAGGGTAAAATAATATTCGTTGCAATGTATGTGATAATACTTTTATTGGTATTTTCTGTCATTAAATATTAGATATTCATCTATTTTTTGAAAGGGAAAGATATTCACCTATTTGTATTACATATTGGTGATTTGATATTTTGTTTTTTTCTTCTTCTGTCTTTTCAGATTTATATTTATATTTAATTATGTGGTCGAAGTTGGCCAACTTGGGCAGAAAATTGTTGAGCTCCATACAAACATATAGATATACTTACCTACTGTTCTTTGCTTATCTCTATTTTGGTAACCTTACCATATTTGAAATGTTTGGAAAGTTTGAACCATGGTTACCACGCCAGTAAAGGAAATGCATGGTTAAGGAGTGACAAAATTTGTAGTGTCTAATTACATATATATATATATATATATATATATGGATGAAGGACCTATATATTAGCAATACTGGCATTGTAGTACAACTTTCTATATAATCTAATATACAAGCACGTGATGAGAAAATTTAATGGTAGGCCTACACTAGTACGGTTGTTCTTGTCATTAATTATTAGGTATTGTTTGTTGTTACAAAAATTACAGAAACTTTACTTTCTTGGGTTTAATCTCTGACGTGATGGAAAAACAAGACGAGTTAAAGCTCTTGTTAAAGCTGCTGATTGGAATTTGTAGGAACTATTCCAAGTTTAAGTTGCTGAGTAGTATAAGCTCAGGGTTTAGTTGGGAATTTATATTATCAATTATTTTCAGTAAATGCATGTATTGCTTAAATAATTTAGACGCACACCTAGATTTAGTAACATACTTATTTATAGAAAGTTATATAGTAGAATGGTCAAGGGCGCAAGAAACTATTATGTATCTACAAATGTTTTGTCCAAAAATTATTACTGTTAAATTAAAAGTGAGTATAAGGCTATATTTCTTGATAAATTAACATGAAAAGGTAACTTGAGTGATTTGGTTTGTTGTATTATTTGTTAATACTTAATGCGTGTTCTACTTGTTACTTCATTTAGGTTATTTTTCAAGATAAATTGTCATGATCATATATAGGATTTTCTAATTAATATAAGGATTAAGGAAAGTAATTGGTTTACCGGGTTACATGTATTTGGACAATTTTATATATAGTACTTTTAATCAATTAACGAGTTGTTTATTATCTCATTATAGCTCGCTATAGGTCTACAAATCTTATAATTAATTTACATTAAATAAATCCATCTATATTGATTTGACATAAATTCGAATTAATTCTGGTTTGACTGTTGTCTGTGGTAGTACGTTTTGGACATTCCATTTTAATTTGAATTATAAGTTTAAAAATTTCCAACCTTTTATTTTGTATATATTGATTAATTACAGTTTTATTTCCGTGTATAGATATATTATTCTTCATCCCATAATAACTATTACTTAATATAAAGTGAGTATTGAGTATATCCAATACTAGAAGTATAGAATATAAAAGTGCATTATGAAGATGTATACTTAAATATAATTAGGAGTAGAGAGATTAATATATAGAGGATACTAAATAAACATATAAACTAGATGATAATATAACTTAATTAAGTGATGAAAAGGATTCGCATGAATGCTAGAAAAATGATTGGTTGAATTGTTATGATGATGTTTTTTTTTTTGGCTTTATAATAATGTATTGGCTCAACAATTTTTTTTTGTTTATGTTGAACTGATCGCGTATGCAAAATTTGGATAGTTTTGGGGTGAAATGATACAGATACAATTGCTTTAATTGTTTGAGGATTTTTAAAATTAAATATTACAGGTTAGATATTGAATGGACATTATAGGCCCAACATTTAGAATAATTTTTTTTATCATTGACAGTAACATGCTAACTTTTGAAAATTCAGGCATAATGATACACTATTTTTATAATTTGAAAGAAGTTTTTAAATACATTATTTTAAGTAAATTAAATTTCTTGTAATGTACAAGTGCTAGTATATTTCTATCAATATATATATATATATATATATATGCAGTTGCAGTTTCTGACCATTCGTTTATATCTTATGAAGCATGAAAGAAATTATAGACAGGCATCACTTGCACTCAAAGAATCTTGAGAAACTTGAACAACCATCTCTTAAGTTACAGGTAAGTTTGTTATGGGCACCAACTCCTTTCCATGCACGTGCATGGATATTAATACACATGTATATATATATAGACTATTTATACTTTATACTAACCATGTTTTAAGTGTATATATGTAAATTAACCTTCTTATTTACAATTATATTCGGTAGCTATATATATTGATTAGTTCTAACAAGTATATAAATCTGCTATCTCATTTTTGTTTGTTTTGGTAAAACTTGTCTTATTTTTCAACTCTACACTCATGTATTAATATATAGCACTTCATAGAGTTCACAATTTCATTTAAAAGTTTGGAAACATAATATTTGTCACAGTTATATTTTGAAAATTGTAATTAGTTTATGTTTTTTTCCTCGCATCAGTAAAATTTTCATATATGAATTAAATGTTTAATGTAGCTAGTGGAGAACAGCAGTTACTCCAGGTTGTGCAAGGAAATATCAGAGAAAAGCCATCGCCTTCGGTATTTATATATATGTATATATAAGTATATATAGATGTACATTCTTATTATTTATTTTTCCTTTAATTGAAAAAATGAATATATCAGACACGTAAACTCTACCAATTGGTATGTATATATATATAGGCAATTGAGAGGAGAAGAACTCCATGGATTAAACATAGAAGACTTGCAGCAGCTAGAGAAGTCCCTTGAAGCTGGACTAAACCGAGTCATGGAAAAGAAGGTCAGATGATCAGCCTATTCAATACTATATATAAATCTTTGGTTGAATTTATATTTATATAAATATAAATATTTTACTTACAACTTGACTAATTTTTGTTTGTTGCAACTTATTTATTTATTTTTTCTTCTTCAGGGTGAGAAGATTATGAAGGAAATCAATGAGCTTCAAATGAAGGTTAGTCAAATAAGTTGCTAAGAATCAATGGATCGATATATGCATGTAATTAAATAATTCTTTTGTAGTGACGCTGTTCCACGTTTTCTTTTTAGAAATATTATGTGTATAGGTAAGTGGGAATGAGAGAGAAGTAAATTAATGGTACTTTTTATTTTATTTTAAATGAAACATTGTAATAGGGAGAGAGAAGTACCGGGAAATTTAAAGAACATCAAAATATATATGATAGCTTAACACTCCAACAATATAGAATGGAGTTATGTAGTATGTACACTCATGAAATTTTCACATAATTAAAAACACGAATGTTTTGCCAAACAAGCCCTTGTGCATATTGTTCCAATTCTATATGGTGTACTTCTGATGAGAGAAGCCTAACATTAATATATGGATTTATTTATTTGAATATGCAGGGAAAGAAATTGATGGAAGAGAATGAAAGATTAAGACAAGAAGTATGGTTTATATATATCTAATATCTTATTCTCTTTGCTTAATTATTAGGTGTATTAATGTACTTCTAGATATATATATATATATATATATATATGGTTCTATAATATGTATTATATTGATGATTATTAAGGTGGCGGATATGTCTAATGGGCGAGCCAGACAAGTAGTTGGAACTGATTCGGAGTATGTGATCACTGAAGAGGGCCACTCATCGGAATCTGTCACCAATGTATATACCTCCAATGGCCCTCCCCAAGATTACGACAGTACTTCCGATACATCTCTCAAGTTGGGGTAAGTTTATAAGTATTTTAATTCAAATTAATTTTAATACTAATTACCGATGAAATAATATTATATACCTAAATAAAGTTTTCTAGCTAGCTAGCTGGATTGTTCTTCTCGTCTTTCGAAAGCTAATCGCGATTTGTGACTATTGTCAGGAAAATTCAAGAAGGAAGTAGGTAGTAGGGAGTGTTATACACAATTATATAAAAAATTAGGGGAAATAATAAACTATTATACACTTATTGACTGGCACCCTATCGGAATAATATCCAAATTTTTTTATACGATGAAAATGATGAAAATGAAGTATATTGTAGTTATAGTAAGCACTATATTAGCTTTTAAATTTTTTTTAAATATTTTACAATGCAAAAAAATTAGAGTTCAAAATGGTTAGTTGTACTTGTGTGTGTGTATATATGAAAAAAGTAAGCATACAGTTGACTGTTTAAATTCTGTTTTAGGCATCGTAAGTTATTCATAATTTTTTTAAAATTGGTGGGATGTATTATAATGTACAATATCATACAAAAAAAAAATTAAGTTATAATTTTTCTAACTGTGGAAAAGACACTTCTAAGGCTAAATTGGCACTTTTATTATAGAATTTTCCGAAAGTATTATAGTTACAACTTATCCACCTTCAAAAGCATAAGAACTCTACCAATAGGGGATTTTTGACTCTACTAAAGAATTTATCAGTAATTATTTTAAATTAAAAAAAAGTTTAATTTTCAAGGATCGGTAATATAAAAAAGTTGGATTCTCTCATTGCAATGAGCTCTTATTATATATATAAATTTATTTATATAAAAATTACATTCATTGTTTTTTGCAGGCTACCGTACGGTGGGTGATTGTGGATCGTGGGTGTCTAACTAAATGCAAAGTTAGATATACTGTCTACAAAAGTTTGACCAGCGAATTAATTAACCAATGTGACTGTTAATTGATTTTGTGTCATGAATTCTCTCTCTCTCTATATATATATATAAATGTATAATTTATATCTATAATTACGATCATATATTCAGCTCCAATATTAAGTTGAACTATAATTGTAATTGTATTTATTATGAGCTCCATGTTTTTGTCAACTCTTGATGCCTGCTTCCTTGTGACTTTATATAATTTGAGTAATTAAATTGCATCTAAAATATATATTCAAATATTATACATTGTAATATGTGTGACACTTTTCTATACCGTGACTTTACTAAGTGATATTTATGTGTATATTTTGGATGGAAAAATGATGGGAAACTTGACCCTTTGCGCATTCTAGTAAGGGGCAATTTTTTTATATGACAAACTTTTAAAACATAACATGTGTATGCCTTCTTTTCAATATTAGACAACTTTACCCGGTTCATAAAATTGTCAACTCGTTTATCATCTCTCTCTTTAAACAACAATTACCACTCTCTCCTGCTCACAAAGCTGAAAGCACAACCATAAAAATAGTTCATTGATTCAAACCACACTCTCCTATTCGCAATCATCATTCCACTTGATCTTGCGGAAAAAATTCAGACAAGTTTATAGTGAAAATCTAATAGGTAATTTTATTCTTACTTTATCTAGTGTTATATGCGTGTTAGAATTACGTTGATATGTTTTTCGAGTAAGTTTGTGTTCAATGTGTTTAATTTTTTGCATTTTTTTGTTGTTCTTGAGAAGTCGCAATCTGGATCTGTGTATCCATAATGATGGTTTAATGACGATGTCTTGTCATTTTGGATTTGTTCAGTGTTATTAACCAGACGTTATTGCATCGTCATAGCATCGTGTTAGACCTCCTATTTAGTACACCTATGTAAGAAAGAATAAGAGAGACACCAGCGGAGCTGAGTTGACTATTTTAGTTAGTAGTTAGGTAGATTGTTGGGTGGAGCTGAGAGTATATCTAGAGAATTAGTTAGTTTGTTTTGGGGGGTTGGGGGGGGGGGGGGGGTGTGATTCTTGATTGTTTTTGGGGGACATAGAGATTGCAACTTGCAATCAGAATGTTAGGATTGTAATTTTGGTTTTGAGTAATAATATAGAGAGTTCTTGATTCGTATGCTACTGAGTTCTATCAATTGGTATCAGAACTTTCTGATTCT
This sequence comes from Humulus lupulus, assembly GCF_963169125.1. Lineage (NCBI taxonomy): Eukaryota > Viridiplantae > Streptophyta > Magnoliopsida > Rosales > Cannabaceae > Humulus > Humulus lupulus. The sequence continues at coordinate 265,240,449 of NC_084793.1, forward strand.
GGAAGATGGTGTAGACGCGAAGTACAACGGGTATGATGGAGGTTGAGCAGGTTCGTGGTGGCTCGGCGCTGCCGGAGAAGGAGGCAGACATGGTTGAGCTCTGATGATAGATTGAATCGTTGCAAGCTTCGTAGAGGGATTTGATTGCTTGGATGGATTGCTGGTTTCAGCGAGTGGAGCAAGGGAAGCAAGCACGAGAGGATTTTTCGGGCCGAGAGGGTCGAGCTACGTCATCGGAGCCAAGCCCGGAGACGAGGACGTCAGTGAAGGATGCCAGAGCGCCGACGGGATTTACAGGACTGAATTCAGGGGTATCGTCGAGTGTTCGGAAACTAGAAATGTCGATCTTTAATGGCGAGGAGGTGGAGCAATGACTGTTTAGGGCAGAACGGTACTTACAAGTGAACGGGTTGGCCAACAATGACCGAATCGACGCCGCAGTGGTGTGTTTTGAAGGGATTGCTCATGGTTTCATTGTGATGAGGCAAGGCGATTGCTTATTTTAGCCAAGTGTTGTTGTCCAAAGCCAAACTCACATATGTGTATGAACGGGAGCTGATGGCAGTGGTCCTTGCGGTCCAAAGGTGGCGTCATTACTTGTTGGGGCATCATTTTGTGGTAAGATCGAATCAAAGAAGTTTGAAGTTCTTGTTGGAGCAGCGCTTGGTAGCCATGGAACATAAAAAATAGTTAACCAAGCTACCTGCTTTTTGATTTTGAGATTCAGTACAAAGAGGGAGTTCAGAATAAAGTGGTTGATGCTTTATCTCGGAAAGTAGACAAGAATGAGCTGGAAGTCGCGTCCATTACTGTGGTCTCCTTGGTGCAACTGGACCAGATTGATAGAGAGCTCGCTGAAGATGTTAAGTTGGCTCCTATTTTTTTGGCATCACAGGAAGCAAGATTGGGATTTCCCAATTATTCTTTGCTGAATGGACATCTAATGTATAAAAACAGGTGTGTTCTCTCCAAGCAGTCATCTTTAATCCCTGTTTTATTGCACGAGTTCCATGGGAGTGTAATTGGAGGCCACTCTGGTTTTTTACGGATCTATAAGCAGATTCAGGCTGAACTTTATTGGGTTGGAATGAAGACTGATATCAAGGAATTTGTGGAAGCTTGTTCAGTATGTCAGCAAGCTAAATATTATAGCCCTTACCGCTGCCTATGAGGGTTTGGGATGCTATTTCCATGGATTTTATTGAAGGATTTCCTAAATCTGAAGGATACAATGTGATTTTTGTAGTAGTAGATAGGCTGAGTAAATACAACCATTTCTTGGCAATGAAACATCCTTTCTCAGCTAAATAAGTAGCTGAGATTTTTCTCAAGGAGGTGGTAAGACTTCATGGGTATCCAGACAACATTATCTCGAATAGAGGGAAAATTTTCTTGAGTTTGTTTTGGATAGAATTGTTCAAGTTACAGGGTAGACAACTCAAGTATAACACATCTTTCCATCCACAAACGGAGGTGGTAAATCGGTGTGTGGAGACATATCTTAGATGTTTCGCCATGGAGAAACTGCGCTCTTTGGCCAAATGGATGCCATGGTGCGAGTATTGGTACAATATCACTCTCCACGTTTCATCCAAGACCACTCCTTTCAAAATTTTGTATGGTAGGGACCCTCCAACTATTACTCGGTATGGCCATGTAGTTACTTTTGTGGCTGATATTGATAAGCAGTTGATGGAAAGAGACAATCTGTTGGATGAGCTTAAGGAGAATCTTGTGAAAGCTCAAGTTCAAATGAAGAAGCAGGTTGATGGGCATCGTAGGGCAGTGGCATTTTCAGTAGGAGATAAAGTTCATTTGAAGCTCAGGCCTTATCGGATGAGGTCCTTGGCTAAGCGTCCTAATGAGAAGTTGGCACCCAGATTTTATGGTCCCTATGAGGTACTTAAGAAGATTGGGGAGGTGGCTTATGAAATTAAACTGCCAGAAGGATCACAAATACACCCTGTATTTCATGTTTCACAACTGAAACACGCCATTGGAGATAAGGAGCAAGCTTGTAACGCCCTGGTTACCCCAGAACAGTTACGGTGAACGGTGGACCGGAAAATTGACTCGCTACCCGAGTACTTTGGTAAAAAACGTGCTCTAAGTGTAATTAATAGGTTAAGGTATAAAACTAATAAAAAGGAAATGGATATTTTCATTACAAACTGCTCTGCAGAGCTAATCAAAACATGAACAAGTTGTTCTCAGTACAAAATGGTCATTACTGTTTTAGATTTACAATCCCGCCGACCTAAGCGACAAAAATAGGGTAAACCCCCTAGTTCCCCTGAGAACTCCTTGGCCGTGGTGGTCAAGCGGCTGCATATGTACACATCACCACCTAAGCTCTCCACTCAAGGCTAGGTGAGCTTTTCTTTTCCTTTACCTGCACCACATAGCACCCATGAGCCAAAGCCCAGCAAGAAAACATAACACAATACATAAACATTATCAAATGATTCTCATTATAATCACACTGAGCATAAAGCTTTCAAACAAATGAGTGAACATCACATGAGATCTTGATAAACCATACTGAGTGACTGACAAGCAAGTCACTAATTCAAGTGGAAGAGTGGCTGCTAGGTAGGCCACTAGCCTTCAACAGGTTCTGATAAACCGTACTGAGTGACTGACAAGCATGTCACTATTTCAAGTGGGAGAGTGGCTGCTAAGTAAGCCACTAGCCTCCAAGCGCTTATCTCATTCATCGACCCTCGAGATCGGTCTGGCATTAATGCTCTTTGAGTCATTCAATGCTGATAGTCGATTAGATCTAATCTCTGTTGGCTTGCGTGATACACGCTAAGGCCGTCCTGACTAATGAGTCAGCGCAATGTGACCAGTGCCCAGTACCACTGCCGAACCTGACTAATAAGTCACAGCTTCACAGTTGATACTAGCACCTTTGCCAAATCTGACTAATGAGTCAGTACCAAGCACAAGTGAGCAACATATGCTAAGCATTCTATATTCAATCCATGTCCATATTTATACAACCAACATGCCTCATGAATATCCATGCATGTTATACTTGGGGTGCAGTTTTCTTACCTCTGGTTCGAGTTAGAATGAATAAAAGAACGACCCCTGAGAACGATCTACATTTTGGTCCTTTAGCGGTTACCTGGTCATAACCAATTATGGGATTCCATCAATAAAATGAATAATAAAAGGTTCCCAAACCAAAACCTAACCTCCGAGACATCAAACACTACTCAACAGGGTAGTAGGTTCGACCCCGAGACCTTAGGCTTGAATCCCCATGCTAGAAACACCATTCTGGCCAAAATTTCCCTAAGGGCCGCGACCCTCCCCAGCTGCACCGCAGCGCCCCCCTCTAACAGAGGCAGCCCTCTCTGCCAGACGCCAAGGGCCGCGGCGCACCACAGCCATGCCGCGGCGCCCAGCCCAGACCAGCCAAAAAGGCTGCATGCACCAGCAATCCTCCCCTGCGTTTTTCCTCTGAAACCAACCCTTCAAACCAACCCAAAACCTCCTCCAAACACTCAATTTAACCCCTAAACATCACCCATAACTCTCCCTCATCAAAACCCAAACTAAACATCAATCAAAACCTCTTCAAATCCACACTTCCATCAAGAAATCAAAAGCTGAAACTCAAAACTAAAACAGGGTATTACCAGAAAGTTAATGGATAAAACTTACCTCAAACCTGGAATTAAACCCTCTCAAATGGCTGAACCAAGTCTACAACCTCATCCCCTTGATTTCCTAGCTTGAAACCTCACTTTGAGCTCAAAAACACCAAAGAGGAAATGGATGTACGGGAAGGAGGATTTCTTACTCTGTTTTTCTGTTCTGTTTCTACAGCCATCTAAAACTTCACATATATTCAAGCCAAATGACCTAAATGCCCCTAGGTCATTTAAGGCTTCTAAAACCATTTCAAGGGTAAAATTGGTACTTCCACCTATCCCGTTAATCACAATTAACGCTTCCCAATTCCCGCTAATCTCATTATTCTCAAACACCAATAATTCACATCCCGTTACCCTTTAATGCCTGGTAACACTCTAATCATTAAAAACACCCCGAGACTCACCCCGAGCCCCGAGCTTAAACCTGTTATGACCAAACCGATAATTAACATACCATGATCGTCTCATGCCGAATGGCTCGAAAAAACCCACATCATAATGTGGTCTTAAAATATATCACCAACATGCATCCAAATAAACAATTTACCCTCAACGGGCCAAATTACCATCACACCCCTGTGATTAAAAATATGGACTCACATGCATGCATTTCACATCATATTATAATATAATTGACATATACATGCATTTTATCAATTAATAACATAATTAAGCAAGTATGGCCCTCCCGGCCTATTATCACATTGTTAAACACATCGGAGAATTTGGGGCATTACAAAGCTGTTGATCTTCCTCCATTCCTGCCTGAGACGCTCGAGTTGAGAGTTCAACTTGCTAAGCTGTCGGATGTGCGCCAGGAGTCTGCGGAGAAGAGTTCTGAGGTGCTGATTCGTTGGCAGGATCTACCGAAGTTTGAGGCGACATGGGAATCTTTTGAAGACATTCGCCTTCAGTTTCCAGATTTCAACCTTGAGGACAAGGTTCAAAAATGGGGGGGGGGGGGGGGAAGTAATGTTAGACCTCCTATTAAGTACACCTATGTAAGAAAGAATAAGAGAGACACCAGTGGAGCTGAGCTGGCTTTTTTTAGTTAGTAGTTAGGCGGGTTGTTGGGTGGAGCTGAGAGTATATCTAGAGAATTAGTTAGTTTGTTTTTTGGGGGAGGGGGAATTCTTGATTGTTTTTGGGGGACATAGAGATTGCAACTTGCAATCAAAATGTTTGCATTGTAATTCTGGTTTTGAGTAATAATACAGAGAGTTCTTGATTCGTATGCTACTGAGTTCTATCACACCGTCATTGGGTTTTTGTTTAACGATGGTGCAGTCCCTTTGTTGATTTAACGTAATATACTAGAACCATCGTTATAATGTTGTTATTGCATCGTTAATGCATCATTAAGTCAATTTGTTTTAAATTTTTTGGGTAACATCGTTATTGCATCGTTAAACCATCGTTAATGAACTAAGGTTAATGTATACCATCGTTATGCCATCATTATTCCATCGTTATGCAATCGTTTTTTAATTGTTTATTTTTTTGTGTTGCATTGTTATTGGATCATTATTGTGTCCTTTAATCATTGTAGTTTATCTATTTGAATTCACAGGATAGAGAGTTACCATCATTGTTTCATTCAACAGTTTTTGAAAAAAAGAAGAAGAGATAAATGGACTTTCAAATGGGGTTCTAATGTTATTATTAAAGTACAAACAGATGCATGTACACACAATTGTTGGATAAGTTGTCATCTAAGCTGAACGTGAATACTTCATTGTTTGACTTAAAGTTGGAAATTCCCGGTACATGCTATGATTTCGTTTTAGATCCCATTGAAATCAGAGATGATGAAGGAGTGACTGCTTTTATATCAGACAATTCCAAGTCCATAAAACATCGAGTTCCTCTATGCATTACTAAAATTCCAAATAACAATGACATTCTTGATCCATCTCCTAGAGCAAGTATTAACTAGGAATTTCTGCGGCAGATCCAAACAGTCATTCCAGATACAAGCCTTGGTCAAGATACAGCTACTGGGCCAAGTATAAGGGTGGAGTGTCGTAGTCATCAGGAGACTTTTCATCCACAAATAGAAAATCTGCTTGGGACAGAATATGAGTACAATCCCTATGTCAATGATGATCCAATTGTCGATTTGGCTGAGGATGGTGACTTAGTTTAGGGATGTAGTAGTTCTGACGACAATGCTGAGGATGTTTCAGTCGCAACCATGCTATCATACGTACACAACCAGTTGAAGATAATCAAAATCCAGTTGATACCACACATAATGAAAGCCAGGGATAGAATACTATTGCATTAGAAAGCAGTCGGCCACGTACACATGATCACTCCTTCAAAAGATGGACTGCTCCAATATATTATGCAGAAGACCTCCCATGCCTATCGTATGTTATCCCAACGTCATCTGGAGTGAGCTGTGGGGTGATAGAGGTAGGTCAGGTTTTTGAGAACAAGCTAGACTTGAAAATGAAAGCCCATCTGTACGCAATGAAGCATAACTTTGAGTTTGCCGTGAAGAAAACAGGCACAAAAGTTTGGTATATTACTTGTAGGGATACTGATTGTGGGTGGAGATTGAGGGGAAAAAAGTTACCCAAATCTGAGATGTTTAAGATTACTCGCTTCACCAGCAAACACACTTGTTCATTTGAACTCAGACATAAAGACCATCGTCAAGTAGCACCCTGGGTTATTGGGCATTGCATAAAGAAGAAATATGAAACCAGAGTAAATGACTACAAGGCAAACAACATAAGAATGACTTTGGCATTGAGTTGTCATATGAAAATTTTTGGAGATGCCGAGAGAAGACTCTTATGTACGTGAGGGGGACACTTGAAGCGTCCTATTAGAAGCTACTGTCGTACTTGTACATGTTGAAACTGAAAAGTTGTGGTACATTGACAGATCTTGTCATAGAGGACGACTGATTCAAGTATTGTTTTTTTGCATTAGGAGTTTGTGTAAGGGGGTTTCGTAGATTTCGTACTGTACTATGTGTGGACAACACTTTTTTGAAGACAAAACATGGTGGCATAATGTTATGTGCAGTTGCATTGGTGCGCACAACAATTTTTGTATCCAGTTGCTTTTAGGATTGTGAATAGCGAAAATCATGACTCTTGGACGTATTTCATGTCAAAGTTGAAAGAAGCACTTGGGGAAGTTGAGGACTTGACTTTTGTATTTGATAGGCATGCAAGTATTACACACGCGTTAGATAATTTTTTTCCAAATGCGTATCATGGTGCTTATTACCACTACATTAATATGAATGTTGTTGCAAAATTCAAGACAGAACACTGTCATCAAGAGATGTATTTGGCGGCGTACGCTTTCAGAAAGCCAGAGTTTTCCCGTCATTTTGAGAAGATAAAGGCAAAAGACCCAGCTATAGTGCAATATTTAGAAGGCATTGGTTTCGATAGATGGTCGCGAGCTTACTTCCCCAGAAAGAGGTATAAAAACTAATTACTTTTATTTAACTTAATTTCTAATGGTTTAATTGATGTATATAGATAATGGTTTAATTTCATTTGTAATTAGATACAATATAATGACAAACAACTATGCCGAAAGCTTTAATAACAAGACTAGAGATGCACGAAGCTACCCAATAGCTACATTTATGGAGTTTATTTTATTCACACTTCAGACATGGTTTTGTGATAGGAGAGAAACTAGTGAGAAGAGTAAATCTGTTCTGGCTCCGACATATGAGGCTGACGTAGTTGCGATGGCAGAAAAGGCCCGATTCTGTATACCTTATGCTATGGGGCAACATAAGTTTCATGTGTTTGATGGTGAGCACAATGAGGAGATGGATTTAATGAGTAAGACCTGTACATGTGGTGTATTTCAGGTAATTGGTATACCATGTTGTTACACATTATGTAAATTGTTCAAAAGAAATTTGAACATATGCTCCATGACATTTGAGTATTACAAGACATAGTCATGGAGAGCCTCCTATGTAGAAACTATATACCCTACTGGTAATGAAGATGAATGGACTGTCCCCGAAGACATCAAGTGCATGACAGTAAGAACACCAGCTGAGAAAAATCCTGTCGGCCACCCAAAGAAGATAGAACAAGGACAACCTAAGAAGAAACCCCATCCTTCAAATGGTGAAATATTGGTGATTGAGCGAAAATGCAGCACCTGCGGTGGTCGTGGTCATAATTGGAAAACTTGTAAAGTTTGACTTTAGTGCATACATTGTAGAATATATTTCAACTTAAATTCTACAGAATTTGTCAGTTTTAAAGTTAATTTAAGGATGTTTGTATTTACCATCGTTATTGCATTGTTATTGCGTCATTGTTTCGTCGCTAGTATTTATTCCAGGTTCTTAAATTTCATATGTTAATGCGTCGTGAAACCATCGCTATTACATCGTTATTGAATCGTTACTATAAATAGAGGAATATTTAAAAATATGTTAATGTGTCGCTAACCCATTGTTATTACATCGCTAGTATTTATTCCAGGTTCTTAAATTTCATATGTTAATGTGTTGTTAAACCATCGCTATTACATCGTTATTGCATCGTTACTATAAATAGAGAATTATTGAAAATATGTTAATGCGTTGTTAACCCGTTGTTATTGCATCGTTATTGCGTCGCTAGTATTTATTCTAGGTTCATAAATTTCATATGTTAATGCGTAGTTAAACCATCGTTATTACATTGTTACTATAAATAGAGGAATATTGAAAATATGTTAATGCGTCGCTAACCCATCACTAAAGTATCAGTATTGCATCGTTATAAAAGTTTACAAAATGTATGGATAACACCCTATCGCTATACCATCACTAAACTATCGCTAACCCATCGTTAGCGTAGTTACATTTAAAAAAAATAGCATTCATCAAGCATCGCTATGCTATCGCTACCCCATTGCTAAAGCGTCGTTAAATATTCAGAATTTATAATAAAAAAAAGTATCTACCAAGTGAGAATTTCACCATCAAGGGTACACATTCTATTATGATTGGTTAAATACAAATGATAAATTGTTAAAATACAAGCAATGTATAAACACTTAGTAGAATTCACATAGTGAAGATGTGAATTTGAGTTTTAAATTGTAGACACTTATAAAATGCAAATATTGGTCCAAAGTGATATGTAAAAGTATCTAAGGGTTCCCAAAAATTTTGGTGGCATTCAGAACATTTTTTGGACCTTTGGAAGTGTCCAAAGTCAGAGGGGGTGGCGAGGCGACATGTCGCCTGTTGGCTAGGGTTTCCAAAAACCCTAGCAGGCGAAGCGTCGCTTGCTGTATTACGTGGATTTACGTAAATGCTCTAAATTACATGTTTTACAAGTCTAATCCTATTGGTTGGACCTAAGACGGCGCCTACTGTATATATGGGTCAAAAATAGCGATTTGGAAGACTTGATCACTCTCTCCAATCTCTCTCTAGTTTTCTCCAAGAACTCTCCAACAAAGTGCTTGACTTAGAGAGTTGATGGCTTGTTCAATCTCAATCCTCATTTCCTAAAAGAGAAGGCCTCAAGCTTCAATGGTGGCTGGGAAATAGAGTATTAGGGCAACGTTTATGAATGTGTATAAGCCTTGATTTTGTGGTTTTGATTTGCTCAAGGAAAGTGGTGGTCTAGCCTAGGGTTTTGAAGCTTCATCAAATATTAAAGAACTCCATTGATCTACATGGGTTTGCAAGTTCTTTCTCAATCTTTTTAAAGTCTTTATCAATCCAAATTTTGTGTAGATTCTATTTTTTGTGGTGGTGTTATCTCACTCTCCCCCAACACATTCTCATAATATATGTCCACACAAACCTTATTTCTGAAATACTGAATGTGATCGTCCACCGCGTATGATAATGGTACGTATTCCAATAAAACTCTAAGTGCTTGATTGCAAAGACACCACAATCTCCATTGTAAATGCATAAACCTATGTTAGAACCAATTAATTATTGAGGATAATGAAGATAAGAAAAATATTTTTTCCATACCTAGATTTAGATTGTGGTACAGTGTCACTAGAAATATGCCTCCAGTCAAAATTTGCAATGGTATGCTTCGGCCGTTGTATTTTCAAATGTGTATTTTTTTCAAACATCCCAAAACTCTTCAATAGAGATGGAAGCATCTTCCACCACTAACTCATGTAGTGCGACAACAAACTCAGACTAATGTTGGAGTGGTCCGAGTAGTAGATGGATATCATCCAATCTTTGAAGCTAACTGCACATAGAATCCAATGGTTATTGATAGTCAAATGGATGTATATCTCACCACACTCACTCCATGACTTCTTGAATTTATTTTTGTCTCCTTCATCAACTCATGGACATCATCCCACTTGTATGTATTGGGACTCTTCAGCCAATCATCATACCTGGCGAGCATGGTCTGGCTAAATACAGAGTCCACAATGATGGCTTTGATAGGGTATGTCTTGGGCAACTCGAACAAGCGTCTCCACAACAAATAATTTACGACGTCCAAGTGCTGCAAGATAAACAATATGTTAGTTATTATAATACGATGATTGGACTGACATATAATGATTCTAGAAAAGACACTTACTGAGTCAACCAGCCATAGTTGTTTCACCTTCAACTGCATAAACCAAGTAGGCGTCCCATCACATGCCTCCAAGCGCCTGGGCCTACTATTATCTATCTCATCGAGCATCCACCGACAGAATGTGGACAACCGTGCTTCATCCAACTCTTTTAGTGGAATGATTTGGACTGGTTCCTTGAATATCTGACACTTCCTCGTTGGTGTAAAGTCCTTGTATCTAACTTGTAACGCCCTGAGTAGCCAAGACCGTTATACTGTGTGTTTATAAAGGTGCAAGACTTGTTAATCAAGTCATTTAGTTAGAAACGTGTTACAGAAACCATAATTGAACTAGGGTTAACAGATTTTTGTCATAAAAGATACATTTCATTTAAATAAACATTTCATACATGGGATCCCAAAAGAAATAGAGTTTAAAGGAAAATTTACAAAATTCCAGGATATATACAACTACTGGTCACTCTAAGGGCAAAATAGACATTTTAGGTTCTCCTGTCTCTGTACCATCTCTCGGCCGTGGCGGCCGATCAGCTGACTATGTACATTCAGCCCCAGAGCTCTCCAACTCAAGACTAGTCCACCTTGCCCTTGCCTTTACCTGCACCATGCAGCACTCATGAGCCAAGGCCCAACAAGAAAGCCATGTTACAGAGCATAAACGATAATCAACAGTCAAATATTTCACAAATCATCACTCAGATATACAACAGGTCATATTGCCCACATAATCGAGACATCAAACTATAAGCCAATAATCAGTCATCCAGATAACAAACTTGTCACAATCATTAATTAAACAAAAATAAACATATCACACAATATCCAGGGTCGACGCCCTTAGGCCACACCCTCTGATTATCCCACTGACTCCGGCTCGCTTAGGCCGAGCTCAGTGATTATGTACTTAACCTCAGCTACCAATGGCCGAACCGTGCCCTATGCGAAATTATTGATTCCGACATTCTTAGGCCATTTATCGCATGTCCCCATGGCGTAGTACCATCTTATGACATCACATACAAATATAGGGAACTCTTAGTCCCAACATAATCACAAAACTGGGTGCAGTTTCTTACCTTTGATTCTGATTGCTTTGATTAATGAAAACAACCTTCAAGCACAATCCCGTCTGAGCCCTAGCGTAAACCTAGTCACAACCGTAAAATAGAACCATCATTAAACCTCAATTCCATAACCTAACCTCGGGACGAATCTCGAGCCATCGGGAACCCCCAATTCCACCAAACGGGGTGGTGGAATCAAACCGCGAGCCCCCGAGCGAAAACCCTAAAAAAATACCCAAAAATCCATTTATGAAGGCAGGGTAGCGCTACAACGCCACAAGGTGGGCGCTACAGTGCTAAAAACAAAAACAAAATCCCCCAGAAAACCCAGGCATAATGCTCTACTGCTAGCGCTACAACGCTACAGACAGCACCAGAAATCCCCTGAGTTTTTCCTTCGAATTTCCCCAAGCCAAAACTCCATAAATCCCCTCCAAACCTCAACCACACTTCAAATTAAGCCTACCATCCACTACATCTCATCCCACATGGCCCAAAAACATCAAACTTGGCCACATGCATCACAGAAAAACAAGAATTGAGTTTGAAGCTCAAAAACTCATCAGAAAAACCAGAAACTCAAATGATCAAGTCTAGAATTATTACCTTTAATGGATAATTCGACCTTAGGTTGCCTTCTATGCCCTTCCAGCCTTTAGCTCCTCAGATCCCAAAGCTCAAATCCCTTAATTTCCATCCAAAGTTCAAGTTTAGAAATCAACTCCAACAAAACTTAGAAAACTCATCAAAACTTTTAAACTTTACCTTAATTAGGTAGCTAATTCCTGCTAAATCTTCTATCTTCACCAAGAACCCAAGCCCCAAGCTCTAGCCTAAGCTTCCTCTGAGTTACAACTTCAAAAATCCTCAAGGAGAGTGAGAGAGGAAGTGATCGATAGGGAGTGAAAAAGGAGTCTCTGTTTTTCTTCTTTCTTTCTTCCTTTTCTTTCCTCCAGCTTCTAACATATTCTACAAATCCCACTAAGTCTAAAAAGGCAGAAAGACCCTTATCCTCTTTTTAACCACCAAATGACCATTTTTCCCTCCCATTAAAACCTAAGCCTTTAAACATTTTAAGGGCATTTTGGTCATTTGTTCCCAATTCCCGCTAACTCCTCAAGTGCCCCTAATAATTACCGCTTAAATCCTGCCACTTAACTAATGACCAATTATTTTCCTCAATATCCAATAGTCTCCAATACATTTCCCAAATTCCCAGAAATACCCCCAGGCTCCCCCGAGCCGGGTATAAACCCCCGCTGTGACTATTTTGCTAAATCGCTCACTAGGATCGCCTTGAGTCATAAACTGCAAATATATTCACATAATAATGTGGTCTTAACAATTTATCGCAAATAATTACATTTATGCCATCAATGGGCCAAAATTACGAATATGCCCTTATAATCTAAAGAGGGCCTATGTGCACACCAATACTCATAATCATGCATCTCATATATCCATATAATCATATAAGCATGCTTATCACATAATCATGCATTAAATAATTTAAATCACATATAAACCAATTATGCCCTCCTGATACATTAATCAAGGCCCTTAAGCCTTATTAGTAAGTTTTGGGTCGTTACATAACTGGTCTCTGCCTTGTCCTTTTACGTGAAACACAACAAGCTCTGTAAGATATACAACACTCAATAAAGTATAATTAAATGTAACAAATATTAGATGAATACCTAGGACCGTCTGGGTTGCTGGTGCAGGTGTGGCTGGATCGGGCTCAAAACAAGCAGGAATGACATCACATGGCGTGTCACCAGGAGTAGGCTCACTAGGGCCCCGCTGGGTGAGGGCGTCCAACTTCTCCAAGATTTTATTATGAAACTGAAGCATGGCATCTTGTTTTACTTTCACTTCAGAAACTGCAGCCTTCAGTGGGCAACTTCAGCCACAATATCTTGCGAAGAATCGTGGGTCGCTTTAACATCAATCTTCACTGAGGCCACTATCTTGTAAATGCCTGATACATTAACTGGGGCAGGTTGGGGAGCACTTAAAAGGCTCGCTGGATCAGACTCATTGGACTCCTAAAAAATACCAGTTGTACTGACGATTTCTACCAACTTAGTAGCCTCAGGAACAAGATCCACGACCACTCCTTCTTCAGCCTCAGGCTGAATCATATCAATCAACATCGCATAATGAGGACTGTCTTATTCTGTCCTCGAATATACACTTGCAAAGAACCCTTTCTCCGCCGGTCGAGAAATCAAAAAGGGAATCATTGTCATCTACACAAAGAACAAATATAAGAACATATTCTAATATATGCTGAAATTCATAAACAAGTAATCTATCAATGATTGATAACTTTAAATAACTTACGTGCTTCCTATTAAGTAAGGTTTTCACGTCCTGGTGCTTTGGATGCCCTTTGCTCTCCCATTGTAGGCTTGGCAAACGCACTTGCTAAATCGATCATAGTCTCATAAGCCCAATATTGTATGGTCGGTGGATTACCCCTGCATGTGTACTTGAATTCCATCAGCGAACGCTTGTTTACATCATTTTCCTTTGTCTTCCTCTCTTCAACTTGAGTACGAATAACAACCATATCCCTCTTCAGTTATTGCAAGGTCAAATCAAAATATATTGACCCCCACGGGTACGTGTAAAAGTAATCTAAATCCTCCACCATGTACAATAACTCTCGCCAAATATATCTCTCTTTCCCACTGAACAAGAGTATCCCCTCCACAAAATACACTAACCCAAGCTTCCATATGTCATCAACCTTTTCGCATATGGCAAAATCTCGCTCCAATAACCCAAATTTAATTTTTTTTTCATCCAGTCCCACACGAAAATATGTGTCCAGGAAACGGGTGGACGTCAGATGGGGTTGTAACTCAGTCAACAGCAGCAAACGACTACAATTAAGCCCAGCGATAAGGGCAAAATCATGCACCCCAAACTTACATTGATCATTTCCAATTAGGAAATGCAACTCATCCTCGCGTGCAGACTTGATCTTTCGTAAAAAGATAATGTGTACCATCGCCTCCGAGAACTCGACCGTAGGAGGGGTGAAAAACTGTCCAAACACGTACTTGTTCGCTCTAGCCAACAGTCCATGCTTCTCAAAATTTTCCTTTATTTTTGTAATCCTTCTCGTCCCCTTATAAGTAACATGAGCAGCATAATGCCCATCTACAGGGATATTAAGTGTCAAGTGTTTTAATTTAGGTGTCATCTGCAAAAGAAAAAATACAAAAAAAACAATTCAAGTTAGTTCTCCAATAAAAAAATACAATTTTTTTTTTAAATTGTCAAACCAGCATTAAGCTATCATCAAACCATTGTTATTGCATCGTTAATAATAGTCCATCGTTATCTAATTGTTATAGCTTCGTTATTGAATCACTAGTAACTTGCTCAAATCTAAACAACCCATTGGTAACATCCTCATTCTTCTATAACCAAATTCAGCATTGTTAACCCATCGCTAACATCCTCAACCTTCCATAACCCTAATTCAGCATTGTTAAATCATCGCTAAAGTATTGCTAACCCACTCACATTTCTTACCATCGTTATATCATCGCTAAACCGTCGCTAACCCATCACAAGCATCCTCATCCTTCCATAATCCAATTCTACATTGTTAACCCATCGCTAACATCATTATCCTTCCATAACCCAATTCAGCATCGTTAACCCATCGATAACCCATCGCTAACTGTGACGCCCCACGTCACTATGGCTGCTTTCTGGAATGACGATTGGCCCTACAAACCAAGACAAGTCTTTCTACCATGCTTTGTCCTCACTCGAACACTTCCTGGGAAAACTTCCCAGGAGGTCACCCATCCCTAGATTACTCCAGGCCAAGCACGCTTAACCATGGAGTTCTCAAGTGATGGGATACCGAAAAGAAGATGCATCTTCCTGATATAGGTAGTACCCATCAATCCATTTAAGCCCTCTTCAACTGTGTAGTCCCATACCTACACAGTCTTAGAATCATTAGACTTGACCTTCCCCAGGCGGTGTGGGATTGCACAGCTTACCGGGTCTTTCCCCTTACGAATCACGGGATTCTGACTGTCACAATCACCCCCCCTTATGGGCCCGACGTCCCCGTCGGCCACACTTCCGCCTGGGTCAAGGCTCTGATACCATTATGTGATGCCCCACGTCACTATGGCTGCTTTCTGGAATGACGACTGGCCCTACAAACCAAGACAAGTCTTTCTAGCGTGCTTTGTCCTCACTCGCACACTTCCTGGGAAAACTTCCCAGGAGGTCACCCATCCCTAGATTACTCCAGGCCAAGCACGCTTAACAATGGAGTTCTCAAGTGATGGGCTACCGAAAGGAAGTTGCATCTTCTTTTCGGTAGCCCATCACTTGAGAACTCCATGGTTAAGCGTGCTTGGCTTGGAGTAATCTAGGGATGGGTGACCTCCTAGGAAGTTTTCCCAGGAAGTGTGCGAGTGAGGACAAAGCACGCTGGAAAGACTTGTCTTGGTTTGTAGGGCCAGCCGTCATTCCAGAAAGCAGCCATAGTGATGTGGGGCGTCACACTAACACAACCTAACCCACTCACAATTCTAACCATCGTTATCTCATCGTAATTCCATCGTTAACACATCGCTAACCCTTGCATTAACCAATCTCAAACCACCTAGATTTCACCTCATCGTTATACCATCACCACTTCATCGCTAATCTGTCACTAACAATAGCAATGGTTCTTTGATTTTGACATCGTAATCCCATCGCTAAAATCATTATCCTTTGCTAGCACAACGCTAGCCTGTCTCTAACCCATCGCTAACACATCCTAATCCACTTACAATTCTAACCATCGTTATCTCATTGTAATTCCATCGCTAACCCCTTGCCTTAACCAATTTCAAACCACCCAGATTTTACCCCATCATTATACCATCGCCACTTTTGCTAACCCATCGTTAACAATAGCGATGGTTCTTTGATATTGATGGGCGTCATAATTCCATCGCTAACCTGTCGCTAAAGCATCGTTATCCTTGCCAAACCCAGAAAAAAACTCAAGTTTTCAAACCCATTCTCCAATCTCATCATAATTTTGTCTAATCTATTTTAATGGAATTCTATATGACAAAATACATTAAAATACTATGCTCATTTGCTAAATTGCTTAATGTTGTTTTTAAAGAAGTCAAAACTAAAAAAATAAAAGAAAAACAATCTATCTACCTGTATTTTCTGGCAAGAAGACGACAAGGATGACAACGACCAAGAAAAAGAAAAGGGGAAACTCAGGGAGAAAATACGGCGATTTTGTACTCTACCGTCGGGGATTTTGAAAGAGAATAGAGAGAAAACAGGAATTAGAGAGAGGGGGGGAAATTTGAATGGCAAGAGTATTTTTGACCACAAAATAGTAGAAGGCATACAAATATGAGAACTTTTAACTTTGATATATAAAAAAATTACTCCCTATTGTGATGCATAGGGGTCAAGTTTTCCTTTTAGATTCTCATATAATTTAGTCATTGTTTTTTGTGTTTTGAAATTTGATAATCTCATGCTCATGCAACGTGCAAGATAATTTATAGGAGAAGAGAATTGAAAGAGTTGAGTAAACTTTTGCCAAAAAAAAAAAAAAAAGAGTTGAGTAAACTTTATATATGTATGACGTGTATAACATAGAATAAATTAGAGAGTGTTTGACTCCTTAACTAAAAAAATATTTTTTGTTATTAAAAGCTAAAAACTGTTTTTTGAAAACAAGTTAGGGTGTTTGGCGTTGTTTTCAGAAAATAATTTTTAAAACAAAGTTACAAAAAACAAAAAAATTTGAGAATAACAAAAAGTTGTTTTCTGTTGTTCTCAAAAAAAATTTATCTATCTTTTTTTTTTCTCACATCACTTTTTTAATTATTATTATCTAACATCATTTATTGTTACATCATTTTCTCTCTCATTAGTTTCTCTCTCTTCACTTTCTCTCTCATCACTTTCTCTCTCCTTACCTTTTCTCTCTTCACTTTCTCTCTCGCTATTTTCTCTCTTCTCACTTTCTATCTTTTCATTTTCTCTTTCATCATTTTTTATCTTCTTATTTTCTCTTGCATCACTTATTATGTCATCATTTTTTCTTTCATCACTTACTACATCATCACTTTCTCTCTCATCACTTAATATATCCTAATGTTCTCTCTCATCATTTTTTCTCTCTCGTCATTTCCTCTCTCATCACTTTTTCTCTACTCACTTCTCTCTCTTCATTTTCTTTCTCATCATCTTCTCTCTCATTTTTTCTTAGATCAATTTCTCTCTTCTCAATTTCTATTTCTTCAAATTTTCTCTCCTTACTTTCTCACTCCTTATTTTTCACCATTTTTTCTTTCAAATTATTTTATCTCATTATTTATTACAAACTTTTAAAAGATTTTTCTCTTTGTAAATATATTTGTTAATTTTTTATTTAAGATTTAAAAAAAAAAAAAAACTAAAAAATTGTTTTTAGAAAACATTAACCAAACACCTCTTATTTTTTGAAAACTGCAAAAATTATTTTCTGTTCACATTTATGAGAACACAACTTTGAAAACAAAAAATAGAAAACAATGCCAAACAGTATTATTTGAAACCAAAAACTGTTTTATGTTCTCATTTAGGAATTTTTTTGTATTATGTGATTTGTAACTTAGGATCTTATTGTTTAATTAATGTTATAATTTTAATATTTTAAATATAATAACTTAGTTCAAAATTATATTTTAAAATTAAATCCGGTAATTTTTTATGTTAAACTTTTATAAATTTTACACATTGATCAATATTTTATTAAAAATAGTGAAAAAGAATAATTTTGTATTTATTTATCACATGTAAAGAGTTAAAATAGTATTAATTTCAAATAAGAAAGTTTTAGGATAAACTATAAAATACGAAAATGATATATTTTCTTAGTCAAGATACCAAATTATTCCAATGGTGTAATGATAAAGAAGTAGATAACATATATCTTAAATTTTTCATAATCTAAACATTCGTATTGTTTTAAAGAGTTGTGGATGGAGCAATTGGAACACAAATTTAATAATTTTTTTTTTGGCTATTTAAGTAATTTATTCCTATTTTTTTTCTTGAAAATATTCTTTTTGTTATAAGATTATCAACAAATCACATATTTAATCTTTTAGAGAAGTAGTTTTCAATATTGTCTTTTTTGAAAAATACAATTTTTTAATCGTGTAATAATTAATCACTTAAATTTATTCATATATTTTTTTCTCTTAAGATTACTGACTTTATATTTTTAGACTATTTTTATCAAACTTTAAAATAACAAAGTATTAACCATTATTTGTTTATAAATGAATACATTGTAATTGACCAATTTCTTTGTTTTAATTATTCAGGTGGAATTTTGGATTTTGTTCTAAAGTAGAAGTTCTTATAATATGACAACTAAGAGAGGTCCCTTAAAGTTTGTTGGTAGTTTAATTTTAATTTTATTCTTCATTTTGTTAGTTAAGTTTAACTTATTATTCTTTTTTGTTTTTCAGGTGGGTCATAAGCTGATTGGTTCATGCTTTTTTTCTTTTCTTTTTTTTGTTGGCTCAAGTTTGCTTTGTTTGGACTTTTAGAATTATTATATGGACTAAAATAATCACAAACATTATTCCATAATCACAATCATTAACTAAAGTGTCTATCAATTGACAATAATCATAATGGGATGATTCACACTTACTAATTGCATTAGAGGCACATGGGAGCACCCTAATGACTATGTATTGGCCCATTAAACTATAGTTCACCACCACTATCATAATGAGCTCAATTGGCTCACTAATACCCCTTAGGCTAAGAGGGCATAAGATATATGGGGCATGAAGTTGTAATTGATTGTGTGTGGTATTTGGTAAGGGTTTGCTCTCCATAAGCCCTCTATTGCATATACATTTGATCTTGGTTATTGCATAAGCATTGACTATTGTTGTTAAATTTGATTCATGATTGTAATGCTCATAATCTATTGAATTTTATGAACCAAAATTTGTCTATCCTCTAGATAGTAAATTCAAGTATTTTGTTATAATGCTTAATAGATTGTTCTTACTTGTGAATGAGTTCTATCTTTTTATTTATTTATTTAAGAAATCTAGCATACATAATGATCATCTGTTATTTTGCGATCATTTATGAGAAAAGAGAACAAATGCCATGATTTTATTATAACATGCATTTAATAGTTGTTGCTCTTATTTCTCATTCAGCTCTAAGCCATCCTAGAACCTCTGTTGTCTTGATGTAACGACCCAACTATTCTAGATTTTGGACCATTAATAAACTACTATACACAGACACTAATCTTAAGAAAACATACATATGAAATAACCATATCTTTATTTAAAAACTACAAGGTAAAGGTTTAAAATACATAAAAATTCATAAGTAGGATATGGGATCCCATTGTTTTGAAAATAAAGCATAACATAACTTAAATCTTAAAATTCGTTGCAACTCAGATGCGGAAAAATACATAAAAAAAAATATGATTGAAAGACTTAAACAACTTCATCGTCGAATCGTTTGCGTAGTCCACCGATTCCATTCTGCCTCAATACACATTCCCAAGGTGCCAAGAACCTTTCCGCCGCCATGCTATTTTCCTGCACATATAAAACATAAAGGAATGAGCCTAATGCCCAGTAGGGAAAATCTACTACATGCATGAAACATAATCATACACATAAACTATGAACATATATCATATACTATAACACATATATCATAATACTAACCCATGTACATGGTGACTATTGGGGTTTGCTAACTAAGAAACTATAAGCCTCAAACTACAATGAGGTTTGCTATTTAAGCAACTATAAGCCCCAAAACATAAAAGTGTTGGGGTTTGCTATATGGCAACTATAAGCCTCAAAACATAAAAGTGATAGGGTTTGCTATATAACAACTATAAGCCCCACACATACATATATCATAACACATAAAGTCATACTATAGCATAATCATAACACTTTTATATAAACATAGCACATATCACATGAGAACTATCCTATTTTCCTTACCAAAAATATCGGGATGATGAGAACAAGGTCGAGATTTTGGAACACTCCTAAAACCATAAATGAGAAAGGTAAGTATTCTAAAAGAAAAAGATGAAAGGAATGAACTAAACTATCGAGAAGATACTTACCAATGAGAACCTCAAGTTCAAAGAACTTAGATGCCTAACCAGAAATAAAGAATACTGAGTTAGGAATTGAGTAGAGAAAAACTAATGAAACAATACTGAAAAGAACTAAGAATAGGAATACCTTTGAGATTGCTATACCCGAACTACACCTCGAAACCGAAATACACTATAAACCTTACTTCCCAAGTGTTTAACACTCTAAAGTAATCCTAGCAGCTTGTAGGCTCTGAACTCAGCTTGAAGAATGAAGAAATGGCTGGGTACTAGGTCCTATTTATAGAGTTCAAGAATGAAAAGATCTTCATTTAGCTTGAATAAAATAATGGCTTTTTAATTGAAAAACATTTGAATAATCGTTCAGCAGAGGCTGAAGACTCGGTCAAAAATATTCTAGACTTATCAAGAGGTTAAGGATTAAAATGAGCTCGGTTCCAAAATCATTCAAAATTTATGCCCTAGGGCTGATATATCGCCTACCATAGGCGATATATCGCCTGGGCTTATATGCCCAAGGCTTGTCGAGGTGGCCGTGCGAAATTACGTGTTTTTCGTATCCCCGTGTGGCGATATATCGCCCCCTAGAGATGCGATATATCGGCATACGCTGAAATATTATACACGTAATTACACTTTTTCAGCCTAATTTTAATTGAGTAAACAGCCTTGACTAAGTCCTTTAACGATTTCAAAGCTGCTGACAAACTCTAGGATTTTCAAATATTACTCTTAATAAACTTATTCCTCAAAAATACTTAATTTCTCATTAAACATACACATGACAAGTGTTAATATCTTATTGGGTCTATCTAAACCTTATAGTATAATAATTATCATCTTCTTAATCAGTCATATTAATCAAACCTTAGGTTATAATTAATATTCTTAAACTATAGGTTAAACTTATAAAATCTACAAGTGTTACTACGAGTGTCCAACTAAGTCTCGGCTTGAACCAAAATCCACAGTAATAAACATACTATAACTACTACTAGCTATTACTATTACTACTACTATCTAACTAGCTAAGTAAAGTTCTTGGACTCTACAATTCTCCCCTACTAAAAAGAATTTCGTCCTCGAAATTTACTTACCAAATAATTCCGGATACCGGCCCTGCATGTCCTCCTCCAATTCCCACGTTGCCTCATGTTCAGAACTATTACTCCATAGGACTTTGACTATTGGAATACTCTTGGACCGTAATTGCTTCATCCCTCTATCTAGGATGCTAACTGGTCGTTCCTCGTAACTCAAGTCTTTCTGGAGTGTTATCGTATCGTACTTGAGGACGTGAGATGGGTCTGACACATACTTGCATAGCATTGAGATGTGGAACACGTTGTGGCTATCTGCTAGGCCTGGCGGTAGGGTTAATCTATACGCAACTGCTCCCACTTTGTCTAATATCTCAAAAGGACCTATAAAACAGGGACTAAGTTTGCCTTTCTTCCCAAATCGCTTCACACCTTTCATAGGAGATATCTTCAGGAAGACTTGATCTCCGACTTTGAATTCCACATCGCATCGCTTGGCATCTGCATAGCTTTTATGACAACTTTGAGCAGTAAGCATACACTGTCTAATTAGCGCTACTGCTTCTTGAGCTTTTCTAACAGCTTTAGGACCGAGAAGCTTCCTTTCTACTACTTCGTCCCAATGCAATGGTGATCGGCACCCTCTTCCATAAAGCAACTCATAAGGTGCCATGTCGATAGTTGACTGGTAGCTATTGTTGTAAGAGAACTCTATCAGCGGTAAGTACTTATTCCATGATCCTCTGAAATTAAGTACACAAGTGCGTAGCATATCCTCTAAAATTTGAATCGTACGTTCGGACTGACTGTCTGTCTGAGGATGAAAAACTGTACTAAGACTTAACTTAGTACCCATGGCTTGCTATAAACTGCCCCAAAATCTCGATGTAAACACCGATCCTCTATTCGACACTATTGTCTTGGGGATTCCATGCAACCGTACTATCTCTTGGACATAGATGTCAGCATATTGGTCTGCCGTGTATGAAGTCTTAACAGGCAGGAAATGAGCCGACTTGGTTAGTCTATCTATTACTACCCAAGCGGAATCATGCTGCTTGTTCGTTCGTGGCAACCCTGTCACGAAATCCATGGCTATATCGTCCCACTTCCATTCTGGTATGCTAAGCGGTTGCAATAAGCCTGCGGGCCGTTGATGTTCTGCCTTCACTTGCTGGCATACTAGACACTTAGATACAAATTCTGCTATGTCCTTCTTCATCCCTGGCCACTGATAAATTGCCTTGATGTCGTGTGCCATCTTGGTCGACCCTGGGTGAATTGAGTACGGGGTACTATGCGCTTCTTCTAGAATCGTCATCTTAATCTTTTGATCATTCGGCACGCATACCCGATCCTTATATCTCAATAACCCTTGAACAGGTATTGAGAAGTCTGTGGCCTTGCCTTCTTTGACTGCATCCATTTGTACCACTAGTGTGTTGTCATGCCCTTGCCTAATCCGTATATCTTCTAGAAGATTTGACTGAATAAACAAGTTAGCCAACTTGCTGATAACTACCTCTATTCCGGCATTGATCAGCTCCGGCTGCAGCGGCTTTTCTATTCCGGCTAGTGCTGCTAAACTTCCATAACTCTTCCTACTTAGCAAATCGGCAACTACGTTTGCCTTTCCCGGGTGGTATAGGATTTCGCAGTTGTAATCCTTCACTAGCTCTAACCACCTGGGCTGCCTCATGTTGAGCTCCTTCTGAGTAAATAAGTACTTTAAACTCTTGTGGTCCGTATAAATCTCGCACCGTTCTCTGTAAAGATAATGGTGCCAGATTTTCAATGCAAAGACCACCGCTGCCAACTCCATATCGAGAGTTGGGTAGCATTTCTTGTACTCCTTCAGCTGTCGTGAGGCATAGGCTATCACCTTGTCATTCTGCATCAGCACACAACCCAACCCTTGCTTCGATGCATCGCAGTAAACTACGAACTTGTCGTTGGGTGTCGGTACACAGAGTACTGGTGCTGAGTGTAACATGCCAGCCTTGAGGGTATGTTACAAGCTAGGATGGTGCTTGGTCAGATGCACACGCGAGGGTGCAGGCTGGTGAGCATGTTGATGCCTAGTTTATACGACAGTGGCATTTTCGTAAATATCTTCAATATTGCCCAGAAATGGACGAGACTTGGTAGGTTCCATATTGAAGGGTCAATGAATGCAATGGTATGATTAGACTTGGGAGATTCGGAGAATTGGCGAGCTGAGAGCCAAATATGTCTCCCAAGCGAAAATCATATATGTTCCTGGTAGAAGGCTAAAAGCTCAGAAGACTCTTTGTAGGGGGAGCACCTGGTGTTAGCTCTCCACCACCCCCTGGCGCAGGTGCGTCAAGTGAGCTAATACTAGTTGGGAGGACTAGTAGGGCAGGCATATGAGGACCACGAGGGGACTCATATGTCTCCATGAGTATGAGTACTCATGGACATTACCGGGCCGCCCTGGTAGTGCGTCGAAGTATGCTGCCAGAGGTTTAAGGGTACGGTTCCCTTGGCTTGCCGGGATGCCGCTTGCATGGAACATGGCCCAAACCTTCGAGAGATGTCGTGGTGCGCCATGGCCATGAATCTCGACCCGAGATGGCACGGGAAGTCATTCGTGGGACTTGTTAGCATGCAAGCATTGGAGGGTGCACTATGCTTGAGTAGGACAGAGGTTCAGTGTGTGCTACTAGTCTGGCAACTAATCTCGAGGGTCTGCCAACATGCATGATGGTATGGTGCCTTGAGGATTTGACCATGGACGTATGGGAGTCCTTGGTCTGTGATGTGAGCTAATCGGATAGTATCGAGTGGGACATGATGGGAGGTGTTGGCACGTCAGCTTGGTGTTGGCTCTTAGCCACACATGCTACCTTGACTTGTGAATGTCTGGGTGAGCATCGGTGTTGGGATTTGCCTTGCCATAGTGAGAACCTATGGACAGTGTGAGTGTCTTGGCTAGATTGCCTTGATGCATGATTGCACTCATAGATGCTTGAGAGCATGACTCAGCGAGAGTTGTTCGAGAGACGGAAGTGTGCAGAGGCACACGGTCGCGCGAAAAATGTGCCCATTGTTATTCGAATGGTTGGAAGGCTGACCTTGGTTCAAAGGAGTCAAGGTGCTGCATGGGCATTTCTGCTGTCAAAATGTCAGCCCGTGACACTGAGCACAACTTGTCCTTAAGCAACTGGAAGCTTTCTTCACATCTATCATTCCAGTTGAATCTTTTCTATTTTTGGATCACGTTGGTGAGTGGAGTGGCTATCTTAGAAAAGCCCTCTACGAACCTCTTATAATAACATGCTAATCCCAAAAAGCTCCTTACTTCAGATGCGTTCTTTGGTCTTGGCCAATCCTTCACGGCCTCTACTTTTGATGGGTCTATTGCAACTCCATCCTTGGATATAATGTGCCTGAGGAACGCCACTTGCGAAAGCAAAAACTCGCATTTCTTGAACTTGGCGTAGAGTTGATGCTCCTTTAGTCGTGACAAAATCAACCTCAAATGTTCCTCGTGCTCGACTTCGTCCTTGGAGTATACTAAGATGTCGTCGATGAATACTACGACGAATTTATCCAAGTAGTCCTTGAAGACCTTATTCATTAAGTCCATAAACGTGGCTGGTGCGTTGGTAAGACCAAAAGACATAACTAAGAACTCGTAATGCCCACAACGAGTTATAAAAGCTGTCTTAGGAATATCTTCTCCCCATACCTTGAGCTGATGGTACCCGGACCGTAAATTAATCTTTGAAAATACGGTCGCACCTCGAAGTTGATCAAATAAGTCGTCAATCTGAGGTAGCGGGTACTTATTCTTAATCGTTACCTTATTCAGCTCGCGGTAGTCTATGCACATCCGCATACTTCCGTCCTTTTTCTTCACAAATAGAACTGGTGCTCCCCATGGCGAATGGCTTGGCCTAATAAAACCCAAGTCTAGGAGTTCTTGTAGCTGCGTCTTTAACTCCTTGAGTTCCGTAGGTGCCATTTGGTATGGTGCCTTGGAGATAGGCTCGGTGCCCGGTATTAATTCTATTGTGAGGTCAATTTCTTGAGTCCACGGCAATCCTGGTAAATCATCGGGAAATACTTCTGGGAATTCTCTTACAATGCGGACGTCTCCTGATAAACGAGTTTTAGGCTCGTTTATGGTTCTAGTTTTTAGGTTATTTTTCTTTAGTTAGGATTGTTTTATTTCGGATTTATGCTCGTTTGTTCTTGTTTCAGGGTAATTGACGTTAAGTGTTGCAAATATTGAAAAGGAGCGAAAATGGAATGAAATCGAGACGGATTTGTGACTTTTGGGTGTTTCTGTAAGTAGCGCTACAGCGCTACCTTGGGAGCGCCATAGCGCTAGGAAGAATTCTTGAAGAGCTTCAGCACTGACTTAAGCGCTACAGCGCTACAACATTAGCGCTACAGCGCTGGGAAGCAGTTTTCAGGAAGATAGTTCCTGACTTTAGCGCTATATCGCTACCAAAAGAGCGCTACAGCGCTGGTGCCTAGTTTTTCCCCGTTTTGTTTCTGAGTTTAGCGCTACAGCGCTACAATGGTAGCGCTATAGCTGGGGTCGCGATTTCTGGCATAATTGGTTATTTTTTATGGGCAATTCAGTCTTTTCCAGAGGGAATTTTCAGTAGGGATTTTGGGAGTCATATAGGCGACTGAGAGAGACTAACAAAGGGAGACGACGACGGCTGGAGTAAGAACACCATATTGGAGGATTCGTCCCTGAGTTTTCTTCATCTTTTTCTGTCAATTTTCATGTTTGTAATTGAACTAGTATATGGCTAGAATGAATATCATAGGCTAAATTTTCTTTTAGGGCTTTTATGTGAATCTTTTGGAAACCCTTGTTATGGTTTAATGCAAAATTGATGTTTTTCTTCATCTCTTTCAATTCCTTGCAATCTATGTTAATTGTGCGATTATTGATTGATCACCTCTAATTGCTATTTTATGAATCAAATTGAAATCTGAAAAGTGAAATTTGATATGCTTTGATTGTTTGGATGCAAATTTAATTTAGAACGAAAGTATCTAGGTTATTTGCTTATTTTCTGAGTTGCGTGGCTAATGCCCTCTACATGATTCAACTTACCATAGAAATATAGGAAGTTGTCATTTAGATTGAATTTCATAAGTCTTGACCAGATTATGAATTATTGTTGCAACTTATTCTTGAATAGGGAGAAGGGGATATAGATGCTTGCATTAGGAAATAACAGGGTGGAAAAATAGAGGATCATAATTGTCCTAATTGTATTTTCTTTGTTAATTTGTTTAATTCTTCTTTGCGCTTTGTTAGTATTTTTCTTAGTTTAAAATCTCTGATAATTGTTTCATCAAATAGAATTAAAGGATTAATTGATTGGTAATTGATAAATCAGTCCTTGAGGACGATACTCGGTTTTTACCATTTTTATTACGAATTGCGACTGTGTGCACTTGCATAGCTATAAATTTCGCAACAAGTTTTTGGCGCCGTTGCCGGGGACTAAAAATTATCAATATCAGTCTAATTAATTTTTATTCTAATTTGATTTTTATTTCTCTCGTTTCTAATCTGTTTAGTTGCTTAATTTGTCTATCTCAGGTGAATTTTGGTATATGCCTGGCAGAAAAGGAAAAGCCACACTTGTTCCTCTGAATCCCGAGATCGAAAAGTCTTGCAATCAAATCAGAAAGAATAAGAGAGAGACCCAGAATTATGTGAAGATGGCACAGAATGATGGGGATGGCAGGAATGGTATAAATCCAGGAGTTGTCCAAGGGGTTCAGGCTCAGACCAATGCTGAGAGGAGTCTGAGAGATTATGTGCTACCCACTCTGACGGGAGTACAAAATAGTATACGCCCACCAGCTATAGAGGCCAACAACTTCGAAATCAAGCCTGCTATTTTACAAATGGTGCAGTCCTCTGTGCAATTCAATGGGTTTCCCTCTGAAGATCCTCACACCCAACTTCCTGGAGTTGTGTGGAACCTTCAAATATAATGGGGTGAGTGATGACGCAATCAAGCTTAGGCTCTTCCCATTTTCTCTAAGGGACAGAGCTAAAAGTTGGCTGAATTCTCTGCAGCCAAACTCCATTGTCACTTGGCAAGATCTGGCTCAGAAATTTTTATCCAAATTCTTCCCTCCGTCAAAGGCTGCTAAACTGAGGGGAGAGATAAATAAATTTTGCCAGAATGACGGGGAGTCACTGTATGAAGCTTGGGAACGGTTTAAGGAACTCCTGAGAAGATGTCCTCATCATGGCATTGAACAGTGGATGCTAGTACAGAATTTCTACAATGGTTTATGTCCAACAACCAGAACTATTATAGATGCTGCAGCAGGTGGTACTTTTATGAGCAAGAGTGCAGCTGGTGCTTATGAGCTGCTGGAGGACATGGCTACAAACAACCATCAGTGGTCAGAGGAAAGATCATCAGGAGTTAGAAAGGTAGCTGGGGTGCATGAGCTAGATGCGATTACTGCTTTAACAGCGCAAGTAGCCTCTTTGACCAAGCAGTTGCAACAGAGTAGTATGTCTGCTAATGCGATTCAGATGGCAGTGAGGTGTGAAATGTGTGGTGGTGCTCATTCTTTCGATCAGTGCCCTATCTGTAATAATAACACCCCAATGGATCATGCCCAAGTTCAAGCGGTGGGAAATTTTCAGAGGCCACTCAATAACCCATTCTCCAACAACTACAATCCAGGGTGGCGAAATCATCCAAATTTTTCGTGGAAGAATAATCAAGGCCAACAACCTCAGTTTCAGGGACAATTTCAGAATAACATGCCTCAGCCACCTATGAATCAAGCTTCGTCATCAATGCAGCCTAGGCCTCCACAATCAATGCCTCAACCTGAGAGACCTAATGAACTGCAAGCTGCCCTGTTGACTCTTACTAACACTCAGACTCAATTTATGACTGAGACAAGATCCTCCATTCGAAACCTTGAGACACAGGTTGGGCAGTTGGCCAATATGCTCAATAACAGACCTCAGGGAAACTTGCCTAGTAATACTGAAGTCAACCCCAAGGAGCAAGTTCAGGCAATTACTCTGAGGAGTGGGAAGCAAACAGAGCAGCCTAGACCTCCACAGGCAGTAGTTCAGAAAAAAGAGATGGGTGCACAATCTGATTCAGAAAGGGTTACTGAAGACCAACAGAAGTCAGAACAGAGTCCCCCAATTGTCATTGAGCAGCCAGTTAGAGTTCCATACCCTCAGAGGCTTAGAAAGACTACCCTTGATAAACAGTTTTCTAAGTTTCTTGAGGTGTTTAAAAAGCTGCACATAAACATTCCTTTTGCGGAGGCCTTGGAGCAGATGCCCAGTTATGTTAAGTTCATGAAGGAGATTCTGTCAAAGAAAAGGAGAATGGAGGACTATGAGACTGTAGCACTCACTTAAGAGTGCAGCGCTATTTTACAAAGGAAGTTACCCCAAAAGCTGAGAGATCCGGGGAGTTTCACCATACCTTGCACCATTGGCAAGTTTGAATGCAAGCACGCCTTATGTGATCTAGGGGCAAGTATCAATCTGATGCCCTTATCTGTGTTTAAAAGACTTGGTTTGGGGGAGGCAAAACCAACAACTGTCACTTTACAGCTCGCAGACCGATCGTTAACACATCCACGTGGTATTATTGAGGATGTTCTTGTGAAAGTGGATAAGTTCATATTTCCCGCTGACTTTATTGTTCTGGACATGGAGGAGGACACAGATGTCCCTATTATTCTTGGTAGGCCATTTCTAGCCACAGGCCAAGCTCTTATTGATGTTCAAAAAGGAGAGCTTAAGCTTAGAGTTCAAGGAGATGAGGTGGTCTTTAATGTCTTCAAGTCTATGAAGTATCCGGTGGCTAGTGACAGTTGCTTTAGTGTGGATGTAATAGAAAAGGCAGTCTCCAAGAGAAGGATGAGCAGTGATGCCTTAGAGGCAGTATTATTGGGTGATGAAGGCGATGATGATGAGGACGCTGAGATCAGAGAATGTGTCAACTGGATCAATTCTTTCTTACCATATTGGAAAAAAGTTCCAAGAATTAGCGGATGCGACTGAAAAACCGCTAACCTCCATTCAGCAGCCACCACCGTTGGAATTAAAGGTTCTCCCAGATCACTTGCAATATGCTTATTTGGGAGAGAATGAAACTTTACCGGTCATTGTGTCAGCTGACCTGTCAAAGGTAGAATTGGAGAAACTGTTGAGGGTTCTAAGGGAGCATAAATTGGCCATTGGGTGGACCTTGGCAGATATTAGAGGAATAAGCCCAGCGACAGTGATGCATAAAATCTTATTGGAGGAGAATAGCAAGCCAACCATAGAGGCCCAGAGAAGACTCAATCCAGCCATGAAGGATGTAGTATTGGACCAGATTCTTAAATGGTTGGATGTTGGGGTGATCTACCCAATTTCTGATAGTGCATGGGTGAGCCCTGTGCAAGTGGTACCTAAGAAGGGTGGAATGACTGTGGTGAAAAATGAGAACAATGAACTCATTCCAACAAGGACTGTAACGGGGTGGCGGATTTGTATAGACTACCGCAAGCTCAATAAGGCAACAAGGAAGGATCATTTTCCTTTGCCTTTTCTTGATCAGATGCTTGACAGATTGGCAGGCCACATCTACTACTGTTTCTTGGATGGGTATTCTGGGTATCATCAGATCGCTATTGCACCAGAGGATCAAGAGAAAACAACCTTCACATGTCCTTATGGCACATTTGCTTTCAGGAGAATGCCATTTGGACTATGCAATGCCCCTGCAACATTTCAACAGTGCATGATGGCCATATTTTCAGACATGGTAGACCGGTGTATTGAGATTTTCATGGATGACTTCTTTGTTTTTGGCTCATCATTCGACCTCTGTTTGGGTAATTTGAAGAACGTGCTGCGTCGTTGTGAGATGGCTAATCTGGTGTTGAATTGGGAGAAATGTCATTTTATGGTGAAAGAGGGGATTGTTCTTGGCCATAAAATTTCAAGTGAGGGAATTGAGGTAGATAGAGCGAAAATTTCTACCATTGAAAGGCTGCCTCCACCAGTTTCAGTCAAAGGAGTTAGAATTTTTCTTGGTCACGCTGGGTTCTATCGAAGATTCATCAAAGATTTCTCAAAGGTGTCTAAGCCTCTTTCGAATCTGCTTATGAATGGAGTTGTCTTTGATTTTAATGACGAATGTTTGAGGGCGTTCAATTTCTTGAAAGAAAAGCTTATTTCTGCTCCAATTGTGATAGCTCCGAGATGGGAATTGCCTTTTGAGTTGATGTGTGATGCCAGTGATTACGCAGTGGGGGCAGTTCTGGGACAGCGGATTGACAAGGTATTCAGGTCTATTTACTATGCTAGTCGGACTCTAAATGATGCTCAGCTGAATTATGCCACTACAGAAAAAGAGTTGCTAGCTATTGTGTTTGCTTGCGATAAATTCAGACCATATCTGATTGGTAATAAGGTGATTGTCTACACTGATCACTCTGCCATTAAATATTTGATGTCAAAGAAAGATGCCAAGCCCCGCCTGATTAGATGGATTCTGTTGCTTCAAGAATTTGACATGGAGATTCGTGACAAAAAGGGCAGCGAGAATGTGGTAGCTGATCATCTCTCTAGACTTGAGGCGGAGGAGACTGAAAATAAGAAAGCAGTGCAAATCAATGATCATTTTCCTGACGAGCAGTTGTTTGGGGTAAGTGAAACCTTAGCTGTCCCTTGGTTTGCAGACATAGTGAATTTCTTAGTTGCCAAGATTGTGCCTCCTGAAATGTCAAAGCAGCAATTAAAGAAATTCTTTTCTGAAGTGAAACACTACTATTGGGAGGAACCTATTCTCTATAGGCACTGTGTTGATCAGATTATCAGAAGGTGTGTTCCTGAAGAAGAGATGCAGTCCATTCTTAATCACTGTCATACTCAACAATGCGGAGGGCATTTTGGAGCATCAACAACGGCGGCTAAGGTATTACAAAGCGGTTTCTATTGGCCTTCATTATTCAAGGATGCCAATGAGTTTGTCAAGGCTTGTGATAGATGTCAGAGAACTGGCAATATCTCGAGGAGAAACGAAATGCCTCTACAAGGGATTCTTGAGGTGGAACTGTTTGACGTATGGGGCATCGATTTCATGGGGCCTTTTCCACCATCTTACAACAATGAATACATTCTATTGGCAGTGGATTATGTATCCAATTAGGTGGAGGCTGCAGCAACTAGATCCAATGACGGTAAAACTGTCCTTAATTTTCTGCAGAAACATATTTTTACTAGATTTGGTACTCCCCGAGCTCTGATTAGTGATGAAGGGAAACACTTTGTGAATAAGCAACTGGATGCATTGCTGGCTCGTTATGGAGTTTATCACCGAAAAGCTTTGCCTTACCATCCTCAATCAAATGGGCAAGCTGAAGTTTCGAACAGAGAAATCAAGAGCATCCTGGAGAAGACCGTTGACAGTTCGAGGAAGAATTGGTCGAAAAAGTTAGATGATGCGATTTGGGCATACAGAACTGCATTCAAAACACCGATAGGCATGTCTCCTTACAGGTTGGTGTTTGGTAAAGCGTGTCATCTACCAGTTGAATTGGAGCACAAGGCATTCTGGGCTATGAAAAAGTTGAATTTTGATTGGAATGCTGCTAGTGAACGAAGGCTGTTGCAACTGAATGAACTTGACGAGTTCAGAAATGAGGCTTATGAGAATGCCAAGATTTATAAAGAAAGAACAAAGGCTTGGCATGACAAGAACTTAATCAGAAGGGAGTTCCAACCAGGGCAGCAGGTACTTCTGTTCAATTCAAGATTTCGACTGTTTCCTGGCAAATTGAAGTCAAGATGGTCAGGGCCCTTCACTGTTGTTCAAGCTTTTCCATATGGCTCTGTAGAAGTTCGGGGCAATTCAGGTGATTCCTTTAAAGTCAATGGCCAGAGATTGAAACCTTACTTGGGCGGTACTGTTGATCAAACAAAGTCTGTCCTCTTTCTGAAGCCCCTTTGAAGAGGGATCCAACGTCCGGCTAAATGACGTTAAAGACAGCGCTTTGAGAAGGCAGTTCTCAGTTGTGAATTTTATTTTATTTTATTTGGTTTTGAACAATGATGGGATTTTGTATTCAGTTGTTATTTTTATTTTTTCATGTATTTTTGAACCGTGAAAATCGTGAAAAAGAAAAAAAATAAAAAAAAAATAAATAAAAAGAGTGGTGATTTCAGGAGCTATAGCGCTACAGCGCTGCACTTGCAGCGCTATAGCGCTCTTCTCAGAGAGGAACAGGCCAGTCGGAGTTCAACAAGCGCTACAGCGCTGTTAAACCAGCGCTATAGCGCTGGTTCCAGAGAAAAAAAAACCCCAAAAATCGTGTCTGAGCGCTATAGTGCTACCCATGCAGCGCTATAGCGCTATGCCCAGAAAGTTTTTTTTAAAACCAGATAAGTGCGATTTTTTTAACCTCATTTCCTCTTCTCTCTTTTTTCTTCATCCCTATTTTTTTTTCCTATCCTCTCCAAAACCTCCATACCCTTTCCATTACAGCCTTTTTCCCAGAAATTTCCCCACACACCCTCCATCTTTCCTTCATTCTTCATCTTTTTTTTTTCTTCCTTTCCATTCCAACCTCTTTCAATTTTGCCCCAAATCTATTTTGAAACCCTAGAATTTCATTGATCCAAGTTCTTGCAAAAAGAGGAAATTCTGAAGGGGGTATTCACATTCAAGCGTAAAGGAATCAATTGCAAAGGTTTGGTAAGTGGTCTTCTTCCCTTTCCTCTCTTCCGATTTGTGTTGGTGCGATATTTGAGGTTGGCTGGCTTTGATTGATTGAAGAGGGTGAATCCTTTCTTTGACTTGGGTTTGGGGAAATTAGTTGATTTGCTTGAAAGGTTGAATATTGCTACTGTTTGTGAAGAGGAAAAAGGTCCATTAATAGGGGAGGTGCTGTGAAAATTTTGTCTTGTGGTGGTGATAATAGAGATAATGGCACCCAAGCAAAGAGCGGGTAGAAACAAGGGAAAGGGGCAAGCTTCTGCGTCTCAATCTAGGGAAGAAAGTTCTGAGCATGAGTATGATGAGACTCGATTTATCAATTTCCAGGCTCAGGAGCGGTATGAGAAATTTGTCAGGAAACCTTTGATTTCCGAGAAGGAAGTGGAATTTCAGTCTGAACCGTTTGCTCATCCGATTTTTGAACGGGTTCGGGTGAATCTCATGAATAGGAAATGGGGCGATTTTGTAACAAGGCTGGCTCAGGCTAATGTGTCATTGGTGTATGAGTTTTATGCCAACTTACGAGATAAACACAATGACACAGTCTTTGTTCGAGGGAAACGTGTACCCTTCACTGCTGAAGCGATTAACAGGGTGTTCAAGGTCCCGCTTATCAAACAGGAGGAGGAGGAATATGCCCAATTCTTGGGCGGTTCTATAGATTTTGCGGCTGTGGCTGATAAACTGTGTTTTGAAGGCGCCCCTTGGAATTTATCTGGCAGCCTCCCTAAAAGTATAGCATCATGCCAGCTTAACAGGGAGGCGAGATTTTGGGCGTTCCTTGTTTGTGCTCGATTCATGCCTGTTAGTCATGTATCTGATATGACTAAAGATCGAGCCTTATTAATGTACGCATTGATGCAGGGGATGAGTGTTAATCCGGGTATTTGGATTAAGGCCAACATCAATTTCATTGAAAAAGGGCACACTACTGGCGGTTTAGCCCATGGATCAGTCATCACAATGTTATGCTGTAAGGCTGGTGTCCCAGAGTTCGTTACTGATATCTATCATTCGCTGCAGCAACCATTATCCATTAATCTGATGAATGACTATCCCGAGCCTTCTTTATATGTGCCACAAGCAAGAAAAAAGGGAAAGCGCCGTATGGAAGCTGCTGTGGAGGAGGAAGATGAACCAGCTTTAGTGGGTAGCGGTAGCAATTCAAGCTTGCAGCAAGTTAATGAGAAGTTGGATTATCTAATCCAACAGAATCAATATGTGGTTCAGCAGCAGCATATGGTGAATCAGTATTTAGGCCAGCGTTATGATTATGAAGTGAGTCATGTGGCTCAACTAAACAATTTGGTGAACCGTTGGTCGCTAGATGATTCAGATCGCACGTATTTTGCTCCACCTCCACCTTATCCACCGTACTCTCCGTTTTACCCTCCGCCTCCACCACCGTCCTTTGCTGGTTTTCCTGCACCTGAACCTCCGCAATCTCAGCCTTTCGAAGGTCCTTCGTTCCATCCACCACCACCGCCATACTGATGTGGCTGGTCAGGTAAGTTCTCTTCCTCTGTTTTTATTTTTTATCACATTGGGGACAATGTGCATCTTTAGTTTGGGGGGGGGGGGGGGGGGGCTTTCTGTTTTTATTTTTCTGTCTCTGTTTTTATTTTTCTGTTTTTATTTGTTTTTGAGTTGTAGTGTAATTGTTAAACCATCATTCGTGTCTGTTGCTGCTTTGTTTTTGCTCATGAAAAGGAAATTGAATTCAACTGTGTGCTTGGTTCAATTGGTTTAGCGTTTAATTTAAAGGTTTTGTGGGAAATTTTTAATATGTTTTGAAAATGCAACATTTTGGAGTTTATTATATATGTTGGACTAGGGTTGGTGGAATGACAATTTGAATTCGATAGAACTTGCATTATTTGGCTTTTGAGGCGAAATTCTTGATGACATGTGTTTAGAAAAGTGATTTAGGCAATTTTATTGGATCGATTGTGCCTTTCAAGCCGACCTTGAGTTAATTATCCTTAGTTACCCTTTTTGAGCCTTGAACTTGGTTTTTGTTCTTGATCATACTATTTGAGCCTAAATTTCTTAACTTCTTTATTTTTGTTTTCCTTTCCTTTTGTTATCATAAGCATATAATCTGTGGGAAAGAAGAAGGAAAAATAGTAAGAAGTTGGTATGATGGGAATACAGTATGATTGTACAAAAAAGAAAAAAGAGAGAGAGAGAAGTCTTTGAAAAAAAAATATATATTATCACTTTGTCACACTCCTTGATCATATATATGTATAGAAAATAATAAGTTTGGGGGAGTGTGATTTGAAAAAAAAAAAAAAAAGTGATAAGTCTAGAAAAAGAAAAGAAGAAAAATAATGAAAAGTGTTGTCATCTCTCTCTCTAATTGTTTGGTGTGGTAAAGAAAAATTTGGTTGGTTTTAAGGTTTTATGCTTATGGTAACGATTGAGCTTAAATGACAATTTTATCTACCCCTGCCTAAGCCAAGCTATAACCTGTGAAAGTCCTCTTGATTTCAAAACACATGTTATTGACATTAGTGGAGAAGGTCAAGTGATGCAAGCGTATTGAAAATTTGGTTTGTGGAATTGTCTGAAAGGAGTTGAGCATATATGATAGAGTCCAAATGTTGCAGTCATTTTCATGATATATTTGTGATTTCCCTAATTGAACTTTACAAATCGGACTTTAAGGCAATTGAGCTGAAATTCTGGTTTTTGTTATTGCAATTGAGATTTCATGAGTTTTGGCAAAGTAGTATAGATAATAATGATGGTTTAATGTGTTCGTTTTGTGTTTGTTTCGTTTTGTTAGTTTAACTTAGGATTTACTCGAGGGCGAGTAAAGATTTAGTTTGGGGGAGTTTGATAAACGAGTTTTAGGCTCGTTTATGGTTCTAGTTTTTAGGTTATTTTTCTTTAGTTAGGATTGTTTTATTTCGGATTTATGCTCGTTTGTTCTTGTTTCAGGGTAATTGACGTTAAGTGTTGCAAATATTGAAAAGGAGCGAAAATGGAATGAAATCGAGACGGATTTGTGACTTTTGGGTGTTTCTGTAAGTAGCGCTACAGCGCTACCTTGGGAGCGCCGTAGCGCTAGGAAGAATTCTTGAAGAGCTTCAGCACTGACTTAAGCGCTACAACGCTACAACATCAGCGCTGGGAAGCAGTTTTCAGGAAGATAGTTCCTGACTTTAGCGCTATAGCGCTACCAAAAGAGCGCTACAGCGCTGGTGCCTAGTTTTTCCCCGTTTTGTTTCTGAGTTTAGCGCTACAGCGCTACAATGGTAGCGCTATAGCGCTGGGGTCGCGATTTCTGGCATAATTGGTTATTTTTGATGGGCAATTCAGTCTTTTCCAGAGGGAATTTTCAGTAGGGTTTTTGGGAGTCATGTAGGCGACTGAGAGAGACTAACAAAGGGAGACGACGACGGCTGGAGTAAGAACACCATATTGGAGGATTCGTCCCTGAGTTTTCTTCATCTTTTTCTGTCAATTTTCATGTTTGTAATTGAACTAGTATATGGCTAGAATGAATATCATAGGCTAAATTTTCTTTTAGGGCTTTTATGTGAATCTTTTGGAAACCCTTGTTATGGTTTAATGCAAAATTGATGTTTTTCTTCATCTCTTTCAATTCCTTGCAATCTATGTTAATTGTGCGATTATTGATTGATCACCTCTAATTGTTATTTTATGAATCAAATTGAAATCTGAAAAGTGAAATTTGATATGCTTTGATTGTTTGGATGCAAATTTAATTTAGAACGAAAGTATCTAGGTTATTTGCTTATTTTCTGAGTTGCGTGGCTAATGCCCTCTACATGATTCAACTTACCATAGAAATATAGGAAGTTGTCATTTAGATTGAATTTCATAAGTCTTGACCAGATTATGAATTATTGTTGCAACTTATTCTTGAATAGGGAGAAGGGGATATAGATGCTTGCATTAGGAAATAACAGGGTGGAAAAATAGAGGATCATAATTGTCCTAATTGTATTTTCTTTGTTAATTTGTTTAATTCTTCTTTGCGCTTTGTTAGTATTTTTCTTAGTTTAAAATCTCTGATAATTGTTTCATCAAATAGAATTAAAGGATTAATTGATTGGTAATTGATAAATCAGTCCTTGAGGACGATACTCGGTTTTTACCATTTTTATTACGAATTGCGACTGTGTGCACTTGCATAGCTATAAATTTCGCAACATCTCCAACCTTAAGTGGTGTTTCCTTTACCACATTTGTGATGCTGGCTACGAATGCTTGACATCCTTTTTCCATCATCCTTTGAGCTTTTAGAGATGATACTAGTGGGGTGCATAGTCCTGAAGCTTGTCCCATGAAGCATAGTCTTTGGCCGTCAGGAGTATCGAATGTCACCTTCTTGCGTTTGCAGTCGATGGTTGCGCCATGCCGTGCTAGCCAGTCCATGCCTAGTATCACGTTGAAGTCCTTGATCTCCAGTTCTATCAGGTCTCCTTCTAGTTCCACGTCCTCAATCTTGATCGGTATGCTTCGTACTATCCGTGATGATAGAACTACTTTTCCCGAAGGCAACTCGGTTACAAACCTAGTTCTAAATCTTTCACAAGGTTTGTCTAGTTTTTCTATCATTCCTAACGAGATATACGAATGAGTGGTTCCCGAATCAAATAATACAAAACATATATTATTGAAGATAGAAACCTGACCTGTGACCACCTTATTGCTAGCATCAGCCTCTCCTTGGGTTAAGGAAAAAACCCTGACAGGAACCATCTTATCTTCCTTTTTCCCTTCTGTCTTGAGTTGAGGACATTCTTTCTTTCGATGTCCCTCTTGACCACAGTTCTAACATCCTTTGGTGTTTGCCCGACATTCCCCAAGATGTTTCCTTTGGCACTTAGCACATGGCGGGTACTCTACATAACCCGACCTACTTCCTCCATTATTTGTCCGTGCCCTTTTATCGTTGTCGGACTGCTTATTGTCAGGATGCCTTCTTTTCTAACCATTGTTCTTGTTGTTGCTAGACTGATTGCTGTTGTTGTTCCGACTTGTCTGAGATTGACCCTGTTGTCTAGGCTCAGGCTTACTAGCTTCTTCTTTACTAACGTTGGCCTGCAGCCTTTCTACTTCTATTGCCGTCTCTAGAACATCGGCATATGTAGTATTTCATGGGTTTGCTAACTTAACCCCTAGCTTGATCTTTGTTCGAAGTCCTCTAACAAACTTAGACACCCTCAGATAGTCAGGTGGAACCATTTCCGGTGCGAACTTAGCCAAACGGTCGAACTGCCGAGCATACTATGCCACTGATAAACTTCCTTGCTTCAGGCCAGCGAACTCCTAAACTCTTGAAGCAAGTACATATGAATTATAGTGCTTTTTGTGGAATAGCTCCACAAATCGAGCCCAAGTCATAGTGGCAACATCATGCGTCTGCTGGACTAAGTCCCACCATATCTTGGCATCTTTCTTGAGCAAGGACGAAACGCAGGATATGCGGTCCGCGTTGGTGAGGTTCATGTGCGTCAGGATTGGCTCCACGTTTCTTAGCCACTCTTCTGACTCGAAAGGGTTTGTAGTCCCTTCAAAGTTCGAAGCATGATGCTTACGGAACCGCTCATAAACTGGCTCCAAGTGCTGTACTGGATACGGCGCATAATTCGCCACTGGCCATCCCCCATATGGACCAACTTGTTGGGGTGCTGAGGCCATTTGTTGTGGCTGCGGTGGAGGCGGAGGTTGAGTCTGGGGCTGAGCCTGTTGTCATTGTTGCTGCAATAGTTCCTCGACTTGTTGTCACAGTCTGGCGATTTTTGCAATGTTGTCAGCTAGTAGTGGCGGCGCGTTGCAGCTGGCAGTAGCACGCACTCCCCTTCTGTGAACTGGAGGGGCTTCATTGTTCACCGGAGCAGCGTTGGAGGCGTTTCCGTTTATGCGAGCAGATCTTCGAGGCGACATCGCAGCAGAGTTCTAACAATTGAGAGAAACATGTTAGAACTTTACCCTAATAGGCTCTAAGGCAAAAACTTAATCTAAACAAACATAACTCGGACCTATTAATTATGACTCTTTATGAATTTTATATAAGTCTTCTTTATTATTAGAGTAGGTTTCTATACTTAGAAAAATAAGCCATCTTTATTATTTTCTAAGTTTGTTTATAATCATCTTATATGACTAAATTCTCAAGCTCGAAACTCATCTTTGTTCCAAAGTTAACCATATTGAGGGAGGGCTGGGATCAGTAAAATCGTTCCCACTACTATTGCCCCCTAACTCTTAATATAGAAACTTGGTTCATTGATTTGTATC
Organism: Humulus lupulus; assembly: GCF_963169125.1. NCBI lineage: Eukaryota > Viridiplantae > Streptophyta > Magnoliopsida > Rosales > Cannabaceae > Humulus > Humulus lupulus. Next base: position 265,279,997 of record NC_084793.1, read on the forward strand.
CACTCTCACTGAACTTAGTCATTATTTATTTTATTTATTATTTATAATGATTGCCAAAGAAAATCAAACTCATACATGTTAACAAAATAACATTGATATTAATTTGGAAAAGAAAGTTTTCACTATTTACAACCATAAAAGAAAACAAATAATAAATTAAAACAAACAATGAAACTAATTTTATTCTAAAAATTGGGATCTTTAATATCCGATCCTTCATCTAGCATATCATCATTTAATTCCTCATAGTCCTCATTATCATGTGCCTCAAAATTCCCTCGAGGAAGGTTCGTAAAAATTCTATGCTTTTGCTCATTTGTAAACTGAAACTCTATTTTTGAAGTGAACCTAATCAAGAGAAAATAATATCTCATTGCTACCGACAATTCATCTTAATTATCCATTATTTCCCATATCTCCTCTAAGGCTGCTATTACAGTATGATAATCTCTAAATAATCTAATTACTAAAACATATTGCTCTGTTGCTCTCATCATGATCTGCTTAGATTCTTGGAGGTGACCTATTTCTCTGTGGAACAAAACCAGCCTCCGAGTGATTCTTTCTAGCACTCCTACGGTGTTTCTCGGTTCTCTAATTCTCTTTAAACCCTTAACGGCTTGGATATTGTCATAAATTAATGCTCCGTTTATTCTTAACTGAAGCATAAATGCTACAATTGTTAGCTATACATATAAACATAATAACTATAACTTAAATACTTACTTGGCGGTCAGATTCAGAGCTTTGAGTGTGTGTATCGAGGAGAACTTCATGCAAATGAACCGTTTGCTCTGATCCCAATTGTAACGACCCAACTATTCTAGACTTTGGACCATTACTAAACTACTATACACAGACACTAATCTTAAGAAAACATACATATGAAATAACCATATCTTTATTTAAAAACTGTAAGGTAAAGGTTTAAAATACATAAAAATTCATAAGTAGGATATGGGATCCCATTGTTTTGAAAATAAAGCATAACATAACTTAAATCTTAAAATTCGTTACAACTTGGATGTGGAAAAATACATAAAAAAAAATATGATTGAAAGACTTAAACAACTTCATCATCGAATCGTTTGCGCAGCCCACTGATTCCATTCTGCCTCAATATACATTCCCAAGCTACCAAGAACCTTTCCGTCGCCATACTATTTTCCTGCACATATAAAACATAAAGGAATGAGCCTAATGCCCAACAAGGAAAATCTACTACAAGCATGAAACATAATCATACACATAAACTATGAACATATATCATATACTATAACACATATATCATAATACTAACCCATGTACATGGTGACTGTTGGGTTTTGCTAACTAAGAAACTATAAGCCTCAAACTACAATGAGGTTTGCTAATTAAGCAACTATAAGCCCCAAAACATAAAAGTGTTGGGGTTTGCTATATGGCAACTATAAGCCTCAAAACATAAAAGTGATAGGGTTTGCTATTTACAACTATAAGCCCCACACATACATGTATCATAACACATAAAGTCATCCTATAGCATAATCATAACACTTTTATATAAACATAGCACATATCACATAAGAACTATCCTATTTTCCTTACCAAAAATATCGGGATGATGAGAGCAAGGTCGGGATTTTGGAACACTCCTAAAACCATAATTGAGAAAGGTGAGTATTCTAAAAGAAAAAGATGAAATGAATGAACTAAACCATTGAGAAGATACTTACCAATGAGAACCTCAAGTTCAAAGAACTTAGATGCCTAACCAGAAATAAAGAATACTGAGTTAGGAATTTAGTAGAGAAAAACTAATGAAACAATACTGAAAAGAACTAAGAATAGGAATATCTTTGAAATTGCTATACCCGAACTACACCTCGAAACCGAAATACACTATAAACCTTACTTCCCAAGTGTTTATTAAGCTTATAATGATAAAGCTTATAACCCCAACCCAAGTGTTTAACACTCTAAAGTAATCCTAGAAGCTTGTAGGCTCTGAACTCGGCTTGAAGAATGAAGAAATGGCTGGGTACTAGGTCCTATTTATAGAGTTCAAGAATGAAAAGATCTTCATTTAGCTTGAATAAAATAATGACTTTTTAATTGAAAAACATTTGAATAATCGTTCAGCAGAGGCTGAAGACTTGGTCAAAAAGATTCTGGACTTATAAAGAGGTTAAGGATTAAAATGAGCTCGGTTTCAAAATCATTCAAAATTTATTCCCTAGGGCTGATATATCGCCTACCATAGACAATATATCGCCTGGGCTTATATGCCCGAGGCTCGTCGAGGTGGCCGTGCAAAATTACGTGTTTTTCGTATCCCCGTGTGGCGATATATCGCCCCCTAGAGATGCGATATATCGGCATACGCTGAAATATTATACACGTAATTACACTTTTTCAGCCTAATTTGAATTGAGTAAACAACCTTGACTAAGTCCTTTAACGATTTCAAAGCTGCTGGCAGACTCTAGGATTTTCAAATATTACTCTTAATAAACTTATTCCTCAAAATACTTAATTTCTCATTAAACATACACATGACAAGTGTTAATATCTTATTGGGTCTATCTAAACCTTATAGTATAATAATTATCATCTTCATAATCAGTCATATTAATCAAACCTTAGGTTATAATTAATATTCTTAAACTATAGGTTAAACTTATAAAATCTACAAGTGTTGCTACGAGTGTCCAACTAAGTCTCGGCTTAAACCAAAATCCACAGTAATAAACATACTATAACTACTACTAGCTATTACTATTACTACTACTATCTAACTAGCTAAGTAAAGTTCTTGGTCATAAGAATGGACAGTCAGGTTCATCCTCTACTGGTCATAAGAATGAGTTTTTCAAAGGGAAGTGTAACTTTTGCCAAAATTTTGGGCACAAGAAAGCTGATTGTCGAAAGCTCAAAGCTCACATAGAGAAGAAAGGTAACTGTCTTGTGATGGTTAGTTTAGAATCCAATATTATTTATGTGCCCTCAAATTCTTGGTGGTTATATACTGGAGCCACAATTCATGTTACAAATTCCTTGCAGGCAGTGACAAGTCAAAGAAGACCGAGTAGTCTGAAGCAGCATGTGTACATGGGAGACGATACAAAAGTCCAAGTTGAATTTTTGGGGACAATTAGATTACAGTTGAATACATGACATTTTTTGGAGTTACAGGATGTTACTTACATACCCTCTATTGGGAGGAGTTTGATTTCTGTATCTATTTTGGATAGACTAGGTTATAGTCTTCATTTTGGAACTGGAAAACTTACTTTGAATCGTGACTCTCTTTTGGTTGGAAATGAAACTTTATGTGGAAATTTATGTAAACTTGATTTGCATGATGTTGCTCCTGTTTCTTCTACTTCTTTTCTTAATATTGTTTTTGGTTCAAAACATGCCAGATTAGATTTGAAATCTTCTATGTTGTGGCACAAATGTTTAGGCCATATCTCTAGAGACAGAATGGAAAGGTTGGTCAATGATGGGGTACTTCAAGATCTGGATTTTTTAAATTTTACTACCTGTGTTGATTGTATTAAAGGAAAGTTAACTGCCAAGGTTAGAAAGAGTAAAACAGACAGGTGCACAGGATTGTTGGAGTTGATTCACACTGATATATGTGGACCATTTATTCTACCTGCCATGGGTGGTTATAGATACTTCATCACCTTTATTGATGATTTTTCCTAATATGGCCATGTAGAGCTCATTCGTGAAAAATCTGAATCTTTGGATGCGTTTAAGATTTTTAAGACGAATGTTGAGCTTCAAAAGGGGAAGAAGATCAAGGCAGCTATTCTGATAGAGGTGGAGAGTATTATGGGCGTTATGATGAAAATGGAAGGAACCCCGAGCCTTTCGCTAGGTATTTACAAGAATGTGTCATTGATGCAAGATATACAATGCCAGGAACACCCCAACATAATGGAATTGCTGAAAGGAGAAATCGCACTCTTCTTGACATGATGCGATGTATGTTGACCCATTCTAGTTTGCTAGAGTTTTTATGGGGCGAGTCATTAAAGACTGCAGCTTATATCTTGAATAAAGTACCCAGCAAGTTTTTCCCAAAGATGCCTTATGAGCTATGGTCAAGTAAGAAACCAAGCTTGCGTCATTTTCATGTTTGGGGGTGCAAAGCAGAAGTGAGGCCCTACAATCTAAGAAACTTGATCTGAAGACCATTAGTGGTTGTTTTGTAGGCTACACAATTGGATCAAGGGGTTCTAGATTTTATTGCCCATCCCACACCACCAAAGTTATAGAATCAGATAGAGCTATCTATTTGAAGATGAATTTGATTCAAGTCAAGGGTCAAGATAAATTGTTTTCAGGGAAGAACACATTTTTATCCATGTACCTATTGCTTTTGCTCCTATTGATGACCTTATGATCGAACATATTCTAGTAGAAACTCATGATGAACCTCAGAATCAAGAACAAGGTGAAAATCTTGATGTTGGGGATGATGAAGTTATGGTGAGAAGATCACAGAGAACTTGCAGGCCTACTATTCCTAATGACTACCTTATCTATTTGTAGGAACATGAGTTTGATGTGGGAGACACTTTTGAGCCAGTCACTTATCAAGAAGCCATGAGTAGTCCTAAATCTGTCATGTGGATGGATGAAATGAAAGAAGAATTGAGTTCTTTGTCACAAAATGAAGTTTGGGAGTTGGTTGAACTACCTAAAGGTTGCAGACCCATTGGATGCAAATGGGTGTATAAGATCAAACGTGACTCGAATGGGCAAGTGGAAAGGTATAAGGCTAGGCTTGTGGCAAAAGGCTATAGCCAGAGAAAATGTATTGATTTCAAAGAAACATTTTCACCTGTTTCTACCAAAGAGTCGTTGCAAATCATTATGGATGTAGTGGCTCATTTTGATATAGAACTCAATCAAATGGATGTGAGGACTGCCTTCTTGAATAGAGATCTGTCTGAAGATGTTTACATGACTCAACCTATTGGTTTTGAGATGTTTGGCAAAGAACACATGGTTTTCAAGCTCAAGAAGTCTATCTATGGGCTTAAACAAGCATCAAGGCAGTGGTATCTGAAGTTTGATATGATTTCCACTGCAAATGGCTTCAAGAAGAATGTGGTAGATCAATGTATATACATGAAGGTCAGTAGGAGCAACTTTATTTTTCTAGTATTGTATGTTGACGACATCCAACTTGCCTCTAATACTTTTGACCTATTGTCTGAGACAAAACAGTTGTTGTTTAGCCATTTTGATATGAAGGATCTTGGTGATACCTCCTATGTGCTTGGGATTTAGATTCTTTGAGATAGGGCTAATGGTATTCTTCGTTTGTTTCAGAAGACTTACATTGATCGGATCTTGAAAAGATTCAACATGCATGCTTGTTCTCCTAGGAAAGCACCAATAGTGAAGGGTGACAAGTTCTCAAAGGCTTAATGCCCATAAAATGATAAAGAGAAAGATGAAATGAAAGTCATTCCTTATGCGTCATTAGTTGGTAGCTTGATGTATGCTCAAGTATGCACACACCCTGATATTACTTTTGTCGTCAGTGTGTTGGGTAGATACTTGAGTAATCCTAGACTTAGCCATTGGAAAGCGGCTAAGAAAGTCATGAGGTGTCTTCAGGGTACTAAGGATCATATGTTGACTTACCAGCGAGCTGATACTCTTGATATAGTTGGGTTCAGTGATGTCAATTATGCAGGATGCATGGATGATAAAAAGTCCACTTCAAGCTACATTTATATGATGGCTGGAGGAGTTGTTCCATGGAAAAGTGTCAAGCAGATACTCACAACTTCCTCTACGACGGAGGCAGAGTATATGGCATGTTATGAGGCTACTTGTCAAGCAATATGGCTGAGGAATTTTATTTCAGCATTGAGTGTTGTAGACTCTATTTCAAGCCCACTAAAATTGTATTGCGACAGCTCCGCAGCAGTAGCTTTCTCTAAGAACACTAGGAGTATTTCTCGCTCAAAGCATATTGATACAAAATACTATTTTGTTAAAGAGAAAGTTATTGAGTCCCTCATTTCTATTAAGTACATGCCTACCACTAGCATGTTAGCAAATCCACTAACGAAAGACTTACCTATATGTGTGCTTTTAGAGTACGTTGCCCGAATGGGATTATCAAGTTTTTTTATTTATGTATTGAACATGCTAGTATTTTGTATGGATTGCTTATAGCTTGTGTTTGGTTCTGAACATTCATAATGATATTTGAAGTCACTTCTTATTGTTGTTATATATATATTATTGTTCATCGAAGTAATAGGTACAAAAGGAGATGAATGCGTATAGTCTCAATCTGTTGTACCTCATGCATGTTTGGTTTGATAATTAATGCTTGTTATGGTATTTAAATGTCTACAAGGCCAAGTCATATGTAATATATGTATTCTATCGATATGATATTATGCATGATTTATTTGACTGTCATATGTGTGTTAGACAATATTGTGGTGGTTTGATAATATTGTCCAAGTGGGAGAATGTTAGAATTATTATATGGACTAATATAATCACAAATATCATTCCATAATCGCAACCATTAACTAAAGTTCCTATCAATTGATAATAACTATAATGGGATGGTTCACACTTACTAATTGTATTAGAGGCACATGGTGGCACCCTAGTGACTATGTGTTGGCCCATTAAACTATAGCCCACCATCACTATCATAATGAACCTAATTAGCCCACTAATACCCCTTAGGGTAAGAGGGAATAAGATATATGGGACATGAAGTTGTAATTGGTATGTGTGGTATTTGGTAAGGGTTCGCTCTCCATAAGCCCTCTCTTGCATATACATTTGATCTAGTGTGTTGATTTTGGCAAATTTGAAGTGTGGAAATGGCTCATGAAGGGATGAACAATATGTGAGGTATGTTCTTTTTATTCTCTAATTAATGCCCTAAACAAAATGTGTTCTTGGATTGATTGTGAGCATCTATTGACATTGTATAATCTGTTTTGTGCATTAATGATGCTCATATTATGTTTACAAACTAACATGGACTGCTTAGTTGGGTATTCTTAAGTTGTATTGTCTAAAATTCCAAGGATAACATTGTCTTATATTAGTTGCTTTGTCATGTTATTTTGTCTAGTAGTTTGTTGATTGAAAATAGCCTCTCCACTTCTTATTCAGTCTTGATGAAAAGTGCTACACATTTCTAGAAGTTATTTTTCTAAAAAATTCTAGTTAAAATTTTTACTAAACTAAAGAATTAGAAAAATCTAGATGTGTTTAGAATAAAAAGTAACTAGAATAATCTAGAACTATTTTTGTAAAAGTCGATTTGTTATCACAGACCTTAACCACTATATATATGTGTGGTTGTATAGCAAATGGATGTACGAAGAACAACACAAATCAAATAAAATCTATTTTCCTTAAGCCTTATCTTTCCTATACGAATTCTGCCATTTCTATATTCACAAAATCAATTCCTCTTATTACTTGTGACTTGTCTCATCAACCTTTTCATCCATATCATCCATCATCAACTTATTACCATCATATACATATACACTATCTACTACTATCATTACCTCTACTAACTTTTTATCAAAGATTGAACAAATACTAATAACAAGTATTATATCCTATCTCAACTTCATATACCATCAGTGGTATCAGAGCCAAGTCGATTCAAACACTGGGCATAATACTTTTTGCACATCATGACAACCGATTCCAACCGCTCTTCTCTACCTCTTCCAATTTTCCATGGAGAAAACTATGATTTTTGGTACATCAAAATGAGGACCTATTTTCGATCACAAAATCTATGGAAAATTGTTGAGTTAGGATTTACTATTCTGGAAGACACTTCATCTCTCTCAGAAAATCAAAAGAAGGTCCTAGAGGAGAATCAACAAAAAGATTCTCAAGTGTTATTCTGCTTGTAGCAAGCTATGACAGATGATATATTTCCATGGATTATGGGCACATCAACTGTGAAAGAAGCATGGGACACGTTGCAGGAGGAGTTCCAAGGAACAGTCAAGGTACATACTGTTAAACTACAAAAGCTCAGAAGAGATTTTGAAAATCTTAAAATGAAGGATAATGAGACTGCAAAATATTACTATTCTAGAATAAAAGAAATAGTAAATAAAATGGGAGCCTATGGAGAAATAATTTATGACAAGAAAATAGTTGAAAAAATACTAATTTCTTGTACAGAAAAATATGATGCAATAATTTCTGTGATAGAGGAGACAAAAGATTTAGAAACACTATCACCAAATGAACTAATGGGCTCTCTTGAAGCCTATGAAAGTAGGCGAGAAAGACATAATGAAAATTCAAATGAAAATGCCTTTCAATCTAAATTAAATTTGCGGTCTCAGAAATTTAAAGTTGATGGGAGAAAATCACAAGAAATTTTCAAAAACAAGAATCATTTAGAAAAACAAAATAATGACAAGTATCCTCCATGTGGTATTTGTAAAAGGAAAAGCCACTTGGAAAAAGATTGTTGGTTTAAATGAAAACCACAATGCCAAAATTGCACAATACCCATCAAGCACACCAAAAAACAGAATGAAAATGTACATCATCGAGTCTGCATCGAGTAAACATCGAGCATGCATGAAAACATGCAAAATCACACTGCCATCAAACTTATATCGAACATGCATCGAGTAACAATCAAACATGTATGAAAACATGCAAAATCACACTGCCATCGAGCAGTCATCGAGTAACGATCAAGAATGTATGAATCGTGAGAATGCACATTGTAATGCCCCAAAATCTCTAATGCAGTTTAATGGCTGGATTAGTAGGTCGGGAATGCCATAATTGTTTAATTATGCCATTAAATGATTATATGCATGTTTATGTGAATTATATTATAATATGATGTTAAATGCATGCATGTAGGTCCACATTTGATTATTAGGGCATTTGGTAATTTGGCCCGTTGAGGGCGTAAATGTATATTTGTATGCGTGTCGGTGACATATTGTTGAGACCACATTATAATGTGGATTTTTTCGAGTTATTCGGCATGAGACGATCTTGAGTGCAAATTAGCGGTTTAGTCATAACAAGTTTAAGCTCGGGGCTCGGGGTGAGTCTCGGGGTGATTTTAATGATTAGAGCGTTGCCGGGAATTAAAGGGTAACGGGATATGAATTATTGGTGTTTGAGTATTTTGAGAATGACGGGAATTGGAGAGCATTAATTATGATTAACGAAATAGGTGGAAAGTGTCGATTTTACCCTTGGGAGCCTTTAGAAACCTTTATTTGACCTAAGGGTATTTTGGTCTTTTCACCCCTAGGATAGATTTAAGCCATTGAAGGCTGTAGAAAGAAGGGAAAAACAGAGCATCTTTAGCACTTCTCCCATACCTTTTTTTTCTTCTTCTTGAATTTTTGAGCTTAAGTTGAGGAATCAAGCTTGGGAAATAAGTCTTGAGAGCTTGGGAGTATGTTCCACCATTGAAGAACATCATAATCTGAACTTGAGGTAAGATTCTAGCCATAGAATCTCTGGTTTGCTCTGTTTTTGTCTTGGTTTTTAGTTGAGATTTCTAAGTTGGTTGATTGGTTTTGTTGGGAGTTTTTGGCTAGGGTTCTTGTGGTTGTGATGCTTAGGGCTTGTGGGGATGGTTTTTGGGTTCATTTGGCACCAAAAATGAGGTTTGGAAGCATTGGAATTGAGTTGGAATTGAAGGAAGAGGATTCACGGTTCATCGTTCACTGTAACTGTTCTGGGGTAACCAGGGCGTTACACGCATGACCATCGAGCAGGCATCGAATAACCATCGAGCATGCATGAAATAGTGAGAATGCACATTACCATCGAGCTTGCATCGAGCATGTATCGAGTAACCATCGAGCAAGCATGCAACTGCAAAAAATGATGTGCCATCGAGCAGGCATCGAGCACAACTCAAATCCAAAAAAATTCCAGATAACGCAGATCGACAAAAAATAAAAACAAAAAAAACCCAAAAATATGTGCAAATATTGCTCAGATCTATTCGAAATACCCAAAAAATTTAAAGGAAACATCACTAATACATGTATTTAAGAAAAAATTGCTTGCCCATAAGTTTTTACTCCAAGATTCCTCAAAATTTACTTTCTTCTTTATCTCTACAAATGGCTTCCTCTTAGGGGGTTGCTCAACTTTTGGTAGTGCAGGGATCTTTACCCGTGGTGCTCTTAGTGGTGCTATGAGATGAGGTGAGTGAGAGAGAGTGAACCAAAAGAGAGAAAGGAGGAAACGAGAAGAAGGAAGAGAAGAGGGTAGAGGAATTGTGGCAGGAGCATTTTGGGTACTGTCAAAACTTTTGGCATCATTTTCATATGATCAAAATAACTAGCATTATTTTTAATTACAACCTCCCATTAAGCATAAAAACTCAAATTTTCCTTCCTTATTAATTGTGACTTGTCCCATCAACCTTCTCATCCATATCATCTATCATCAACTTATCACATCATATACCTATACACTATCTACTACTACCATTACCTCTACTAATTTTTTTATCAAAGATTGAACAAATTCTAATATCAAGTATTATATCTTTTCTCAACTTCATATACCATCAATTCTTAACATGATTATGTCACTTTGTCAAAAAATATATATATATATATATGTGTGCACTTTTAATGGTTACTACCCATGGATAGTTACTTTAATATTAACTATTGGATTAAGATCAATGAACCATATTTATAGTTATTAATTAATATTTCTAAAAATAATTTTTTATTTTTTCAAATTTTTGGAAGGGTTACCTGATGAAAAACATGTACTTATTATGAAAATATAATATTGCAAAACTTTTCATTTTTTAAATGCATGTCAATTTCTAAATATAGCTAATGTCTCTTATTTGTTGGAAACAACATTAATTATAACAAAAAAATAACTAAATTCGAAATTAATGTAGAAAAAATATTTATCTGTTGGTGACTTGCTATACCAAGTCACTATGTTGCCACATCATCATAATTGTTAATACTCATCTATGAGTAATAACCATCGAGAAGTCTTCTCTATATATATATTAACCATATTAACTTATATATAAAAATATTTGAAAGTTGAAAAAAAAAATACTATTTTTTTCCTTGCAAAATAACATTATAAATTTATCAAACATAATATTATTTTTGAAAAGTACATAAAACTCATATTAATAAGAGACAAATAGACTAAGAAACAATTAATGATATGTGCATCAAAATTATGCATCAAAACATTACATCAATTGATGTGATACTGTTTTTTAAAACAGTGAGTCCTGTCTAAAATAAATTTAATTAGTTAAATGAAACTGTCACATCAGCTAGTGTAATGTTTTGGTGCATATCATCAATCTTCTATCATTGCTTCTTAGCCAAAAGAGGAATTGGAGCCTTTTCAAGCACTCCATCAAATCACTCCATATAATAGCTCACCACCTCCAAAATAGAGAGGATATATAGCTCACCACCTCCCCATTTTATAATATAGTTTTATTTTATTATATTATTTTATAATAAATTAATTAAATTTTTAATGGAGTCCTCTAAATTTATGAACAAATGTAACAACTATATTTTATCTTTTTATTTTCTCTTGACAACTTTATTTCACTATACATATATATAATCTACTAGTGCGAACATTTTTATTTATTTTTTCATAGCTTATTTATAGTGTTTTTTTTTCAATAATTATGAATTCTTAAAATTATTCACATTACATCAATTTTCTTACCTAATTCACATTACTTTCCCAAATTTATACTCAAGCTAGATCTTATTCAATCAAGAAAGTTCAAAAGTCCTAAAAAATTTCTGCTGAAAAATGTAATATTCTCGTATTCGTGTGATGTTAATTTAGATAAGAATAAAAAATATATGAAATATTGGCAAATAATTTACAATTACTTTTATAAACACATTTTTATTTTTCTTACACATGAATGAATGCAATGCTAATTCATTAATGCACTGATAATCGAGAATTCTACTTTTGGTGAATAAGTTCTGCGGTACTATACTCAAATTGGTGGAAGGCAACAAAGTAGTGCCAAAGAAGAAAGACAAAGTAGTAATATAGTAATCAGAAATAAAATAATTAACTATTTAATTAATCAAATTTACAAATTTAATTGTATAAAAAATTATTAAATGACCAATATTAATTAAAATAAAGAATATAACTGTATGAAATTAATAATAATAGCTCCATAAAATAATCTTTTAATCATTTTAACTAAAAAATAAAATTACTAGAAAATAGGAAGCTCTAGAAGTTGCTCTAAGAATGGAACATATTATATAAGAACAAACAAACATATTATGTTCATTAAACTTACTGTGTATGATATTAATTTATTATTATTATTTATAGTAGTTAATATTCTAGTATATATATATAAAGGAGAACACTCTAAAAATACCAAAGATGACTCTAAATCTCTTCAAACCACCCTATTTATTTTGTTATTTAATAAAAAAAATTATTCATTTTATAGATTATAATAATAAATGTAATTTTTAAAATTTGAATTAGATATTTATAAAATATTATTATTTAAATATAGATAAATATATCTTTGTGAATATATATATATTTTTAAACATTCTCTATTAATCTCATATTTTCTTCTATTCTAATTTTTTTTTTATCTTCTTCTCTCTAAACTCTTTCAATTTCAACTTTTAATGAATTCCAATTCATATTTCCAAATTTGATTGATTTACATATTAATGATAATGCATTCATCTCGAGTATTTATTCAGTTATTAATGTTTGTTAATTATTAAAGTTTGAGTATTTATTCAATTATTAATATTTGTTAATTTTTAAAGTTTTTATTTTAAATTATTGATCTTTATATTCTAACATCTTCATATTATTTTTCTATCATGTTTTAGATATTACGGATGATTATGTTGTGTATATATATATATATATAAATGAGAACACCAAAAAGATGTGACACTCTAAAAACTCTTCAAACCACTTTATCTATTTTGTCATTTAATCTAATTTTTTTATTCATTTAGATTAAAATAATAAATGTAATTTTTTAAAATTTAAATTAGATATTTATAAGATATTATTATTTAAATATAGATAAATATCTCTTTGTGAATCTATATATATTTTAAAAAATTTCTATTAATCTCATATTTTCCTCTATTCTAATTTTTTTTTATATTCTTCTCTTTAAACTCTTTCAATTTCAACTTTCAATGAATTCCAATTCATATTTTCAAATATGATTGATTTACGTATTAATGATAACACAATTCTCTCGGGTATTTATTCAATTATTAATGTTTGTTAATCATTAAAGTTTGAGTATTTATTCAATTATTAATGTTTGTTAATCTTTAAAGTTTTTATTTTAAATTATTAATCTTTATATTCTAACATCTTCATCTTATTTTTAATCATGTTTTAGATGTTACAGATCATTACGTTGTGTGGGTGATATTGAGATTGTTGGAGGTGGTTGGGAAAAAGAGACATCCAAGTTTTAACAAATTAGTAAGTATAAGTTAATCGATAAATTTTTAAATAGATTCTGTAGCATCATTAATCGAAAGATTTTCCACCATCTCCAATGGTGTGAAAGCTATTGTGAGTTCTAATATATTTATATTTTTTATTTAATTACTATTATCATTTACAATTAATAAAATATAAAAAATCTCTCAATATATATCTATCTATATATATAAATGAGATGATGTGTTACTCTAAAATTGCTCTAAATCATTTAATCTATTTTCTTATTTTTTTTCATTTTTTATTCAACTTTTTCTAAAAAAAAATATTTTTATTCTACCTTTTTAAAAAATATATAATAATAATAGCATATTAACTCCATTGTATTTTATTTTCTAAATTTCTATCTATATATAATAATAAACTAATTACTATTAACTCTATTTGTGTATGCATATATAAATATATATTTACAACACAATTCTATAAAAGAAAATATATTATAATTTACTCTATTTTAGTTTAATATTATTATGAGTAAAATTACATCATTAATTTGTGTGTTAGTTTAAATAATATATATATATATATAATCACAAGAATGTATATATTAATATATATATATTTTTAAATGAGTAGTTTTAATAATATGTTTATATATATACAATTGTACAAAATGATAAAATCATGTATGTTACGCATATATGTATTATGTGTACATCTTATAGTATTGTTAAAATTTTGGGCATTGTTTAATTCTTTGTACTCATGACTTGATGACTTATAAATTAGTTGTAATAATCTCTAAATGTATTGCTAACTAATATCAAATTGTCCACATGCATTCATAGAAATAAGAGATTTTTTTTATCTTCATTAGAGAGTTTAACTTCATACTTTTAAATTAATTAAAGAAAGGAGAGTGTTAAATAATACAAGTACATATAATTAAAAAATATGTAGTTACATGTTTGTTAAATTTAAATAAGATATTTACAAGATATTATTATTTATTCTATCTATTTTACACATTTAAAAAAATATAGTAATAATAAAAAAACGTAACTACTAACTATACCTTTATATAAATTAATACATTCAAAAAATATGTTTTACAAATTAATGTAGTAATGCATTTTACGTAAATGTTGTTTTATTTTAGATATATGTGTTTAAAAAAATGTAGTTTAAAAATAGCATCTATCTATAGATAAAAAAAATGTAAAGAGCTATTAATTAATAATTAAATATCTAACTTTTAAAAAAATTAAAAAAAACAAAAAATTAAAAAATTTCAAATTTCAAACCAAAATATCTTAACAATTAAAATATCAATATATATACACATAATATTAATTTGATTAAAAATTTATTTAAAGAGCTATTAAAAAGTAAAAAATTTCAAATTCAAAACAAAAATATATTAACAATTAAAAATATCAATATATATATACACATACTATTAATTTCATTAAGAATTTATTTAGCTTCATGGTTTGACTCTCAATTACTCAAGTGAGTAATAATCAATAATTCAAGTTTTAATATATTCAATTTCTATATATATGAATATATGTGTATATATACAAATTGTATATCTAAAATTGTTAGTTTGTGTAAATCCTATTAGTATATTTTCCAAGTGTACTAGCATTTCCTTAAGTTTTTGTATATCATAATTTATTTAGCTTCATGGCTTGACTCTAAAAAGATTAATAATCAATAATTCATTCTTATATTTAACATTTTGACAAAACACGAGGTCTAAAAGTTAATTTTTAAAAATAAATGGTTCAAATGGGTAATCGACTAAAATAAGTCTTACACAAAACATAAATTTTCTTATACATAATTTAGACTTTTTAATAAAAAAAATCACGCAAAACGTATAATAATGATAATAATAATAAAAATAAATAAAAACATACCTACAATAAACTTTTTTAACTTTGTTTTCGGTAATTTATTTATTCAGAATTTTTCAAAAACCTGTAAGATATTTGCTATATAATGAACATCATTATAAAAAAAATTATAGTCAATACGCCTCACGTGTCCATATAAAGAGCATTCCAAAAAATATTTTAAAATATATATAATTTTTAATAATTACAAAAGAGACGGTTATTTTTTCTAGTTTATTATAATTGTTTAATTAAGAGAATGAAACTTTATCAAATTAGAAGAGTACTAACTAATGAGTGTGCGGGGGACCAACCACGTGCAAGTAAGCCCTAGATCCGCACGTGCGGAATACATAACGGTTTTAACCGAAACTCAAGGGTCGCCTCACTTGCTAGAGACTAGTTCTTTCTTCAGCTTTTGTTAAAACATAAAAAGGCCTCAAACACTTTAATTCTTCTTCTTCCTCCATTGCTCTCATTTCTTCTTCCTCTTCCACACAATCATGGATGAAGAATACGACGTCGTAGTGCTCGGAACGGGCCTCAAAGAATGCATTCTCAGTGGCCTCCTTTCCGCTGATGGCCTCAAAGTAAGTTAAAAGTAGCAACTCTTCAATTTTGTCAAAATGGGTGTTTTTTTTAATCTCTTATGATTGAGGCTGATGGAAGATCAACTTGGATCAAAATTAATGAGTTAGGTACTGCATATGGATAGGAATGACTATTATGGAGGGGAGTCTACTTCACTTAACCTCAATCAGGTATATATGTTTGAGTTGTATAATAATTATCTGTCTATATCATTTTTCAGTTTTATTATGTAGATTTCATTTCTTTATGCATTCGTTCTTTAGCTTTGGAAGCGATTCAGAGACTCTGACAAGCCTCCAGAGCATTTGGGCTCAAGCAAAGACTATAATGTTGACATGATCCCCAAGGTACCAATAGATATTTTCTTTATCTTTCAGATTATGAAAAATATAATGCTGGCCCACCTTCTAAAAGCTTGAAAGGTTATTGGGAGAGTTGGTAATATTCTCATTTTCAACCTGTCTGTATTATTATTTCATGATTTAAAACCTTGATTAGGGCTCATTCAGACAGTACATCATTGTTCTTGCTTACATGCTCGATTCATGTATGGTTTTTATTCACTGGCTAGGTAATGAATGTTCAAAAACTGGACTTAATAAGCGATTTCATCATCCCAAAGGGCTTTTAGAGTTTCATTTTTTTAAAATCAAGGGATGTCATGTGTTGTGTTGACACATATTCTTTTCTGTGCTTTACTACAGTTCACGATGGCAAATGGCGGTCTGGTTCGCGTCCTTATCCATACTGATGTTACTAAGTATCTGAATTTCAAGGCTGTTGATGGTAGTTTTGTGTACAACAAAGGGAAGGTATGTCATATGTAATAACAAATGGTTGTTTGAACAAACACTTATATAATGTTATAACAATTTTAGGATAGAACATGTAAATGGATAGCCTTAGTTTCTTGTTTGGTTGGTTATTTTTGTTCCCAGATCCATAAAGTACCATCTAATGATGTGGAAGCTCTTAAATCTCCCCTTATGGGGTTGTTTGAGAAGCGTCGAGCTAGAAAGTTTTTCATCTATGTTCAAGACTATGAAGACAGTGATCCAAAGTCTCATGAAGGACTGGACCTCAACAAAGTTACAGCAAGAGATCTTATTTCGTACTTGCATCTTTTGACTTATTAAGTTTTTCCACTCCCAGACTTGAAACTATTTCCTCTGCAAGCCAGTTTCAAAATAAACTAGACCTTTCTCAAGTTATTTTGTCGCTGTAGAATGACTCAATTTCTTTTATCTAATATAGGAAGTATGGACTTGATGACAACACAGTTGACTTCATTGGACATGCGCTAGCACTTCATCGCAACGATACTTACTTGGACGAGCCTGCTTTGGATTTTGTGAAGAGGGTTAAGGTACTGAATTGCTTTTGTTTGTATCAGTTGTTTATGAGCTTTAAGCAATCTACTAGATGCTCCATTCCATGCTTTGTCAGTTTCATTTCATACATTTTTTCTATATAACATAAAGAAGCCTTACTTTCTTTCCGGTACTAATTTTCGCAGTAATGAAACTGATTCCATGAAAGTTATTTCTGGTATTAGCCTGTATGTAGTAAATGATAACTTTGTGGTAGATTCTTCCATGAAAAACATTGGTGATTTCCTTTCTTCTTTCTTGTTCTAAACTGATAAAACAAATCATTGGATAATGGCCAAGTTATATTTATAGACAGCCTAAAAAGGGAAAGACTTTCTTCCCAACAATTTTCCAAGTAGTGTTCTTTATTCTATAGTTGATGTTGTTGAAAATGAACCATTTTTTTTCTACATTATCTACAACAATGAAACATACTGTCCTAACACAGTTTGGTCTTTCGTTTGAATAGTTGTATGCAGAATCTCTAGCACGCTTCCAGGGAGGGTCTCCTTATATTTATCCCCATTATGGACTCGGAGAGCTGCCCCAGGTACATCTTCATCAGAAATTCAAAGTTTCTGATGTCTGTAGCTTCTTCCTGACATTTTATTCGCGTAAAAATTTCAGGGATTCGCTCGGTTGAGTGCAGTTTATGGTGGCACTTACATGCTCGGCAAGCCAGAATGCAAGGTTTTGTTTTATGATAAATCAGTGATCTGAATTCTAGTCTCAAATCTTCTAACAATTTATCAGTCGAACATGTTTGAATGTGCTTGAACCAAATTAGCCATCGATTTCAATCCAAAAAATATTAGGAAAATTATTTTTCATCTTTGCATGGATAGTAAAAATGAATATGATAGTTTCTATAAGTTTTTATGGACCTGTTTAGGGTGATTTCCAGGTGGAGTTTGACGAGAACGGGAAGGCGTACGGAGTGACCTCAGAAGGAGAAACTGCAAAATGCAAAAAAGTTGTATGTGATCCTTCATATCTCTCTGACAAGGTAAACATTTTATAAAAAAAATCTTTAGAAGTTAGTCAATGTTCATTATTTTGTTTTGTGACTTCTGGCTTATTGAAAATGCAAGTTTGTTTTTTGTGGTTCAACAGGTGAAGAAGGTTGGCAAAGTTGCTCGTGCAATATGTATTATGAGTCATCCTATTCCACATACCAATGATTCTCATTCAGCTCAGGTTATTCTGCCCCAGAAGCAACTTGGACGTAAATCTGATATGTAAGTTTACACTTGAGTAAAACAAGTTATGAACTTTACTTCCTCTTTATAGTTTTGCATCAGATCTTTCTTGATGTGAATCTTTAAACAACTTTGTTTCAGGTACCTGTTTTGCTGCTCTTATTCTCACAATATAGCTCCAAAAGGGAAATACATAGCTTTTGTTTTGACAGAGGCAGAGACTGATGACCCTCAGGTGGAGTTGAAGCCTGGGATAGATCTCCTTGGACCTGTAGATGAAATGTTCTTTGACACTTATGATAGATATGAACCTACAAACCAGAATGATGATGACAACTGTTTCATATCTACTGTAAGTGAAAAATAAACCCAATTACTCACTCTTATGCTGAACAATTTCAATTTCTCATTTTGACATTTACAGCAAGTTCTTTCAATCAGTACTTGATTGAGCATATGAGAAAGTTTTAATGTTTTGAGTTCTCCCCACCTAACTTTATGCCTCAAATTATCCATCTAATCGGGCTATAGCCATCCCTATTGAAACTTTAGTTCCGGAGGCCCAGAGTAGTGAATGAATCAGGCTAATTATGTCCTACTAACAAAATTTAATGACCAGATAGATCGGAATTAAAGCTTGTGTACTGTGCCCAACTCATAACTTCTCACAAAAGGATCATTTGAGAGAAAGCAGTTGACATTTACTGCTGGGTTGCACAAGATTTAAATGCACATTGAAACTCGTTGTTGTTTATTTCTTAATTATTTCTTGACACATTAAAACCTTTCATAAACTCTTGGGAATTGAATGTTTTTGCAGAGTTATGATGCAACTACCCACTTCGAGACCACTGTAGAAGATGTTATTGCCTTGTACAGTAAAATAACTGGAAAGGTATGAATTTTCCACCATTTACACGTAGCATTTTACAAGCTACGGTTCACAGTGATGAGAAAACCCAGGACTTTCTATAAGAATTTTTTGTGTTCCTAGTTTCAAAAAAAGAATCTCTTGTGTTTCTCCACATATCTCAGATAAGAGTTAAGATAATTTGAAGAAATAATTAGTTTTAAAGGCACATATATTGATGATAACAATCACGACTACAGGCTCTCGACTTGTCTGTGGATCTGAGTGCTGCCAGTGCTGCTGCTGATTCAGAAGAATGAGATTTCTCACATGGAGGGGGTCAGGAGACATGAGCTCCAAGTCCAACAATACCATCTTTCATTCTTAAGCTTTAAAATCTTTTGTGGTGTTTCTTTAAAGTTTTTTAGTTTTGTAATTTCTTCAACTTATTTTGCTCCTTCTGCCTAATTCTGCCTAATTTGTTTACCAATATCATGCACCATACCACAACTAAAAGATGTGGCTCTATCTATTGTTACTTGATTTTGGTATATATCAAAAGTTGGAATTCACTGCTTGAATAGGCTAATAGTTACTCCAACTGTTCTTGAGTGTGACCTTGCAAGGACTCATTTCCATTTCAAAGTAAAACTGTTCATTGTGACTAAACAACCTCATGAACATGAGATTTTACTTGACTGTAAATTTCATGTGCTCTGGAGACTAAGATCATTAAGGTAAGGGAATAACCCCTGGACTATATACCAAAAGCACTGTGGCCTATTCAAAGAAATAAGTGGTTTTCATTTTTTGCTAAAAAGCTTTTGAATTCATTAAACAAAGAATAGCATCCTTAAAGCACGCACAATGAAGAAAAAGCTCCATAGAATAACTATTTTTTTTTGTTGTTGCAATCCTTGTACATTCATTGAAAGTATACAAATACGAGACTTCGGTTTTGTAATAGATTCTATTGAAACAACATTATATCAAATCACAAAGACAAATATATTGGATGTGCTACATGCAAAACGTCAGATTTGCTAATAGAGGATAAAAGGCTACGAGCGTTCTAATTCTTATTAAAAAAAATATTCTAATCAACTATGAGAAACATTATAAATATGCTGCCCTTTTACTCCCTCTTGGACTTTGAGAGAGCTTTCTTCCTCTGCCCAAGCATATAACTATACATGTGGGGACTACCTGCAATAATAGGTGTAGCCATGCCTAGTGAATAAAATAACTTAGCTAGACAAATTCTCCTATTGTAAGGAAGAGGATGAGCTCATACCTGGGACATAGATAGCTAAGACAAGAATGGAGGCATAGAAATAATCGAACGAGCCGTTCCACTTGTTTGGCATCCTTAAACAATACAACTCGGATTTCTGCAAGGACATCATCTCATTTAGTGAACATATTTCCAGCAGAACTTTAAAGAACTAAAAGCAATAGCTCCATTTAGCATACACTTTTCTACCTTGATGTATGGCAGGGCAGCATAAACTAGACCAACTTCGCTTGTGATACCACTTGGATACAACAATATGAAGGTGCTATATCTGAATCGCATGAATTATCATCATTATACTTTTTTTAAAATAAAGTATAACAGCCAACAACTTCACCTTTCTATAGAATTGGATGGACTTGAAACACAACTAGTACCTGAGCCACAGGAGCCACGAAGGTGCGAAACCAAGTGCCTCCTTCATGCCAAAGAAAGAATATCGTATAATCTGCAATTACAGAAGGATATCTAAAATTTTATCATTCAGGAATCAGTAGTAACTTGTCCCCTAAAGCAAAATCAGCTTGACCAGAACCAAAAATCAGTGTGAAGAATATATGCACGAGACCACTTTCTCTTTAGTTCTAAACAAAGCCTAAGAGAGGGAATGAGATATGAAATTATCAATTAAGCAACATTTAGCATCTTTTCTAGATTAGAAAAATTATAGAAGATGAAAGAGGAAGGACTCTTCCTATAAATCATAAAAAATTAACCATCCAAAATAAAGTTACAATACACTGTACATCAATACAAAAAAAAAAAAATTGTTTCCCTCCTATATATATGATTTACAAACCATACAAGGATGTGAAATTTTCTCCAGTTCCTGTCTTACCAAATACAAAAAGGAAAACACGATATCGTTCCTCCTACCAAACAGACTAGGTTGCTATACACAAGTAATATGTCCATGGACAGTGTTCAAGAAGATTATGTAACCAACAAGCATAGAGACAACCAATATAAGAAAACCACTAGTTTGTCATATGTAAGAAATTATGACAGTCGTGTAATACTTGCCTCTGTAATAGACCAGCTGATGACCAAAGAGCTCACAAGTACATGACTTTGAATCTGCCATGAATAACCTTATCATATATACATAAACACATTATATGCATATACACAAATAATGCTCAGTGATCGAATTAGTACAAAGTAAAAGCAAGACAAAAGTAAAATTAAACAAATCTAACCTCAGGAAAACTATATAGGATTCCCCAAGTCAGGAACAATCTTGAACTTATCTGGGGCAGGGTTGCCGTAATTGGAGATCTCACAAGGCCTTTTTCATTCAAAATCAGGATTAACAAAATATAATATTTTAAATTATAAATAATATCAATGTGATGATCCAAAAAAAAAAACTGACCTACTAGTCCGTGAAGGATCTGTGAAAGAAGAAGGAGAAAGTGTTAAAACGAATCAATATATATATATATATATATATATATATAAATAAATAAATAAATTTAAGGGGTGAAAAAAGAAACCTCCAAAATGGCGGCGGATTGAGCGAGCTGAAGAGGGCGTTGAACGGCATTGTAGACATGTTGGTGGCCGGCGTCTTTGAGCGTTGTAACAGCAAAATAGAGAACTTGTAACCTGAACCACCGCCATGAACAAAGACTATAATTCTGAATCTAAGAGATGTAGATGTAGACGTAGACGTAGTAGAGCTAGTAATATAGTAGTAGTAATTGTAATTGTAATTGTAATTATGGGAAATTGGGAGTACCATCCTGCGAAGACAGTCCAGTTATAGAGAGTAAGATACACGCCCCTGAGGAGAGAGGGGAATCCCGCCATGGATGTTGATGAGTCGCAGAAGAAGGAGAGAGATCAAATGTTGGGTTGGATTGGAGAAACTTTTTGGTATTTATATATTAATTTAGTGAGGACGCCATTAAAGGGATGTTGGTGTAGCTCAACCCCCGCAGCGCCTCAACTAACAACTCCGACAAATGATGATTATAATAATGCACCCCAAAATTTAATTAACACACCTATTTTTATTAAAAAAAATAATATATAATATATATTTTTTCAACTAATACTCATATTTAAAAAAAAAATTAATTTCATATTCTAAATAATATATATTCTAAATATTTAAATAAAAAAAATAAAATGTATATTTATATAATAACTTGTTAAAGCAAGAGTTTTCTTCCTAAAAAATTATATATTATTTTTAAAAAATTATATGAAAATAAAATTATTGAAATAAAAATAAATAAAAAATTTCATAAAAAATAATGAGATAAAGTTTTAAAAATAATTTTTTTTAATTAGCAGTAACTATATATATTCTTAGAATGAAAATATAATATCTCTTATTATTTATAATAAATAGTTTTGTACTTAGTAGATGATTATGGTTTTTTTTATGGACCAGGATCCTCTGTCGACTTTTCTTGTCCATCAAATGAAAAATGGACACTTGGTTACTCTTCTACTACTGCTTTAACGACAAATGTTTAGTTAGCACCAAACAAACGTGTTCTGTTTATATTTATTTATTATACAAGAGCATCTTCAAATACATTAGCTAATTAATAACTAAATTTTAGTCAAAATAACTAAAAAAACTACTATAATTAGTCATTTTTTTAACTTCTTCCAACCATGAGTTGATTATTTTAATAATTTACATAATTAATTATTTTATTATCTCATATTTATATTGGATATCTGCTGCCAATATTGCTTTTATGTCCCTTCTTTAATCATTTTTATTATTAAAATAATATACAATTAATTTGGCTAGCTTTTTATTTTAGTTATATTTGGCTAGTCCAAAAATAAATTGTTATAATAGCTAGAATGATGAGATTATAGTTGGAGTAAGAAAAAGCTAAAAAAAAATGATCATATTATTAGCTAAAATGACTAGTTTGGATGGAGTTGCTCTAAGAATAATGAATATGACAGAGGATATTTGTCCTTTTGTGGCTTAGTTTTTTCTTTTGAACAAAATGTTATTTTTTTCGTGAACGGTAGCATTTATAGACTTTTGCCCCCAAATTTTTTTCTTGCCAAAAATATCTCGCAAACTATAACACTTATAGATTTTTACCCATTTCGTCTGAAATAGTAACGGTTTGCTGACGTAACAGTTAAAAAAATATTTAAATTAATTAATTGATTTTAAATTAGAAAAAATAAATAAAAATCATTTTAAAAAATAAAAATTAATAAAAATGATTTTTAAATTTATGAAATTATATAAAATCCTATAAAAAAATTTAGCAAACATAAATTTTTCATAATCCAAATATAATTTTGAAAAAATTAAAAAAAAATCAATATTTCTAGACTAAATTAAAATCTTTAAACTAATTTAAATTAAAAACTCAACCAAA
Organism: Humulus lupulus; assembly: GCF_963169125.1. NCBI lineage: Eukaryota > Viridiplantae > Streptophyta > Magnoliopsida > Rosales > Cannabaceae > Humulus > Humulus lupulus. Next base: position 265,304,064 of record NC_084793.1, read on the forward strand.
TCTATATTTTAAACGTAGATAATCAAACACATTTAGAAAAAAATCAAGCAAAAAATTAAAGATTTTAATTTAGTTTAGTACAAAGTATAATTTAATTTAGAAATATTGATTTAAATTTTGTTTAAATTATATTTAGATTGAAACCTATTTATGTTTATTGATTTTTTATTTATTAAATTTTATATAATTTAATAAATTTAAAATTCAATTTTTATTAATTTTTTATTTTTAAAATTATATTTCTTTATTTTTTAATTTAAAATCAATTAACTAATAAAAAATTATTTTAAAATATTTTTTTAATTGCCACGTTAGCAAACCGTTATTATTTTGGACGGAATGGGCAAAAGTTTACAAATGGAATAGCTCAGTTGCTATTTTTTACAAGCAAAAAAATTCAGAAGTAAAAGTCTACGAGTGCTATAGTTCGGGGAAAAAAGTATTTTGCCTTTTTTTTTGTATTTTTTATTCTCTAATTGTGAATGGGTTGTAAGCCAAATTTTAACCCAGCTTGTAGCGTCCCAGATTTGCTAATTAGGCTTATGGCCTTGATTAACATGCCTGGATGATAATAATTGATTTAATTATGTTAATATGTCAATTTGATGAGTATGTGATTAGAAATGCATGTTTAGGTGAAGTAAATATGCATGTGGGCCTTATTTGGTTATTAGTGGCATATTTGTAATTTTCGCCCGTTGATGTCATAAATGCAATATTTGTGTATATTGTGATTGATACCACGTGTGAGTGGTGATATATTTGTGATGCACGATTTGAGATCGTCCTAAGGAGCAGTTTGTCTAGAAAGTCACAACGGGGTCAAATACCCCGCTCGGGAGGAGCCTAGGGGTATTTTGGGAATATAATATGTGTTCGGGATTTATTGAGTAACGTGTAGTAATTTAGTAATGATTTAGACATGTCAGGATTAAACGGAGATTTATAGGAATACTCGAAGAATTAACGGGACTTGCGATTGACTGAATTACCCTTGATGATATTTGAGGACTTAAGGGGCATTTTAGACTTTTTGCTCAAACTAAATAAACAATTAGATGGTTTGAGAAACCACCAGAATTAGGCAAGGATAAGCAGAAGGAATTCCAGCTCTCTTTCTCTCTCTCTCGGCTCACTCCTTCTCTCATTGAAGTTTGGAAATTTTTGAAGAAAATTAACCAAAGATCAAGGATTCTAGGCTAGAGTTTGTGAGGATTGAAGCTTGTGATGCTTGGGTAGTGGCTTAAAGATTGAATTCATCTCTGAGGTAAGCTCTTAAACTCAATTCACTCTGTTGAATTTTGTGGGAATTGGTGATATGCATGTGAGCTGAATTGTGTATTACTCTTGGTTATTTGGAGAAGTCTTGGGGTTGTTTATGGGATGGTTAAGGTGTTTAGACTATGGGAATAAGGATTCTAAGTATAGGCCTTGAATTGGGTTGATTTCAGAGGGTTTAGGCTTGAGGAAAACGCAGGGAAAAATGGTGTTTTCAGGGTTTGGAGGCTCAAGCCGCGGCCCTGCTCTTCAAGCGCCGCAACCTGTGTGTGTCGAAGAGGCTGGAAGCCTCTGTCTGCCCAGGCGCGCCACGTCCTAAGGATGGGAGCGCCGCGGCCCGTGTCCCTCAACCAGTGAGGCTTTTTTCCTCTGACTTGAGCGCGCCGCGGCTCAAGTTCGTAGTGTTGGCTGTTTGAAGGTTTTTATCTTGGGAACCCTAATGTTAAGGCTCGAGAAGGATTTTACCACCTGGATTGGTAGAATCCAAGGTCCCGGAGGCTAGAATTATATCTCGAAGTTATTTATTGGATTAGAACTTGATGGATGGCTATTGTTAATGCATTGTGACTAGGTTTTCAGGGAGGCTCGGGTTAGAGGATTGTGCTCGGGATTGCGGTGCTTAGGAAGCTTGGGACACAGGTAAGAAAACTGTTGTACCCATAGAGCAGGGCATGGCCGTATTGTTTGTATTGCAGGGCATGACCCTATGTGATTGAATTGCAGGGCGTAGCCCTATTGTTTATGTTTAGTATATGTTTAAATGTTTGTTGATATTATGCTATGTATTGCATATTTGTGAATGAACGACGAAGGTCGGGAACGGCGAAGGCCGGGAACGGCGAAGGCCGGGAACGGCGAAGGCCGAGAATGGCAGGAAGCCTAGTACGGCAAGGGGCCGGGAACAGCATTGAGCACGCAGAGTGCACGTTGTTAGGGCGATACCTTCCTAGGATGCTGAATTCATCCTCTCGGTGAAGACCGTGAACCCAGGGCCTGGTAAAGCGCCTAGGACGACATGACCGCTATATGTTTAGCCTGTTGGCTGCTTTGTTTTATGATGTTGATAAATATGCATATGTTATTTGTTTTGTGTTGAGTTTTATTGCTGGGCTTCAACTCATAGATGCTCTATGATGCTGGTAATGGCAAAGGAAAGGTCGACCAACCATGAGTACGGAGAGCGTGGAGCAACGGGTACATGTTAGGCCTACCTGGCTGCGATGGCTAGGGGTATTTTTGGGAAAATGTTATGTATAGACTTGAACTTGTCACCTAGTCGACCCTTAATGTACTTTGAGTTGTAAATATTTTCTAAATAGTATTTTGGGATCCCAACTGTAAAACTTTATGAGATTTCAATAAATAACCAAATATTTTATATTTAATGACTGGTAACGGGTTTTATCCCAGTTTGGCTACACTTTTAACCTAAAATCTCGATTATTGAGTGATTAACACGTTTTAAACTCACTTAGTAACAACTCTAAGGAAGTAGGGCGTTACACAACCCGTTATTCTAATTTTGTGGGTTTTCTTTTATTGTTTCCTAATTTTTTTTTAACTTGTTTTGTTTTGTTTGTTAAATTCTTAGCCTCACTAAGTTATATAATTATTTTAATAATCATCAATTTTTACATGTACTGGTATTTATTTAAAAAAATATATATTTTCTAAAAACTTTTTAACTAAATTATATAATCATAATTATAATCTTTTACATATAGATTATTGTTTTCACTAACATTAATGGTTTGAAAAATCTGATGAAACATTACTTTAAAGTAATGAAGATAAGAAAGTTTTACATGATTGATAAAAAACACTTACTCCATTTATAATATATTGTTCTTTACATTTCATTCTTAATTTTTTCATTTATAAAATATGGATAAAAATTTCATTAGATTATTTTATTTGTAGAATTTTACACTAAAATTAAATTAATTAAGAGTTTATTATTTATACCTTAGTTGATTATTAAAAAAAATCATATTTAGTTAATAAAAAACGGGTGAAAACACACTATCAAAACTAGTATATATGAGCTTGTTTGACATTGTTTTCTGTTTTTTGTTTTCAAAATTGTGCATTCAGAAATGAGAACAGAAAACAGTTTTTGTAGTTTTCAAAAAACAACATGTGTATGATTAATGTTTTCTAAAAATTTTTAGTTTTTTTTTTTTTTTAAATCTTAAATAAAAATTAATAAATATATTTACAAAGAGAAAAATCTTTTAAAAATTTGTAATAAATAATGAGATAAAATAATGTGAAAGAAAAAGTGACGAAAAATAAGTTGAGAAATTTTGAGGAAGAAAAATTGAGAAGAGAGAAATTGATACAAGAAAAAAAATGAGAGAGAAAATTGTGAGATAGAAAAAATGATAAGAGAGAAAATGAGAATAGAGAAAATAATAAGATAATGAAGATATAGGAAGTTATGTGAGAAAAAAAATTGACAAAAAAAATTGAGAACAACAAAATAACTTTTTGTTGTTCTCAAAATTTTCTGTCTTTTGTAACTTTGTCTTTAAAAATTATTTTCTGAAAACACCCCTACTTGTTTTCAAAAAACAGATTTTAGATTTTAAAAACCAAATATAGGTTTTAGTTAAGGAGCTATAAAATATTGATATATTATTAAATTATTATTATTTGTCTTTTTCCCAAATTAAGAAGACCTTTAATTTTTTAAATAGACATCTTTTACTTCATTGTGGTGGTCATTGTGGTGGTGTTCATTTGTCTGCTTCCGACAAATTCATTCCCAAAATTATCTGTAGCAAAATGTAAGGGGTTATTCTCATTTTTCTCACTTTTGTTCCTACAATCAACCATGGCCAATTTAAGCATTCTAATGACCATGCAATTCCATCAATTTCTAGTGTCTGTCGTTTTATTCTTCTCTAACACCATCACACTTTTTTCCGGTGAAAGCTTTCTCAAACAGGGTACAACCAAAATATATTTTTAAAGAGTAACGATAAGTGCGCCTAAAATATGCCCCTAAATATTATATACAGTGACAGAGCTAGAAATTCAGAGAGAGCTTGATAATTGATTTTTTTTTTTTTTAAATTAGTTGGTGTGTAATGATTATTTTATGTTTTTTTAAAGAATAATATATAAATATTTTAATTATCAAATACATGTAAGTGTTAACTCAATTGTTGAGTGAGTTTTATATTTCCTCAAGTCATGGGTTTGAACCCCTAAGATTTTTTTCCCTCTAAATCAATATAATTTTAACAAAATAGAATTTGAACTCAGGAATTGGTAGAAGAAGAAACTTACCATTTCACCAAGTAAAATTACTATTATAATTAACTAAAAAATATATTTATTAAATTCTAGTGTATACACAAATCACCATGTGGCTCCGTCCTTGATTATACACATAGTTTAACTTAGTTAATCTGAATGCATATTTTGGAAACACATATCATCACTCAACTTTAAATATGTGGATACTAGAGTTTTTTTTAACATAAAGTTGTTCATTGTAGTCACAATGAATTAAATGCCCTTTTTAGAAAATTGAATAATTAATGGCATGTTTATTTAAAGTTAATGACAATTATTCAGTAATGATTTTTATTCACATATTTACTAAAATAAGGAATGAAAGAATTTGGTTGGATAAGAGAGAAAAGAATAAGAATACTTCTCCCCCAATTACTTTAGGAATGTGTAATGCCCCGAATTCTCCGATGTGTTTTAATGGCGGGAATAGTAGGCCAGGAAGGCCATACTTGTTTAATTATGCCATTAAATGAATATATGCATGTTTATGTGAATTATATTATGATATGATCATATATGCATGCATGTGGGTCCACATTTTAATTACAGGGGTGTGATGGTAATTTGGCCCGTTGAGGGCATAATTGTATAATTGTATGCATGTCAGTGATATGTTGTTGAGACCACATTATAATGTGGGTTTGTTCGAGCTATTTGGCATGAGACGACCATGGTATATTAGTTAGCGGTCTAGTCATAACAGGTTTAAGTTCGGGGCTCAGGATGAGACTCGGGGTGATTTTAATGATTAGAGCGTTACCGGGAGTTAAAGGATAACGGGATATGAATTATTGGTATTTGGGATTATCGAGAATAGCGGGAATTGGAGAACGTTAATTATGATTAACGAGATAGGTTGGAAAGGAAAAATTTGCCCTTGGGAGCCTTTAGAAACCCTTAATTGACCTAGGGGTATAATGACCTTTTTACCCCTAGGATTAGTATAAACTACCTTTGGCTGTGAAACAGGGGGAAAACAGAGCAAGTTATTGAAGCTTACCCATACGTTCCTTCTCCTTCATTTCCTTTGTGATTTTTGAGCACTTGTTGAGGATTCAAGCTTGGGAAGTAGACCTTGGGAGTTTGGGAGAGTGTTCCACCATTGAAGAGCATCACAACCTGAGTTTGAGGTAAGTTTCTAGCCACTAGTTTCCTGGTATGCTCTGTTTTGATGTTTAATTTTAGCTTGTGATTTTGTTGTGGATAGTTGGAATTAATGGAAGTTTTGGTTGGGGTTTAACTTGGGTTTTGATAAGGATGTGATATAGATCAAGTTTAGGGGTTGTATTGGATGTTTGAGTGGTGTTTAAGCTTGGTTTGAAAGGTAGGTTCCAAGGGAAATCGCAAGGGAAGAAAAACCAGGGTATTGGCTGAACTGAAGGTTGGGCCGCGGCATGGCCAAGGAGGGTCGCGACTCTTGAGGGGTGCTGAAGGAGGCCGCCTCTGTTTGAGGGGCGGGCCACAGCATGGCTAGGGAGGGCCGCAGCCCTTAGTGGAATTTTGGCCAGAAATAAGTTTTTGGCTTTGGGATTCTAGCCTTAGGCCTCGGGATCGATCCTACTACCCGGTTTAGTGGTATTCGCTCGGAGGCTAGGTTTTGGTTTGGGAACCCTTTGTTATTCATTTTATTGATGGAATCCCATAATTGGTTATGACCAGGTAACCGCTAAAGGACCAAAAGGTCGATCGTTCTTATTATTATCTCTCGCTTGAACAGGAGGTAAGAAAACGGCACCCTGTGTATATATGACATGCGTGATTGTTATTGAGGCATGTTGATTGATAAATGTGGACATGGATTGCCTATTAAATGCTAGCGAATGTTGTTTACTTGCATATGTACTGACTAGTCAGGGACACTGACCTAAGAGTCAGAAATGGCATAGCGTCATGAACGCATGGCCAAATGAAGATTAGATCTAATCGATATCAGCGTTGAATGGCTCTAAGGCATTAACGTTGTACCGACCCTAAGGTCGATGAACGTATAAGCGCTTGGCTAGTCTAAGACTAGTTACTAGAGCCAAGGCCTAAGGCCCCAGTGACAGTTTCTCACATGGCTAGGGAACGATGTTCCAAAGTTATGACTCTATGGTCATGAGGAAGGTTATGTTGGTGACTAGTCACCATGCACCTATCTTGTTCGAACTAATAAAAGGTACACCTATCTATTAAGCCCCGGTGACCCTATCGTCACAATGCTAAAGGGAGCTAAATCCAACTTAGTGACTTTTGCAAATATCACCTACTTGTTTGGACTGAAAGGCCTGTATGATTATAATGATCATTGATGATATTATATCATGCTTTATTGTGTTTTCTTGCTGGGCCTTGGCTCATGGGTGCTATGTGGTGCAGGTAAAGGGAAAGAAAAGCTCACCCAGCCTTGAGTGGAGAGCTTAGGTGGTGATGTGTACATATGCGGCCGCTTGACCACCATGGCCGAGGAGTTCTTAGAGGAACTAGGGGGTTTACCCTATTTTTGCTGCTTAGGTCGGCGGGTTTGTAATTTTGAAACTGTAATGACCATTTTGAGTTGTAAATAACTTGTAAATGTTTTTATGGGCCCATGAACAGTTTTATGTACTTAATAAAATATATCATTTCCTTTTTATTGATTTTTCCACATTAGCTTGTTAATAGCACTTAGATACACGTTTTTAACCAAAGGACTCGGGTAGCGAGTCAAATTTCTGGTTCACCGTAACGGTTCTGGGGTAACCAAGGCATTACAACTTGGTATTAGAGCATGCCAAGGTGAAGGTTTCTGTAGACTGGTTGGGTATGCACACACATCACTGAAGTCAAGCTCGACTCATGGTTTGGTAACTATTTATGTAGTTATATGTATAACTGCTGAAATGTGGTATATATGCTTTACCTGTATGCATGAGACACCATGTTAAACCTGTGCCCTGAAATATGATATCCTCAGCAACTGTGTGCTAATTAGTATTGAAATTGCTGGAACATACTCATCAGTATTGTTGGTGATGAATTATTATGCGATACATGTATCTGTCTGTATAATTGAATGACTGTGGAATATGATAGTTGTCTGCTTGTTCTTAGACCGTAAGGCGGCAAGAGGTTTAGTTATTACTGCCTGACTGGCCGTATTGATCATTGTTTCAGCAAGGTAACAGATAAGAATGAATCCAGGGCAGACAAATACTTCAGCTGGCCAGAGTGATCAGGGCCAGAATAATAATAATAATAACAGTTAGGGTCAAGAAAATGACCAGTCTCAGATTCCACAGCCAGCTTCTGTAAACTGGCAGCAGATAGTGAGTGATCTGCAGGCTACAATACTAAGACAGGGAGAAGAGCTTCGTCTCCTAAAACAGCAGCAAGCGCCTGCTGTGGCCAGTGTATCAGAGGCACCTCCTGTGTCGGTGCCAGCAGCTGGGCAGCTACCTGAGGTTGGAAATAAATGGGAACCTCTCTATGAAAGGTTCAGGAAGCAACAACCTCTAGTTTTTTAGGGCAGTGCAGATCCTGCCAAGGCTGAACAATGGATGAGTATGATTACCACTATCCTTGATTTCATGAGGGTAACTGGTAATGAGAGGGTGGCCTGTGCCACCTATATGTTTCGGGAGGTTGCCCGGATTTGGTGGGAGGTGATTACCCAGACCAAGAATGTTAATGCCCTGAGTTGGGAAGAGTTTCAGACTCTGTTTAATGAGAAGTATTATAATGATGCTATCAGGGCAGCTAAAGCTAAGGAGTTCATTAGGCTACTTTAGGGAAATTTATCAGTCACTGAGTATGCCTTAAAGTTTGATCGTTTGGCAAAGTTTTCCATGGAGTTGGTGCCCACTGATGGGACTAGGAGGGAGAGATTCTTGCAAGGGCTACAGCCCAGATTAGCCCGTGATGTATGTATCACCACTATGGCTGGGGTTACTACCTATGCACAGGTGGTTGAGAAGGCACTCACAGCTGAGAGTGCAGAGAATAAGATCTGGCGAGATAGTGCAGCCAAAAAGGATTTCAGGAGGACAGGTCCTCCATTTGTGGGTTCAGGTAGGGGTGTTGGCCCCAGTGATCAGAAGAGGAAGGTTCCTGACACGTTCCCAGTTCCGAGTCCTGATAGGCGGCCCCGTGGCATTTCTGTGGGTCGTCCAGGTGGTAGTGAAGCCTGGAAGTCTTATCCTGAGTGCCCTAGATGCAAGAGGTATCACTTGGGAGAGTGTAGGGTGAAGGCTTGCTTCTCATGTGGAGCAGTGGGTCTTCTTAAAAAGGATTGCCCTAAGGCAAGAAAAGAAGAACCCATAAAGGCGGATAGCTCAACCCCAACTCGAGTGTTCGCATTGACTCAAGCAGAAGCTGAGGCTTCTCCCTTAGTTGTTACAAGTCAGCTTCTTAGTGCCAAGACCCCTTATAATGTTTTGATTGATTCTGGTGCTACACACTCTTTTGTTGCTAGTAGTGTTATTGATAGACTGTGTAGACCCTGTAATTTTTATGCTGTGGGGTTTGGTACCCACTGGAGAGTTAGTGGTATCCAGGAGATGGGTCAGGTCTTTGCCAGTGACAGTGGAGGGCAGAGAGTTGTCAGTGGACTTAATAGAGTTGGTTATGACTGACTTTGATATGATATTGGGTATGGATTGGTTGGCGAAGTATGGGGCAACCATTGATTGCAGAAGGAAGATGGTCACCTTTGAGCCTGAAGGTGAGGATCCTTTTGTGTTTGTTGGTGCTATGCATGGACCTCGCATTCCTATGATTTCTGTGTTGAGGGGTAGGGATTTATTGCAAAATGGTTGCATTGGATTCTTAGCCAGTGTGGTTGATACTACTCAGGTCATGCCAGTGAGACCAGAGGATACCATACTTGCTTGTGAGTTGCTGGATGTGTTTCCAGAAGATTTGCCAGGGTTGCCACCACACAGAGAAATTGAGTTTGTTATAGAACTGGCACCAGGGACGGAGCAAGTGTCTAGAGCTCCTTACAGAATGACCCCAGCTGAGTTGATAGAATTAAAAGTGCAGTTGCAACAGTTGCTAGATTTGGGTTTCATCAGACCTAGTTTCTTACCTTGGGGTGCGCCAGTTCTGTTTGTGAAGAAGAAGGATGGTTCTCTGAGAATGTGTATTGATTACAGAGAACTGAATAAACTGACAATTAAGAACAAGTATCCTTTGCCAAGGATAGATGATCTGTTTGATCAGTTGCAAGGTAAGAAGGTATTCTCTAAGATCGACCTTCGTTCTGGTTATCATCAGTTGAGGGTCAAGGAGGGAGACATACCGAAGACTTCTTTTCGTACTAGGTATGGGCATTATGAGTTTTTAGTCATGTCATTTGGATTGACTAATGCCCCTACTTCTTTTATAGATCTGATGAACTGAGTATTCAGGGATTATTTAGACCAGTTTGTGATCGTCTTCATCGATGATATTCTGGTATATTCTCAGACTGAGTCAGAGCATGAACATCATCTGAGGTTGGTTCTACAGAGATTGAGGGAACAAAGATTGTTTGCTAAATTCAAGAAGTGTGAGTTCTGGTTGTCTCAGGTGTCCTTTCTTGGACACATTGTCAGTAAGGAGGGGATTAAAGTAGATCCAGCGAAGATTGAAGCGGTCAGAGATTGGCCAAGGCCAAAGAATGCTTCTGAGGTTAGAAGTTTCCTTGGATTGGCAGGTTATTATAGGCGTTTCGTGGAAGGGTTCTCAAAGATAGCTAATGCTTTGATTGAACTGACACGCAAGAGTCAGAAATTTGTGTGGTCAGATAAATGTGAGAACAACTTCCAGGAACTGAAGCAGAGGTTGATTACAGCTCCGATTCTGAGTCTTCCGACAGATCAGGAGAAGTTTGTGATTTACTGTGATGCTTCTCATCAGGGTTTGGGCTGTGTTCTGATGCAGTCAGAGAAGGTAATTGCTTATGCTTCTCGTCAATTGAAGGAGTATGAAAAGATATATCCTACCCATGATTTAGAGTTGGCGGCTGTGGTTTTTGCTTTAAAGATATGGAGGCATTATCTCTATGGAGAGAAGTGTGAGATCTATACAGACCACAAGAGCTTGAAGTACTTCTTCACCCAGAAAGACCTGAACATGAGGCAAAGGAATTGGCTGGAGTTAGTAAAAGATTATGATTGTGAGATTCTGTATCATCCAGGAAAAGCCAACGTGGTAGCTGATGCTTTAAGCCGGAAGGGTCCGGGATAGATTCATGGTATGAGGCTGATAGCCAGAGAGTTAGCAGATGATATGACTAGAGCTGGTATAGAGTTGCTGGTGGGCCAGTTGGCTAATATTACGCTACAGTCTACACTGTTGGAGAGGATCAAGGAGGGTCAGCTGAGTGATTCACAGCTGATCAAGATCAGAGAGGATGTTTTGGCTAGAGCATCCAGAGATTATACAGTGTCTGAGTTAGGCTTGCTGAGAAACAAAGAGCGGATATGTGTTCCGTTAGACACTGTTTTGAGACGAGAGATTCTGGATGAATCTCATACTACACCTTACTCTTTGCATCTAGGCACCATGAAGATGTATCAGGATGTGAGATCGTTGTATTGGTGGCCAGAGATGAAGAGAGATGTAGTAGAGTATGTGGCTAAGTGCTTGACTTGTCAACAGGTCAAGGCTGAGCATCAGAGGCTGGCAGGGTTATTGCAGCATCTGGATATCCCAGAGTGGAAATGGGAAGACATCACAATGGATTTTGTGGTGGGTTTTGTTGGGATTTTATGCCCTAATTAAAACCCAAATTCTTTGTAATCTCATTTTATTATCAATAAAAGAATAGAAATCATTTTTTGACTTGGTCAATCACTTTGCTCACATGTTTTATTTTCATGATTATTTGTTTAATATAAACTTCTATTAAATCCCGAGCATATAGCTAATCTTATGTATAGTGACGTAATCACAGTGGAATATAAATATGATTATATGTTCAAAATAAGTTAGTCCTAAGATTAGTCAGTGCCCAAGATTTACACTGACTTGCCAATCTACTTACACATTATAGTGTTATGTTCTTTCCAGAACATTAGCAAAGTAGATAAGATCGGATGTATTTGTTACATCGGACTACATCGGACTGGACCGATATTGACAGTTGATAAGATAAGTAAACATACCATTATTATCTATTCTAGTCATATCATATAGTTGACCATAGGTCAATTCAACCTCAATTCTGAGTGGTTAGTATTCTACCTGATTGTATTATTTGAGTTCTTTGACTTGTTCGTTACCAGCTTACCCTACGGACTAGCCCATACTTACATCTTGGGAACTCGGTAGTATAATTGAGTGGGAGTGTTAATCATAGATATAAACATCTATAACTTCTGATGAAGAAGTGAAACGACGGTTTCCTTTTAGTTTGGTTCAAGGTGTTAAATGATAGAGATCTCATTTCAGTAATTAAATTAGTTTATTGAAATATCATTTACAAGGAACTAAGTGTTTTAAGGATAAAATACAATGAGGGGTGAAACGGTATTTTAGTCCTATCTCATTGTAGACTGTCTATAGAGGATTGAGTGACAATTATGGTTGTAACAATGGATAATTAATAGTGTATCTATATTTGTTATAGAGCGTTCTATGAATTCAAGAGTGCAATTCCAAGTCTATACTGGAGTCACGAGGAATTAATAAGTTAGTAACTTATTGGAGCTTGATTTCATAGGCCTATGGTCCCCATTGTACCTTGGATAAAATCATCTATATAGTCTCAATTAATTGATTTAATTATAAATTAGAATTATCAAAGTTGACCAGGTCAATTTTGGATAGTTTCACAGAGTTGTGTAATTTTGAGAAGAAAAGAGAAATTATGGAAGATTTATTAATTAAGATAAATTGGTATCTAAATTAATAAATAAATTTAAATCAAGGTTCAAATTATAAATAATTAATTTGATAAAGGATTTAAATAATTATTTAATTAATTAAATCAATAGAAAATAATACAGGCCTTGATTTTAAGTCCAATGGGCTTATAATCAAATGAGAAATTTCACGGGCCTATAGCCCATGATAATTTCGACCTAGGGCTTCAAAATGGCTACTATTTTATTGATTTTTTAATTAAATTAAATGCCCTAATTGAGTCTATAAAAGGAGTGCTTAGAGAGAAGTCAAAACATAAGTTTGATAAGTCACAATTCAGATTTTTTGATAGTTTTAGATTCTCTCTAAACACAAGTCCTTTTCTAAGCCACTTTTTTATTTTCTCTTCTTCTCTCTATATCTATCTCATGTGTTGAGAATTGCCCACACTAGTCTAGGTGGTTCTAAGGATACATTGGAAGATTGTGAAGAAAATGGAAGATCGGTTCAGTTTCTTGATAATACTCTGCGACAGAGAGGATACAAGAGTTAGAGAAACTGAAGGAAGGACTCTTTAATTCCGCTGCGTATACTGTAAGTATTCTATTCTTTGTTTTTCTTTGAATTCAATTTTAGAAACATGTTTTAGGCTATCTCGTATTAATTTGTTTAATATTAGATATACATGAAAATAAATAAAGATCCTGTATAAGCTAATCCAACAGGTTTACCCAGGACTGTTGGTCAGCATGATTCTATTTGGGTGATAGTGGATTGCTACACCAAGTCAGCTCACTTTTTGCCAGTGAGGACTACTTATACAGTTGACCAGTATGCAGATCTCTATGTGAGAGAGATCGTGCGCCTCCATGGAGCACCTAGGTCGATCATGTCAGATCGAGACCCTACTTTTACTTCCAAGTTTTGGGGGAGTTTGCAGAAGGCCATGGGGACACAACTGAAGTTCAATATTGCTTATCATCCTCAGACAGATGGGCAATCTGAGAGGCTGATCCAGATTCTGGAAGACATGCTCAGAGCATGTGTGCTAGACTTTGGTGGATCTTGGAGTAAGTATTTGCCTTTGATAGAGTTCTCCTACAACAATAGTTATCAGTATACCATTGGAGTTGCATCTTATGAGATGCTGTATGGTAGGAAGTGCATATCTCCCATTCATTGGGATGAGATAGGTGAAAGGAGATACTCAAGTCCTGAGGCAGTTCAGAGGACCAGTGAGGCCATTGAGAAAATTAGAGCTCGGATGCTCGCTTCTCAGAGTAGACAGAAGAGCTATGCAGATCCCAAGTGCAGGAACGTGGAGTTCCAGGTGGGAGACTATGTTTTCCTTAGAGTCTCGCTATGGAAAGGGGTGAGAAGGTTTGGGAAGAAAGGCAAGTTGAGTCCTAGATTTGTAGGTCCATTTGAGATCCTGGAGAGGGTTGGTCAGGTGGCTTACAGATTGGCTTTGCCTCCGGCGTTGTCAGCCGTGCATAATGTATTTCATGTATCAGCTCTTTGGAGGTATGTATCTAATGTGAGCCATATTTTGAGCTATGAAGATCTGGAGCTTGAGCCAGATCTCTCCTTTGAGGAGCAGCCAGTTCAGATACTTGACAGAAAGGATAAGGTCCTCAGGAATAAGACGATACCTTTGGTTAAGGTGTTGTGGAGGAACAACAAGGTCGAGGAAGCGACCTAGGAGCTGAAGTCAGATATGCAGAGTCAGTATCCCGAGTTGTTCAGGTAAATTTCAAGGACGAAATTTCTGTAAGGAGGGGATAGTTGTAATGCCCCGAATTCTCCGATGTGTTTTAATGGCGGGAATAGTAGGCCGGGAGGGCCATACTTGTTTAATTATGTCATTAAATGAATATATGCATGTTTATGTGAATTATATTATGTTATGATGTTATATGCATGCATGTGGGTCCACATTTTAATTACAGGGGTGTGATGGTAATTTGGCCCGTTGAGGGCATAATTGTATAATTGTATGCATGTCAGTGATATGTTGTTGAGACCACATTATAATGTGGGTTTGGTCGAGCTATTCGGCATGAGACGACCATGGTATATTAGTTAGCGGTCTAGTCATAACAGGTTTAAGTTCGGGGCTCGGGATGAGTCTCGGGGTGATTTTAATGATTAGAGCGTTACCGGGAGTTAAAGGGTAACAGGATACGAATTATTGGTATTTGGGATTATCGAGAATAGCGGGAATTGGAAAGCGTTAATTATGATTAACGAGATAGGTTGGAAAGGAAAAATTTGCCGTTGGGAGCCTTTAGAAACCCTTAATTGACCTAGGGGTATAATGGCCTTTTTACCCCTAGGATTAGTATAAACTACCTTTGGCTGTGAAACAGGGGGAAAACAGAGCAAGTTATTGAAGCTTACCCGTACGTTCCTTCTCCTTCATTTCCTTTGTGATTTTTGAGCACTTGTTGAGGATTCAAGCTTGGGAAGTAGACCTTGGGAGTTTGGGAGAGTGTTCCACCATTGAAGAGCATCACAACCTGAGTTTGAGGTAAGTTTCTAGCCACTAGTTTCCTGGTATGCTCTGTTTTGATGTTTAATTTTAGCTTGTGATTTTGTTGTGGATAGTTGGAATTAATGGAAGTTTAGTTGGGGTTTAACTTGGGTTTTGATAAGGATGTGATATAGAACAAGTTTAGGGGTTGTATTGGATGTTTGAGTGGTGTTTAAGCTTGGTTTGAAAGGTAGGTTCCAAGGGAAATCGCAAGGGAAGAAAAACCAGGGTATTAGCTGAACTGAAGGTTGGGTCGCGGCATGGCCAAGGAGGGTCGCGGCTCTTGAGGGGCGCTGAAGGAGGCCGCCTCTGTTTGAGGGGCGGGCCGCGACATGGCTAGGGAGGGCCGTGACCCTTAGTGGCATTTTGGCCAGAAATAAGTTTTTGGCTTGGGAATTCTAGCCTTAGGCCTCGGGATCGATCCTACTACCCGGTTTAGTGGTATTCGCTCGGAGGCTAGGTTTTGGTTTGGGAACCCTTTGTTATTCATTTTATTGATGGAATCCCATAATTGGTTATGACTAGGTAACCGCTAAAGGACCAAAAGGTCGATCGTTCTCAGGAGTCGTTCTTATTATTATCTCTCGCTTGAACAGGAGGTAAGAAAACTGCACCCTGTGTATATATGACATGCGTGATTGTTATTGAGGCATGTTGATTGATAAATGTGGACATGGATTGCCTATTAAATGCTAGCGAATGTTGTTTACTTGCATATGTACTGACTAGTCAGGGACACTGACCTAAGAGTCAGAAATGGCATAGCGTCATGAATGCAGGGCCAAATGAAGATTAGATCTAATCGATATCAGCGTTGAATGGCTCTAAGGCATTAACGTTGGACCGACCCTAAGGTCGACGAACTTATAAGCGCTTGGCTAGTCTAAGACTAGTTACTAGAGCCAAGGCCTAAGGCCCCGGTGACAGTTTCTCACATGGCTAGGGAACGATGTTCCAAAGTTATGACTCTATGGTCATGAGGAAGGTTATGTTGGTGACTAGTCACCATGCACCTATCCTGTTCGAACTAATAAAAGGTACACCTATCTATTAAGCCCCGGTGACCCTATCGTCACAAGGCTAAAGGGAGCTAGACCCAACTTAGTGACTTTTGCAACTGTCACCTACTTGTTTGGACTGAAAGTCCTGTATGATTATAATGATAATTGATGATATTATATCGTGCTTTATTGTGTTTTCTTGCTGGGCCTTGGCTCATGGGTGCTATGTGGTGCAGGTAAAGGGAAAGAAAAGCTCACCCAGCCTTGAGTGGAGAGCTTAGGTGGTGATGTGTTCATATGTGGCCGCTTGACCACCATGCCCAAGGAGTTCTCAGAGGAACTAGGGGGTTTACCCTATTTTTGCCGCTTAGGTCGGCGGGTTTGTAATTTTGAAACTGTAATGACCATTTTGAGTTGTAAATAACTTGTAAATATTTTTATGGGCCCATGAACAATTTTATGTACTTAATAAAATATATCCTTTCCTTTTTATTGATTTTTCCACCTTAGCCTGTTAATAACACTTAGATACACGTTTTTAACCAAAGGACTCGGGTAGCGAGTCAAATTTCCGGTTCACCGTAACGGTTCTGGGGTAATCAGGGCGTTACAAAATGCCATTGAAGGTAATGGTTTTTATTTTTTATAAATAAAAAATTAAAAGATAATTTTGTCATTTGACAATATATTTCACAAAATAACTACTTTATATATATATATTTAAAAAAGATAGTTTAGTCAATTTAATGAAATGTTTAGTTAAGGTGAATGAGAATCATTTGTTCTGTAATGATTCTCATTCACATGTTTACTAAATTAGTACTAATGGTTCTCATTCACATGTTTACTAAAATAGTAATGGTATGTGCACTCAAACATTACACACAATGATGTGACACTGCTTTTTAAAACAGTGTGTCATAGTTTAGATAAATGTGATTGATTGAAATTGGGACCCAATGTTTTAAAAAACAGTGTCACGTCATTGCGTGTAATGTTTGGGTGCATTTATCATTACTCTTACTAAAATAAAGAATGGGAGAACTTGGTGGGATAAGAGGGAAAAGAATGATAATGCTTCTCCTCCAATTATCTAAGGAATGTTTGTAATGTCCCGAAATCTCTAATAGAATTAAGCATATGGATTAGCATGCTGGGAAGACATGTGGGGTGATTATGTGCTAATTAATTGAATTATGTAATTTATATGCTTATATGATTGAGTATGCATGATTATGTTTATTAAATGTGTTTAAAGACTCGCTTTTGTTAAAAATGGACATTTTCATAATTTTCACCTGCAGAGGGTATAATTGTAATTTTGTATGATATGTGCTTGAAACCACATTATTATGTGGATATATTTGCGATATTCGGCATGAGTCGACCTTTTTGAGAAATTTAACAAAAAAATCACAACGAGGATTTATACCTGGCTCGGGTGAGCCAAGGAGAATTTTGGTAATTTTGCATATTTTGAGAATTATCGGTAAATGAGATATATTTGGGGAAAATAATTATGGGTGGTGGATTAGTAGATTTGGTTAGGAATTAGAGGTGTAATTTGAATGGGTATACTAGGATAAATGACTATTATACCCTTGGAGATTTCCTTGGAGGTTAAGAGTAGGGAGGGGTAATATGGTCATTTGACCTATTAGATAGTGATAATGAGCAAAGGTAGCAAGGTACCCCATCGTATTGTAGGAAAATGCATATAACAGGATCTTTGTTTATTTTCATGTAATTTACATATTATCAAACAAACATGTAAATTCCTAGAACATGCTCCTATGAAATTGATACAAAACAGTGTAACGTACAGAAACTTACATATACGCAGTGGAACTGGAACAACTCATTCCTTCAATCTCTCTAATCCTTGATTCCTTTCTGTAGCAGAGTATTATCAAGAAATTGAACTAGATCAGCAACACAATCTTCCTCACCAAGCCTTGAATCAACCTAGAACTAGTGTGGGTTGGTTCTCAACACGTGAGATAGTGATCTAGAAGAGAAGAAGAAGAGAGTGAGTGGCCAAGAAAGGATTAGACTGTCTAGATTTTCACTTACCCAATGAATCAACTGAGACTCCCTTATGAAAACCCTAGATATCATATTCCTTATATAGGAAACTTAATGGGCTTTATTTAAATTTAAATTTTAATTAATTAAAAATAATAAACAAAAAAAATAAAAGCCTTGGGCTCCCACAAATGGACTTTGTCCTAATCTCTTTGTTTTGAATTTAAATCTCAGTTGTGCCTAAGTTCAAAACCTTTTCATTTATTTATCTTTTAATTAATTAATTATATCCTTATTCAAATTAACTAATTATAATTTGAAACTTGATTTAATATTATTTATTTATATTGACACCAATTTATCAATATTAATAAAGTTGCCTGAAAATTCTATTTTATTCTCTAAATCTCATATCTCTGTAAAAATTTCCAAAATTGACCTAGTCAACTTTAAAAATCCTAATTGATAATTAAATCAATTAATTGAGACATTCTAGATGATTTACTCAAAGGTGATGCGGGGACCATGGATCCATTAAATCAAGCTCCAATAAGGTACCGTGAATTTATTTACGAATAATTTCACTACCTTATTAATTCATCGTGACTCCACTATAGTCTCAGAATTGAACTCTTGAATTCATAGAACATATTTTCCAAACCACAAATACGTTATCCATTGTTATAACCATTACAGTCAGTCAATCTTCTATCGATAACTTACTAACGAGCTGAGTGCAAATTACCATTTTACTCCTCATCAATATTTTATTCTTAATTCCCACTAAGTTCCTTATAAATGATATTTCCGTGAACTTAATCACATAAATAAGATCTCAATCATTTAACCTTTTGAATAAATCAATTAAGGAAATCAACTTTTCACTTCTCATATAGAAGTTATAGATTTCATATCTATGAATAATACTCCAACTCAATTGCACTATTAAATCTCCAAGATGTAAGTATGTGCTAGATCGTATGGTAAGCTGGTAACGAACAAGTCAAAGGATTTAAATAATATAATTATCATAATATTATCACTCAGAATTAAGATCAACTCGACCTATAGTCAACGTTGTGACATTGATTAGATTCGATAACAATGATACTTATTTATCTATCAATAATCAATATCGGTCCTAGTCCGATGTAACCAAATACATTAGATCTTATCTACTTGGTAATGCCTTGGACAAGACATCACACCTCGAATGTGTAAGTAGATCATATCGTAGATTGCCTAATCAGTGAAAATACAATGCACTGATCTAATCATAGGGCTCGTTCTTTTGAACATATAATTACAACTATAATCCATTGTGACCTAGTCACTATAATTGTAATTATCCATATGTTCAGGATTTTATAAATGTTTGTACTATTCCAATAATCATGCAATAAAATAAGCAAGCAACAAGGTTGTCAAACGAAATGATTTCTAGTACTTTTATTGACAATATAAAATCGTGTTACATGTCCGACATGGTTTTAGAAGGGCATAAAACCCAACAGACTCCCACTTTCCCTTTTAAAACAAATGAGACATGTTTCTCAAAATCATTCATTCTACATGTTGCACAATTATGCTCTCTGCTTATATCTTTGTAAAGGGATACGAAAGATTGTCTTCCAATGCTATCTTCATCACCTTCACATCATGCCTTCACCACACATTCTCGATAATGTGGTACTTTCTCTCTACATGCTTTACTCTTTGTGGCTTCGAGGTTCTTTCAAATTAGCTATTGCCTCATTATTGTCAATAGACAAAATAAGTGGTTTATCCATTTTTGGAATAACACCGAGATCCATATAAAACTTCCTTAGCCAGACTATTTCCTTAGCTGCCACAGATGCAACTATGTACTCAGCCTCCAAGGTGGATTCTAAAATGGCAGATAGCCTAACGCTTTTCCAAATCACAGCCACTGAGATGGCAAACAACCTATCACTTCTCCAAATCATAGCCCCACCCCAAGAGTAAACACCTTTTTCAGAAGTAGACTTCCTGTCATCAACTTCAATATAAAATCTGAATTTGTGTAACCTAATAGGTTCAAAGATCCACTTGAAAAGACTAACATATAGTCTCTAGTCCATCAAAGATATCGACCTCCATCTATTGTTCATTTCCAAGGTTTTACTGGCACTTGCTCACCACTCCCACTGCACAGCAGATCTCCGATCATAGCACACAACATAGCATGCATTATATTTATAATTGCAAATGCATGAGGAATTCGTTACATCTTTTCTTTCTCCTGAGGAGTCTGCGGAGACTTCTGCTTAGAAAAATAAATTCCATGTCAAGACGCTAAACATCCTTTCTCGGAATTTGTTATAGAGTAACGCCCAAGTACCTCACCTAAGTAGGTCACTTGAGTTATAACCAAAATTTAGTTGTTTCTATCCCTTATGATCTGGATACCGAGAACACGACTTGCTACAACGAAATCTGGAATTTTGTTTCTAGCCAGTTCTTTATGTCTGATAATTTCTTGGCATTGTTTCCAATGAGTAAGATATCATCTACATAAATGATTAAGAGCAACACAATGTATTTTCCACGAAGTTGTTAAACACAAGGGTCAACTACATTTTGTTCAAAACCACATGTCTTAATGTTTCCATTTAACCTTAATTTCCAGGAGCGTGAAACTTGTTTAAGTCTATAGATTGACATACTCAGCTTGTCGACTTTCTTGTCCAACTACTTTAAATACTTATGATTGATCCATGTTAATGGTCTCATCAACATAGCCATTAAAAATGCTTCTTTGATGTCCATTTGCCTTATCTCTTAATTAAGAGTTGTGGCTATGGATAAGAGTATACTAAATGAATTTTAACATGGCTACCAGAGAAAAAGTTTTCTCTAAGTAAACTTTCTCTCTCTTCCATGAGGCGAGACTTAAAGGTCTCGACCTTTCTATCAAATCCTATCTTCTTCTTATAGACCCACATGCACCCCATGGGCCTAAAGTCCAATGACACATCTACAAGATCTTAAACAAATTTAGAGTACTTAGACTCTATTTCCTTGTACTTGGCTTCAAGTCAAAGACCCCATTCAGACTTACACATTGCCTATTTAAAGGCCAACATATCATTATTACTTGTGTCCCCAACCAACTTGTGGGTTTGACTATCCATCTCATAGGTACCGAGTTCCGAGAAACCCTCCCACTATGACGAGGCACCGTAACCTTTTGACTTGGATTAGTGGTTTCTAAATCTACCTTGTTTTCATCTACTTTCATCTGTGAGGATGGAACAATAGTTTATCATTTTTCCATCTAATACTATTTTGCTACGAGGCTTGAAATTCATTATATAGTGTTATCCATAAAAGTAGCATTTGTATAGCCAAACACTTTCTTGTCTACTAGACTATAAAACAGACCACCCCGAGTACCTTTATGATAGGCAACAAATAAGAAAATCTCAGTTTACTGTTCTAGATTTCCTACCTTTTTCCCTAGGACATAAGCGGGCCACCCCCAAATTCCATATTGACGTAAACCAGGTTTGCGACCATTCCATAATTCTAGTGCTGTCTTGGAGACAGCTTTGAGACAACATAACATTTAAAAAATGTCACATGCAGTCTAGGTAGTATGTCTCCAGAAAAGATCTGGGTAAGAAGTCGGTAGATTTGAATAACTTATCATAGAACACACATTTTCATAAACACGCGATTCACGCCACTCAGCAACATCGTTCTGTTGCGGAGTCCTTAGGGCAGTTTCTCCAAGTTCAATTAAATGATCTTGGTTCTGATTATCCAAATATCCTCCACCCCAATCAGATCGCAAGATCTTTAACGTTTTACCTAATATGGTTTTACAACTATAGCAATGAATTCTTTGAACTTCTTAACAAATTCTCATAATTCCTATGCTTTAGGTACTTACATGAGTCTCTAGAGCAATCTTCAATGAATGTGACGAAACACTCATAACCATCCATCTCTTAAACATTCATTTGTCCCCATACATTTGAATATACTAGACCTAGTGGTTCTTTGACCCTTTCTCTTATCACAGAGAATGGACGCTTCGTCATTTTTCCTCTGGACTAGATTCACAAACAAGTAGGTCACCCTAGGCGAGTTCCCTCAAAGGCCAAACCTTTGTTAGGCTTTGAATCCTATCATAACAAATATGACCAAAGCGAAGATGCTAAAGGTACGTCATTTCTAACGTTATTGACCTTTTGTCGTTTAACGGTCCTAGATTTAGCTATCTTAAACAACTCATTATTTAGTACATAGGGTTTGTTTGGTTGCAATAGGTATAACTCGTTTTCCATACATCCACCCCACAATTCACATACATTTAAAGAAATAGGATTTTGTTACTTGTTAAAGTAACTACAAATTGTTGTTGATGTAATAAGAAAAACTGAAATTAAAATTTCCATTAAAAATTAGAATAAAGTAAACATTGTCTTAAAACAATATATTTATTTCAAAAATTCATTCAAGCTTATCCTTTTTGTCTGATACGAACAACCATGTGAACAGCTCGAGATTCATAAATGGCCAGATATAATGTTAGGCGTCCTGGACTTATTATGAGTTGGGGGTCAGATAGCTGTCAAGCTTGAGCTCGGATGAGATATTCAGCTCGTGAGAGCCTAGATATAACGCATACTGAAGGATCCCAAGAGACTCAGGGATTCTTCATACGCTCATTAATGACTAGGTTGCATCGTATTTATGTCATTTATTACTCGAGATAGCAGGAGCGTGTTTATTATGTTATCAAATCATATCCCAATGTAAATGTGAATAATTTGTATTAATTATATACCATATGTTTAGTTACGCGGTTTGTTTACACGGTTACCCAAATCTGTCCATGAAATTCCCCTATAAATACTGGGAATATTGGACAGGAAAAGGGGACCATTATTCTGTATTACCGAAACTCTGCCAAAATAGAGAGAAAAACAATAATAATATTGACTCGTGGACTAGGTAGATTTTAACCACTGAATCACGTAAAAGTTTTGTGCTTTTGAGTGAGTTCTTGTTATTTCATTACAGTTTACTATTAAGCACTAATCTACCCATTTTATTTCTTAATATCTCGTTGGCGAAAAATCGCGTCAACATACTTGATTATCACAAACTCGATGTTGTCCATAATCAATACCATATTGATGTTGGACAAACATTTTGTGAGGTTCTCACCATAGAGAATTTTTTTAGAGATTAGAGAGAGTATGGGGTGGGAAGCCTAAAGCTATGATTATCAACTAAGTAGAAATTAACGCATTGCTTGACAAACATTTATTCATCAAAGTTTTAGAAATAACATAACATACAAAATGTTTTGAGATAAGTAAAATACTAAAACACTTATATACTATTTCTTAGGTACTTTAACTAGCCATGAACCCATGTCTCCCAGTAGGTTAGAGTCACAAATATTCATTTAGTTAAATATAGAAACATCTCAATTAATGAAACATCCTAGACTTTTATTAACTACCTCTCCATCAGATCAAAGTAATGAAAACACATGTGTCTCGGTAGGCGAGAGTCACAAATATTTCTTACTTTATGAGTTTAACCCATAGTTTTGAATATTATAGACTTAATCACTATAGTCAACGTAGGAATGACTCTATAGAAGGTCCATCTATAACCATCTATCCTAAGAAATTTAATCATGTTAATAAGTCTAGTGAACACCTTCCGTAGGGAGACGAAATCAAAGCGACACGAGGCCCCACTGAACTCTAACATTGTTAAATCAATGGTGGAGATCGAATTCAAATTTTAAAAACTCATTATTAAATCTTTTAGTATTTTATTCTTTTTGAAAAATATCAACTTAGGTTTGCCAAATTATTATATAATCAATAAATCATAGTTTGTAATTTTCCCACTAATTCTAAAATTACCATTAAAAATTAATCCAAAATTATAATTAATTTGTTTCTAATCAATTATTATGTCCAACTAAAAAGAATAACCTAATTCAATTTAGTCCAACTTAGGTAAATGGGTCTTAACAATTCGAGCTTGCATGAAGGAGAGCTGAGTTCAGTATGTTGGATCCACTACTAAGACTCCCTAACTTCCATACATAGCCCAAAAATACAAGAATTTGAACATTCGTTTTATTAATTGTTATTCAATTGATTAAGACCAATCTAGTAATGCAAAACAAATGAGCCTTCACAAGTGGAAGCACCCACAAGAGAGGAATTTAAACTTTACATATTCAATTGGGCCCAAATAAAACATAACATTTTATGAAAGTTTTATTTGAGTTTTCCTACATTTTTCAAAAAAAAAATTGGGTAATCATTATACTTATATTTAAAGCCCAAATGCAAAAAATAACTTAATAATGATGCTTGATAGGTTAATAATTGGATGAGCCTAACATGTTACTATATGAGCATGTATTATTAAATTATGCAAATATACCACAATAATATAATATTTGCAAAAATACCATAATTAATTAACATAGAAATCATCAGATAAAATTCAATATAATTAATTAAACAAGTTGCAAAATATTAAATTAATTAAAATAAAATTTATCAAACAAAATTCAACTTTAAATAATTAATTTAAACTAGGTTGTTAAGTTATTAGGAATGACAAAATAAAATATTTTAACCAATTTTAAAATATCAAAATATCTTTTAACCAAATTTAAAACACTTAAAATATCAAGAATTATCATATAACAAATTTAAAATATTTTAAATAGTAAAAATATCTTGAATAATCAGATAACCAATTTTAATATTTCAATGATAACAAAATAAAAAAAATATCTTCAAATATCATCAATATTAGATAACCAATTCAAAATATTTTAAAAAGCTAAAATATCTAAAATAATTAGACAATCAATTTTAAATATTTTAAACTTAACTGCATAAAATATCCAATTTTAAAAAAAATAAAAAATAAAAAATAATATTTTTTACTTTTTTATTTGTGAAAAAAGCCCGCTGCGGGCCCCACGCGAGGATGTCATACTGCCCCGGGGTCCCAACGACTTTTTACTGTGTGCCCGGTACACAAACTGCCTAATCAGTCCAAAAAAAATTATGCAGTTTTTCATTCCTAAAATAACCAAATTATTGCTAAATTTACATAAAAAAAAATAAACATGCACCAAATAACATGTATCTTCCAAGTAACACCCTAACATATCAATCAATTTCATACATATTCAATCATGAAAATAAACTAGCAAACTTGTGGCTCTGAGGCCAGTTGTAGGAAAATGCATATACCATGATCTTTGTTTATTTTCATGTAATTTACATATTATCAAACAAACATGTAAACTCCTAGAACATGCTCCTATGAAATTGATACAAAATAGAGTAAAGTATGATAACTTACATATACGTAGCGGAACTGGAACAACTCATCCCTTTAATATCTTTAGCCTTTGATTCATTTATGTAGCAGAGTATTATCAAGAGACTGAACTAGATCAACAACACAGTCTTCCTCACCAAGCCTTTGATCAACCTAGAACTAGTGTGGGCTGGTTCTCAACACATGTGATAGAGTTCTAGAAGAGAAGAAGTAGAGAGTGAGTGGCCAAGAAAGGATTAGATTGTCTAGGTTTTCACTTACCCAATGAATCAACTGAGACTCCCTTATGAAAACCCTAGATATCATATTAAACTTAATGGCTTTATTTAAATTTAATTTAATTAAAAATAATAAACAAAAAATAAAAGTTTTGGGCTCCCACAAATGGACTTTGTCCCAATCTCTTTGTTTTGAATTTAAATCTCAGTTGGACCTAAATTCAAAACCTTTTCATTTATTTATCTTTTAATTAATTAATTAAATCCTTATTCAAATTAACTAATTTTAATTTGAAACTTGAATTAATATTATTTATTTATATTGACACTAATTTATCAATATTAATAAAATTTTCCAAAAATTCTCTTTTATTCTCTAAATCTCATATCTTTGTAAAATTTTCCAAAATTGACCTAGTTATCCTTAAAAATCCTAATTGATAATTAAATCAATTAATTGAGACATTCTAGATGATTTACTTAAAGGTTATGCGAGGACCATGGATCCATGAAATCAAGCTCCAATAAGTTACCGTGAATTTATTTATGAATAATTTCACTATCTTATTAATTCCTCGTGACTCCACTATAGACTCGGAATTGAACTCTTGAATTCATAGAATATATTTTTTGATGGAGCCAAAATGGGTATATTTTAAAAAATTATAATTGGCAAGTGCACAAATCGTATATGAAATATAGTGTTCGTGTAAGCACGAGATCGACCCAAAGGAGTTGCCTAAAATAAAAAAGAAAACTATTTTAAACCAAAATTAATAAATTCTAATCTAGCTCCAAATATTGATGAGATTTAATGTCATGAACATAAAATAAAAGATTTAAAATAAATCTATTTAAGAGAATACAAAAAAACCAATAATAATTTTGAAAATAAGTATTAAAAGGAAAGATTATTAAGATACTAGAATCCAGAAAATGTAAGTTTAATAATACTTATTAGTATATTGATTCCCAAGTTTTAGTGATAGTTAAAATAAGTCAAACTATCATTTTCAAAATAGATTTATAATTTTAAGCACAAATTATTTCTAAAAAGATAGGATCTTTCTTTACTTTTCAAAAAAGTATAATTTCAAAGTATTTAATGTGAATCAACCTAATGAAACAAAAAAAAAAATCAAATAACATTATTTATAAGGCAAAACATAATATTTTTGTTATAAGCATTGGATGTGTACACATTAATGACACATCTTACACAAATAATATTATGTTTTGCAAAAATGAAGAACAAAGTGATTATTATCTAACAATCCAAAATATGAGATATTAAAGATGAAAGACAAATATGAAGAAGAAAAATCCATAAACTGTGTTGCATTACAAGGGAAATCAACATACAACATAAATATTATCTAGTTACAAGTTGCTTCATCATGATCTTAATAATCTTATGAAAAAGATTAGAAGCACATAACTAGACTAGAATTTACAAAATAAACAAAATACATACTTGAAAATGCTCTTGAAAATCCCCAAAATGGAAGAGAGAATGGTAGAGAGAAAATGGTATCAAAAAATTAAGCACCCTAAAATGGTCTTGAAATTCCATATTTATAGCCAATATGAGAGCATTAAAATAATCAACTTAAATGAATTAAATTGATTAAATTAATTAAACAAAGTAAATATGGCATGTAGAGGTAAATTATAGGGTGTAATGATGATTTTTGTGGTGAAGTATGTGGAAAAATTGGGTAAAAAGTTTGAATTTTTAGACATAGGGGACAAAAGTACATTGTGGGCTCAAAAGGGTTGTTGGTGGCTGGGCAGGCGGCTGTGCCAGCAGCTGGGTTGAGTGGTTCGTAGGCCCAATTGGGTTGGTGGAGCTTGGATGGGAAGAGAGGTGGCTTGGCGTGAAGGCAGGGAGGCTGGGTTGCGTTGGGCCTGGTGGGACTTCGGCTGGGAAAGGGAACCAGGTGCTGGGCCGTGGGCTGGTTTGGCTTGCTGGGATGGGTCGCTGGGAGAGAAACAAGCAGCTGGGCAAGGGCCTAACTGCTGGGCCGAAACTGGCGTGGGCCCAGGTGAAGTGAATGAGCTTCGGCTAGGCCTTGACGGGCCTGGTTCTTGGGCTGAAGAGAGAAGGCTGAAATGCCACATTTTTTCTATTTTCTTTCTTAAAAAATGCCACACTTTCTTTTGATTTCGTTACTTCTCAAAGCCCAATATAAACAACATACTCCTTACAAAATAAACATAAATTAAATCATAATCAAATATTTTCAATTATAAAATAAAGCATATTAATTCATTGAAAATATTAATTAGAACTTAATTTACTTAAACATTAAATCTCAAAAGTGCATATTTTTACTTCAAACTTAACAAGACTAATTTCAAATAATTAAACTATAACATATTATAATAAGATATCTATAAAGTTACACAAAAATGTATAAAATTACAATATGACAAATAAATTCAAAATTACTTAAAAACTTAATAAATCAATTAAAAACTCAAGAACTAAGCAACAATTATCATTAGAATATGGTAAAATAACTCTATTTTGTAGAGTTATCATACCCCCAAACTTAAAGTTTTACTAGTCCTCAAGCAAAAGAAAAATTAAAACACACATTTTTTTTTGCTGGTGATATAAAAATGATTTTCTAAAAAATTGCACAATGAAAATAATTCTAAAAAATTATTATGGATAAAAGTTAAGCTTATGTAGTTAATTAAATTGTCAATTTCTCTTTTTTTCACTTAAACTTATAGAAAAAAGTGTTATTGTTATGAAAAATGTAATTTTTGTTACAAGCAAAATTGACCCAATAATTAAAGACAAAGCTTAAAAATTATTCATATTTTTAAGAGAATTAAATTCAAACTCAATCAAGATTTTTATCATTGAAAATGAAAAATATCACCAATTTTTTTTTCTTATTGTTTTTTTAACAAGATAACAAGACAACAATATATATTTTTCAAAACAACACAAAATTAATAAAGTTTTTTTTTCAAACAAACTACACAAAACACAATAAAACACAAATTAACACAAAACATAAACAATAAAAACAACACAAAACATAAACACAATAAAACATACTCTCCTAATGATAATAACCATATAAACTTAATACCCTCAAACTTAATTTAAACATTGTCCTCAATGTGTCAAAATATAAATATAAATGACAATTTACAAGAGGATATAGTTTTGAATGGTTATACCTCATCGTGATGCAACGTCAAGAGAGCAAGAAACACTTAACAAGAGTATAACACACAAAAGAAAACACGAAAACAAGCACACAATATTAAACACACAAAACACATAAACACAAGTTACCAAGAGTAATTGCAAGCAATCAAATAACTTAGTAAATAGGATCCTCAAGGAGGATTTCATCAACTTCATAAGTTTTTAATTCTAAAAATGGTTTTAATTTTTGTCCATTAACTTTAAATATATCACCATTTTTAGGATTTTCAATTTCAATAGCTCCATGTGGAAAAACAATACGAACAATGTAAGGATTGGACCACCTAGAGCGTAACTTTCCCGGGAATAAATGCAAACGAGAGTTGTATAAAAGGACTTTCTGACATGGAGAAAAACATTCTCAAAATATTTTTATCATGGTAAAATTTCATACGATCCTTATAATTTTTGGAATAGTTATATGCATCATTCCTAATTTCGTCTAGTTCATTTAGTTGAAGCTTTTGTCTCACCTGCCTTGTCTAAAGAAAAATTTAATTGCTTAATAGCCCAAAAGGCTATATGTTCTAACTCAACAGGTAAGTGACACGCCTTCCCATACACAAGCTTGTAGGGTGACATGCCAATGGGCATTTTGTATGCGGTACGATATGCTCATAATGCATTAGTGAGTCTTAAGGACCAATCTTTCCTAGTTGGATTCACAGTTTTTTCTAAAATGTGCTTAACTTCCCTATTAGACACTTCGACTTTACCACTAGTTTGTGGGTGATATGGTGTTGAGACTTTATGTGTAATGCAATATTGTTTCATCAAATGTTCACATGGCTTATTACAAAAGTGTGTACCATTATCACTAATGATAGCACGTGGTGAACCAAAATGGGAAAATATATTTTCTTTCAAAAACCAAAGCACAACTTTGTGGTCATTAGTGTGGCATGCAATAGCTTCAACCCCTTTAGACACATAATCAACTCCAACCAGAATATAAAGATTACCAAAAGAGTTAGGAAATGGTCCCATAAAATCAATGCTCCAAATATCAAATATGTCAATAATAAGAATAGGATTTAAAGACATCATGTTTTTTTAGTTAAACTTCCTAACTTTTGGCAACGATCACAAGCCTTACAATAAACATATGTATCATAAAAGATAGTAGGCCAATAAAAACCACATTGTAAAACTGTAGCAATTGTTTTCTTACCACTAAAATGTCCTCCACATGCATGATTGTGACAAAAAGATATGATTTTAGAGTGGTCACAATTTAGAATGCATCTTCTAATTATTTGATCAGGGCAATATTTAAATAAGCAGGGATCATCCCAAATAAAGTTTTTCACCTCAGAATAAAATTTAGATTTATCATGCTTAGACCAATGAGATGGTATTTATTTAGTGACCAAATAATTAACAATATCAGCATACCAAGGCAAGGAGGAAACATACATCAATTGTTCATCAGGAAAAGTTTCAGTGATAGGAGTGGAATCATGTATAGTTTCAACAACTAGTCTAGATAAATGATCAACAACAACATTTTCAAATTCCTTTTTATCACATATTTCTAAGTTGAATTCTTGTAAAAGTAGGATCCAACAGATTAAACGAGACTTAGCATCTTTTTTCGACCAGAGATATTTTAATGCAGCATGATCAGAATAGACAATAATTTTAGATCTTAACAGATAAGACCTGAATTTCTCCAATGCAAAAACAACATCAAGCAATTCTTTCTCGGTTGTAAAATAATTTAATTGAGCATCATTTAAAGTTTTGCTAGTGATTACGCCCAAACTTATCTTCACAAAGCAGTTGTTGTAGGGTAGTATGGGCGGTCGTGTCCACAGAGAGATATCTTAATCAAAAGGTGATTAGTAGAACTAAAGCACAAACAGTAAAGAAATCGTTGGTGGTTTTCGAGAAAATTTTGAAAATAAAATTGGTTGAAAAAATTCAATAACAAAAGTGATAAGGTTTCAAGAATCACCTATATGTTTGGCTCATTTATTTGAGTTTTGATTCACACATAAAATGCAGTTAAATTGTTCACTTCCCAACAATTTAATTGGAAGATAAAACTTGAAGAACATATATTAATAAAATGTATTTGAGTAATAAAACTCTCACCTTAAGATCATAGAAAATAATCTTATGAAAAATCTAAGAATGACAATATACCTCATTGGCAATAATGCAATAAAAGATTAACCATAAAATGGTAATATCGATATATTTGTACTATTATATTCACATAGAAAAAGCATGACTATTTCTATATAATACTAAATAGTTAAATATATTGATATAGAGATGGAGAAAAATAGAAGAAATTATATTACTCAAATGTATGAACTTTAGGCATTTGGTGAATCATAACATAAATAAATTTTACCTCACATATAGGATCATCATTTACCTTACCTAGGAAACTAGCCTAGAATGCTAGTCATTCTCACAATATTCTAAAGAGAAAATATGAGAAAAAATAGACAAAATGAGACTAAAATTTACTATAGTTTTTCTAATGAAAATTACATACCCAAATATATACAAGAGGTCCTCTTTATATAGCATTGTGTCATGCTAAAACCGTTCAGTGGGAAAATGAAAAGCAAATTAATTAGAATTTATTTGCCTTTAATATACATAAACGGAGATTTGGAAATTGGTTTTACAAATTCAATTCTATCAATTGTCTAATGTGAAAATGTGGTGTACTCCTTGAATTTCGTGCAAATCAATCATGTGATTGTGATTGATGGTGAATTAAACATTGATCACACGTGAAGACCATATGCAATATCACCAATTCACACTAAATATTTGCAAAGCTCACAATGTAGAAATTGCTAGGTGGTGGACTAGGCTCTAATGCAATGGGTTGGGCTCTTCTTCATGGGCTTTCCTTTCTTTGAGCATCTCATTTAATTCCTTTGTAATTTTGCCACATTTTTCTACAAAATCAAACAAATTAATTAAAATCACATATTTTCATATCAAATAAATACTTTCTAATAGTTTCATGAAAATATATAATTAAAATGTAATTTATTTAGACATTTTTACTTGCAAAAGTGCATTTTCATACACTAATCACAACCCCCAACCAGCTTATTGCTAGTCCCTAGCAATTCAAGCGGAGAAGAAAATTATCAAGCTGAATAATCAAGTCAAACCAATCAAAACCAGCCATGCATTTTAAAATATCATCAAGAAATTAGAAAGTGTTATGCAAGCTACTCAGTTGTAACCCCAGAGTTGTGTGTGTGTGCACCAAACCATATCCATTTCTTACCACAAGCCATAACACAAATAGTATCGAAAAATCTCAAATGCGTAAAGGTTTCAACTCCAATTTCCTCACAGGCATTGAAAGTATTTTTTAATGGGAGAGATGACATTCTTGGAGTTGGAACTGTAACAATTAACGCTCAAATGAGAGAAGACAAACTTTTTAGGACAAAAAATTTGAACAAATATTGATCACAAGATAGACAAATCAAATAATTAGAATTCAAATGACAAACAACCTTTGGGATTTACACAAGAAACTCGAAGAATAAAGAGCTAACTAAAAGAAAATTATAAATATAGAAAAGAACACTTTCTTTTTTTTAAGAAACATATGAAGTGATGTTTCTTTCATTCATTTTTTTTTAATATGGAACAATTTTTTTTTACAATAAAATGAAAACACAATAACGAAATGTTGCTCTTGTTCTATTATTAATTTTTTTTCCTTTTTAAATATTTTTTTAATTTTAATTTTATTATTTTTTTTTACAAGAGGCAACACCTAAATTCATGAACAAAAAGAAACATGAAAATAACATTACAACAAAGGCTCTTTTAAACATGAAATTATCCCTCCAGTACATGTCATGTTTTAAATTCCAGAAATCTGATTTGACCAACTCAAATGATCAATAAAAGTTCAAAAAGTCATTTTCTCAACTCTCACAACTCACCAAAAAAATGGAAAACTTTGAACTTGAAAATTTTCTCAACTATTTGTGTTAACAACCATCTTACCACATGTTTGGAAAGTGCATTAAAGAACTCTGGAAATCACTCCTTAATAGCTAAACATAGCAAAAACCAACTCAAACTACATATTTTTCAATCATGCTTAGAAAATTTTGAGAAAATTTGACTTAAGAATTCAACACAACAATTTAATTCTCCAAATGAATGCTCACCAGAGCTCACCACCCCCAACAGAAAATCAGACAGTGTCCTCAATGTCAAAACAAATATGCAATGAAAAAGATAGGGAAAAAGAACACTTGGCAGATAAAAATATCCATGGGGCGATAATTGAAACAACCTGATAGCAACAAAACAAACCAAAAACAAACAAAAAACGAAAACACACAAAACTAAAAGAAAAGCAGAAAAATAAAATAAAATAAAACATGTAAAAGAAATAAACAACTCAGAGTGTATAAATAAGGTCCTCAAGAAGGACCTCTTCAACATGACTCACACTCTCGATGTAATGCTTCAATCTCTGGCCATTGACTTTGAAAATTCTCCCATCAGTTGGGTCCTCAACTTCAACAGAACCGTTGGGAAAAACTTGTTTCACCACAAATGGGCCAGTCCACCACGATCTCAACTTACCTGGGTGGAAATGCAACCGAGAATCATAAAGATGCACCTTTTGATTCACCTCAAAATGCTTTCGCAGGATCTATTTATCATGCGCAACTTTCATTTTTGCCTTGTAGATTCTGGAATTATCATATGCCTCATTTCTCAACTCCTCAATTTCAAACAACTGGAGTTTACGATTAATACCTGCAGCACATAGATCAGAATTAAAGGCTTTGACAGCCCAATATGCCTTATGCTCAAGTTCAACAGGCAAATGACAGGCTTTCCCATAAACAAGTCGATAGGGAGACATCCCAAGAGGGGATTTGAAAGCAGTACGGTATGCCCAGAGTGCGTCAAGAAGACGAGAAGACCAATCTTTTCAGTCGGGATTTACCGTTTTTTCCAGAATTTGTTTTATCTCCCTATTGGCTAACTCCGCTTGCCCATTGGTTTGCGGATGATAGATATTAGCAACCTTATGAAGTACACCATATTTGCGCATGAGAGCCTCAAAAGACTTATTGCAAAAATGAGTGCCTTGATCACTAATGATGGCACGAGGCGTACCGAACCTTGACAAAATATTCTCTTTCAAGAACTTGGTAACTGTTGCATTATCGTTGGTTCGACAGGGTACAGCCTCGACCCATTTGGAAACATAATCCACAGCAAGGAGAATGTAAATGTAACCAGAAGAAGATGGAAATGATCCCATAAAATCTATGCCCCAACAATCAAATATCTCAATCACAAGAATTGGGTTCAAAGGCATCATATGACGACGGGACAGAGAACCTAACTTCTGGCACCTCACACATGAACGACAGAATTCATTGGTGTCTTTGAACAAAGTGGGCCAATAAAGACCACACTGTAAGATTTTTGTAGCAGTTTTCTTTACAGAGAAGTGACCACCACAAGCATCATTGTGACAAAAGTTCAGAACACTAGACACCTCATCATCAGGGATGCATCTTCGCATGATCTAATCGGGGCAATACTTGAACAAATATGGATCATCCCAATAGAAATTGCACACCTCAACCAGAAACTTGCGTCTATCTTGTGAATTCCACTCAGAAGGAAGTTCACCTGTTACTAAGTAGTTAACAATATGTGCATACCATGGTAACTTAGTAACAACAAGCAGTTGTTCATCGGGGAGATCATCACGAATAGGTGGACCATCAACGAAATCATTGAATTCAAGTCGGGATAAGTGATCTGCCACGACATTTTCAACACCTTTCTTGTCTTTGATTGTGATTTCAAATTCTTGCAATAAAAGGATCCACCGTATTAAGCGCGCCTTAGCATCCTTTTTGGAAAGGAGATATTTAAGGGCAGAATGATCTGTAAAGATTGTAATAGGTGAGCCAATCAAGTATGTTCGGAATTTGTCAAAAGCAAAGACAACGACAAGCAACTCTTTTTCAGTAGTGGAATAGTTCATTTGAGCACTATTAAGAGTTCGACTTGCATAGTAGACAACAAAAGGTTTCCCCTCCCTTCGTTGTCCCAAAACAACTCCTATAGCAAAATTACTTGCGTCACACATGATTTCAAAAGGCAAATCCCAATCAGGTGACTGCATAATAGGGGCGGAGGTCATTTTTGCAACAAGTGTTCGAAAGGCATCCTCACACTTAGGCGTCCATTCAAAAGTAGCATCTTTGGCTAAGAGGTTATATAGCGGACGAGAAATCGCTGAAAAGTTTTGAATGAACCTCCTATAAAAACCAGCATGCCCAAGAAAAGATCTCACATCTTTGACGGTTTTTGGAGTGGGAAAATTAGAAATGAGATCAATCTTAGACTGATCAACCTCAATTCCTCTTTCAGAGACAATGTGTCCCAAGACTATGCCTGAAGATACCATGAAATGGCATTTTTCCCAATTGAGCACAAGACCTTTCTCAATACATCGTGTCAAAACAGCTTCTAAATTAAGAAGACATGCGTCAAAAGAGTTTCCAAAGACTGTTAAATCATCCATGAATACTTCCATACATTTTTCAACCATGTCACTGAAAATACTCATCATGCACCTTTGGAAGGTGGTTGCTGCATTACACAGTCCAAATGGCATACGCCGAAAAGCATAAGTACCAAAAGGACATGTGAAAGTGGTCTTATCTTGATCCTCCATTGCAATCTCAATTTGATAATAACCTGAATAGCCATCAAGAAAGCAATAAAAAGGATGACCAGCCACACGTTCAAGGATTTGGTCGATGAATGGAAGTGGGAAATGATCTTTGCGGGTGGCAGAATTCAATTTTCGATAGTCAATGCACATGCGCCAACCCTTCACAGTTCTTGTGGGGAGAAGGGCCCCTTTCTCATTTTCAACAACAGTTACACCCGACTTTTTAGGCACTACCTGAGTTGGACTAACCCATTTGCTATCAGCCACTGAATAAATGATGTCAGCATCCAGAAGTTTCAGCACTTCATTTTTCACAACTTCTTTCATTGTGGGGTTCAGTATTCTTTGAGGATCTCTTCGAGGGATTGCCCCGTCCTCCAGATTGATTCGATGGGAGCAAATTAAAGGGCTAATGCCTTTAATATCAGTGATCGTCCAACCTAATGCAGATTTAAGCTTTTGCAGTACCATAATTAGCTTAATTTCTTGTGAAGGATCAAGTTTGGACGAAATGATAACAGGAAAGGTATCACCATCTCCCAAGAAGACATGTTTTAAAACCTCAGGTAGTTGGGCTAACTTAACAATAGGAACCTCTTCAGCAGAAGGTTTTGGCTTTTCCCTTTCACTAGGTAGCTCTTCAAAGCGAGGTTGCCAAAACTTTGTTCTTCCGTTTTGTGAGTCTTTGTAACAAGAAATTTCATTAATTGACTCATGAAAACCAGAACTTTCAGAAAAAGAGAGGAGTTCATCAAGATCATCAGAATTGCTTTGCAATTGAATCTCCTCAGGAATGAGCGTGTCAATCAGAAATGTCTGATAACACTCATCATCATCATGTGGTTGCTTTGCAACATGAAAAATATTGACCTAGAGAGTCATATTCACAAAAGATATTTTCATGAGACCATTCCTACAGTTAGTAAGGGCATTAGCTGTAGCAAGGAAAGGCCTTCCAAGTATGATAGGGATTTTTGACTCCATGTTAACCACAGATTGAGTATCCAGAATGAGAAAGTCAATGGGGTAATAGAATTTGTCAACTTGAACAAGAACATCCTCAACAATACCTCGAGGCTTCTTAATAGAACGATCAGCCAACTGTAAGACTACAGAAGTAGGCTTGATTTCACCAAGACCAAGTTGCGAGTAGATAGAATAAGGCATGAGATTGACACTCGCTCCTAAGTCTAGCAAGGCTTGGCTGAATTCATGAGTCCCAATTTGATAGGAAATGGTGGAACAACCAGGATCTTTGTATTTTGGCGGTGTCTTTTGTTCAATTACCGCACTAACTTGCTCAGTCAAGAAAGCAGTCTTCTTGACATGATGCTTCCTTTTTACAGTGCAAAGATCCTTGATGATTTTAGCATAGGCTAGCACTTGTTTGATGATGTGAAGCAAAAGAAGATTTATCTTCACTTGTGTCAAGTGCTCAAGGATTTCTCCTCGATTTTCAGGAATTTTCCCAGCAGGTCTTAGAGCCTGGGGAAATGGAACTTTTGCAGAAGCATTGAATGGCACACTTTCAGAGACAACATTTGGAAATTTTGAAGTAGTATTTGGTATTGGTGGATCTTCCAAAGCTTTACCACTTCTAGTTGTGATGGCATTAGCCTCCTTAACGTTTTGATAGTTAGAGTTGGAGGTTTGAGCCATATGTTGCCCTTGTGTATTGAATTGAGGCTGAGAAGGAAGTTTGCCTCTTTCAGAATTAACCAAGGATCCAGTCAGTTTTGAAAATTGACTTTTCATTTCCTTGATTTCTTCCATCATTTGACGATTTATTTTGGCTTGCTCCTCCATGAATGAATGAAGGGTGTTCTCAAGAGAACTCCTTTGAGGAGGAGCATTGTACTGAGGAGCAGGTTGAGCTTTTGATGGTTGATACTGGTGCTCATTTCTCCATTGCCCTCCAGAAGATTGTGCTTGGTTGGGATCTCTCCAGCTGAAATTTGGGTGGTTTCTCCAACCAGGGTTGTACGTATGAGAGAATGGCTTATTATAGGACCCTAAGGCATTACATTGCTCTTCATAAACCCCCTTCATTTCATTAAAAGCTAAGCAGTCCTTAGCTAAATGATCTGTTCCTCCACACACAAAACATGGCTTATGTGTTTCTGCTCGGGCAATCATATGAAGTCCTTGCCCACCTTTTGTCTTAAATGCCTCAAGTTGCTTTGTTAAGGACTTAACTTGGGCTTTGAGACTGTCCTCCTCCCTCAATTGGTAAATTCCTGCTGGTCGATTTCGGTTAGTGCTTTTAGTAGCACTTGGACCAGTCCAGGTATGAGATTTTTCTGCAAGCTCATTGAGATATTCCAAGGCTTCTTCAGGATCTTTTTGAAGGAATTCACCATTGCACATCATTTCTACAAACTGGCGTTCACGAATAGTGAGGCCTTCATAGAAATAGCTGACTAGGCACCATTTTTCATAGCCATGGTGGGGACAAAGAGTTAACAGTTCCTTAAACCTTTCCCAGACTTGATAGAGAGTTTCATTGTCTTTTTGGGAAAAAGTAGAAATCTATCTTTTTAAGCCATTTGTCTTGTGGTTGGGGAAGTATTTGTGGAAGAATGACGATGTCATTTCATCCCATGTTCCAGTAGACCTTGGTCTTAGAGAGTATAACCAGTTTTTAGCCTTATCCTTCAAAGAGAAGGGAAAAAACTTCAATCGCACAGTATCCGCGATATTAGCTTGGTTATAGAAAGTGGCTACCACCTCCTCAAATTCCCTAATATGCACATAAGGATTTTCATTTTCTAAATCATGGAAATTTGGCAAAAGTTGAATCATGCCAGGTTTAAATTCAAAGTTAGGCATATTAGGTGGAAAGATGATACAAGAAGGGGTAGGAGTACGAGTAGGATGGAGATAATCATTTAGACTTCTCTACTGAATTTCCTCATGATGAGCCATTGCGAAAGGATTATGAGCAATTGTTGAGGTGGGAGAGGAAATGTTGGATGTATCAGAAGAATTGTCACTAGGGGTGTCGGGTCTCCTAACAAATCTCCCTAGTTCATCTCTATGACGATTCATCCATTTTAAAAAATGAGACCTTTTTTTTTTTTTTGTTAAACTTGTTCCTTGGTAAATTTGAACAATTTGAAATGATCTCACATGCCTCACCAGAACTCCCCGAGGTTACTAGATGAGTATGAAAAATCACAATTCAAACCTTTTCAACCAAATGACCAATAATTTACCAAATATTTTTTTTAAGCAATTTTTCAAACCAAAACCATTTTCTAATTAATTTTTACCATGTTTTACACAAAATAAAGCATATATAAAAATTAATAGCATAGAAAACACAACAAAATAACCTAAAAATTGCTAAAATTTACATAAAATCAATATGTTCATAAAAACATGAAAAACCATCCAATTATTCAAACATATTATATAATCCAATTTTAAACATGTTCATGCATGAAAATAAAGATTACCAAAGGCTCTGATACCAGTTGTCGGAAAAAGTTTATACAGGATCTTTATTTATTTTCATGTATATCTAATATTAAACAAATTAATACGAGATAGCCTAAAACATGTTTCTAAAATTGAATTCAAAGAGAAACAAAAATAGAATACTTACAGTATACGCAGCGGAATTAAGAGTCCTTCCTTCAGTTTCTCTAACTCTTGTATCCTCTCTGTCGCAGAGTATTATCAAGAAACTGAACCGATCTTCTATTTTCTTCACGATCTTCCAATGTATCCTTAGAACCACCTAGACTAGTGTGGGAAATTCTAAACACATGAGATAGATATAGAGAGAAGAAGAGAAAATACAAAGAGGCTTAGAAAAGGACTTGTGTTTAGAGAGAATATAAAACTATCAGAAAATCTGACTTATCAAAAAACCCTTTTTTTGACTTCTCTATAAGCACTCCTTTTATAGACTCAATTAGGCCATTTAATTTAATTAAAAAATCAATAACATAACAGCCATTTTGAAGCCCTAGGTCGAAATTATCATGGGATTTAGGCCCGTGAAATTTCCCATTTGATTATAAGCCCATTGGACTTAAAATCAAGGCCTGTGTTATTTTCTATTGATTTAATTAATTAAATAATTATTTAAATCTTTTATCAAATTAATTATTTATAATTTGAACCTTGATTTAAATTTATTTATTAATTTAGATACCAATTTATCTTAATTAATAAATCTGCCATAATTTCTCTTTTCTTCTCAAAATTACACAACTCTGTGAAACTATCCAAAATTAACCTGGTCAACTTTGATAATTCTAATTGATGATTAAATCAATTAATTGAGACTATCTAGATGATTTTATCCAAGGTACAATGGAGACCATGGGCCTATGAAATCAAGCTCCAATAAGTTATCATAAATCTAACAAATAAATTTACTAACTTATTAATTCCTCGTGACTCCACTATAGACTTGGAATTGCACTCTTGAATTCATAGAACGCTCTATAACAAATATAGATACGCTATTAATTATCCATTGTTACAACCATAATTGTCACTCAATCCTCTATAGACGGTCTACAATGAGATAGGACTAAAATACCGTTTTACCCCTCATTGTATTTTATCCTTAAAACACTTAGTTCCTTGTAAATGATATTTCAGTAAACTAATTTAATTACTGAAATGAGATCTCTATCATTTAACACCTTGAACCAAACTAAAAGGAAACCATCGTTTCACTTCTTCATCAGAAGCTATAGATGTTCATATCTATGATTAACACTCCCACTCAATTATATTACCGAGTTCCCAAGATGTAAGTATGGGCTAGTCCGTAGGGTAAGCTGGTAACGAACAAGTCAAAGAACTCAAATAATACAATCAGTTAGAATACTAACCACTCAGAATTGAGATTGAATTGAC
Organism: Humulus lupulus; assembly: GCF_963169125.1. NCBI lineage: Eukaryota > Viridiplantae > Streptophyta > Magnoliopsida > Rosales > Cannabaceae > Humulus > Humulus lupulus. Next base: position 265,344,424 of record NC_084793.1, read on the forward strand.
CTATGGTCAACTATATGATATGACTAGAATAGATAATAACGGTATGTTTACTTATCTTATCAACTGTCAATATCGGTCCTGTCCGATGTAACAAATACATCCGATCTTATCTACTTTGCTAATGTTCTGGAAAGAACATAACACTGTAATGTGTAAGTAGATCATATCGTAGATTGGCAAGTCAGTGTAAATCCGGTGCACTGACTAATCTTAGGACTAACTTATTTTTGAACATATAATCATATTTATATTCCACTGTGATTACGTCACTATAAATAAGATTAGCTATATGCTCGGGATTTAATAGAATTTTATATTAAATAAATAATCATGAAAATAAAACATGTGAGCAAAGTGATTGACCAAGTCAAAAAATGATTTCTATTCTTTTATTGATAATAAAATGAGATTACAAAGAATTTGGGTTTTAATTAGGGCATAAAACCCCAACAAACTCCCACTTGCACTAATTGAAACTAATGCCTTAATTCTACTAATCCCATCTCCTTGATATGCTTATCAAATGTAGCTTCTGGTAGTGTCTTTGTAAACGGATCCGCAAGATTGTCTTCAGTTGCAATCTTCATAACCTTCACATCTCCCCTGGCCACATATTCTCGAATAATGTGATACTTCCTTTCTATATGCTTACTCCTCTTGTGACTTCGAGGTTCTTTTGAGTTGGCTATCGCTCCTGTATTGTCACAAAACAACACAAGCAGTTTATCCATTTCTGGAATAACACCAAGATCCGAATAGAACTTCTTTAGCCATACTATTTCCTTAGCTGCTTCTGACGCAGCTATGTACTCAGCCTCCATGGTGGAATTTGAGATTGCAGACTGCTTTACGCTTCTCCAAATCACAGCTCCACCCCCAAGAGTAAACACCATTCCAGAAGTAGACTTTCTGTCATCGACATCAGTCTGAAAATCTGAATCGGTGTAGCCTACAGGGTTTAGAACACCACCCTTGTAGACTAACATATAATCCCTAGTCCGTCTCAAATACTTCAGGATATGCTTAACTGTTATCCAATGTTCCGGTCCTGGGTTTGACTGATACCTGCTCACTACTCCCACTGCATAGCAGATATCTGGTCTAGTACACAACATGGCATACATCAGACTTCCAACTGCAGATGCGTAAGGAACTTTTCTCATTGCATCTTCCTCTTCAGGAGTCTGGGGAGACTGCTTATTTGAAAGATGAATTCCATGGCGGGACGGTAGACGCCCTTTCTTGGAATTTGTCATTGAGAAACGTTCAAGCACTTTATCAATGTAAGCTGCTTGAGATAGAGCTAAAAGTTTGTTCTTTCTATCCCTGATGATCTGGATACCTAGAACATAACTTGCTTCACCCAAATCCTTCATCTGGAATTGAGTGCTCAGCCAATTCTTCACATCTGATAATTTCTTAACATTGTTTCCAATGAGTAAGATATCATCTATATAAAGAACCAGGAATACCACTATTTGATTTGCCTTTAGTTGGTAAACACAGGGCTCATCAATATTTTGTTCAAAGCCATAGGTTTTGATTATTTCATCAAACCTAAGATTCCAGGAACGAGAAGCTTGCTTAAGTCCATAGATGGACCTATTTATCTTACAAACTTTTCCTTCTTGTCCAGATACTTTAAATCCTTCTGGCTGATCCATATAAATGACCTCGTCAAGCTTTCCATTAAGAAAAGTTGTCTTGACGTCCATTTGCCAAATCTCATAGTCGAGAGCGGCTGCTATGGATAGGAGGATGCGAATGGATTTGAGCATGGCTACCGGACTAAAAGTTTCCTCATAGTCCACGCCTTCTCTTTGGGTATAACCCTTTGCCACTAATCGAGCTTTATAAGTCTCGATATTTCCATCAACACCTCGTTTCTTCTTGTAGATCCACTTGCACCCAATGGCCCTAAAGTCACTAGGTGCTTCCACAAGATCCCAGACGGAATTTGAGTACATAGATTCCATTTCCTGTTTCATGGCTTCGAGCCATAGTTCCTTTTCTGGGCTAGCCATTGCCTGTTTGAAAGACAATGGATCATCATCACTAGTGTCACCAACAACCATATTGGTTTCACCATCCAAACCATAGCGAACTGGGTTTCTAGAAACCCTCCCACTACAACGAGGCTCCGTGACTGTTTGCTCAGGAACAGTGGTACTTTCTTCATTTAAATCGACTTCCGTCGGTTGTACATGAAGAGTGGGAATTTCATCATCAACACGCGTTGATGACGATGGAACATTGGTTGGAGTCAATTCTTTAACCATCTCCTCTAAAACTACTTTGCTGCGAGGTTTAAAGTTCTGGACATAGTCATTTTCCAGAAAAGTAGCATTTGTAGAAGTAAACACTTTCTTTTCTGAATGACTGTAGAAAAGTCCACCCCGAGTACCTTTAGGATAGCCAACAAACATGCAAACTTCAGTTCGCGGTTCTAGCTTTCCCTCCTTTTTCCTCAGGACGTGAACGGGACACCCCCAGATTCTATAATGGCGTAAACTAGGTTCATTTGCGGTTTCAATTGCATGTCCCCAGAACGAAGTTGGTAGAGTTGAGTAACTAAGCATGCATCTAACCATTTCCAATAAAGTTCTGTTTCGGCGTTCCGCTACACCATTTTGTTGCGGAGTACCTGGGGCAGTAAGTTGTGATAAAATCCCAAGTTCAGTTAAATGATCTTGGAACTGCATATCCAAATATTCTCCACCCCTATCAGATCGCAAGATCTTTAACCTTTTACCTAATTGGTTATGAGCCATTGCTAGGAATTCCTGAAACTTTGAAAATGTTTCTGATTTCCTATGCATTAGGTAAAGACATGAGTATCTAGAGTAATCATCAATGAAAGTGACAAAATACTCAAAACCACCCTTGGCTTGTATATTCAAAGGTCCACAAACATCTTAATGCACAAGACCAAGTGGTTCTTTGGCCCTATCACCCTTTGCAGAGAATGGATGCTTGGTCAGTTTGCCTTCTAGACAAGATTCATAGACAGGTAATTCACCTAAGGTGAGTTCCCTCAAAGGTCCGTCCTTTGTAAGTCTTTGAATCCTATCATAGCCAATGTGACCTAGTCTCAAGTGCCATAAATACGTCATATTATTGTTATCGGTCTTTTGACGTTTATTGGTCCTAGGTTTAGCTACTTTGAATAAATCATTGTTAAGAGCGATGGGTTCGTTAGGTCGCAGAATATAAAGCCCGTTTTCCAAACATGCAATACACAATTGTGATCCATTGAAAGAAATAGATATATTAAAACTTGTGAAAGTCATAACAAATCGTTCTAATTGCAACATGGAAACTGAAATTAAATTTCTACTAAAATCCGGAATAAAAAATACATCTTTTAAAATTAAAAATTTATTTCCGAACTTCAGACGAGCTCTTCCTCTAGCTTGGACCGCAATGAACGCTCCGTTCCCAACTCTAAGCTTTAAGCCGCCTTCGTTCACTTTCTCCCACGATTCAAGAAGCTGTAAAGAGTTACAAACATGGTTAGTAGATCCAGAATCAATAATCCAAACGGAGTTATCATTCTCTAAAACACATGTTTCCAAGATAAATGAACTATAATCATTACCTTTGTTTTTAGCTGCTAGAAACTTGGGGCAATCTCGTTTCCAATGCCCCTTCTCTTTGCAGTGAAAACATTTATCTTTACCTTTCTTGTTTTTCATGTTCTTCCCCTTAGGCGTCTGTGCACGTGGTTGTGCACTCGTCTTTGCAGCCTTTGCAGGCTTGGGGTTGTTTATTTGTCCACCTTTCCTCTTGTTTCCAGCTTTCGAAGACGAAGCTTGGTTAGCTTCAGCCTTAGCTAGATGAGCAGCAACATCAGTGGTCTTATTTTCACCTCCTTTACTAGGTCCACCCATGATAGGTTCAATAATCTGAAGCTCGTTCATGAGTTGCGTCAGACCATAGTTGAGTTGATCACGAACGTGCAGACACGGTGCCATCCGAGAATTCACGGTTCCATCACGTTCGTGTGGAGACGGTGTTATCCAAGCATTTACGATGCTATCAAGAACGTGCGGAGACGATGCTCGTTCTAGGGATTCCTCAATCATGACGAACTCGGAGTTGTCACCAATCAACTTTATGTTGATATTTTGCTTCCAATTATGGAAGTTTTCTCCGGTGAGTTTCTCCATCGAAAGTTGAGAAAGGATGGGAGTAGACATTACTTAACTTAAAACTACAAATTATCAATAAAGTAGAAATCAATCACATTTGCTTAATAAAACTTCTAATCACACAAATTTCAAGAAATAGCACAATATATACCAAAAATATGAAGATATGAGAAAAAATACCAAAAACAATCATATCTCTATTTCTTTAGGTTTTTAACTAATCTATGATATCCTTGTCCCGGTTGGCGAGAGTCAAAAATACCACTAGTTAAATAGAGTTGTAAACTCATTTAATAATGGACACCATTATTAACAACCTGCTATTCGATCAAAATAAGAAAACAAAATTTCTTATTTTATGAGCCAGACCCACGGTTTCAATAATCATAGATTTAATCCTAGTAGTCACCGTAGGGGTGAGTCTAGTAGAATTTGACCTATAATTATCTATCTTTCGAAATCTAACCTTGTCAAAATAACTAATGAACACCTTCCGTAGGGGGACGAATCAAAGCGCCTCGAGGCCCCATTAAGCTATTGACTATGTTAAACCAACGGTGGAGATCGAATAAAATTCTTAAAATAAGCTCATTATAAAATTAAAAATAGTATTTTTATTATTTATTTTTAGAAAATTAATGACTATGGTTTTCCAAAAAAAAATTAAACAGATTAAAATTTTTAAAACCAAAGTCCTATAATTTCTTATTAATTCTAAAGTGTCACATTGAAACAAATTCAATTAATTTAGAATTAATTTGTTGCTAATCAATATTTAGGTTTAACTAATATAATGAACCTATACAATTAAGTCCAACTCAGGTAAATGGGCCTTAACAATTGGGCTTGTATGGAGGAGGGCTGGGTCCAGTATGTCGTTCCCACTACAAAGGCCCTCTATCTTCCATACAAGGTCCAAAAGACAGGAATTTAAACCTTCGTTTTATTAATTGTTATTAATTGATTAGGCCCACTATAGTCATGCAAAGCAAATGGGCCTTCACAAGTGGAATCACCCACAAGAGAGGAATTTAAACTTTACATTTTCTAATGGGCCCAAATAAAACCTATCATTTTATGAATATTTTATTTGGCAAAATACCATATATCTAACAAACATATGGGCCACTATATGCATCTAAGCCCAATTGCAAAAATACCACATATAGTGCAAACAGACATGTTATAATTGGATGGGCCTAATCATGTTACTATATGAGCAATTCTATGAATTTATGCAAAAATACCACAATTTATTTCATTTGCAAAAATACCACAATTAATTATCTAGAATTTATCAAAAAAAATTCAAATTAATTAAATTTTTACAAAAAATAAGTCAATTTAAATGAAATTTATCAACAATTAACAATAGTTAATTTAAATTTCATTTATCAACAATCAACTTGGTTTTAGGTTAATTTGAAAAAAAAAATATTAATTTAATTTAAATAGGATTTATCAACAATTAACCAAAGTTAATTTAAATCCAATTTATTAAAAAATTATTTTATTAATTGGCTGAAAAAAAAATGATATTTTTCAAAATTTAACCAATTTTAAATTTTAAAATCAATATCTAAACTATTTTCAAAAAATATCTTGTGTTGTTACAACTATTATCTAATATTTTAACCATTTAAAAATAATAAAATACAAATAGTTATAACAAGCCTAAAATATCTCAAATAGTTAAATAAATTCAAATATCCATAAAAATATCTAACTAACAATGTTCAAATTTCAAATAATTTAAATATTAAAAACTATAGAATAAAAAGATATTTATATTTTCAAATAAAGATTTAATAAAACAAAATCAAGAATTTAAATGAAAATATCTTAAATATCTGATATCATAATTCTAATATTTTAATATATTAAAAGATTTAAAATTAAGTTGTTAGTCTATTTTTAAATTTGAATTTAAATGTTTGTAGAAAATATCTAATTATTTAAATCTCAACTAACAAAAATATCTTTTTTTCAATTTAAAAAAAAAAAAAATTAAATGATAAAACAAAAAAGATATTTTTAGTTTTGATTATACATAATAAATTTCTACAATTTTAATTTTATTTATTTAAAAAAAAAAATGATGAATAGTACCCTCGGTACTGTTCGAGGGTACTGTTCATCGCTGGTGGCTGGTGTGCGTGGGCGCGCGCGCGGGTGGCGTGCGGAGGCGCGCGGGGTGCGCGCGGGTGGCGCGCGGGGTGCGCGCGGGCGTGCGCGCGCGCATGGGCAGCCAGGCCAAAAATTTTCCAAAATTTTTTTTAAGCAATTTTTCAAACCAAAACCATTTTCTAATTAATTTTTACCATGTTTTACACAAAATAAAGCATATATAAAAATTAAGAGCATAGAAAACACAACAAAATAACCTAAAAATTGCTAAAATTCACATAAAATCAATATATTCATAAAACACATGAAAAACCATCCAATTATTCAAACATATCATATAATCCAATTTTAAACATGTTCATGCATGAAAATAAAGATTACCAAAGTCTTTGAGGCCAGTTGTTGGAAAAAACTTATACAGGATCTTTATTTATTTTCATGTATATCTAATATTAAACAAATTAATACGAGATAGCCTAAAACATGTTTCTAAAATTGAATTCAAAGAGAAACCAAAATAGAATACTTACAGTATACGCAGCGGAATTAAGAGTCCTTCCTTCAGTTTCTCTAACTCTTGTATCCTCTCTGTCGCAGAGTATTATCAAGAAACTGAACCAATCTTCTATTTTCTTCACGATCTTCCAATGTATCCTTAGAACCACCTAGACTAGTGTGGGCAATTCTCAACACATGAGATAGATATAGAGAGAATAAGAGAAAATACAAAGAGGCTTAGAAAAGGACTTGTGTTTAGAGGGAATATAAAACTATCAGAAAATCTGACTTATCAAAAACCCTTTCTTAACTTCTTTATAAGCACTCCTTTTATAGACTCAATTAGGCCATTTAATTTAATTAAAAAATCAATAAAATAACAGCTATTTTGAAGCCCTAGGTCGAAATTATCATGGGCTATAGGCCCGTGAAATTTCTCATTTGATTATAAGCCCATTGGACTTAAAATCAAGGCCTGTATTATTTTCTATTGATTTAATTAATTAAATAATTATTTAAATCCTTTATCAAATTAATTATTTATAATTTGAACCTTGATTTAAATTTATTTATTAATTTAGATACCAATTTATCTTAATTAATAAATCTGCCATAATTTCTCTTTTCTTCTCAAAATTACACAACTCTGTGAAACTATCCAAAATTGACCTGGTCAACTTTGATAATTCTAATTGATGATTAAATCAATTAATTGAGACTATCTAGATGATTTTATCCAAGGTACAATGGGGACCATGGGCCTATGAAATCAAGCTCCAATAAGTTATCATAAATCTAACAAATAAATTCACTAACTTATTAATTCCTCGTGACTCCACTATAGACTTGGAATTGCACTCTTGAATTCATAGAACGCTCTATAACAAATATAGATACGCTATTAATTATCCATTGTTACAACCATAATTGTCACTCAATCCTCTATAGACGGTCTACAATGAGATAGGACTAAAATACCGTTTTACCCCTCATTGTATTTTATCCTTAAAACACTTAGTTCCTTGTAAATGATATTTCAGTAAACTAATTTAATTACTGAAATGAGATCTCTATCATTTAACACCTTGAACCAAACTAAAAGGTGTTGGGTTTTATGCCCTTATAAAACCATGTCGGACATGTAGCATGTTTTCATATTATCAATAAAAGTAGTAGAAATCATTTAGTTTGACAACCGTGTTGCTTGCTTGTTTTATTACATGATTATTGAAATAATACAAACATTTATAAAATCCCGAACATATGGATAGTTACAATTATAGTGACTAGGTCACAGTGGATTATAGTTGTAATTATATGTTCAAAAGAACGAGTCCTAAGATTAGATCAGTGCATTGGATTTTCACTGATTAGGCAATCTACGATATGATCTACTTACACATTCAGGGTGTGATGTCTTGTCCAAGGCATCGACCAAGTAGATAAGATCGGATCTATTTAGTTACATCGGACTAGGACCGATATTGATTATTGATTGATAAATAAGTATCATTGTTATCAAATCTAATCAATGTCACAACGTTGACCATATATTAAGCCGATCTTAATTCTGAGTGATAATATTCTGCTAATTATATTATTTAAATCTTTTGACTTGTTCGTTACCAGCTTACCCTACGGTCTAGCCCATACTTACATCTTGGAGATTTATTAGTGTAATTGAGTGAGAGTATTATTCATAGATACGAAATCTATAACTTCTGTATGAGAAGTGAAAAGATGATTTCCTTAATTGCTTTGTTCAAAAGGTTAAATGATTGAGATCTCATTTCTGTGATTAAGTTCACGGAAATATCATTTATAAGGAACTTAGTGGGAGTTAAGGATAAAATACTGATGAGGGGTAAAACGGTAATTTGCACCCAGCTCGTTAGTAAGTCATCGATAGAGGATTGACTGATTGTAATGGTTATAACAATGGATAACGTATTTATGGTTTTGAAAATACGTTCTATGAATTCAAGAGTTCAATTCCGAGTCTATAGTGGAGTCACGAGGAATTAATAAAGTAGTGAAATTATTCGTAAATAAATTCACGGTAACTTGTTGGAGCTTGATTTCATGGATCCATGGTCCCCGCATCACCTTTGAGTAAATCATCTAGAATGTCTCAATTAATTGATTTAATTATCAATTAGGATTTTTAAAGTTGACTAGGTCAATTTTGGAAAATTTACATAGATATGAGATTTAGAGAATAAAAGAGAATATTTGGGTAAATTTATTAATATTGATAAATTGGTATCAATATAAATAAATAATATTAAATCAAGTTTCAAATTATAATTAGTTAATTTGAATAAGGATTTAATTAATTAATTAAAAAATAAATAAATAAAAGGTTTTGAATTTAGGCCCAGTTGGGATTTAAATTCAAAATAAAGAGATTGGGCCCAAGTTCATTTATGGCAGCCCAAGGCTTTTAGTTTTGTTTATTATTTTTAATTAATTTAAATTTAAATAAATCCCATTAAGATGCCTATATAAGGAATATGATATCTAGGATTTTTAGAAGCAAGTCAGTCTCAGTTGATTTGGGTAAGTGAAAACCTAGACACTCTAATCCTTTCTTAGCCACAATCTCTTCTTCTTTTCTAGATCTCTATCTCATGTGTTGAGAGCCAGCCCACACTAGTTCTAGGTTGATCAAAGGCTTGGTGAGGAAGACTGTGTTGCTGATCTTGTTCAATCTCTTGATAATACTCTGCTACAGAATGGAATCAAGGGTTAGAGAGATTGAAGGATGGAGTTGTTCCAGTTCCGCTGCGTAATGTAAGTTTTTACTTTACTTTATATTTGTATCAATTTCATAGGAGCATGTTCTAGGAATTTGCATATTTGTGTTGATAATATGTAAATTGCATGAAAATAAATAAAGATCCTGCAATTAGTTTTTCCTACAGGTGGAGAAAAGAAGGAAGAGGGAGGAGGACAATCTCCTTTGTAGGGGTCATATCCTCAACGCCCTATCCGATAGGCTCTATGACCTCTACACCGAGACCAAATCGGCCAAGGAGATATGGGATGCACTTGAGAAAAAGTTTAAGGCGGAAGAGGAAGGTGCCAAAAAGTTTTTGATATCTTAATACTTCGATTTCAATTTTTTTTGGTGATAAACCTATTCTTCCTCAAATTCATGAATTGCAAATTATTGTTAATAAATTGAAAGTGTTAAAGATTGAGCTACCCGAAGCCTTTCAAGTTGGTGTTATTGTGGCTAAATTACCACCAACTTGGAAGAGCTATAGGAAAAGAATCCTTCATAAAAATGAGGATTATTCTTTGGAGGAGATCCAAAAGCATATTCGAATTGAAGAGGAATCGATATGTAGAGATAAACTTGTGGAGGGGTCTAATCGAGAGACTTCCAAAGAAAATGCGGTGTCACAACCAAAACATCCCAAAAACAAAGGGAAAAAGGGTAATGAGAAAACTTTGGGTCCAAAAACCAACCCAAACAAGTTTAAGGGCAAGAAAGGTCCTTGCTTTGCGTGTGGAAAAAAGGGTCACTATGCTAGAGAGTGTAGGCATAGAAAAGACCAACAAGGACCTAAGGTGAACGTAACTCAAGAGGAAAACATAGTTGCTACCCTTAGTGAGGTGAATGCGGTCCAAGGCAAGGTGAAAGGGTGGTGGTATGATACATGTGCCACCGTCCATGTCACCTATGACAAATCATTGTTCAAGACCTTTGAAGAGTCAAAGGGCAAGCATGAGATACAAATGGGCAATGAGGGCAAATCCAAGGTACTTGGCAAAGGTACTATTGAAGTCTACTTCACCTCCAGCAAGAAAGTTACATTAGTGAATGTACTTTATGTTCTCGAAATGAGTAGAAACTTGGTAAGTGGTGATTTGCTTGGCAAGTCCGGCATTAAAGCCGTTTTTGAGTCTGGTAAACTTATACTTACCAAATCAAATGTATTCTTGGGAAAAGCGTACTCTTGTGAGGGAATGGTTAAATTGTGCACCAATGATGTAACTTTCAATGTTATCAATAAAAATGCTAATTCCGCCTATATGGTTGAGTATGATTCTTTATTTTTGTGGCATCTTAGACTATCGCATATAGGTTTTTCAACCACGAAAAGAGTAGTAAAATGTGGTATGATTGCATGCAATATTAAAAACTATGGTAAATGTGAAACATGTGTTAAGGCGAAAATGATTAAGAAACCATTTCATAGTGTAGAAAGATCATCTAATTTACTAGATTTAATCCATAGTGATCTTTGTGAATTAAATGGTGTTTTAACTAGAGGTGGTAAAAGGGATTTTCTTACTTTTATAGATGATTTTAGTAGATATACCTATGTGTTTCTTTTAAAGCATAAAGATGAAACTTTTGATGCTTTTAAATATAAGTTAGAAGTTGAAAATCAACTAAATAAAAAGATTAAAGTGCTAAGAAGTGATAGAGGAGGAGAGTACTTCTCTAATGAATTCAATACATTTTGTGAAGAAAATTGTATAATTCATGAGTGCACTGCACCTTATACACCACAACACAATGGTGTTGCCGAAAGGAAAAATAGGACTTATCTAGAGATGATAAATTCTATGTTGGTGTTTTCTAAGTTGAACTTCAACTTATGGGGTGAAGCGCTTTTAACCGCTTGTCACATTCTTAATCGAATACCAATGAAGAAAAAATGAGATATCTCCATATGAGTTATGGAAAGGACGAAAACTCAACATAGGGTACTTCAAAGTGTAGGGGAGTCTTGCATATTGCAAGAAAAACGAACCTAATAGAACAAAGTTAGGTTCAAGAGCCATAAAGTGTGCTTTTGTTGGTTATGCCAACAATAGTAAAGCTTATAGGCTATTAGACTTAGAGTTTAATATTGTGATTGAATTTAGAGAAGTTGAATTTTTTAAGAATATGTTATGTGACAAAAATTCTCAAGCTTCAACATCTCTAAAGGAGAATTTGTTATATGAGAACAATTCTCAAGCTTCTACATCCAAAGTTGATTCTCAAGAGGAGAATTCTCAAAAGGATGTAAAGAAACACTTTGAACCTAGAAGAAGTCAAAGGCTTAAAAATCATAAAAGTCTAGTAGTGGATGAGATAGATTCTCAATGAATTTCGTTCTACATGGTAGAAGGAAATAAAGAGGAAGTTATTAGGAAAATTCCTATTGTACTTCTCATTGAGGATGATCCTAAGACTTATAGAGAAGCTATGCAATCGAGAGATAGTGCATTTTGGAAAGAAGCCATCAATGATGAGATGGATTCCATTCTTTCCAATAACATTTGGGAATTGGTAGACCTCCCACCGGGGTCTAAGCCAATTGGGTGTAAGTGGGTATTTAGGAGAAAATACCACACTGACGGCACTATCCAAACCTTCAAAGCTAGATTAGTAGCTAAAGGGTTTAGGCAAAAAGAGGGTATCGGTTATTTCGATACCTATGCGCCTGTTGCAAGAACAACTTCTATAAGAATTTTGTTTGCTTTAGCTTCTATACACAACTTGTATGTTCATCAAATGGATGTCAAAACGACATTCCTTAATGGTGACCTCAATGAGGAGGTCTATATGGAACAACCCGAAGGGTTTGTCCTACCAAAATATGAACATAAAGTTTGTATACTTGTAAAATCCTTATATGGATTGAAACAAGCTCCTAAGCAATGGCATGAGAAATTTGATCAAGCCATCATGTCTAATGGGTTTAGACATCACAATGGAGACAAGTGTTTGTATTCCAAAACTTGTAAAGGATATGTGATCATTGTTTTCTTATATGTGGATGACATGCTTATTCTAAGTAATAGCATGAAAGGGATAGAAGAAACGAAGAGGTTTCTATCATCAATCTTCAAGATGAAAGATATTGGAGAAGTTGATACCATACTCGGTATCAAAGTAAAGAAACATAGTGGGGGTTTTGCGTTAGGGCAAGCCCATTATGTTGAGAAAGTATTGAACAAATTTAACCATCTCAAGGTTAAAGATGCCAATACTCCATTCAATCATAGTGTAAAACTAGAGAAGAATGAAGGAAGAGCGGTGGCTCAATTGGAGTACGCTAGTGCTATAGGGAGTCTAATGTACGTTGCCCAGTGTACTAGACCTGATATAACATTTGCGGTAAGTAAACTTAGTAGGTTTACAAGTAATCCAAGTGTGGATCACTGGAAGGCAATTGGAAGAGTCCTAGGTTATCTCAAGAAAACCAAAGGACTAAGCCTTCACTACTCCAAATTTCCTTCGATATTAGAAGGATATACAGATGCAAGTTTGATATCCAATCTTGGGGACAACTTGTCCACAACTGGTTGGGTATTTACACTTGGTGGATGTGCAATTTCTTGGGGTTCCAAGAAACAAACCTGTATATCTCATTCCACTATGGAAGCAGAGTTCATAGCTCTAGCTGCTACCGGCAAAGAGGCCGAATGGTTAAGGGATCTGTTTATAGAGATTCCCCTAATCAAGGAGAATGTATCTACTATATTGATACATTGTGATAGCCAAGCGACATTGGCTAGAGCATACATCAGAGTGTATAATGGGAAGTCTAGACACATTAGTCTAAGACATGGATATGTAAGAGAATTGATTCAAAGAGGAGTCATCTCAATATCCTATGTGCGAACAAGTGAAAATCTTGCGGATCCTTTAACTAAGCCACTAACGAGGGATTTAGTGGCCGCATCATCTTGAGGGATGGGACTTAAACTCCCCAAAGAGATTCACGATTGATGGTAACCTATCTTAACACTAGTTATTAAACTAGTGTTAGGTTCAATAGGTAATAACAAGTCAATAAAGTGAATATTAGTTGTACTCAAAACAAGTCCCATCTGAGATATTGAGTACTTGTGTGTTACCAAGTGGAGGGTTAAAACCGAAAGGTTTTTTTAATAGAATTCAGTCTTGTAAAGACAAGTAATTTTGGTAACAAAATACTGTAAGAATTCTACCTATATGGACCTAGGGGTGGTGCCGCGTTGTAATGCCCCGAATTCTCCGATGAGGTTTAGTGGCGGTTTAGTAGGCCGGGAGGGCCGTAATTGTTTAATTACGCCATAAATGAATATATGCATGTTTATGTGAATTATATTATGATATAATGATATATGCATGCATGTGGGTCCACATTTGAAATATTATGCTGTTTTGATAATTTGGCCCATTGAGGGTAAATTTGTGTATTTGGGTGCATGATGTGATTTGTGAATGAGATTCCATTATTATGGAGATATATTCGAGCTATTCGGCATGAGACGGTAATTTTTAGTGGATTAGCTGTTTTGTCATATTGGGGTCAATTTTGGGGTAGTAGAAATGTTTATTTGATGATAAATTGGGAATATTTGAGATCAGGGTGAAATTTTGGAGGTTTTGACTATAATGTCCCCGGGGGTGTTTTCGGGACCCTGAGCATTAGGTTTTATTTGAGGTTACTTAAGCTTGAAGTAGCTGTCAGATAGAACGTACGATTAGAAAACCTCTCGTTCTCCGTCGTTAGTTCATTTTTGCCACCCGAAGCATATTTGAATAAATCTTGAGTTCTAGGAGTCAGAATTAAGTGAGGATCGAGGCATAGCGATCCTAGGAAAGATTAGAAGCTTCTTGACCAAAGGATTTGACAGAAAAAAACCTAATCGAAGGTAATCTAAGTTTAAAGTTTTGAGTTTTTAGAGTTTCTAAGCTTTGAATTGGACTTTGTGAATTGTTGAGTTTTCGATTCATTTGAACCTTGGGTTTTGAGGGTTTTGGTGCATTGGGAAGCTTGGGAATCTTGTTTTGATGATTGGGGAATGTTTAGGTATGATTTTGGAGGCTTTGGAGTGTTAAAAACACGTTTGGGAATGGCCCAGAGTTGAGGGCCGCGACCCTACCTTGAAGAAGCAGGTGGGGTTTTTTGTGCCTACTGGGCGCCGCGGCCCTTGATGGAGGGCGCCGCAGCCCTTGCCTCAGGGAACTCTGGGGGCCGCGGCCCAAGGAGCTAGGGCCGCAACCCTTGCCCAGTTTTCACTCCGTTTGCTCGTTTTGACCCCGGGAACCTAGTTTTAGGCCTCGGGAGTGTCCCTACTACTTGGATTAGTTTGGATTGATCTCTTGGAGGCTAGATATTGGTTTGAGAACCTTTGATTATCATGTTATTGATGGTATCCTATAATGTGTTATGATTAGGTAACCGCTAAAGGACTAAAAGCTAAACCGTTCTCAAGGGTCGTTCTTTTGTTCATTCTAGCTCGAATCAGAGGTAAGAAAATTGCACCCCAAATGTGACATGCATGGTTATTCATGAGGCATGTTGGTTGTGAAAATGTGGACATGAATTCATTGTGGAATACTTAGCAAATGTTGCTCACTTGTGCATGTTACTGACTCATTAGTCAGATTTGGCAAAGGTGCTAGTATCAACTATGAAGCTGTGACTCATTAGTCAGGTTCGGCAGTGGTACTGGGCACTGGTCACATTAGGCTGACTCATTAGTCAGGACGGCCTTAGCGTGTTCAACATAAGCCAATAAATATTAGATCTAATCGACTTTCTGCATTGAATGACTCAAAGAGCATTAATTCCGGACTGACCTCAAGTTCGA
Source organism: Humulus lupulus (assembly GCF_963169125.1). NCBI lineage: Eukaryota > Viridiplantae > Streptophyta > Magnoliopsida > Rosales > Cannabaceae > Humulus > Humulus lupulus. Next base: position 265,359,792 of record NC_084793.1, read on the forward strand.
TGAATATTATAAGCGCTTGAAGGCTAGTGGCTTACCTAGCAGCCACTCTTCCATTTGAACTAGTGACTTGCTTGTGAGTCACTCAGTATGGTTTACCAGAACCTCAAGTGACATTCACTCATTTGTTTGAAAGCTATGAGCTTTGTGTGATTATAATGATAATCATTTGATGATGTTTACATATAATGCTATGTTTTCTTGCTGGGCTTTGGCTCATGGGTGCTATGTGGTGCAGGTAAAGGAAAAGAAAAGCTCACCCAGCCTTGAGTGGAGAGCTTAGGTGGTGATGTGTACATATGCGGCCGCTTGACCACCACGGCCAAGGAGTTCTCAGAAGAACTAGGGGGTTTACCCTATTTTTGCCGCTTAGGGCGGCGGGGTTTGAAATTTTGGAACAGTAATGACCATTTTGAGTTGTAAATAACTTGTAAATGTTCTTGTGGGCCCATGAACAGTTTTATGTATCAATAAAACATATCCTTTATTTTTTACTGGTTTTCACCTTAACCTGTTAATGACACTTAGAACACATTTTTAACCAAAGGACTCAAGCAATGAGTCAAATTTCTGGTTCACCGTTCACCATAACTGTTCTGGGGTAACTAGGGCGTTACAAACGTCTCATGAGAATTGGGAGTATTCTCAAGAGTGTCCATGAATGGAAAGTGCACATGGCCATTAATGGTGCAAAGCGAGACATAGAGGTCTTAAGTGAACATCGCAAAGGTGTGTGTGTTATCACCGATTTGTTATCATGAAAAGATGGTTCAATGCCTAGTGCAACCAAATTTTTGACAAATTTTGTGATAATTACACTATAGTAAAGTTCAAGTTGGAAAACACTTTGCTTTATGCACTAATGCAATGACTCCTATAAGAGAGAGTTCTTATTTAATCAAGTGAGGGATATATTATATTTCAAAATATAATGATTGATTAAATAAGTGTTACAATAGATAACTATTTAATCTAGTGGGGGAATGTTATATTATTTTATAATATAATGTAATATTATATTATATTATAATGTAATGTTTTAGATTAAATAAATGTGACAACGAGTGTCACATATTGTAACATATAATAGAGAGTTACAATATTTAGACATATGAGATATATCCAAATAATGTAACATATTTGGTGTTACAAATTTGTAACTTCCAAATATTACCCTTTATTGTGTAAATTTGTTGTTATACAATATTGATATGAATTTCATAAAGCCATATGTGATATGGCTGTTAGAGATATGATTTAAACCCCAATAATGTGTTTTGGGAGTTACAAAATCATTTGGGAGGGTTTGGAACCGTTTGGAAAAACAGACATATTTTGTGCTGAAATTGGTCGGTGGCCGCGGCCTGTGGGACAAAGACTAGTGGCCGCGGCCACTAATGTCTCTAGCCGCGGCCTTAGGCCAAAAACTGACCAATTTTCAGTTTTTTCAATCTTTGTTGAACGACTCAAAAAATCCAAATAACTCCCAAATCTCTTTTTTAATTCCATATTAATCCAATTAAACATTGGTAACAGCCATGGGGGTTGGTGGAATTTGAAATTCAAAGGGTGTCTCTAAACTCTATAAATAGGAGCCTATAGCTCACTTGTAAGACATAGCATTTCTATCCATTAGAGCACTTGGCTAGAAACACCTTGAGGCTTGATAATTCCAGAAAGCATTTCCAATATCTGAGAGAGATCCCTTAGTGCTTGAGTTAGGGGGAAATAAGCTTTTGGACAAAGGTTTTAAACCTTGTTCAAGTTGGTGATCCCCAACACTCTTCACTTAGGTTGTGTAAGTGAGAGTTTTCTTTGTTTTGTTCTTACAATTTCCTTTATTGCTTTTCTTCTCATTTCTCTTGTTTCATTTACTTGTAATTTTGTTTAGAGTTGTAATCATCTTATCTTTTGTTCCAAATACTTTTACTTTATTTGTAATCTTTTGCTTAGAGTTGTATTTTTCACTATTCTATTATTCTTCTTCTATTTTGTTTATTTGTACTTTCAGTTATAGAGTTGTAACCTTATTTAATCAATCTATATTTATTTGTAATATTATAGCATAGAGTTGTAATATTCTTACCCATTTCCATTGAGGCAATATATATTTTCCTAACAGTAAAAGTTACTAAGGTGGGTTCCGTTCCCTTTACAAATAAGTGATCACATCACTAGCTTAAGTAGAATAAATGATTGATAAGAAAATCACCAATGCAAACCAACTGAGTGACCATAGAGTCACAACTGTGGGTTCCGTACCCTTAGCCATGTGACGATAGGGTCACCTGGCCTTCTAGCCCTGGCTCTGAGTAACTAGTTATAGAACTAGGCAAGCACTTTTAGTTTTCATCGAACTTAGGGTCGGTCCGGCATTAATGCTCATAGTGAGTCATTCAATGCAGATGTCGATTAGATCTAATCTTTCATTGGCTTTGCGTTCATGACGTTTATGCCGCTCCTGACTCTTAGGTCAGTAACACACGACTAGTGCTCAATATTGTTGATGAACTTGACTAGTAAGTCACAGCTTCACAGACGGATCTGGCACCATTGCCGATTCTAACTAGTAAGTCAGTGCCATTCACAAATAAGCAAGATTTTCTAAGCATTTAATATGCAATCAATGTTCTTATTTAATTACTCAACATGCCCCAATAATAACCACGCATGTCATATATAGGGTGCAGTTTTCTTACCTCTTGTTCGAGCGAGAATTAGTAAAAGAACGACCCTTGAGAACGATCTGGCTTTTAGTTCCTTAGCGGTCACCTAGTCATAACCAATTAGAATTTATTAATAAAGTAAATTAATAAAAGGTTCACGATATAAAACCTCACTCCCGGGATCAATCCTGCACTCTCGGGACTCCCAATCCACCCAAACGGGGTAAAGGAACCAATCCCCGAGCCCCCAAAGTCATCTTGAGCCCTAAAAATAGGACTTGCTGAAGCTGACCTAGCTCTGGGGCACTGCCCTAAGTTAGAGAGACCCAACTCTCTGCTTTGCCTAGCGCTGGGGCGCCACCTGCAGGACCAGATTTTTCTGGTTTCCTCCCCTGCGATTTCCCCTGAAAACCAAGCCTTCAAACCAGCCCCAAACATCACCCAAACATGCCCTTTAACCCCAAAACTTCATCTAAACCCCAACCTCATCATAACCCAAGTAAACCTCCTCAAAAACTTCCATTGATTCCCAACTGATCACTTCACCTTTCTTAACTAAAAACCATTAGAAAAACAGAGTACAACTAAAGTTTATGGATGAATTCTTACCTTAAGCTGGATTTGAGTCCTCTTCAATGGATGAACTAAGGCTCTGAGCTCCAAACTTTGATTCCCTAGCTTGGTTCTTCAAATTGGGATTCAAAAATTCCGAAGGAGGAAGGAGGAGGATGATGATCGTGAGAAGGGATGAGGAAGCTCTATTTTGGGTAAGCTTCTACAGTCCAAAAGGTTGATATATATCTTAGGGGTGAAAAGACTCTTTTGCCCCTAGGTCAAATAATGGTTTCTAAAGACTCCCAAGGGTAAAATCGTCCTTTTCCATATATTTCGTTAATCATAATTAACACCCTCCAATTCCCGTTATTCTCGATACTCTCAAATACCAATAATTCATGTCCCGTTACCCTTTAATTCCCAGCAACACTCTAATCATCAAATTACCCTGAGACTTATCCCGAGCCTCGAACTTAATCCCATTATGACAAAACCACTAATTTATACTCAAAGATCTTCTCATGCCGAATAGCTCGAACAAATCCACATTATAATGTGGCCTTAACAATATATCACCGACATGCATACAAATATACAATTACGCCCTCAATGGGCCAAATTACCAAAATACCCATGTGATGAAATGTGGACCCACATGCATGCATTTAACATCATATTATAATATAATTCACATAAACATGCATATAATAGTTTAATGGCATAATAAATCAATTATGGCCCTCCCGGCCTACTAATCCTACCATTAAACCACATTAGGGATTTTGGGGCATTACAACTATCCCTTCCTTACAGAAATTTCGTCCTCGAAATTTACCTGAACAACTCGGGATGCTAACTCCACATATCTGACTCCAACTCCCAGGTCGCTTCCTCGACCTTGCTATTCCTCCACAATACCTTAACCAAAGGTATTGTCTTATTCCTGAGGACCTTGTCCTTCCTGTCAAGTATTTGGACTGGTTGTTCCTCATAGAAGAGATCTGCCTCGAGCTCCAGATCTTCATAACTCAAAACATGAGTCACATCAGATACATACCTCTAAAGAGTTGAAACATGAAACACATTATGTACAGCTGACAATGCCGGAGGTAAGGCCAACCTGTAAGCCACCTGACCAATCCTTTCCAGGATCTCAAATGGACCTACAAATCTAGGTCTCAGCTTGCTCTTCTTCCCAAACCTTCTCACCCTTTTCCATGGCGAGACTCTAAAGTAGACATAGTCTCCCACTTGGAACTCCACGTTCCTGCGCTTAGGATCTGCATAGCTCTTCTGTTTACTCTGAGATGCAAGCATCCGAGCTCTAATCTTCTCAATGGCTTCACTGGTCCTCTGCACTACCTCAGGACCCAAGTGTCTCCTTTCACCTGTCTCATCCCAATGAATGGGAGATATGCATTTCCTACCATACAACATCTCATAAGGTGCAACTCTAATGGTAGACTGATAACTGTTGTTGTAGGAAAACTCTATCAAAGGTAGATACTTACTCCAGGATCCACCAAAGTCCAGCACACATGCTCGCAGCATGTCTTCCAATATCTAAATCATCCTCTCAGATCCATCTATTTGAGGATGATAAGCAGTACTGAACTTCAACTGTGTTCCCATGGCTTTCTGTAAACTCCCCCAGAACATGGAAGTAAAAGTAGGGTCTCGATCTGACACGATTGACCTCGGCGCTCCATGGAGGTGCACGATCTCTCTCACATAGAGATTTGTATGCTGGTCAACTGTATATGTAGTCCTCATTGGCAAGAAGTGAGCTGACTTGGTATAGCGATCCACTATAACCCAAATAGAATCATGCTGACCAACAGTCCTGGGTAACCCTACCACGGAATCCATTGTGATATCCTCCCATTTCCACTCTGGGATATCCAGAGGCTGCAATAACCCTATCGGCCTCTGATGCTCAGCCTTGACCTGTTGACATGTCAAGCACTCAGCCATATACTCTTCTACATCCTTCTTCACCCCCGACCACCAATACAACGATCTCATATCTTGATACATCTTCGTGGTGCATGGATGCAAAGAGTAGGGTGTAGTGTGAGATTCATCCAGAATCTCTCGCCTCATAACAGTGTCTAACGGAACACATATCTAACCCTTGTATCTCAACAAGCCCAAATCAAACACTGTATAATCTCTAGATGCTCCAGCCAAAACATCCTCTCTAATCTTGATCAACTGTGGATCACTCAACTGACCCTCCTTGATTCTCTCCAACAGTGTAGACTGTAGCGTAATATTGGCCAACTGACCCACCAGCAACTCTATTCCAGCTCTGGTCATATCATCTTCTAACTCTCTGGCTATCAGCCTCGCACCATAAATTTTTCCTGGACCCTTCCAGCTTAAAGCATCAGCTACCATCCTTTCCTGGATGATACAAAATCTCACAATCATAATATTTTACTAATTCCAGCCAACGCCTTTGTCTCATATTCATGTATTTCTGTGTGAAGAAGTATTTCATGATCTTGTAGTCTGTATAGATCTCACACTTCTCCCCATAAAGATAATGCCTCCATACCTTTAAAGCAAAGGCCACATCTGCCAACTCCAAATCATGAGTGGGATATCTCTTTTCATACTCCTTCAGCTGACGTGAGGCATAAGCAATTACCTTCCCTGACTGCATCAGAACACAGCCTAAACCTTGATGTGAAGCATCGCAGTAAATCACAAACTTCTCCTAATCTGTTGGAAGACTTAGAACTGGAGCTGTAATCAATCTCTGCTTCAGTTCCTGAAAGTTGTTCTCACACCTGTCTGACAACACAAACTTCTAATTCTTACGTGTCAACTCAGTCAATGAAGTAGCAATCTTTGAGAACCCTTCCACGAAATGCCTATAATAACCTGCCAATCCAAGGAAACTTCTAACCTCAGAATCATTCTTTGGCCTTGGCCAATCTCTGACTACCTCGATCTTTGTTGGATCTACCTTAATCCACTCCTTACTGACAATGTGCCCAAGAAAAGATACCTGAGATAACCAGAACTCACATTTCTTGAACTTTGCAAACAGTCTGTGTTCCCTCAGTCTCTGTAGAACCAACCTCAGATGCTGCTCATTCTCTGAGTCTGACTGAGAATAAACCAGGATATCATCGATGAAGACGATCACAAACTGCTCCAGATAATCCTTGAACACTCTGTTCATCAGATCCATAAAAGCAGCTTAGGCATGACTAAGAACTCATAATGCCCATACCTGGTACGAAAAACAGTCTTCGATATATCTCCCTCCTTGACCTTCAACTTATGATAACCAGAACGAAGGTTGATCTTTGAGAATACCTTCGTACCTTGCAACTGATCAAACAGATCATCTATCCTTGGCAAAGGATACTTGTTCTTGATTGTTAACCTATTCAGTTTTCTGTAATCAATGCACACCCTCAGTGAACCATCTTTCTTCTTCACATACAGAACTGGTGCACCCCAAGGTGAGAAACTAGGTCTGATAAAACCCAAATCCAACAACTCTTGCAATTGTACCTTCAATTCTTTTAACTCAATTGGGGCCATTCTATAAGGTGCTCTAGACACTGGCTCCGTCCCTGGTGCCAGTTCTATCACGAACTCAATCTCTTTGTGCGGTGGCAACCCTGACAAATCTTCTGGAAATACATCCAGGAATTCACAGACTAATCTAGTCACTTCTAGTCTCACTGGCACGACCTGAGTGGTGTCAACCACACTGGCTAAGAATCCAATGCAACCTCCTTGCAATAGATCTATATCCCTCAAAACAGAAATCATAGGTATGCGAGGTCCATGCATAGTACTAACAAACACAAAAGGATCCTCATCTTCACGCACAAAGGTGACCATCTTCCTTCTGCAATCAATGGTTGCCCCATACTTCACCAACCAGTCCATACCCAGAGTCATATCAAAGTCATGTTGGGGTTTTATGCCCTAATTAAAACCCAAATTCTTTGTAATCTCATTTTATTATCAATAAAAGAATAGAAATCATTTTTTGACTTGGTCAATCACTTTGCTCACATGTTTTATTTTCATGATTATTTGTTTAATATAAACTTCTATTAAATCCTGAGCATATAGCTAATCTTATTTATAGTGACGTAATCACAGTGGAATATAAATATGATTATATGTTCAAAATAAGTTAATCCTAAGATTAGTCAGTGCACAGGATTTACACTGACTTGCCAATCTATGATATGATCTACTTACACATTACAGTGTTATGTTCTTTCCAGAACATTAGCAAAGTATATAAGATCGGATGTATTTTTTACATCGGACTGGATCGATATTGAAAGTTGAAAAGATAAGTAAACATATTGTTATTATCTATTCTAGTAATATCATATAGTTGACCATAGGTCAATTCAATCTCAATTCTGAATGGTTAGTATTCTAACTGGTTGTATTATTTAAGTTCTTTGACTTGTTCGTTACCAGCTTACCCTACGGACTAGCCCATACTTACATCTTGGGAACTCGATAGTATAATTGTGTGGGAGTGTTAATCATAGATATGAACATCTATAGCTTCTGACGAAGAATTGAAACGATGGTTTCCTTTTATTTTGGTTCAAGGTGTTAAATGATAGAGATCTCATTTTAGTAATTAAATTAGTTTACTGAAATATCATTTACAAGGAACTAAGTGTTTTAAGGATAAAATACAATAAGGGGTAAAACAATATTTTAGTCCTATCTCATTGTAGACCGTCTATAGAGGATTGAGTGACAATTATGGTTGTAACAATGGATAATTAATAACGTATCTATATTTGTTATAGAGTGTTTTATGAATTCAAGAGTGCAATTTCGAGTTTATAGTGGAGTCACGAAGAATTAATAAGTTAGTAAATTTATTTGTTAGATTTATGATAACTTATTGGAGCTTGATTTCATAGGCCCATGGTTCCCATTGTACCTTGGATAAAATCATCTAGATAGTCTCAATTAATTGATTTAATTATCAATTAGAATTATCAAAGTTGACTAGGTCAATTTTGGATAGTTTCATAAAGTTGTGTAATTTTGAGAAGAAAAGAGAAATTATGACAGATTTATTAATTAAGATAAATTGGTATCTAAATTAATAAATAAGTTTAAATCAAGGTTCAAATTATAAATAATTAATTTGATAAAGGATTTAAATAATTATTTAATTAATTAAATCAATAGAAAATAATACATGCCTTGATTTTAAGTCCAATGGGCTTATAATCAAATGGGAAATTTCACGGAACTAAAGCCCATGATAATTTTGACCTAGGGCTTTAAAGTGGCAATTATTTTATTGATTTTTTAATTAAATTAAATGGCCTAATTGAGTCTATAAAAGGAGTGCTTAGAGAGAAGTCAAAACATAAGTTTAATCACTGGTTTTCTGATAGTTTTAGATTCTCTCTAAACACAAGTCATTTTCTAAGTCTCTTGATTAATTTCTCTTCTTCTCTCTGTATCTATCTCATGTGTTGAGAATTGCCCACACTAGTCTAGGTGATTCTAAGGTTACATTGGAAGACTATGAAGAAATTAGAAGAACAGTTAAGTTTCTTGATAATACTCTGCAACAGAGAGGATACAAGAGTTAGAGAAACTGAAGGAAGGAATCTTTAATTCCAATGCGTATACTGTAAGTATTCTATTCTTTGTTTCTCTTTGAATTCAATTTTAGAAACATGTTGTTGACCCTCGAATTGGCCAACGACACGGAGTCAAATATACGACAAAATATGGAACGACACTTGAAAAGATAATCTAATGGAAAGGGAAAAACACTAAGGAATTATAGTGGTTCGGCCCCAATGATTGGTAACAACCTACGTCCACTTAGTGTATTCTTATTATTGAACTTCAAAGTCGTGATTAAAGAACTAGGGTTCTTTGAGTTTTACAAACCTTGGAAGGATTACAATAAAACGATGAAAAAATCACTATAGCTCTTTCTCTCTCAATATTAAGCAAAAAAGCTAATGAATCAAAAAGTCCCTTCCTTGAGCTATTTCATGCATATTTATAGGCTCAAGGAGGGTTACACATGCTAACGTGTCCTATCTTTCCTTAATAATCGCGTATCAAGGATAATTATGAAGAAATATTCAAATGTAGCTAATATTAGATTATAACTTAAGAAGGAAATAAATCAGACTTCACGATCAGCCTGGTCGTATAAAAAATTAACACTGATGATGAGGTGTGCTTCTGGTCGATAGCCGAACAACACCTTTGCCCTTCAATTCTGCAACGTGTCAATCCACGTGTGAGAAATCTTTGCCATGTCATCAATAGCCATTTTTGGGTAAACATTTTCCCCCCAAGTTTATTTATCGCGACCAACAATAAGTAAACTTAGGAAATCGACTCTTCGAATACCCCATGAAATCTGTCAGAACCGCCCATGCTTTCTCGAAAAAGGTGACCAATCATGTCTAATAAGGTCTTTTTGGTTTCCCAAGAATGTGTCCGATGACCATTTCACTTCCCCATGCTCAGAAAAAGTAACTCATGATTACCTCTCTTAACGTGCCTTGGTCTTTATAAATAATCCCCAAGTTATCATTTTTACCTATTACCTACTTTTGCCTTCTTGAAGAACATTGAAGAACTCATGCTCTAGAGCCCAAAAATTTTCAAGCATCTATGCTCAGACATTCAAAATCTTTCACCTTCGGACTTCAATCTTTATCTGAGTAAGTTTCACGAACTTTCTTGTCTTTTGAGTTACCATACGAAACTGCCTTATGCTTGCTTTCATCTCTAAACCCTTTCGTGCTGGGTGTCTAGGGTTGCAGGGTGGTTGCCCGACCCTATTTTGCCTCAGGCACTGGGGATTGCCTCGACCAGCCTGAGATGGAGGCTGCTGCTCAGGATCCCTAGGTGGGACATCATCTTGAGCCACATGCGGCTGCTCCGGCCTTTGAGGGCTTGCTGGCTGGAGCAGAGGGCTAGGATTGGGACCCCTTCGAGGCAGCTCGTTTGGTAACTGATCTAGCTGGGAGGCTAGCGTAGCCTGATTCCTAGCCAGCTGGATGGCTGTGTAACGCCCTGGATAGCCAGGACCGCTACACTGTGTACTTATAAAGGTGCAGGACTTCCTAATCATGTCATTTAGTCAAAACATGTCACTAGACCATAAAAGTGCTAAGGATAAAATGGTTTTGGTCTCAATAGATACATTTCATATACTTAAACAAATTTACATATGGAATCCCAGAAAGAAACAGTGTTTAAAGGTTAGTTTACAAAATTTCCAAAATACAGACTACCATCAGCCACTCTAAGGCAAAACAGACATTTATAGCTTTTCTGTTCCTGTTATCCTCTCAACCGTGGCGACTGAGCAACTGGTCATGTACATTCCGCTCACAGAGCTCTCTAAGTCAGGGCTGATCAAGTTTGCCCTTGCCTTTACCTGCACCACGTAGCACCCGTGAGCCAAGGCCCAGCAAGAAAACATATTACAAATCTCAACAATCATATCAAGAGAATAATTCATCAAGCATGATCAACCACTTAACATTCCACATTAATCACATAGCATGTAATCAAAATCAAAGATGCAATCAATCATTAATAACAGTCAAATCACATAATAATTAAGGCCGAAAACTTAGGCCGCACCCTCTGTTTACCCCACTGACTCCGGCTCGCTTAAATCGAGCTCAGTGCATAATAAGCTGTCCTCGGCTACCAGTGGCCGAGCCGCGCCCTGTGCGCAAGTGTAACCTTTGGCACTCTTAGGTTGTTGGTTTACTATTTACATGGCATAATACCATCCTTTTCAATGCATACATATTAGGGAACCCTTAGTCCCATTACAAATACACAACCAGGTGCAGTTTTCTTACCTTTGACTTCCAAGTGAACTAGTTACGAGCGATGCTCCTTGCGCGCGATCCGATCCCCGAGCCCTAGCTTAGCACCTAGTCACAACCAAGATAAAGGATACCATCAACAATCTTAAATGAGCTTCTAGACAAAGCTCTAGTCTCCGGAACATTGAACTTCACCAAACATGGTAAAAGATTCAATCCCGAGCACCCTAAGTTAAATTCCCAAGCCTAGAATCTCAAAATCCCAAAACCCCTTAAGGGTCGCGGCATTAGCCACCCATGCTATGACATGGCCCCAACCAGAGACCTCCCAATGCCCAAAAACAGCTAAGGGCTGCGGCCCTACTCAAACCATGCCGCATCCCACCCTCCTTCCTCAACGCACATTAGTTTCGAAGGGTCGTGGCTCACCAAGAACTATGCTGCGGCCCGACCCCTTCGAACCCAGAAAAACCTCCATTTTTGACTCTCAAACCTCATGCAAACTCACCCAAAACTATCCCAATTCCACAACTCAATTATCCAAAAACTTCCCACAAGATTCCAGCAACATAACCAAGTTGAAACCTAGACTAGAAACCCATCAAAAACTCACTTCAATCACTGAAACTTTCTAACTCAAGAACTCCAAACTCAGCCATGGAAACACTATAACTCAACCTTTAAATCTTAAATTAGAGCTTACCTTCAGTTGCAGAACCAATCCTCCAAGAGTTTTCTGGCCTAACTTCCAAGGTTTCAGCCTCAATTTAGATCTTCAAACCAAAACCCAAAAACCACTTAGAACACACTCAAAATCATAGAATTTTCAACAACAGAAAGTGGAATTCAATGCTTACCTTAGTCCTGGTTGAATTCCTTTGCTAAAATTGAGCTATTCCCTCAAGATCCAAGCCTAAATCACAGAGCTTTCAGCTGAGTTCCTTTAGATTCCAAGAGTTTTCTTAGAGAGAGAGAGGGAGAAAGAGGAAAGAGTCGGTTTATTATGTTCTACTGTTTTCTATAGCTCCTTAAGTCTATCCTTAGGTAATTAAGCTAATCCCAAAGCTCGGGGTACCGGAAACGTCCCCGAGGGCAAAATGGTAAAATTCCCCAATATTCCCACCTAGACTTCCTAACCTCAAATATATCTCCAATTATTTATTTTCATAACCCGCTAATCTAAATAACCTCTCGATACCTGAAATATACCCCTTGACTTGCCCAAACCCAAGCATTAGGCCCCGTTGTGACTTTCCCGCTATCTAGCTCCCTAGGATCGCCTCAAGTCGCCCATTGCAGATTTACCCACATAATAATGTGGTTCTCACAAACATAACATTTAACCACATCTATAATCATATAATCATACAAGCATGCTTATCATGTAATCATGCATTAAATCAATAAATTCACACATAAACCAATTATTCCCTCCCGACACACTAATCAAGGCCCTTAAGCCATATTAGTGATTTTGGGTCGTTACAGGTTGCTTCAAGGGAGGCCATGGCATCCCTCTACCGACGATCCATCTCAGCCTGCCGCCCGCTTAGCTCCTGACGCTGGCATTCTATTTCTCTTTGCTGCGACGCCATTATCTCTGCAACATTCTCTTGATTGGGCCTCAGATTGGCCAGCTCATCTTGCAACACCCCAAGCGTTGCCTTCAGTGTTTCAGAATCTAACTCTTCCTCATCAAACTCCAAATGTGGTTCGTCCTCAGCCACATTTGGGGGAGGAGGCTGGGATGATGCAGCGCCAGCAGCCTGTCCGGTCCTCTTGGATGTTTTCGCCATTAGATTCTTTCACAAGCTCTTAATGAAAGCACCAGAATGTTGACCCTCGAATTGGCCAACGACACGGAGTCAAATATATGACAAAATATGGAACGACACTTGAAAAGATAATCTAATGGAAAGGAAAAAACACCAAGGAATTATAGTGGTTCGGCCCTAATGATTAGTAACAACCCACGTCCACTTAGTGTATTCTTATTATTGAACTTCAAAGTCGTGATCAAAGAACTAGGGTTCTTTGAGTTTCACAAACCTTGGAAGGATTACAATAGAACGATGAAAAAATCACTATAGCTCTTTCTCTCTCAATATTAAGCAAAAAAGCTAATGAATCAAAAAGTCCCTTCCTTAAGCTATTTCATGCATATTTATAGGCTCAAGGAGGGTTACACATGCTAACGTGTCCTATCTTTCCTTAATAATCGCGTATCAAGGATAATTATGAAGAAATATTCAAATGCAGTTAATATTAGATTACAACTTAAGAAGGAAATAAATCAGGCTTCACAATCAGCCTGGTCGTATAAAAAATTAACACTGACGATGAAGTGTGCTTCTGGTCGATAGCTGAATAGCACCTTTGCCCTTCAATTCCGCCACGTGTCAATCCACGTGTGAGAAATCTTTGCCACATCATCAATAGCCATTTTTGGGTAAACACATGTTTTAGGCTATCTTGTATTAATTTGTTTAATATTAGATATACATGAAAATAAATAAAGATCCTGTATAAGTTTTTCCTAACAACTGGCCTCAGAGCCTTTGGTAACCTTTATTTTCATGCATGAACATGTTTAAAATTGGATTATTTGACGTGTTTGAATAATTTGATGGATTTTCATGTTTTTATGAAGCATATTGATTTTATGTGAATTTTAGCAAAATTTTAGGTTATTTTGTCGTGTTTTCTATGATATTAATTTTATATATGCTTTATTTTGTGTAAAACATGTTAAAAATTAATTAGAAATTTTTTTTGGTTTGAAAAATTGCACAAATGTTACACCCAGATTTCGAGACTAGAGGTTATGACCTCGAAAACTAGACTCTTCAAGTGTGAGCTCGAAATGTTTGAAAACATTGTATGGTCCAGCTGTAAGATCTCTGAAGTAAAATAATGACCTCGAAGATGTGTAACTTTGGGATGCTTTCTGAGTTCGAAATGACATGACATTGGGATCCATCCGTTATCGATTGCCTTCGAATCAAACAGTCCGAGCTTGGGAAGTGCAGGCTCGAGTATGATGGCTTCGATAGTGTCAATCTACTCCGAGCATGTCCTGAAGTGGGATGGCAAGCTCGTAGCAATACCATAAGTCTCAACAGCCACAAGGTCGATCGCTGATCTCGAAGACCTGATGAGTCATCTAGGATAGCCCGTTATGTATGAACATATTTATTGATGTATAATCCCAACATTTAAGGGATATTATTTAGTCTGTTATCCGTTCCCGATTCTTATGGGACGTTTTCATATATGTAGGAGATATTGTATTTAATGTCATTATTTAAATTGATATACAGAATATCTTCCCGAAATATGTGGGAATGAACTCTGTAATCTTCCTTATAAATAGAGGAGGGATGACCACTTGTAAAGGATCGATTCTTTGGGCTGGAGAATAAGTTCTGGGTAATTCATCTCTGAAGAATTTCCAAAAATCTTTAAGCCTTAATAACATAGACTCGTGGACTAGGCAGAGTTAACTGCTGAACCACGTAAAAACCTTCGTGCCTTTCTTCATTATTCATTCGCTCTATAGTATACGTTGTTTAATTGTTCTACGGTTTAAGTTGACGAAAAATGGCGTCAACAATTTGGTGCTTTCATTGAGAGCATTAAGTAGTACGTGCGTGAGTCTATTCAGTCGAAGAAGCCTCCCTGAATCTACTATGGCCATGAATGATCCCAATATTCCTGAGGAGGAAATCTTAGAGGAAGTTGACTACCCTCGGCACCCTAGGAAGCAGCCGATGATGGATTCGGACCCAGATGAGAGGAGTGGATCCTCTAACTCTCGAAGCCCACCAGCACCACCGGCCCCAGGGACGACGAGGACATATACTACAACCCTAAACGATATGTCCCTATTGTGGAGCTTGAAAACCGTCAGTTGCAAAAGTAGTTGGCAGAGGCCAAGAAACATAATGAGGAGCTGGCCAGATTGGCTGCTGAGGCGCAGGCGGCTCAGCCCCTGCCTCCGCCTGAGGCCCAAGCTCCACCTCTGCAAGATGTTCATGTTCCACCACGCAGGCCTCATGGGCGACCTCAAAAAAATGTTGTCACACGAAGAACGGAGCAACCTCCGCCACCTGCAGAATAGCCTGCTCCCCTAAGGCCCCGGAGAAGTACCCGAGCTCCTGCCAACTCCACTGCTGAGGTACCAGCCGAGACTGGGAATAACCATTCCCCCACGGAGGCTCGGACCCAAAATCCTGGTTACATGTAGAATGTTCCTGAACTAGCACAGGCAAACTCGGGACCTTCTAGGCCCCGTAATGGATGGCAGCCACCATCACCCATAAGGCACCCACCATCGCTGATAAGATATCCCTCATCAACTCGGAGAAACACGCAACTGAATCAGGGTGATAGGGAAAG
Organism: Humulus lupulus; assembly: GCF_963169125.1. NCBI lineage: Eukaryota > Viridiplantae > Streptophyta > Magnoliopsida > Rosales > Cannabaceae > Humulus > Humulus lupulus. The sequence goes on from NC_084793.1 coordinate 265,375,246, forward strand.
GCGAGCGGGGCGAAAACATGGGAATGGGGAGACCGCTAGGGGGCATAAAGGTACCCAACCCACGAGAAGCCAAATGTCTCGGTCTCACACTATTGAGACAAGACAACCAGAAAGGAACCCGTCTCAAAACTACCGCGCAACGAGCCATATCAGTGAAGGCTCGGGAGATACTAGATCGGTCAGTATGTATGACCAGGGACGCATAAATATTGGGAATCGAAGGGATCACCTAGATTTACGGGAACACCTGAACCATAATCGGGGTAATGGTAACCCCTCAAACCCAGACTTGAGGGATCACCTCAATGGACACAAGAATCCTGTGCGGAGGCACAAAGCTGGAATTGTGATCAACGATAACCAGTTTCAAGTCAGAACTCCTGTGGATCTAGTCCAAGAAAGGATCGAACAATTGGAAAGAGCATTCAGGCTCTTACAAAGTAAACGAGGTCGGGATCGGGACGAAGAGTTTGACGAGGAACTCGTACCCTTTGCCCCCCATATTTCCAGCACCCCATTTCCTCATGGATTCCAAATTCCTCATGTCCCACCATTTGATGGGAATTCCGATCCATACAGTCACTTAAGTACATTCAATACCATTATGAGAGCGAGTAATGTAGGCTACGAGCTCAGATGCATGCTGTTTCCAGCCTCGCTCACAGGACCAGCAAAAAACTGGTTCAAAAAATATAAGAGGCATTCAATTACTTATTAGGATCAATTATCTAGAGATTTCAAGAAGCAATTCAGAGCCATGATTTTAATAAGGCTCGAGGCATCTGCCTTGAACAATGTCCGACAATAGCCGAATGAAACGTTGAAAAGTTACCTTACAAGGTTCAATTTGGAAGTCGCCCGAGCTCGTGACGTAGACGACATCAGCCATTTAATGGCTGTCTGAGCTGGGGTAATGCCTGGAAGCCCTCTTTGGGAAGATATGCAGAGGAAATCCGTGAGGTCCTTAACCGAGTTCAATTGACAAGCTTAAAGGTATGTTAATGTAGAAGAGGCAAGGTCAGCGTTGAATATGGCCTCTCAGCCTGTAACTACAACAACAAATGCAAACTTTGCCTCAACCTCGGCAGACCCGACAACCTCGAAACCCCCTGTGGATAACCCTTCTAAAAAAAGAAGAATGAAGGGAATAATTTCGAAGCAGAAGGGGGAAAGAAGAAGAAGAAAGGGGAAAGATATTTCTCTGTGTACAAAGTGTATACCGAGCTGAATGAGTCTTGGGAGAATATCTACCTGGCTAATGAGAACCAGGTCCCTTTCAGGCGTCCAGACCCCATGAGGAACCAGAAAGCAAAGAGAGATTCTAGTAAATACTGTAGATTCCATAGAGATATCGGACATACAACCGACAAATGCATGCAACTAAAAGACGAGATTGAAGGCCTGATATCGAGAGGATATTTCAGGCAATATGTAAGAAACCAAAATCCCAATCAGGCTTCTACTAGTCAGAGGGCAGCTACACCACCGCCTGCCCAAAACAATAACTCCCGAGCAAGGGAAGACGAGAGACCCCCTCTGATTGATGGAGAAGATGTTGTAACCATCTCGAGGGACCTCATCTCGCAGGATCGGGCAAGAACGCCCAAAAAAGATATGTGAATGAGCTGAAAATTGGCGACGAGTCCCCTTACGAACCCGAACCCAGGGCTCTGAAACACCAGAGGGTTGAATCTCAACCTATAACTTTTATTCAGGATGGCGCATCTCATGTGCAGTTTCCTCACAACGACCTGTTGGTCATTATCCTTCAGCTCGCGAACAAGAGGGTTCATCGAGTCCTGGTTGATAACGGGAGCTCAGTGAATATCCTCTATAAGGCCACCTTAGAAAAGATGGGACTCACGCTTCATGACCTAAAGGCCTGTGCAACGACATTGTACGACTTTTCAGGAGAAGGGATTGCCTGCATGGGATCTATTGAACTCCCTGTAACCTTGGGAGACTACCTGGTCTCGGCAACCAATATGATGGAATTCGTTGTAGTAGATCTTCCATCAGCCTACAACGTACTGCTCGGGAGACCCGCCCTAGTAGGGCTGGGGGCAGTTTTTTCTGTAAGGCATTTGGCCATCAAGTTCCCGACTTCTAGTGGCATTGAGACACTGAAAGGAGACCAGCTCGCAGGAAGGGAATGCTATAGAATTTCCATTAGAGAAAAGAAACAGACAAGCGCACAGACACTTGTCATAATTCAGAATAAGGACGGAACAGTCTTCGAGATAGACGAAGAAATTCATATGAGAATAGAGGAAAGAGCTGACCTCGAGCCATTAGAAGAGCTCGAAGAGGTCAGGCTCGAAGAACTAGACCCCCCGAAAACAGTGAAGGTAAGGAAAAACCTTCTAGAAGAAATAAAATAGCAATTAATTTGCTTTTTGAAAAAGAACCAGGATGTTTTCACATGGTCGCATTCGGATATGGTATGGATAAATTCGAATGTAGTAAGCCACGCTCTAAATATTGACAAAATCTTTCCCCCGAAGCAGCAAAAGCAAAGACTTCTGGATGACGACAGGATGAAGGCCCTAAAAGAATAGGTCGACAAGTTGAAGGCAAACTGATTCATTCGAGATGCCTTCTACCCCGATTGGGTTGCCAACCCGGTGCTGGTCCCGAAACCTAACAGGACATAGCGGACCTGTATTGATTACTTAGACCTCAATAAGGCATGTCTAAAGGATTGCTTTCCCCTACCTCGAATTGACCAGCTCGTAGATGCTACACCTGGGCATGGACTTATGTCATTTATGGATGCTTATTTTGGACATAACCAGATCGCCATGCATGCCCCAGACCAAGAGCATACGAGTTTTGTGACAGACAAAGGACTATATTGCTACAATGTCATGCCGTTCGGACTAAATAATGCTGGGGCCACTTACCAACGACTCGTAAACATGATGTTCTCCGAGCAGATCGGTAATAACATGGAAGTTTATGTTGATGATATGTTGGTTAAATATAAACATAACAGTAACCATGTGGACGACCTTGAAGAGTGCTTTGCCGTATTAAGGAAGTATGACATGAAACTCAACCCCCAAAAGTGCTCTTTCGAAGTATCGTCAGGAAAGTTCCTAGGATTCATTGTAAACGCACGGGGAATAGAAGCTAATCCGGAAAAGATCCAGGCTTTAATTGATATGCCCTCACCTCGAAAGCATAAGGATGTCCAAAGTTTGACTGGGCGGATGGCGACACTAAGTAGGTTTATCTCGAAATCTATAGACCGTTGTCTTCCATTTTTCAACCTTTTGAGGGGAGGAAAAAAATTTGAGTGGACAGAAGAATGCAATTAGCTTTTCAGGAGCTTAAGAAGCACCTCGCGGAGCCTCCCATCTTGTCGAAACCCATCACGGGGGAAATTTTGTACCTATATCTTGCTACGACCAAGCACGCCATTAGCGTCGTGCTCGTCTGAGAAGAACAGAAGGTGCAGAAGCATGTATACTATGTCAGCAAAAGGTTACTGGGGGGAGAATCAAGATACCCCTTAATGGAGAAGCTGGCTCTCAGCCTAATTCACTCATCTCAAAAGCTTCGACCCTATTTCTAGGCGCATCCCATTCATGTGTTGACCGATCAACCACTAAGACAAAGTCTTATCCAAGCCAGAAGCCTCGAGCCGATTACTGAAATGGGTCGTTGAACTCGGAAAATTTGAGATCACCTATCATCTGAGGACAACCATAAGAGGATAGGCCCTGGCAGACTTCAAAGTGGAATGCACTGGAGTGACCAACGATGAAGTTATAACCCCAGTCCATGAACTATGGAAACTTTATGTTGATGGGTCTTCCAACAAAAACGGGTCGGGGCAGGAATAATACTGATCACCCCAGTAGGAAGTCAATTTCACTCCGCTTTGAGATTTGACTTCGAAGCGTCAAACAACAAGGCGGAATACGAAGCTTCACTAGCAGGACTTCGAATAGCCAAGGAACTCAAGGCTAAGGCGGTACATTGCTACAGTGACTCCCAGTTGGTGGTCAACCAAATCTTAGGGGAATACCAGGCTCGCGGGACGAGAATGGCTGCATATTTAGAAAAAACGAAGGCAGCCCTCAAGCAATTCAAATTTTACATGATAGAACAGGTTCCCCGAGAGAAAATTTCAAATGCAGACGTCTTAGCTAGGCTCGCCACGTCCACCGAGGTCGAAGAACTGAATGTCGTGCTAATCGAACATCTATCGACACCCAGTATAACCAAGCCTGAACAGGAAGATGTATGCATGATAAAATCCGAGCCGACCTGGATGACCCTGATAATTAGGTACCTTGAGATTGGCATTCTCCCAGAAGAACGGACGAAGGCTTGAAAATTGATGTATCAGATCCCCAGGTACACCGTTGTGGAGGGAAGGCTATATAGAAGAGGATACTCTATGCCATTACTCCGATGTGTGACTCCACCCGAGTCTAAGAAGATCATGGAAGAAATTCATGAAGGATTCTGTGGAGACCACACTGGAGGGCATAGCCTATCCAAGAAAATCATACGCCAAGGATACTTCTGGCCTACCATCAAAGCAGATTCGTTTGATTATGTCAAGAAGTGCGACAAGTGTCACCAATTTGCCACAATTCCTCGAGCTCCACCTTCTGAGCTAACTATGATGACCTCCCCATGGCCATTTGCAGTCTGGGGAATCGACCTCATAGGCTCGATGCCAACTGGCAAAGGCAGAGTCAAATACTCAGTAGTCACAGTAGATTACTTTACGAAGTGGACCGAGGCTGAGACTCTAGCGACAATTACCTCGAAAAAAGTCTTGGACTTTGTGGTAAAGAACATTATATGCCGATACGGGATGCCAAGGAAGATTGTGTCCGATAATGGTACCCAATTCGATAGCGATTTGTTTACAAACTTTTGCGAGAAAAATGGGATAATAAAGATCTTCTCCTCTATGGCCCATCCCCAAGTGAATGACTAGGTCGAAGGTGTAAACAAAACCCTGAAAAGTTCTCCGAAGAAAAATTTGGAAGTAGCAAAAGGGAAACGGCCCGAAGAATTGCCCCAGGTTTTGTGGGCATATCGAACCACAGCTTGTACTTCAACGGGACATACCCCTTTTTCTCTGGCATATGGATGCGAGGCTATGTTTCCAATTGAGGTCAAAATACCCACAATTCATGCCCACGCTTATGACCAAGCCTCGAACCAATCCCAGCTCGAAGTAAGTCTGGACCTGATTGAAGAAAGAAGGGACTAGGCTTAGCTAAAAAATGCTGCATACCAACAGCGAGCTACTCGGTATTTCAATAAAAGAGTTCAAGATAGAAAATTTGGCGTGGGAGATTTGGTGCTTAGGCGTGTGTTCTTAGCAACATGGGATCCATCTGCTGGCGTGCTCGGGCCTAATTGGTAAGGACCTTATCAGATCAAATCAGTTATCCGAACTGGCATCTACAAGTTGGCAAGATTGAATGGGAGTTTGGTACCACGAGCATGGAATGGGGAACATCTACGACCTTACTATCAATAATGTAGGAAAGATGTCACCTATAACCATAGTTGTTTATCTGTACTATGTTCCTATTAATAAATTATTCAAATAAAGTTTGATTTCATTTCAATATGCTGTATTTTTTGCAAACTCTCTTAATTTAATAACCTATGGTCACACTCATAGGATATTAAGGGGGCATTAGTGGTACATATACCATCAGCTTGAAAAAATGAAATAGCATAAATTATTAAAAACAAAGTGCTTGGATATAACCAAATACGCGAGCTAAGATGTTTTGGATATAACCAAATTGTGGAAAATTAAAAGTGTTTGGATATAACCAAATACGCGAGCTAAGATGTTTTGGATATAACCAAATTATGGAAAAATAAAAGTGTTTGGATGTAACCAAATACGCGATCTAGATATAACTAGATCAAGAATATAAGTGTATGGATTACAAACCAAACACGACCTGAATAGGTTTGTAACGGCTAACTAAAACTAATCGACAGTAAGTTGGAACACAACCTACTTCAAGCTAAGTCGAGATCGAGGCTGGAATATCTTGCAAAAAGATGGTTTCGACTTCATAACCTAGGGGAGCTACCCAAGGATGAGGAAAAGTAACTAAAAAAAAGAGCAAGATATAACTAAACCACCTACGTTACACGCCATAGAAGTACTTTCAGGTGCATGGTAAAAGTAACTTTCGACCTTGACAAATAACGAGATCGGATACGGATATATCGTGTAAGCTATGCATGAATGCATTGAAGCTCGAGCTTAAAAATCCACCACGTGTTTGTATGAATAAACAGACATAAGGACACTTTAATATAAATTGCGTGAAATATTTCGACCTAAGAAATGTAAAGCAAAAATATTAAAGTAAAGTCAAATACGGTATTATAAATATCATAAGAAAATAACTCTTTCATGAGCTATAAATTGTCTTAGCCCCAGGGGCATAAAAAGCAGAAGATAAATTATTATAAAAAATTTGAAGGGACACAGCCCCAGGTAGAGACTTAGGAGGGAGGATCATCCTCCTTAGCCTTCTCAGCATCCCCTTGGCTCTCTTTGCCTCCTCCCGAGCAGCCTCCTCCTCATCGAGCCGAGCTTGCCACTTGGTCACTAGTTCTTCCTCGAAAGAGCCTAAGAAGCTGGTATCGAGATCGACATTACTGGCCCAGATCCTATACATGGCCAGGTCGACTGCCCGATCCTTCTTCTCCTTAAACTCTGCAAGGAGACGAGTCTTTTTGCCCTCCATAATCTCGAAAGAGGCCGCCTTCTCCTCCTCAAGCTTGGCAGTAATCTTCTCAAGCACCGCGAGTCGGGCATTCACCTTCTCGAGCTCGGCTATCTTGGCCTTTACTTCAGCCTCCATCTTTGCCTTTGTGGCCTTGAGCTCGTCACTAAGCTTGAGTTGGAGATCCTTCCCCTCCTGGGCATAAGACTTGCTTGAATGGACCTCATTATTCAACTTATAATTAAGTTGAGCAAAGATAGCAAGAGTCTAACACACAAAGAAATCAAATTAAAACATGAACTAAGTATAAGTACAACTAATAACAAGATGAGGGGAGTTATCGCAACAATGAGCTCGATACTCTTCTCATAAAATGTGTTGAAGTCTCGAGCACTATTCAAAAACTGCCAATGAGGGGTGTCAAAGCCACTAAAGCTCTGACCCATTCGAGACCGAATGTCCGAGCCGAGTGTAGACCTATGGGATTCGGCAGCATTGTTGATCACGTACTCATCGACGTGAGTGGAAACCAACAACATGCGTGTTGTGGAAGCTGAGGGTTTTTTTTGGAGGTGGGTTGAGAGTTGAATGAACCATGATCAGAGGAGGTTGGAGCTTGACTGTAGTGGATGCCTCGACCTGAGGAGTCAAATCCACAGCTGGGCTCGCAGCAGCTGGAGCTGGTGGAGGAGGTGTTTTCTCAGTCATCTTGAGGACATTGGTGGGTCAGTCAGACTTCCGCGACCCCCTCGGGCGCTTACTCCTCTGGGCTCCCTCGCCACTAGCAAGCAGAGTGTCGAGGTCAGAATCCATGTCACCTGCATAGTTGCACCACATTATGAGATATTCCAAGACAAAACAAGTTAGCATGATGCAGACAGGCAAAGAATAAAAAGACAAGTAGAGAGAAACCTAACTGGAACTCTCCCTCGAGCTCGTGCTTGGCGACCACGTAATTCCCCCATCTTCAGAGGAAGCGGGGGAGTACCTTCCCTATAAGTTGAAGTCAACCTCGAAAGGTCTCTATAGTCATTTGTCCCGTATTGAACGATTATTCTGTTCCATACCTCGTTCAGACTATACATAGTCTCGTACTTCCCAAGCCAACTATCGAACCTATGAACCCTCTCATCTACCCAAGACCATACATAAAAATGGTCCCTATCATCCTTACACAACACTAATCTATTAGGCTTATGCTTAAGTAGTGAGGGAGAACACAGATCTGAGCTAAGGATGACCGTACCTCTGTCACTCGACCTTGAGCTCAAGCTCGAGGCTTCATCATTGGCCTCGTTTCCCGATTGCGGGCTCCAGCGATGTCGAGCTGGGGATGGCGGCCTAGCATTTTGCCTCGGAGGAAGGCTCCCAGTTGGGAGAGGCACAAGCTCCCATTGGGTATATGTTTTGTTGGACCAGTCAAATGTGGACCGATCCATCTCCAGGAGGCCACAGGCTCAGAGCTTGTCTTCATGGAGGAGATAGGAGAGAGACCTCCTGCCGTAAGGGAGTTGAAGCAAAGCCTTTTTGTGCTCTTTCATCTCCTTGCTGGGAGTGGGACGGTGGTAATTGGCTGGAAAAATAAACATATTATGACTAAGCGCGAGCTTAAACAAAACTCGAGCACAAAAAGAAGAAATTAGTTAGGGACTTACGAATTCGCTTGAACGAGTAGTGTCCGGAAGAAGCCAAGCCATCCGTCCAAAAGAAAGCCTTTTTGAAGTCTGGGGGGAAGATCCTCAAAGATTTTCTTCTCTTTGGGATAGCTCGAGAGGTAGTAGAAGCCATCCCCTCCCCAAGTTCGGGAGGGATTGCTTTTCAAACAAAAGAGATACATGATCTCCTTTGGCGAAGGTCCTTCCCACATTAGCTCATGGTAAAGCAACCTCAGGGAGGACAAAACCCTGTACGAGTTGGTGTTGAGCTGGAAAGAGGCGAGCCCAAAAAAGTTTTTGAAAAAGGACTTTAAGGGCAGTATAGCTCCTGCCTTCGTATGTTCCTGGCTCCAAGCTGGGTATCTTAGCTTGCTGTCAGGATTCCCATCTCCCAGGGCATGGCAACTTCACTTGTGGGAGGCCTCTAATTTTCATGATTCTTTTTTGATCCTATCTTTTGATTACGCCTGAGTTGCTTGTTCGACAAAAAGTCCCTTTATATACAATAATGGGATTGTAGCCAGACTAAGCAATAAAGTACCTCGTATTTTTCCCTCTGCCTCTGGTTGTCTCGCAATCCCTTCCACAGCTTGTCCCCATTATCCTGGGCGGATAGCGGGAATCGAACCCGCGTCTTCTCCTTGGCAAAGAGAAATTTTACCATTCAACTATCTCGACACCTCAGCGAGCCCAACAGTCCGATATTGTGGAGGGCCAGAATGTCAGAGATCTTCCCTAATGAAAAGATCGAGCTCCAATAATGCTTGGCCTCGAAAAATTCCCTCTTCAAGGTGGGGACGGAGGTTGGTTGTGAGGTCGAAGGTTCCCCCATCAGTAAGAATTGGAGATCACCTGGCCTAAAGGCAACTATCACTTTGAGCGTAGAGTCAAGGGGAATCGTTCTAGGCTCGGGATCCGGATCTGGGTAAATGGCGACCCTTAGTTTTTTCCTTTTCCTTCTTTGACCTCGTCTATCTGACGTCGAAAATGATCTCAGATGTCTTCTTGCTCACACCTTAGTTCATGCTCCCAAATCAAGCGTTGGTTCTGAGTAAAAGGGGACTCCGGGCTCGAAGTTACTGTTGAATAAGGAATCGCGAGCTTTGACCTCCACCAGTTTCCCGAGTTCTGCGACATCTAGCAAGAAAGCAAAAGGGTGAGGGCCAAGCAAACAAGAAATAATGAAAACTTAAGCTCGAATGATCAAGGCTACAACGAAAACTCGATCCAAAGGACGAGACCAGTCCCGGAGTGTGTATCCCACCAAAAGAAAGGAAGGTGGATTTATTTTTGAAGATTCCGATATTTCAGGGAAAAAGTTGGCGGTTACCCTAAGAGTGGAATTTTTGGGAAACATGCATTTTATAAAACCCTAATTTTATACCTGATATCTTGGTGTACAAGATACGCCATTCAAAATTCGAAAAAATTCAGTAAAAGAACCATATCTGGGTCTTCTACGCATGAACTAGGCTTGGAACCCAAGATATCAGAACTTAAGACTAGTGTGTACTGAAACATTCTAATGTGCAAAACTAGCAAGGGAACTAACAGTACAGCAATATAAACATGCATGAAAAATATACGGGCATACGAAGCTATGAACAAAACTTACACAATGCGATCGGCGGAAACAGAGAGATTGATGATCGAATAAGTGGCTGCAAAAACGATCTCACAGAGTCGAAGAGGTGAACGTTGCTTTGTTTTTGTGGCTTGGAGAACATGCAAGAACTAGGCGATATTCTCTGGTTTTTTCTTCTTTTCTCTCTGCAAAGGCTTGAACGTGAAAATAAAATGGGGATGACGAGTGGAGACATTTATAAACCCATGGGAGTGTAAAAAGCTGAATTAATCTAGGCCATTGGCCAAATTCCGTATTAGATCTAAGGGCCAGGGAACTGTGAGTTGATAGTACCATAAAGAGTGGCAGGCGGATAGACGTGGGCAGGTTTCCAAGGTACTCAAGTACTTTGATTGATCAATACCAGGTTGACGTGTGTCCACACTCGAGTGTTTTTTATGGTACAGTTTCCAAGAGGAGTAGTTCAAAAGTTTCCTTCTCATAGGATTCGAACTAATACTTTTGAGGGGGAAAACTATTACACCCAGATTTCGAGACCAGAGGTTATGACCTCGAAAACTAGACTCGTCAAGTGTGAGCTCGAAATGTATGAAAACATTATATGGTCCAGCTGTAAGATCTCTGAAGTAAAATAACGACCTCGAAGATGTGTAACTTTGGGATGCTTTCTGAGTTCGAAATGACATGACATTGGGATCCATCCGTTATCGATTGCCTTCGAATCAAACAGTCCGAGCTTGGGAAGTGCAGGCTCAAGTATGATGGCTTCGATAGTGTCAATCTACTCCGAGCATGTCCTGAAGTGGGATGGCAAGCTCGTAGCAATACCATAAGTCTCAACAGCCACAAGGTCGATCGCTGATCTCGAAGACCCGATGAGTCATCTAGGATAGCCCGTTATGTATGAACATATTTATTGATGTATAATCCCAACATTTAAGGGATATTATTTAGTCTGTTATCCGTTCCCGATTCTTATGGGACGTTTCCATATATGTAGGATATATTGTATTTAATGTCATTATTTAAATTGATATACAGAATATCTTCCCGAAATATATGGGAATGAACTCTGTAATCTCCCTTATAAATAGAGGAGGGATGACCACTTGTAAAGGATCGATTCTTTGGGCTGGAGAATAAGTTCTGGGTAATTCATCTTTGAAGATTTTCCAGAAATATTTAAGCCTTAATAACATAGACTCGTGGACTAGGCAGAGTTAACTACTGAACCACGTAAAAACCTTCTTGCCTTTCTTCATTATTCATTCGCTCCATAGTATACGTTGTTTAATTGTTCTACGGTTTAAGTTGACGAAAAACGGTGTCAACAACAACAACAAAAATTCGAATTTTTTTCTTCTGGCTGCCATGCGCGCGTGCATCCCTCGGCCAATTCCTCCTGCGCGCGCGCCCCAGCAGCCAGTGCAATCGGGTGAACAGTACCCGATACGGGTACTATTCATCCATAAATTAATTTTTTTTTTTTGAAAATTAAAGAAAATTAAAATTGTGGAAATTTATTATTTATAATCAAAGCCAAAAATATCAGATTTGTTTTGTATTTAAAATTGTGTTTTTTTTAAAATAAGATATTTTTGTTAGTTATAATTTAAATAATTAGATATTTTCTACAAAGATTCAAATTCAAATTTAAAAATAGACGAACAACTTAATTTTAAATATTTTAATATATTAAAATATTAGAATTATGGTATAAGATATTTTCATTTAAATTCTTGTTTATTTTTTATTAAATCTTTATTTGAAAATATAAATATCTTTTTATTCTATAGTTTTTAATATTTAAATTATTTGAAATTTGAATATTGTTAGTTAGATATTTTTATGGATATTTGAATTTGTTCAACTATATTGAGATATTTTAGGGTTGTTATAACTATTTTTATTTTATTTTTTTAAATGGTTAAAATATTAGCTAATAGTTGTAACAACACAAGATATTTTTGGAAAATAGTTAAGATATTGATTTTAAAATTTAAAATTGGTTAAATTTTGAAAAATATCATTTTTTTTTACAGCCAATTAATAAAATATTTTTTTAATAAATGGGATTTAAATTAGTTTTGGTTAATTGTTGATAAATCCTATTTAAATTAAATTAATATTTTTTTTGCAAATTAACCTAAAACCAAGTTGATTGTTGATAAATGAAATTTAAATTAACTATTGTTAATTGTTGATAAATTTCATTTAAATTGACCTATTTTTTTGTAAAAATTTAATTAATTTGAATTTTTTTGATAAATTCTAGATAATTAATTGTGGTATTTTTGCAAATGAAATAAATTGTTGTATTTTTGCATAAATTCTTAGAATTTCTCATATAGTAACATGATTAGGCCCATCCAATTATAACATGTTTGTTTGCACTATATGTGGTATTTTTGCAATTGGGCTTAGATGCATATAGTGGCCCATATGTTTGTTAGTTATATGGATTTTGCCAAATAAAATATTCATAAAAGGATAGGTTTTATTTGGGCCTATTAGAAAATGTAAAGTTTAAATTCCTCTCTTGTGGGTGATTCCACTTGTGAAGACCCATTTGCTTTGCATGACTATAATGGGCCTAATCAATTAATAACAATTAATAAAATGAATGTTTAAATTCCTGTCCTTTGGACCTTGTATGGAAGATAAGGGGCCTTTGTAGGGGGAACAACATACTGGACCCAGTCCTTCTCTATACAAGCCCAATTGTTAAGGCTCATTTACTTGAGTTGGACTTAATTGTATAAGTTCATTATATTAGTTAAACCTAAATATTGATTAGCAACAAATTAATTCTAAATTAACTGAATTTGTTTCAATGTGACACTTTAGAATTAATAGAAAATTATTGGACTTTGGTTTTAAAAAATTTAATCTGTTTAATTTTTTTTTTGGGAAAACCATAGTCATTAATTTTCTAAAAATAAATAATAAAAATACTATTTTTTTAATTTAAAAATGAGCTTATTTTAATAATTTTATTCAATCTCTACCGTTGGTTTAACATAGTCAATATCTTAATGGGGCCTCGAGGCGCTTTGATTCGTCCCCCTACGGAAGGTGTTCATTAGTTATTTTGACAAGGTTAGATCTCGAAAGATAGATAATTATAGGTCAAATTCTACTAGACTCACCCCTACGGTGACTACTAGGACTAAATCTATGATTATCGAAACCGTGGGTCTAGCTCATAAAATAAGAGATTTTGTTTTCTTATTTTGATTGAATAGTAAGTTTTTAATAGTGGTGTCCATTATTAAATGAGTTTACAACTCTATTTAACTAGTGGTATTTTTTACTCTCGCCAATCGGGACAATGATAACATAGATTAGTTAAAAACCTAAAGAAATAGAGATATGATTGTTTTGGTATTTTTTCTCATATCTTACAGATTTTGGTATATGTTGCGCTATTTCTTGAAATTTGTGTGAATAGAAGTTTTATTGAGCAAATGTGATTGATTTATATTTTATTGATAATTTGTAGTTTTAAGCTAAGTAGTGTCTGTGTCTACTCCCATCCTATCTCAACTTTCGATGGAGAAACTCACTGGAGAAAACTTCCTTAATTGGAAGCAAAATATCAACATAGAGTTGATTGGTGACAACTCTGAATTCTTCATGATTGAGGAATCCTCGGAACAAGCTCCATGTCCGCACGTTAGTGATGGCACCATCAATGCTCGTGATGGTACCGTAAATGCTTGGATATCACCGTCTCTGCACATTCGTGATGGCACCATAAATTCTCGGATGGCACCGTGTATGCACGTTCGGGCTCAACTCAACTATGGTCTGACGCAGCTCATGAACGAGCTTCAGATTATTGAACCTGTCATGGGTGGACCTAGTAAAGGAGGTGAAAATAAGACTACTGATGTTGCTGCTAATCTAGCTAAGGTTGAAGCTCATCCACCTTCGTCTTCGAAAGCTGGAAACAAGAGGAAAGGTGGACAAATAAACAACCTCAAGCCTACAAAGGCTGCAAAGACAAGTGCACAACCAAGTGCATAGACGCCTAAGGGGAAGAACAAGAAAAACAAGAACGGTAAAGATAAGTGCTTTCACTGCAAAGAGAAGGGGCATTGGAAACGATATTGCCCTAAGTTTCTAGCAGCAAAAAACAAAGCTTCTTGAATTGTGGGAGGAAGTGAACGAAGGCGGCTTAAAGCTTAGAGTTGGGAACGGAGCGTTCGTTAAGGTCCAAGCTAAAGGAATAGCTCGTCTGAAGTTTGGAAATAAATAATTAATTTTAAAAGATGTGTTTTTTTATTCTGGATTTTAGTAGAAATTTAATTTCAGTTTCCATGTTGCAATTAGGACGATTTGTTATGACTTTCACAAGTTCTAATATATCTATTTTTTTCAATGGATCACAATTGTGTATTGCATGTTTGGAAAACGGGCTTTATATTCTGTGACCTAACAAACCCCTCGCTCTTAATAATGATTTATTCAAAGTAGCTAAACCTAGGACCAATAAACGTCAAAAGACCAATATAGATAATATGACGTATTTATGGCACTTGAGACTAGGTCACATTGGCTATGATAGGATTCAAAGACTTACAAAGGACTGACCTTTGAGGGAACTCACCTTAGGTGAATTACCTGTCTGTGAATCTTGTTTAGAAGGCAAATTGACCAAGCGTCCATTCTCTACTAAGGGTGATAGGGCAAAAGAACCACTTGGTCTTGTGCATTCAGATGTTTGTGGACCTTTGAATGTACAAGCCAGGGGTGGTTTTGAGTATTTCGTCACTTTCATTGACGATTACTCTAGATACTCATGTCTTTACCTAATGCATAGGAAATCATAAACATTTTCAAAGTTTCAGGAATTCCTACCAATGGCTCAGAACCAAATAGGTAAAACGTTAAAGATCTTGTGATCTGATAGGGGTGGAGAACATTTGGATATGCAGTTCCAAGATCATTTAACTGAACTTGGGATTTTATCACAACTTACTGCCCAGGTACTCCACAACAAAATGGTGTAGCAGAACGCCGGAACAGAACTTTATTAGAAATGGTTAGATGCATGCTTAGTTACTCAACTCTACCAACTTCGTTCTGGGGACATGCAATTGAAACTGCGAACGACATTGTCAATGTCGTGCCATCTAAATCAATCCCCAAAACACCTTTAGAATGCTGGAATGGTCGTGAACCTAGTTTACGCCATTATATAATATAGGGGTGTCCCGCTCATGTCCTGAGGAAAAAGGAGGGAAACCTAGAATCGCAAACTGAAGTTTGCAAGTTTGTTGGCTATCCTAAAGGTACTCGGGCTGGACTTTTCTATAGTCATTCAGAAAAGAAAGTGTTTACTTCTACAAATGCTACTTTTCTGGAAAATGACTATGTCCAGAACTTTAAACCTCGCAGCAAAGTAGTTTTAGAGGAGATGGTTAAAGTATTGACTCCAACCAATGTTCCATCGTCATCAACGCGAGTTGATGATGAAATTCCCACTCTTCATGTAAAACCAATGCAAGTCGATTTAAATGAAGAAAGTACCACTGTTCCTGAGCAAACAGTCACGGAGCCTCATCGTAGTGGGAATGGTTTCTAGGAACCCAATTCACTATGGTTTGGATGGTGAAGCCAATATGGTTGTTGGTGACACTAGTGATGATGATTCGTTGTCTTTCAAACAAGCAATGGCTAGCCCTGAAAAGGAACTATGGCTCGAAGCCATGAAACAGGAAATGGAGTCCATGTACTCAAATTCCATCTGGGATCTTATGGAAGCACCGAGTGACTTTAGGGCCATTAGGTGCAAGTGGATCTACAAGAAGAAACGAGGTGTTGATGGAAATATCCAGACCTATAAAGCTTGATTACTGGCAAAGGGTTATACCCAAAGAGAAGTCGTGGACTATGAGGAAACTTTTAGTCCGGTAGCCATGCTCAAATCCATTCGCATCCTCCTATCCATAGCAGCCGCTCTCGGCTATGAGATCTGGCACAGGGATGTCAAGATAGCTTTTCTTAATGGAAAGCTTGATGAAGTCATTTATATGGATCAGCTAGAAGGATTTAAAGTAGCTGGACAAGAAGGAAAAGTTTGCAAGTTGAATAGGTCCATCTATGGACTTAAGCAAGCTTCTCGTTCCTGGAATCTTAGGTTTGATGAAATAATCAAAACCTAAGGCTTTGAACAAAATATTGATGAGCCCTGTGTTTACCAGCTGAAGGAAAATCAAATCAAATAGTGGTATTCCTGGTTCTTTATGTAGATGATATCTTACTCATATTATCAGATGTGAAGAATTGGCTTAGCACTCCATTCCAGATGAAGGATTTGGGTGAAGCAAGTTCTGTTCTAGGTATCCAGATCATTAGGGATAGAAAGAACAGACTCTTAGCTCTATCTCAAGCAGCTTACATAGATAAAGTGCTTAAACGTTTCTCAATGACAAATTCCAAGAAAGGGCGTCTACCGTCCCACCATGGAATTCATCTTTCAAAGAAGCAGTCTCCCCAAACTCCTGAAGAGGAAGATGCAATGAGAAAAGTTCCTTACGCATTTGCAGTTGGAAGTCTGATGTATGCCATGTTGTGTACTAGACCAGACATCTGCTATGCAGTGGGAGTAATGAGAAGGTATCAATCAAACCCAAGACCGGAACATTGGATAGCAGTTAAGCATATCTTGAAGTATTTTAGATGGACTAGGGATTATATGTTAGTTTACAAGGGTGGTGTTCTGAACCCTGTAGGCTACACCAATTGAGATTTTCAGACTGCTATCGATGACAGGAAGTCGACTTCTGGAATGGTGTTTACTCTTGGGGGTGGAGCTATGATATGGAGAAGCGTAAATCAGTCGGCGCAATCTCAGATTCCACCATGGAGGCTGAGTACATAGCCACATCAAAAGCAGCTAAGGAAATAGTCTAGCTAAAGAAGTTCTATTCAGATCTTGGTGTTATTCCAGAAATGGATAAACCGCTTGTGTTGTTTTGTGACAATACAGGAGCGATAGCCAACTTGAAAGAACCTCGAAGTCACAAGAGGAGTAATCATATAGAAAGGAAGTATCACATTATTAGAGAATATGTGGCCAGGGGAGATTTGAAGGTTATGAAGATTGCAACTGAAGACAATCTTGCGGATCCGTTTACAAAGACACTAACATAAGCTACATTTGATAAGCATATCAAGGAGATGGGATTAGTAGAATTAAGGCAATAGTTTCAATTAGTGCAAGTGGGAGTTTGTTGGGGTTTTATGCCCTAATTAAAACCCAAATTCTTTGTAATCTCATTTTATTATCAATAAAAGAATAGAAATCATTTTTTGACTTGGTCAATCACTTTTCTCACATGTGTTATTTTCATGATTACCAATTTAATATAAACTTCTATTAAATCCCGAGCATATAGATAATCTTATTTATAGTGACGTCATCACAGTGGAATATAAATATGATTATATGTTCAAAATAAGTTAGTCCTAAGATTAGTCAGTGCACCGGATTTACACCGACTTGCCAATCTACGATATGATCTACTTACACATTACAATGTTATGTTCTTTCCAGAACATTAGCAAAGTAGATAAGATCGGATGTATTTGTTACACCGGACTGGACCGATATTGACAATTGATAAGATAAGTAAACATACCATTATTATCTATTCTTGTCATATCATATAGTTCACCATAGGTCAATTCAATCTCAATTTTGAATGGTTAATATTCGAACTGATTGTATTATTTGAGTTCTTTGACTTGTTCGTTACCAGCTTACCCTACGGACTAGCCCATACTTACATCTTGGGAACTCGGTTGTATAATTGAGTGGGAGTGTTAATCATAGATATGAACATCTATAGCTTCTGATGAAGAAGTGAAATGATGGTTTCCTTTTAGTTTGGTTCAAGGTGTTAAATGATAGAGATCTCATTTTAGTAATTAAATTAGTTTATTGAAATATCATTTACAAGGAACTAAGTGTTTTAAGGATAAAATACAATGATGGGTAAAACGGTATTTTAGTCCTATCTCATTGTAGACTGTCTATAGAGGATTGAGTGACAATGATGGTTGTAACAATGGATAATTAATAGCGTATCTATATTTTTTATAGAGCGTTCTATGAATTCAAGAGTGCAATTCCGAGTCTATAGTGGAGTCACGAGGAATTAATAAGTTAGTAAATTTATTTGTTAGATTTATGATAACTTATTGGAGCTAGATTTCATAGGCCCATGGTCCCCATTGTACCTTGGATAAAATCATCTAGATAGTCTCAATTAATTGATTTAATTATCAATTGGAATTATCAAAGTTGACCAGGTCAATTTTGGATAGTTTCACAAAGTTGTGTAATTTTAAGAATAAAAGAGAAATTATGGCAGATTTATTAATTAAGATAAATTGGTATCTAAATTAATAAATAAGTTTAAATCAAGGTTCAAACTATAAATACTTAATTTGATAAAGGATTTAAATAATTATTTAATTAATTAAATCAATAGAAAATAATACAGGCCTTGATTTCAACTCCAATGGGCTTATAATCAAATGAGAAATTTCACGGGCCTAAAGCCCATGATAATTTTGACCTAGGGCTTTAAAGTGGCTATTATTTTATTAATTTTTTAATTAAATTAAATGACCTAATTGAGTCTGTAAAATGAGTGCTTAGAGAGAAGTCAAAACATAAGTTTAATCACTGGTTTTCTAATAGTTTTAGATTCTCTCTAAACACAAATCCTTTTTCTAAGCCTCTTGATTAGTTTCTCTTCTTCTCTCTGTATCTATCTCATGTGTTGAGAATTGCCCACACTAGTCTAGGTGATTCTAAGGTTACATTGGAAGACTGTGAAGAAATTAGAAGAACGGTTCAGTTTCTTGATAATACTCTACGACAGAGAGGATACAAGAGTTAGATAAACTGAAGGAAGGACTCTTTAATTCCGCTGCGTATACTGTAAGTATTCTATTCTTTGTTTCTCTTTGAATTCAATTTTAGAAACATGTTTTAGGCTATCTTGTATTAATTTGTTTAATATTAGATATACATGAAAATAAATAAAGATCATGTATAAGTTTTTCCTAACAAGTCAGTCATAACTGACTCCATCAAATCCATGGACAACTCTTTGCCCTCCATTGTCGCTGGCAAAGATCTGACCCATCTCCTGGATACTACCAACTCCCCAGTGGGTAATAAAGTTCAAAACCCACAGCATAAAAGTCACAGGGTCTACACATTCTATCAATAATTCTACTAGCAACAAAAGAATGTGTAGAACCAGAATCAATCAAAACATTATAAGGGGTTCCAACACTAAGAAGATGACCTATAACTACTGAGGGAGAAGCCTCAGCTTCTGCTTGTGTTAATGCAAACACTCGAGCTGGGGTCGAGCTATCCGCTTTCCTGAGTTCTTCTTTTCTTGCCTTAGGGCAATCTTTCTTGAGATGGCCCACTACTCCACACAAAAAGCAGGCTCTTGCCCTACACTCTCCCAAATGACACCTCTTACATCTAGGGCATTCAGGATAAGACTTCCAGGCCTCACCACCACTCTGGTGGCCCTTTGAAATACCACGGGGTCGCCTGTTAGGACCTGGAGCTGGGAAGGTGTTGGGAACCTTCCTCTTCTGATCACTGGGGCCTCCACCCCTATCAGAACCCAAAAATGGAGAACCTGTTCTCCTGACCTCCTTTCTGGCTGCATTATCTCGCCAGATCTTGTTCTCTGCACTCTCAGTTATAAGTGCCTTCTCGACCACTTGTGCATAGGTAGTAACCCCTGCCACAATGGTAATGCTAACATCTCGGGCTAATCTAGGCTGTAGCCCCTGGAGAAATCTCTCCCTCCTAGTCCCATCAGTGGGCACCAGCTCCATGGAAAACATTGCCAATCAATTAAACTTCAGAGCATACTCAGTCACTGATAAACTCCCCTGAAGCAGCTTGATGAATTCTTGAGCTTTTGCCGCCCTGATGGCATCGTTATAGTACTTCTCGTTAAACAGAGTCTGAAACTCTTCCCAACTCAAGGCATTGATGTTTCTGGTCTGGGATATGACCTCCCACTATATTCGGGCATCCTCCCTAAACATATATGTGGCACAGGCCACCCTTTCATTACTAGTCACCCTCATGAAGTCCAGGATGGTGGTAATCATGCTCATCCATTGCTCAGCTTTAGCAGGATCTGCACTACCTTCAAAGACTGGAGGTTGCTGCTTCCTGAACCTTTCATAAAGAGGCTCCCATTTATTACCAACCTCAGGAAGCTGCTGGCACTGATACAGGAGGTGCCTCAGATACACTGGCTACTATAGGAACCTGCTGTTGTCTCAGGAGGCGAAGTTCTTCTCCCTGCCTCAATACTGTAGCATGCATATCATTGAATAACTGCTGCCAGTTCTCAGGAGCTGGCTGTGGAATCTGGCCTTGGTCATTCTCCTGACCCTGATTATTATTCTGGCCTTGATCACCCTGGCCGGCTGATGAATCTGTCTATCCTAGATTCATTCTTATCAACTGGAACCTTGCTAAAATAGTCAATATGACTAGTCAGGTAATAATAACTAAACCTCTTGCCGCATCACGGTCCAAGAACAAGCAGATAATTACCATATTCCACAGTTATACAAATATACAAATAGATACATGATCATAGCATTTAGCATTTAACATGTATCAAATAATAGTTCACAATAAACAATACTATTAAGCATGCTCTGGCAATATCAGTACTAGTAAGTACGCTCTTGCTAATAGTGGAGTATTCAAAGCACAGTCTTAGCATGGTGTCTCATGTAAACAGGTAAAACATTTACATTATATTTAAGAAGTTAAATATATAACCACATAAATAGTTACCAAACCATGAGTCGAGCTTGACTTCAGTGACGAGTGTACAGGCCCAACCAGTCTACAGGAACCCTAAACCTTGGCACGCTCTGATACCAAGTTGTAACTGTTATATTATTTTATAATATAATGTAATATTATATTATATTATAATATAATGTTTTAGATTAAATAAATGTGACAAAGAGTGTCACATATTGTAACATATAATAGAGAGTTACAATATTTAGATATATGAGATATATCCAAATAATGTAACATATTTGGTGTTACAAATTTGTAACTTCCAAATATTACCTTTTATTGTGTAAATTTGGTGTTACACAATATTGAGATGAATTTCATAAAGCCATTTGAGAAATGGCTGTTAGAGATATGATTTTAACCCCAATAATATGTTTTGGGGGTTACAAAATCATTTGGGAGGGTTTGGAATTGTTTGGAAAAACAACACAAAATTTTGTCCTGAAAATGGTCAGTGGCCATGGCCACTGAATGTTGGTGGCCATGTCCAGTGGGAGAGAGAGTAGTGGCCGTGACCACTAATATCTCTGGCCGCAGCCACAGGCCAAAACTGACCATTTTTTTTCTTCAGTTTTTTCAATATTTGTTGAACGGCTCAAAAAACCCAAATAACTCCCAAATCTCATTTTTAATTCCATATTAATCCAATTAAACATTAGTAACAGCCATGGGGGTTGGTGGAATTTGAAATTCAAATGGTGTCTCTAAACTCTATAAATAGGAGCTTATAGCTCACTTGAAAAACACAACATTTCTATCTATTAGAGCACTTGGCTAGAAACACCTTGAGGCTTGATAATTCCAGAAAGCATTTCCAAAATTTTAGAGAGATCCCTTAGTGCTTGAGTTAGGGGGAAATAAGCTTTTGGACAAAGGTTTTAAACCTTGTTCAAGTTGGTGATCCACTAACCCTCTTCACTTAGGTTGTGTAAGTGAAAGTTTACTTGTGTTTTTGTTCTTCATTTTATTCTATTACTTTTCGTTTTATTCTCTTGTTCTATTTACTTGTATATTTTTTTTAAGAGTTGTAATCTTCTATTTTGTTTCAAACACATTTACTTTACTTGTAATCTTTTGCTTAGAGTTGTATTCTCACTATTCCCTTCTTCTTCATCATCTTCTTCCTTTTCTTTGTTTATTTATAATTTTCAGTTATAGAGTTGAAACTTTATTTAACCAATCAATATTTATTTGTAATATATTTCCTAGAGTTGTAATATTCTTACCTATTTCCATTGAGGCAATCTAATTTTTCCTAACAATCAAAAGCATACTCCTTGTTTGTTTCAATGGAAGGTGAGACCATCAAGATAATGAATCAAGACGTAGTGAGGTTGGATAGGTATGATGGATCAAATTTCACTAGGTGGCAAGACAAGGTGAGATTCCTTTTGACCACTCTCAAAATTGCCTACATTCTAGAATCCACTCTAGAACCTCTCCCAACGCCATCCAACAAGGGCACTCCCGAGGAGGTGGAGAAAAGAAGGAAGAGGGAGGAGGACAATCTCCTTTGTAGGGGTCATATCCTCAATGCCCTATCTGATAGGCTCTATGACCTCTACACCGAGATCAAATTGGCCAAGGAGATATGGGATGCACTTGAGAAAAAGTTTAAGGCGGAAGAGGAAGGTACCAAAAAGTTTTTGATATCTCAATATTTTGATTTCAAATTTTTTGGTGATAAACCTACTCTTCCTCAAATCCATGAATTGCAAAATAATTGTTAACAAACTTAAAGTTTTAAAGATTGAGCTTCCCGAGGCCTTTCAAGTTGGTGTTATAGTGGTTAAATTACCACCAACTTAGAAGAGCTATAGGAAAATAATCCTTCATAAAAAAGAGGATTATTCTTTGGAGGAAATCCAAAAGCATATTCGAATCGAAGAGGAATTGATATTTAGAGATAAACTTGTGGAGGGGTCTAATGGAGAGACTTCCAAAGCAAATGCGGTGTCACAACCAAAACATCACAAAAACAAAGGGTAACGAGAAACCTTTAGTTCCAAAAACCAACCCAAACAAGTTTAAGGGCGAGAAAGGTCCTTGCTTTGTGTGTGGGAAAAAGGGTCACTATGCTAGAGAGTGTAGGCATAGAAAAGACCAACAAGGACCTAAGGTGAACGCAACTCAAGAGGACAACATATTTGCTGCCCTTAGTGAGGTGAATGCGGTCCAAGGCAAGGTGAAAGGGTGGTGGTATGATACATGTGCCACCGTCCATGTCACCTATGAAAAATCATTGGTCAAGACCTTTGAAGAGTCAAAGGGCAACCATGAGATTCAAATGGGCAATAAGGGCAAATCCAAGGTACTTGGCAAAGGTACCATTGAAGTCTTTTTCTCCTCCGGCGAGAAAGTTTCATTAGTGAATGTACTTTATGTTCCCGAAATGAGTAGAAACTTGGTAAGTGGTGATTTTCTTGGCAAGCCCGGCATTAAAGTCGTTTTTGAGTTCGGTAAACTTATACTTACCAAATCAAATGTTTTTTTCGGGAAAGGGGTACTCTTGTGAGGGTATGGTTAAATTGTGTACCAATGATGTAACTTTCAACTTTATCAATATAAATGCTAATTCCGCCTATATTGTTGAGTATGATTCTTTATTTTTGTGGCATCTTAGACTATCGCATATAGGTTTTTCTACGATTAAAAAAAGGGTAGTTAAATTATTGTGTGGCTGCAACATGAAATAATTATTGTATTGTATGTTAGTATAGGGACACATGCACATATAGACACTGTCGTAGAAAGTTGCTTAGAGACATTAGTCTAGTGAGTGTTGATTTAGAAAAATATGAACGGTAGATATCCATCATATCCTAGACGGCTGATCCCCATCACACTGCTTGATTTTATTATGTCCGGTTCAATACCGCGATGAGTGGCCAAGAGGTGAGGATTGCTGGTTAAGCCTAGGGGCTCCAAATTGAATGGGACCTAGGGGCCCTCATGCTTACTTAATCAGTGAACGGTTAGAACCCAAGCAAGTGCTCTGATAAGTTATTCCCGGATAGCAGCCGTGAATATTGGCCATTCAGTGAGAGTGCCTAGAGATAATAGGGGTTTCCAAGTTTGAGTGAGGCTGAACACCCTAGGGGCAACTGCTCACCAGCACCACTGATTAACATAGAAGTCTCTATAAAACCGTGTAAATTCGATTACACTCTTGGATATGTAGTGATGCCCTAGGTAATTAGATGGTCACCCTTGTGATGGATTTACTCTTGGATATGTAGCGATGTCCTAGGTAACACGATAGTTACCCTTGATGGGGATATTTATTGGCTAGATCTTAGTGTTGAGACTTGGTTCTCTCTTACATATTAGCATTTATGTTGGACGGTGTGTTTTCCCTGAATTGTTGGAAGTTTTCGAGCGTTGGTCTCGAATTATATTGTGATATGATATATCTGCTTGCTCTGGGATTTTCTGAGTGCAGGGATATATTTGTTGATAAGATATAGTTGTGAAATAATATATGTGCTTGCTCTGGGATTTTCTAAGTGTAGGGATATATTTGTTAATAAGAAATAGTTGCGCTATAATATATCTGCTTGTTCTGGGATTTTCTGCGTGCATGGTTTTATTTGTTTATAAGAAATAATTTATCATTGGTTATCAGGCATGACCATAAGTTTTCCAGGATGCTTTTGCGTTCTTGAAATTGATTAGGGTCCGGATGGATCTGGAACCCTAATTCTTTGCATGCTTTGTTTTAAGGTTGAACTTACTAAGTGTTTTCACTTACCTAGTTGTTTCATGTTGTAGGTAAGAGCAAGGGCAAGGCAGAGCAGTGAGCGTTGGAGTCTACCTTGTAAATGTACATGTGGATCGACCTTTTGGGAAGCTGTTTTATTTTTGGAAATGTTGTGTAATTTTCCTAAACTAGGCTCACTCTACTCTTTATAAAATATGTTTGTAATTAAATGTTAAGTATGGCAATACGACTTTTTTTTTAAAAAAAATTATCTGGTTTTTGAGACATTTTGTTAAATGAAAACATTTATATTTCTGCATTATTGAGTCTTGAAAATTCGGGTCGTTACATCATTGTGCTTCGTGGATCGCAAGGCAAGTGCCAAGCCTCATTCTTAACCATTGATCAAGCATTGGATTCAACGGCTAAGATGAGTTTGAGCTTCTTTTAAATAGACCTTCACCTCAAACCTAATATTTACACTTTCTTTTCTTAGCTTGGTGGTATTTTTGTCTTCACATCCTCCAAGAGGTAAGGGGTTCGATTCCTCACAAGGCCATTTTGGCTTTCTTTCCTCTTTATTATTTAAATTCCCCCCCCCCCCCCCCCCTTTTTTTTTTTTATGTAAACGTCCATATAGGTGTTAGGAGACTAAAACACCTTTCTCCTTTCTTTTTGCAAACGTGTACTTTTTACCCTTTTCATTCCTTCGACTGCTACGGTGCTTTCGACCCTTTGCATTCCTTCGACCACAATGGTGCTTGATTTTACCTACTAAAGGTATACGTTCTTCCTTTCTTATGCTCAATGGATTTAAATTAGCATTACTCAGGATGGGTGGTCTTGGCCGGAGTTCCTCGTGAGCTAATCCACATACATGCCCTTACTTGCACATATACCTGTCCTTGTACCTCGTAGTTGGTCATTTCGAGCACTTGTGTCTAGAGGTTTTGAGCTTATTCCTTTGTGTTTTGTAGCACCCTTTCCACATACACTTGCACCCCTATTACCAACAAGGCAAGGTTTCATGGCATGTGGGGGATAGTCTAGCATTCCTCCAGGGGTCGAGTTTGTAGACTTATCTTCATACTCGGGGTCCCTCGAGAACAGCCCTTACCAAGACTATGACACATTAAGGAGGGCTCGTATATGCCACCTTGAGCGCATGGCCGAGCTTAGGTGTAAAATCTGGGTGGTGGAAAGCAAGATAGATTCGGTGTTGAGGGGTGATGGAATCCCTTTCCCCTTTGACCTTAATGACCACATTGCAAACCTTAGAGTAAGCCTTTCTGATCTACAAATGGAGTTGGAGTTCATGGAGGGAAACCTCCATCCTGAACCTCCTGCCCCGTTCTCGCCCTATAGTAACCCTGAGGTCACCCCGAGTTCCCCTTAACCCTTGTCTTCAATCCACTCGTGCTCGATGCTTTCAAACTCAATGCCTCAGTGGAAAACTTTATCAAGAAAGAAAAAATGGAGGGTAAAGTGCCCTGTTTTGACCTCACCTTTTTCCTTGGGTTTTGCAGATATGTCAAAGAGAATGGGACAACAAGTGGCTCCTGAGAAGCCATATTCTAGTCCTCTGTTGGCATCCACTATCGTGTCCAATGTGTCGGAAAACTGATTGCTAGAATTATCCAAAAAGTATCACATTGGCAAAGAGTACAAGCTATACGTACCCTCCAAAAAGTGTCGGGCTGATAATCCCCCACAGGGCTACGTGGCCATGAGCGAGCACAGCTTAAAGGAGGGTGGGACCATTCCCTTACACCTGTTTTTCGTCATGGTCCTCAACCATTTCGACCTTGCTCCGCTCCAGCTGGCACCTAACAGCTGGCTGACTTTGAGTTGCCTATATATGGCGTTTGTGGTGCTTAACGGTCGTGATCCTAAAGTCCAAGAGGTGCATTTTATGTACAACCTCATGCCCACCCCTAAATCCAAAGGCTTCTATTTCCTGCAAAAAGCCAATTCTCAGGTCTCCCTAATAGAGGGTTCTGTGTCCAACCCGGGTTCCTGGAAGCAGGATTTTTTCTTTGTGAAAGGTCCCCTTTCCGTCCGTGAACATTTTCGCTCATACCTAAGTAAGTACTTCAAGCCTTTTCCTTTTACATTGAATTTGCTATTTTGAAACTTATATTCATATTGATAACTCAGTTGATTGTTTAGAGAGCTTCAGTATCTTCGATGCACCTTAGTCGGAGGCAGCACCAATAAACATCTTTCTTGATGCCGACCCTACTAAAAAAATGGCCGCATGTCTCTTCACTATGGCCAACCTTAACCGCTATGGTTTATCTGGGGTTTTGGAGCCCGACCTGTTGTGGCATATTTTCGAGCGAAAGAAGAAGGCGACTCTAGCTGAGCCCCACTTGGACAGGGGTAATGTGGAGTGGGTGCCTGGGGAGGTTTCCCCATAATCTAGGCATCCAACTCGGTCATCTTCATCCCCCAGGGGGTGCCCTCCTTTTGCCCCCCCAGACCGCGATATGGCCTCTCACTCCCGCGGTCCACAGACCATGCCAGGGTGCTTCGTTGTGCATTTTTCTGAGGACTATGATAATCTTCCTTATGCTCCCACTGATCATGGCCTTTTGAGGCCCTCTTTTTCTGATGTTCTCGCGCCTCCTCCTCCCTCAGTGAGTGGGTCATCTGTCCCTACTCACTCGAGCGCCGCTGATTTGGAGGGGACATCCTGGGTGGGTCGCATGGTAGCCCCTTACGTGCAAAGGCATACCCGAGTCATCGAGGGTATTCCGGAGAACGAGTAGAGAGCTCTCAGGAATTTTACGATGGCGGAACTTGGGGAGACTCTTGTGCACTCCACCACTTGGGTGAGTTCATGCATCTTACATTGGTCTTTCTTTTTTCTTTTTTTTTTTTTTTTTTGGGTTCTTTGTTTGCTCACTTTTTTCCTCTCTAGTGGCTCAACACTTCACAGACTCGGCATAGGACCTCTCTTCATCGAACGCTGAAAGGGACTGTGTAGCGGTCAATGTTCAGGAGCTCGAGGGACAACTTACTGACACAAAGCTTAAGTTGGAGAAGGCCCTCATGAAGGTCTCTTTGTCGTCAAAAAAGAGGAGAGCGGAAGCCAAGGCTACGATGTTGCAGGAGAGGGTCACCCTCCTGGAAGCTAATTTGGGGATATCGGAAACCAAGGCTGCGATGTTGCAAGAGAGGGTCACTCTCCTGGAGGCCAATTTGACTGAGGTCGAGTACAAGTCCATAGAGCGCACCCTCTATGGAATGTGGAGGCAAAATCCAAGCTTCGATTTCTCCTCCTTTGGTGACCATGTCGTTGCCAAGGTGGTCGAATGGAATGCTCGCGGCGGGAGGCCCTGAGATTTTGCTTCTATGGCTTTTACCATTTAATTCAATTTGTTTGTATGCTCATTTGAACCTCATTTTTTTTGGGAACTTTTCACAGTCTTGATGTGGCTGATGCAGATTTTATCTTGTAATGTTATCGCAGCTTTCTTTTCTTTTATATGCGTGATCATTTATTTTTGCTTCTTTGTGCTTAAGGTCCTTTTGAGCCCACCCATGTATACAGGAGTCGAATGGGTTCAATAGGTTTGTCTTTTCCTAATAACTCGTCGATTTTTTATTTGGACCAGTAGTGATGGCCTCTTTGGTGCACCTTAGTTGTATTTGTAAGGATATGTTGACCCTTTGGGTTCTAGCCATCCTTTAATATATTTTTGCGAACGCTTTTATTTCTTACGAGAAACGTCCTTCTCATCACTACGCATAGTACTATTTTTGCAAAGGTCTCTTTTAGGACCCTTTTTGGCTAGACGGCTTGGTGAGCGCTCTAGGCTTATTGATGGATGCTCTTCCTAAGGCCTTTCCTCCTACGGAGGTATCGACCTTTATTAGGAGGCTCTTTTTGTAGGACCTTTTGACCATCTCGATGTTCATAAGGGTAGCTAATCCTTGTGAACTCAAGAAAAACCTTGCAAGGTATTCTTCCTTATTTACAAGGGTGTTTTTTAGGCGCCCCCTCTTTTTTTTATATAAGGGTCTCTTTTAGGACCCTTTTTGGCTGTATACTCTACCCCCTAAGTGGTTGGCGAGATTTATCTCTTCAGTCACTTTGATAATTATTGGAAATGAGAGTTAGATAGTGTGATCATTTTTCTCATACACAAGAGTTATTACTACATATTCATTGGGTACCAAAGAGAAACATATTCATTGGAAATGAGTAGGGTACATAGTTACCTATGGCGACCTTGTTCTTACTACATATCAAGGGGTCTAAGTTAGTCCTCTACTTCATAGCTATTACACTTAAACTTGCATGTTAGACAAAGCAATAATATTCTTACCTCAGACATGGAGGTCTTATTGATAATATTTTTGTAGGTGCTCTGCGTTCCATGCTCTGGGTACCATCGTATCATCCAAACGTGCCAGCTTGTAGGTGTTAGGGGGCACCACCTGAGCAACTTGGTAGGCCCCTTCCCAGTTTTCCCCTAGTACACCGACACCTAGGTCGTGAGTGTTTGGCAGAACTTTCCTCAACACGGGGTCTCTGACCCTGAACATACTCTCTCGCACCCTTGAGTTATAGTATCTTGTGGCCCGTTGCTGGTACGTTCCCAACCTCAGTTGTGCCCTTTCTCTTCTCGCCTCCAACAAGTCCAAATTTTCAGCCAACGCTGCATGGTTAGCCTAATCTTCGTATGCTTGTATACGGAAAGAATTGACTTTCATTTTTATTGGAATAATAGTCTTGCACCCATAGGCTAAGGCGAAAGGCGTTTCGCTAGTGGTGGAGCGGGGGGTGGTCCTGTAGGCCCAAAGCACATTGGGCAGTTCTTTGACCCAGGCTCCTTTCAACTTCTTTGATTTTTCTTTCATATTCCTTTTCAGGATCTTGTTGATGGCCTCCACTTGTCCATTGGCTTGTGAGTGCACTACAGCGGAGAAACTCCTCTTGATCCCCCTTTCTCTGCAATATTCGTCGAATAATCCCCCTTCAAACTGGGTCCCATTGTCAGAGATTATCTTGTAGGGTACTCCATACTTGCAGATGATGAACTTGTTGATGAAGGTGGTGATTTGCTTAGCTGTTATATTGACTAGCGTCTCTGCTTCAATCCATTTAGTGAAGTAATCGACTACGACAATTGCGTACTTCGCTACTCCCCTTCCTGTTGGTAATGCGCCAACCAAGTCAATCCCCCACATAGCAAAGGGCCACAGACTAGTCATGCTCACCAGCTCATTTGGTGGCTGTCTAGGGTAATTTTCACGCGTTGGCACTTGTCACATCTTCTCACGAAATCGCTTGCATCCTTTTCCATGGTAGGCCAATAATACCCTTGTCGTATGGCCTTTGTTGTCGTGGATTGCCCCTAGCATGATTTTTACACTCTCCTTCGTGTATCTCTTGTAGAAACTTCAAAGCCTCCCCCTTGTCTATACACCGTAGGAGCGGGGTGGAGAAGCCTCTTTTATACAAAACTCCATCTACTAAGGTGTATTAGGTGGCTTTGTAAATCAGCTTACGGTGTCTTTTTTGTCCAAAGGCAACGTTCCATCATTTAAGTACCTTGAGATGGGTGTGGATCATGACTCCTCAGGAGTATTGACCATGTGAACCTCCTCTTCTGCTTTGCTTGGCCTGGAAAGGTATTCATTAGGGATGGACTCAAGCGTGTCTTCATCTCGAGTAGAGGCGAGTTTTGTGAGAGCATCGACATTCGTGTTTTGCTCTCTTGGGATATGTTCTATGGTGTATTTTTTGAACCGATCCAAATACCCTTTCACTTTGGCCAGGTATGCATCCATTTTTGGGCCTCTAGCTTGATATTTTCCCTTCACCTGAAATACTACTAACTGTTACCTTTAGCTCTCTGGCTAGTCGCAGGCCAGCCAATAGTGCTTCATATTCTGCTTCGTTGTTGGAAGCTTCAAATCTGAATCTTAATGCACAATACATCTTATGTCCCTCAGGTCCCATCATTACTATGCCAGCGCCGGCTCCTCCTTCGTTTGACGCCCCATCCACATGGAGGCTCCATTCTTCATGTTGTTTTTCCCCTCCGTACGTTGGTTCATTCTCTTCTATTTCGCCCTCCTCATAGGGTCAGTAGGCAAACTCAACTATAAATTTTGCAAGTACCTGCCCGTGGACCGAGGTCCTTAGGGTACAAATGATGTCAAACTGACTTAACTCAATTGACCATTTTAGCAACCTTCCCGAGGTCTCTGGTTTGTTCAAGACTTGACGTAAATGGATGTTGGTGAGCAGTTCAATAGCATGAGCGTGAAAATAGGGCCTCAACTTTCGCGAAGTCAATACCAAAGCATATGCTAACTTTTTTATTTCTGGGTACCGGGTTTCTGCATCTACCAGCCGCTTGCTGACATAGTATACGAACTATTGATGCTTCTTTTCTCCTTTGACTAGGGCAGCACTTATAGCATGCTCTGATACTGCTAAGTACAAGTACAATTTTTCTCCTTTTTCTGGCTTAGCCAAAAGGGGCGATTTTTCTGAGGTGCTCATTTATCTTAGCGAAGGCTTCTTGACAGTCTTCACCCCAAGTGAACTTTTTGTTCCTTTTTAGGATGTTGAAGAAAGAGAGGCACTTATCAGTGGATCTGGAGATGAACTTATTGAGAGCTGCTACTCTCCCTATTAAGCATTGCACCTCCTCCTTGTGTCGTGGTGGGCTCATTTTCAATAATGCCTTGATTATGTCAGGATTGGCCTCAATACCTTGAGAATTCACCATAAAACCAAGGAACTTCCCCGATGAAACTCCAAAGGTACACTTGAGCGGGTTTAGCTTCATTCTGAATTTTCTGAGGGTGTCAAACATCCCACCAAGGTCGCTTGTGAGCTCCTCTACCTTCCATCTTTTTACCAACATACCATCTACATATACTTCCATATTTCTTCCTATCTAATTTTCAAACATTCTATTTGCCAACCTTTGATAAGTAGCACCTACATTCTTTAAACCAAAAGGCATCACCTTGTAGCAATAAAGCCCCTTGTCTGTTATAAACGAAGTGTGCTCCTCATCGACTGGGCTCACAGGTATTTGATTGTACCCTGAATATGCATCCATAAAGCTGAGTAGCTCGTGCCCAGCCGTGGCGTCTACTAACTTATCTATCCTAGGAAGTGGGAAGCCGTCTTTAGGGCAGGCTTTATTGAGGTTAGTAAAATCCACGGAAGTCCTCCACTTTCCATTGGGCTTCGGGACTAAAACTGGGTTGGATACCCATACTGGGTAGAATGCTTCTCAGATAAACCCATTTTCCTTCAACTTGTCAACTTCTTATTTTAGGGCTGCATATCTTTCTAGATATGGCGCCTTCCTTTTCTACCTCACAGGTCTTGCTTTTGGGTCGATGTTCAAGTGATGGCACATGAGCGACGGATCTATCCCCACCATGTCCTCGTGACTCCAGGCGAACACATCGAGGTTAACTTTTAGAAATTCTACTAGCTTTTCCTTCACGATATCTGGAAGGTTTCTCCCTACCTTCAACTTTCTCAACGGCTCAGTCATAACTGTGACCTCTTCCAACTCCTCCACTGGCTTGGCCCTAGGTTCCTCCACGACCAGTGGGTCCAATTCGTGTGGGTTTATGCTTCCATGTACTACCATTGCCATAGGCACTGGCGATTTTATGGCTGTGTGGAAGGATGTGTTATAACATTCCCTCGCTTCCTTCTACTCTCCTTTCATGGTCAATATCCCCCTAAGAGTTGGGAATTTCATGGACAAGTGATATACTGAGGTTATCGCCTTCAATTCTCTTAGGGAGGGTCTTCCTAATACCGCATTGAAGGTTGAGGTGTAGTCTACCACAACAAAGTTTGCCATTATGGTGGTTTGTCTTGGATACAGGATGTCTACGGATCTTCCATTGTCCACCAGGACCCAATGCACCCTCATGTTAGCAAGTTGTACAATCAACACCAAGGGATCATTGTGAGGGAAATGCACACCCCGTGCGTCTTCTTCTGTGAAGGTTATCAAGTCGTTCTTCCCCTTAAAACTCTTTGGGGGGTGTTGCTCCAAACTTAAGATGCATGGAGGCAGACTTCACCTAGCTTCCCTGACATACTTGTCTCGCCCCTTCCTCAATTCACCGCCGAACCCTGGCCCTCCGGAGATGGTCCTAACTTCTTCTTACACCTTTGGGACTACATTTCGTGCCCGTGGTGAGGGTACTCCTTCTTTCGATCTTTAGTTTTATTTGCAAACGTGTCTACCCAAGTGTCCCCTGCGTATAAGCTCTTCGATTTCTATCTTCAAATGAGTGCATTATGTGGTGGTGTGGCCAATATCTTTATGATAATGACAGTATTTACTGGGGTCTTTTTTTGATCGGTCTTTTTTCATCGGCGGGGGCCTCCTGAAAGGGAGCTGATTTTCATTTGTGATGAAGATATGCTCCTTATCATGCGTTAGGTCAGTATAAAAGGTGTAGGGGGCCTGTTTGCATTCATCAATGCGTTGGGGCTTCCGAGGCCGATCATCTCTCGAACCTTCGTAGACCCTCTTTTTCTTTGCGCTACTTAGGCCTTTCGGGTTAAGGGTTTTGGAGGGGACCTACTTTTTCTGGCCTTAAGGCTCTCGTTACCATCTTCAACACGAATATATTTCTGTGCTCGTTTATAGAAATCTTCTAAGTCAGTGACCTCAGTTTTGAGCATGTTATCCCACAACTTACTACTCGGGCGTACTCCGGCCGTAATGGCCATTTTCAATTCTCCACGGGTCAAGCTTCCTACTTTGGCTGCCTCCATATTGAACCTGTGGATATAGCTCTTTAGACTCTTGTTTTCTCCTTGTTTCACATTAGCGAAGCTAGTGCCTGGCATCGTGTAATCACGCATGGCATGATGTTGTTGGAGAAATTCGTCAGAAAATTGTTGCCAAGACCTGATGGACCATGGCTGGAGTCTTTTGAACCACTTGTATGCAGGTCCCTTTGATGTGACTACAAAGCAGAGGCATCTGACCCTGCTATTAATTCCTCTCAACTTCATCAGGTCGTTGAACGCGTCCAGGTGGTATTTAAGATCCGTATTTCCTTCATAAGGGGTCATGTGAGGCTCTTTGAAGTTGGTTGGGAGCCAGAAGGCTTAGATTTCCTTAATGAAGGGTGATTCATAATCGAACTCGTCATCGACAGCTTACCCTCCAGATGCGGTGATTATCTTGCTCCGGAGGCTCCTCATTTTGGTGTCTAGGTCTTGTCTCCTTTTGTTCAAGGAATCTCTCAAGGTGGACGGGTTAGCCTTTCCCTTCCCTTTGTCTTCCTGGGGAGCCATAAGAGGTGTAGTCCTCTTGTTCGTCCTTTTCTTGTTGAGTTCTTCCCTTAACTCCGAGGGTGTTTTCCTTGAAGTGACTTCGACTTCATTATGAGGGTCAACGTTGTTCTTCTGTTCTGGACTCTGGGGATGCTTCGATTGTCCAGGATGTTCACACTGCTTCATCCGAGGCGTATTACTAGTGGAGAGCCAAGTCCTCCCATCATCCATAAGGAATGTGGTTTCTACCCCCTCTTGGCTTTTCTCTTTTCATCTAGGAAGAGGCGTGTTTGATTTTCCTTGTAGCGGGCCATTCAACACCTCCTACATATTCTCTAAGGTGGTTTCTAGCCTTTGGTTCTTCCGGGGTAATTCACGTATCTCCTCTTCATAAAATTGAGACCAAGAGCTCGAGCTTATGGAATGCACTCGGGGATTCTTGTCAGGCCTACGCGTCGATGGACTCGAATCTCGCCAACTGGAGTTCGACACCTGTGGTGGCCTTGGGGGTGGGAACTCTCCGGCATCTCTCATGGGAGCAGCCGCTGATCTCGGATGATTCTCATCAGGCTGGACAGCTTGGGATGAGGCTTCCCTTTCATCTTCGGGAACCCAGGGTTCCTTTGGTGCATTCACATTTTCGGGTGGCGGAGGATTTTTTATGGAGGCCTTCAGCTGATCTCCATTGAGGTGGACCTCAACATCCCGTTGTTCTCTCAATTGCTTAGAGCATCTCGGCATCTTTCTCTGCCGGTATCAATGGAAGAACAGTGGCTTGGCACTTATCCTTCTCACGGACGGCGTCAAACTATTGATGGTAAGAACTCGTCAACTAAGTTAGATCAAGAACTTTGTGAGTTATAAAAGAAATAGATTCAAATCAAATGAACTTCAAGAAAATTTTCTTATGATTTCATGAACACAAAATGTAAATGCTGAACTTTTAGAATGCAAAATAGAGAGAATGTAGAGTGTCTATTTCCATTAACAATGAGTGGTTACAAAATTCTCTCCAAAAAATTCCCCCCTTTTTCAGATGAAGGAATGTCATATTTATAGTAGAGTACTAATGACTCTTAGTACATTGTGGTCCCTGGGGACATGACCCTACATATGCAGTTTATAGGTGGTAGTGGTGCCAGGAGTGTGGTGGTCGGTTCTAGTACATTTTGAGGGTTTTTTGGAGCACCTCAACTTCAGTACTTGGATGTACCTCCACCACTTGTTCAAAGAGTGTCAGAGATTGGTTGATGAGGACCGCACTAGGTACC
The DNA here is from genome assembly GCF_963169125.1 of Humulus lupulus. Classification (NCBI taxonomy): domain Eukaryota; kingdom Viridiplantae; phylum Streptophyta; class Magnoliopsida; order Rosales; family Cannabaceae; genus Humulus; species Humulus lupulus. The sequence goes on from NC_084793.1 coordinate 265,410,365, forward strand.
TTACTCGTACGACCACTACTTGTCTGACATGGGTGCCTAGTTCATACCATGTGTTCTCCTGGACACGTACGTACATATCCTAACATAATCCATGCTCCGACATTCCCTTCCTCTGTTACTTTGGGCCAGTTTGGCCTTGTCTTTGTATTTCCTAACACTTGATAAGGTAGATGTGTGACTTCCTTCTTAGGAGCTAGTCGTAAGCAAGTTATAATGCTCTAGCAAGTGGGCCAAGGTGCATTAATTGAATGATAGGCGAAGGATGCCTCACCAGTGGAATGAGGCTCAAGTAACATGCCATGAAAGATGCTACGGGGCACGAGGCATTGGTGGGCATGCGGGGAAACGCACGCCAGAACGTGGCCCTTTGGACCTTCATCTGGGCAAGGTGAGGCGAGATACACCAAAGGTCACGGCTTCGCAAGGGCCTCACGTGAGGCATGGGTCTCACGTAGGGCGAGACAGCGCAGCTTCACGAGGTTGCTAGGCGGGTGAGGCGAGGCAAGGCAAGGCATTCAGTGAGGCGCAAGGTGTCCAGCGAGGCGTAAGGGGTTCAGCGAGGTGAGATGCACCAGGGGTCACGGTCTCACAAGGGCCTCACGTAAGGCACGGGTCTCGCGTAGAGCAAGACAGTGCAGCTTCGCAAAGTTGCTAGGCGGGTGAGGCGAGGTGTGAAGTCACGGCTTTGTGAGGGCCTCGCGTGGGGCGAGACGAGGCAACTTCGTGAAGGCCTCACATGGCGTGAGATGGAGAAACTTCATGAAGGCCTTGCATAGGGCATGGGTCTCGCATGGGTTGAGACACAAGGTTGCTTGGCGTGCCCGTGGTTACTAGGGGAAAGCCTCACCTTTTCTCCCGTCTGTTGAGTGAGGCCCTCTCGGAATTATGTCCGATTTTTGGCATTCACAACCTTTAATTCAAGTAACTCCTTTGACTAAACCTTTCTTCATGATGTTTCTGGTGTTGGTTCTATTCTTGCCTTATTCTTGTAGCACACTCCATTTCCTAGTCGCTACAACAATCCTGACAAATCCTTATAAACCCATCGAAATCCCACTGACCGACCCAGTTTCCCTCCGGTCTAACTGACATAACCCTAGTGGGACCTACTGATAAGGGTATTTTGGATATTATATTTGTTATCCTTTCACATTTATATAATGTTAATTTCAAGTGTTTTTAGGTGTTCTTAGCTTTGTTTTACGAGTCTTTGATTTTTTAGCGATAAAATATTTTATAAGGTATTATTGATGAATTTTATATATTTTTGTGGTTAGGAATGAATGTGCAATAATAGGACTTGAGAAAATGAAGTTTGGGACAAGTTTGAAGTGTTTTAGAAGTCCCTAAACCCGAGGTTCGAGCTTAAAGTTGAAAATTACAAAGAAAAACCTCGCAAACAGATTTTGGGTTGTGGTCGCGGCCTGGGAGTCAGAGAGTAGTGGCCACGGCCTCCATGCAAAGTTTGGCCAGAAACACCCTCTGGCCACAGCCACTAGGAATCAGTGGTCGCAACCATACGACAACATTTTTCTTATAATTTCAATTTTTAAATGTAATTTTTTGTAGGCTATAAAAGGGATTAGGGTTAACTTTTAATATAACTTTGGATTGCGAATTTTAGAGGCTAGGGCAGCAGAGGAGGAGAAAAGATATCATCATCTACATTATTCAATCTAGTTTTTCTTTCTTCTCAAAACTCTTTTATTTTCATTGAATATTTATGTTTATAAATATGAATATGATTATGGAGTAGTTTTATTTATAGTTGAGGGTTATTTCAAAACCCTAGACATGAGATCTTGAATGCATTGATGAATTTTAGTCATTCTATTCCCTTATATTAAATTGCTTATATTTTTCTATTTGAATGTTATGAATCATGTATACTCTTGTTTAGACGATCGCTAATTAGGGTTTTGCATTGTTCTACCTAATAGTTTAGGATTCTAAGTAGAGTGATAAATTACGATTAGGATATTGTGAGGGGTATTTTGATTGTGATGAAAAATAGAACCTAGGTTAAATGAATTGCATGCCTAATGAATTTGTTGCCTAGATTAACCTGTTTCCATAGAGTGTAATGCTTTTATTAGGTTGAATAGATTGCATGCTTAATGGGTTTATTTCTGGGTAAAAAGGGTTAATTAAGAGCGCTTAGCGTTAATTAAGTATAATAGGAAAATTTGGATAATTGACTGATTAAGTGTTATATGCGGGGTTAATAGTTTAAATGGGAATAGAGAGTATTATTCGTCACTATTGATAGATTGATTGTCGAAGGTGGAGATTAATTAATGAATATTTCTTTAATATCGTTCTATCCTTAGTTATTTTATCTTTGATCTTTATTTCATTTTATGTTTTTAGTTTTAAAACTAAAATCCCTTTCTAATTTCAGTTTAGTTCTTATTTTGAATAATAATTTGATCATAGTCCTCGTGGGTTCGACCCTTATTTACCGCTATACTGAAGTAGCTGGTATAAGTGAATAAAAAATATATATAAATTAGATACGGCATACGACACGCATCACCTACCACCACGGTTAGGCATCCCGTAATCGCAGCTAAGTCTTCTCCTTTTAAACCCGAAAGTCACCATTCTCTATTATAGTCCATGGTTGTCCCTTATTGGAAAACTAATCCACATAGAAAACATCTTTGCATTTTCCCAGATGGTTTCTCCTACACCTGACGCACACTAGATAACTTATCCATACCTCGTTGCCACCCTCGTTGACGCACACTGAATACTATGACGCCTCATGTCAGGGCCAAAAGTGGTAGAACTATCAGGGGTCTTTCTTTTTCTAATTACTGGGCCTGCGCCCCTACCTGCTCCCACACATGTAGGTACCATTGCCTAAGTTTCCTTCCCCACGACACCCTCGCTCCATATCTCACCTCCTTCATCCTCTATATCAAGGGCCCTCCCTACTGCCTGTGCATAGGTATAAATCTCATGAACTGGAGCGATCCTAACTCTATGGGCCACCCCAAGGTTCAGCCCTCGAATGAATCATTCTTTTCGGGCCACATCCATTAGTACCAAACCAAAAGCGAACTTGGCCAACCCATCAAATTCGTTGACATACTCTGTCACTGTCTTACTGCCTTGGACCATATTCATAAACTCATTGGTCTTTGCAATTCGAACTGTGTCACAGTAGTACCTCTCGTTGAACAATTTTCTGAATTCCTCCCAACCCACCGTAACAACATTCCGGGTCTGGGATACTACTTCCCACCACGTTCGAGCATCCTCCTGCAGCATGTACATGGCATAAGCCACTCAATCATTGCCTTCCGCTCCTATATAGTAGAGGAAGGAACTAACCATGCCCATCCACTGCTCAGCTCTTAATGGATCTAAGCCCCCTTCGAAAACTGGAGGACAATGCCTCTGGAATCTTTCATACAACAATTCCCACCTACTTCAACCCTCAGGCTGAACCAAAACTGATGCCATTGTCGTCGAAACACACGGAGCGACGTTCCCTGATGGAACTCGCTATCTCAACCACCTAATCTCTTCCTCTTACATTTGCAATCTAGCATGCATGCCAATGAACACATACTGCCAATCCCAAGGGGAAGATGGAGAATTCTGGCCTCAACTACTATTCGCAACCCAGCATTAACAATGCCTGCTCCACTTGATTGCCTCGGATGCATAACTTCTAAATTCGTCTGAAGTCAATGACTCAATCCATCAAATATGGTGATCCCATCCAAAACCACTCCCCGAGCAGGGTCAGGCAACATAATAGCCACACACAATAGGCATACCAAAACACAAATGTATCATGCTCATGCTCCTTATATTAACAAGTAGATAAGGCAATTCAAATAAGCAACTAAACAAACATTTCACTTAATACCAACCAACCCCGAGTCGAGCTTGTCTTTGGCAACAAGCATACATGTTCAGTCAATCTCAAGGAACCATAAACCTTGGCATGCTCTGATACTAAGTTGTAATGCCCTACTACCCTAGAGTCGTAACCATGTGATTTTAAAATGTGTCGTTAGCTCGCTAATCGAGGTATTACACCAAAAAGTGTGGTTAATCAAAATAAAGACTCGTTTAAATAAGAATTTGGTATAAAAGGTTGGACATTATTTTAAATCATGAAAGTGTTACATTGGGATCCCAAAATACTGTTTAGAAACATATTTACAACTCAAAAACTTACTTTACAGTCGACCTAAGAGACAAAATCAAATATTTATAACCCATTCCTCAAAATACCCCAGCCGTGGCGGCTAGGTAGGCCAAATATGTATGCACCACTTGTAGCATCTCAGAAGTTTACTTAGCTAGATAGTAGTAGTAGTAGCTTATAGTATGTTAGTTTCCGTGGATTTTGGTTCAAGTTGGGACTTAGTTGGAAACTCATAGCAACAGTTATGAATTTTATAAGTTTAACCTATAGTTTAGAAATATTAATTATAACATAAGGTTTGATTAATATTGTTGGTCCTAGAAATATTGTTTATTATAACCTAAGGTTTAAATAGAATTATTAAGAGTGTGACACTTGTCACAAGCATGTTTATTAAGGAATTGAGTATTTTTTATGAATAGTTTAATTAAAAGAAAGATCTAGAAGCTTTAGAACCTTCCAGCAGCGGTTAGGATCACATTTTCTTTTACTGAGTCAAAGTTGTTTAATCAATTCAAAATATGTTGAAAAAGTGCAAATACGTGTTTGATATATCAACGTATGGAAATATATCGCCTAGGGAGATACAAAAAACACGTCGACTTCGCACGAACGAAAGCACGAAGGCTCGGGGTATAGGTCCAGGCGATATATCGCCCAAGGTTTGTGATATATCGCCCCCGGGAGACATTTTTTAATTACTTAAGGATTTAAGATTTAAAAACAACCTTAACCACTTGGACTTGCTCTTGAACGATTTTGACCTAGTTCTGGGCATTTGTTGAACGAAAATTCAAATCTTTTTCATTTTATATTCATTTTAAAAGGGGTTAGTTTCACTCCTTGAACTCTATAAATAGGACCTAGTACTCAGCCATTTCACTCATCATTCAATCATTGTTTAGAGACTCTAAGCTGCTAAGGTTACTATAGAGAGAAACACTTTGGTTTTGGGTTAAAAGCTTTTCCAATCTAAGCTTTTCTAAACACTTAGGAAGTAAGATAGAGTTTCATTTGGGTATCGAGGTATAGATCAAAGTCATAGTTCATTCAAGGTATTCTTATCCTTAAGATCAATTCTTCATACTTCTTTAGTTTTCTTTTGTTTTCATTCAGAGCCTAACTCTTTGTTATGATTCTTGGTTAGGTTTTTAAGTTCTTTGAAACTTAAGGTTTCGGTAAGTTTATATTTTGATGGTTTAGTTCTCTTTTTCATCTCCTTTTCTTTAGAAACTCATGGTTTTTACTGTTGGTTTTAGGAGTGTTCCAATCCCGTTCTTGTCTCCATATCCCGATTTTTTGTAAGGAAAATAGGTTAGATTATATGTGCTTATTTTTTATGTTATGATATGATATGTGATATGATATATGTTTTGTAGTCACTTGGGCAGATGACTTGCTTAAATAGCAAGCCCCAAGAGTTTTTAACATTTTCGTGGTTTAGAGTTATCATTTACCCTACCTCAATTAGTAGACAGAGGGCCTAGCTGGGTTATCATATACTATAGTTATGATCTAACCTACCTCGATTAGTAGACTGAGGACCTAGATGGTTTTATCACATACCACGTTAATGAGTTAATGGCCATTAATATTGTAGTCCTATATGATATACGTTTTTATAGTATTATGTTTTATAGTATATGCTTTATGATGTAGTCTTATGTTTGTGATTTATGACATATATGTTTTTAGTAGATTTTCCTTGCTGGGCATTAGGCTCATTCCTTTCTTTTTAGATGGTGCAAAAAAATGAACTTGGAAGGCAAGTCAGATTCGTGACAGCTTGCATGTGTGTTGAGGATGAATGAATTGAATGGACTGCTGGAAGATCGAGGATGACATTTTTTTAAGTCTTTTTTATTTATGTTTTTATGTATTTCCGCACTTAGTTTTTAAAATAATTGATTAAAGTTTATGTTTTTATGCTTTATGTAAACAATGGGTACCCATACTTTATTTTGTATTTCGTACAATATTTTGGGTTTTAAATAAAGTTATGTTATTTCCTATGTATGTATTCCAAAATAGTAGCTATGTTAGGAGTTTTTAATGGCCCGAGGTCTTAGAATTAGTCGAGGCGTTACAGTTGGTATCAGAGCCACAGTTCATATGAATGAAGTTCTCCTTGATACACACGCACAAGCTCTGAATCTAACCGCCAATGTAAGTGTTTATGTTTTTTTTTATGTTATTAGCTAACATTTTAGCCCTTATGTTTTCAGTTAAGAATGGATGGAGCCTTGACCTATCAGGATATCCAAGCCATTAAGGCATTGAAAAGAATTAGAGAGCCAAGGAATACAATAGAAGTGTTAGAAAGAATCACTCAAATACTGATCTTATTCCATAAGGAGATAGTTCACCTTCAAACTACTAAGCAAATTATGATGAGAGCTACGGAACAATATGTCCTAGTAATTAGACTTTATAAAGATTTTCCTTCTGTAATTTCAACATTAGAAGAAATATGGGAGACTATAGATGATGATGATGATGATTTACCGGTAGCCATGAGATATTATTTTCTCATACTTAGGTTCACCTCTAAGTTGGAATTTCAATTCACTAACGAACAAAAGCATAGCATCTTCATGAATCTTCCCCAAGGTAATTTTGAGGCTCAAGATAATGATGATTATGAAGAAATAGATGATGATATGTTAGATGAAGGGTCAGACATAGAAGATCCTGATTTTTAGATTTACCCTAGTTATTTTTTTAGTTTAGTTTAATTATTTATTCATTCATTTATGATTGTACTTAGTGAAAAAAAATTTCCAAGTGAATATAATTGTTATTTTTGAATGACATGTATGAGTTTGATTTTTTTTTTACAATCATAATACATAATAAGTTCAATAAACAATGACCAAGTTCAGTGAGGGTGGATACAAATCAATGGATTGGGTTCTATATTGAGAGTTTAGGGGGCCATAGTAGTGGGAACGATTTTACTGATCCTAGCCCTCCCTCAATATGGTTAACTTTGGAACAGCGACGAGTTTCGAGCCTGAGAATTAAGTCATATAGGATGATTAGAAATAGACTTAGAAAATAATAAAGATGGCTAATTTTCTAAGTATAGAAACACACCCTAATTATAAAGAAGGCTTACATAAAATTTTTTCATAAGAAATCATAACTAATAGGTCCGAGTTATGTTTGCTTAGACTTAGTTTTTCCTTAGAGCCTATTAGGGTAAGTTCTAATATGTTTTTCTCGACTGTTAGAACTTTGCTGAAGATGTCTCTCAGAAGGTCTGCACGCACAGCCGAAAATGCCTCTAGCACCGCCAACGAGACTAACGAAGCCCCTCTAGTCCAAAGAAGGGGAACGCGTGCTACCAATGTTGTTGCTAACAGAAGTGCACCGCCTCCGATTGACAACATCGCTGAAATTGTTCGGCTACGGCAACAAGTGGAAGAATTGCTGCAGCAACAACAACAACAGACTCAGCCTCAGACTTAGCCCCAGCCCCAGCCGCAACCGCAGCCTCAGCCAGCGATTCAGGCACCCCTGCAAGTAGGTTCATATGGGGAATGGCCAATGGTGAACTATGCGCCTTACCCAGCTCAGTACATAGAGCCAGTCTATGACCGGTTTCGTAAGCAACACGCTCCAAACTTTGAAGGGACAACTAACCCTTTTGAGGCGGAAGAATGGCTCAAGAATGTAGAGTCGATCCTAGCACACATGAACCTCGGCAATACCGATCGCATAGCCTGCGTTTCGTCACTCCTGAAGTAGGATGCTAGAATTTGGTGGGATTTAGTCCAACAGACTCATGACATCGCCACCATGACATGGACTAGATTTGTGGAGCTCTTTCACAAGAAGTACTATAACTCGAAAGTCATCGCCACAAGGGTGGAAGAATTCTCCAGTCTCAACCAGGGCAATCTAACAGTAGTAGAGTATGCACGACAGTTCGACCGACTAGCCAAGTTTGCACCAGAGTTGGTCCCAACCGAATTTTTGAGGGTCACCAAGTTCATTAGGGGACTCAGATCCAAAATCAACCTTAAAATGGTCGAAACCACAACAACAACCATCAACATAGCAACAATAATGGACAGAAGAGAAGGCATACTGATAGTAAGCAGGACAATAATGACAAAAGAGCACGGACTAGCAATGGAAACAATAGGTCGGGTTATGTAGAATACCCGCAGTGCTCCAAATGCCAAAAGAAACATCCTGGGGAGTGTCGTGCAAACACTAAAGTATGTTACAATTATGGCCAGGAAGGTCATCGAAAGAGGGAATGTCCACAGCTCAGGCAAGAAGAGAAAAGGGACAACAAGGTTCCAGCCAGAGTCTTTGCTTTAACCCAGGGAGAAGCTGAAGCTGGTAACAAAGTGGCCACAGTTCAAATTCCTATCCTCAATAATATATGTTCAGTATTATTTGATTCGGGAGAAACACACTCGTATATCTCGTTAGGAATGATAGAGAAATTAGACAAACCTTGTGAAAGATTTAGAACTAGGTTTGTGACAGAATTGCCTTCGGGCGAAGTAGTCCTATCACACGGATAGTACAAGGCGTACCAATCAAAATCAAGGACATAGAACTAGAAGGAGACCTGATATAGCTATAAATCAAAGACTTCGACGTGATACTGGGCATGGATTGGCTAGTAAGGCATGGCGCAACCGTCGACTGTAGAAGTAAGCAAGTGATGTTCGAAACTCCTGACGGTCAGAGACTATGTTTTATGGGAAAGGTTTCAGGAAAACGAACACCACTTATCTCATCTCTTAAAGCTCAAAGGATGATAGAGAAAGGGTTTCATGCATTCTTAGCAAGCATCACGGATGTGACAAAGGAAACAACACTAAAGGTTGGAGACGTCCGCATTATACATGAATTTCCAGAGATATTTCCTGACGACTTACCAAGGTTGCCACCAGCTTGGGAAATTGACTTCATAATCAAACTAGTACCGAGTACCGAACCTGTCTCTAAGGCACCATACCGGATGGCACCAACCAAACTCAAGGAGTTAAAGAAGCAGTTGCAAGAACTCTTAGACTTGGGTTTCATTAGACCAAGCCATTCGCCATGGGGAGCACCGGTTCTATTTGTGAAGAAGAAGGATGGAAGCATGCAGATGTGTATAGATTACCGCGAGCTGAATAAGGTGACAATTAAGAATAAGTACCCACTACCCCGGATCGATGATTTGTTTGATCAACTCTGAGAAGCGACCATATTTTCTAAGATCGATCTATGGTCTGGGTATCACTAGCTCAAAGTACGAGAAGAAGATATTCCAAAGATAGCTTTTAGAACTCGATATGGACATTATGAGTTTCTAGTTATGTCTTTTGGTCTTACAAACGCTCCAGCCGCATTCATGGATTTAATGAATCGGGTCTTCAAGGATTACTTGGACAAATTCGTCATAGTGTTAATTGACGATATTTTGGTGTACTCCAAGGACGAAGTCGAGCATGAGGAACATTTAAGAATGACTATGCTGCGATTAAAGGAGCATCAACTTTATGCCAAGTTCAAGAAGTGCAAATTTTGTCTTTTGCAAGTAGCGTTCCTCGGCCATATAGTATCCAAAGTTGGAGTCACAGTAGACCCAGCTAAGGTAGAGGCTATGAAGGATTGGCCAAGACCTAAGAATGCGTCAAAAGTTAGAAGTTTTCTTGGGCTAGTAGGCTATTATCGGAGGTTTGTAGAAGGCTTTTCTAAGATATCCACTCCGCTTACCAACCTGACCCGAAAACAGCAGAAGTTTAACTAGACAGATAAGTGTGAAAAGGGCTTCCAGTTGCTTAAGGATAAGTTATGCTCAGCACCAGTACTTTGTGTAGCAACACCCAACGACAAGTTTATAGTATATTGTGATGCATCGAAGCAAGTTTTGGGTTGTGTGCTAATGCAAAATGACAAAGTGATAGCCTATGCCTCAAGGTAGCTGAAGGAATATGAGCAATGATATCCAACGTACGATATGGAGTTGACAGCGATGGTCTTTTGAAAATCTGGCGCCATTATCTTTATGGAGAACGGTGTGAGATTTATACAGACCACAAGAGCTCAAAGTATTTCTTCACCCAGAAGGAGCTCAACATGAGGCAGCGTAGATGGTTAGAACTAGTAAAGGATTATGACTGCGAAATCCTATACCACCCCAGAAAAGCAAAGGTAGTTGCTGATGCGCTAAGTCGAAAAAGTTACGGAAATCTAGCAACGTTATACGTAATAGAAAAGCCACTTCGGGAAGAGCTGATCAATGCCAAAATAGTAGTCATTGGTCACCTAGCTAACTTGTCCATCCGGTCAAACCTGTTAGAAGATATACGGATCGGGCAAGGGCATGATGACACGTTAGTAACACATATGGATGCAGTCAAAGAAGGCAAGGCCACATATTTCTTTATATCAGGACAGGGGTTCTTGAGATATAAGGGCCGGGTATGTGTGTCGAATTACCATGGAATTAAGATGAAGATTTTAGAAGAGGCACACACTACCCCATACTCAGTTCACCCAGGGTAAACCAAGATGACTCACGACCTTAAGGCACTATATTGGTGGCCGAGAATGAAGAAAGACGTAGCAGAATATGTGTCCAAATGCTTAGTATGCCAGCAAGTGAAAGTGGAACATCAGCGACCTGCAGGCTTATTGCAACCCCTTAGTGTTCTGGAATGGAAGTGGGAAGACATAGCCATGGAATTCATGATAGGATTACCACGAATAAATAATCAGCACGACTCGGCTTGGGTAGTAGTAAATAGACTAACCAAGTCAGCTCACTTCCTGCCTGTCAAGACTACGTACACAGCAGACCAATACGCAGACATTTATGTTCAAGAAATAGTATGAATACATGGAATCCCTAAGACAATAGTATCCAATAGAGGATCAGTGTTTACATCGAGATTTTGGGGAAGCTTGCAACAAGCTATAGGTACCAAGTTAAGTCTTAGTATGGCATTTCATCCTCAGACCGACGGTCAGTCCGAGCATACCATACAAATATTAGAGGATATGTTGCGCGCTTGTGTACTGGACTTCAAAGGATCATGGAGTAAGTATTTGCCACTAATAGAGTTCTCCTACAACAATAGCTACCAATCAACGATCGATATTGTTGGGAAAACTTATATAGGATCTTTATTTATTTTCATGAAGATCTAATATTAAACAAATTAATATGAGATAACCTAGAACATATTTCTAAAATTGAATTCGAAGAAAAACAATGATAAGAATACTTACAGTATACGCAGCGGAATGAATGAGTTATTCCTTCAGTTTCTCTAACCCTTGTATCATTTATGTCGCAGAGTATTATCAACAACTGGCCTGAGAGCCTTTGGTAATATTTATTTTCATGCATGAACATGTTAAATTGGATTATTTGATGTGTTTGAATAATTTGATGGTTTTTCATGTTTTTATGAAGCATATTGACTTTATGTGATTATTAGCAATATTTAGGTTATTTTGTTGTGTTTTCTATGCCATTAATTTTTATATATGCTTTATTTTGTGTAAAACATGTTAAAAATTAATTAGAAAATGATTTTGGTTTGAAAAATTACTCAAAATTTTTTTTTTGGAAAATTAGCCTGGCTGCACATGCACGTGCGCCTCCCTACCTCCGCACGCGCACCCCGCGCCCCGCGCGCGCACGCACAGCCATCAGCAGCCAGGTGAATAGTACCCGTCACAGGTATTGTTCATCAAAAAAAAAATTAAAGAAATTAAAAATGTGAAAGTTTATAATCAAATCCAAAAATATCATATTTGTTTTATCATTTAAAATTGTTTTTTAAAATAAGATATTTTTATTAGTTGAAATTTAAATAATTAGATATTTTCTACAAAGGTTCAAATTCAAATTTAAAAAATAGACTAACAACTTAATTGTAAATCTTTTAATACATTAAAATATTAGAATTAAGATATCAGATATTTAAGATATTTTCTTTTAAATTCTTGATATTTTTATTAAATCTTTATTTGAAAATATAAATATCTTTTTAATCTATAGTTTTTAATATTTAAATTATTTGAAATTTCAATATTGTTAGTTAGATATTTTTATGGATATTTGATTAACTGTTTTGAGATATTTTATGATTGTTATAAATACTAATATTTTTTTAAATGATTAAAATATTAGGTAATAGTTGTAACAACACAAGATATTTTTTGAAAAATAGTTAAGATATTGATTTTAAAATTTAAAATTGGTTAAATTTTGAAAAATATCAGTTTTTTTTCAACCAATTAATAAAATAATTTTTTTAATAAATGGGATTTAAATTAACTTTGGTCAATTGTTGATAATTCCTATTTAAATTAAATTGATATTTTTTTTTCAAATTAACCTAAATCAAGTTGATTGTTGATAAATGAAATTTAAACTAACTTTTGTTAATTGTTGATAAAGTTCATTTAAATTAACTTATTTTTGTAAAAATTTAATTAATTTTAATTTTTTGATAAATTCTAGATAATTAATTATGGTATTTTTGCAAATTAAATCAATTGTGGTATTTTTGCATAAATGTATAGAATTGCACATATAGTAACATGATTAGGCCCATCAAATTATAACATGTCTATTTCCACTACATGTGGTATTTTTGCAATTGAGTTTAGATGCATATAGTGGCCTATATGTTTGTTAGATATATGGATTTTTCCAAAAAAAATATTCATAAAATGATAGGTTTTATTTGGGCCCATTAGAAAATGTAAAGTTTAAATTCCTCTCTTGTGGGTGATTCTACTTGTGAAGGCCTGTTTGCTTTGCATGACTATAGTGGGCCTAATCAATTAATAATAATTAATAAAATGAATGTTTAAATTCCTGTCTTTTGGACCTTGTATGGAAGATACTGGACCTTTGTAGTGGGAACGACATATTGGACACAGCCCTCCTCCATACAAGCCTAATTGTTAAGGTTCATTTACCTAAGTTGGACTTAATTGTATAGGTTTATTATATTAGTTAAACCTAAATATTGATTAGCAACAAATTAATTCTAAATTAATTGAATTTGTTTCAATGTGACACTTTAGAATTAATAGGAAATCATAGGACTTTGGTTTAAAAATTTAATCTTTTTCTATTTTTTGGAGAACCATAGTCATTAATTTTCTAAAAATAAATAATAAAAATATTATATTTTAATTTTAATAATGAGCTTATTTTAAGAATTATATTCGATCTCCACCGTTGGTTTAACACAGTCAATAGCTTAATGGGGCTTCGAGGCGCTTTGATTCGTCCCCCTACAGAAGGTGTTCATTAGCTATTTTGACAAGGTTAGATTTCGAAAGATAGATAATTATAGGTCAAATTCTACTAGACTCACCCCTACGGTGACTACTAGGACTAAATCTATGATTATCGAAGTCGTGGGTCTAGCTCATAAAATAAGAGATTTTGTTTTCTTATTTTGATCGAATAGTAGGTTGTTAATAATGGTGTCCATTATTAAATGAGTTTACAACTCTATTTAACTAGTGGTATATTTTACTCTCGCCAACTGGAACAAGGATATCATAGATTAGTTAAAAACCTAAAGAAATAGAGATATGATTGTTTTTGATATTTTTCTCATATCTTACATATTTTTTGTATATGCTATGTTATTTCTTGAAATTTGTGTGAATAGAAGTTTCATTGAGCAAATGTGATTGATTTCTATTTTATTGGTAATTTGTAGTTTTAAGTTAAGTAGTGTCTGTGTCTACTCCCATCCTTACTCAACTTTCGATAGAGAAATTCACTGGAGAAACTTCCTTAATTGGAAGAAGAATATCAACATAGAGTTGTGTAATGACCCAACTAATTCTAAACTTTGGACCATTAATAACTACTATTCATAGACACTAATCTTAAGAAAACATACATACGAAATAGTCATAACTTTATTAAAAACTATAAAGCAAAGGTTAAAATACATAAAAATTCGGTTAGGATATGGGATCCCATTGTTTGAAATAAAACGTAACTTAAATCTTTAACAAATTCATTACAAAATCAGGTGCGGAAAATACATATAAAGCACAACTGAAATGACTAAAAACAACTTCGTCCTCGAATCGTTCACGCAGTCCACCGGATCCATTCTCCCTCAATACACAATCCCAAGCTACCAAAAATCTTACTGCCACCATAACTATTTTCCTGCACATATAAATAAGGGAATGAGCGTAATGCCCAGCAAGGAAAAATCTACTACAAGCATGAAACATAAACATAAGCTATAAACATATAACATATAACTATAAACATATATCATAATTTTATCCCATGTACATGGTAAACATTGGGGTTTGCTAATTAAGCAACTATAAGCCTCAACATACAACGAGGTTTGCTAGCTAAGCAACTATAAGCCCCAAGAACATAAAAGTGTTGGGGTTTGCTATTTAAGCAACTATAAGCCCCAAAACATACATAATCATAACATATAAAAACATATTATAACATAATCATATAAGCATATAATAACTATCCTATTTTCCTTACCAAATATCGGGATGTGAGAACGAGGACGGGATTTTGAAACACTCCGAAAAACCATTAATGCGAAGGTGAGTATTTCTAAAAGAAGAAGATGAAAAAAAAAAAAGAAATGAACTAAACCACCGAGAAGATACTTACCGACAAGAAACCTCAAGTTCAAAGAACTTAGATGCCTAACCAAGAATGGAAAATACTGAGTTAGGATTTGAGTAGAGAAAAACTATAAAACTAATGAAATATACAAAAATGAACTAGGAATAGGAATACCTTTGAATGCTCTATAACCAAACTACACCTTTATAGAAAATCACACTATTAATCTTACTTCCCAAGTGTTTAATAAGCTTAAGATGATAAAGCTTATAACCCCAACCCAAGTGTTTAACACTCTAAAGTAAACCTAGCTGCTTGAAGGCTCTGAAGTCAAGTTGAAGAATGAAAGAAATGGCTGGGTACTAGGTCCTATTTATAGAGTTCAAGAATGAAAAGATCTTCTTTTAGCTTGAATAAAAATAATGACTTTTTAATTGAAAAATATTTGAATATTCGTTCAGCAGAGGCTAAAGACTCGGTCAAAAGATTATGAGGTTTATCAAGAGGTTATGGAATAAAATGAGCTCAGTTTCAAAACCATTCAAAATTAATACCCTAGAGCCGATATATCGCCCATGGTAGGCAATATATCCCCTGGGCTTATATTCCCGAGGCTAGTTGAAGTGTTCGTGTGAAGTTACGTGTTTTTCGTATTCCCCGAGTGGCGATATATCGGCATACGCTGAAATATTATACACGTAATTGCACTTTTTCAGCCTAATTTGAATTGAGTAAACAGCTTTGACTGAGTCCTATAACGATTTCAAAGCTGCTGGCAGACTCTGGGGTTTTCAAATATTACTCTTAATAAACTATTCCTCAAAAATACTTAATTTCTTAATAAACATCCACACGACAAGTGTCATTATCTTATTGGGTCTATCTAAACCTTATTGTATAATAAATATCATCTTCATAATCAGCTATATTAATCAAACCTTATGTTATAATTAATATTCTTAAACTATAGGTTAAACATTATAAAATCTATAAGTGTTGCTACGAGTGTCCAACTAAGTCCCGGCTTGAACCAAAATCCACAGTAATAGACATACTACAACTATTACTAGCTATTACTACTACTACTACTATCTAACTAGCAAAGTAAAGTTCTTGGACTCTACAAGTTGATTGGTGACAACTCCGAGTTCGTCATGATTGAGGAATCCCCAGAACGAGCATCGTGTCCACACGTCCGTGATGGCACCGTCAATGCTCGTGATGGCACCGTAAATGCTTGGATAGCCCCATCTCCACACATACATGATGACACCGTGAATGCTCGAATGGCACCGTGTCTGCACGTTCGTGATCAACTCAACTATGGTTTGATGCAGCTCATGAACGAGCTTCAGACTTTTGAGTCTATAAGACTACTGTTGTTGCTGCTGATCCAGCTAAGGCTGAAGCTAACCAAGCTTCGTCGTTGAAAGTTGGAAACAAGAGGAAAGGTGGACAAAACAACAACCCCAAGCCTACAAAGGCTGCAAAGCCGAGTTCACAACCAAGTGCACAGATGCCTAAGGGGAAGAACAAGAAAAACAAGAAAGATAAAAGTAAGTGTTTTCACTGCAAAGAGAAGGGGCATTGGAAACAGGATTGCTCCAAGTTTCTAGCAGCTAAAGCAAAGGTAATGATTATAGTTCATTTATCTTGGAAACATGTGTTATATAGAATGATAACTCTGTTTGGATTATTGATTCTAGATCTACTAACCATGTTTGTAACTCTTTACAGCTTCTTGAATTGTGGGAGGAAGTGGACGGAGGCGGCTTAAATCTTAGAGTTGGGAACGGAGCGTTCGTTGCGGTCCAAGCTAGAGGAAGAGCTCGTCTGAAGTTCGGAAATAAATTTTTAAATTTAAATGATGTATTTTTTATTCCGTATTTTAGTAGAAATTTAATTTCAGTTTCCATGTTGCAATTAGAACAATTTTTTATGACTTTCACAAGTTCTAATATATCTATTTCTTTCAACGGATCACAATTGTGTATTGCATGTTTGGAAAATGGGCTTTATATTCTACGACCTAACGAACCCCTCGCTCTTAACAATGATTTATTCAAAGTAGTTAAACCTAGGATCAATAAACATCAAAAGACTGATGACGATAATATGATGTATTTATGGCACTTGAGACTAGGTCACATTGGCTATGATAGGATTCAAAGACTTACAAAGGACGGGCCTTTGCGAGAACTCACCTTAGGTGAATTACCTGTCTGTGAATCTTGTCTAGAAGGCAAACTAACCAAGCGTCCATTCTCTGCAACGGGTGATAGGGCCAAATAACCACTTGGACTTGTTCATTCTTATGTTTGTGGACCTTTAAAAGTACAAGTCAGGGGTGGTTTTGAGTATTTTGTCACTTTCATTGACGATTACTCTAGATACTCATGTCTTTACCTAATGCATAGGAAATCAGAAACATTTTAAAAATTTCAGGAATTCCTGGAAATGGCTCAGAACCAATTAGGTCAAATGTGTAAGATCTTGCGATCTAATAGGGGTGGAGAATATTTGGATATCCAGTTCCAAGATCATTTAACTAAACTTGGGATTTTATCACAACATACTACCCCGGGTACTCCTCAACAAAATGGTGTAGTGGAACGTTGGAACAGAACTTTATTGGAAATGGTTAGATGCATGCTTAGTTACTCATCTCTACCAACTTCGTTCTAGGGACATGCAATTGAAACCGCGAACAAAATTCTTAATTTCGTGCCGTCTAAATCAATCCCCAAAACACCTTTAGAACGCTAGAATGGTCGTGAACCTAGTTTACGCCATTATAGAATATGGGGGTGTCCCTTTCACATCCTGAGGAAAAAGGAGGGAAAGCTAGAACCACGACCTAAAGTTTGCATGTTTGTTGGCTATCCTAAAGGTACTCGGGGTGGACTTTTCTATAGTCATTCAGAAAAGAAAGTGTTTACTTCTACGAATGCAACTTTTCTGGAAAATGACTATGTCCAAAACTTCAAACCTCGTAGCAAAGTAGTTTTAGAGGAGATGGTTAAAATATTGGCTCCAACCAATGTTCCATCGTCATCAACGTGAGTTGATGATGAAATTCCCACTCTTCATGTCCAACCGACGTGTAGTGTCCCAAAATATTTAGTTAGCTAGCTAGATAGTAATAGTAGTTAGTAGTAGCTTGTAGTATGATAGATTCCGTGGATTTTGGTTCAAGCCGGGAATTAGTTGGAAAGTCATAGCAACAGTTATGGATTTTATAAGTTTAACCTATAGTTTAAGAATATTAATTATAAAATAAGGTTTGATTAATATTGATGGTCCTAGATATATTGTTTATTATAACCTAAGGTTTAGATAGAACCATTAAGAGCATAACACTTGTCATAATCATGTTTATTAAGGAATTAAGTATTTTGATGAATAGTTTTAATAAAAGAAAGATCTAGAAGCTCTAGAACCTTCCAGAAACTGTTAGGATCACGCTTAGACTCAGTCAAAGTTGTTTATCCACTTTAAAATATCCTGAAAAAGTGCAAATACGTGTTTGATATATCAACGTATGCTGATATATCGCAGCTATAGGGGCCGATATATCGCCTACGAGAGATACAGAAAACACGTCGACTTTGCACGAACGTACGAATGGGGCTTGGGATTAGGGTGGAGTTGATATATCGCCCAAGGTAGGCGATATATCGCCCCTGGTGATGTGTTTTTGAATGTTGATGATTTTTTAATTTAAAAATACCCTTAACCACTTGGACCTGCCTTTGAATGATTTTGACCGAGTTCTGGGCGTCTGTTGAATGAAAATTCAAATCTTTTTCATTTTATAATCATTTATTTATTCAAATTAAAAGGGGTTAGTTTCACTACTTGAACTCTATAAATAGGACCTAGTACTCAGCCATTTTCTTCATTCTTCAAGCAGTCTTCAGAGCCTCCAAGTTGCTAGTGTTACTATAGAGAGATACACTTGGGTTTTGGGTTAAAAGCTTTATTATTCTAAGCTTTTCTAAACACTTGGGAAGTGAGATATAGTGAGATTTCGGTATTGAGGTTTAGATTAATTCATAAGATCATTCAAGGTATTCTTATCCCTAAGTTCAGTTCTTTATGGTTCTTTAGTTTTCTTTAGTTTTCTTCTTTTCAGATCCTAACTCTTATTTATGATTCTTGATTAGGTATTTAAGTTTCTTGAAACATAAGGTTCTTCTTGGTAAGTTTCTTCTTGATGGTTTAGTTCTCATTTCATCTTTATTCTTTAGAGATACTCACCATTCTTGCTGTTGGTTTTTAGGAGTGTTCTAATCCCGTTCTTGTTCCCAAATATCCTGGCTGTTGGTAAGGAAAATAGGATAGATTTTATGTGCTTATATGTTTATCTTATGATATGTTTTATGCCATAATATGTATATGTATGAATATGTTTTATAGTCCTTGGGCATATGACTTGTTTAGATAACAATCCCCAAGAATATGTTTTCAGTCGCTTGGGCATATGACTTGCTTAAACAGTAAGCCCCAAGATTATTTATCATTTTCATGGTTAAAGTTATAATTTACCCTACCTCGACTAGTAGAGAACCTAGATGGGTTATCATATACTACCATGTGATCTAACCTACCTCGATTAGTAGACAGATGACCTAGATGGTTTATCACATGCCATGTTAATGAGTTAATGGCCATTGATATTGTAGTCCTATATGATATATGTTTTTTTTTTTTGTCATATGTTTTATAGTGTATGTTTATATTATGGTCTTATGTTTACAATTTATGATGTATGTTTTTGGAAACAATGTTAAGAAATTATCAGATGTGAAGAATTGGCTGAGCACTCAATTCTAGATGAAGGATTTGGGTGAAGCAAGTTATGTTCTAGGTATCCAGATCATCAGGGATAGAAAGAACAAACTTTTAGCTCTATCTTAAGCAGCTTACATACATAAAGTGCTTGAACATTTCTCAATGAAAAATTCCAAGAAAGGGCGTCTACTGTCCCGCTATGGAATTCATCTTTCAAAGAAGTAGTCTCCCCAAAATCCTGAAGAGGAAGATGCAATGAGAAAAGTTCCTTACACATCTGCAGTTGGAAGTCTGATGTTTGCCATGTTGTGTACTAGACCAGATTTCTGCTATGCAGTGGGAGTAGTGAGCAGGTATCAGTCAAACCCAGGACCGGAACATTGGATAGCAGTTAAGCATATCCTAAAGTATTTAAGGCGGACTAGGGATTATATGTTAGTCTACAAGATTGGTGTTCTATTCCAAACCATGTAGGCTACACTGATTCAGATTTTCAGACTAATGTCGATGACAGGAAGTCTACTTATGGAATGGTGTTTACTCTTGGGGTGGAGCTGTGATATGGAGAAGCGTAAAGCAGTCTGCAATCTCAGATTCCACCATGGAGGCTGAGTACATAGCCGCATTAGAAGCAGCTAAGGAAATAGTCTGGCTAAAGAAGTTCTATTCGGATCTTGGTGTTATTCCATAAATGGATAAACTGCTTGTATTTTTTTGTGACAATATAGGAGCGATAGCCAACTTGAAAGAACCTCTAAGTCACAAGAGGAGTAAGCATATAGAAAGGAAGTATCACATTATTAGAGAATATGTGGCCAGGGGAGATCTGAAGGTTATGAAGATTGCAACTGAAGACAATCTTCCAGATCCGTTTACAAAGACACTTCCAGAAGTTACATTTGATAAGCATATCAAGGAAATGAGATTAGTAGAATTAAGGCATTAGTTTCAATTAGTGCAAGTGGGAGTATTTGGGGTTTTATGCCCTAATTAAAACCCAATTTCTTTGTGATCTCATTTTATTATCAATAAAATAATAGAAATCATTTTTGACTTGGTCAATCACTTTGCTCACATGTTTTATTTTCATGATTATTTGTTTAATATAAACTTCTATTAAATCTCAAGCATATAGTTAATCTTATTTATAGTGACGTAATCACAGTGGAATATAAATATGATTATATGTTCAAAATAAGTTAGTCCTAAGATTAGTCAGTGCACAGGATTTATATTGACTTACCAATCTATGATATGATCTACTTACACATTGTGGTGTTATGTTCCTTCCAGAACATTACCAAAGTAGATAAGATCGGATATATTTGTTACATTGGACTAGACCGGTATTGACAGTTGATAGGATAAGTAAACATACCGTTATTATCTATTCTAGTCATATCATATAGTTGACCATAGGTCAATTCAATCTCAATTCTGAGTGGATAGTATTCTTACTAATTGTATTATTTGAGTTCTTTGACTTGTTCGTTACCAGCTTACCCTACGGACTACCCATACGTACATCTTGGGAACTCGGTAGTATAATTGAGTGGGAGTGTTAATCATAGATATGAACATCTATAGCTTCTGATGAAGAAGTGAAACAATGGTTTCCTTTTAGTTTGGTTCAAGGTGTTAAATGATAGAGATCTCATTTCAGTAATTAAATTAGTTTACTGAAATATCATTTACAAGGAACTAAGTTTTTTAAGGATAAAATACAATGAGGGGTAAAACGGTATTTTAGTCCTATCTCATTGTAGACCGTCTATAGAGGATTGAGTGACAATTATGGTCGTAACAATGGATAATTAATAGCGTATCTATATTTGTTATAGAGCGTTCTATGAATTCAAGAGTGCAATTCCGAGTCTATAGTGGAGTCACGAGGAATTAATAAGTTAGTAAATTTATTTGTTAGATTTATGATAACTTATTGGAGCTTGATTTCATAGGCCTATGGTCGCCATTGTACCTTGATAAAATCATCTAGATAGTCTCAATTAATTGATTTAATTATCAATTAGAATTATCAAAGTTGAGCAGGTCAATTTTGGATAGTTTCACAGAGCTTTGTAATTTTGAGAAGAAAAGAGAAATTAGGGCAGATTTATTAATTAAGATAAATTGGTATCCAAATTAATAAATAAGTTTAAATCAAGGTTCAAACTATAAATAATTAATTTGATAAAGGATTTAAATAATTATTTAATTCATTAAATCAATAGAAAATAATACAGGCCTTGATTTTAAGTCGAATGGGCTTATAATCAAATGGGAAATTTCACGAGCCTAGAGCCCATGATAATTTCGACCTAGGGCTTCAAATTGGATATTATTTTATTTATTTTTTAATTAAATTAAATAGCCTAATTGAGTCTATAAAAGGAATGCTTAGAGATAGTTGAAAACATAAGTCTAAACATAAGTTCAGAAGTCACAAGTCAGATTTTCTGATAGTTTTTAAATTCTCTCTAAGCACAAGTCTTTTTCTAAGCCTCTTTGTTATTTTCTCTTCTTCTCTCTGTATCTATCTCATGTGTTGAGAATTGCCCACTCTAGTCTAGGTGATTCTAATGATACTTTGGAAGACTGTGAAGAAAATTGAAGATCGGTTCAGTTTCTTGATAATACTCTGCGACAGAAAGGATACAAGGGTTAGAGAAACTAAAGGAATGACTCATTCATTCCGCTGCGTATACTATAAGTATTCATATCATTGTTTCTCTTTGAATTCAATTTTAGAAATATGTTCTAGGTTATCTCATATTAATTTGTTTAATATTATATCTACATGAAAATAAATAAAGATCATGTATAAGTTTTCCCAACAGGTATGGCACCCTATAGTTACTTTATGGAAGGCAGTATCGATCGCCGTTACATTGGGACGAGGTAGGAGAAAGACAACTTCTTGGACCCGAAGCTGTTTGAAAGGCTCAGGATGCAGTGGCGCTGATTAGAAAGCATATGCTCGCTGCTCAGAGCCGACAGAAAAGTTATGCGGATGCCAAGCGGCGAGATGTGGAATTCAAAGTCGGAGATCAAATCTTCTTAAAGATATCTCCTATGAAGGTAGTGAAGCGGTTTGGGAAGAGAGGCAAACTTAGTCCCCGGTTTATAGGTCCTTTTGAGATATTGGACTAGGTGAGAATAGTTGCATATAGATTAGCCCTACCGCCAGCTCTAGCAGATAGCCACAATGTGTTTCACATCTCGATGCTGCGTAGATATGTGTCAGACCCATCTCACGTCGTCAAGTACGATACGATAGCACTCCAGAAAGACTTGAGTTACGAGGAATGACCAGTTAGCATCCTAGATAGAGGGATGAAGGAATTACGGTCTAAGAGTATTCTGATAGTCAAGGTTCTATGGAGTAATTCGGAACGGGAGGCAACATGGGAATTGGAGGAAGACATCCTAGCACGGTATCTGGAATTTTTTGGTAAGTAAATTTCAGGGATGAAATTCTTTTAAGTAGGGGAGAATTGTAGCATCTCGAAATTTTACTTAGCTATATAGTAGTAGTAATAGCTAATAGTAGCTTGTAGTATGTTAGTTTCTGTTATCCAAAAAAATGGTACGAATGACGTGGCAAATGATTCTCGGACACGTGGCTGACACTTGGCGGAACTCTGCTAGGGTATCGACCAGAAGACAAATTACAAGCAGTAGGCAGCCGAAATTTATTGGTCGCAGGTTCCGCATGCTTCATGATATTTTTGTAAAGATCTTTGTAAATCCCGAAATTAACTCCCACAATTTCCTGAGTATCCGATTATTTAGGAAAGAATATATGTAACGAATTCATGTAATCCCCCTTGAGCCTATAAATAGAGAAAGATAGCTCAAGGAGGGGACTTTTGGCTTTCGAATTATTGGAGACTAGAGTGATTCTATTTGAGATATTGTCTTGTTCTTCAGAGGTTGGTGAAACTCATTGAACCCCGAGTTCTTTGATCACTCCTTTGGATCTTATATCAATAACAATCTAAGTGGACGTAGGTTATTACCAGATCCTGGGGCCGAACAACTATAAAATCTTGTGTCCTTATTATTTTCGTCATCACATTCTTTTCAACATAATATTCCACGTCAAGCGTATTTTGACTCCGTGTCAGTTGGCCAAAATCTGGATCAACATTCTGGTGCTTTCATTGAGAGCTTGATATAGCATTGTTCAGAAAACCAATGGCAAAAACTACCAGGAAAACTGGACAGGCGGCCGGCGCTGCACCATCTAACCCGCCTCCTCCTCCTCCTCCCAATGTGGCTGAAGATGAGCCACATTTGGAATTTGATGAGGAAGAAATGGATGACTCACAGCCTGATCAACCTGCGAATGGGCCACCCCACAAGGGTCCCAATCTTAGCCCGCCTATCCAACCCTCGAGCCCGCAAAGGCCCGAGCAGCCACCGGCGCCTTAGGACGATGTCCCGCTAGGAGACCCTGAGGCACAGCCTCCATCCCATGCTGGTCGCGGAAATCCCCCACAGCAGAGGTAGAATAGGACCGGGCAACAGCCTCGCAGTCCTAGACGCCATAGGGGCGACGAGCCAAACCCTCCGAGCAGAGGACAGCATCATCCTAGCAACAGGAGGAACTCATTGTTAGGCTCAACGGTCCGAGGCCCCCCACGGCATGGTAATGCACGGGGACTTAACGACCAACGCAGACCACCCTCTAATGCTCGGGAGTTTCCGACCCAGGAGGGCAATCGAGGGAACAGTCGATCCCACCAAAGCCAATCAAGATTCAGAGATGGCCATGGTTATAATGAAGCCGACTCAGGCAAAGGGAACGCCGGTCGGAGGAATGAAGAAAGAGGTGGAGGCAGGAACCAGCCACCTCAAGATGGCCAACCCTGACAAGATAAAAGCCCTGATTGACATGAAATCACCAGAAAAGATCAAAGATGTACAAAGTTTAACTGGGAGGATTGCAGCCCTAAGTAGATTTATTTCAAAATCAACAGACAAATGCGTCCCTTTTTTCAATCTACTTAGGGGCAATAAGAAATTTGAATGGACAGGAGACTGCGAGCAAGCTTTTCAGGCCTTGAAAGCCCATATGGCACAGCCTCCCATTTTATCAAAGCCAATCGAAGGAGAAACTTTGTTCATTTACCTGGCGATCACTAAAGTTGCTGCTAGTGCGGTACTAGTACGAGAGGAAGAAGGCGTACAAAAAGCGGTTTACTATGTAAGCAAGAGGCTGATCGGAGCAGAAATGATGTATCCTCCCATCGAGAGGTTAGCATATTGTTTAATCTTGGCCTCAAGGAAGCTACGTCCTTATTTTCAAGCCCACCCTATCACAGTTTTAACTGACCAGCCCCTTTGGCAAGTCCTCCAAAAACCAGAAGCGGTTGGGCGTCTATTAAAATGGGCAGTCGAACTAGGGCAGTTCGATATCACATATTCACCACGAGCAGCAATAAAGGGACAAGTCTTGGATGATCTCATCGCAGAGTTCACCGAACTCCCGGATAGTGAGCAGTGTGAAAAGCCTAGTACGCCTGAGCCTCATGAAGAAGCTCCTTCGTGGAAGTTATTCATAGATGGGTCGTAAAACGAATCTCATGCAGGAGCAAGAGTGATCTTGATAACACCAGAAGGGCATCGATTTCACTACGCCATCAGGTTCGACTTCACCGCGTCAAATAATGAGGCCGAATACGAAGCACTCCTCGCTGGATTGAGAATGGCAAAAGACATGAGCATAAAGGCACTTGATATTTACAGTGATTCACAGCTGGTAGTGAATCAAGTTCTAGGGGAATATCAAGCACGAAGCTTAAAAATGGTGGCCTACTTGAATAAAACTAAAGAGTTGTTAGCCCAGTTCACGAAGTATACCCTCCAGCAAATACCGCAGGATCAGAATTCGAATGCAGATGCCTTAGCCAAACTCGCGAGTGCGAAAGATGCTGACACTTTGAACATTGTGCCGGTAGAAAGATTGAGTGAGCCAAGCATACGAGCAATTGAAGCCAGTATGGAAATCCGAATGGAAGATACATGGATGGCTCCTTACTTGGAGTATCTGGCAAATGGTGTGCTACCAACAGATAGGAACAAGGCCAGAACTCTACAAAGATAGGCTGCTAGGTACATACTGGTCGATAGTGTTATGTACCGAAGAGGATATTCCATGCCACTACTCAAGTGCATTACGCTAGAAAAAGCTAAGGAGCTGATGAAGGAGGTACATGAAGGCTTCTGCGGGGATCACGCTGGGGGGCAAAGTTTGGCAAAAAAGATTCTAAGGCAAGGCTACTTCTGGCCGACTATGAACAAAGATTCGATGGAATTTGTACGAAAATGCGATAAATGTCAAAGGTTTTCCAAAATTCCACGAGCAGCTCCAAACGAGTTAAAACAGATGCAGAGTCCTTGGCCTTTCACAGTATGGGGTATAGACCTGATTGGATCCCTGCCAACGGGAAAAGGCGGAGTGAAGTACGCAGTTGTGGCAGTTGATTACTTCACCAAATGGGCCGAAGCTGAACCGCTCGCTACCATAACGACCAAGAAAGTTCTTGACTTTGTCATCAAGAACATTGTTTGCCGGTATGGTTTGCCCCGAAAGATTGTCTCAGACAACGGAACCCAATTTGACAGTGACTTATTTACCGACTTCTGCAAAAGACATGGGATCATTAAAAGCTTTTCTTCAGTTGCGCATCCTCAAGCGAACGGGCAGGTCGAGCCGGTGAATAAAATGCTTAAAGACACCCTGAAGAAAAGGCTCGAAGATGCTAAGGGAGCATGGCCAGAACAACTACCTGAAGTCCTCTGGTCGTATAGAACTTCTCACCGAACAGCGACTGGTCATACCCCATTCTCCTTAGCCTACGGATATGAGGCCATGTTACCTGTCGAATTAGATCCCCCCTTACATCGACACATTACATACGACCAGGGCCAGAACAGCCAACTGATAATGGAGTCCCTAGACTCAATTGACGAAATACGAGAAAAAGCCCAACTCCGAGTAGCTGCGTACCAGCAAAAGGTCGCCCGGTACTTTAACTCGAAAGTAAAAGAAAGGAAATTCAACGTCGGTGACCTGGTGCTACGACGAGTTTTCTTGAACACCCGCGACCCCACTGCTGGAGTACTCGGACCTAATTGGGAAGGACCTTACCAGATTGAAGAAGTCCTTCACCCAGGCACCTACAAACTTGCACACCTAAATGGAGATCTCGTTCCACGCTATTGGAATGGAGAACACTTGCGCAAGTACTACCAATAAACAGTCATTTTTAAAGGACTGGCTTGTATTAATTCTTACTTTTTACAAGTTTCGAAAAAGGGTTAGCCACGTCGTATGGCTAATCGCTTATAAGTGTAAGATCTTTTTTAAGATCACTCGTAAAGACATGATTAGTCCATTTTTAAAACGAGATTATAAGGGACTGTGCGCAGCCAGTCATTCTTGCCAACCTTTGTAAATTTATTTTGCAAGTATTTGTTCATTACGTGTGTTGTTTTGTTGTATTATAAGTGTTACATTTTCTACCGAGCAGAAATGTTCGCACAGGTCATGGTCAAGGCAAGTGACCCAGGACCTAAAGCTCCTCGATCACTCGGGGGGCATATAAGGTACATAGATAGCAAAGCATACCAAAAGGTATGTAAACATATGAACAAAATGAGTGAAAGCATGCTACGGTACTTAGAGTATTTTTCAAAATCTATATTTTGTTAAATCAAACCAAAGTACTATGCTAAGTTTGGTCATACGGACAGATGTTATAGTAAATGAAAATATTATAATATCAAGATGCAGTCTTTTACACCGCGAGCATCACTGCTTGGATGTAATTGTTCAAAATAAAAGGAAAGTTTGCTGCCTGTGCAGCAAATTTAAAAATAAAAATTGTCTTTACAGTACGACCCGTGGGTCGTGTAAATGAAGAAAAATAAAAAGGAGAAAAATAAGTTTAAGAAGCAGGAGGATCTTTCTCAACATTTTGGTTGGTTGCATCATCAGCAACTCCTCCTTCCTCTTCGACTGCGGCCAGCTGGATGCTTGGGGAAGCGAGGATCCTTGCTCTTTCTTCTTCTTCAGCCAGTCGAGCAGTGCAGCGGGTCCTGGCATCTTTTGGAAGGTAATTAAAGTTGGCACCCCGGTTGTGTTTCCAAAAATCGTAGAAACACCGAAGTTTTGCATTCTTGTACCTCTCCAGATTATTAGCATTGGTAAGCTTCAGCTGCTCCACCTGGCTCTCAAGAACAGCTATGGCCTTGTCCTTATCTAGGAGCTCCTCCTTGAACCTCTTACATTCACGATATTGGGTTCGGCTGGAATCTTGGTATTCATCCCTCTGCTTCTTCATGGTTGCCTTAGAAGACTCAGCCTCTGCCAGCTTCGCCACCGCTGCATCCTTCTGTTGGGTGACCACCTCCAACTCCCCAGCGTGCCTGGCTTCTGCAGCCTGAAGCTCCTCCTTGGCTTTCACCTGATACCTCTTAATGGCCTTTGCCCGAGCCTGGTCGATTGTAGCCTGGGCACGGGTACGAGCAGCAGTTGCAGTCAGCAAGGCCTATGGTCAAAGGATAAAGTTAGAGTCTGTTACAAGGAAGAAAAAACGAAGGCCAAAGAGATGGAAAATGCTTACGCTGGCAATTTCGTTTAGGGCCCTGTTTAGGATTTGATCGACCCCCATGTTCTCTGCCTCAACCATCGCATCCTTGCAGCGGTCGTACTTCACGATGTGTGCAAGACGATCCTTGGCTACTCGCAAGGTGCGGTGTGAAAGTTTGGCTCAGGAGCTTCAGCCGGCTGGGACTATTCTTTCGTGGCTGCAGGCGTGGGATTCGTAGTTGCAAGCGAGGTTTCCTTTCAACAGGAACCGAAGGCTGGGCAGAAGCTTGCCCAGTTGGCACATCCTTGGAAGGATCTTCTGTTCGACTCTTCTTGGCAGGAGGTCCTTGGCTCGATTCACCATTATGCCTCCTGGACGTCTTTCGTCGAACCAGGGGGACTTCTACCTCCTCCTCAGTCTGGTAAAAATCGAAGACGTTGGGAGTGGCCATATCTGCGTACAAAGAAAAATATGCAAAAGGTAAGATAAAGGCAGATAAAAACTCTTGATGAAACAGAAAGGAGGTCACAAAGTTTAGAACCTGAGCTACAACTACTGGTCGCTATACTACTGACTCTATTAGTCACACACTCACTATCTGGCACGAAGAAGTCTGGCCCTAGATTTGGAGTATACGTAAAATTTCCCTCCCCGTCAAACAAGTGACAGGGAATTGGCAAGTTATTTAAAAGTGAAATAACAGTACCGTTTTCTTCGGAGGATTCATCCAGATCCACAACAGGCTCTGTTGCCTTTTGTTTCCCCTTTCCTTGGGGCGCAGAAGGCCTCTCTGCGGTAGGATCGCCAATGGGTTCCCTGATTGTAACCCCCGTCAGCCTCCTTCGGGGAGGAGACACTGGGGGTTGCTGCTCGGGATCCCCCTCGGCCGTGGCATCTGCTACCACAGGTCCTCTTGTTTCATGGTGAGGAGCCAGGAGACCAGATAGCCTCAGATTTTCATCGGTAACCAGGGACTTGACGCTTTTTTCTGCGTCTGTCATCCTGGCTAGTGCGGTGGACCTCAACACCATGTCTGGTGTTGGGGTCGGACGTAGCCATGGTCCTGAAAGGCAAAGTGTACCTTAAGAAAAATGCAAAAAAAAATCGCTAAGGAAAGGAATCGACCAGTAAAAGCAGCACTTACCTCCTCGAGCGAAGGCCAGATTGTTGGCGGTCATGTCCGGTGTGAGGAAGTACTCCCTACTGTACTGCCCCACGTTGGAAATATGAGTGGTGTCACTCAGGAACGTTCGGCTCGTCTCCTGGTGACAAAGGTGGAAGAAGCCCGTCCCATACTGTTGAGGGTTGGACTTGAGGTCGAAAAGGAAGTTGACCTCATGAGGGGTAAGTTCTGGCCATTTTTTAAGTTTGTACAGGATATAGAGTGCGGCCAGCATTCTATATCCATTCGGGGTAATTTGAAAGGGGGCGACACCAAAATAGTTGGCCACCCCCTGATAAAAAGGATGTAGAGGGAGGATAGCCCCCGCCTCTATATGATATCTGGACCAAGCACTTTATACACCTCCGGGAAGGTTAGCCCTTTGGTCTGCGGCTGGAATTTTGAGATTAACCCCTGTAAGAGGATACTTCCTACGGTAGTTGGCAAGCATCCGAGGAGTCACTTGGATGGTCGGGGAGAGATACCACTCGACATCAGGAAGGTTTTGATGCCGAGGGCGAGCCCTGGCTTGGATACAAGGGTCTGGGGCGGCATTTTCTCAACCACTGGTCGAGGGAACCCTAGCCTGTGGATCAAGTTGGGCAGGAGAGTTTGGGCTATTTTCGGAGTCAGGTCTTTTCATGCCTAAAGACTTAGAACGAGCCATTTGAGGAGGTGATAGACAGAGTCTAGGAGAAGATCGCGAAAAGGGAATCTCGTGAACTCGGTCGATCGGTTGTCCTTCGCCTTCGAGTAGCTGGGCAAGAAGAACGTCGTCGATGGGCCGTTCACCTCCCCACAAATCTGGCATTAAAGTCTGCAAACAGAAGAATGGGGAGGTGAGGATAAAGAATTTTGAAAGTTTTAGAATAGCGCTGGTCGAGTATAAAAGTTAAGCCTTTATACAGCAGCATTCTAACAAAAAGCTAAAAAAATTCACGTGAACAGTTTGAGAAACAGATCAGAAGTGAAAGTAAAAAGTTTTTTTTTTAAAAGCTTTTTCAACTCCTTTTAGGGCGGGAAAAACATATTTTTTCGGCTGGCATAAAAATCGAACCTTTACTTCGGTTTTACATCCTAAAAAGTATGATCTCGACTATCTAACTAACTCGTAACTTTTTTCACCCACAAAACCCTCTACTGACAAACATCTCAACCCAGAAATAGATGAACTCAACAGTCAAATATACAGAAACATGCACCACAAAAATATGAAGCATAAAAGTTCCAAGACTTACCAGAAAGAAGATCATGGAGGTTGGTAAGAGTTTTCAGAGATCAGGGAACTCACGGACTAAGCCTTGAAAACGTAGATGGACGATCTCCAGAAGAAAATGGAAGCTCTGGTTTTAGGGTTTCTTGAAAGAGTAATGGCGTGCGTAAAAAGAAAAGGAAGATTTCGGAGATGCTATATATATCTTTTTGTCTAAGGCATTAAAAGGGAGTAATCATCAGCTTCCTCTTTTTCAAAGTATGGGGAAGAGTGATAGCCGTCGAAATATTACTGGAGAAGCGAAAAGCCGTGATTAGACAAGAGTAGGTTGCTTTTTCCAAGAACACACGAAGGGTTCTGACAGGTATGGCGGGGTCACCGAAGAGTCATTTCCTCAAAAGTTTATTTATTGCTCGTAATAAATAAACTTGGGGGGCAAATGTTATCCAAAAAATGGGTACGAATGACGTGGCAAATGATTCTTGGACACGTGTCTGACACTTGGCGGAACTTTGCTAGGGTATCGACCAGAAGAAAAATTACAAGCAATAGGCAGCCGAAATTTACCTACAACCAGTATGGTCGCAGGTTCCACATGCTTCATGATATTTTTGTAAAGATCTTTGTAAATCCCGAAATTAACTCCCACAATTTCCTGAGTATCCGATTATTTAGGAAAGAATATTTGTAACGAATTCATGTAATCCCCCTTGAGCCTATAAATAAAGAAAGATAGCTCAAGGAGGGGACTTTTGGCTTTCGAATTATTGGAGACTAGAGTGATTCTATTTGAGATATTGTCTTGTTCTTCAGAGGTTGGTGAAACTCATTGAACCCCGAGTTCTTTGATCACTCCTTTGGATCTTATATCAATAACAATCTAAGTGGACGTAGGTTATTACCAGATCCTGGGGCTAAACCACTATAAAATCTTGTGTCCTTATTATTTTCGTCATCACATTCTTTTCAACATAATCTTCCACGTCAAGCGTATTTTGACTCCGTGACAGTTGGCCAAAATTTGGGTCAATAGTTTATGTGGATTTTGGTTCAAGTCGGGACTTAGTTATAAACTCATAGCAACAGTTATGGATTTTATAAGTTTAACCTATAGTTTAGAAATATTAATTATAACATAAGGTTTGATTAATATTGCTGGACCTAGAAATTTTTTTTTATTATAACCTAAGGTTTAGATAGAATTATTAAGAGCGTGACACTTGTCACAAGCATGTTTATTAAGGAATTGAGTATTTTTTATGAATAGTTTAATTAAAAGAAATATCTAGAAGCTCTAGAACCTTCCAGCAGCGGTTAGGATCACTTTTTTTTTTACTCATTCAAAGTTATTTAATCAATTCAAAATATGTTGAAAAAGTGCAAATACGTGTTTGATATATCAACGTATGCCGATATATCGCAGCTATAGGGACCGATATATTTCCTAGGGAGATACGGAAAACACGTCGACTTCGCATGAACAAAAGCACGAAGGCTCAGGGTATAGGTCCAGGCGATATATCGCCCAAGGTAGGTGATATATCGCCCCTGAGAGACATTTTTTAATTACTTGAGGATTTAAGATTTAAAAACAGCCTTAACCACTTGGACTTGCTCTTGAACAATTTTGACCGAGTTCTGGGCATCTGTTGAACGAAAATTCAAATATTTTTCATTTTATATTCATTTTAAAAGGGGTTAGTTTCACTCCTTGAACTCTATAAATAGGACTTAATACTCAGCCATTTCACTCATCATTCAATCATTGTTCAAAGCCTCCAAGCTGCTAAGGTTACTATAGAGAGAAACACTTGGATTTTGGGTTAAAAGCTTTTCCAATCTAAGCTCTTCTAACCACTTGGGAAGTAAGATAGAGTGTTATTTTGGTATCGAGGTATAGATCAAAGTCATAGTTCATTCAAGGTATTCTTATCCTTAAAATCAGTTCTTCATACTTCTTTACTTTTCTTTTGTTTTCATTCAGATCCTAACTCTTTGTTATGATTCTTGGTTATGTGTTTAAGTTCTTTGAAACTTCAGGTTTCGGTAAGTTTATATTTTGATGGTTTAGTTCTCTTTTTCATCGCCTTTTCTTTAGAAACTCATGGTTTTTATTGTTGGTTTTAGGAGTGTTCCAATCCCGTTCCTTTCTCCATATCTTGGTTTTTGGTAAGGAAAATAGGTTAGATTATATGTGCTTATATGTTTATGTTTATGTTATGATATGATATGATATGATATATGATATGATATATGTTTTGTAGTTACTTGGGCATATGACTTGCTTAGATAGCAAGCCCCAAGAGTTTTTATCATTTTCGTGGTTTAGAGTTATGATTTACCCTACCTCGATTAGTAGACAGAGGACCTAGATGGGTTATCATATCCTATAGTTGTGATCTAACCTATCTCGATTAGTAGACTGAGGACCTAGATGGTTTTATCATATACCACATTAATGAGTTAATGGGCATTAATATTGTATTCCTATATGATATACTTTTTTATAGTCATATGTTTTATAGTATATGCTTTATGATATAGTCTTATGTTTATGATTTATGACATATATGTTTTTAGTAGATTTTCCTTGCTGGGCATTAGGCTCATTCCTTTCTTTTTAGATGGTGCAAGAAAATGAACTTGGAAGGCGGGTCAGATTCGTGGTAGCTTGGCATGTGTGTTGAGGATGAATGAATTGAATGGACTGCTGGAAGATCGAGGATGACTTTTTTTTAAGTCTTTTTTATTTATGTTTTTATGTATTTCCGCACTTAGTTTTTAAAATAATTGATTAAAGTTTATGTTTTTATGCTTTATGTAAACAATGGGTACCCATACTTTATTTTGTATTTCATACAATATTTTGGGTTTTAAATAAAGTTATGTTATTTCCTATGTATGTATTCCAAAATAGTAGCTATGTTAGTAGTTTTTAATGGCCTAAAGTCGGGGCGTTACACCGCTCCATGCCCTCCAACTCATGGTTGATCGACATTTTCCTTGCCCTTACCTGTACCACAAAGCACACATGAGCCGAGGCCCAGCAAGAGAACTTCAATGCACAACATACAATAATTTATTTCAACAAATGAATACTTAATCAAAGACAACGAAAAATTTACAGGTTTCTATTGGATTACACAACAGCACAATAGCACAACATCATAACAGCACAATAGTACAGTATCAAACCAGTGGCCTTTGCCGATCGAGGTGCGCTATCAGGCACCAAGTCTGCGGTCTTAACCGAGCGGGTGTGTACAACACCCTTAGAGGGTCTTGCTCTGGAGGCATGCATCCAGCATGCTTAACATTTATCCCAACCCTTTGTCGCTCCCAACCTTTGCAGTTTCCGACCTCTGCCGCTCCTGGCCTTTGTCGCTCTTGGCTCTTACCGCTCCCGGCCTTTATCGCTTCCGGCTCTTGACGATCAGTCACAATCACATGTATGACATAATAGCTATGAACAATACACACAGCACTACACACAACATAGCTCTACAGGCACAGACAGTTCTCTTACCTCGTGTCCCAAGCTTACAACTCAAAGCGATTCCGAGCACGATGACTAATCCCAAGCCTGAGCGGTAAAACCTAGTCACAACATAATGATGAATAGACATCTATCAAGCCCTAACCAATTAAGAACTTCGGATTAAAATAGTAGCCTTCAGGACCTCAAATTCTACTAAACTGTGTAGTAGAATTATTCCTGAGCCTTAACATTTGGGTTCCCGAGCTTAAACCCCCATTTTGGTCATTTTCCCTAATTTGAGTCGCGGCCCGCTGCAAGTCAGACAGCCCTGGCTCTCTCATCTGGGAGACATGGGCTGCAACATGCCCTGCCTGCGCCGCGATGCTTGAGCAAAACTAGAGACTTCCCAGGCCTCTTCGCACACACGGGCTACGATGCTTGAAGAACAGGGTCGCGACTCGAGCCCAAAACCCAGAAATCCTCAAGCACTTTTACGAGCCAATCTCTCTAAAATCTACACATATCAGAGCCTAGACCTAGAATTCCATCTGCAATTCATATCAAAGCAGCATAACTAATAAAGATACCCCAAAACCCACCCCACAAACTCATCAAAATTCAGAAATCATACCCTAAAGTTCAGTCCCATAAAACATCTATATTACCACAGAAAACTCAATAAAAATTAGCAGAAATCCTCACCTTAGTTACGTGATTCTAGTTTGAACTATGCTTAATTACTTCTAGCTTCAATCCCTTTTGAATTCTAAGCCTTCTCCCTTTGAATTCAGAAAAATAATATATCCTTAGCCTTGAGAGAGAAAGAGAACCGTGAAGGAGGGAGAGGGAGCTGACGTTGAGAGTGATAATGTTGAGGGTGTTTCTGATATTTTCTAGGGTCTTAGGCCAAACAAGTCTATCCCAGCTCTATAATACCCAAAATTACCTTAAGTATATCCTTAGTCCTTTAATGCCACCAAGGGCAATCCCATCATTTGTCACATCCCGCTAATTCTTCGAGTGTTCCTATAATTCCCCATTTAATCCCGACATACCCAAATTATCGCTAAATTACTACCTGTTACTTGGTAATCTCAAACACGTACTATAGTCCCCAGAATACCCCTAGGCTCACCCAGAGCTGGGTATTCAACCCCGTTGTTACTATTTCGCTATTCCGCACCCTAGGAACGTCTCAGATCACACATCACAAATAAATCTCCACAATCTTGTGGTATCAAGCATAACACACATATAATTCACATTTTATGTCCTCAAAGGGCCAAAATTAAATTTATGCCCCTATTAACTAGAATGGGCCCACATGCATATTTAACTCACCTAAACATAATCATTTAATCCACATAATAACATACTTAAATCAAGTATTGCTTTCCCGGCACGCTAATCAAGGCACTAAGCCTTATTAGCAAATTTGGGACATTACATTGTGTCTCAAATCCATTTGAATAACCACTGCATTGTCGATGACTACCAATGTCAGTTGTCATTTTTAGGGATGTGATTTCAGTTTCAAGGTCACCAAGTTTTCTTAGTAGTCTAGGGATGACCACCTTTGCTCGTTGGCACATGGAAGGGTCTATCCATTCAAAGAAATTACACCCACCATGAATCTGAGTTGACCCAAACATACAAAGTTTCCATTTAATACCCATATCCTTTATTTAATATATCAGATTACAAAAACAAAGGGAGACCAATCTTGACCGATACTTGTTGCATGTTCTAAATCTTCCCACAGGATTTTTGTTTGTCCGGATGTTCTTTCTACCACTGGCCTTGGTTGTAGACAATGGCAATTTTTTTCAATCT
Source organism: Humulus lupulus (assembly GCF_963169125.1). Taxonomy (NCBI): domain Eukaryota; kingdom Viridiplantae; phylum Streptophyta; class Magnoliopsida; order Rosales; family Cannabaceae; genus Humulus; species Humulus lupulus. Next base: position 265,446,222 of record NC_084793.1, read on the forward strand.
TTATTAACCTAATGCAAAAGAGGCCCTAACCCCCAATTCAAAGGAATTCCAAGTTCTCTTCCAGTGGGTTGAAATGAGATACCGTGAAAGCAACTTTTTTCTGGGATAGTCAGAGGGATATCGTCAGGGGGAGATCGTCGGGGTGAGGTCGCTGTAACGTCCCAATTTCTTGAAGCGTTAATTTGACCATAATAGTAATTAAGTTTTAAAATAAAAGTACTCTTTTATTTATAAAATCATTCATAAACACCACTCAAACGTTTAAAAGAATGAAACTCCAGAGTTTCGTAGTTTTCATAAATAAAATAAAATAAACAACTTAAAATCCAAACCATAAAACTTAAACATAATTTCAAAAAAAAATACTTACTAAATTTCCAATGTTGGCCCGATCCCCTATGATCGTTAAATCTGTTACATGTATGCCCTCCGCCAAAACTCTTCAACATATTGCGTAGTAACCACATCTTTACCCTTACCTGTAGCACAGAGTACCCATGAGCCAATATAACGCCCTAATTTCTCATAAATTATCGAGAACACAACGTTGGATCATAATCATAAACATTGCTCTTTTATTGAATGAAAACATAAAAAAAAAAAAAATGGATCCATGGTTTTACAAAAATAAAATAACTGTCTTTAGCATATTAAATGATCAACATTTAAATAAAACTTTAAAAGAAAACATTCTTTAATAAAAATAAATAGGCCCACTTAATCTTCCTCGACTATATGGTCCCCACGAGTACATCACAAAGCTCCTAGGTCTCACTCACCACCAGTCTTTCTATATTTAATTGCCTGTAATAATAACATCATAAGGGGTGAGCTTCTAAGCCCAATAAGGAAAATACAAACAAGAGTTAGTCATATAATCATTTAATCAACATATCACAAATTTCACAAGAGTCCTAACAAAACTTATTTATACTAATCATACAACATCATAAAACCCTAGGTCATATCATAGCCTATGTCATAATCATAAATCATAATCTAAGTCATAATCATAAATCACAAGTCATAGGTCATAAGTCATAATCGTAACTATAGGTCATAGATCATAATAACAAGTCAAATATAATAAAAAGATAAGTGCTTATACAGGGTGGCGATTAATACCCAAACATAAGTCTGTCATACACCGGACATCAACTTAGGTCCATCATAAAATTTTGGTAGCCGAGCCTACCAGACATAAGTCTGTCATACATCATTGGACACCTTAGGTCCAGACACACTTACCCCTTTATTGTGCCTGAAATGTTAGGTCATACAAAACATAAGCTAGATCATAAACTAAACTACCTTATTTTTCTTACCAAAAACTGGAATATTGGAGACAAGAGCGGGATTGGAAACTCCTAAAACCAAACATAAAGAAACCATAAGTCCTCTAGAGAAAAGAAGATGAATAGAAGCTCTAATTAAACACATAATGTCATGCAATTTACCATAATACCCTTACTAGTAAAAGCGGATATTACAACTATCCCCTCCTAAAAAGAAATTTCATCCTCGAAATTTACCTGAAAAAATATGGGTATTGTTCCCTCATATTGGTTTCCAACTCCCACATTGCGTCTTCGATAAAGTCGTTTTTCCAAAGGTCCTTGACTAACCAGATCGTCTTATTCCTTAATGTTTTTTCCTTCTTATCAAGAATCTTTATCGGCTTCTCTTCATATGATAGGTCTGGTTGCATATCCAACGCCTCATAACTATTTATGTGATATGTTTATGTTAATGCATGATTATGTTAGTGAATGTTTATGTTTAATGAGCTTATATGAATTATGGTTATGTTTTGTGTATGTGTATGTGATAACTGTTTGGCATGCTTACGTTTAAAATGCATGTCTACGTTACGAAAATGCAAGCTTATGATATGTTGAAATTGCATGCTTACGTTATACGATACTTGTCCAACTCAACTTGGACTACGTTTTCTTTTCATGAGTTTTGATTTATGTTATATTATTGTTATTGTTATTGATTTAAATTCCCGGTTAAGGTTATGGGGTTGTGTCTTACACAGCTCCTCTTGCTCGGCTTTGACTCATGGGTACTCTGTGCTACAGGTAAGGGCAAAGATGTGGCTACTACACAATAAGTTGGAGCACTTTGGCAAAGGGCGTACATGTCAAGGATTTAACGATCATAGGGGATCGAGCCTACATTGGAAATTCACTAAGTATTTTTTTTAGAATGATGTTTTAGCTTTATGGTTTTGTTTAAGTTGTTTATTTTATTTTATTTTATTTATAAAAATTACGAAACTCCGAAGTTTCATTCTTTTAAACATTTGAGTGGTGTTTATGAGTGATTTTATAAATAAAAGAGTACTTTTATTTTAAAACTTAATTACTGTTATGGTCAAATTAATGCTTTAAGAAATTGGGGCGTTACAGTCGCCTTCTCTGGGTGTGGGTGTTCGATCGTCTTTTCTGGGGATCGTTTTGTGGCTGTGAGGGCTGCAGATCATTTTTTTTAGGTTAGATGTTATTAATCTTATAATATTAATTGTTTTTATTTTAGATTAGTTTTAGAAATGTTATTAAGATATTAAAAAAAAGATTTTATGTTTTGTTTATTTTTTTTAATTTAATAAACTTAACCCAATCAGGTTGTGCCATGTGTACACTGGTATTCCCCTAACAGCTTAGGGACCAACGGTTGCACCAAAACATTAACGGTAGGCATTATTACCACCAAAAATTGTACATAAGCATTTAAGTGCAACAAACTTAACTACATAGGCATAATTGCTGCAAATTTCTCTTTAATTAATAAAAATGTAAATTAATTTAAGTAATGGATTAAAAAATATATATTACATTTTTTAAAAGGAAAAATATATATTACTTAAAATTACTAAAATAAAATTTTATTCTTTAATGCATATTATTTACTAAAATATTTTTTTACTTATTAATTCAATTAAAATTGTGTTATTGTATTAGTTCTTATGTTCTTGAATTAAAATTATTTTATTAGTGTGAGTAAGAACTAATACAATAACACAATTTTATTTTATTTAATATGTACAAAAAATTAGTACATATGGGTTAATAAATTAAATTTTATTTTAGTAATTTTATATTTTTTTCCTTTAAAAAAGTAATATATATTTGTTAATAGATTATTTAAATTAATTTAAAATTTTCAGTTAATAAGTACAATTTTATTTTACTTTTACAATTTTAAAATCAATTAAATAATTTTTTAAAATAATTAATGAGCCTTTAGGAAACATGTGCACCAATATGTTAACGCAAGAGACTTTTGCCTTAAAAAAAAGAATAGTGACTTAAATGCTACTATATCAAAAGATTAGTGATTTTTACCTTAAAAAAAACAATTAGATACTTAAATGTTACTGTATCAAAAGATCAGAGACTTTTGTCGCTAATATCCCAAAAAGAAATAGTGTTGCTTGTATTGATGTTTAAATATTAGTGAAACTTTTTTATAATAAAACTTAAATTGTTGAAACTATTAATGTGTAGATTGATGAGTTTAATACCATTTATATTTTGTATAATTTAGATAATTATTATAATTTTGTGTGAAGTTTTAAATTCAAGTTTGAGATACGATAATATTTTATTAATTTATTATTCATAATGACATTGATGAGTAAAGATTGTATAAGTTTGAACTTTAAATCAACCCAACCCGCCCAAAAAACCGCATAAATCCACCCATAAAAAAGTCGCCAAAACCATACACTTGTTGGGAAATTATGGGTTGCATTTTCCTAAAACTGCCAAATAAAAAAACCACACAAACCGCCCAAAACTAGCCCAATCTGCCCGTCGTGCACCCCTATTTCCAATTCAGATATATTATTTTTGAAATCCGGTGTTTTTTTATGATGCGGCTAGATATTTCTGTAAATAAAATTTTATAGGTGATCTTTGTAATTATTTTATGTTATATGTAATTATAAAGATATCTTTGTCTCTTTACCTGCTTGGACCCTTTATTTTTTTAAATAATTAAAATAGACCCCTAAACTCAATTTTGGTCAGAGTTTTTCTTTTAACTAAAATCACAAACAATTCACCAAAATAGCAATTCAGAACAAAAACACAATTATTATGTCTAACAACTGTGTTGTCATATTTATTTTTTTTGTCTTCATCGAAATTGGGTGTATGATTCCATTTGAACCATTTTACAAAACATATGATCCAAAAAGCAATTTATAAAAATACAAGGTTCAAACAGGTAATGAGACAAAACACAGTTCAAACAAGTAATTAGCCTTCCTAAGTCTATCAACTATAATTTTACAATCTAGTTCAAGAATAGAAATAGGCAAGGACACTACATGACACCATTGAAGAGCTAATAACAAAGCTCTAGCCTCCATTAAAATAGGTGAGCAGCAACCTTGAACTGGAGAAACAAGACCAGCAACCACATCCCACTCATGATTACGAATGACTGAAACAAAACTAATTTTTTTCTCCTTTGAAGAAACTGCAGCATCAATATTAAGTTTAAATTGTTGTGGAGGAGGAAGAATCCATTTACTATTGTGCATTGAAAATTTCTTTTCCCTATTAAAATCAACAGAGCCAAAACTTTTGAAAGCATATTTATAAGAAAACAAATAGTTTTGAACCTAGTTTGCAATATACTGAAATGGTAAAAAATATTTTTTGAATAGAAGCCCATTCCTATGATTCCATGAAGCCCATAATAAAGTTAGATATGTTTTCATATCATAAATAGACAAATTTTTCCAAGCAAGCAAAATAAGAACAAAAATCTCCATATGAGAATGAGAAGTAACAAATTGTTTAAAGTCTGAGTTTTTCCAAATTCTTTTGGCTCTGGAACAATAAAGCAAGGAATGAGAGATAGTCTCCACATTGGATGAACAATAAAAATAGAAATGATTATGAAGTATAGACCGAGCGACTAGATTTGAGGTTGTTGGAAGTAGGTGATTACAAACTCTCCAAATAAAGTGTTTGATTCTAACAAATTATATACATTTATCTCATAATATTTTAACATTTTGCTCACCTCTCCCTATTCTATATTTGTAACGTCCCGAAACATCTAATAAAACTAAGTGTTTTAATTAGTGTGCCAGGAGAACATGTGGTGTAATTATGCATTAATTATTTGATTTATGTGATTTATATGATTAAGTATACTTGGTTATGTGTATTAAATGTGTTTAAAGACCCACTTTTGTAAAAAAAAAAAAAAAAGAAGGCATTTTCGTAATTTTGAACTATTGATGGTATATTTGTAATTTTATGTGTTATGTGCTCGGGACCACATTATTATGTGGATATTCATGTATTCGGCATGAGTCGATCCTTTCGAGCAATTTAACGAAAAGGTCATAACGGGGATAAAAACCCAACTCGGGGTGAGCCAATGGGTATTTTGGTAATTTCACGTATTTTGGGAATTTTTGGTATATTTTTTAGTTTGGGTAAGTTTGTGTTCTTTAAGGGAGTTGGGTAGGCCTAGAATTCTCTATAGAATAGATTTAAGGTTCAAAATCGAATTGGAATTATAGATTTGTGTTTGGGATTCTCGAATTTGGATGGTAGGAGCTTGAGTTCTAAGCTTAAATTTTGCAATTTTGGTGTCTTAGATGTTTTAATGATGTATTGATGCCTTTTGGGGGTTATATTATCATTTTGTGGTTGTTTTGAGGTTAAAAATTTGCTAGAAAATGTCTTGGATTCGAGCTTTGTGTCTGAATTCGCAGGGAGAAGTCGTGGGTTGCAATTTGGGGAAGAACATAGGAATTGTAGGCTTATATTTTGGCTTCTGGCTACCTAGAGCGACCGCGCTAGGGTGTAATGCGACTGCACTAGTGTCCTAGAAAGAGGGGAATTTTAAGTCTAGTTTGGGGTTTTGAAGCCTTCGGCGCGACCGCTCTAGGGTAGGGCGCAACCGCGCCAGTGTCCCAGAAAAGCCCCAACTTTCTGTGGGCGCGACCGCGCCAAGTGCCCTGAAATGGTGATTTTTTGAAACTTTGGGATTTAGCTCGGGGTTCCTATGATCTAATTTGGGGGCCTGCTTGGGGGCTCGGGGGACGATTCCACACCCGTGTTGAGTGAGATTGGAAGCCTAAGGGCTAGGGTTTTGGTTTGAGTTCGGGCTTTTGATTTAATCCCTAATATGTGTATCATTTATGTTGTGACTAGGGTTTCCGCGAGGCTCGGAAAAAGGATCGCACTCGAGGTCGTTTTGTCTTTCACACAGAACTTGAGGTAAGAAAAGTTGGCATTGCACGTAGAGCGGGCATTGGTCCTATTGTATCTAGAAACGGTTATAACTGTATAATATTGAAATGAGCTAGGGTTGTGTATCCTTATTGCATTCTTTGTATATTATGCTTATGAGTAATTGATTTGGTTATGGGCATACGATTATTACCGTAATCTTAGTGTCAAGAGACGCATTTTACTAGGCATCGATCGTATATATGGTGTTGGTGATGCGAATTATGCGGTATAGTTGATATTGAATGATAATATGATTATTGAATATATGTGGCTATGACTTATGAGTTATGCGAATTGTTATTTGTATAAATTGTTATTTGTTCATGCTATGGTTATTATGTATGTCTTGTGGAACTTTTCTTATTGGGTCTTGACTCACGGGTGCTCTATGGTGCAGGTAAGGGCAAGGGAAAGGTCGACCAGCCATGAGTTGGAGGGCTTTGGAGCGGCGCCTACATGTTCGGCTGCCACTGTCGAGGAATTTGGAGGGACTTAGGGTATAGGTCCAATTTTGTCGCTTAGGTTGACTATTTTTATAAATTCTTAATGTAATTGTATTTTGGTAAATCTTTTTGGGATCCCATGTAAATATTTAAAGTTTTAATGAAAACTTTATATATTTGACCAAAAATTTTAACACCTAAACCACCGATTAATTTTAATTACACTTTTGAGTCCAAATGACTCACTTAACAAATTAAACATTATTTTAAACGCACAGTATAACGATCATTGATTAGTAGGGCGTTATAATAATAGTATATATTATTAGTACCAATGCCCATATGGTGGGTATCTTTATTTTAGTACTAGGTTGGGCACGTGTCAATGGCACGTTGGCATGTGTTTAATTAGAAATACATCAAAATATTCAAAGTAACATAGTTATTCAAAATAAAAAAATCAACAAAAATGAATTAGATTGTTGTTACTATTTAAAAAAAGTTGATACTCATAATTTTGTATTTATTTTCTTTAATATTATAAGAATAAAAATTAAGAATTAATCAGACAAATTAAACATGCATGTTATATATAATTTTCAAATTGCAAACTCTTTTGTATTTCTTTAAATTCTAAAATGTACCTTATTATTATGTTTTGTATCATCAAAATTTATTAGAAAAGATTAACTTAAAAGTCAAATTTTAAATTCTTTAATTAAAAAATGTATAGAGTGTCATATATGAATCATTGGATCAAAAGTATTAATTTCAAAGTTATTAATTTTTTTAATTAAACTTGTATTTTGAAAATCGATAATAGTAAATAAATTTTATTAATTTCAAAATATAAGAAGTGATTGGTTAAGGATTTGTAGAAATAACTTTTAGGTTTTTCAAAAAAAAAAATAATAAGTATGCATTCATTTCACAAAATTTTGTATTTTAAATAAAGAGAAAAGAAAATAAAATAGATTATTTTATAAATTTAATTATGGTAAATAGACTTTTTGGTAAGCATATAATTTAATGATTTACAATAATAAAATTTTAACAAATATATTAAATAATAAATAGTATTATTTATGCATTATGTTTAATCAATCATACATATTCAAATGCACACTATATCATAAGTAATAAATTTAATTATAGTAAAAAGTAGGGAAATTATCCTATAGTTCACCATTTTTTTTTTCATTTTTACAGGGTATATGATTTCATTTCATTTATATAATATCTTATTTTTTTCAAAAATATAGTTTATTAATAAAATTAATTCCATTATTACGGTTTCTGTGCCCTTTGTCTTCTTCTCTCATGCACGTTCATCGCTCTTTCCCATATCCGAAGTAAAGATCAATTATCCGCTTGGATTGAAGCACTTTTTGCATGCTTGATATTTCCAATTTCTACCTTCATTTGTCATTGGCAAGAAAGAAGCTTTTTAGGCTGATTTGAGTCGTTTTATATGGTACATAGTATGCTGATAGCTTCAACTAATGGTTTTTGTTTTGTATCTGTCTTCCTATTTATACTAGTCTTTGTTATTCTATTAAATTCTCTTAAAGTTTACAATGATCATCATATGTATATTAAGAATTTAGAAACTTTTGAGTTTATTTTCTTAGCAAGACAACCTAGTAGTCATCAACTTTCTTATCAACTAATTATTAGAGAGAAAAAATTGTTTTGAGTGATATAAAAAAGAACCCAATAAAAAAAGTTTTTTTTTTAACTATGTATCTTAGGGCAAAGTAGTACCATACCAAAACTAAGAAAAATATACATCCAAACCAAAAAAAAAAAATAGGTGTAATTGAAGTGGAGAAAGAAGAGATAATGAAATAAATTGAGAATGTTCTCCAATATGAGTTCAAGATATCTTATATTAATAGGTGCAAGTATTAGTGTATTGATTTATATACCCGGGAGTATTGACTTTTTAAGTCAAAGTGTAGGAGCGTAGAAATTTATTTGAAATCACCCAATATTTTATATATTTTCCTTAATATATATACAACCCATGAAAACTCAACCAACCTCAATGCATCTCGTAATAACTTAAAATTTAAATGCTAATTTCATCCTTATGCAACTCATACAATCAAATGTAACCCATGACAACTTAAAAACTCATGCTAATTTTACCCTTATGCAATTCATGCAACTTACTGAACCTCAAATGCAAGCCCATGCAACTTAATGCAACCCCAAGAAACCTACTGCAAGCCCAATGCAACTAAAAGCAACCCAATAAAACATAAAGCAACTTTAGAAAAATCATCTTAATTTCATCTTTACGCAACTCATGCAACCCACTGCAATCTCAAATGCAAGTCCAATGCAACTCCATGCAACCTAAAGTAACCCAATGCAACCCATGACAACTTTAAAATTTATATTCTAATTTCATTCTCATGCAACCCACTGCCTGATAACTCTACAAAATAGAGTTATTTTACTACATTTTATATGCTAATTGTTGCTTAGTTCTTGGGTTTTTAATTAATTTGTTAAGTTTTTAAGTAATTTTAAATTTATTGGGTTTATTTTGATTTTATATATTTTTGTGTGTTTTTATAGTTATTTTGTTGTAGTTTAATTATTTAAATTATTGTGTTTAGTTAGAAGTAAAAATTGTGTGTTTTATTGAAACTAAATGTTAAATTAAATTAAGTTTTAATTAATATTTTCAATGAATTAATATAATTTATTTTATAATTGAAAATATTTGATTATGATTTAATTTATGTTTATTTTGTAGGGAGTATGTTGTATTATTGGTGTTTGAAAAACCAAGAAAAATGAAGAAAAAGTGTGACATTTTCAAGAAAGAAAGACAAGAAAAAAAAGGCATTTTTCCTAGGCCCAAGGAGGCCTGCCTAGCCATTCGGCCCGCTGAAGCTCCTTCTGCGAGACCAGGCCCAAGCCACTAGCCCACCTTCGGTTTCCCCTGCTTGTCTTCAGCCCAAACTCGGCCCAGCAGCCGCCTGACCCAAAACGCCCCAGGCCCACGCCTAGCCAGCTGCCTCCCCAAACTTCCTTGCTTCAGCCAGGCCCATGCCAACTGAAGCCCATCATGCCTGGCACCTCACCAGCCCACATGAAGCCCAATCCAGCCACTGCCCTCTTCAGCCAGCTTGGCCCAACGTCACAGCAGTCACCCAAACCACTGCCAGCAGACACAGCCCCTTCTTGAGCCCATAAATTGCCCAATGTCCCCTTTGTCTAAAAATTTCATATTTTTACCCAAACTTTTCCACAAATTTTACCCCAAAATCATCATTACACCCTAAAATTTACCCCTATTTGCCATATTATTATTAATTTAATCAATTTAATTAATTTAAATTGATTATTTTAATACTCTCATTTTGACTATAAATAGGGAATTTTCAAGACCATTTGGGGGTGCTTAATTTTTGGTTACCATCTTCTTTATACTATGTTCTCTCTACCATTCTCTCTTCCATTTTGGATTTTTCAAGAGCATTTTCAAGTATGTATTTCATTTATTTTGTAATTTCCATTCTAGTTATGTGCTTCTAATCTTTTTCATAAGATTATTAAGATTATGATGAAGCAACTTGTAACTAGATAATATTTATGTTATATGTTGGTTTCCCTTGTAATGCAACAATGTTTATGGATTTTTCTTCTTCATATATGCCTTTCATCTTTAATATCTCATATTTTGGATTGTTAGATAATATGCACTTTGTTCTTCATTTTGCAAAACATAATATTCTTTGTGTAAGATGTGTCATTAAATTGTAAACATCCAATGCTTAAAACAAAAATATTATGTTTTGCCTTATAAATAATGTTATTTGATTTTTTTTTTCATTACGTTGATTCACATTAAATACTTTGAAATTATACTTTTTGAAAAGTAAAAAAAAAATCCTATCTTTTTAGAAGTAATTTGTGCTTAAAATTATAAATCTATTTGGAAAATGATAGTTTGACTTATTTTAATTATCACTAAAACTTGAGAATCAATATACTAATAAGTATTATTAAACTTACATTTTGTGGATTCTAGTATCTTAATAATCTTTCTTTTTACCACTTATTTTAAAATCATCATTGGTTTATTTTCATTATCTTAAATAGCTTTATTTTAAATCTTTTATTTTATATTCATGATATTAAATCTCATCAATCTTTGGAGCTAGGTTAGAATTTATTAATTTTGGTTTAAAATAATTTTCTTTTTTTATTTTAGACAACTCATTTGAGTTCGATCTCGTACTTACACGAACACTATATTTCATATATGATTCGTGCGCTTGCAAGTTATAATTTTTTAAAACATACCCGTTTTTGGACCATCACCACCTCAAACGCAACCTATTGAAACCTAAAGAAACTTTAAAAAACTCATTTACAAATTTCATATTTATGCAATTCACTCCAACCTCAAATGCAAGTCCAATGCAACCTCAAATGCAAGCCCATGTAACTCAATCAAACCCTAAGAAACTCACTGCAACCTCAAATTCAAGCCTAATGCAACCCCTTGTAGTCAAAAGCAACCCAATACAACCTCAAATTCATGCTCAATTTAAGTCAAAACAACCTCAAATGCAAGCCCATGCAGCCTATGGCAACTTAACATCTCAAATGTTAATTTCATCCTTATGCAACTCATACAACTAATTGCAACATCAAATGCGACCCCATGCAACCTAAAGTAACTTTGAAAAACTCATTTGCAAATTTCATGCTTATGTAACTCATCCAACCCACTATAACATCATATGCAAGCTCAATGCAACCCAATGCTACCTAAAGCAGCCCGCTGCAACCTCCAATGCAAGCCCATGCAATCCAATGCAACTAGTGACAACTTAAAAACTCATATGATAATTTCATCCTTATGCAACTAATGCAATATTCTACTTCAACCTCAAATGCAAGCTCAATGTAACCCCGCGCAACCTAAAGCAACTTTAAAAAACTCATTTGCAAATTTCATCCTTATGCAACTCATCCAACCTCAAATGCAAGCTCTATGCAACCTAAAAACTTATTCAAACCTAGATTTTATCAAATTCAATACCAATATTTGACTAAGAAACCAACTCAGGATGAACAATATCCAACTCAGATTCAATAAAATGAAATCAATATTCAATACCCATATTGGATAAATCTTATTCAAATCAAGATAACATTTATTCAAACCCAAAAATGTTCAAGAGTAAAATGAAATGTTTTAGACCTAGATTCACGACAACTGGAGACATAGATTCACATGCTTTTCTTCTTCTTCTTCTTCTTCTTCTTCTTATTTGCAACGAAGCTTCGGGATGGTGACAACAAGCTTCCACGGCAATGAGAACCCCAACTCCGAACCCACGAAGAAGTCGACTGTGATTCAGTCCTCTGAGATTAAAATTAGGGAATTGGTTCTGAAATGGAGAAAGGAAGAAGGAGAAAGAAAGTAGATATAGAAAGAAGGAAATAGAAGGAAAATGGTTTTCAAGGAGAAACCAAAATGGAGAAAGGAAGAAGGAGAAAGAAAGTAGATATAGAAAGAAAGAAATAGAAGGGAAATGGTTTTTAAGGAGAAACCGTATTTTTGAAAGAAAAAATTCCAAGAAAACATAAATGAAATATATTGAATGTACCGTATAAATGGAATAAACTTTTGTAATATATTTATTTTTGAAAAAATCCCTAAAAAGTATTACTTATATATTCATCATTTAATATATATTTTAAATATAGTTAATCATGCACATTTGAATATACATTCTATTTAGTTATATATATATTCATCTTTTGAAAGCTTAGAAAGATATTAAAATACTTTTAAAAAAACAATGAGTAACATATTTATCCAAATAATGAAATAAGAAATCCAAATAAATTTTTATTCCTATTTGAATAAATAATATTTAATTTATTATCGAGAATAATTTATACCTATTTTCAAATTGTATGGTACCTGATGATCACTATCGAGAATATAGAGTACTAAAATTAAAATATACGTACCAAATAAGTACATTCTCTTCAAAATAATGTATAATATATTTTTGTAGTTTAAAATACAAATTATTTTGTATTATTTTTAATTCTAAAATGTACTTTATTATTATTTTTTTGTATAATAAGTAAAAATATATGTTTCAAAGTTAGTTGTTGTGGGGGGCATCCAATAAAAAAATAATCAAACTTATTATTTAAGAGTATGTGATTAAGGTTGTGTTGGGTGTTACTTTTTCTATTGTTATATTTTAAATAAGAATAGTAAATAATTTTTTTAATGTTTTCATAATATTAGAAGTGAATGCATGGTTAATATAATTTGTAGATATAATATTTAGTTTTTTTCCTTTAAAATAAAAACTTGAATAGGAAAAATAATAAATAGATTTTTTTTTTGAGAAATTTGCGTAAAGTGCCAAATTGGCACTTTGGCACTGTTTTTACTTTTTTACTACCAGACGCCTTTTTTTTCATTTATATATATTTTTTTAGTGTTTAATATATTTTATATTACAGGATTACGATTTCCTCTATCTAACACACAGTTTTTACTTTTTTACACATTTAGCTTACTATATATATATTTTTTTGAAATAGCTTACACGTTTGAACAACCCATACACCTTTAATCCACTATTTTTCTCTTCAGTCCATTCGCTAACTTCTCATGATATTCTTGGTTAAATGAACGGTTTTATCTCCATGATCTCATGGCTATCACATTATATGTTATGAAGCATCTTTTGTTTTCACTCTCTTTCTTAACAAAATTTTAATTTCAAATTTCTATAAACCGTTTTTGTATCTCTATAAATAGTAGTGTGTCACTGGAGATGGCTATTATGCATTCTGCTTCATGTTCTCCATCTCCGAAAAAACCCAGAAAATCGTCTAAGCCTTGTAAAGAAATTTTGAGAATGGGGAAGAAAGTTGTCGATCGGTCCGCTAAAGGAAAACAACCTAAAGGCAACCCAGAAAAAGTTTATGAAGATAGTTCTAAATCTTTGAAGAAACGTGTTGTTTCTGATCAACTTGAAGATAGGAAAGCAAAAAGGTTAAGAACTAAAAGTGGTGGTCCCAAAATTTCTGAAGTTTCTGGAATGAAGGGGGAAATAGTGCAAGCGGATAAAGGGGCTAAGGTTGGTTTTTACTTTGTTTCTCTTTTTTTTTCTAGTTGCGTTCGTTGATTTGTTTTGCTTTTTTTGTTTTTTTTTTTTTTTTGGGAAAATTATTTGTGATCATTATTTTGTGACTTTGTTAAAGCATTCTAGTTTTTTTTATTGATTTGAAAGTTTTATGCATTTTTTTTAATTGGTTTAAAATTTTACTTTTTTTTTTTTGGTTTTGTTTCTGGTTATAGGTTGTTTTAGGGTTTCTATTGGGTTTTTTTTTTGTTTTGTTTTTATTTGTTCTCGTTTTATGTCTATGTAACTTATTTTATTTTTGTTTGTAGGTTTGGGACAACTGTTATGCCGAGTCAAACTATTTTAATACTAAATTGGTTGCAACTTATAATCATAGTGTCATCGCAAACCTGAATAAGCATTTTTCTGATAGGCAAAATGTGATATTTTCTGAAACCATATTTGGTCATTATTTGGGTATTCCTAGTTTCACATTTCAACCTCAACTGCCCCATAGTTTGTTGTTGAGGGAGGTTAATCAGCCTAATCCTGATGAGTTTTGGGCAACTATTTCTGGTAGTAGGATCAGATTTAGTATTGAGGAATTTAGTTTGATCACTGGTTTGGATTGCCATGGGGAATGTTACAAAATGGATTATAGGCAAGATTACAATAGTATTATTGAAGAGTGTCTTGTTGGAGTAAGAAAAATTAATAAAAAAAAATAATGAAGATGCATTTAATGGTGAGAGGTGGGGAAATGATGATGAGCTTGCCATTGAGTTAGCTGTTCTGTATTTGGTTCAGTGTTTTCTTTTGAGTGGTCTTGAGGATAGAGCAGTTTCTAAGGAAGATATAGATATTGTTGATAGTGGCCTTTATCATGAATATTGTTGGGGGAAGGAGTCTTTTGTTGTTACTTTGGAGACTTTTAAGGGGAAGATTGCTAGTGGGATTAAGAAGAAAAACAAATACGTAAGAGCTCATGACAAAGATCATTATGAAGGTTATTATAGGATGTTAGGTTGTCCTTATGTTTTCCAAGTTTGGTTTTTCGAGTGTTGTCCTTACATTGAAGTCAAATATGTTGTTCGTGAGAGTGCTACAATTCCATGGACTTTAAATTAAAGCACTGGTATAAAAACTCCAACTTTGTACAAATTGAAGAGGCACATTTTTTTATTCCTTTGGAAAAGGTATATTGTTTTATGTTGTTTATTTGTTGTTGTTTTGCTTATTTCTAGTTGATTTTATGTTTCTCTGGATTTTGTTGTTAACAATCTGATGTTTCGTCTATGTTGTTTTGTTGTTGTTTTACTATTGCAGTTACAGGTACAAAACTTGGTTCCCACTGATACAGAGCTTGCTGAGTTGAATTTGAAAAGATTTTTTCAAGATCAAACACTTGATGACCATGGTAAAAGTAAACGTGTTGTTTATGACACGAAACTTGGTGCGGAAGAAGTTGAAGATGATTGTTTACCGAGTTTTTCAGAAACTAGAAATATAATGAGAAATAAGAGCTAGAAAGAAAGGATCAAAGATCAACAAAGAGAATTTTTACGTGGTTGGGGCGTTAATGAGCCTCAGTCCACGAGTCTCTTGTATTAGATTTTAAAGAGCTTTTGACAATGGAGTTTTCTGCAAGTTTGAGCAAAGTCATTGCTTACCAGGGAAATCTAGGATCCCAGCTACGGTGCACAACTGGTCTTATTTATAGGAAGTCAGGTGCAATGGGCTTGGGCTGGATTAATCCCAGCCCAATAGGGATGTAATCATTGTTTACTCACTAATGGAGTCATAATACAAAGGATATTGCTTAATAAAACATATTAATCAAGGCCCCTTGGGCCAGCTTGGGTAAAGCCAAGCCTTACAGCTGCCAATAGTACGTAACCTCAGACTGGTCTGCGTAGGCTTCTAAAGGGATCCTAGGGACAGGATCTGTCAGAGTAGTGGCAGTATTGTTTCCTAAGAATAGCGTACGTCCTGTGCATAACCTCTTCTGCTAGTTAGTTGAGGAGACCAACTTTCGTGTTTATTGGGGACATATCAGCGTCAGGGTAGATCAAACTTGCCCTATTCGGACATCTGATCCAGGTTCCTTTACTAATGTCCTGGTTCATTTACCAGAGTCCTGGTTTGCTCACCAGGACGGGTTCATTCTTAACAAGATCTATTCCCAGACTAGTGAGTGTGCCACCTCTATTGGCATCTTGGAGGATACAGGTCGATTGGGACCGGGAAGATGAGTTAGCCCTACGTCTTGGTCCCGGTTCCCTTGTTATGGTCGTGCCCATCGAACGCTTTTGGGCTCATTGATGATTGAGCCATTAGGACTTTCTTCTTCCTTGCTCGATGGCCCGGATCTCTTTAAGGGAGCCCATGGACTCATTGCGCCATGCCATGTGTCTCGAGGGAAAATGGGGATAACATTTACCCCCCAAGTCTTCATCCGTGTTTGCATGGTGGAGACTTGCCATACTCTCCTAGATCAAATCTAAATATAATAGTTCGTTTCCCAGAAGTCAGGTTCATTTACTTGGGGCCACTTGGGCAATCCCCGTCCTTTCGAATTCACAATGTTTCGTACATGTGTCTTCAAGTTGATGGTGCGTCTGTACCACTCACACCTCACAAATCTGGAAAGAATCTTTTGATTGTCCAAGTGACCGATGGGTGTCAGTGTAATTTCTGAGGCGTTCTGTCTGTATGAGCAAAGTTGATAGGGTACTCGAGTGGGCTGTTTAATGCCTCTGCACCATCTAGGACCATTCGATGGGGATAGCCTTGAGATTTTCAACATGGATTGTTGGATCAGGTAGGTGTGGATCATGGATTGGTGAATCCACGATCCGGTGTAGATTGGGCTAATTAAATCCTTTGTGTCATCTGGGACCGTTGGATGAGGATAATCTTGGGATCCCCACTATGGATAGTTGGATCAAACAGTGGGTTGTGCCCTATAAATACCTTGACAGTTTCATTTCGAACTTTACACAATCTAGATATCCATAGTAGAAAAGAGAGCTTTTTATGTCCCAATTTGCTGACGAGGTTTTCCGGCGATTAGTTCATTTCCGTGTCCGTCTGTTTCCGAGCAGACCTCTTGTCATTCAGCCATCCAACAGTTTAGTCCCGGTTCGGCCAATAGACGACTTGCTGCATCACCTTCTCAGATTTAAGGCTGAGATTCTGCTGACTTTGTTGCCATAGACTTTATAAATCTCAAACCCAACACCTCTCGGTAAGTTTTCTGGTCGCTTTTCTTTCTCTGTTTATTATTTTTTACTGTAGTGTTATCCCCGCGACCATAAACTGTTAGGGTCGTGACCACCATGTAGGGTTGTTCTAGGTAGGATAGCGTAGGTTTGAATTGTAGATTTTCAAGGCGATAATTCCTGCCTAGTTGTCCCGGATCAATTCAGACATCCCAAGGTTGACTTGGGTGAGTTAGAGAAACCTCTGATTTTTAGTTCCCGACTAAAGCTCCTGGGATCTTTATTGATCCTAGACTTAGGTCCAGAGGGGACTTCTCCAAGTAGCTTTAGGAGAACCCCCGTACCTTAACCAATTTTCTTTGGTTTTAGTGCTAACTGCTTGGTTTTGTTTTCTTTGTCGCTTCCAGGTCACTGATCATGAGTTGTGGCGTCACTCTTCATCCGGAAGACATCGTCCAGGTGGGCCCTTTAATCCTAGAAGGGTTCAGACTCCCCACTGGCAACATGTGGGAAATGGACGGGGAGATGAATGAGTTTCGAAACTATCGGATGCTACATCAGCTGGAGAAATCCCTTGGAATAGAGACGACTCCGAGACTTTTCTACAATCGGCTGGCCCGGAAAGAGGAGAGGCCCATACTGGTGTGGGCGTGTTTGGGGCCTGGAGCGTGGGCCACATCAGTGCGGGAGCCACTCTCCCGCTTCACAATTACTTCGCGCGATTCCTCAAGTTTGTGGGGATCGCGCCCTTCCAGATCCTCCCCCAAGCGTACAAATTTCTTGCGGGATGGCGCATATTCTACGCCTCAAAGGAGATCTCAGCTCCCACTCCCGCAGAGTTGTTGTATTTCTACAAGTTGGAGCCACCACTTAACTCCAAAGACAAGATGTGGGACAAATTCTATAGATTGAAAGCCTGCAGAATCAGTCTGGCTCCATTCAACACTTGGAAACACCCCCTGGATGTCAGACATTATTGGTTCATGAAATCTGGGTCCCTCCTTGAGAAGAACCCCACTTCGGTGCTGGACTTCCAGCTGTGGGTAAGTTGTTCTTTTCCACTTCTTTTTTCTTTAGCCGTTAGTTTTGTTTACTAGATACTCACAATCTTGGAACATGGGTCCATGTGCTCAGACCTGGCTCATCGAATCGATCCTAGAGCGAAAGAAATTCTACGCCACTCTGAGCCCCGAGGATTTGGACGTGGGGGGCTTCTAACTACAGAGAACCTTCAGTTGGTCGGGATGTTGGCCGGTAACCAATTGATAGATGCCCCTAGCTTCCGAGGGCTGCAATGCGAAAGTGATCCTACCCTGAAAGAGGAACTGGCGCTCATCCACATCGAAGCAATGAAGGCTACGGCTAAGACAGATGCAGAGAAAACAAAGAGGGAGTAGGCCCATCAGGCAGAGAGGGCTGACTCCGAAGAATTGGATGCCCTTCTCGAGGGGAGGCAACCAAACACTAGAGCTCCCAGAGCTAGCATTTCGGGTCAAGGTAACTCGCCTTCAATTTTAACTTGTGCTCCTTATTTTGAGGACTTAGTTAGGAATAGGTAACAGTATCGGGACTATCTGACCGGGACCGTCAATAGATTGGGGCTTCCTTTCCCCATTGTTATAGATACACTGACCCTCATGTACTCATCCTAGTTCTTACAATGCGGTAATTTTTTGGACCTGGATGACATGGGGAACCGAATTCATTCTTTCACCTTAGGGGAGTTGAGTCGTGTCCGTTCTATAGATAAGGGTTCATCTCAGAGGACTTTAGACTTAAATACTTATTTCATCTTTGACTTCTATCCCCATTTGTATATCTTGCTGATTAGTTCTTTGTCCGTCTGTCTCAGGTGACTCGAAGATGTCCAACCTCATGGCCAAAATGAAAGAGATGATCGAGGCCAGGGCAGTTGTGGCCAAGGCTTTTGCGAAGAGGGATGCCAAGGGCGCGGCCAACAAAAAGGTGATCGAGCTGATCCTCGGAGATTCAAGGCCAGTCCCGGAAGTTTATGAGAGAGCTCCAGCTGCAAGTTCCCTCCTGGTAGTGCCCGCTGAAACAATCTCGCCCCAAGCTGCTCCTCTCCAGGTTATTAACTTGGAACATGAGCCATCTAAAGGTGGAAGGGCAGAGAAGAGGGCAGCAGACTCGGTCGTCGTAGAGTCCCCGAAGCGGGCCAAGAGGGCCAAGACCAAGGATCTTGCCTTGGCCGAGGAGAATTCCTCAGGGGAGAGCCTGATCGTCACGCAACAGCTCTCGGATACGCCCAAGCTCCCCTTCAACCCAGCCCTTCTTGAGGAAAGGGATCTAGTTCTCCAGGAGGAGAGGATGAAAATGGTGTCCCAAGTTTGGGACGATCGCCGTGATGGACGGGATGAGGTGTACCGGGCCTTGACCATCCGGCAGAAGGTGGATTTTTCCAATCGTCCGGAGGCCTTCATTTCTCCCTAACCCATCATGGACCGATTGGTAATCGAGACCAGGTTTCGGCCTAAGCTTGGTCAGGACAAGGCTCCGTTGGCTGCGGATTTGCTAGCCCAGGTGGGAACTACCATGTCCACCCTCCAGCTGAAGCGGTATGCTACCTTGGCCAACCAAGATGCCTTGTTCGTTTCCCAGGCCATTCGTCACCAGGCCACCGTGGTAAGTCACATGTCTGTATAATCTTTTATTTTACCATACTTATTGCCTATGTATTTTCTAACTTTGGTTTGTTCCAGGATGCCCTATTGGTCCATAGGAATGCAGATCTGGTGGTAGAAATGACGATGAAGCTAGAGACGACTCAATGGAGTTGGAGGGGGCCATTAACCAGAGCGAAGCTGCTAAGGAGGCCCTTTCCAAGGAGGCTGCTCAGGTTCGGGCATAACATGAGGAAGCTTTGTCCAGGAAGGACACCGAACATAAGAAGTTGGTGGACAACCTAGAGGCGAAGCTACATCATGTTTGTGGCTTAGAGGCTTCGATCAAGGCCCTTCTTGAGGCAGTTGAGGCCCAACTTTGCTAGGAACTAGAGAGGGTTGCAAACCTTGAGTCCCAGAATCAGGCTTTGGAGGGCATGATTCAGCTTGAGATGAAGCGAAGTGAGGAGGCTTGCATAGCAAAGGAGCAGGCAGATGCATTGCTAGAGTCCACTTTTGATGAGGCCATTTACATAGCCTGGCTCCAGGACAAGAACATGAACCTCCTCCTATATCCAGACCCGGCTTCAAAGAGGGATGACTTTGAGGCCAAGGAGAAAGCTGATGCGGAGCTTCTAGATGGGGACGAACAAGATGAAGACTCCGTGTGTCCCGGATCAGAACAAAGCTTAGGCTTGGGCCTTTGTATTTTAGTTATGGCTTCCTTCCTATATTTTTGTAACTGTATTAATTTTATGGATGTAGATGCGTCCGAGACAGTTTTTATCATTTGTATTTATATATTGATTTTATTTTAGCACTATGATTTCCATTTTACATTCATCTATTTTTCCTCGAAATTCACTAAGTGTTTTATCACTCTACATAAATTTGGGTTGAATGTTGGGTCTTGGTTCCAACGGACAAAACCATTAGGGAAACGTTGCAAAATATATTTAGCCTATCCTGAGACCCACGTTCGGGTCTTGACGGCCTGGACCATTTTGGACTCATCAATATAACTAAACTGATTTGCCCCAACTTTATAGTTCGGGCTCCAACGGCCTGGACCGTAAGAGATTTGTTTCAGATATGACTTAATTAGTTAACTCGTTTGAAACCTGATTTTCAGGTTTCAATGGCTTGGACCGTTAAGGAGTTAATAAATGTCGTCTGATTTATTTGTTCTTACTCTGGTGTTCAGGTTCCAATGGTCTGGCCCATCAGAGATTAGTTGATTAGCTTATTTCGATCTTATGGTTCAGGTTACAACGGACTGGGTCGTTTATAAGACTAATTTTAAAAAACTTAACCCTAAGACTCACGTTCCAATGTTTCTGGGCCATTATAAAGGAAACATGAATAAGGGTTTGGTTATCCGGGACCACATTAGGTCTGGACCAATTTTTAGGTGTTGGGTTTCGAACCCCTGGACCATATAGGTCCAGCCTAGGACCGGGCTTTGAGCCTTGTGTCCTATTGGGTTTTGAACCCCTCGAACCATGTGTGTTTGGGTTAGGACTGGGCTTTTAGCCTTGTGCCCTATTGGGCTTTGAACCCCCCGGACCATGTACGTCCGGGTTAGGACGGGGCTTTGAGCCTTGCATCCTATTGGGTTTTGAACTCCCCGGACCATGTTACATCTGGGTTAGGACTGGGCTTTGAGCCTTGCGTCCTATTGGGTTTTGAACCCTCCAAACCATGTACGTCCGGGTTAGGACTGGGCTTTGAGCCTTGTGTCCTATTGGGTTTTGAACCCCCCGAACCATGTACGTCAGGGTTTGGACTAGGCTTTGAGCCTTTCATCTTATTTTGTTGGGAGTTGGGTTTTTCACCTCCAGTCTATACGAGTCCGGATCAGGACAAAGCTTTGAGCTTTGCATCCTGTTTTGTCTTTATTCCTAGACTTACTTGTATAGATGGTCATACCCCCCTAAGTGATTGAAGAGTGTAGTCTTAGGTCACTTGTTTGTATAAAAATTTAAGACTGACATGAACTTTTTCTTTCCTTACAACATTTCTTATGATGTTTTGTATACACCATTTTCATTAAATAAGAAATCGCCTTGGGGCTTACATTATAAAAATAGATCTAGATAGGAAACAGAATCAGATCCTCCCGACTACTGATAGTACTGGCAGAGGTGTTCTGCATTCCAGGCCCTTGGGACCTCCGTTCTGTCTAGTTGCCTTAAGTGATACGTTCATAGACATATTTCGTTTGGTCTTTCCCAGTTTGGTCTCAGAACCCCACTCCTGGATCTTGAGTTGTAGGGAAGATTCTTTTAAGGACTAGATCACTGATTTCAAACCTCCGACTCTTAGCTATAGAGCTAAAGTGCCTGGGGATCTTTCCTTGGTACATCTTCAGCTGCGCTTGTGGTTCTTCCTGGATATCTTCAATGAGATCTAAGGATTCTTGGAGTAAGGTGTGGTTCTAGACGGGATCATATGTGTCCCATCTGAAGGACGGGAACGCTGTTTCTACTGGGATGACTGCTTCGTATCCATACACCATTGAATAAGGAGTATGTCCGGTTGATGTTCTTTCTGTGGTCCGGGAGGAAGGCGAATCAGATCCACGTCTTCCTCTTCAAGAGGCTCCTCATGGACCATGAAGATTGGTCGGTTGGAGACGTGATAACACTTCTGGGCGCTCTTCTGATCTCCCCGTACAGTCCCCACTCCTCCATTATCACATGGGAATTTCATGCAGAGGTGGCGAATGGAGGTGATGGTGCCGAAGTCGACTAAAGCGGGACACCCAAAAATCATGTTGTACGTAGTGGGGCAGTCTACCACTACGAAAGTACAATATTTGAACGAGACCTGAGCCTCGTTCCCCAGCGTCATGGGTAGTTGAATCTTACCCATCAGGAGCAATGAATCCCCATTGAAGTCGTAGATCTATGTCGGGCAGGAAGCCAAATCTGCTTCTATCAGGCCGATCGTTGTGAAGGCCAGTTTGAATAGTACATTGACAGAGCGACCGTCATCCACCAACACGCGGGACACCCTTTTGTTGGCTATTTGGGCATCAATGACCAAGGGGTCATGATGCAAGAAATGAACATTCCAGGCATCCTCTTCCATGAATGTGATGGGTAAGTTCATCAATTTCGGGTGCTAAACTAGAGTTTGGACCAAGGTGCATACCTCGTGATCGAGCTTGCTGAGGTATCTCTTCTTATCATTCCGAGATGGTCCTCCTAGATGCGGGCCTCCTAATATGGTGGCTACATGGCCATCTACCTGTGGAGGCGCGATTATGAGAGGATACGACATTTTGGGCCCATGTGTTTGCACTATTAGGGTCCCCTGGGGGGCCTATGCTCCCGAACTTGGAACGTACCCTCCCTGAGGAGGTTGGTACGACCCAAGTGTACCCTGGGCCATAGGTTGTTCGGGAGCTACTGGTAGTCCTAGAACTCCTGTCGGCATCCTTATCCACTTGTGGAGATGCCCCAATTTGATCAGGTTCTCGATTTCGTCCTTCAGCTGACGACATTCTTCGGTCAAATGACCCACGTCCTTATGGTAAGTGCACCTTTTGCTGGTGTCCCTTGAATTATTTCCCCCTTTGAACATGGGGGCTGACTTATGGTAATGGACTATGTTGCCCATTGCCAGGTAGATATTTTCCCAGGTGTCCACCAGGTTCATATACTCCGTGTACTGAGGCTCATACCCAATTTTTTCCTTCTTTTAGGGATCAGATCGATTCTAACCTTTGCCCGATCTCTTTCCCCAGGAGGGATTTATGCTTGCCTCAGCTCCCCCCGCTTGAGGCGGTTAGGCTCCGCCAGGAGCGACACTATACCCAACGGGTGCCACTTCATATCTGGAAAATAGGGCTGATGGAGCTGGAGCATACCCCATTGAAGTGGACCCATGACCGCCGGGGTCATGAATGACATCCCATGGGTCCCAGCGGATCCAGACGCCACTGGGGGTGCCAGATAAAGACTTGCCGGATACTACGCTTCGTATCCGGGGAAGATTTGGGCAGTCGACTGGGTTGCCGGCTGCCACCCAAAGGCTTAGATTCAGGCCTCCTCCCAATTGATGAAACCTTGTGCCCTCCTGATAAATTCATCAATGGTGGCCGCCTTGTTGCGCTGCATGTTGTCCCAGAGAGGGGATCCAGCTCTGATCCCGGACTGGAGAGCCATCTGGGGAAGTCCGTCATCCACTTTAGTTTTCGAGGATTCCTCTGTGAAGCGCTGGATGTAAGACCTAAGGGTCTCAGTGGGATGTTGTTTGACATTGGCCAGCGCGCTGATTTGCATGTCCATTTTCATGGCGCCCACAAATTGCTTGCGAAATGCTGCTGCAATCTAGACCAAGATTGAATTGATCTCGACTTGAGTCTTTTCCACCACTCTGCGAGTCCAGCCAGAGTGATCGAGAAACATAAGCATTTATCGTTGTCACAAACGTGAGCCACATTCATCAGGTGGTTGTAGCGGGACAAGTGATCCCTGGGGTCCGTATTCCCAGTATAGGCGGGTAGGTTCGACATCTTGAACCCCTTCGGTAGCACAACATCCATTATGTTGTCCTGGAGGAGGGATAAGGCTACTGTTGTGAGGTACGCCAGTTCTGATCGGTGGGATAGGTGGCTGCGTTCCCAGAGGCAGAATGGTTGAAAGGTTGGCTGCCAATCCTTGGGCAGCAATGAAGGCCTGAACAGCCAGAAGGGACTCTTGCATCTGACGGGTGGCTTCTTTTTGTTCAGTTATCCTAGCTTCTTGATCCAGGACCTATTGTCTCAAGCATTCCACCTCTAGGTCCTCCTGTTCGGGCTCCATATTCATTTCTTCAGGATCGACGGGGTTTTTGGCCTCGTGATCCTTGTATTCCCCTTCATCTTCCTCATAATTTCCTTCGTCGTAGTCACCCCCATCTCTGAAGTTTTGGAAGTCATCAGGCAGAGGCCCCTGATAAGGCATATCCTCAGGTTGGTCTTGAGGAAATGGTTGATCGGGCAATGGTTGTAATGTCCCAAATTTCCTAATAAGGTTTAGGACCTTGATTAGGGCCGGGAGGGCCATAATTGCTTTATTATGCTATTTAATGATAATATGCATATTTAGGTGTATTAAATATGCATGTGAACCCATTTGTGATTAATTGGGTGATTTTCATATTTTGGCCATTTCGGGCATTTTTGGCATATATGTGAAATGGGCGTGGTGCTTTGTTATTATTTGGTTATGCCAGGGTTACCCAGCACAAGACGATCCTAAGAGGTAAGCTAGTGGGAAAATCACAACGGGATTTAAGCTTGACTTGGAGTAAGTCAAGGGGTATTTAGAGCATTACCGGGTTATTGGGTAATGGGAATTAATATTTGGTGATAAATTGGGAGTTAGTAAGACCAGGGGGAAATTCTGGAAGTTTTGACTATAATATCCCCGGGGGTGTTTTCGGGACCCCGAGCATTAGGTTTTATTGGAGGTTACTTAAGCTTGAAGTAGCTTGTCAGATAAGAACGTACGTTAGAAACTTCTCGTTCTCTCTCAAAACAGTCTGTTTTACCGTTTGAGCATTTTTGAGGAAATCTTGAGTTCTAGGAGTCGGAATCAAGCGAGGGTCGAGGCATAGCGATCCTAGGAAAGATTAGAAGCTTCTTAACCGAAGGATTTGACGAGAAACAACCCAATCAAAGGTAATCTAAGTTTGAAGTTTGAAGTTTTTAAAGTTTTTAAGCTTAGAATTGGACTTTGTTAATTGTTGAGTTTTTAGGTTGTTTGAACCTTGGGTTTTGGTGGTTTTGGACCATTGGGGAGCTTGGGAACTTTGATTTGATGATTGGGGAATGCTTGGGTATGTTTTTGGAAGATTTGGAGTGTTTAAAACGCGTTTGGGAATGGCCTAGGGTTGGGGGCCGCGGCCCTGTTCTTGTGCGTCGCGGCCCTAGTTCGAAGAAGCAGGTGTCAGGAAATTGGCCTTGCTGGGCGCCGCGGCCCTAGCCTCAGAGAACCCTGGGGGCCGCGGCCCAAGGTGCTAGGGCCGCAGCCCTTGCCCTGTTTTCACCCCGTTTGCTCGTTTTGACCCCGGAAACATGGTTTTAGGCCTCGGGATCATTCCTACTACCTGGATTAGTGAGGATTGATATCTTGGAGGCTAAGTTTTAGTTCAAGGGTTGGTTTTAGAACTTGAACTCATTGGATCACCATTTGTGGTTGTGACTAGGTTAACCCTAGAGGCTTGGAATCAGGATCGTTCTTGTGGCTCGTTTGTTGGTAACCTGCGCTTAGACCCAAGGTAAGAAAACTGCACCCTGTGTATATGTGACATGCATGGTTATCATTGAAGCATGTTGGTTGATTATTGAGTATGACATGCATGGTTATTATTGATGCATGTTGGATGTTTAAATGTAAATGTTGATAGCATAATGAATGCTTGGCCATCTTGCCCATTTGCATATGACTATTGTTGAGGCATGCTGGATGATTAAGTGTGATGCATGTAATGCACGAGAAACATGTGATTAGGGCATGCCATGAATGATGAATATGAGATTGGCCAGAGCTTGAGTCTCTGAGTTTGTGCATGATCATGATTATGCTAGAAACTGTTTAGTAAGCATGCTGAATGCCCTATTCTTGGATAACTGGCATATGATAGATATTGATAGCATTGCTTACTTGTGTATGGTACTGACTAATTAGTCAGATTTGACAAAAGGTGCTAGTATCAACTGTGAAGTTGTGACTCATTAGTCAGGTTCGGCAGTGGTACTGGGCACTAGTCACGATGCACTGACTCTTAAGTCAGAATCGACAAAAGTGTTAGTGTTAACTATGAAGCTGTGACTCATTAGTCAGGTTCGGCAATGATACTGGACACAGGTCAGGTAGCGCTGACTTATTTGTCAGAACGGCCTTAGCGTGAATCACGCAAGCCAACAGAGATTAGATCTAATCGACTACAAGCATTGAATGACTCAAGGAGCATTAATGCCTGACCGACCCTGAGGGTCGATGAATGAAAAAAGAGCTTGGAGGCTAGTGGCTTACCTAACAGCCACTCTCCTGCTAGAAAAGAGAGCTTGGAGGCTAGTGGCTTACCTAACAGCCACTCTCCCGCTAGAATCATGTGATGTTCACCCATTAGTTTGAAAGCTTTATGTTCAGTGTGATTATAATGATAATCATTTGATAATGTTTATGAAAAGTGTTATGTTTTCTTGCTGGGCTTCGGCTCACGGGTGCTATGTGGTGCAGGTAAAAGCAAGAGGAAGCTGGACCATCCTTGAGTTGGAGAGCTTAGGTGATGACGTGTACATATGCAGCTGCTCGACCGCCACGGCCGAGGTTTAAAGTGGAACTAGGGTTGAACCCTGTTTTGCCGCTTAGAACGGCCTGTTGTAAATATTTTCTGTAATATAACTCTGAAGTTATATTTTTGGGATCCCAATATATATATTAAACGTTCTAGTGAAACGTTACATCATAACCAAAATGTTTAAACCCTAAACCGCTAATCACACTCAGATCACGTTTTGGCCAAATGACTCGATTAGCGAGTTTAGCACTGTTTACAAGGCACACCGTAACGGTCCCAGGAGTTGGGGCGTTACAATGGTTCTCCATTGTCTTGATGTTGCTGGTGAGCAAGATCAAACACGGTATGTCTAGTGTTCACCATTTTTGCAGATGTTCGAGATTGACTCAAGCTTCCTTCGGCTCTCAATGAAAGTACAAAAAATGTTTACCGAGTTTTTTGGAAACTAGAAATATAATGAGAAATAAGAGCTAGAAAGAAAGGAACAAAGATCAATAACATAATTTTTACGTGGTTGGGGCGTTAATGTGCCTTAGTCCACGAGTCTCTTGTATTAGATTTTAGAGAGCTTTTGACAATGGAGTTTTCTGCAAGTTTGAGCGGAGTAATTTCTTACCAACGAAAATCCGGGATCCCAGCTACAGTGCACAACTGGTCCTATTTATAGGCTGTCAGGTGCAATGGGCATGGGCCGGATTAATCCCGGCCTAATAGGGATGTAATCATGGTTTACTCGCTAATGAAGTCATAATATAAAGGATATTGCTTAATAAAACATATTAATTATGGCCCTTGGGCTTTGATGGTGGTTGTTCTTCAAAGGTAGATGAAAGTACTTCCTCATCTAGTATTGAAGAATTAAATAGCAAACTTTCCCAGGCTGTAAGTCAGCAACAGTCGTTGTCCACTGACATGTTTGTCTTGAAAGCCTTTGTTGAGCTGAATTTTAAGGACCTTATTTCTTCTGTACAAGATTTGCACAAAAAAATTTGATTCAATGTTTGAGCGTTCTGTTTCAAAGGTATTGAATATGTTTTATTTTTTTAGTATTTGTTTTATTGTTAAAGAAACAAAAAAGTCAAATGTTGTTTTTTGTTGTTGTTTGTGTAGAAAAATGTTCATGCTAAGGTTACTGCAGATGTTGAAGATGATGAGGAGACTGAAAGTGATGCTGACATTCATAATATGAACAATGATGAGGAGTTAAAGGATAATGATGATGATAAGAACGATGTTTTTGAGGGCCAAAGTGATGATGATGATCATGGTGGAGGCGGTGATGAAGTAGATATTGGCGGTAATGTTGAAGGGAAAGTTGATGTGGATGAAGATTCAAATGTTGTTAAGGGATCTTCTCAAAATGTTGTTGAGGAAAAAGTTGGCAAGGTACGTATGAATATTTCATTTATTTGATTTCAATATTGTAACATTAATTTATTTAACTTTTTATGTATTTTTTTAAGGTTGATAATGAGAAGAATTTAGATCATTTTTTCAATGGACTAAGCTAGCTTCAAGTTTATGATCCTGTGTTGACTGGATTAGTAGCTGTGTTAAAAATGAAGGTTAGTTGTGTTGTTTTTTTGTGGTTGTCTGAATTTTTTTTTTTGTGTTGCTGACGTTATTTTATTATTATAAATGTTATTTTTATTATGATAAATGTTTATTTTTTATATGTGTTTTTCATTGTTATTTTCCAGTTGTCTTCAAATGGATCGGTTGTTGCTGAAAATGTAAGTTTGGTTGCCAAAACAGTTAAGGATGCTTCTATTACTGCATCAGTTCAGTAGCCTGAAGTTATTTCTGACAAGGTTGAGTCAGTTGATCTACAAGCAACTCTAGTTGTTGAGAAGAGGCTTGCAAAGCCTGGAGCTGCTTTGAAGTCTCCATTTCGTCAGGATTTTGATTCTGGTGGTTCTCGTTCAGTTCAAGAAGTTGAAGATTACAAGGTAGTTAGTTATGTTAAAGGTTTATTGCCACTAGATGAGAACATTGGGCAAGTTCCTGATCCAATTCATGAGAAGGAGTTTAATGCTTGGTTAGCTAATGGTCGAAACACAAGGGCGAGGTATGTTAATATTTTTGTTCTTTTTTGTTTTTTGTATTGATTTCATTATTCAATTATAATATGTATTCTTTTATTTTATTTTTTTGGCAGGAAGAACAATATTTACTAGAAAAACAAGAATCTATTTACTCCTCCATTTGATCTGAGTGTTGATTCTGTGAATGATAAGATGTGGTTCCACACTCTTGTTCATTGTGGCGAATGTCTTACTAATTCAGTATGTTTTTTAATTTTTAATGTTGTTTTTGTGTTGTTCTGCTGTTTATTTATAATTGCCGAGCGTTTTGATTATTTTTATAATTGTTGTTGTTTTGTTACAGTTTAGTTGTTTTTATGGGTTTATTTATGATTTTGTTGTTATTGTTTTGTGTTGTTTACATCACATTGATGTAATACTTTATTAGATTAGAAAAAAGGGGAAGTATTTACCTGGGCCTAAGGCGAACTTCACTACAACAGATTGTTGTTTTAGTGATTCTATTTCTTCTTTGTATGAGAAATTTGTGCAGAAGAATAGGGATGGTTCTATTGTGAATCTAAAGCATAAGGTTGTTCAAATTATCAAGGGGAAAAGACTGATGTGTGGTAGGCCATGGATTGAATGTGATCATGTGTTGTTTCCAATAAATATGAGGAATGATAGTCATTGGATTCTAGGCCATTTGAATGTCAATGAGAGGATCATTTACATGTACAACTCATTGAAAAGTGGGCAATATGAAAGTGTTGCGTCGGAGGCTATGGAACCATATTCTGTTTTGTTGTCGTTGTTCCTTGACCTTATGAATTTTTATAAGACTAGAAATGACAATACGGAAAGTTTGATTGATTATAAGGCTCCATTCTCAGTTGTTAGTGTTGATAAATTACCTCAACAAGAGGATACGTAAGTGTTTTATGTGTTTTAATAACTTTTTATATTTTGTGCATTTTTATTAATCTTTTTGATGTTTTTGTTTCGTAGTAATTGTGGTGTTTTTGTTGCATCATTTGCTGAATATTTTGTTGATGACAAGGAGATTCCTTCAAGTAACTTCTATGTTGAAGACCATCATTCTAGGCTTGCTGTGCTTCTTTATTCTTTTGGGAAGATGAAGGAGAATGAAAATGTTGCTAGTGAAACTGAAGTTGCTAAAAAGTATCCAAAAAAGATTGCACAAAAGTTGAAAGGGAAGAATGATGATTTGAGCATGAAGATTTGATGCATATGTTTGTTTGGCAACAACGGTGGAAACAACACTGCAACAACTATGGAATTTTTTTAAAGGAAAACATATGAAAAACTTATTTTTATGTAGTTATTTTGTCTTTCTATTTTATAGATATTAAATAGTTGTTTGGATATTGGTTGTTTAAATGCGTATTTTGTTTTAAAGTTTTTTATTATGAAAACTAATATGAACTATTATGTTTTTTCTCATTGCAATCATGGATATATTATTATGATTTGACAACCGCACAACAACTAAAAAGCAACAAAAGATAAACTTTAGAAATTAAAATATAATGTTATAAATTTATGTTCATGCACTGAGGTTATGAAAACAAAACTATTTAATTAATAATAAATTTGTTATTAATTATTTTAAAATTCATATTTTAGTTATTGTCATAGTTTTACATTTTATATACTGCATAGCAACATCAAAGCAACGTTACAGAAACTGTCAATTTTAAAAAAAAAAAAGTTTCCATTTTTTCTTATTCCATGTTTATGAACTAATAACTTTGCTTCGCAATATAGATTCTAAATATAAAAGAAATAAAATTAATGTTGTTGTATAAAAAAAATCAATTAATTGTTTTTGTAGTTGTCTTGTTGTTTCAGCTTCTTTGCGCTCTGTTTCTGCATGTCTTCCTATTATGTCCTCTTTGTCCACACTTGTTGCATTTGTTTTGCTTTTTATTTTCCCAAGCAGCTCTGAATCTTTTTTTTCTTTGGTCTTCCTGCTTTCACTTTTTCAAATGAAGGCATAACAATCGTGTCTTTGACATATTGTGGGACATCCCAATTGTGTTGGTTTCCTACAGGGTATATTGTTGATTCATATGTTTCCAACCATGTCTTTGTTGTGTAGTAGTGTGAACAGTAATTGTAAGGGTCTAGATTCATTTCCTTCATCACAGCAATTGCATGACCACATGGAATTTCATCCATTTGGAATTTATTGCATGTGCATGTTCGATTTTTTAGGTTTACAAACCATGACTTTTGATCTTTGAACACCTCAAATAGATATTCATTTGATGCATTTACCTGTAGCACATTATGAATAATTAATTAATTTATAATAATTATAATTCTGCCTATTTCTAAATGCAACAATATATGAACAACCCCCACTGTTTTATGGCACAGAAGCAACGTAAGCGCAACCCCAGAAAAACTTAATTAAGAATTTTTAAAAACTGTTTAAGGATCTTACAGTTAGTCTCAAAGAGTATATGTAGTTGTTGGTGAATTTTTTTTCTGCCTCTGGTGTCAATGTTGTGAATGTATTTTGGGCCTTATGTTTGTGTATGTCCAATCTCGGAGTAATCCACGCATGCACTCCAATAGTGTTGTTATGGGTACCTCTCTTGCTACCAAAATAGTTGCGTTGAGTGATTCTGCAATATTTGAAGTCATTGTTGAATACCTATTATTTCTGGAGTGGAATCTTGTCCATTTTTCATAACCAATTTTGTTTTAAAAAGGACATATGTGCTTATCCAAGTTGTCGAGCTCCTTCATGTATATTCAAATTTCTGCTCTGTGTATGTTTTCGTAGCCCCAAAGAATGGTTCCCTGTATATTTTTGCATGTTTTTTGTACATTGTTTTTAGGTAGCTAAGCAGGTGGAACATGCAGTACCCATGTGTTATTTCTAGGTATACTTGTTTGGTTGCTTTTATGATGCTTTCATGTTTATCTAATATTAGACATTGCCCTTCTCTAACTCCATAAGCTTCTCTTAATTTCTTAAAATTCCATTCCCATGACTTGTCATTTTCTGAGTCTGCAATACAGAATGCAAGTGGAAATTTTTTACCTCCAGCCTCTTGTGCACTAGCAGAGAGCAGTGTTCCACCATATGTAGCTTTTAGGAAAGTGTCATCAACAACTATTATTGGTTTACATTTTGGCTAGGCTTTCAAAGATGCATCTAATGCCATGAATAGAAATAGCAAGTTGTTGTCTTCTCTTGTTTGTATTTCTAATATTGATCCAGGGTTGGTTTTTTGTAGCATGTACAAGTAACTTGATAAGAGGTTGTATGATTCTTTTGCTTTTCCTGGCAGGTTGTTGAGTGCATGCTCCCTACTTCGCCATGCTTTCATGTAGTTTTATCTTTATACCATATTTGTCATTTAAGTCAATACTGATGTCTTTTGGTGTGGTTGTTGTTTTAATGTTTAGAAACTTTGGTTTTATGCAGTCATCTATTAACTTTGATGTTGCTTGACGCTGGTCTCCAAATCTTATATCCAAGGATCAAGTGTGTAACTGGTAGTACTTTCTAATGATAAATGCCTGTGTGGTGCCGTTCCTTGATGCTCTTAGTGACCACTTGCATTTTTGGTCCAAACAAACAATACTGTACTCTTTGGAGCATGATTTTTGCACCATGTATTGGAAGTGATTTGTAATTGCATAGTAGCTGAGCACACTCTTTAGTGTTAATTTGTCTTTGTATATCTGGCCACATAGAATATCTTGGTGACGAGGATTTTTTATTATTAGTGAGTCTTCAGTATCAAGCTGAGTTTCTTTATTCAAATTGTTCTCGAGTTTCTCTAGCATTTCTGATCTGATAATTGTTGCATAGTCAATTATGTCAAACTCATCATTGTGTTCTTCTATGTTTGCCTCTGTGCGTTGCTCTATGGTTGATTCCGTTGTCCATGGACCATTGTCGATGATTTGTAGTTCATGTGTTACGGTTGACTCTCTATTTTCAAAGAAATTATTTGATGTTGTTGCTGTTGTTGAATGTGTTCACACATAATGGATACTGCTTGTGAAGTCTGAATCCTTTTTTTTAGCTGAACGTAAAAGAAGACACTGGCATTATCCACTATTTTCAGGGTGGGTATCCTTCTTTTATTTGGTATTGTAGTTGCAGCAGCGTTGATGCGGGGTTGCATTGTAGATGTCAAAACAGTTTTTGTAGTAGCTCTTCATAATTGCAATCCACTGATATGAATTCCCCACTGGGTTCAAAATTGATGTAATTATTGTTGTCATCCCAATGTCCATTTTTCTGTATCAAGATTGCTATTGGAACCATTCCCTGAAATTTATATAATTGAAATTTTTTATTACTATTTGTAATGTTGGAATTTATACTAGTATCCATTTTTAAATTGTAGGTGTGCCCCGCAACGGCAACGTCAATTCAACCCCAAGGCAACTTTAATTAAAAAGAAAATTAAAAATATCATCCTTATTTTGTATTAAATCCCAAAATTAATATTCTGTTTTTTTTTCATATCCAGTTGTTGTAAAGACAAAGCATAAAAAACAACGCAAATTAATATTCAGTTGTTTTTTCATATCTATTTGTTGTAGAAACCAAAAAACAACCAGATTTGAAAGACAATTATCGGTAAGCAACAGGTAAAATAGTTTGCAACCAAATTTAATTAAAATATTTAGGGAAAATATTAAAATCGTCATACCTAAGATTATGATTCCACTTTATTTGGAAACTCGTTATTAATGTCCCCCCTTGTACCTCATTTGCTCTAGAAAAATGAAAAATATATTTATACCTCATATTAAGTTTTTGAAAAAAAAAATCGATTCTTACCCGTTTTTGTCTCAATTTCGTTTTATTGGTAGACCGCCAGCATGAGAGGATTTTCTGGTATGCTTATGGTTGCTTCACTGGTTTTGGGTTTCAGAAGAGAGAAGCTTCCTTTGAGTGCAAGCTCATTAAAGAAGAAGTCGTATTTTTGTTTAAATTATTTATTGACCGTGTATAAATGTAATTAATGCCGCCTCACCATATTTTTATAACTTTTGTTCTATATATGGGTATACAAGAAAAAAAAACCCTATTTTTTTACAAATTTTTATTTTAAACAAAGAGAATAGAAACCATTCTTTTGTTATCTTCAAAATGTCTGTTTATTTGTTGACAAAAAAAATGTATGATTATTTTTACTTAGTACTTTAATTTATTTTTTGCAATAATAAAAATTTAACAAATAGGTTATGTAATAAATTTAAATATAGTAAATAGAATTGGTGGTAAGAATCAATTTTTTACAAATACATTATATTGTAATCTAATTGTAGTATATAGTTTTACATACAATTTCATTATTTAATACATATGTATATATGTATTAAATATGTATATATGTATTAAATATTGGTAATCACATATATTTCAAAACAATTACATATAAAATATAAAATAATTTGATAAAAATAAATTATATTTTTTTTAATAAAAAATGGAATTATGGTCCTTTTACTCTTTAATATATATATTTATAATAAAAATATCAAATTATGTAAATAAATAAGCAAAAAATAATTAGTTGTAGCCAAGTTAAATAATTTGTAACAATGAAATTTTTTATTGAACATTATAGTTAAATAAGTAGATTGATGTTAAACACAAAATATCAAAATAACTTTACTAATAAATAGTTACTAAAAGATAAAATAATTTGCTTACTTCACTCTTTTATATATGTTACTAGATAAAAGCAACGTACAATGTACATTTACTTAGTTTTATTTATAGAATTTATTAATATTTTATTAAATTTGTATTATTGTCATATAAATTTTAAATAAATAAACAATATTTTATATAAAAAGAATGACATAAATATATGTTGACGCCGTTTTTCGTCAACTTAAAATATAGAGCAATTAAACAATAAGAACTATGGCGCAGATGAATAATCTGGTTGTAACGACCCAAATTTGCTAATAAGGCTTAAGGACCTTGATTAGTGTGCCTGGAGGGTATAATGGGAATTATGTGTGATTTTAATGATTAAGATGCATGATTATGATTTAAAGCATGTTATATGACTATTTGAATATCTGAGATGCAGGACTATGTGTATTAGTATGCATATAGGCCCTGATTAGGTTAGAAGGGCATAATCGTAATTTTGGCCATTATGGGCATAACTGTATTGATATATGTGATAATTGTCGAGACCACATTAATTTGTGGATATGTCTGTGATCTGCGACTCGAGACGATCCTAGTGAGCAAAGTAGCGAAAAGGTCATGGCGAGGATTTATACCCGGCTCAGAGTGAGCTTAGGGGTATAAATGGGAATTTAGTGAGTGTACTGGAGTCTATCTTGACATTGAGGAATATTATTGGTGATTAATTAGGTATCGGGAATTAAGCGGGAAATATTAGAGACACTCGAGGAGTTAGCGGGAATTGGGTAAAATGACTAGAATGCCCTTAAGTGGATTAAAGGGTTAGGAATAAATGGGAGGGCATTAGGGTCATTTGGCTTTCTAAGGATGGAATTACTAAGACTTTATGTTAGTGGGAAGTGTAGAAAAGTGTAGAAGTCTGAAAGAGAGAAAAGAAGAAAAAGGAAGGAAAAAGAAAGGGAGAAAAACAGAGAGAGTTTTCTAAGGTCGGTTTAAGCTTCCTTCATCAATTTCTTGAGGATTTCTGGAGCAAAGCTCAGAGGAGAGTTGGGATAGACTGAACATCAAGGATCCTAAGCTAGGGTTGAGGAATTGGCAGAGGTTTAGCAAAAGGTCACTAACACTTGAGGTAAGACTTTAGAGTTCTTCAGTTTCTGTTTCTGGTTTTTGAGCTTTGGTGTTTAAGTTGAATTGGATGGAAACTTTAGGGAATTCAGGCCTAAGGCTGAGGAAGAGCAAGCCAAGGAAGTCTAGAGGCAACTTGTGGTCGAAATCCCATCAAAGGTATAAATTATAAGCTCTAACTTTGATGTTCAACTGGTTTCTGCTGAGTTTCATTGTCTGGAAGTGGCTATGGTGAATTTTGAGTTTGGGGATGCATGTGCTTGAGTTCTAGGTATTTGGGGTGCTTGGGATGAGTGGAGTATGGTCATAAGGTTGTTTTTTGAGTTTGGGAAAGATTTGGAGGAGTTTTTGTTAAGGTTGGTTCGAGGAAATCGCAGGAGGGAAAAACTGGTGTTAGCCTGCCTGTGACTAGCACTACAGCGCTAGCCTTTGGGCGATGTAGCACTAGGCCAAGCTTGCTGAGGGGATTTTGCTTCTGTTTGTAGCGCTGTAGCGCCCTCCCATGAGCGCTTTAGCGCTACCCTGCCTTCTGAAGAGGATTTTAGGGTTATTTGCAAGGGTTTTTGACCAAGGGTTTGGGGTTTAGTTCCACCACCTTGTTTGGTGGAACTAGGACTTCCCGGGGGCTCGAGATTAGCCCCGAGGCTAGGTTTTGGACTTGAGGATTGAATATGACTTTGGCCTATGATTGTGTTTAGGTGAGCGCTAGGGCTCGAGGGGGATCGTGCTCAAGGAGTCGAGGGATCAAAGCTAGTGAATTGAAAGGTAAGAAAACTGCACCCGGTTATATATTTGTGATGGGACTAAGTGCTCCCGATATTTGTATCGTGTCAATGATGGTATTATGCCATGGGACATGTAAAAGTAGCCTAAGGGCGCCATACACTATATTTGCGCACAGGGCGCGGCTTGGCCACTGGTAGCCGAGGACAGCTTAATATTCACTGAGCTCAGTTTAAGCGGGCTGGAGTCAGTGGGATAACGGAGGGAGCAGCCTGAGGGCGCTAGCCCTAGTTATCGTTTGTGAACTGTAAATGATATGAGTTGATATGTTTAGTATGTGGAATACTTGATTATACTGAATGGTTATATGGTTGAGATTATGTGATGCAATATGAGATATTGATTTGTCTGTTGATTGCTTATGCTCTGTTGTTGTGTTTTCTTGCTGGGCATTGGCTCACGGGTGCTACGTGGTGCAGGTAAAGGCAAGGGCAAGCTGGACCAATCCTGAGTTGGAGGGCTGTGGGGTTGAATGTACATAGCCAGCTGTTCGATCGCCATGGTCGAGGAGTGGATCAGGACAGGGATTACCTAACTGTCTGTTTTGCCTTAATATGGCTTGCTATTGTATCCAAACCTTATGACTTTTGTAAACGGTCCTTAAACTTAATATTTTTGGGATCCCGTGTACACAGATAATGTTACTTAATGAAAATGCGACTTTTGAGACCAAAACATTTTAACCCTAGTTCCTCTATAGTTTCGATAACACGCTTTTAATTAAATGACTTTATTAGCAAGTCTAGCACTTTATAAACACACAGTGTAGCGGTCCTGACTATCTTGGGCATTACAATGGTAGAACAACAAGAGTTTTACGTGGTTCAGCAGTTAAATCTGCCTAGTCCACGAGTCTATTTTATTTAGACTTGGAGTTTTCTGGAAATCCTTCAGAGATGAATTCTCCAGAGTTTCTCTCAAGATATCAGAAGAACCCCCCTCTACAAATGTTCATGACCTCTCTATTTATAGAGAGTTCTCAGAGTTTATTCCCACATATTTCGAGAAGATACTTCTGCTTATTAATTAAAATAAATATATTAAATACTGTAACTCCTATATATAAGGAAACGTTCCTTGAAGACCAGAAAACGGGTAACAGAATTGTTAATATCCTTTTAATGTTGGGATGTTACAACAATAAATATCTTTAAACGTATGGAACGCGTTACATCAGATGACTCATCAAATCTTCGAGGTTAGCAACCAGCATCATGTCAGTCAAGGTTTAAGGATAAGTTACGAACTAGTCGCCTTATTCCAAGACCAGCTCGGAGCAGATAAATACCATCGAGATTGTTACATTTCGAGCTTGTGCTCTTTAAGCTCGGGCTACTTGACCCGAAGCCACCAGACAACGAATGTATCCTGATGCTATGTTCTTTCGAGGTTGGAAAGGATCCCAAGGTTACCCGTCTTCGAGGCTGCCGTCTTGCTCCGAGGTTTTGACATCTGGACCACGAACATGCGTTTTATATATCTCGAGCTCACACTTGACGAGTCCAGCTTTCGAGATCACAATCTCAGGTCTCGAAATCTGGGTATAACAATATATTAATTGAAAAGTTAAACAAAAATATTGTTTATGATTTTTTTAAATATATATATAATATAATAACTTTTTTAACCATAAATGATAATTTTTTAATAAAAATTAAGATGATGTATTATATATTATTATTATAATAACATTTGTTAATATAAGTATTAAATATTAATATAATAATATTTGAATTTATATTAATATAATTAGTAAAATTTTATAATATTTAAATTTATATTAATATATAATTATTAAATATTTAGTTTTGTATTAAATATTATTATAATTAGTAAAATTTTATAATATTTGAATTTAAATTTATATTAATATAATTATTATATATGTAGACTTATATTAAATATTATTATAATAATGATATTTTATAATATATGAATTTATATTAATATAGAAGTTGTTTGATAACACTTAAAAAAATAGTTTTTTTAATTAATTAAAATTTAAAAATTAAACGTAAAATAGTGTTTGGTAACTCTATTTTTATTTATTATTTTTTAAAATTTTAATTAAAATTCATTAAATTTTGAAAATAAAAAATTTTCACTTTCAATTTTTTTTAAACTATTTTTGACTTTTTTCGTTTTTTTTCTACTCTTCTTCAAATCAACATCTCATTTTATATTGTTAAACACCAAATAAAAATAAAAATTATCAAATGCATTTATTATTTTTGTTTTTTAAAAACAAAAAACAAAAATAGTTATCAAACATATTTTTATTTTTTAAAAATAAAGAAACAAAAATAAAAATAATATTTCTATTTTTGTGTTTAAAAAATTTAAAAACAAAAATTTTACCAAACACAACCATAGTTAATAAATATCTTTTTTAGTAGTTTTAAAAGTATAAAAAATTAAATATTTAGAATGTTTCGTTAAACTTAGGGCCCATTTGGTAAAATTTTTGTTTTTGAATTTTTTAAACACAAAAATAGAAATATTATTTTATATTTGTTTTTTTATTTTTAAAAAATAAAAATATGTTTAGTAACTATTTTGTTTTTTGTTTTTAAAAATAAAAAATAATAAACGTGTTTGATAACTTTTATTTTTATTTTTTGTTTAACAATATAATGTGTTGATTTGAAGAAGAGAAGAACAAAATGAAAACTGTTTAAAAAAATTTTAAAATTTTATTTTCAAAATTTAATAAATTTTAATTAAAATTTTAAAAAATAATAAATAAAAATAAAGTTATCAAACACATTTTATGTTTAATTTTCAAATTTCTAATTAATTAAATCAAAAATTATTTTTTTAAGTATTACTAAATAGTCTCTTAATAAAACAAATACTTCAAAACAAAAATTTCTATTACCTACACATTTTTTATACAGAGAAAAAGATTATAAAAATAAAAAGATAAAATGAGTATATTACTTATTTACAAATATATCACTTATTTATGACATCTATCTATTTTGGACCCAGCCCAATTCTAGTCCTAAACCTAAATGCATCTTCATATTTTCCTTTTCCTTCTCTCTTTCGATCTTAGCCCAGAAGTCGTCGTCGACGATTTCCGCCGACTGAAAGTAATTTCAAAATTAGATTTTTCTTTCTCTGACTGTGTTTATTGTTTCTAATTCATGAATTTGTTTTTAATAATTTGTTCTCATTATTATTATTTTTTATAATTTATTCTTCCAATTCTCTTGAATTTAATTTATGATTTACCATTTAAATTAGGTTCAACTTTTCCCATTTGGTCATTGTTCATTCGTTATTTTTTGTTTTTCATTTCAGAATGAGAAGATTTATTGATAATTTTATTGGTAAAATTAGGGCTTTGTTTGGCATCAAGTTTTTGTTTGTTTTGATAATTTTCTTTTATTTATTCGTTATATATAGAATGAAAGACATGGCGGTGACATTAGACTAGAAGACACAAACAAACAACTCATTTAGCGCTAATCAACTCGTTCTTCTCAACTCACTCACTCACCCATGGCGGACTGCTCCGACTCTCCTCCCTCTCCTTCTCCCACTTCTCCCATGAATATCGACGGCTCCGACCGTGACTCCGTCCTCTCCAACTCCGAATGGCTCACTCAGCGGGAGGTAATCGAACGCCGTGCCCGACGAGTCAAGCAACTCGCTCGTCTTTACAGGCACCATTACTGGGCTTTGATGGAGGATCTCAAGGCCAAGCACAGAGAATACTACTGGACCTACGGTAAGAGTCCCTTCAAGGAAGACGAGCCCCTCCCTCCCAACGGTGCGGACGGAACCGGAGAGAACGGGAAGCTAGGGTTGGCTTCCTCCACCGGAATTGGGGATGACATTAAAAGGTGCCAAATGGCTGGCTGTAAGAACAGGCCCATGGCCTTGACGAAGTTTTGCCATACCCATATACTCTCTGATCCCCAACAAAAGCTCTATAAGGGTTGCACATATGTCATCAAGAGGTATTTCTAACTTCTATTGTTTTTCGTTTTTTGATTTATTTTTCTTTGATAAACCATTTTTGGTTGTTGCCAGTTGAGAAAAAAAAAAGAGTTTTCTTTTGATGAAAGCTAATGGTTTTGGGTAAGAATTTGAAATCTTCTCGAAAGGGATTTTACAGCTGAATTGAATTTCTTGTTACACTAGTAGTGAAGATTTAATCCAATTACAAGAACTTAGTTGAGGTTATGATTATGAATTAGGAAGTTTTTGGGTGTGGTGTTTTCTTAGAATTAATAATTTGAGAAGGATAGGTACGTTCATTGGTATTTTTTGATATCAAGGAAACTGTTTAGTTTGAATTACATCACACGGATGGAGAGTATGTTAGTTGAATCTGAAAGTACAAACAAATTGGATGATTGCAAAATATTTGGTCAATGTGAGAGAGTATCTTCCTCGAATAAATCATTAGTTAGTGTCACTGAAATTCTAATGGAGAAAGTTTGGGGCCTTTAAGAGAGATAAATCGTGTGTTTTCACTTAGGTACAGTTAGTTTGTATGTCATGAAACTCAGGTGCTCATTCTTTATCTATCTTAGTATAACGAGGCTGAAGTTTCCCTGCATTTAATAGTTTATTTTGCACTTTTAATAGTTTACTTTGTTGCTTGTCAAGTGATTATTTCTCGAGTTTATTAGTTCAATCACAAATAATATATACTTCTATCTAGTTAGTAAGACAATTTTGTATATCCAGTATGCAGTCAGGGCCTCTGCTGTGTTGTAAACCAATACTGAGATCCACAGTTCCTTCTCTCTGCCCAACTCATTTTCAGAAGGGTGAAAAATGCCTCATACGGGACCTAAGAAAGGCAGGTCTGAATATCTCTTCATTAAATAACCTTGCTCCAAAACTCCATGTCATAGTTGCCGAATTCGTAAACCAAATCCAATCCAAAAGGAGAGCTTTACGAAAGGCTAGTGTAGCTAAGGTCGAGCCAAAGTAGGACGGAGCCCACCATTTCTTAGGCTCCTATGCCCTTTGATACTGCTGAATATTTAAGCACATATATACATATATATGGTGGAAGGGGGACTAAATTTTGATAGGACATTAGACTTTTGCCTAAGAAAGAAGACATTTGTGCATACAGAGACTTCATTTTCTTCACGACAACCTCGCCAATTTTCATAATTGCTGTGAGCTTTATCATATCAGCAATAATAATGTAAATTGGTTATTCTACTTCAAGTCTTGATGATTTTATTGTTGTAATTAGTTCACAAAATACTCCCCTCAAGGGTTATTATTATGTATATAACCTGTTGTGCATGATTGTGCAGTTAAAGTTGTGTAGGTTTCTCCTTATGATTCCAACCAAGTATATGACTTCATTTTGACCTTTTTTTTTACTATATGAGATTCTAATTATCTTCCTTCTAATATTCATTATTCAACTTCGGTGATCTATAAGAATTTGTACATGACATGAGTAGGAGTATATAAAGGGAGGAAAGAATCCTCCTGTGTAAAATTTCAGTTTATTAAATCACAAGAGAAGCACAATGTATTAGTTATGTCTTATATACTAGATGCCATTTAATATGAATTAGCATTCGATTAATAGGAAAAGAAAGAAGAAAAAAAAATGAAGTTTACTAGCATATGAAGTTTCCAACCTCCAACTTTCACTTATTATTGAAACTTTCAAAATTTCCCACTTGAAGAAATTACATGTAATGGGAAACCACTTGATTTCTATACATGATTCTTATTCATGCATTTTTTTTAAGACGAGGTATACTAGTTATTTACAACTTTCTATAAAGTTTTAAAAAATTTCCAATAATAAAACGTGTCAAAGATATACTTCAAAAAGTTTGTTACATGCTTGTTTTTTTTTAAGAATAATGATGCATGTATTTCCAATCTGCACACTTAAATTACACACTATTATTATGTGTTATTAATCTCAACCATGAATACTTTTAGGTGGAGTTCCTATATTATTTAATTATATAGTTGCTATTACTTACACGTCATAGCGAGGAAATTGAGGGTGTATTTATTATTACTATTTTTTTAATTATTTTTTTATACATGTAAATTATTCAAAATTTTCTAAAATTTTGAAGAATATTTTAAATAACTAAAATATATACTGCCATATAACAAATATTGAAATTTTAACTATTTATGTGTGGAAAATTACATTGGGGTGTATATATAAATATAAGGGAATTCTCTTATAGGGATTTCACTTTAAGCTTTACTGGTAGGGCTCTCAGTGTTTTCAACCCATGAATAGTTTTTGACACAATTTTTTTTATAATCATGTATATTGTAGCTATTTAGAGCATCCTACAAATTTTCAGAATATTCCGAATAGTTTACAGTACCGAAAACTAAGTTCAAACATATTGCACACGTGACTAATTTTTTTTATGCGTGTGGAAAGCAACATGTTTGAACCTAGTTTTTGGTACTGTAAGCCATTCAGAATTTTCTATAAATTTGCAGGATGCTCTAAATAGTTATAACATACACGGTCATAAAAAAAAATCACGCCGAAAACTGTTAACATGTCGAGAAACACTGAGAGTCCCACCGGTATGGCTTAAAGTGAAGCCCCTGCCTTTCCCTATCACCCTGGGTCGATTGTGTGTTTCTCCGAGGCAGTGAGGGATATCTTATTGGCGATGGAGGGAACCGTATGGGTGATGGTGGTTGCCACCCATTTCGGGGTCTGGATGGTCCCGAGTTCGCCTGTGCCGGCTTGGTAACATTCTGTGTGTTACCAGGATTCTAAGTCCGAGCCTCTGCAGGGGCTCGGTTATTCCCAGTTTCAGCTGGTAACTCAGCAGTTGAGTTAACCGGAGCTCTAGCCCGGGTGTTTCTTCAGGGCCTCGAGGGAGCAGGCTGTTCTGCTGGTGGCGGAGGTTGCTCCGTTCTTCTTGTGGTAGCGTTTTTGCGAGGTCGCCCACAAGGCCTGCGGGGAGGAACATGAACGTCCCGCGGAGGTGGGGCTTGGACCTGAGGCGGAGGTTGGGGCTGAGCTGCCTGTGC
Source organism: Humulus lupulus (assembly GCF_963169125.1). NCBI lineage: Eukaryota > Viridiplantae > Streptophyta > Magnoliopsida > Rosales > Cannabaceae > Humulus > Humulus lupulus. The sequence goes on from NC_084793.1 coordinate 265,489,813, forward strand.
CTCCGCAGCTAATCTAGCTAGCTCCTCGTTACGTTTCTTGGCCTCAGCCAACTGCTTTCTTAACTGTCGATTTTCGAGTTTTACTATGGGGACATACCGCTCGGGATTATAGTACATGTCCTTGTCGTCCCTGGAAGCCGGAGGTCCTCGAGAATCGGAGGACTCACTTCTTTCTTCTGGTTCTGGATTCATCATTGGTTGTTTCCCAGGGCGGCGTGGATAGTTTTCTTCAGGAATATTCGGATCATTTGCGGCCATAGCTAATCAGGGATTGTACTGCTTAAGGCTCTCAACGAAAGCACCAAGCTGTTAATGCCGTTTTTCGTCAACTTAAAATGTAGAGCAATTAAACAATAAGAACTATGGCACAGATGAATAATATGGTAGAACAAGAAGAGTTTTAAGTGGTTCAGCAGTTAAATCTGCCTAGTCCACGAGTCTATTTTATTTAGACTTGGAGTTTTCTGGAAATCCTTCAGAGATGAATTCTCCAGAGTTTCTCTCAAGATATCAGAAGATCCCCCCTCTACAAATGTTCATGACCTCTCTATTTATAGAGAGTTCTCAGAGTTTATTCTCACATATTTCAGGAAGATACTTTTGCTTATTAATTAAAATAAAGATATTAAATATTATAACTCCTATATACAAGGAAACGTCCCCTGAAGACCAGGAAATGGGTAACAGAATTGTTAATATCCCTTTAATGTTGGGATGTTACAACAATAAATATCTTTAAACGTATGGTACGCGTTACATCAGATGACTCATCAAATCTTCGAGGTCAGCAACCAGCATCATGTCAGTCAAGGTTTATGGATAAGTTACGAACTAGTCGCCTTATTCCAAGACCAGCTCGGAGCAGATAAATACCATCGAGACTGTTACATTTCGAGCTTGTGCTCTTTAAGCTCGGGCTACTTGACCCGAAGACACCCGAAAACGAATGTATCCTGATGTTATGTTCTTTCGAGGTTGGAAAGGATCCCAAGGTTACCCGTCTTCGAGGCTGCCGCCTTGCTCCGAGGTTTTGACATCTGGACCACGAACATGCGTTTTATATATCTCAAGCTCACACTTGACGAGTCCAGCTTTCAAGGTCACAATCTCAGGTCTCGAAATCTGGGTGTAACATTTTGCCCCCTCAAAAGTATTAGTTCGAGTCCTACGAGAAGGAAACTTTTGAACTACTTCATTCGGGAACCGTTCCATCAACATACTCGAGTGTGGACACACGTCAGCTGGGTATTGCTCACTCAAAGTACTTAAGTACCTTGAAAATCTGCCCACGTCTACCCACCTGCCATTCTTTTGGGTACTATCACCTCACGGGTTCCTAGCCATTTGATCTGATACAGAATCTGGCCAATGGCCCAGATTAATCCAACCCTTTGTATTCCCACGGGCTTATAAATAGGCCTCAAGTCGTCTTCTTCCTCTTTTATTTTCACGTTCATCAGAGAGAAAAATGAAAATAAACCAGAAACCTTCTTGCCCACATCTTGCATGTTCTCCAAGCCGAGAAGACAAATCCACGTTGGACTTTTTGACTGTGTGAGATCACACTTACAACCGCTTATACAATCGTCCTTTTCTCTGTTTTCGTCAATCACATTGTGTAAGTTTTCTGTTCATGGCTTCTTTGCATTATTTTTTCCATGTATGTTTATGCTTCTGTTGTTTTGTGGGCACTAGAATTCTTTTTGGTCCATATATTAGTTTAATGCACTAGGATGCTTCGACCGATAGATATTAGACTCAAACCCAGTTTCTGTGTAAAAAGGCTCAAATATGGTTCCTTTTTTTAGTTTTCAAATTTAAGAGAACATATCTTACACACCAAGATATCTGGTACAAAATCAGGATATTTTTTAAAGAATGCACGATTCCCAAAAATATCACATTTTTGATAACCGCCACCTTTTTCCCTGATTTTTTGGGATTTCCCATAACATGTCCGCCTTCTTCCCTTTCGGTGGAATACACGCTCTGAGATTGGCCTCATCCTTTGGATCGAGCTTGCCTTGTAGCCTCAATCATTTGAGATTAGGTATTATTTATCTCATTATTTCTTGCTTGCTTGGCCCTCACCCTTTTGTTTTCTTGTTAGATGCCGCAGAATTCGGGAAAGTGGTGGGGGTCAAAGCTCGCTATTCCTTACTCACCGGTAGCTTCAAGCCCGGAATCTCCTTTTACTCGGAACCAACGCTTAATTCGGGAGCACAAACTGAGGTGTGAGCAAGAGGATACTCGAGACCACTTCCGACGTTAGATAGACGAGGTCGAAGAAAGGAAAAGGAAAAGACTAAGGATCACCCTTTATCCAGATCCAGCCTCTCGACTCTATGCTCAAAGTAACAATTGCCTTCAAGCCGGGTGATCTTCAATTCTCGCTGATGGGGGAACCTTCTACCTCGCAGCCGAGGAGAGAATTCTTCGAGGTCGAGCATTATTGGAGCTCGGTTACATCGCTTGTTATATTATTTCATATAATATAATATTAGATTAAATAATGTGACAAAATGTGATTTATCACACAAATGTGATTTGTCACACCTTGTAACATATTATTGAGAGTCACAAAATTGGACACATGTGTATGCCTAAATGTGGGCATATTTTGGAGTTACAAAATCAGTTACAAATTTGTAACTCCCAAATATTACCCAAGAATGTGTATATTATATGTTACACATTTGAGATTGGATTTCATAAAGCCAGATGAGGAATGGCTGATAGAGATGTGATTTTAACTTCCATATTGTGTATGGAAGTTACAAAATCAAGTGGGAATAAATTAGAACGTTTTGAAAAAAAACTAAAAAATTGGTTGCTGAAAATGACCAAGGGCTGCGGCGCTTGAACAAGCGCCGCGGCCCTAGTGGCTGACAGCTTCATACAAATTCAGTTTTTATCCAATTTTGAACGTTTCCAACAGCCAAGTAACTCTCAAATCTTTATTTTAATTCTATAAAACATCCAATTAATCATTGGTAACAGCCATGGGGTTGGTGGAATTTGAAATTCAAACGGTGTCTCAAAACTCTATAAATAGGAGCCTAATGCTCACTTGTAAGACACACCATTTTTCATCCACAAAGCACTTGGCTGAAAAATACATCTTAAGGCTTGATTATTCTAGAGAGTTATTTCCTTTAGAGATCCCTTAGTGCTTAGAGAATAGGGGGAAATAAGCTTTTGGAGAAAGGTTTTTGAACCTTGTTCAAGTTGGTAATCCTCATTACTCTACACTTTGGTTGAGTGTGAGTTTGTGTTTTTCATTGATCTTTTCATTCAGTTGTTCTTCTTGTATTATTATTGTTTTGAGTTTCTAATCCTCTTCTTCTATTTCTATTTACATATTTATTGGTATCTCTTGTTTTAGAGTTTTGTTCTAATAATTCTCTTCTTTCTCTCTTTTCTGCATTTACTTGTATTGTTGGTCATTGAGTTGTAAACCTATTTATCTATCATCTTGTCCATGGTATTCTTTGCATAGAGTTGTATTTTTGGTTTTTTCCACTTTTCATTGAGCAATAAAATATATTCTCTTACATCGCTAGGTCAGATAATTGATATTCTGGCCTTTCACGGCATAGGACTATCGAGCTCACTGAGGTGTTAAGCTCCGACCTCCCATGAGCGGAGTTGCCACGCTCCGAGAGATGGAAATCCTGACAGCAAGCTGAGATATGCAGCTTGGAGCCAGGAACATATGAAGGCAGGGGCAGTACTGCCCTTGAAGTCTTTTTTCAAAGACTTCACGGACTTCGTTGGGCTGACTCCCTTCCAACTCAACACCAATTCTTACAGGGTTCTGTCTGCCCTGAGGTCGCTTTACCACGAGCTGAAGTAGAAATGACCTTCGCCTAAAGAGATCTTATATCTCTTTTGCTTGAAAAGCAATCCCTCCCGAGCTCGGGGAGGAGATGGCTTCTACTATCTCTCAAGCTATCCCAAGGAGAAGAAGATGTTTGAAGATCTTCCCAACCATCCTCCTGATTTCAAGAAGGCCTTCTTCTCGACAGATGGCCTAGCCCCATCTAGATTCTACTCATTTAGACGGATTCGTAAGTATCTCAACTTCCCTCTTTTTTGTGCTCGAACTTTGTTTAGGCTTGTGCTTAGCTGAAATGTGTTTGATCTTCCAGCCAATTACCATCGCCCTACTCCCACCAAGGAGATGAGAGAGCATAGAGAGACTCTACTCCAACTCCCCTACGGCAGGAGGTCCCTCTCCTATCTCCTACATGAAGGCAAGCTCCGGGCATGTGGTCTCTTGGGGGAGGATCAGTCTACATCCGACTGGTCCAATAAGAAGTACGACCAGTGGGAGCTCGTGCCTCAGCCGACCAGCAACCTTCCCTCAAGGAGAGATGCGAGGCCTCCATCTCCAGCTCAACGTCATAGGAGTCCGCAATCGGGGAATGAGGCCAATGATGAGGCCTCGAGCTCGGGCTCAGATGAACAAGGTACAGTCATCCTTAGCTCGGATTTGTGGTCTCCCTCACTACTAAAACATAAACCCGATAGATTAATATTGTGTGAGGACGATAGGAACCATTTCTATGTATTGTCTTGGGTAGATGAGAGGGTACATAGGTTCGATAGTTGGTTCGGGAAATACGACACCATTATAGCCTGAACGAGGTATGGGATGAAATAGCCGTCCAATATGAGACTAACGACTATAGGGACCTTTCGAGGTTGACATCCACCTACAGGGAAGGCACTCCCCCCGCCTCTTCTGAAGATGGGGGAATTTCGTGGTCACCGAGCACAAGCTCGGGGGAGAGTTCCAGTTAGGTTTCTCTCCACTTGTCTTTTTATCCCTTATCTATCTGCATCATGTTAATTTATTTCGTTTTGGGATAACTCATAATGTGGTGTAAATGTGCAGGCGAGATGGACTCCGACCTTGACAACATTCTGGTCAGTGGCGGAGCCAAGAGGAGTAAGCACCCGAGGGGGTCGCGAAAAACAGACCGGCCTGCTAAGGTCCTTAAGAGGACCGAGAAAACGCCACCTCCCCTGGCTCCGGTTGTTCCAAGCACAGCTTTGAGTCCACTTGCTTAGGCCAAGACTCCCTCCTCGACCTTGCCTCGTGTTCCTCCTACACCCCAGATCAATCCCATAGTTGGCCCACCTTCGAAGAAACCCTTGTCCTCAAAGACACCGCTACTTTCGATTTCTACTCATGTTGATGAGTATGTGATCGACAACGCAGCTGGACCCCACTGGGCTACGCTAGGCTCGGACGTTTTGTCTCGGGTGGGTCAGAGTTTTGGAAGCTTCGACGCTACTCACTGACAGTTTTTGAACAATGCCCAGGACTGCAACACTCTTTACGAGAAGAGCATCGAGCTCCATGCTGCGGTAATCTTTCTTCTCTAGCCGTTAGCTGCATTTTCACTTGGTCCATATGCTGATTTGATTTCTTTGTATGCCAGACTCTTGCTGTCTCTGCTCAGCTTAATTATAAGTTGAACAATGAGGTCCATTCGAGCATGTCTCTTGCTCAGGAGGCGAAGGATCTTCAACTCAAATTGAGTGACGAGCTCAAGGCAACAAAAGCAAAGGTGGAGGCAGGAGCTGAGGAGCTAAAGGCCAAGACATCCGAGCTTGAAAAGATGAATGCCTGGCTCGCGGAGCTTGAGAAGGAGAATGCTCGGGTCAAGGAGATCAATGCCAAGCTTGAAGAAGAGAAGACCGTCACTTTCGAGATCATGGAGGGTGAAAAGGTTCGTCTTCTTGAAGAGTTTAAGGAGAAAAAGGATCGGGCAGTCGACTTGGCCATGTACAGAATCTGGGCCAACAATGTTGACCTCGACACAAGCTTCTTAGGCCCTCTTGAAGCAAAGCTTGTGGCTAAATGGCAAGCTCGGCTTGATGAGGAGGAGACTGCTCGGGATGAGGCAGAGGAAGCTGGGGATGATGCCGATGCTGAGAAGGCCAAGGAGAATGCTCCTTCTTCTTAAATCTTACCTCGGGGCTGCGTCCCTCTGTATTTCTTGTAATGATCTTTTATGCCCACGGGGCCAAGACAATTCTATAGCTCGTAAAAGAGCTGCCTTTTCTTATGATATTTGAGATACCATTTTTTGACTTTATTTTAGTATATATGCTTTACACTTCTTGGGTTGAAATATTTTGTGCAATTTATATTAAAGTGTCATAAATGCCTGTTTATTCATACAAATATAGTTTGGATTTAAGCTCGAGGTTCAATGCATTCATGCACAGTTTGCTCGAATTATCCGCTTTCGATCTCGTTATTTGTCAAGGTCGGATATTACTTTTACCATGCACCCGAAAGTACTTATATGGTGTGTAATGCAAATGGTTTAGTTATATCTTACTTTTTTAGTTATTTTTTCTCGTCATCGGGTAGTTCCCCGAGGTTATGAGGTCGAAACTATTGTTTTAAAAGATACTCCAGCCCCGATCTTGACTTAACGCGAAGTGGGTTATGCTCAAACTTACTGTCGATTAGTTTTAGCTGGTTTGTTCCAAACCTATTAAGGTCGTGTTTGGTTTGTAATCCATACACTTATATTTCTATCTCTTGATAATTTGATTATGTTCAAACTTTCTTATCTCGCGCATTTGGTTACCCCCAAACACTTGTATGTTTTTGATAGTTTGGTTATATCCAAACTATCTTAGCCTGTGCATTTGGTTATATCCAAACATTTGTATATTTTTCGTATATGCTTTTATTTTTTTCATGTTGATGGCATATATACCACTAATGCTCCCTTAATATCCTATGAATGTGACCATATGTTATTCAACTAAGAGAGGTTGCAAAAAATACAACATATTAAAACGAACTCAAACTTTATTTGAAAAAGGGAATTTACTCATTTGGTACCCTATGTTTTTGCAAAGTATCATTTTGGTACCCTCTGTTTTCAATAATGCTCATATAGTACCTTGTATTTTAAAATTATATATATTTGATATCCTAGACTCAGATTTGATAGATAAAATTTTGTCAATATGATCAAACTGTCATCAATTATATGTAATTAAGTAATTAAATTTAAATTTGGAACTTACATAATTGACAGCAGTTTGATTAAATTGGTAAAATTTTATTAATTAAATTTAAGTTTAGGGTACCAAATATGTACGATTTTAAAATAGAGGGTACCATATGAGCATTATTGAAAACAGAGGGTACCAAAATGATACTTTGCAAAAACACATGGTACCAAATGATTACCTACCCTTTGAAAAATTCAAAAATAGAAAAACAGTATAGATAAACAAGCATGGTTATAGGCGACATCCTTCCTACACTATTGATAGTAAGGTCGTAGGTGTTCGCCATTCCATGCTCGTGGTACCAGACTTCCATCCAATCTTGCCAACTTGTACACGCTGGGTCGGATGACTGATTCTATCTGATAAGGTCCTTCCCAATTTGGCCCGAGCACGCCAGCTGCTGGATCCCGTGTTGCCAAGAATGCATGCCTCAGCACCAAATCTCCTACGCCAAATTTTCTATCTCGAACTCTTTTGTTGAAGTACTGGGTAGCTCGCTGTTGGTATGCAATATTTTTATTGAGCTTCGTTCCTTCTTTCTTCGATCAAGTCCATAGTTTCTTCGAGCTGAGAGTGGTTCGAGGTTTGGTCATAAGCGAGGGTTCAAATTGTGGGAATTTTGACCTCGATTGGCAACATAGCCCCGCAACCATACGCCAGAGAAAATGGGGTATGTCCTGTTGATGTACGAGCCGTGGTTCTATATGCCCATAGAACTTGGGGCAATTCTTCGGACCATCTTCCTTTAGCTTCTTCCAACTTTTTCTTTAGCGAACTCTTTAGGGTCTTATTTACAGCTTCGACCTGGCCATTCGCCTGGGAATGGGCCACCGATGAAAAGATCTTTATTATCCCATTTTTTTCGCAAAAGTTGGTAAATAGATCGCTGTCGAATTAAGTACCGTTATCAGACACAATCTTCCTTGGCATCCCATATCGGCATATGATGTTTTTCACTACGAAGTCAAGGACTTTCTTCGAGGTTATTGTTGCCAAAGGTTTGGCTTCAGTTCACTTCATGAAGTAATCTACGGCAACTACTGCGTATTTTACTCTGCCCTTGCCAGTCGGCAGTGAGCCTATGAGGTCGATTCTCCAGACCGCAAATGGCCACGGGGAGGTCATCATAGTTAGCTCAGAGGGTGGAGCTCGAGGAATTGTGGCGAACCACTGGCACTTACCACACCTCTTGACGTAGTCGAACGAATCTGTTTTGATGGTAGGCCAGAAGTATCCCTGGCGTATAATCTTCTTGGATAGGCTATGCTCCCCAGTATGGTCTCCACAGAACCCTTCATGAATTTCCTCTAGGATTTTCTTAGCCTCGGGTGGGGTCACACATCGGAGTAGCGGCATGGAATATCCTCTTCTATATAGCTTTCCATCTATAATGGTATACCTGGGGACCTGATACATCAGTTTTCGAGCCTTGATCCGTTCTTCCGGGAGAACGCCGGTCTCAAGGTATTCAACTATCGGAGTCATCCAGGTTGGCTCAAAACTGATCATGCACACATCCTCTTGATCAGGTTCGTTAATACTAGGCGTCGCGAGATGCTCGACTGGCACGACATTCAGTTCGCCAGTCTCGGTAGAGGTAGCAAGCCTGGCTAAGGCGTCCGCATTCGAGTTTTGTTCTCGGGGGACCTGTTCTAGCGCATAGAACTCGAGATGCTCCAGTGCTAATTTTGCCTTTTCTAAATATGCTTCCATTCTCGTACCACGAGCCTGGTACTCTCCTAAAATTTGATTAACCACTACCTAGGAGTCACTGTAGCAATGTATCGCTTTGGCTTTGAGCTCCTTGGCTATACGAAGTCCTGCCAGTAGAGCCTCGTATTCGACTTCGTTATTCGACGCGTTGAAGTCAAATCTCAAGGCATAGTGAAATCGGCTTCCTACTGGGGTGATCAAAATTACTCCTGCTCCCGATCCATTTTCATTAGAAGACCCGTCAACATAAAGTTTCCACAGCTCGCGGGTCGGGGTTATAACTTCGTTGTTGGCCACGCCAGTGCACTCCACTATGAAGTCTACCAAGGCCTGTCCTCTTATGGTCGTCCTTGGATGATAAGTGATCTTGAATTGTCTGAGTTCAACGTCCCATTTGAGCAGTCGACCTGAGGCTTCTGGCTTGGACAGGACTTGTCTTAGTGGTTGATCGGTAAGTACATGGATGGGGTGCACCTGAAAATAGGGTCGGAGCTTTCGAGATGAGTGAATTAGGCTGCGAGCTAACTTCTCCATCAAGGGATGTCTCGATTCTGCCCCTAGTAACCTTTTACTGACATAATACACGGGCCTTTGCACCTTTTCTTCTTCCCGCACGAGTACCGCGCTTATGGGGTGCTCGGTCGTAGCAAGGTACATGTACAGAACTTCTCCCGTAATGGGTTTTGACAATATGGGGGGTTTTGCGAGGTGTTTCTTGAGCTCTTGAAAAGCCAACTCGCATTCCTCCGTCCATTCGAATTTCTTGCCTCCCCTCAAAAGGTTGAAAAATGGAAGACAACGGTCCGTAGATTTCAAGATAAACCTACTTAGCGCCGCCATCCTGCCAGTCAAACTTTGGACATCCTTATGCTTCCGAGGTGAGGGCATATCAATTAGAGCCTGGATTTTGTCTGGAATAGCTTCTATTCCCTGAGCATTTACAATGAATCCCAGGAATTTTCCTGAAGATACTCCGAAAGAGCACTTCTGAGGGTTAAGTTTCATGTTATATCTCCGTAACATGGCAAAGCATTCTTCGAGGTCATCCACATGGTTATTGTTAAGTTGAGATTTAACTAACATATCGTCAACATAAACTTCCATGTTATTACCTATTTGTTCGGAGAACATCATGTTCACGAGTCGCTGGTAAGTGGCTCCAGCATTTTTGAGCCTGAATGGCATGACGTTATAACAATACAGCCCTTTGTTTGTTATGAAACTCGTATGCTCTTGGTCAGGGGCATGCATGACAATCTGGTTATATCAAGAATATGCATCCATGAACGACATGAGTCCATGCCCTGCCGTGGCATCCACGAGATGGTCGATCCGAGGTAAAGGGAAGCAATCCTTAGGACAGGCCTTGTTGAGGTCCGAGTAGTCAATACAGGTCTGCCATGTCCCGTTAGGCTTCGGGACCAGTACCGGGTTGGCTACCCAATCGGGGTAAAAAGCATTCCTGATGAATCAGTTTGCTTTTAATCTGTCGACTTCCTCTTTAAGGGCCTTCTTCCTATCGTCATCTAGTAGTCTTCGCTTTTGCTGCTTCGGCGGGAAGCTTTTGTCGACATTCAACGCGTGACTCACCACATTTAGACTTATCCCTATCATGTCCGAATGTGACCATGCGAAGACATCCTGGTTCTTCTTCAAAAAACAAATTAATTGCTATTTGGTTTATTTGGGGAGGTTTTTCACGACCTTACTGTTTTCGGGGGGCTGCTTCTTCGAGCCTAATTTCTTCGAGCTCTTCCAATGGTTCGAGATCAGCTCTTTCCTCTATTCTTGGATCGATTTCTTCATCTATCTCAAAGACTGTCCCATCTTTATTCTGAATAACGACGAGCGCTTGTGCGCTCGTCTGCTTCTTTCCTCTTATAGAAATGCTATAGCATTCCCTTCCGGCTAATTGGTCTCCCTTCAATGTTCCGATGCCACTAGAAGTCGGGAACTTGATGGCCAAGTGCCCTACAGACGAGATTGCCCCCAGCCCTACTAGGGCGGGTCTACCGAGCAGCACGTTGTAGGCCGATGGCAGGTCCACTACTACGAACTCCATCATCTTGGTTGTTGAGACTGAGTAGTCTCCCAAGGTCACAGGGAGTTCAATGGACCCCATACAGGCAATCCCTTCTCCTGAAAAGCCGTACAGCGTCATTGCACAAGCTTTTAGGTCACGAAGCGTGAGTCCCATCTTTTCTAAGGTGGCCTTATAGAGAATGTTCACTGAGCTCCCATTATCAATAAGACTCGGTGAACCCTCTTGTTCGCGAGCTGAAGAGTGATGACCAGTGGGTCGTTGTGAGGAAACTGAACATGGGACGCATCGTCCTCAGTAAAGGTTATAGGCTGAGATTCAACCTTTTGGTACTTTGGAGCTCTGCATTCGGGTTCATAAGGGGACCCGTCCCCAGTTTTCAGCTCGTTCACATATCGCTTTTGGGCGTTCTTGCCCGATCCTGCGAGGTGAGGCCCGCCCGAGATGGTTACCACATCTTCTCCATCAATCGGAGGGGGTCTCTCTTCTTCCTTAGCCCGAGAATTGTTGTTTTGGGCAGGTGGCAGTGCAACTGTCCTCTGGCTGGTAGAAGCCTGATTGTTGTTCTGGTTCCTGACATACTGCCTGAAGTATCTTCTCGAGATCAGACCTTCGATCTCGTCCTTCAGTTGCATGCACTCATCAGTAGTGTGCCCAGTATCTCTGTGAAATCAATAGTATTTATTGGAGTCTCTCTTGGAATTTTGGTTTCTCATGGGGTCTGGACGCCTGAAAGGGACCTGGTTTTCATTAGCCAGGTAAATATTCTCCCGAGACTCGTTGAGCTCGGTTTACACCTTGTACACGGAGAAATACCTTTCCCCTTTCTTCTTCTTTCCCCCTTCCGCCTCGGGGTTACTTCCTTCATTCTTCTTTCTTTTGGAAGGGTTTTCTGCAGGGGGTTTCGAGGCTGATGGGTCTGCCGAAGTCGAGGCAGAGTTTACGTTTGTCGTTGTAGTTATGGGCTGAGAGGTCATATTCAGTGTTGACCTCGCCTCTTCTACATTGACAAACCTCTGAGCTCGTCTATTAAACTCGGTTATTGACCTCACATGCTTCCTCTACATATCTTCCCAGAGGGGACTTCCTGGCATTACCCCAGCTCGGACGGCCATTAAATGACCACCGTCGTCTACATCCCGAGCTCGGGTGACTTCCATATTGAATCTTGTAAGGTAGCTTTTCAACGTTTCATTTGGTTGTTGCCGGACATTGATCTAGGCCAATGCCTCGGGCCTTACCCCGATCATGGCTCTAAATTTCTTCTTGAAATCTTTTGACAACTGATCCCAAGAAGTGATTGAATGCCTCTTATATTTCTCGAACCAGTTTTTCGCTGGTCCTGTAAGCGATGCTGGAAACAGCATGCATCTGAGCTCGTAACCCACATTACTTGCTCTCATTATAGTGTTAAATGTACTTAAATGACTGTACAGGTCGAATTTCCCTTCAAAAGGTGGGACATGAGGAATCTGAAACCCTTGAGGAAATGGAGTGTTGGAAATGTGGGGAGCAAATGGTTCGAGTTCCTCATCAGAATCTTCGTCCCGATTCCGACCTCGCTCATTCTGTAAGAGCCTAAATGCTCTTTCCAATCGATCAATTCTTTCCTGAACTGGATCACAGGGGGTCTCGCCTGAAATTGGTTATCGTTGATCACAATTCCAGGCTCGCGCCTTCGCATGGGATCCTTGCGTCCATTTAGACGATCTCTCAGGTCTGGGTTCGAGGGATTACCACTCCCCTGATTTTGATTCAGGTGTTCCCCCAGGTCAGGGTGGTTCCTTTGGTTCCCAGTATTTTTGCGTCCTTGATCATACATACTAACTGATCTGGTGTCCCCTAAGTCGTTGTTGGCCAGGCTCGTTGCATGATTGTTTCAAGATGGATTCCTTTCAGGCTGCCTCGTCTCTATAGTGCGAGACCGAGACATTTGGCTTCTCGTAGGCTGGGCGCCTCTCTGTTCTCTAGTAGTTTCTCCATTCCCCTACTTCCGTCCAGCTCGCCTTTCCCTATCACCCTGATTCGATTGTGTATTTCTCCGAGGCGGTGATGGATATCTTATTGGCGATGGAGGGAACCGTATAGGTGGTGGTGGCTGCCACCCATTTCGGGGTCTGGATGGTCCCGAGTTCGCCTGTGCCGACTTGGTAACATTCTGTGTGTTACCAGGATTCTGAGTCCGAGCCTCTGCAGGGGCTCGGTTATTCCCAGTTTCAGCTGGTAACTCAGCAGTTGAGTTAACCGGAGCTCTAGCCCGGGTGTTTCTTCAGGGCCTCGAGGGAGCAGGCTGTTCTGCCGGTGGCGGAGGTTGCTCCGTTCTTCTTGTGGTAGCGTTTTTGCGAGGTCGCCCACGAGGCCTGCGGGGAGGAACATGAACGTCTCGCGGAGGTGGGGCTTGGACCTGAGGCGGAGGTTGGGGCTGAGCTGCCTGTGCCTCCGCAGCTAATCTAGCTAGCTCATCGTTACGTTTCTTGGCCTTAGCCAACTGCTTTCTTAACTGTCGATTTTCAAGTTCCACTATGGGGACATACCGCTCGGGATTATAGTACATGTCCTTGTCGTCCCTGGGAGCCGGAGGTGCCGGAGGTCATCGAGAATCGGAGGACTCACTTCTTTCTTCTGGTTCTGGATTCGTCATTGGTTGTTTCCCGCGGCGGCGTGGATAGTTTTCTTCAGGAATATTCGGATCATTTGCGGCCATAGCTAATCAGGGAATGTACTGCTTAATGCTCTCAACGAAAGCACCAAACTGTTAATGCCGTTTTTCGTCAACTTAAAATGTAAAGCAATTAAACTATAAGAACTATGACGCAGATGAATAATATGGTAGAATAACAAGAGTTTTACGTGGTTCAGCAGTTAAATCTGCCTAGTCCACGAGTCTATTTTATTTAGACTTGGAGTTTTCTGGAAATCCTTCAGAGATGAATTCTCCAGAGTTTCTCTCAAGATATCAGAAGATCCCCCCTCTATAAATGTTCATGACCTCTCTATTTATAGAGAGTTCTCAGAGTTTATTCCCACATATTTCGGGAAGATACTTCTGCTTATTAATTAAAATAAAGATATTAAATACTGTAACTCCTATATACAAGGAAACGTCCCCTGAAGACCAGGAAACGGGTAACAGAATTGTTAATATCTTTTTAATGTTGGGATGTTACAACAATAAATATCTTTAAACGTACGGAACGCGTTACATCAGATGACTCATCAAATCTTCGAGGTTAGCAACCAACATCATGCCAGTCAAGGTTTAAGGATAAGTTACGAACTAGTTGCCTTATTCCAAGACCAGCTCGGAGCAGATAAATACCATCGAGACTGTTACATTTCGAGCTTGTGCTCTTTAAGCTCGGGCTACTTGACTCGAAGACACCAGACAACGAATGTATCCTGATGCTATGTTCTTTCGAGGTTGGAAAGGATCCCGATATTACCTGTCTTCGAGGCTGCCGCCTTGCTCCGAGGTTTTGACATCTGGACCACGAACATGCGTTTTATATATCTCGAGCTCACACTTGACGAGTCCAGCTTTCGAGATCACAATCTCAGGTCTCGAAATCTGGGTGTAACAATATATTAATTGAAAAGTTAAACAAAAATATTGTTTATGGTTTTTTTAAATATATATATAATATAATATCTTTTTTAACCATAAATGATAATTTTTTAATAAAAATTAAGATTATGTATTATATATTATTATAATAACATTTTGTAATATATTAATATAAGTATTAAATATTTAAATATTAATATAATAATATTTGAATTTATATTAATATAATTAGTAAAATTTTATAATATTTAAATTTAAATTTATATTAATATATAATTATTAAATATTTAGTTTTGTATTAAATATTATTATAATTAGTAAAATTTTATAATATTTGAATTTAAATTTATATTAATATAATTATTATATATGTAGTCTTATATTAAATATTATTATAATAATGATATTTTATAATATTTGAATTTATATTAATATAGGAGTTGTTTGATAATACTTAAAAAAATAGTTTTTTTAGTTAATTAAAATTTAAAAATTAAATGTAAAATAGTGTTTGGTAATTCTATTTTTATTTATTATTTTTTAAAATTTTAATTAAAATTCATTAAATTTTGAAAATAAAAAATTTTCACTTTCAAATTTTTTAAACAATTTTTGACTTTTTTCGTTTTTTTTCTTCTCTTCTTCAAATCAACATCTCATTTTATATTGTTAAACAACAAATAAAAATAAAAATTATCAAACATATTTATTATTTTTGTTTTTTAAAAACAAAAAACAAAAATAGTTATCAAACATATTTTTATTTTTTAAAAATAAAGAAACAAAAATAAAAGTAATATTTCTATTTTTGTGTTTAAAAAATTTAAAAACAAAAATTTTACCAAACACAACCATAGTTAATAAATATCTTTTTTAGTAGTTTTAAAAGTATAAAAAATTAAATATTTAGAATGTTTCGTTAAACTTAGGGTCCATTTAGTAAAATTTTTGTTTTTGAATTTGTTAAACACAAAAATAGAAATATTATTATTTTTTTTTTTTTTATTTTAAAAAAATAAAAATATGTTTAGTAATTATTTTTTTTGTTTTTAAAAACAAAAAATAATAAACGGGTTTGATAACTTTTATTTTTATTTTTTGTTTAACAATATAATGTATTGATTTGAAAATGAGAAGAAAAAAAATGAAAATTGTTTAAAAAAATTTTAAAAGTGAAAATTTTTTATTTTCAAAATTTAATAAATTTTAATTAAAATTTAAAAAATTAATAAATAAAAATAAAATTATTAAACACATTTTATGTTTAATTTTCAAATTTCTAATTAATTAAATCAATTTTTTTTTAAGTGTTACTAAATAGTCCCTTAATAAAACAAATACTTCAAAACAAGAATTTCTATTACCTACACATTTTTTATACAGAGATAAAGATTATAAAAATAAAAAGATAAAATGAATATATTACTTATTTACAAATATATCACTAATTTATGACATTTATCTATTTCGGACCCGACCCAACCCAACCCAATTCTGGTCCTAAACCTAAACGCATTTTCATATTTTCTTTTTCTTTCTCTCTTTCGATCTCAGCTAAGAAGTCGCCGCCGACGATTTCCACTGACTGAAAGTAATTTCAAGATTAGATTTTTCTCTCTCTCGCTCTGTTTATTGTTTCTAATTCATGGATTTGTGCTACTGTACTGTGGATTGGGGAAAAGATAGCTTGTTCTCATTATTATTATTTTTTATAATTTATTCTTCCAATTCTCTTGAATTTAATTTATGATTTACCATTTAAATTAGGTTCAACTTTTCCCATTTGGTCATTGTTCATTCGTTATTTTTTGTTTTTCATTTCAGAATGAGAAGATTTATTGATAATTTTATTGGTAAAATTAGGGCTTTGTTTGCATCAAGTTTTTGTTTGTTTTGATAATTTTATTTTATTTATTCGTTATATATAGAATGAAAGATATGGCGGTGACATTAGACTAGAAGACACAAACAAACAACTCATTTAGCGCTAATCAACTCGTTCTTCTCAACTCACTCACTCACCCATGGCGGACTGCTCCGACTCTCCTCCCTCTCCTTCTCCCACTTCTCCCATGAATATCGACGGCTCCGACCGCGACTCCGTCCTCTCCAACTCGGAATGGCTCACTCAGCGGGAGGTAATCGAACGCCGTGCCCGACGAGTCAAGCAACTCGCTCGTCTTTACAGGCACCATTACTGGGCTTTGGTGGGGGACCTCAAGGCCAAGCACAGAGAATACTACTGGACCTACGGTAAGAGTCCCTTCAAGGAAGACGAGCCCCTCCCTCCCAACGGTGCGGACGGAACCGGAGAGAACGGGAAGCCAGGGTTGGCTTCCTCCACCGGAATTGGGGATGACATTAAAAGGTGCCAAATGGCTGGCTGTAAGAACAGGCCCATGGCCTTGACGAAGTTTTGCCATACCCATATACTCTCTGATCCCCAACAAAAGCTCTATAAGGGTTGCACATATGTCATCAAGAGGTATTTCTAACTTCTATTGTTTTTCGTTTTTTGATTTATTTTTCTTTGATAAACCATTTTTGGTTGTTGCCAGTTGAGAAAAAAAAAGAGTTTTCTTTTGATGAAAGCTAATGGTTTTGGGTAAGAATTTGAAATCTTCTCGAAAGGGATTTTACAGCTGAATTGAATTTCTTGTTAGACACTAGTAGTGAAGATTTAATCCAATTACAAGAACTTAGTTGAGGTTATGATTATGAATTAGGAAGTTTTTGGGTGTGGTGTTTTCTTAGAATTAATAATTTGAGAAGGATAGGTACGTTCATTGGTATTTTTTGATATCAAGGAAACTGTTTAGTTTGAATTACATCACACGGATGGAGAGTATGTTAGTTGAATCTGAAAGTACAAACAAATTGGATGATTGCAAAATATTTGGTCAATGTGAGAGAGTATCTTCCTCGAATAAATCATTAGTTAGTGCACTTAATTCTAATGGAGAAAGTTTGGGGCCTTTAAGAGAGATAAATCGTGTGTTTTCACTTAGGTACAGTTAGTTTGTATGTCATGAAACTCAGGTGCTCATTCTTTATCTATCTTAGTATAACGAGGCTGAAGTTTCCCTGCATTTAATAGTTTATTTTGAACTTTTAATAGTTTACTTTGTTGCTTGTCAAGTGATTATTTCTCGAGTTTATTAGTTCAATCACATATAATATATACTTCTATCTAGTTAGTAAGACAATTTTGTATATCCAGTATGCAGTCAGGGCCTCTGCTGTGTTGTAAACCAATACTGAGATCCACAGTTCCTTCTCTCTGCCCAACTCATTTTCAGAAGGGTGAAAAATGCCTCCTACGGGACCTAAGAAAGGCAGGTCTGAATATCTCTTCATTAAATAACCTTGCTCCAAAACTCCATGTCATAGTTGCCGAATTCGTAAACCAAATCCAATCCAAAAGGAGAGCTTTACGAAAGGCTTGTGTAGCTAAGGTCGAGCCAAAGTAGGACGGAGCCCACCATTTCTTAGGCTCCTATGCCCTTTGATACTGCTGAATATTTAAGCACATATATACATATATATGGTGGAAGGGGGACTAAATTTTGATAGGACATTAGACTTTTGCCTAAGAAAGAAGACATTTGTGCATACAGAGACTTCATTTTCTTCACGACAACCTCGCCCATTTTCATAATTGCTGTGAGCTTTATCATATCAGCAATAATAATGTAAATTGGTTATTCTACTTCAAGTCTTGATGATTTTATTGTTGTAATTAGTTCACAAAATACTCCCCTCAAGGGTTATTATTATGTATATAACCTGTTGTGCATGATTGTGCAGTTAAAGTTGTGTAGGTTTCTCCTTATGATTCCAACCAAGTATATGACTTCATTTTGAACTTTTTTTTTTACTATATGAGATTCTAATTATCTTCCTTCTAATATTCATTATTCAACTTCGGTGATCTATAAGAATTTGTACATGACATGAGTAGGAGTATATAAAGGGAGGAAAGAATCCTCCTGTGTAAAATTTCAGTTTATTAAATCACAAGAGAAGCACAATGTATTAGTTATGTCTTATATACTAGATGTCATTTAATATGAATTAGCATTCAATTAATAGGAAAAGAAAGAAGTAGAAAAAAATGAAGTTTACTAGTATATGAAGTTTCCAACCTCCAACTTTCACTTATTATTGAAACTTTCAAAATTTCCCACTTGAAGAAATTACATGTAATGGGAAGCCACTTGATTTCTATACATGATTCTTATTCATGCATTTTTTTTAAGACGAGGTATACTAGTTATTTACAACTTTCTATAAAGTTTTAAAAAGTTTCCAATAATAAATCGTGTCAAAAATATACTTCCAAAAGTTTGTTACATGCTTGTTTTTTTTTTAAGAATAATGATGCATGTATTTCCAATCTGCACACTTAAATTACACACACTATTATTATGTGTTGTTAATCTCAACCATGAATACTTTTAGGTGGAGTTCCCATATTATTTAATTATATAGTTGATATTACTTACACATCATAGTGTGTAAATTGAGGATGCATTTATTATTACTATTTTTTTAATTATATTTTTTTACATGTAAATTATTCGAAATTTTATAAAATTTTGAAGAATATTTTAAATTACTAGAATATATACTGTTGTTACATCCCGATCCTTGAGAATTGTGATCTCGAAAGCTGGATTCGTCAGGTGTGAGCTCGCAATGTCTAGAATACGTGTCCGCAACCTAGGCACCGAACTTACAAAGCAGGGGGCAACTTCGAAGATGGCAGCCTCGAAGTCCTCACAAGCTCGAAAGACAGACATCGGAGTACGTCTATTCTCGGGTGGCCTCGGATCAGGAGTTCCGAGCCTGACATAAGTATGAGCTCGAAACCACATGATCTCGGGGAAAATATTACAACTCGAAAGTCACTAAGAGACCTGGGCTGGCACGACACTGACAATGTAGATTGCTAACTTCGAACATCTTAATGAGTTACTTGGAGAGACAGTCTACATTTATTGTTGTAACTTCCCTATAATAAAGGGATATTTATTATTCAGTTATACGTCTCCTGGTCTTCAGGGGACATTTCCTTGTATATAGGAGTTACAGGCTTTTAATGCCATTTAATTTATTGATGTAAAGAATAACTTCCCAGAGACGTGTGTGATAGTATTTTGAGACTTCCTTTATAAATAGAGAAATCCTGTACCTTTGTAGAGGACCGAAATTTTGTGATCCTGAGAGAAACTCTGGAGAATTCGTTTTTGGAGAATTTCTAGAAATCATCTTAAGTTCTAATAACAAAGACTTGTGGACTAGGCAGAGTTAACTGCTGAACCAAGTAAAAAATTCTGCTTGTTTTATTGTATTTTTCTGGCCATAACTATTTATTGTTTACGTGCTCTATATTCACTGTTGACGAAAAACGGCGTCAACAGTTTGGTGCATTCATTGAGAGCCTTAAGCATTTAGTTCCTGAACAAGTTATGGCCGCAAACGATCAAAACATTCCTGAAGAAAACTATCCGAGACGCCCTGAGAAGCAGCCAATGGTAAACCCGGATAATGAAGAAAGAAGCGAGTCCTCCGATTCTCGGGGACCGTCAGCACCTCCAAGGGATGAGGATATGTACTACAACCCTGAGCGGTACGTTCCCATTGTGGAATTTGAAAACCGGCAGCTGAAACAGCAATTGGCCGAAGCCAACAACCGGAATGAGGAGTTGGCTAGTATAGCTGCAGAGGCTCAGGCGGCTCAGCCCCCACCTTCGCGTGAAAACCAAGCCCCTCCTCCGAGGGACGTGCATGTTCCTCCCCGCAGGCCTTGTGGGCGTCCACGAAAAAATGTTGCCACGAGAAGGCCAGAGCAGCCTCTGGCACCAGCAGAGCCATCCGCTCCTTGGAGACCCCAGAGGAGTACCTGAGCTAGGGCTCCGGTTAATTCAACTGCGGAAGTACTAGCGGGAACTGGGAATAACCGAACCACTTCAAAGGCTCGGACTCAAATCCCTGGTAACACGCAAAATGCAACCAACCTATCTTGGGCAAACTCCGGGCCATCTAGGCCTCGAAATGGGTGGCAACAACCTTCACCCATACGCTTTCCGCCATCACCTATAAGATATCTTTCTCCACCTCGCAAGAATGCTAAGCCAGATCGAGATGACGAGGAAAGACGTGCGGGAAGGAGGCAGGGGAACAGAGAAGCCTTCAGGGAGCGAAGGGGTGCTCAGTCTACAAGAAGTCAAATGTCCTGGTCTCGCACTGCAGAAACGAGGCAGCATGAAAGAGACCCCTCTCAAAATAATCATGCGACGAGTCTTACTAGTGACGACTCGGGAGATACTAGATCGATCAGTATGTATGACCGAGGTCGAAAGAATACTGAGAGCCACAGGAATCGCTCCGACCTGCGGGAACACTTGAATCAGAATCGGGGTAATTTAAACCCGACAAGCCCGGACCTGAGGGATCGCCTAAATGGGCGAAAAGATCCCCTGCGGAGGCGCGAGCCTGGAATTGTGATCAATGACAGTCAATTTCAGGCAAGACCCATCACGGACCCGGTCCAGGAAAGAATTGATCAGTTGGAGAAGGCCTTCAGACTTTTGCAAAATGAGCAAGGCCAAGGTCGGCATGAGGACTTTGATGAGGAGCTTGAACCGTTCGCTCCCTATATTTCCAATACCCCATTTCCTCAAGGATTTCGGATCCCTCATGTCCCAATGTTTGAGGGAAAGTCCGACCTGTACAGCCATCTGAGTACATTCAATACCATAATGAGAGCAAGTAACATGGGTTACGAGCTCAGATGTATGTTATTTCCGGCATCGCTAACGGGACCAACCAAGAGCTGGTTCGAAAAATATAGAAGAAACTCAATCACTTCTTGGGATCAGCTGTCTAAGGACTTCAAGAAGCAGTTCAGAGCCATGATGGGGGTCAGACCTGAGGCATCAACTCTGACTAATGTCCGACAGCAGCCAGGTGAGACATTAAAAAGCTACCTTACGAGGTTTACCTTAGAAGTTGCCCGGGCCCGAAATGTGGATGACAGCGGTCATCTAATGGCTGTCCAAGCTGGAGTAATGCCAGGAAGCGCTCTCTAGGACGACATGCAGAGAAAATCGGTGAGGTCCTTAACCGAGTTTAACAAACGAGCACAGAGGTTTGTCAATGTAGAGGAAGCGAGGTCGACACTTAATGTGACCTCCCAGCCTGTAACTATAACGATAAACGTAAACTCTGCCTCAACTTTAGTGGACCCACCAACCTCAAAGCCTGCTGCGGAAAACCCTTCCAAGAGAAAGAAGAATGAAGGGAGTAACCCCGAGGCCGAGGGAGGAAAGAAAAAGAAGGGGGAAAGATATTTCTCCGTGTACAGAGTGTACACCGAGCTTAACGAGTCTCGGGAGAACATATACCTGGCTAATGAAAACCAGGTCCCCTTTAGACGTCCAGACCCAATGAGGAATCAGAAGTCCAAGAGGGACTCCAGCAAATATTGTCGATTTCACAGAGACACCGGGCATACTACTGATGAGTGCCGATAGTTGAAGGACGAGATCGAAGGTTTGATCTCGAGGGGCTACTTTAGGCAATATGTCAAAAACCAGAACACTAATCAGGCGCCTACAAGCCAAAGGGCAGCTGCGCCACAACCTGCACAAAACAACAATTCCTGAGCCAGGGAAGAAGATAGGTCC
This sequence comes from Humulus lupulus, assembly GCF_963169125.1. Lineage (NCBI taxonomy): Eukaryota > Viridiplantae > Streptophyta > Magnoliopsida > Rosales > Cannabaceae > Humulus > Humulus lupulus. The sequence goes on from NC_084793.1 coordinate 265,511,873, forward strand.
CCGCTGATCAATGGAGAAGACGTGATAACCATCTCGGGAGGGCCTCATCTCGCGGGAGTGGGCAGGAATGCCCAAAAGAGATATGTGAATGAGCTAAAAACTGAGGACGGGTCTCCTTATGAACCCGAACCTAGAGCTCCTAAAAATCAAAAGATAGAGTCTCAGCCAATAACCTTTACTGAGGACGATGCGTCCCATGTTCAGTTTCCTCACCATGATCCACTGGTCATCACTCTCCAGTTGGCAAATAAGAGAGTTCACCGGGTTCTCATAGGCAATGGGAGCTCAGTCAACATTCTCTATAAGGCAACCCTAGAGAAAATGGGACTCACTATTCGCGACCTGAAAGCATGTGCGACAACACTGTACGGCTTTTCAGGAGAAGGGACCGCTTGCATGGGATCCATCAAACTCCCTGTAACCTTGGGAGACTACCCAGTCTCAACAACCAAGATGATGGAGTTCGTGGTAGTAGACCAGCCTTCGGCCTACAACGTGCTGCTCGGAAGACCCGCCCTAGTAGGGCTGGGCAGTCTCGTCTGTTAGGCATCTGGCCATTAAGTTCCCTACTCCTAGTGGCATCGGAACATTGAAGGGAGACCAGTTGGCCGGAAGGGAATGCTATAGCATCTCCCTAAGAGGAAAGAAACAGACGAGTGCACAGAAACTCGTAATTGTTCAAAATAAAGATGGGACAATCTTGGAGATAGATGAGGAGATCGACCCAAGGGTGGAGGAGAAAACTGACCTCGAACCATTAGAAGAGCTTGAAGAAATCAAGCTCAAAGAGTCAGATCCTTCCAAAACAGTAAAGGTCGGGAAACACCTCCAGGAGGAAACTGAATAGCAATTAATTTGCTTCTTGAAGAAAAACCAGGATGTCTTCGCGTGGTCACATTCGGACATGGTTGGAATAAGTCCAAACATAGCGAGCCACGCACTAAATATCGATAAAAACTTCCCACCGAAGCAACAAAAGCGAAGACAACTGGATGACGACAGAAAAAGGCACTGAAGGAGGAGGTCGACAGGTTAAAAGCAAACCGGTTCATTAGGGATGCTTTTTATCCTGACTGGGTAGCCAATCCGTTGTTGGTCCCGAAGCCAAATGGGACAGGGCGAACCTGCATTGACTATTCGGACCTCAACAAGGCTTGTCCAAAGGACTGTTTTCCTTTACCAAGGATTGACCAGCTCGTGGATGCCACGGCAGAGCATGGACTGATGTCGTTCATGGATGCCTATTCTGGATATAACCATATTCCCATGCATGCATCTGACCAGGAACATACGAGTTTTATAACAGACAAAGGACTATATTGTTACAACGTCATGCCATTCGGGCTCAAAAATGCTGGGGCCACGTACCAGCGGCTCGTGAACATGATGTTTTCGGAGCAAATAGGGAATAACATGGAAGTTTATGTCAATGACATGCTAGTCAAGTCTAAACTTAACGATAACCATGTTGACGACCTCGAAGAGTATTTCGCCGTGCTCCGGAAGTATAACATGAAGCTTAATCCTCAGAAATGCTCCTTTGGGGTATCACCCGGAAAATTTCTGGGCTTCATTGTAAACGCTCGTGGGATAGAAGCTAACCCAGACAAGATCCAGGCCCTAATCGACATGCCCTCACCTCGAAGACACAAAGATGTCCAAAGTTTGACCGGCAGGATGGCGGCACTAAGTAGGTTTGTCTCGAAATCTACAGACTGTTGTCTTCCATTTTTCAATCTGTTGAGGGGAGGCAAGAAATTTGAATGGACGGAAGAATGCGAGCTGACCTTCCAGGAGCTTAAGAAGCACCTCGCAGAACCCCCCATCTTATCAAAACCTGTTACGGGAAAAGTACTATACTTGTATCTTGCCACTACTGAACATGCAATAAGTGCAGTGCTCATGCGAGAAGAGGAAAAGGTACAGAGGCCCATATACTACATCAGTAAAAGATTACTGGGGGCAGAATCGAGATACCCCTTGATGGAAAAGCTAGCTCTCAGCTTAATTCATTCATCTCGCAAATTACGACCCTACTTTCAGGCGCACCCCATCCATGTATTAACCGATCAACCGCTTAGACAAGTCTTGTCTAAGCTAGAAGCTTCAGGTCGACTTCTTAAATGGGCAGTTGAGCTCGGGCAATTCGAGATCACTTACCACCCGAGGACGACCATTAGGGCACAGGCCCTGTCGGACTTTATAGTGGAGTGTACTGGCATGACCAACGATGAAGTTATAACCCCGGCCCACGAGCTCTGGAAACTTTACGTCGATGGGTCATCTAACGAAAATGGATCGGGGGCAGGGGTCATTTTGATTACTCCCGCAGGAAGCAGATTTCATTCTGCATTAAGATTCGACTTCAACACATCGAATAACGAGGCCGAATACGAGGCTTTACTGGCGGGACTCTGTATAGCCAAAGAGCTCAAAGCTAAGACCATACATTGCTACAGTGACTCCCAGCTTGTGGTGAACCAAATTTTGGGAGAATACCAGGCTCGTGGCACGAAAATGGCAGCTTACTTAGAAAAGCCAAGTCCGCATTGGAACATTTCGAGTTTTATGCGATCGAACAAGTTCCCCGAGAGCAAAACTCAAATGCAAATGCCTTAGCTTGACTTGCTACTTCCACCGAGAGTGATGAGCTAAATGTTGTGCCAATAGAACATCTCTCGGCACCAAGCATTAACGAGCCGGAGCAGAAAGACGTGTGTATGATTGATTCCGAGCCTACCTGGATGCCCCAATAGTCGAATATCTCGAGACCGGCGTCCTTCCGAAAGATCGGAACCAGGCTTGAAAGTTAATGTATCAGCTTCCCCGTTACACCATTTTGGATGGAAAGCTGTATAGAAGGGGATATTCCATGCCATTACTTCGATGTGTGACTCCACCCGAAGCCAAGAAGATCATTGAAGAAATTCATGAAGGGTTTTGTGGAGACCATACTGGGGGGCATAGCCTGTCCAAGAAAATCATACGCCAAGGCTATTTCTAGCCTACCATCAAATCGGATTCTTTCGAGTACGTAAAGAAATGCGATAAGTGCCAGCGGTTCGCCACAATTCCTCGAGCTCCACCATCCGAGCTGACCATGATGACTTCCCCATGGCCATTTGCGGTATGGGGAATCGACCTCATAGGCTCTCTCCCAACTAGCAAGGGCGGTGTGAAGTATGCTGTAGTTGCCGTAGATTACTTCACAAAGTGGATAGAGGTTGAACCGTTAGCAACAATAACTTCTAAGAAAGTCCTTGACTTCGTGGTAAAGAACATCGTATGCCGATATGGGATGCTGAGGAAAATTGTATCCGACAACGGAACCCAGTTCGATAGCGATTTGTTCACCAACTTTTGCGAGAAGAATGGAATAATAAAGAGTTTTTCGTCAGTAGCTCATCCCCAGGCGAATGGCCAGGTCGAAGCTGTAAACAAAACTCTCAAAAGTTCGCTAAAGAAAAAGTTGGAGGAACCAAAAGGACGATGGCCCGAAGAATTGCCCCAAGTCCTATGGGGATATAGGATTACAGCTCGAACATCAACAGGACATACCTCGTTCTCTCTGGCATACGGTTGTGAAGCTATGTTGCCTATCGAGGTCGAGATACCTACAATTCGAATTCACGCTTATGACCAAAGCTCGAACCACAATCAGCTCGAAGAAACCTTAGACCTGACCGAAGAAAGAAGAAACGAAGCTCAGTTGAGGAACGCTGCCTACCAGCAGCGAGCTACCAGGTACTTCAACAAGAGGGTTCGAGATCGAAAGTTCGGTGTGGGAGATCTGGTGCTAAGGCGTGTATTTTTGGCAACGCGAGATCCAGCAGCTGGCGTGCTCGGGCCAAATTGGGAAGGACCATACCAGATAGAGTCAGTCATCCGACCTAGTGTCTACAAGCTAGTGAGATTGGATGGGAGCCTAATACCGCGAGCATGGAATGACGAACACCTAAGACCTTACTATCAATAGTGTAGGAAGGATGTTGCCTGTAACCATGCTTGCCTATTTGTACTGTTTTGCCTACTCTTGGATTTTATCAAATAAAGGGTTATTTCGTCTGATATGATTTATTTTTGCAATCTCTATTAATCTAATAACCTATGGTCACATTCATAGGATATTAATGGGGCATCATTGGTATATATATAAATACCACCAGCTTGAAAAATAAATTAAGATATACGAAAAACATAAGTATTTGGATATAACCAAATACGCGAGCTAAGATAATTTGGATATAACCGAATTATTAAAAACATAAGTGTTTGGATATAACCAAATACGCGAGCTAAGATAATTTGGATATAACTGAATTATTAAAAACATAAGTGTTTGGATGTAACCAAATGCGCGAGCTAAGGTAGTTTGGATAAAACCGAATTATAAAAAACATATAAGTGTATGGATTACAAACCAATCACAACCTTAAAAGGTTTGGAGCAAACCAGCTAAAACTAATCGACGATAAGTTGGAACATAAACCTACTTCGAGTTAAGTCGAGATCGAGGCTGGAGTATCTTATAAAAAATAGTTTCGAACTCATAACCTCGGAGAGATAACCGAGGACGAGAAAAAGTAACTAAAAAATAAGATATAACTAAACCGTTTGCATTACACACCATACAAGTACTTTCGGGTTCATGGTTAAAGTAATATCCGACCTTGATGAATAACGAGATCGGAAGCGGATAATTCGAGCAAACTGTGCATGAATGCATTGAGCCTCGAGCCTAAATCCAAACTATGTTTGTACGAATAAACAAACATACGCAATTCTTTAATATAAAATATGCAAAATATTTCAAACCAATAAATGTAAAGCATAAGTATTAAAAGAAAAGAAAAAGAAATTGTATCAGCCCTACGGGCATAAATTAAAACAATTATAAAAATAAAGGGATGCAGCCCCGAGATGAGATTCAAGAAGGAGCAGTCTCCTTAGCCTTCTTAGCACCAGCAGCACTAGACTCCTCAGGACGAATAGCATGACTATCCTTCTGGGCAGCCTCGTTAGCGGCCTCCTCCGCCTCAAGCCGAGCATTCCACTTATCTAGGAGCTTTGCCTCGAGAGGACCTAGGAAGCTGGTATCGAGGTCGTCGTTATTGGCCCATATTCTGTACATTGCCAGATCAACCGCCTGGTCCTTTTTCTCTTTGTACTCGGCAAGGAGGCGAGCCTTTTCACCCTCAATTATATCAAAAGTGGCGGCCTTGTCTTCTTCGAGCTTTTTATTAGCCTCCTGGAGCCGAGTGTTCTCCTTCTCAAGCTCCGCGAGCCTAGCATTTTGCTTCTCAAGCTCGGATGCCTTGGCCTTAAGCTCCTCAGCTCCTGCCTCAAGCTTTGCATTTGCTGCCCTTAGTTCATCACTCAGTTTGAGTTGAAGATCCTTCGCTTCCTGAGCATAGGATTTGCTCGAATGGATCTCGTTGTTCAACTTATAGTTGAGCTGGGCAGAAACAGCAAGAGCCTGGCACAAAAAAAAAAAAATCATCATTAGCACTCGGACCGTCTATAAACATAGCTAAAGGCGAAAAAAAAAAGGTTACTGCGGCGGCAAGCTCGATACTCTTCTCGTAGAGGGTGGTGCAGTCTCGGGCGTCGTTCAAAAATTGCCATTGGGGAGCATCAAAACTGCCAAGGCTCTGGCCCACTCGGGGCAAGATGTCCGAGCCCAGCGTAGCCACATGGGATCCAGCAGCATTGTCAATCACATACTCCTCAACGTGAGTAGAAACCGACAGCTTATGGGTTAGAGATGCAGGAGGCTTTTTAGGAGGTGGACCGAGCGTCGGGTGAACCAATACAGGAGGTTGAGGCTCGACCATAATGGAGGCATCGACCTGTGAAGTTGGCACCACAGTGGAGCTCGTGACAGGCGGAGCTGGTGGAGGAGGTGTCTTTTCGGTCCTCTTAAGGACCTTGGCAGGCCGGTCAATCTTTCGCGACCTCCTGGGGCGCTTGCTCCTCTTGGCACTGCCACTCTCGAGAATATTGTCGAGGTCGGAGTCCATCTCACCTACACAGTCACACCGCAGTACAGTTAACAAAAAAAAAAGAAAGGAATATATAAAAAGTAACTCAACATCACACCAGTATGCAAAGTGATGAAAATGGCAAGTGGAGAAAAACCTAACTGGAACTCTCCGTCGAGCTTGAGCTCGGAGACCATGAAATTCCCCCATCTTCAGAAGAGGCGCGGGGAGTGCCTTCCCTATATGTAGACGTCAACCTCGAAAGGTCCCTATAGTCATTGGTCCCGTAATGGACGGCTATTCCGTTCCATACCTCGTTTAGGCTATACATAGTATCGTATTGCCCGAGCCTGCTATCGAACCTATGAACCCGTTCATCTACCCAAGTCCACACATAGAAGTGGTTTCTATCGTCCTCGCACAATACTAACCTATCGGGTTTGTGTTTTAGTAAGGTGGGGGACCACATTTTCTAGCTTAGGATGACTGTACCTTGATCATTCGAGCTCGAGCTCGAGGCTTCATTGTTGGCCTCATTTCCTGATTGCGGGCTCCTTCGGCGAACTGGAGGCGGGGGCCTCACCTCTCTTCTCGGGGGAAGGATGCCTGTTGGCAAGGGCACGAGCTCCCAGCGGTCGTATTTTTTGTTAGACCAGTCCGAGGTGGACTGACCATCTCCTAAGAGCCCGCAAGCTCGAAGTTTACCTTCATGCAAAAGGTATGAGAGTGATCTCCTGCCATAAGGGAGTCGGAGCAAGGTCTCCCTGCGCTCCTTCATCTCGTCAGAGGGAGTGGGACGATGATAGTTGGCTAGAAAATAAAATACAAGTCAACTAAGTGCAAGCCTATAGACAAAAGTTCGAGCACAGAGAAAAATGAGGTTGGGGTACTTACGGATCCGTCTGAATGAATAGCATCGTGACGGAGACAGGCCATCCATCCAGAAGAAGGCCTTCTTAAAATCGGGAGGATGATTGGGAAGATCCTCAAACATATTTTTCTCCTTCGGGTAGCTCGAAAGGTATTAGAAGCCATCTCCTCCCCGAGCTCGGGAGGGATTGCTTTTCAAACAGAAAAGATACAAGATCTCTTTTGGCGTGGGTCCTTCCCACTTCAGCTCATTGTATATCGATTTCAGGGCAGATAGAACCCTGTAGGAATTAGTGTTGAGCTGGAATGGAGCCAACCCAACGAAGTCCATGAAGAAAGACTTCAAAGGCAGTATCGCTCCTGCCTTCATATGTTCCTGGCTCCAAGCCGCATACCTCAGCTTGTTGTCAGGATTTCCATCTCTTGGGGCGCGGCAGCTTTGCTCTTGGGAGGTAGGAGCTCGACACCTTAGCGAGCCTGACAGTCTTATACCATGAAAGGCCAAGATATCGTTTATCTGACCTAGCGAGGTAACCGAGCTCCAGTAGTGCTCGGCCTCGAAAAATTCTCTCCTTGGCTGAGAGGTAGAGGGCTCCCCCATCAGTGAGAATTGAAGCTCTCCCGGGTTGTATGCGATTGTCACTATTAACCTAGGATCGAGCGGGATCAGTTTGGGCCCTGAACCAGATTCCGGATAAAGCGCCTCTAAAGGATTCTTCTCTTCTTTTCTATGACCTCGATGATTTGGCAGCGATAATGAGCTCGGATTTCTTCCTGTTCGCGCGCGAGATCGTATTCACGAATCAGACGTTGGTTCCGAGAAAACAGCGATTCTGGGCTTGGAGTTTTTGGCGAGCACGGGATGGCAAGCTGCGACCCCCACCGTTTTTCCAGATTCTGTGACATCTAGCGAGAAAGAAAAAATGGTGAGGGCCATGCATGCAAGGAGTCAAGAATTACGAGCTTGGCAAGACAAGCTCGGAAAGTGCTTGAGTACGAAACGAGCTCGATCTTGGAAACCCGATTAAGGGTCAGAACGTGTATTCTACGAAAAAAAGGAGGGAAGTGGGTCTAATTTTGGGAATCCTGAAATATCAGGGAAAAAGGTGGCGGTTTCTCAAAAATGGTATTCTTGGTTATCGTGCATTCTTTAAAACCAAGATTTTGTACTCAATGTCTTGATGTGCAAGATAAGTCTTTTAAATTTTGAAAACCCTGAAAAAAGAGACCATGTTTGAGTTTGTTCTACATAAAAACTGGATTTAGAACCAGTAACGGGAAAACTTAAACCTAAATACCTATTGGTCATGGCGTTTGAGTATGGCAAAACTACAAAGTGAACCAGTGCATTCCCAGAAACTAAAAAAAAAAAAAAAACAGCAAAGCCAGAAACTGATAAAGAAAATGTACACATATATCATATACTTACACAATGAAGACGACGATTGCAGAGAAATCGTCAATTGAAGAAGAGGCTGCAAGTATAATCCCACGGTCTCGAGCAAGCTGGCGGTCTTTTGTTTCTTTGGCTGGGAAAACATGCAAAAAGCAAGAACTTTCTGGGATATCCTCTGGTTTCTCTTTCTCTTTTCTTTTTTTCCTCTGATGGGCGTAAAAATAAAATGAGGAAGATGACTAGAGCCTCATATATAGACGATCAGAGATGGAAAAAAGGGGTTGATCCGGGCCATTGATCAGGAACCTTATAAAATCGGATGGTCAGGGACAAATGACAAGATGGCGCCGAAAAGGTGGCAGGTGAATGATCGTGGGCAGGTTTCCAAGGCACTCGAGTACCTTGAGTGGGCAATACCCAGCTGACACGTGTCCATATTCGAACGTGTGTGACGATGCAGTTCCCGAGAAAAGTAGTTCAAAAGTTTCCTTCTTATAGGATTCGAACAAATACTTTTGAGGGGGCAAAATGTTACACCCACATTTCGAGCCTTGAGAATTGTGATCTCGAAAGCTGGATTCGTCAGGTGTGAGCTCGCAATGTCTAGAATACGTGTCCGCAACCTAGGCACCGAACCTACAAAGCAGGTGGCAACCTCGAAGATGGTAGCCTCGAAGTCCTCACAAGCTCGAAAGACAGACATCGGAGTACGTCTATTCTCGGGTGGCCTCGGATCAGGAGTTCCGAGCCTGACATAAGTATGAGCTCGAAACCACATGATCTCGGGGAAAATATTACAACTCGAAAGTCACTAAGAGACCTGGGCAGGCACGGCACTGACAATGTAGATTGCTAACTTCGAACATCTTAATGAGTCACTTGGAGAGACGCAGTCTACATTTATTGCTGTAACTTCCCTATAATAAAGGTGTACGCCCTGGTTTTCCCACGGGCTGATTAGCAGGTCGAGCCTCGGACTAATCATGGTTTAGTCCGAGGACTCCCCCAGGCCGGAGATCCTGTTTCCATATCGTACCTTCTTAGCTCGAGGGATCTTCAAAGGTTCGCCAAGGGCCCCCAAGACTGGAGGAAGGCATCAGAAGGCCTGAAGGCTGAAGGTCGGTTCAGGGAAGCAGCTCATGGAACGAGCTGGCCATGGATCTCTGACCCTTTGTAAAGTCAAACACACGCAAGATAAACGTGCATATATATGACATCACGTGTCCGATATCCCTCTGACTTCTCGGACACGCAGCAGGAACGTGCGCATTCAGACACCCACGGCTGGGTTGGGCCGTGCGGCCCATTATCTCCTTACATACTGATTAGACCACACTTATGTGTCAGGTTTAGGAATTAATCATGAATGTTACAGAGTTGATATGACAAATGGTAAGGTCATGGGATGACCTCCCTACCAACTTCCAGGTGCCTTCTCCTATAAATATGGGGACCCTGGGAGTTGATAGGGGTTGGGAAAAATAGTCTCTGAAGAGCCATAGACTTTGTAAACCAAATACCCAGAATATATGAATAATATTGACTAGTGGAGTAGAAGGATTTTAACCTTTGAACCACTTAAAAAATGTGTCTTGAGTCACCTAGTTCATTCTCTAAGATTTCATATCTGTGACGGTTCTACTTTCAGTACTAATCCCTTTCTCTTCTTCTCTTAATTACCTGTTGGTGAAGAACCGCGTCAACAGTTTGGTGCTTTCATTGAGAGCAAGTTCGATTAGTACTACCACAAACATCCAACTATGGTGACCACTCGATCCAGACATGGCAACGAAACAGAACAGCAAGGTGGGCAAGAGGCCCACCATGTTGCCATCCCTGATGAGAAAATTCCTGAAGTCTAGCAGAGGCCAGGAAAGCAGCTGGCGGGCCAAGACGACACTGGTAGTTCAGCGCCCCGGCCGCCTAATCCGAATCTGTGTTATTATACTGCGGTGGAGATGGAGAATGCTCAGCTGAGGAGCCAGTTAGCAGCAGCTGGTCAGCAAATCCAGGATATTCTGGACCGACTACTCCCTCTCACAACCAACGTTAACGTTGGAGAGAGGCAAGGTGAGGCTCCTAAGTCTCGCCGGAGTAATCGGTCCAAACATAGCCGTTCGGATAGACTTCCTGCAGCCAACTCTACCCCTTCATCACACCACCAAGAGGCAAACTTCAGGGAAATGCCTAGAACCGGACAACAGCAATACAGCCGTTCAGTTAGGACATCAACCCCTAGCTCTCAACCTTCCTCGAGGGCGCCCAGGAGAGATCGAGGAAATTCCCGAAGAAGATCCGGGGAGGGCCAGAGACGTCAGCCCGTCCCCGAAGACCGTCCTGCGCCTCGTCCAGCTCGCCCAGCGCGGGACCAGCTGGCTGGCAGGGCCGAAAGGCCCCCACCGAATTTGATCCGTCCAGACGGAACTAGGATTGCCTCCCCAGTCAGGCATCCTCTTTCTCCAATTAGATACTCGTCTCCTCGGCCCGTCCGAGACATCCCGGCCTACGGGAATAGTAGGAGAGACCCGCCGTCGGCTGGGCCTTCCTGGCGCAGCAGGGTGCCAGGGGAAGGATCGGATCGTAACCGCCAAAGACGCACTCCAAGCCTATCCAGTAGGAGCCACTGGACCGGTAGTCGCCGGAGTGATCTCTCGGGAGGAGACCTGCGTCAGCGACTGAGTTCGGCACAAAGTCACCAGACTACACAAGGAGGCGACCTTCGAGATTGCCTCAACTCTCACAGAGACGATCGAACCGGAGATGGTAGCCAGGCCCGTTCAGTGGGAGTCCGATCCGAAGTACGTAACGGAGGGAATGTCCCAAATAACCTATCTCAAGATAGGGGGGGCAACAACCCACCTAATATGTACAACGGGTCCGGAGCTGTTGAACAGCCCCGGAATAACCCAGGATCTCAAGACAAAACCCTCGAGCGCCTAACTAAGATGGAGGAACTGATGAGAAAGCTCCTATCAGAAAAAGAAAAAGATGAATATGATTCAGGTGACGAAATGGAGCTCTTCGCCCCCAACATAGCAGCGACGACATACCCGTCTGGCTTCCGTATGCCTCACTTGTCAAAGTTCAACGGGGACGGAGACCCGTTGGACCATTTAGGGATGTTCAACACCCTAATGATGGCCCATAACATCGGCCTAGAGCTACGTTGCTTGATCTTTCCTTCCACACTGACTGGACCTGCCAGGCAGTGGTTCAAGCAGAGTAAAAGGCAGTCAATCAGCTCCTGGAAGACCTTTTCGACTGACTTCAAAAGGGCATTCCGCGCCTCCCAGGCCGCCCGAGTCCAGGCCGACTCCCTAGCTAACGTGAGACAGCAGCTCGGTGAGACGCTGAAAGCCTACTTGAGCAGATTCGCGAATGTCGCTGCTCGAGCCAGAGACGCTGACGATAGCTCCAAGCTCATGGCCATGAGGACCAGAATCTTGGTCGGTGGAGACCTGTGGAAAGATATTCAAAGAAGGGGAGTCAGCTCGGTTAGTGAATTCCTTAACAGAGCCCAAGAGTGGATAAACTTAGAAGAAGCTGAAGCTTCCGCCGCGGGGACCAGCCAGATTCCCGAGAAGCCCGCTGGAACGGAGACAGAGATCGTAGTGGCGATTCCCGACGTCGCGCAGAACAACCAGCCCGGTGGTGGAAAAAGAAAGGGGAATGGTGAAAACAGCCATCACGGTCAAAAGAAGAATAAGTCTGTGGATAAATTCAAGCCCGTGTTCACAACATATACCGAGCTCACCCAGTCCAGGGAAAATATTTTCCTGGCCAACGCTGCTCGGGTCCCTTGGAAAAGGCCGGAGCCATTAAAGCACCACAAGGGAAAGAGAGATACTTCAAAATTCTGTCGTTTCCATAACGACGTCGGCCACAATACCGACGACTGCAGGCATCTCAAAGATGAAATCGAAACTCTCATTTGAGCAGGCCCATTGGCGCAATACTCGCGAAACAGGGTCCCAGCAAGTCGACCCGTTCCAGAGGTCCCAGCCTGCCAGCCCGGGCCTCAGATAGATCAGGAGGTCCTTCCCCCCGCAGTCGAGGGAGAGATATCCACCATTTCTGGAGGATCGCATATGGCTGGCACGAGTAGAGGCGCCCAGAAGAGATATGTGAATGAATTAAAGGCTCACAACGGAGCGGAGTTCGTCCCGGAGCAACGTCAGTCAAAACAGCAACGGTTAGAGAAACAACCGATAACTTTCACGGAGGAAGACGCAGGCCATGTCCAATTCCCTCATAACGATCCCTTGGTCGTAGCAGTCCAGCTCGCCAGCCGGAAAATAAGGAGAGTGTTGGTGGACAATGGGAGCTCGGTGAACCTCCTATTCCGATCCACCTTAGAAAAGATGGGTCTGACCGTCGCCGAGCTAAAGGCAACCTCGATGATGCTATATGGCTTTTCGGGAGAAGGATCAGCAGCAATAGGGACGATCGAGCTGGTGATCACCCTAGGAGAAGAATCTCGGACAGTAGCCAAACTACTCGAGTTCGTGGTCATTGACTGCTCCGCTGCCTACAATGCCATTTTGGGCTGACCTACGCTCATAGCTTTCGAGGCTATCATTTCCATCCGACACCTCGCCATGAAGTTCCCTACTTCAACAGGAGTCCGTACTATCAAGGGTGACTAGCTCGCTTCCAGGGAATGCTACAGCATTTCCACGAAGGGAAAATCTAAACCCGGGCAGCTGACAATGGCCATTCAGGGCGAAGAGGAATCTCAGGGACCCAAGGCGGCTCCCGAGATTGAAAAACCTCAGATTTCCGAAGAGGAAAAGCTCGCCTTAAGTGAGGACATTGACCCCCGTGTAGGCGAGGACAGGTCCGAGCTCCAGGCTATTGAAGAGCTCGAGGAGGTGAACATTGATAAACAAAACCCATCACGGACGGTTAAGCTTGGGAAGAACCTCTGTGACCAAAGAAAAGCGGAGTTGACTACGTTTCTGCAGAAAAACCTGGACGTGTTCGCATGGTCGCACGAGGACATGATAGGGATCAGCTCGAGTGTCATCATGCACACACTCCACCTGGATAAAAGTGTTCCTGCCAAATTCCAAAAGCAGAGGCGTTTAGGAACGACCCGAGCCGAAGCCCTTGAAGAAGAAGTGGCCCGGCTCAAAAAGTGTGGCTTTATCCGCGAAGCCAAATTTCCAATTTGGGTCGCTAATCCCGTGCTGGTTCCAAAGCCCAACGGGAAGTGGCGGACCTGTATTGACTTCTCCGACCTGAATAAAGCCTGCCCCAAGGATTGCTTTCCATTGCCAAGGATCGATCAGCTGGTGGATGCCACGGCGGGGCACGAGCTCATGTCCTTCATGGACGCATACTCAGGCTACAATCAGATCGCGATGAATCCGGCAGACCAGGAACATACCAGCTTCATGACCCCGACTAATGTCTATTGATATAAGGTCATGCCATTTGGCCTGAAGAATGCCGGAGCTACCTACCAAAGGCTTGTAAACAGAATGTTCAAGGACCAGATCGGAAAAAACATGGAAGTGTACGTTGATGACATGCTGGTCAAATCAAAGACTGCCGACAACCACGTTTCCGATCTGGAAGAGTGTTTTAACATACTGCGAGAGTATGGCATGAGGCTCAATCCTCAGAAATGCACTTTCGGTGTCGCATCGGGGAAATTCCTGGGTTTCATAGTCAATACCCGAGGAATCGAGGCAAACCCCGACAAGATCAGGTCACTGATCGAGCTTCCTTCCCCTAGGTCGCGAAAGGATGTCCAAGGCCTCACAGGAAGGGTGGCAGCGCTCAACCGGTTCATTTCCAAATCAACCGACAAGTGTTTGCCCTTCTACAACCTGCTCCGGGGAAACAAGAAGTTTGAGTGGACAGTAGAATGCGAAAGCGCATTCCTCGACCTGAAGGCGCATCTGGCTGAACCGCCTGTGCTATCCAAGCCCAAGGCGGAAGAACCTCTTTTCCTCTACATGGCCGTCACTGAGGATGCAGCTAGCGCCGTGCTAGTACGAGAAGAGGACCAAGTTCAAAAGCCAGTCTACTACATCAGCAAGAGACTCCTCGGAGCAGAATCAAGATACCCAATGATGGAAAAACTGGCATTCTGCCTAATCACGGCCTCGCGAAAACTCAGGCCGTACTTCCAGTCCCACTCTGTACACGTCATGACCGATCAGCCTTTAAGGCAGGTTTTGCAAAAGCCTGAAGCATCGGGGCGTTTGTTAAAATGGGCGGTCGAACTCAATCAGTTCGAGATTTTCTATACTCCACGAATTGCCATAAAAAGTCAGGCCTTGGCCGATTTCGTGGCGGAGTGCACGGGATTCCAGGAGAATCCATCAGAGGGCTTGCCTCAGGTCGCCTCCCCACATTCGTCGTGGAAGATCTTCATTGATGGTTCATCTAATGAGAACGGCTCCGGGGCCGGAATCATCCTGATGTCCCCCGAGGGACATAGATTCCACTCGGCGCTAAGGTTCGGGTTCAAGGCGTCTGACAACGAGGCAGAGTACGAGGCTTTGTTGGCTGGGCTGAGGGTAGCTAGTGCGCTAAAGGCGAGCTCCGTCCAGTGCTTCAGTGACTCCCAGCTCGTGGTGAACCAGGTTCTGGGAGAATATCAGGCGCGGGGACCCAAGATGGCCGCCTATTTGGCAAAAGTAAAAGCCGAGCTGTCTGCATTTGGGCGAGGGTCGATCGAACAGATACCTCGGGAGCAGAACGCCAACGCAGATGCTCTCGCCAAACTCGCCACCTCGGGAGAGACAGAAACCCTGGGGTTGGTGCCAATAGAATTCTTGGAAAAACCAAGTATAGAAGGAGATCGGGCAGAGATCGAGATGATTGATATTAGGCCGACCTGGATGACTCCCATTCTGGAGTATCTCGTCGAGGGCAGATTACCCGAAAAACGTAACGACGCACGGCGAGTCCTTTATCAAGCTCCTAGATATACGCTAGTCGAAGGAGTGTTATACCGACGTGGGCACTCCCTACCTCTCCTCCGGTGTGTTCTTCCAAGTGAAGCGAAGGCCATCCTGCAGGAAGTTCACGAAGGATTCTGCGGAGACCACACTGGGGGGCAAAGCCTGGCCTTAAAGGTTCTCAGGCAAGGTTATTATTGGCCGACTCTGTCCAAAGACTCGATCTCGTATGTGAAAAGGTGCGACAAGTGTCAGCGATTCGCTGTGGTTGCCCGAGCTCCTCCGGTCGAGCTAAAAATGATCTCGGCTCCTTGGCCATTTGCCGTTTGGGGAATAGATCTAGTGGGCGCCCTGCCCACCGGAAAGGGCAGGGTCCGTTACGACGTGGTAGCCATTGACTACTTCACCAAGTGGGCCGAAGCAGAGCCGTTGGCGAAAATAACATCGAAGAAAGTACTCGACTTTGTGGTGAAAAGCATCATCTGTCGATTTGGCCTACCTAAGAAGATCGTCTCCGACAACGGCACCCAATTTGACAGCGATCTGTTCACCAAATTTTGTGAAAGGCACGGAATTGTGAAAAGCTTCTCGTCCGTGGCCTATCCCCAGGCGAACGGCCAGGTCGAGGTTGTGAACAAAACTCTAAAGGCAAGCCTCAAGAAGAGGCTAGATGAGGCAAAGGGGGTCTGGCCAGAACAGCTCCCCCAGGTCCTGTGGGCATACCGGACCTCGCATCGGACTCCCACGGGTCACACTCCTTTCTCCCTAACCTTTGGGAGTGAAGCAGTCCTCCCCGTGGAGGTTAAAGTTCTGTCGCATAGAGTCCAATCCTACGACCAAGATCGGAACCACGAACTCCTATGCCATTCCCTAGATCTAGTTGATGAAAGGCGGGAGGATTCGCAACTCCAGCTCGCCCATTATCAGCAAAAGATCACTCGCTACTTCAACACTAAGGTCAAAAAACGTGCCTTTAGCGTTGGCGATTTGGTCCTAAGGAGAGTTTTCCTGGCCGGAAAAGATCCCAAAGATGGGGTTTTGGGACCAAACTGGGAAGGACCATACCAGGTCATCGAAGTCATCAAAGAGGGAACTTATAAGTTAGCTCGACTTGATGGAGGGGCGATCCTGCGGACTTGGAATGCCATCCACTTAAAGAAATACTATCAATGATCCACTTGTAAGGCCTGGAAGGCCACTTTCTATGTATAAATAAAAATCAAATGTTTCTTTTTATTTGCAAGTGTGATTTTAAAGTAACCACGAAAGACCCTTTCCCAGTTACTTGGGGGGCATATGGTACCTGGATATAACCAGGTCTCCTTAACGACTTAGATGTTGACTCTTATCTATGGATAAAAGTTAAACACGAACTAAGTTTTCAAAATAAGTTCCTGGTTTTAACCGGGTCATAAAACTTAGAAGTTAACTTAAATTTATTGATCGTGGTTCTTCTTAAAGAGCTCGGGATATGGATAAAAGTTAACACGAACTAAGTTTTCAAAATAAGTTCCTGGTTTTAACCGGGTCATAAAACTTAGAAGTTAACTTAGATTTATTGATCGTGGTTCTTCTTAAAGAGCTCGGGATATGGATAAAAGTTAACACGAACTAAGTTTTCAAAATAAGTTCCTGGTTTTAACCGGGTCATAAAACTTGGAAGTTAACTTAAGTTTATTGGTCGTGGCTCTTTCTTAAAGAGCTCGGGATATAAATGACGGTTAGCATGAACTAAGCTTATATAAAAAAAATATATATATATATATACAAGTTAAGATTGCCAAGTAAATCGTCTCGAGGTGAAAACACCTCATGAAAAGGTTACAAAGACAAAATAAAATAATTAAAAATGCATAAGGAGAAGTGCCCTAAGCCCCATCAGCTGGTCCTTTGGAGGTCGCGGTCTCGCCCTGCTCTGCCGCGCCAGAGGCTTCCCCAGTCTCCGAGGGCGGTACCTCTTTGTTTAGGCGGGCTTGGAGCTTCGGCAGCAAAAAAGCCCAGAGGTCCGGCGGCATAAAAGAGAAGTCAGCATCCGGGTTATGGGCCCAGCAGTGATAGAACAGGTCCTACATGGACTGCTCCAAGATGGCCCGCTCGGCTTCCAAGGCGGCCTCCAGGGCGGCCTGGGCCTCGGTCTTCGCTGCCTCGAGATCTGTTCACAAAGTGGCAAGGGAGGTTTCAAGTTCTCGGTTCTTTGAGCGACTCCTCTCTAGCTCGGCCTTCGAAGCCGCCAGCGCATCTTTCGCCGCCTGAGCTTCCTGAAGGGTGGCCTGGCGCCCAACCTCCATCTCCTCGAGCTGAGCCTTGGTCCTGGCGATACCTCGATGTACGGCAGCAATGCCCTGCAAGAAAGGAAGGATAAGTTGGCTAAGTGGAAAAACAAGGCATTGTGTAAATGTTAAAGCTTTAAAAGAGTGGGGCAGATTACCGTTAGGGTCATGTCCATCGAAGACTCTATGACTCGGACCGAGCTCGTTGTTTCGATAGCCCGGAGATCCCTCTCTTTGAGCTTGTAGAAGCGGCCGACGGCATAGCTCGCCGACTCATACACTGTCCCCCGGAATGCTTCTGGGATCTTTTCCAGGTCCTGGGGGTCGACCGGGATGCGTACGCCCGGAGTCCCGACCTCCAGTACCACGTCCTGGGTGGCTGGTGGAGATCGCTGGGGCGGCGGGGGCATGTGTCCTGCTCCGGCAGCAGGAAGGAATGCCCCCTCGACCTGGGATGGCGGGGTTTTTTCCTTCTCCTTAGCCGGGGATTTGGTGGAGGCCCCGGCCGCGCTCTTGGACTCTCGGAGCCTTTTCAACCTTGGCCCTGCTGGGGGATTCCCGCTGAAGACTACACCCCGCAGATTACCCCCAGGCTGAGACATCTCTTCTGCCAAAAACAAAAACATGGTTATTACAAGTTAGCAATCATGCAGAGGTTAAAAGCAAAAAGTATACGAATATTAAGGGAGCCCTACCCCCCGAGCTGGAAGAGCCTAGGACAATTATCTCACGAACTGGCGCGGGTTCTAGGTCCGGTTCTGACTCGGGGCTGGACTCTTCTACGTAATGTCTAAACCCCGGAGCATAGACACCTCTGAAGTGATGGCCATGTGCGTAAGTTGGTCCCATACTCCTAAAAAAGGATCGACCTAAAAGCTAGGGTGTTATCAACTACTACGGTACCCCTAGGCCGGCTCTCTTGGTGATCCAGCACGAGCCGGTCAACACAATGGAGCAGGAGTGTATTCAGGTCCGGGTCCCTCCCGTGACGATGGACGATCTGCCTAGGATTGAACCTAACCAGCCGGGGGTCTGCAGTGGCCCTATCTACATTCTTAAACAAATAAGGGTTACCTTGGCCGGAAGGACCCGCGGCTGCTCCGGTTTGGATCCTCTCTTCGTCCATTCCCTGGGCGACCTCCAAGGTCCTCTTTCTATTCCTCACGAGCGGGACTTCAGCCACCTCGTCCTCCTCGTCTTCCTCTGCCGCGACCTCCTCCACGGTGATAGGCCTGTTGTCGCGGGCTGGGGGCGGCCCCCGAGGCCTCTTCAGGTTTAGAGTCTGGTTTGGGAAGATCAATTTGCAAAACACCATCGTCTCGTCCGTCACGAGCACGCGGTAGTCCTTTTCGCTGGGGGGCAGGCCCGCCAATGTGTCATACTGACCCCCGAGGGTCGCAGACTTTTCGGTCCTTGCGTAGATGGCTGCAAGATTGGCTGGAGTCAGGGTGGAATACAGGAGGAGCTAAAATAAAAAAAAAACACTTAAAAGGCGAGCTAAGGTCAGGGATCACTTACGAGGGCGATTAAAATAATGGTGCTCGCAATTCCGGAACCCAGTTGACATGAAGAACTGGTCCTTGAAGTCATTTGGATGGCTTGGAAGCTCGATGACCGTCGCCGTATTAGGGAAACGGGTTAAGTAGTAGAACCCGTCACCTCGCCCCCGCTGGTTCGGGCTGGCTTTGAGGCAGAAGAAATATAGAATATCCGCAGGAGTGGGGACCTCCCACTTCTGCTTCTTGAATAAATACCTCAAGCCCGCCAGCAGACGGTAGGAGTTGGGGGGGAGCTGTAATGGGGCCAACCCCACATAATTCAGGAAATCAGCGAAGTATTGATCCAGGGGAAGGAAGGCCCCTGCCTTGAAGTGTTCGCCGCTCCAGGCCGCGAACGACTCGTCGAGTGGCGTACAGCTCCGCTCGCCCTCCGCAGCAGGTCGGGCAATCACGGAGGCTTTCCCCAGTGGAATGTTGTGGGTGAGGAAGAGTTTGTTGATCTTCGCCTGGTCGGTTACCTTTGAGATGATTCTCTCTGCCTCAAAGAATGCGTCGGGGGCCACCTCGACCTGCTTCTCCACGGCCGGCCCGAAGTGGGGGATCGGCGAGCTTGACATCACTGCCTTTCCTTTCTCTTGCTGGGAGGCCGAGCTTCCCACGTTCTTCTGAGGCAGATTCCTTTTTGGAGCCATCTGGTCGCCTATCGAACAAAAGAAAACACTTTAGAAAAGGCGACCCAAGCAGAAGGACGAAGCAATTATTGTTTACACGAGCTAAGGTAAGCCCAGCCCGTGGAGAGTGGAATCACGCGGTCCAATGAACACGCGCCTATACTCCCAACAGATCCCAGATTACTCGGAATTCGTGTGTCAGGGGGTTCAGAGTAAAAATTTTCCTTGGGGGGGAAGTTTCAACAGGCAGAACGTTGCAAAACCGCTTTTGAGGCGTATCCCCTAAGCTACCCGGTTTTGCACCCAAAATTCCTAAAGATCCTAACCAGAGATTGTTCCTGAAGAAGCATCTTGAAACCCATACTCTAAGGCGATTTCCTACAACAAGTGTGCCCTAGCCTAAAAGGGACTGTCACCCTCCTACCCACGCAACCCAGAAAACCCTTGCATGCGGCTACAGTAAATTTTTTTACCTAAGCTACAGTGGCATGTTTTCAAAATGAACAGGGTCAGAAAACTTACAGTATATGGCTGGATGGTAAACGAGAGTGTTGCGTTGGTAGGAGCCTCGTCAGTGCAGTAGCTTCCAAAGCTTTGGAGGAACTCGTGCGCCTAGGCTTCTTGAACAAGGAAAATGGTGGCAGTAGAGTCAAGGGTTTCGTTCTTCTGAAAGTTAGAGAAGGAAGAAGGAGAGAGATTTGGGAAATTTTTGAATGAAGGGATGGCCCGTGCGTAGGATGGCCACCCCCTTTTTATATAAGGGAAGGATCACGTGAAGAAGGCTCTTGGATGACCCTAGTGAGGGATCCGAGGCCTTCCACTCGAAATATGAAACGACGGCTGGGCAATAGGCTAGGCCATTAAATGCGGTTCTCGTAAAACGTACAGTCACCACCCACAACGTTCCACGTATTAGACGCCTGCACAAAGAATGGAATGTGAAGGGTTGTGGGGAAGTCTAAAAGCCCCTACTATGGTCTTCTATATATGACGTCATACACCACGAGCAGGAGCTTGGGGGGCAGGTGTACGCCCTGGTTTTCCCATGGGCTGATTAGCAGGTCGAGCCTCGGACTAATCATGGTTTAGTCCGAGGACTCCCCCAGGCCGGAGATCCTGTTTCCAGATCGTACCTTCTTAGCTCGAGGGATCCTCAAAGGTTCGCCAAGGGCCCCCAAGATTGGAGGGAGGCATCAGAAGGCCTGAAGGTTGAAGGTCGGTTCAGGGAAGCAGCTCGTGGAACGAGCTGGCCATGGATCTCTGACCCTTTGTAAAGTCAAACACACGCAAGATAAACGTGCATATATCTGACATCACGTGTCCGATATCCCCCTGACTTCTCGGACACGCAGCAGGAACGTGCGCATTCAGACACCCACGGCTGGGTTGGGCCGTGCGGCCCATTATCTCCTTACATACTGATTAGACCACACTTATGTGTCAGGTTTAGGAATTAATCATAAATGTTACAGAGTTGATATGACAAATGGTAAGGTCACGGGATGACCTCCCTACCAACTTCCAGGTGCCTTCTCCTATAAATATGGGGACCCTGGGAGTTGATAGGGGTTGGGAAAAATAGTCTCTGAAGAGCCATAGACTTTATAAACCAAATACCCAGAATATATGAATATTATTGACTAGTGGAGTAGAAGGATTTTAACCTTTGAACCACTTAAAAAACGTGTCTTGAGTCACCTAGTTCATTCTCTAAGATTTCATATCTGTGACGGTTCTACTTTCAGTACTAATCCCTTTCTCTTCTTCTCTTAATTACCTGTTGGCGAAGAACCGCGTCAACAAAAGGGATATTTATTATTCAGTTATACGCCCCTTGGTCTTCAGGGGACGTTTCCTTGTATATAGGAGTTACAGGCTTTTAAAGCCATTTAATTTATTGATGTAAAGAATAACTTCCCAGAGACGTGTGGGATAGTATTATGAGACTTCCTCTATAAATAGAGAAGTCCTGTACCTTTGTAGATGACCGAAATTTTGTGATCCTGAGAGAAACTCTGGAGAATTCGTTTTTGGAGAATTTCTAGAAATCATCTTAAGTTCTAATAACAAAGACTCGTGGACTAGGTAGAGTTAACTGCTGAACCACGTAAAAAATCCTACTTGTTTTATTGTATTTTTCTGGCCATAACTATTTATTGTTTACGTGCTCTATATTCACTGTTGACGAAAAACGGCGTCAACAACTGCCATATAACAAATATTGAAATTTTAACTATTTATGTGCAGAAAATTACATTGGGGTGTATATATAAATATAAGGGAATTCTCTTATAGGGGTTTCACTTTAAGCCTTACTGGTGGGACTCTCAGTGTTCTCAACTCGTGAATAGTTTTTGACGCGATTTTTTTTATAATCGTGTATATTGTAGCTATTTAAAGCATCCTGCAAATTTTCAGAAAATTCTGAGTAGTTTACAGTACCGAAAACTAAGTTTAAACATGTTGCACACGTGACTAATTTTTTTTATGCGTGTGGAAAGCAACATGTTTGAACCTAGTTTTTGGTACTGTAAACTAATCGGAATTTTCTGAAAATTTGCAGGATGCTCTAAATAGTTATAACATATACGGTCATAAAAAAAAAATCACGCCGAAAACTGTTAACAGGTCGTGAAACACTGAGAGCCCCACCGGTAGGGCTTAAAGTGAAGCTCCTATAGAAGAATTGTCCTATAAATATATCTCCTCTATATAATAAGTATGTAGATAACGTAAATTCTTGGTTTTAACGGTTTTTTATTTTTTTAAGGTTAACTTTAATGTAATATTCTTATATTTAACAGAATATTCTTATATTTAACGGCAGTTTATAAACACTTAAACTTAAATAAAACATTAAAAAAATTTAAAAAAAGATATTTTTGAGATATTGTACAATTATAATTATTTAAAAATAATTAAACCAATTAAAATATGATATTTTTGAGATATTTTATAATAATAATTATTTAAAAATAATAAGATCATATATTTTATAACTTAAATATATTTTAATTAAACTTAAACTAAATTATTAGAATAATATCATATTAAATATATAATATAATCTACTATGAATTAGCAACAAATTATTTTTAAAAAAAAACTAGCAAGAAACTTAAATTTAAATTCAACGCATAATATTTAATATTACATTAAACATACAATATATGATCTTTTGTTGTCCTTTCCAAATTTAAAAACTAGAACAAACATAAACTTAAAAAAAAAAAAAAAAAATGATTTAATTAAAATATGATATTTATTTGAAATTTATATGACATTAATATAAATTTAATAAAAATAATTAATAAATTCTATAAATAAAACTAAACAAATGTGTATATTGCACGTTGTTTGTATCTAGTATATATAATAAATATATTTATTTGGTTTAAAACATTAATATTATAATAATCTTTAAATATTTAGTAATTATATTAATATAAATTCAAATATTATAAATATTATTATAGCGTTATTATTTTTTATCACTTAATTTAAAACATAATAATAATAATAATAATAATAATATAATAATATTTTTTATAAAATTTAGGTTGAATAAATATTTTGTAATTATATTAATATAAATTTAAATATTATAAAATATCATTATTCTAATAATATTTAATAAAAACTAAATGTTTAATAATTATATAAATATAAATTCAAGGTAAATTCTTCAGTACCTCAACTAATTTGAGGGATGACATACCACAGATAACCCCCCCCCCCCCCCCCCCCCACATCCCCCCCCCCCCCCCCCATCCCCCCCCCCCCCCCCTCCCCCCATCCCCCCCCCCCCCCCCCCCCCCCCCCCCCCCCACCCCCCCCCCCCCCCCATCCCCCCCCCCCCCCCTCCCCCCCCCCCACCCCCCCATACCCCCATCATACCCCCCCCCCCCCCATCCCCCCCCCCCCCCCCCCACCCCTCCATATAACTATACCTTCTAAGATCTTTAATCTATATTTGTTTCATATATAGATCTTTAAGCTATATACTTTCAGTGGAAACTACGGGGATCGACGGTCAACCTTGTCCAAATTTGAGTAGGCACACGATCTCTTCAACTGGTATTGGCCGTGATGCGTAAAAGCTTTAATTATGGATGGTTTTCGAAAGTGCTTAATTATTATGATCAAATATAGATTGTACAACTTATTAGCAATCAAGGTGATTTGGAACATGTAGCCCTTTGATTTTGATTCTCTTTCTTTAAATGGTCACGTGTTTTCACGTCATATTTATGATTTGTTTCTGGTTGCAATTAATTAATTCATATTATGAATATTTCATGTTGTTTAGGTCTATGTTGGTATGGACTAAAAAGGAGAAAATATATTGAGACCTAAGATTTTAATGAGACCATTCTTTTGTCTATAAGCAATTGTCCAAGCAGGGCCGGCCCTGGGCCTCTAGGGCACCCTTACCCAGGATCTATTTTATTTAAAATTAGTTTAATTTTATTAGTTTAATTTTATATTATTAAATATTAGTTTAATTTTATTTAAAATTATATAAAAAAATTACATATACAAAATGTTCTATTTTTTTCAAATTTATTAAAACCGTCTTAGGCCCACTCTTTTTCAGGGCCGGCCCTGTGTCCAAGCACAAAGTTTTGATGCAGAATGATAATCGAACAACAAATTTTTCATCTCAATTGTTTGTAGTAAAGTGTTGTAAATAAATATCTACGTCATTTACTTTTTATAGTTAGAAATTATCCCATGTTACATAATATATGTGAAATTTAGAAGCAAGAACCATGTGTTTGCAGGAAGTGCCTTAGTTCTTCTGATTGTATAAGCCTTTTCTTTCACCTTTAATTCTTCGTTCCTCTTCTTTATTTCTTCTGTCTTTGCCCTTGCTTTTCCTGCAACTTGATTTATATATTGCATCTTGTTGCACAAAAATAATACACTAATAATTTGTTGATCCCATAGTTTTAATAATAACTTGTTGGGCAATATAAATATTGTCTACCACAACTTCAACTACGATCACCATTTTTTCCGGCGGCAGTATTGGCACTGTCAAACATGTCTTTTTATTCTTTCGTTTCCTCAAAATATTAGTGTTTTGATCTAATATGGTGACGGTAGATTATGTATAATACCTGTTACTTTACAAAAGCAATGCTGTAAACTAGTCAAGTGCTTTATTTTATTCTCTATAAGTGTAAATAGCAGAAATTATTAGTTTTAACCGTTTTTTATTTTTTAAATGTTAACTTTAACGGAATATTCTTATATTTAAAAGTAGTTTATAAATACTTAAATTTGAATAAAATAAAATAAAAAATAAAAATAACATATTTTTGAGATATTTTACAATAATAATTATTTAAAAATAATAAATAATTAAAATAATATATATTTTTAGATATTTTATAATAATAATTATTTAAAAATAATAAAATTATACGTTTTATAACTTAAATAAAAATTTAATTAAACTGAAACTCACGAATAATATCATATTAAACATATAATATAATCTATTGTCAATTACCAACAAATTGACATGTTTTATTTCTAGATAAAAATAATATTTAATATTACATTAAACATATAATATATAATCTCTTGTTGTCACTTTCAAATTCAAAAGCTAGAACAAATATAAACTTAAACAAAAATAAATAAATTATTTAATTAAAATAAGTTTAATAAATTCTATAAATAAAATTAAATACTTGTATCTAGTATATATAATAAATGACATGTCATTGTTTCCTGTTGCATGTATTATTGTCAAAATAGTGTGTATATTATTACAAAAAGCGAGTATCTACATTTTTATAAGGTAACCCTTCATCACAAATATTATCACTACCCTTACTTAATATTCATTGAATTTTCTTGTTGAGACTTCTAGAGTAATCCTACAATCTCAAAAGTGTGAGATATATTGGAGTATAGTGTCTCACATAGAATAAATGTAAGAATATTTAACTATTAATCAAAATATAGGTAGCGTTACTAATCACTAATTGGATTTTAGATGGAATTCTATGATTCTTGTCATGGTATCATGAGTCATATTCCTAATGGACATTCGATCAACACTGATTCAAATAATGAGCTGAACTAAAAAAAAAATAGTAAGCTACATGAGATCCACATAGTGCAACAAGACACTTAAGATCCAAATAGCAAGCTAAGTCGCACAAGATTCGCATAGTGTAAAAAGACACTTGAGATCCAAAAAAATAAGTGAGCTAAAAAATACCATTTGGGATATGGTGATTCAAGATTGGTAAGCAAAAATATTTAGTCATTAATAAGAACATTGGTAAAAATATTTAGTCATTAATAAGTGTAAGAATATTTAGTCATTAATAAGAACATGAGTAAGAATATTTAGTCATTAATAAGTGTAAGAATATTTAGTCATTAATAAGAACATGGGTAACTCCACTAATCACCAATTTATTTTTAGATATGGAATCCCCACAACTCTTGTTAAGGCATGACATCCCTCAAAATAAACCTATAGATTTACCCTAAATTCAAATATTATAAAATATCATTATTATAATAATATATAATCTTAATTTTTATTTAAAAAGAAAGCATGTTATTTGTTTTATCTTAATCTAACTTATATACATATATTCATATTAAATAACAACAAACATTATAAATATATTGTATGCAAGTATCGTGCATATACAAATAATATGATTATGTAACTACATAGGAAATTAGAATAACATTTATCTTTTATCAAGAATAAGCAAGCTTCTTTTTCGATTATTGATGAGTGATTTCAATAATATTATAAATATTTTGTATCTTAAATAAGATAGTTTGTGATTTAAAAGATTATCATATTATTAACATTATTTTGATTATATAAACAATGTTTTAGTTAATTTTTCTTTTAATTATGTCATTCTTTTATATATAATATTGTTTATTTATTTAAAATTTATATGACAACCATAAAAACATAATAAAATTAAGCAAATATACATTACACATATATACTAGTTTTTGGTTAGTGCGCACTTCTACCTGTTTTTGACATTAAACTAGTTATAAGCAACGTACAATGCACGTTTGCTTAATTTTATTTAAAAATTATTATATTTTTAATTATCATTTAAATTTTAAATAAATAAACAATGTCATATATTATAAAAGAAAGATACACACATATTTAAAAAAATTAAGGCAAAACATTGTCTGCAGTTTTAAAAGAAATAAATAATATCATAATTTTTATCTAAAAAAATCGTTAAACCAAGAATCTATTATATACACATTTTTTACATATAAAAATATGATTCATTCTAGTTTTAAAGTAAATTATTTGATGTTGTTTATTAGTTTTAAATTTAGTGTTCATAATAATTTAAATTTTGGTATTTTTTATGTTTTGATTTATATATTATATATAGTAATTTTAATTTTAAAATTAAATACTTTTTTTCTATTTTTATTTTAGAAAAAAATATTCAATATAATAAAATATTAAGAAATTATAAATTAAAAGTATGAATTTAAAAAGTGTATTTGATCAAATTTTAATTATTTAATTAAAAAAATTAAAGTGAGCAAATATTTATATATAAACTAATGGCCAGAGCAATTAAAATAAGTAATTTCTCGTTAAAAAACTAAAGGAATAAATAAAAAATATGTACATTTATGTCTTATGCTACTATTACATATATGTTTGGATAAACAAAATATATTAAGTGACAAAGTAAATAATTAATAAAAGAAAGAAAAAAATAAATAAATTTAAACACATAAATATTTTTTTGTTATAGTTTTCAAAATATAATTGATAGAGTAATATTTTAATATAAATTTTAAAATATGTAATGAGAATTTATTACGGTTAAATTATTATTTTTTTATTTTTATTTTCAATTTTGTTATACCCAGATTTCGAGCCTTGAGAATTGTGATCTCGAAAGCTGGATTCGTTAGATGTGAACTCGTAATGTCTAGAACACGTGTCCGCAACCTAGGCATCGAACCTGCAAAGTAGGTGGCAACCTCGAATATGGAAGCCTTGAAGCCCTCACAGGCTCGAAAGACAGACATCGGAGTACGTCTATTCTCGGGTGGCCTCGGATCAGGGGTTCCGAGCCTGACATAAGTATGGGCTCGAAACCATATGATCTCGGGGAAATTATTACAACTCGAAAATCACTAAGAGACCTGAGTAGGCACGGCATTGAAGATGTAGATTGCTAACTTCGAACATCTTAATGAGTCACTTGGAGAGACGCAGTCTACATTTATTGTTGTAACTTCCCTATAATAAAGGGATATTTATTATTCAGTTATACGCTCCTGGTCTTCAGGGGACGTTTCCTTGTATATAGGAGTTACAGGCTTTAAAAGCCATTAAATTTATTGACATAAAGAATAACTTCCCAGAGACGTGTGGGATAGTATTCTGAGACTTCCTCTATAAATAGAGAAGTCCTGTACCTCTGAAAAGGACCGGAATTTTGTGACCTTGAGAGAAACTCTGGAGAATTCATTCTTGAAGAATTTCCAGAAATCATCTTAAGTTCTAATAACAAAGACTCGTGGACTAGGCAGAGTTAACTACTGAACCACGTAAAAAATCCTATTTTTTTATTGTATTTTTCTGGCCATAACTATTTATTGTTTTTGTGCTCTATATTCACTGTTGACGAAAAACGGTATCAACAGTTTGGTGCTTTCATTGAGAGCCTTAAACATTCAGTCCTTGAACAAGTTATGGCTGCTAACGATCAAAACATTCCTGAAGAAAACTATCTGAGACGCCCTGGGAAACAGCCAATGGTAAACCCTGATGATGAAGAGAGGAGCGAGTCCTCCGATTCTCGGGGACCACCCGCACCTCCAAGGGATGAGGATGTGTATTACAATCCTGAGTGTTACGCTCCCATTGTGGAACTTGAAAACTGGCAGCTGAAACAGCAGTTGGCAGAAGCCAAAAAGCGGAATGAGGAGTTGGCTAGGATAGCCGCAGAGGCGCAGGCGGCTCAGCCTCCGCCTCCGCATGAAAACCAAGCCCCTCCTCCGAGGGATGTGCATGTTCCTCCCCGCAGGCCTCGTGGTCGTCCACGAAAAAATGCTGCCACAAGAAGGCCGGAACAACCTCCGGCACCAGCAGAGCCATCCGCTCCCTTGAGACCCCAGAGAAGTACCCGAGCTAGGGCCCCGGTTAATCCATCTGCGGAGGTACCAGTGGGAACTGAGAACAACCGAGCCCCTGCAGAGGCTCGGACTCAAGTCCCTGGAAACACACAGAATGCAACCAACCCATCTCGGGCAAACTTCGGACCGTCCAGGCCATGAAATGGGTGGCAGCCACCGTCACCCATACGATTCCCTCCATCGCCTATAAGATACCCTTCACCTCCTCGCAGGAATGCTCAGCCAGTTCAGGATGAGGAAGAAAGACGTGCGGGGAGGAGACAATGGAACAAGGAGGCTTTCCGGGAGCGGAGAGGCGCCTTATATGAAAAAAGTCAAACTTCCCAGTCTCGCACTGCAGAAACGAGGCGGCATGAAAGAGACCCATCTCGAAATAATCATGCGACAAGTCTTACAAGTGACGACTCTGGAGATAACAGATCAGTCAATATGCATGATCGGGGTCGAAACAATACTGGGAGCCGCAGGAATCGCTTCGACCTGCGGGAACACTTGAATAAGAATCGGGGTAATGTTAACCCGACAAACCCAGACTTGAGGGATCGCTTAAATGGGCGTAAAGACCCCATGTGGAGGCGCGAACCTGGAATTATGATCGACGACAACCAATTTCAGGAAAGACCCCTCGTGGACCTGGTCCAGGAAAGAATTGATCAGTTAGAAAAGGCCTTCAGGCTTTTGAAAAATGAGCAAGGTCAGGATCGATATGAAGATTCTGACGAGGAGCTTGAACCATTTGCTCCCCATATTTCCAACACTTCGTTTCCCCAAGGATTTCGGATCCCTCACGTCCCAACGTTTGAGGGAAAGTCAGACCCGTACAGTCATTTGAGTACATTCAATACCATAATGAGAGCAAGTAGCGTGGGTTACGAGCTTAGATGCATGTTATTTCCAGCATCGCTAACGGGACCAGCCAAGAGCTGGTTCAAAAAATATAGAAGGCACTCAATCACTTCTTGGGATCAGCTGTCTAGGGACTTCAAGAAGCAGTTCAGAGCCATGATGGGGGTCAGGCCCGAGGCATCAACTCTGACTAATGTTCGACAGCAGCCAGGCGAGACGTTAAAAAGTTACCTTACGAGGTTTAACTTAGAAGTTGCACGGGCCCAAAATGTGGATGACAGCGGTCATCTAATGGCTGTCCAAGCTGGAGTAATGCCAGGAAGCGCCCTTTGGGATGACATGTAGAGAAAACCAGTGAGGTCCCTAACCGAGTTTAACAAATGAGCACAGAGGTTTGCCAATGTAGAGGAAGCGGGTCGAAACTTAATGTGACCTCCCAGCCCGTAACTACAATGATAAACGTGAACTCTGCCTCAACCTCGGCGGACCCACAAACTTCAAAGCCTGCTGCGGAAAACCCTTCCAAGAGAAAAAAGAACGAAGGGAGTAACCCCGAGGCCGAGGGAGGAAAGAAAAAGAAGGGGGAGAGATATTTCTTCGTGTACAGAGTGTACACCGAGCTCAACGAGTCTCGGGAGAACATATACCTGGCTAATGAAAACCAGGTCCCCTTCAGGCGTCCAGACCCAATGAGAAATCAGAAGTCCAAGAGGGACTCCAGCAAATATTGTCGATTTCACAGAGACACCGAGCATACTACTGATGAATGTCAACAGCTGAAAGATGAGATCGAAGGATTGATCTCGAGAGGTTATTTCAGACAATATGTTAAAAACCAGAATACTAATCAGGCGTCTACGAGCCGGAGGGCAGCCGCGCCACAACCTGCACAAAACAACAATTCCCGAGCTAGGGAAGAAGATAGGCCCCCTCCAATTGATGGAGAAGACGTGATAACCATCTCGGGAGGGCCTCATCCCGCGGGCATGGGTAGAAATGCCCAAAAAGATATGTGAACGAGCTAAAAACTGGGGACGGGTCTCCTTATGAACCCGAACCTAGAGCTCCAAAAAATCAAAAGATTGAATCCCAGCCAATAACCTTCACTGAGGACGACGCGTCCCATGTCTAGTTTCCTCACCATGTCCCACTGGTCATCACTCTCCAGCTCGCAAATAAGAGAGTTCACCGGGTTCTCATTGACAATGGGAGCTCGGTTAACATTCTTTATAAAGCCACCTTGGAGAAAATGGGACTCACTCTTCGCGACCTAAAAGCATGTGCAACAACACTGCATGGATTTTCAAGAGAAGGGACCGCTTGCATGGAATCCGTCAAACTCCCCGTAACCTTGGGAGACTACCCAGTCTCGACAACCAAGATGATGGAGATCGTAGTAGTAGACCTACCTTCGGCCTACAACTTGCTGCTCGGAAGACCCGCCCTGGTTGGGCTGGGGGCAGTCTCGTTTGTAAGGCATCTAGCCGTTAAGTTCCCCACCCCTAGTGGCATCAGAACATTGAAGGGAGATCAGTTGGCTGGAAAGGAATGCTACATCATTTCCTTAAGAGGAAAGAAACAGACGAGCGCACAGACACTCGTCATTGTTCAGAATAAAGATGGGACGGTCTTGGAGATTGATGATGAAATCGATCCGAGGGTTGAGGAGAAAGTTGATCTCGAACCGTTAGAAGAGCTCGAAGAGATCCAGCTCGAAGAGTCCGTTCCCTCGAAAAAGGTAAAGGTTGGGAAACACCTCCAGGAAGAAACCAAATAGCAACTAATTTGCTTTTTGAAGAGAAACCAGGATGTCTTTGCGTGGTCACATTTGGACATGGATGGAATAAGTTCGAACATAGCGAGCCACGCACTAAATATCGATAAAAGCTTCCCACCGAAGCAACAAAAGCGAAGACAGCTGGATGATGACAGAAAAAAGGCACTGAAGGAGGAGGTTGACAGGTTGAAAGCAAACCGGTTCATTAGGGATGCTTTTTATCCTGACTGGGTAGCCAATTCGGTGTTGGTCCCAAAGCCAAATGGGACATGGCGAACATGCATTGACTATTCGGACCTCAACAAAGCTTGTCCAAAGGACTGTTTTCCTTTACCAAGGATTGACCAGCTCGTGGACGCCACGGCAGGGCATGGACTAATGTCGTTCATGGATGCCTATTATGGATATAACCAGATTCCCATGCATGTGCCTGACCAGGAACATACGAGTTTTATAACAGACAAAGGACTATATTGTTACAACATCATGCCATTCGGGCTCAAAAATGCTGGGGCCACATACCAGCGGCTCGTGAACATGATGTTTTCGGAGAAAATAGGGAACAACATGGAAGTTTATGTTGATGACATGCTAGTCAAGTCTCAACTTAATGATAACCATGTTGATGACCTCGAAGAGTGTTTTGCCGTGCTCCGGAAGTATAACATGAAGCTTAATCCTCAGAAGTGCTCCTTTGGGTTATCATCCGGAAAATTTCTGGGCTTCATTGTGAACGCACATGGGATAGAAGCTAACCCAGACAAGATCCAGGCCCTAATTGACATGCCCTCACCTCGAAAACACAAAGATGTCCAAAGTTTGACCGGCAGGATGGCGACGCTAAGTATGTTTATTTTGAAATCTACAGACCGTTGTCTTCCGTTTTTCAACCTTTTGAGGGGAGGCAAGAAATTTGAATGGACGGAAGAGTGTGAGCTGGCCTTCCAAGAGATTAAAAAGCACCTTGCAGAACCCCCCATCTTATCAAAACCTATTACGGGAGAAGTACTGTACTTATATCTTTCCACTACCAAAGACGCAATAAGTGCAGGTGCTCGTGCAAGAATAAGAAAAGGTACAGAGGCCCGTATATTACATCAGCAAAAGATTACTGGGGGCAGAGTCGAGATACCCCTTGATGGAGAAGCTAGCTCTCAGCTTAATTCATTCATCTCGTAAACTTCGACCCTACTTTCAGGCGCACCCCATCCATGTGTTGACTGATCAACCACTTAGGCAAGTCTTTTCTAAACCGGAGGCTTCAGGATGACTTCTTAAATGGGCTGTTGAACTCGGAAAATTCAAGATCACCTTCCACCCGAGGACAACCATTAGGGCACAGGCACTGGCAGACTTTATAGTGGAATGTACTGGCATGACCAACGAGGAAGTTATAACCCCGGCCCACGAGCTGTGGAAACTATACGTCGATGGGTCATCTAATGAAAATGGATCGAGGGTAGGGGTCATTTTGATTACTCCCACAGGGAGCAGATTTCATTCTGCCTTAAGATTCGACTTCAATGCATCAAATAACGAGGCCGAATACGAGGCTTTACTGGCGGGACTTCGTATAGCCAAAGAGCTCAAAGCTAAAGTAATACATTGCTACAGTGACTCCCAGCTTGTGGTTAACCAAATCTTGGGAGAATACCAGGCTCGTGGCAAAAAAATGGCAGCTTACTTAGAGAAGGCAAAATCTGCATTGGAACATTTCGAGTTTTATGCGATTGAACAGGTTCCCCGAGAGAAAAACTCAAATGCAGATGCCTTAGCTCGGCTTGCTATTTCCGCCGAGAATGATGAGCTAAATGTTGTGCCAATAGAACACCTCTCGGCACCTAGCATTAACGAGCCGGAGGAGGAAGACGTGTGTATGATTGAGTCCGAGCCTGCCTGGATGACCCCGATAGTCGAATATCTCGAGATCGGAGTCCTTCCAAAAGATCGAAACCAGGATCGAAAGTTAATGTATCAACTTCCCCGTTACACCATTTTGGACGGAAAGCTGTATAGAAGGGGATATTCCATGCCATTACTTCAGTGCGTGACTCCACCCAAAGCCAAGAAGATCATTGAAGAAATTCATGAAGGGTTCTGTGGAGACCATACTGGGGGGCATAGCCTGTCTAAGAAAATCATACGCCAAGGTTATTTCTGGCCTACCATTAAATCAGATTCTTTCGAGTACGTAAAGAAATGCAATAAATGCCAGAGGTTCGCCACGATTCCTCGAGCTCCATCGTCCGAGCTGACCATGATGACTTCCCCTTGGCCATTTGCGGTATGGGGAATCGACCTCATAGTTTCTCTCCCAACTGGCAAGGGCGGTGTGAAGTATGCTGTAGTCGCCGTAGATTACTTTACAAAGTGGACAGAGGCTGAACCATTAGCAACAATAACTTCCAAAAAGGTCCTTGACTTCGTGGTAAAGAACATCGTATGCCGATATGGGATGCTGAGGAAAATTGTATCCGACAATGGAACCCAGTTCGATAGCGACTTGTTCACCAACTTTTGCGAGAAGAATGGAATAATAAAGAGTTTTTCGTCAGTAGCTCAGCCACAGGCGAATGGCCAGGTCGAGGCTGTAAACAAAACTCTCAAGAGTTCGCTGAAGAAAAAGTTGGAGGAAGCAAAGGGACGATGGCCCGAAGAATTTCCCCAAGTCTTATGGGGATATAGGACTACAGCTCGAACATCAACGGGACATACCCCGTTCTCTCTAGCATACGGTTGCGAAGCTATGTTACCTATTGAGGTCGAAATACCTACAATTCGAACTCATACTTATGACCAAAGCTCGAACCACACTCAGCTCGAAGAAACCTTAGACTTCATCGAAGAAAGAAGAACGAAGCTCAGCTGAGGAACACTGCCTACTAGCAACGAGCTACCAGGTACTTCAACAAGAGGGTTCGAGATTGAAAGTTCGGTGTGGGAGATCTGGTGCTAAGGCGTGTATTTTTGGCAACACGAGATCCAGCAGCTGGCGTGCTCGGGCCAAATTGGGAAGGACCCTACCAGATAGAGTCAGTCATCCGACCCAGTGTCTACAAGCTAGCGAGATTGGATGGGAGCCTGGTGCCGCGAGCATGGAACGACGAACACCTAAGACCTTACTATCAATAGTGTAAGAAGGATGTTGCCTGTAACTATGCTTGTTTATCTGTACTGTTTTGCCTACTTTTGAATTTTATTAAATAAAGAGTTATTTCGTCTGATATAATTTATTTTTGCAATCTCTCTTAATCTAATAACCTATGGTCACATTCATAGGATATTAAGGGGGCATCATTGGTATATATATAAATACCACCAGCTTGAAAAATAAAGTAACATATACGAAATACATATAAGTGTTTTGATAT
Source organism: Humulus lupulus (assembly GCF_963169125.1). NCBI lineage: Eukaryota > Viridiplantae > Streptophyta > Magnoliopsida > Rosales > Cannabaceae > Humulus > Humulus lupulus. The sequence goes on from NC_084793.1 coordinate 265,546,648, forward strand.
AACCAAATGCGCGACCTAAGATAATTTGGATATAACCGATTATAAAAAACGTACAAGTATTTGGATGTAACCAAATGCGCGAGCTAAGGAAGTTTGGGTAAAACCAAATTATTAAAAACTTAAGTGTTTGGATGTAACCAAATGCGCGAGCTAAGGTAGTTTGGATAAAACCAAATTATCAAAAACATATAAGTGTATGGATTACAAACCAATCACAACCTTAAAAGGTTTGGAACAAACCAGCTAAAACTAATCGACGATATGTTGGAACATAAACCTACTTCGAGATAAGTCGAGATCGAGGCTGGAGTATCTTATAAAAAATAGTTTCGAACTCATAACCTCGGAGAGATAACCGAGGACGAGAAAAAGTAACTAAACAATAAGATATATCTAAACCGTTCGCATTACACACCATACAAGTACTTTCAGGTTCATGGTTAAAGTAATATCCGACCTTGATGAATAACGAGATTGGAAGCGGATAATTCGAGCAAACGGTGCATGAATGCATTGAGCCTCGAGCCTAAATCCAAACTAAGTTTGTACGAATAAATAAACATACGCGATTCTTTAATATAAAATGTGAGAAATATTTCATACCAAGAAATGAAAAGCATGAGTATTAAAAGAAAAGAAAAAGAAATTGTATCAGCCCTACGGGCATAAAATAAAACAATTATAAAAATAAAGGGACGCAGCCCCGAGATGAGATTCAAGAAGGAGCAGTCTCCTTAGCCTTCTCAGCACCAGCAGCACTAGACTCCTCAGGACGAATAGCATGACTATCCGTCTGAGCAGCCTCGTTAGCGGCCTCCCGAGCAGCCTCCTCTGCCTCAAGCCGAGCATTCCACTTATCTAGGAGCTTTGCTTCGAGAGGGCCTAGGAAGCTGGTATCGAGGTCGTCGTTATTGGCCCAAATTCTGTACATTGCCAGATTGACCGCCTGGTCCTTTTTCTCTTTGCTCGGCAAGGAGGCGAGCCTTTTCACCTTTAATTATATTAAAAGTGGCGGCCTTGTCTTCTCCGAGCTTTTTATTAGCCTCTTGGAGCCGAGTGTTCTCGTTCTCAAGCTCCGCGAGCCTAGCATTCAGCTTCTCAAGCTTGGATGCCTTGGCCTTAAGCTCCTCGGCTCCTGCCTCATGCTTTGCATTTGCTGCCCTTAGGTCATCACTCAGTTTGAGTTGAAGATCCTTCGCCTCCTGAGCATAGGACTTGCTCGAATGGATCTCGTTGTTCAACTTATAGTTGAGCTGGGCAGAAACAGCAAGAGTCTGACAAAAAAAAAAATCATCATTAACACTCGGACCGTCTATAAATATAGCTAAAAAAATAGAAAAAAAAAAGTTACCGCGGCGGAAAGCTCGATACTCTTCTCGTAGAGGGCGGTGTAGTCTCGGGCGTTGTTCAAAAATTGCCATTGGGGAGCGTCAAAACTACTGAAGCTCTGGCCCACTCGGGACAAGACGTCCGAGCCTAGCGTAGCCCTGTGAGATTCAGCAGCATTGTCAATTACATACTCCTCAACGTGAGTAGAAACCAACAGCTTATGAGTTAGAGAAGCAGAAGGCTTTTTGGGAGGTGGACCGAGTGTCGGGTGAACCAATACAGGAGGCTGAGGCTCGGCCATAATGGAGGCACCGACCTGTGAAGTCGGCACCACAGTGGAGCTCGTGGCAGGCGGAGCCGGGGGAGGAGGTGTCTTTTCGGTCCTCTTAAGGACCTTGGCAAGCCGGTCAATCTTTCACGACCCCCTGGGGCGCTTGCTCCTCTTGGCACCGCCACTCTCGAGGATATTGTCGAGGTCGGAGTCCATCTCACCTACACAGTCACACCGCAGTAGAGTTAACAAAACAGAAAGGAATATATAAAAAGTAATTCAACATCACACCAGTATGCAAAGTGATAAAAAGGGCAAGTGGAGAAAAACCTAACTGGAACTCTCCGTCGAGCTTGAGCTCGGAAACCGAGAAATTCCCCCATCTTCAGAAGAGGCGGGGGGAGTACCTTCCCTATATGTAGACGTCAACCTCGAAAGGTCCCTATAGTCATTTGTTCCGTATTGGACGACTATTCCGTTCCATACCTCGTTCAGGCTATACATAGTATCGTATTGCCCGAGCCAGCTATTGAACCTATGAACCCGTTCATCTACCCAAGTCCACACATAGAAGTGGTTCCTATCATCCTTGCACAACACTAACCTATCGGGTTTGTGTTTTAGTAAGGTGGGGGACCACATTTTCGAGCTTAGGATGACTGTACCTTGATCATCCGAGCCCGAGCTCGAGGCTTCATCGTTGGCCTCATTCCCTGATTGCGGGCTCCTCCGGTGAACTGGAGGCGGGGGCCTCGCCTCTATTCTCGGGGGAAGGGCACCTGTGGGCAAGGGCACGAGATCCCAGCGGTCGTATTTTTTGTTAGACCAGTCCGAGGTGGACTGGCCATCTTCCAAGAGCCCGCAAGCTCAAAGTTTACCTTCATGCAAAAGGTATGAGAGTGATCTCCTGCCATAAGGTAGTTGAAGCATGGTCTCCCTACGCTCCTTCATCTCGTCAGAAGGAGAAGGGACGATGATAGTTGGCTGGAAAATAAAATACAACTCAACTAAGTGCAAGCCTATAGACAAAAGTTCGAGCACAGAGATAAAGGAAGTTGGGATACTTACGGATCCGTCTAAAGGAATAGCATTGTGACGGAGACAGGCCATCCGTCCAGAAGAAGGCCTTCTTAAAATCAGGAGGATGGTTGGGAAGATCCTCAAACATCTTTTTCTCCTTTGGGTAGCTCGAGAGGTAATAGAAGCCATCTCCTCCCCGAGCTCGGGAGGGATTGCTTTTCAAACAAAAGAGATACAAGATCTCTGCTGGCATGGGCCTTCCCACTTTAGCTCATTGTAAATCGACTTCAGGGTAGACAGAACCCTATACGAATTGGTGTTGAGCTGGAATGGAGGCAACTCAACGAAGTCCGTGAAGTCCTTGAAGAAAGACTTCAAAGGCAGTAACGCTCCTGCCTTCATATGCTCTTGGCTCCAAGCCGCATACCTCAGCTTGTTATCAGGATTTGCATCTCCTGGGGCGCGGCAGCTTCACTCTTGGGAGGTAGGAGCTCGGCACCTTAAGGAGCCTGACAGTTTGAGACCGTAGGAGGCCAGGATATCATTTATCTGACCCAGCGAGGTAACTGAGCTCCAGTAGTGCTCGGCCTCAAAAAATTCTCTCCTTGGCTGCGAGGTAGAGGGCTCCCCCATCAGTGAGAATTGAAGCTCTCCCGGGTTGTATGCGATCGTCATCTTTAACCTAGGATCAAGGGGGATCGGTCTGGGCCCTGAACCAGATTTCGGATAAAGTGCCTCTCGAAGGACTTTTCTCTTTTTCTCTATGACTTCGACGATTTGGCGGCGATAATGAGCTCGGGTTTCTTCCTGTTCGCGCGCGAGGTCGTATTCACGAATCAGACGTTGGTTCCGAGAAAACAACGATTCCGGGCTCAGAGTTTTTGGCGAGTACGGAATGGCAAGCAGCGACCCCCACTGTCTTTCCAGATTCTGTGACATCTAGCGAGAAATAAAAAATGGTGAGGGCCATGCATGCAAGGAGTCAAGAATTACGAGCTTGGCAAGACAAGCTCGGAAAAGTGCTTGGGTACGAAACGAGCTCGATCCTAGAAACCCGATTAAGGGTCAGAACGTGTATTCTACGAGAAAAAGGAGGGAAGTGGATCTAATTTTTGAGAATCCCGAAATATCAGGGAAAAAGGTAACGATTATTCAAAAATGGTAGTCTTGGGTATCGTGCATTCTTTAAAACCAAGGTTTTGTACCCAATATCTTGGTGTGCAAGACACGTCTTTTAACTTTTGGAAACCCAGAAAAAAGAAACCATTTTTGGTTTTCTTCTACATACAAAGTGGATTTAGAACCAGTAATGGGAAAACCTAAACCCGAATACCTATTGGTCAAAGCGTCCTAGTATATCAAACTACAAAATGAACCAGTACATTTCCAAAAAAAAGGGGGGGGGGGGGGGCAGAAGCTGATAAAGAAAATATGTATATATCAAATACTTACACAATGAAGGCGACGGTTGCAGAGAACTCGTTGATTGAAGAAGAGGTTGCAGGTATGATCTCACGGTCTCGAACAAGCTGGCGGTCCTTTGTTTCTTTGGCCGAGAGAACATGTAACACCAAACACTTTCTGGGCGCCTTTGGTTTTCTCTTCTCTTTTTTCTATTTTACTGGTAAACGTAGAAATGAGGGGAAGAAGATGACTGAAGCCTTATATATAGGCTACCAGAAATGATAATAGAAGGAATGATCTGGACCATTGATCAGGATCCTTATCAAATCTGACGGTCAGGGACAAATGACAAGATGGCGCCGAAAAGGTGGCAGGCGAACGATCATGGGCAGGTTTCCAAGGCACTCGAGTACCTTGAGTGGGCAATACCCAGCTGCCACGTGTACATATTCGAACGCGTGTGACGATGAAGTTCCCGAGAAAAGTAGTTCAAAATTTTCCTTCTCATAGGATTCGAACAAATACTTTTGAGGGGGCAAAATGTTATACCCAGATTTTGAGCCTTGAGAATTGTGATCTCGAAAGCTGGATTCGTCAGATGTGAACTCGTAATGTCTAGAACACGTGTCCGCAACCTAGGCACCGAACCTGCAAAGCAGGTGGCAACCTCGAATATGGTAGCCTCGAAGCCCTCACAAGCTCGAAAGACAGACATCAGAGTACGTCTATTCTCGGGTGGCCTCGGATCAGGAGTTCCGAGCCTGACATAAGTATGAGCTCGAAACCATATGATCTCGGGGAAATTATTACAACTCGAAAATCACTAAGAGACCTGAGTAAGCACGGCATCGAAGATGTAGATTGCTAACTTCGAACATCTTAATGAGTCACTTGGAGAGACGCAGTCTACATTTATTGTTGTAACTTCCCTATAATAAAGAGATATTTATTATTCAGTTATACGCCCCCTGGTCTTCAGGGGACGTTTCCTTGTATATAGGAGTTACAGGCTTTAAAAGCCATTAAATTTATCGACATAAAGAATAACTTCCCAGAGACGTGTGGGATAGTATTCTGAGACTTCCTCTATAAATAGAGAAGTCCTGTACCTTTGAAAAGGACCGGAATTTTGTGACCTTGAGAGAAACTTTGGAGAATTCATTCTTGAAGAATTTCCAGAAATCATCTTAAGTTCTAATAACAAAGACTCGTGGACTAGGCAGAGTTAACTGCTGAACCACGTAAAAAATCCTATTTTTTTTATTGTATTTTTTTGGCCATAACTATTTATTGTTTTCGTGCTCTATATTCACTGTTGACGAAAAACGGCGTCAACAAATTTCAATTTATTTATTTTATTTAGATGATTTTATTATTTTTTAATCTATTTATCTTATTAAATATATATATAATTCATAACTTTGTGCAGTAAAAATTGAAGAAAAGAAACCTAAAGTACTATTTTTATCTCTTTTATTTACAAAGAACAACTAACAACGATATATAATAATGTGGCTCATGAATTGAGACAAACTACAGAAATGTAACAGCAATCCTATAGAAACATGCGCAAAATGATAATAAGAGTTATATTTACACTCACCTAATTTTTTTTTTACATATTTATCTTTAAATAAAATGATTAAAATGTACTTTTCTTTAATACCAACATTTCTAATAGAACCAAAATTATATATTTTTTCATTTAAATTATTCATATTGATCTCTAAAAATTATATTCCTTAAAAAAAATCTCCAAAAATTATATAACAGCATAATAATAATAAAAAATTCATTAATTATTGTGGGAATAATAATGTTATCATTATAGACCATTTTTTTTTTCATATATATGTTCATTTGGAGGGGAGATAAGAACATTTAAGACATAAATTTCTTGTTAAAATCTTCTGCTAAATAAAATGACTACTAAATATCAGGAACAGCTCTTTTATTTCAGACCATATTTCGAGTAGTACATGCATGCCATGCCACACTATAAATATACCCAAGACACTACAATGCAAAAACCCTTTAACAACTATATTATAAACCGATCGAACACGGTGGCCAATATTCGATTAATTCATCCATTTTATGTGTACTTTTCCTATGAGATAGGAGCACTAGGTGAGTTACTCTATATCTATTTTACATCACTAAAATTCTACTTTTTATTTTATTTTACCTCAATATATCATATTTCAATTTCTCCATTTTACACCTCCAAAACTCTATTTTAGTATTTTTTATTCATTTTAAATATTTCCTTTCACTCTCAATAATATTTCTATATATTTTAATATTTGTAGTACTTATTTATATATGATGTCAATAAAATTATGCTCTTATTACAATTAAAAAAATATATAATTATACTTTATTTTAAATTAATCTAAATTTATAAAATAAATAAAGTATAAATTGATTAAAAAAATATAGAAATAGTAAAGATTTTGTAAGAATATTCATTATAAATATTTTAATAATAAAGCATAATAATAAAATATAAAAAATAATATATTGTAAAATTTAACAAATACATAAATAACAAAATAACTAATTAATAAATCATAAAGAATAACACTAAAATATTTAAAATAATATAATATTAATATGTAATATATATTATTTTATAATATATCACAAACACAAATTATATATATATAATACACACACTATATATATATACTAAGTGCAAGTATGTAATGCACGTTCACTTAGTTTTATTTAGAAAATTTATTAATTTTTTGATTAAATTTTTATGATTGTCATATAAATTTTAAATAAATAAACAATATTACGTATAAAAAAATGACATAAACATATTAAAAAAATTAAACCAAAACATTGATTATGATTTTTTTTTAAATAATACGGTAACTTTTTAGATCATAAACTACCATATTTAAGATACAAAATATTCATAATATTATTCAAATCACACCTAATGATCGATTGAAGAAGAAATTTTTTTATTCTTGATAGAAGATAAATGTTATTTTAATTTCTTATTTAGTTACATAGTCATACTATTTATTCACACACGATACTTATATATAATGTATTTATTATGTCTTATATATTATTGTAATAATAATATTTTATAACATCTGAATTTATATTAATATAATTATTAAATATCTAATTTTATATTAAATATTATTATAATAATATTTTATAATATTTAAATTTATATTAATATGATTACTAAATATTTATTCTAGCAAAATTTTATAAAAGTTAGGATTATATATATTGATATAATTATTAAATATCTAGTCTTATATTATACACTATTATAATAATATTATATAACATTTGAATTTATATTGATATAATTAATAAATATTTAGTCTAGTATTAAATATTATTATAATAATGATTTTTTATAACATTTAAATTTATATTAATACAATTAATAAATATTTAATGATATTTTATAATATTTAAATTTATATTAATATAATTATTAAATATTTATTTTTATTTTGTTTGAAAAGTATATCTTGTTAAATATTTTGAATATTCTATTAAAATTAACAAAAAAAACCGATAAAATCAATACTTTTTGTTATCTACACATTTTTTTTATATAAAAGAGATACATATTCGCATAAATATATATAGTGAGATTAGAAAAAGTAAATAAAAATAAACAAAAGAGAATAAGTGGGAGTGTAAAAAATAATAAAATATTCCTTAAAAAAATAATAAAATATTTTTACATTTGGTGAATAATATTTTCTAGATACTAGATGTAGCACAGCTACAATACTTTATGGAAAAAAATATGTACCTATCCTAGTGTGAGTGCTCTAAGTAAATATATCACACTAGACGACTAATCACTACTACGTAATATGTTAGTTTTGGAATTCATCATGTCGGCAGTTTCCTTTTGGCTTTTTAGAAAAGGACAAATATCTATATTTATCCTTCTTATATAATAGAAAATATATTTTAAAGAAAGAGTATATCAATAATGGATTCTTAATAAACTTGTGGGATTCTTAGTAGTTCTTAATTTTTTACTAGCTTTTTCCATAACAATTAATTATAAAGCTTAAAGAAATGAAAGTTGAGACCTAGAGATTTACGTAGTTCAAGTTATGAATAAACTCTAGTTTATGAGTCACTTGTATGAAGATGATAAAAGCTTCGAGATATCAAGCTTTTATAGAGGTTTTCAGGTAGCGTTTTAGCAATGCTCTGAGTACAAGATAAAATATGAGATCCTTTACAAAGTGTGTCCTAGCCTTATTTATAGATGACTAAGGAAATTAATTTTCTAATGAGGATTTAATACAATTATTCTCCCTTAATGGGGTCTTAAATGTACAATAAATGATAAATTCATTCATTTACAATGTTGTTGGGCCCTTGCGTATCTCAGTGGGCTCAATTACGAGGTATCAACCCACTACTTTTTGGGGCAACACGCTCCTGACAGTGTTAAGGGATAGTTGCACGTTTTCCTATGTCAGACTGTGTCGCGAGACATCCTGTTTGTCGCTTGTATGAAATTGACACTAGAATTTGTGTAACAATGGATGTCAGAGGGCTGCTGTGGGCCAAGGTCTCCGTGCCTTAACACCTAGCAACTCTACTCCAAGTCTGAAGGATTATTCTCACAGGCTTAGAGGACATGAGTAGAAGGCACGGTCTTGTTAATGACTTGGGACTACATACTGGAACATGGTCCTTGGGAAGTAGCTTTTCCACGAGGACACTCTCCTCCGGTGGTGGTGAATGGTGATTGGAGGCAAGGCTTTCCTTCCATGGAGCTCCGAGCAAGCTTCATGAGACCTAATTAGCTTCCGTGAAGGCTTAATTACTCTTTAATGCAGGTCACGTGTCACTTGGTGAAAACACGTACAACATTCCCCAAATCTTCACTCGTCCTCGGACAGTGGAGACTTTGACTGAGAAGAGTAATTTCAGGGGATGTACTCGGGTTGAAACAATTGGGGATCCTCAAAGCCTCACACCTCTAAAAAGGTGATGCCATTTAATAAGGGGTCTTTTTCGTGCCCAAGACATATATTCCGTACCTGAGGTGTTCTTTCACCCCGTACCCAAGGTGTCTTTTCACCCCGTACCCAAGGCGTCCTTTCAAATTTTTGATCATGATCTGTGTAACACCCTACATTTCTCATAAGCATAATATCGAGAACCAATGTTGAAACATAAAACATAAATGTTGCCATTTTATTGAAAAATAACATAAAGTAGAGGGGATCTCAGTTTTACAATAAAAAGATTTCTTTAAACTAAAAATATAGCAACATTTAATTAAAGAAATAAAAATGCTAATAAATAAACGAAAACATGAGCCTTAGATCTTTCCAGCAACTATATGGCCCTCATGAATACACCGACATCTATCTAGGTCCAACTCGCCACCGGCCATTCTATCTTTTTAATTATCTTGATCTGCACAAGTATACTATAAGGAGTGAGTTTCTAAGACCAGTAAGGAAAATACATTCATAACAAACATACAACCAATATCAAACATATCACAAATAGTTTATAAAATCATAAAACTACATAATTCCTTAATAACATTATTTTATCAAAAAGTACTACTATCATATAAAACAATAAAATTCTAAATCACAACATAAACTAATATTTGTCATAATCATATACTAATATGGGTCATAATCATAATTACTATAAACAAATCAGGCAAGTATAGATAAAGTGCTTATAAAGGTTTTGGGCATCCCAGCCCTCCGGACATTGCTTAGGTCCGTCATGCAATTTTTGGACGTCACTTAGGTCCATCATAAAGTTTTGGACATCACTTAGGTTCAGCCACACTTATCTTCTTGTACCTGAAATGTTAGGGTCATACTTAAGATCATAATTTAATTCTACCTAATTTTCCTTACCTTGAGTGTGGAGAAAGAGAGTAGAGAGATTGCTTGTAAATACTAGTGGATCGCATCCAAACCTTATACATAAAAATTAAAGACTAATTTAGAATCTATAATAATAACTAAATTCTAAAATCTAAAACCTCATAGAAACCATACCTTCACCCTAGAATCAAGATATCACGATCTTAATATCCCGAGCCTCCAAGCACAATGACTATCTTCAAAACAACTAGAGTTTGAACTTTATAAGCTTATGGTATTTTCAGCTATGGAATAGTGAGTTGGGCTTGGTATGTTTCACCTAAATGGGGATTTTACAATGGTGATGATGTCAAGGCAAGGTTTCAACTTATAAGAAAATAAAAGAAGAAGATTTTGAACACTGCTAGTGCTCTTTGGAGATTTCAGCTATAAGGGGAATAATGAGCTCAAATGGTATAACTTTTTAGAGAAATTTTCAAAAATGAGAGAGTGTTTGAAGCTTTGAGGGTATTAAAAATGAAGAGGTATAAGGCTCTATTTATAGGCTCTAGGTCTCAACTCATTTCCTTCATTTTCTCCACTATCCTTCAACAAAAATTTTAAATTTCAAACTTCCTTCTCTAATGTAGTTTCGACCAACCCAATCTTCTCCCTATTCAAGTGCTACAACTACTCTCTAAAGGCCACATAGCCTCCAATGCATCAAGATGAAGTCAAGGTCCAAGTCCTTTCTCCTACTTAGCCTCCACGCCAATGACTACTCTATTCAATTTCAAATTTTGGTTATTTCAAGTGCAACCAACACACCACTTTCTCCACTTGGTTTTTGACTCCTTTAAGCATAGTTTTCTTGTCTCCTCTTAGCAAGTTTACATTGACACATAGTCACTTAGTTTGAACTAGTCCCCACGCCACCTATGCTTGGTCTCAACCAAGTAAACTTGATTTCTCACTACAAGCTTTTCATGCCACCTATTATTTAATTTTTGTAAAAATTTCAACTAGCTAAACCATAGAGAATTTTGGCCATGCATAGAATTTCTTTGGGACTTAAATTAATGCCACATGTACACAACAATCTATCACCAATAACATGTGTACAAAGTTTATAAATTCTTATTTTCTTGAAGGAAACTATATATTAATTTAATCCTATGCTTCTAAATTCCATAAAATAAATAAAACTCTATAACTACTAACCATAATAATTATAATTATCTAAATTATAATTATTTACTAAGTTATAAAATCACAGCTTATTATACAAATATTCTAAAGAAATCTTTCTAATTTCCACCAGTCAAGTATAAACTATAGCATAAAATATAACATAAGGTAACATAAGGTCATATTTAAGGAGCTTATAAGAAAATAATAACCTTGGTTATTACAATCTGCACCTTGATAAGTGCGACCGTTGGATCACGCTTGAGTACCTACTCCCGAGGTGATCAACGATTGGGGCTGAATTGGTTCCCGTCCATGCTCACGGGTACATATTCAAAATCTGCCTTCCTTCGCATTTCACTTTTGCACTTTAAACATTCTCACTTCCAGAGCTCTGAAAAACCCTATTTCGCCAAGAACCCATTCATTAAACCCAGTAACCTTTCGTCATCTATCCTGGAAGGTTGGAGAGAATCAAAATACTTTTGGGTCAATCAGACAAATTACTTTTGCGTTCGAGCCCGATTCAACACATACATGCAGTACATCTCGATTGATTTCACATTAGCCTTCTCTGTGTTGATTTTTGTTCTTCCAGTTTTCTGGGTTTTTGTTTAAGCTAGTGGAATATTTAGGATTTAGAGGTTAGTTTTACCTCTTTTAGCCTCATTTTGAGTCTTCGTTGGTGTCAAAACCAGCTGTAAATGACAGTTTTTGCTTTCTAGCGCTTTTTTTATTTTTTTTTTATGTTTTTGACATTCAGCTAGTTTCTTGGGAATTCCCAGATTTCATTGATGTTCTTGAGTCTCCGGCGGTTTCTCTGGGAGCCAACCTAGGGTTTTGGGGACACTCATTTTCCTTAGAAAATTTCCCTCAACTCCACCACCGAGTAGTTGTTGTAACACCCTGAATAGCCAAAATCATTACACTGTGTATTTTTAGATAGTGCTAGACTTGCTAATCAAGTCAATTTGACATAAATGTGTTACTAGAAGTAATTAATGGATTAGGTTTAAGAATGTTGGTCAAAGGAATATTTACTTTCATTAAAAAGTTTAAGTTCATACATGGGATCCCAAAATAAACATTTAAAAAGTCATTTACAACTTAAAAGGGTGGTTACAACACAAGCCGGCCTAAGCGACAAAATTTAGTGTTCAACTCTAGTTCCTCTATGAATCCCCGACTGTGGTGGTCGAGCAAGCTGCATATGTACACGTCGCCACTGAAACTCTCAAACTCATGGTTGGTCCAACTTCCATTTTCCCTTACCTGCACCACATAGCACCCGTGAGCCAAGGCTCAACAAGAAAACGCAAACATGCTCATAAGTAGTAAATAACATATTACATAATCATAATTAACATGCCTAGCAGTAATAACCCTACTCATCCATGCATTCAATCCAGATAAGTGACTATGGAGTCACACCAGGGCCCGTTGCCCTATATAAATGGCTGTAGAGTCACCCCAGGGCCCATTTCCCTAGGATAAGTGTCTGTAGAGTCACCTTGGGGCCCATTGCCCTATCCTCACTTTATTTTCCAAGCGACCATAGGGTCGACCAAGCATATACCACACTCCTGGATAAAAGCGAACTTGGCCAACCCATCAAATCTGTTAACATACTCGGTTACTGTTGCATTTCCCTGAACGAGATTCAGAAACTCATTCATGTTAGCAGTCTTGGCTGCATCACAATAATATCTTTCATTGAACAGCTGCCTAAACTCTTTCCAGTCCATCACAACTGTGTCTCGTGTCTGGGATACTACTTCCCACCACGTCTGGGCATCATCCCACAATACATATGTCGCACAAATCTGTTGGGGTTTTATGCCCTAATTAAAATCCAAATTCTTTGTAATCTCATTTTATTATCAATAAAAGAATAGAAATCATTTTTTGACTTGGTCAATCACTTTGCTCACATATTTTATTTTCATGATTATTTGTTTAATATAAACTTCTATTAAATCCCAAGCATATAGCTAATCTTATTTATAGTGACATAATCACAATGGAATATAAATATGATTATATGTTCAAAATAAGTTAGTCCTAAGATTAGTCAGTGCACCGGATTTACACTGACTTGCCAATCTACGATATGATCTACTTACACATTATAGTGTTATGTTCTTTCTAGAACATTAGCAAAGTAGATAAGATCGGATGTATTTGTTACATTAGACTGGACCGATATTGACAATTGATAAGATAAGTAAACATACCGTTATTATCTATTCTAGTCATATCATATAGTTGACCATAGGTCAATTCAATCTCAATTCTGAGTAGTTAGTATTCTAACTGATTGTATCATTTGAGTTCTTTGACTTGTTCGTTACCAGCTTACCCTACGGATTAGCCCATACTTACATCTTGGGAACTCGGTAGTATAATTGAGTGGGAGTGTTAATCATAGATATGAACATCTATAGATTCTGATGAAGAAGTGAAACGATGGTTTCCTTTTAGTTTGGTTCAAGGTGTTAAATGATAGAGATCTCATTTCAGTAATTAAATTAGTTTACTGAAATATCATTTACAAGGAACTAAGTGTTTTAAGGATAAAATACAATGAGGGGTAAAACGATATTTTAGTCCTATCTCATTGTAGATCGTCTATAGAGGATTGAGTGACAATTATGGTTGTAATAATGGATAATTAATAGCATATCTATATTTGTTATAGAGCGTTCTATGAATTCAAGAGTGCAATTCCAAGTCTATAGTGGAGTCACGAGGAATTAATAAGTTAGTAAATTTATTTGTTAGATTTATGATAACTTATTGGAGCTTGATTTCATAGGCCCATGGTCCCCATTGTACCTTGGATAAAATCATCTAGATAGTCTCAATTAATTGATTTAATCATCAATTAGAATTATCAAAGTTGACCAGGTCAATTTTGGATAGTTTCACAGAGTTGTGTAATTTTGAGAAGAAAAGAGAATTATGGCAGATTTATTAATTAAGATAAATTGGTATCTAAATTAATAAATAAGTTTAAATCAAGGTTCAAATTATAAATAATTAATTTGATAAAGGATTTAAATAATTATTTATTTAATTAAATCAATAGAAAATAATACAGGCCTTGATTTTAAGTCCAATGAGCTTATAATCAAATGGGAAATTTCACAGGCCTATAGCCCATGATAATTTCGACCTAGAGCTTAAAAATTTCTATTATTTTATTGATTTTTTAATTGAATTAAATGGCCTAATTGAGTCTATAAAAGGAGTGCTTAGAGAGAAGTCAAAACATAAGTTATTTGATAAGTCTCAAGTCAGATTTTCTGATAGTTTTAGATTCTCTCTAAACACAAGTCCTTTTCTAAGCCTCTTTGTTATTTTCTCTTCTTCTCTCTATATCTATCTCATGTGTTGAGAATTGCCCACACTAATCTAGGTGGTTCTAAGGATACATTGGAAGATCGTGAAGAAAATAGAAGATTGTTTCAGTTTCTTGATAATACTCTGCGACAGAGAGGATACAAGAGTTAGAGAAACTGAAGGAATGACTCTTTAATTCTGTTGCATATACTGTAAGCATTCTATTATTTGTTTCTATTTGAATTCAATTTTAGAAACATGTTTTAGGCTATCTCATATTAATTTGTTTAATATTAGATATACATGAAAATAAATAAAGATCCTGTATAAGCTTTTCCAAGAACTGGTATCAGAGCCAGGTTAATCTTTATTTTCATGCATGAACATGTTTAAAATTGGATTATATGATATGTTTGAATAATTGGATGGTTTTTCATGTTTTTATGAACATATTGATTTTATGTGAATTTTAGGAATTTTTAGGTTATTTTTGTTGTGTTTTCTATGCTATTAATTTTTATATATGATTTATTTTGTGTAAAACATGGTAAAAATTAATTAGAAAATTGTTTTGGTTTGAAAAATTGCTCAAAAATTTTTTTGGAAAAAATTTGGCCTGGCTCCCATGCGCGCGCCCCCGCGTCACCCGCACCACCCGCACGTGCCACCATGCGCACGCCCGCGCGCATGCACACGTGAACAATACCGGTGAACAGTACCGCGTGTACTATTCATCCAATTTTTTTTAAAAAAAATTAAAAAAAAATTAAAATTTTGTGGAAATAAATTATTTATAGTCAAAACTAAAAATATCTTTTTTGTTTTATCATTTAATATTTTTTTTTAAAAAATAAGATATTTTTGTTAGTTGGGATTTAAATAATTAGATATTTTCTACAAAGATTCAAATTCAAATTTAAAAATAGACTAACAACTTAATTTTAAATCTTTTAAAATATGAAAATATTATAATTATGATATCAGATATTTAAGATATTTTCATTTAAATTCTTGATATTTTTTATTAAATCTTTATTTGAAAATATAAATATCTTTTTATTCTATAGTTTTTAATATTTAAATTATTTGAAATTTGAATATTGTTAGTTAGATATTTTTATGGATATTTGAATTTATTTAACTATTTTGAGATATTTAAGGGTTGTTATAACTATTTATATATATATATTTTAAATGGTTAAAATATTAGCTAATAATTATAACAACACAAGATATTTTGGAAAATAGTTAAGATATTGATTTTAGAATTTAAAATTGGTTAAATTTTGAAAAATATCAGCCAATTAATAAATTTTGTTAATGGGATTTAAATTAACTTTAGTTAATTATTGATAAATCCTATTTAAATTAAATTAATATTTTTTTATCAAATTAACCTAAAACCAAGTTGATTGTTGATAAATGAAATTTAAATTAACTATTGTTAATTGTTGATAAATTTCATTTAAATTGACTTTGTTAACGCCGTTTTTCGTCAACAGTGAATAAAGAGCACGAAAACAATAAATAGTTATGGCCAGAAAAATACAATAAGACAAACTGAATTTTTTAAGTGGTTTAGCAGTTAACTCCGCCTAGTCCACGAGTCTTTGTTATTAGAACTTAAGATGATTTATGGAAATTCTTCAAGAATGAATTCTCCAGAATTTCTCTCAAGATCACAAAATTTCTGTCCTTTCCAATGGTACATGACTTCTCTATTTATAGAGGAGATCTCAGAATACTATCCCACACGTTTCGGGAAGTTATTCTGTATATGTAAATAAATTTAATGGCATTAAAAGCCTGTAACTCCTATATACAAGGAAATGTCCCCTGAAGACCAGGGGACGTATAACTGAATAATAAATACCCCTTTATTATAGAGGATTTACAACAATGAATGTAGACTGCGTCTCTCCAAAATGACTCACTAAGATATTCAAAGTTATCAATCTACATCGTCAGTGCCGTGCCCACCCGGGTCTCTTAATGACTTTCAAGTTGTAGCATTTTCCCCGAGATCATGTGGCTTTGAGCCCACACTTATGTCAGGCTCGGGACCCCTGATCCGAGGTCATCCAAGAATAGACGTACTTCGATATCTGTCTTTCGAGCTTGTGAGGATTTCGAGGCTACCATCTTCGAGGTTGCCCCTGCTTTGTAGGTTCGGTGCCTAGGTGGCGGACACGTGTTCCAGACATTATGAGCCCATTCCTGACGAATCCAGCTTTCGAGATCACAATTCTTAAGGCTCGAAATCTGGGTGTAACATTTTTCCCCCTCAAAAGTATTTGTTCGAATCCTATGAGAAGGAAACTTTTGAACTACTTTCTTTGGGAGCCGCACCGTCACACATACTTGAGGGTGGACACGTGTTAGTTGGGTATTGCTCATCCAGGGTACTCGAGTACCTTGGAAATCCGCCCACGATCGTTCGCCTGCCACCTTTTCGGTACCATCTTGTCATTTGTCCCTGGGCGTCAGATTTTATAAGGATTCTGGCCAATGGCTCAAATTAATCCCTTTTTACCACTTTTTACTATCTATATATAAGGCCCTGGACATCTTCTTCCTCTTATTTTACACTCATCAGAGAAAAAAGAAAAGAGACAAAACCAACAGCCATCCCAGAGAGCTTTTTGCTTTTGCATGTTCTCCCAGCCAAAGAAACAAAGGACCGCCAGCTTGTTCGAGACCGTAAGGTTATACCTGCAGCCTTTCCTTCAATCAACGATTTCTATGCAATCGCCATCATTGTGTAAGTATCTGATGATCTTTTCGTTTTCCTTTATTCCGGTTTCTGTCTGTGTTGTTCTTTTATTTTTGGGAATGTACTGGTTTATTTTTTAGTTTGACATGCTAGGAAGCTCTGGCCGATAGGCATTTAAGTTTAAGTTTCCACGCTAGGTTTAAGTCATTGGTTCCAAATCCAGTTTTGATGTAGAACAAGCTCAAACAAGGTCTCTTTTTTCTGGGTTTTCAAAATTTAAAAGACATATCTTGCACACCAAGATATCGGGTACAAAATCTTGGTTTTAAAGAATGCATGATACCCAAGACTACCATTTCTGAATAACCGTCACCTTTTTCCCTGATATTTCGGGATTCTCAAAAATTAGATCCACTCCCCTCCCTTTTCTCGTAGAATACACGTTCTGACCCTTAATCGGGTTTCCAGGATCGAGCTCGTTTCGTACCCAAGCACTTTCCGAGCTTGTCTTGCCAAGCCCGTTATTCTTGACTCCTTGCATGCATGGCCCTCACCATTTTTCTTTCTCGCTAGATGTCACAGAATCTGGAAAGACGGTGGGGGTCGCTGCTGGCAATTCCGTACTCGCCAAAAACTCAGAGCCCAGAATTGCTGTTTGCTCGGAACCAACGTCTGATTCGTGAATATGATCTCGCGCGCGAACAGGAAGAAACCCGAGCTCACTATCGCCGCCAAATCGTCGAGGTCATAGAAAAGAAGAGGAGAATCCTTCGAGAGGCTCTTTATCCGGAAACTGATTCAGGGCCCAGGTCGATCCCCCTCGACCCTAGGCTAAAAGGGACCATCGCGTACAACCCGGGAGAGCTTCAATTCTCACTAATGGGGGAGACCTCTACCTCGCAGCCGAGGAGGGAGTTCTTCGAGGTCGAGCACTACTGGAGCTCGGTTACCTCGCTAGGTTAGATAAATGATATCCTGGCCTTCCATGGTCTCAGACTGTCTGGCTCCTTGAGGTGCCGAGCTCCTACCTCCCAAGAGCGAAGCTGTCGCGCCCCAGGAGATGGAAATCCTGATAACAAGCTGAGGTATGCGGCTTGGAGCCAGGAGCATATGAAGGCAGGAGCATTACTGCCTTTGAAGTCTTTCTTCAAGGACTTCACGGACTTCGTTGGGCTGGCTCCATTCCAGCTCAACACCAATTCGTATAGGGTTCTGTCTGCCCTGAAGTCGATTTACAACGAGCTGAAGTGGGAAGGACCCACGCCAGAAGAGATCTTGTATCTCTTTTGTTTGAAAAGCAATCCCTCCCGAGCTCGGGGAGGAGATGGATTCTATTACCTCTCGAGCTACCCAAAGGAGAAAAAGATGTTTGAGGATCTTCCCAACCATCCTCCTGATTTTAAGAAGGCCTTCTTCTGGACGGATGGCCTGTCTCTGTCACGATGCTATTCGTTCAGACGGATCCGTAAGTGTCCCACCTCCTTTATCTCTGTGCTCGAACATTTATCTATATGCTTATACTTAGTTGAAATGTGTTTTATTTTCCAGCCAACTATCATCGCCCCACTCCTTCTGACGAGATGAAGGGGCGTCGGGAGACCCTGCTTCAACTACCTTATGGCAGGAGATCACTCTCATACCTTTTGCATGAAGGTAAACTTCGAGCTTGCGGGCTCTTGGAAGATGGCCAGTCCACCTCGGACTGGTGTAACAAAAAATACGACCGCTGGGATCTCATGCCCTTGCTAACAGGCGCCCTTCCCCCGAGAAGTGAGGTGAAGCCCCTGCCTCCAATTCGCCAGAGGAGCCCACAATCAGGGAATGAGGCCAACGATGAAGCCTCGAGCTCAGGCTCGGATGATCAAGGTACAGTCATCCTAAGCTCGAAAACATGGTCCCCCGCCTTACTAAAACACAAACCCGATAGGTTAGTGTTGTGCCAGGACGATAGGAACCACTTCTATGTGTGGACTTGGGTAGATGAACGGGTTCATAGGTTCGATAGCTGGCTCGGGCAATACGATACTATGTATAGCCTGAACGAGGTATGGAACGGAATAGCCGTCCAATATGGGACCAATGACTATAGGGACCTTTCGAGGTTGACGTCCATGTTTAGGGAAGGTACTCCCCCCGCCTCTTCTGAAGATGGGGGAATTTCATGGTCTCCGAGCTCAAGCTCGAAGGAGAGTTCCAGTTAGGTTTCTCTCCACTCGCCTCTTCATCACTTTGCATACTTGTGTGATGTTGAGTTACTTTATATATATTTTCTTTCTTTTTTGATGACTCATACTGTGGTGTGACTATGTAGGTGAGATGGACTCCGATCTTGACAGTATTCTCGAGAGTGGCGGGGCCAAGAGGAGCAAGCGCCCCAGGGGATCACAAAAAATAGACCGGCCTGCCAAGGTCCTTAAAAAGACTGAAAAGACGCCACCTCCCCCACCAGCTCTGCCTTCCCACGAGCTCCGCTGTGGAACCGAATTCGCAGGTTGGGACATCCACTATGGTCGAGACCCATCCTCCCATCCTTGTTCATTCGACGCTCGATCCTCCTCCCAAAAAACCCTCTGTTTTTTGAACCCACAAGTTGTCAGTTTCTACTCACGTCGAGGAGTATGTAGTTGACAACGCTGCTGGGTCCCAGGGGCCACACTGGGCTCGGATGTTTTGTCCCGAGTGGGCCAGAGCTTTAGCGGTTTTGATGCTTCTCACTGGAAATTTATGACTGAGGCCCGAGACAGCAACACACTCTATGAGAAGAGTGTCGAGCTCATCGCCGCGGTAACTTTTCTTTTTTCGCTGCTGGCTATATTTATAGATGGTCTGTATGCTAATGTTGATTTCTCTGTATGTCAGGCTCTTGTTGTCTCTGCTCAGCTCAACTATAATTTGAACAAAGAGGTTCATTCGAGCAGATCCTACGCTCAGGAGGCCAAGGATCATCATCTCAAACTGAGTGATGAACTGAAGGTGACAAAGGAAAAAGTTGAGACAGGAGATGAGGAGCTTAAAGCCAAGACATCTGAGCTTGAGAAGCAGAACGCTAATCTCGCGGAGCTTGAGAAGGAGAACGCCCGGCTCAAGGAGGCCAATAAAAAGCTCGAAGAAGACAAGGCCGCCACTTTTGATATAATCGAGAGTGAAAAGGCTCACCTCATTGCCGAGTACAAAGAGAAAAAAGACCAGGCGGTTGATTTGGCCATGTACAGAATGTGGGCCAATAATGAAGACCTCGATACCAGCTTCCTAGGTCCTCTTGAGGCAAAGCTCCTTGATAAGTGGAATGCTCGGCTTGAGGCGGAGGAGGCTGCTCGGGAGGCCGCTAAGGAGGCTGCTCAGAAGGATAGTCATGCTATTCGTCCTGGGGAGTCTAGCACCGCTGATGCTGAGAAAGCCAAGGAAACTGCTCCTTCTTGAACCTCACCTCGGGGCTGCGTCCCTTCATTTTTGTAATTGTTTTATTTTATGCCCGTAGGGCTGATACAATTTCTTTTTCTTTTACTACTCATGCTTTTCATTTCTTGGTTTGAAATATTTTGCACATTTTATATTAAAGAATCGCGTATGTTTATTTATTCGTACAAACATAGTTTGGATTTAGGCTCGAGGCTCAATGCATTCATGCACCGTTTGCTCGAATTATCCGCTTCTGATCTCGTTATTCATCAAGGTCGGATATTACTTTAACCATGAACCCAAAAGTACTTGTATGGTGTGTAATGCAAATGGTTTAGTTATAACTTATTGTTTAGTTACTTTTTCTCGTCCTCGGTTATCTCTCCGAGGTTATGAGTTCGAAACTATTTTTTATAAGATACTCCAGCCTCAATCTCGACTTATCTCGAAGTAGGTTTATGTTCCAACTTATCGTCGATTAGTTTTAGCTGGTTTGCTCCAAACCTTTTAAGGTTGTGATTGGTTTGTAATCCATACACTTATATGCTTTTGATAATTTGGTTTTATCGAAACTACCTTAGCTCACGCATTTGGTTACAGCCAAACACTTATGTTTTCAATAATTTGGTTATAACCAAATTGTCTTAGCCCACGTATTTGGTTATATCCAAACACTATATGTATTTCGTATATCTTAATTTATTTTTCAAGCTGGTGGTATTTATATATATACCAATGATGCCCCCTTAATATCCTATGAATGTGACCATAGGTTATTAGATTAAGAGAGATTGCAAAAATAAATTATATCAGACGAAATAACTCTTTATTTAACAAAATCCAAAAGTAGGCAAAACAGTACAGATAAACAAGCATGGTTACAGGCAACATCCTTCCTACACTATTGATAGTAAGGTCTTAGGTGTTCGCCACTCCATGCTCGTGGTACCAGGCTCCCATCCAATCTCGCTAGCTTGTAGACACTGGGGCAGATGACTGACTCTATCTGGTAGGATCCTTCCCAATTTGGTCCAAACACGCCAGCTGCTGGATCTCGCGTTGCCAAAAATACACGCCTTAGCACCAGATCTCCCACACCGAACTTTCGATCTCGAACCCTCTTGTTGAAGTACGTGATAGCTCGTTGCTGGTAGGCAGCATTCCTCAGCTGAGCTTCGTTTCTTCTTTCTTCGATCATGTCTAAGGTTTCTTCGAGCTGAGTGTGGTTCGAGCTTTGGTCATAAATGTGAGTTCGAATTGTAGGAATTTCAACCTCGATAGGCAACATAGCTTCGCAACCGTATGCTAGAGAGAACGGGGTATGTCCCGTTGATGTTCGAGCTGTAGTCCCATATCCCCATAGGACTTGGGGCAATTCTTTGGGACATCATCCCTTTGCTTCCTCCAACTTTTTCTTTAGCGAACTCTTGAGAGTTTTTTTACAGCTTCGACCTAGCCATTCGCCTGAGGATGGGCTACTGACGAAAAACTCTTTATTATTCCATTCTTCTCGCAAAAGTTGGTGAACAAGTCGCTATCGAACTGGGTTCCGTTGTCAGATACAATTTTCCTCGGCATCCCATATCGGCATATGATGTTCTTTACCACGAAGTCAAGGACCTTTTTGGAAGTTATTGTTGCCAATGGTTCAGCCTCTGTCCACTTTGTGAAGTAATCTATGGCAACTACAGCATACTTCACACCGCCCTTGCTAGTTGGGAGAGAGACTATGAGGTCGATTCCCCATACCGCAAATGGCCATGGGGAAGTCATCATGGTCAGCTTGGATGGTGGAGCTCGAGGAATCGTGGCGAACCTCTGGCATTTATCGCATTTCTTTACGTACTCGAAAGAATCCGATTTAATGGTAGGCCAGAAATAACCTTGGCGTATGATTTTCTTGGACAGGCTATGCCCCCCAGTATGGTCTCCACAAAACCCTTCATGAATTTCTTCAATGATCTTCTTGGCTTCAGATGGAGTCACGCACCGAAGTAATGGCATGGAATATCCCCTTCTATATAGCTTTCCGTCCAAAATGGTGTAACGGGGAAGTTGATACATTAACTTTCGAGCCTGGTTCTGATCTTTTGGAAGGACTTCGGTCTCGAGATATTCGACTATCGAGGTCATCCAGGTAGGTGCGGACTCAATCATACACACGTCTTCCTCCTCTGGCTCGTTAATGCCAGGTGCTGAGAGGTGTTCTATTGGCACAACATTTAGCTCATCATTCTCGGCGGAAGTAGCGAGCCGAGCTAAGGCATATGCATTTGAGTGTTTCTCTCGGGGAACCTGTTCGATCGCATAAAACTCGAAATGTTCCAATGTGGATTTATCCTTCTCTAAGTAAGCTACCATTTTTGTGCCACGAGCCTGGTATTCTCCCAAGATTTGGTTAACCACAAGTTGGGAGTCGCTGTAGCAATGTATTGCTTTAGCTTTGAGCTCTTTGGCTATACGAAGTCCCGCCAGTAAAGCCTCATATTTGACCTCGTTATTTGATGCATTGAAGTCAAATCTTAAGGCAGAATGGAATCTGCTCCCTGCGGGAGTAATCAAAATGACCCCTGCCCTTGATCCATTTTCATTAGATGACCCATCGACGTAAAGTGTCCACAGCTCGTGGGCTGGGGTTATAACTTCATCGTTGGTCATGCCAGTACACTCCACTATAAAGTCTGCCAATGTCTGTGCCCTAATGGTCGTCCTCGGGTGGTAGGTGATCTCGAATTGTCTGAGTTCAACCGCCTATTTAAGAAGTTGACCCGAAGCCTCCGATTTAGACAGGACTTGCCTAAGTGGTTGATCAGTCAATACATGGATGGGGTGCGCTTGAAAGTAGGGTCAAAGTTTACGAGATGAATGAATTAAGCTGAGAGCTAGCTTCTCCATCAAGGGGTATCTCGACTTTGCCCCCAGTAATCTTTTGCTGATGTAATATACGGGTCTCTGTACCTTTTCTTCTTCTCGCATGAGCACTGCACTAATTGCGTGTTCGGTAGTGGAAAGATATAAGTACAGTACTTCTCCCGTAATCGGTTTTGATAAGATGGGGGGTTCTGCGAGGTGATTTTTAAGCTCCTGGAAGGCCAGTTCGCACTCTTCCGTCCATTCAAATTTCTTGCCTCCCCTCAAAAGGTTGAAAAACGGAAGACAACGGTCTATAGATTTCGAAATAAACCTACTTAGCGCCGCCATCCTGTCGGTCAAGCTTTGGACATCTTTGTGTCTTCGAGGTGAGGGCATGTCGATCAGGGCCTGGATCTTGTCTGGGTTAGCTTCTATTCCATGAGCGTTTACAATGAAACCTAGGAATTTTCCTGATGATACCCCGAAGGAGCACTTCTGAGGATTTAGTTTCATGTTATACTTCCGGAGCACGCCAAAGCACTCTTCGAGGTCATCAACATGGTTATTGTTAAGTTGAGACTTGACAAGCATGTCATCAACATAAACTTCCATGTTGTTCCCTATCTTCTCTGAAAACATCATATTCACGAGCCGCTGGTATGTGGCCCCAGCATTTTTGAGCCAGAATGGCATGACATTATAACAGTATAGCCCCTTGTCCATTATGAAGCTCGTATGTTCCTGGTCGGGGGCATGCATGGGAATCTGGTTATGTCCAGAATAGGCATCCATGAACAACATCAGTCCATGCCCCGCCGTGGCATCCATGAGCTGGTCAATCCTTGGTAAGGGAAAACAGTCCTTCGGGCAAGCTTTGTTGAGGTCCGAATAGTCAATACAGGTTCGCCACGTCCCATTAGGTTTTGGGACCAACCCTGGATTGGCTATCCAGTTAGGGTAAAAAGCATCCCTAATGAATCGGTGTGCTTTTAACCTGTCGACCTCCTCTTTCAGTGCCTTCTTCTTGTCGTCATCCAGTTCTCTTCGCTTTTGTTGCTTCGGAGGGAAGCTTTTATCAATATTTAGCGCGTGGCTCGCTATGTTCGGACTTATTCCTACCATGTCCGAATGTGACCATGCGAAGACATCCTGGTTTCTCTTCAAAAAGAAAATTAGTTGCTATTTGGTTTCTTCCTGGAGGTGTTTCCCAACCTTTACCTTTTTCGAGGGATCGGACTCTTCGAGTTGGATCTCTTCGAGCTCTTCTAACGGTTCAAGATCAACTTTCTCCTCAACCCTAGGATCGATTTCTTCATCAATCTCCAAGACCGTCCCATCTTTATTCTGAACAATGACGAGTGCCTGTGCGCTCGTTTGTTTCTTTCCTCTTAAGGAAATGCTGTAGCATTCCCTTCCAGCCAACTGGTCTCCCTTCAATGTCCCGATGCCACTGGGGGTCGGGAACTTAACGGCTAGATGCCTTATAGACAAGACTGTCCCCAGCCCAACCAGGGCGGGTCTTCCGAGCAGCACGTTGTAAGCCGAAGGTAGGTCTACTACTAGGAACTCCATCATCCTGGTTGTTGAGACTGGGTAGTCTCCCAAGGTTATGGGGAGTTCAATGGATCCCATGCAAGCGGTCCCTTCTCCTGAAAAGCCGTACAGTATTGTTGCACATGCTTTCAGGTCGCAGAGAGTGAGTCCCATTTTCTCCAAGGTGGCTTTGTAAAGAATGTTAACCGAGCTCCCATTGTCTATGAGAACCCGGTGAACTCTCTTATTTGCAAGCTGGAGAGTGATGACCAGTGGGTCATGGTGAGGAAACTGGACATGAGACGCGTCGTCCTCAGTGAAGGTTATTGGCTGGGATTTAATTTTTTGATTTTTTGGTGCTCTAGGTTCGGGTTCATAAGGAGACCCGTCCCCAGTTTTTAGCTCGTTCACATATCTTTTTTGGGCATTTCTGCCCATGCCCGCGGGATGAGGCCCTCCCGAGATGGTTATCACATCTTCTCCATCAATTGGAGGGGGCCTATCTTCTTCCCTAGCTCGGGAATTGTTGATAAGTGTGGGTTGTGGCGCAGCTGGTCTCTGGCTCACGGACGCTTGATTAGTATTCTAGTTTTTGACGTATTGTCTGAAATAACCTCTCGAGATCCATCCTTCGATCTCATCTTTCAGCTGTCGACATTCATCAGTAGTATGCCCGGTGTCTCTGTGAAATCGACAATATTTGCTGGAGTCCCTCTTGGACTTCTGATTTCTCATTGGGTCTGGACGCCTGAAGGGGACCTGGTTTTCATTAGCCAGGTATATTTTCTCCCGAGACTCGTTGAGCTCGGTGTACACTCTGCCTCCCCCTTCTTTTTCTTTCCTCCCTCGGCCTCGGGGTTACTCCCTTCGTTCTTTTTTCTCTTGGAAGGGTTTTCCACAGCAGACTTTGAAGCTGGTGGGTCTGTTGAGGTTGAGGCAGAGTTTACGTTTATCGTTGTTAGATATGGGCTGGGAAGTCACATTAAGTGTCGACCTCGCTTCCTCTACATTGACAAACCTCTGTGCTCATTTGTTAAACTCAGTTAGGGACCTCACCGGTTTTATCTGCATGTCGTCCCAGAGAGCACTTCCTGGCATTACTCCAGCTTGGACAACCATTAGATGACCGCTGTCATCCATATTTCGAGCTCGGGAAACTTCCAAGTTAAACCTTGTAAGGTAAGTTTTCAATGTCTCACCTGGCTGCTGCCGAACGTTAGTCAGAGTTGATGCCTTAGGTGTAACCCCCATCATGACTCTGAACTGCTTCTTGAAGTCTTTAGACAGCTGATCCCAAGAAGTTATTGAGTGTCTTCTATATTTTTTGAACCAGCTTTTGGCTGGTCCTGTCAGTGATGCTGGAAATAACATGCATCTGAGCTCGTAACCCACGTTACTTGCTCTCATTATGGTATTGAATGTACTCAAATGGCTATACGGGTCGGAATTTCCCTCAAACGTTGGGATGTGAGGGAACCAAAATCCTTGGGGAAATGGAGTGTTGGAAATATGGGGAGCAAATGGTTCAAGCTCCTCATCAGAATCTTCATATCGACCCTGACCTTGCTCATTTTTCAAAAGCCTGAAGGCCTTTTCTAACTGATCAATTCTTTCCTGGACCGGGTCCGCGAGGGGTCTTTTCTGGAATTGGTTGTCGTCGATCACAATTCTAGGTTCGCGCCTCCGTAGGGGGTCTTTATGCCTATTTAAGCGATCCCTCAGGCCCTGGTTCGTCGGGTTAACATTACCCCGATTCTGATTCAAATGTTCCCGCAGGTCGGAGCGATTCCTATGGCTCCCAGTATTCTTTCGATCTTGATCATGCATACTGATTGATCTGGTATCTCCAAAGTCGTCATTAGTAAGACTTGTCGCATGATTATTTCGAGATGGGTCTTTTTCGTGCCGCCTCGTTTCTGCCGTGCGAGACCGGGACGTTTGACTTTTTTCAGATAGGGCGCCTTTTCGCTCCAAGAAAGCTTCCTTGTTCCCTTGTCTCCTCCCCGCGCGTCTTTCGTTCTCATCTCGAACTGGTTGAGCATTCCTGTGAGGAGGTGAAGGATATCTTATAGGCGATGGAGGGATCCGTATGGGCGACGGTGGCTGTAATGCCCCGAATTCTCCGATGTGTTTAACGGCGTGAATAGTAGGCCGGGAGGGCCATACTTGCTTAATTGTGTTAATAAATTATAAAATGCATGTGTATGTTGATTATATTATGATATGATGTGAAATGCATGCATGTGAGTCCATATTTTTAATTACAGGGGTGTGATGGTAATTTGGCCCGTTGAGGGTAAATTGTTTATTTGGATGCATGTTGGTGATATGTTTTAAGGCCACATTATAATGTGGATTTGTTCGAGCTATTCGGCATGAGACGATCTTTAAGTGTTAAAGTAGCGGTTTTGTCATAACGGGAATAAGTTCGAGGCTCGGGGTGAGTCTCGGGATGTTTTAATGATTAGAACGTTGCCGGGAGTAAAAAGGGTAACGGGACATGAATTATTGGTGTTTGGGAATTTTGAGAATAGCGGGAATTGGGAAGCGTTAATTACGATTAACGGTATAGGTTCGGAAGTACCAACTTTGCCCTTGGGAAGGCTTTAGAAACTCTTAAAGACCTAGGGGTATTTTAGTCATTTGGGTTTGGATATATGTGAAGTTTGGATGGCTGTAGAAACCGTACAGAACAGAGCAAAAACAGAGCAAGAATTACCCTTCCCGTACATCCATTTCTCTCTTTCTTCCTTTGAAGTTTTTGGTCCCAATTTGAAGATACAAGCTAGGAAATCAAAGCTTGGGAGTTGTAGACTCGTTTCATCCATTGAAAAGGACTTTAATCTCATTTGAGGTAAGAATTCATCCATGAAAAACAAGCCATACTCTATTTTACTTTATAGTTTTCAGCTTATAGTTTTGGTGTGGATAGTAGGAATCAATGGGAGTTTTTGTGTAAGATTGATTGGGTTTTGATGAGGGTATGATGTAGATGAGGTTTGGGGGTTGAATTGGGTGTTTGGTAAGGTTTTGGATTGGTTTGGTTTCAAGAGAAATCGCAAAGAAGATGAACCAGGAAGTTTCTGGTCTGTTGTTGGCGCAGCAGCGTCACTTAGGGCGCAGCAACGCTATTCAGGGCTTAGAGATGGGCTCTCTGACTTGGAAATAGGGCTGCAGCGCCACTCACAGGGCTGCAGGGCCATCTGATGGGGCTGCATCGCTAGTCCATTTTTCAGCAAACACATTTTAGGGCTCGGAATGATCCTTAAGGCTCGGGGTTTGGTTCCTTTGCCCCGTTTGAGTATTTTAAGCATCCCGAGAGTGGGGGATTGATCCCGGGAGTGTGGTTTTAGATTGTAAACTATTTATTAATTTATTTTATTAATGGATTATAATTGGTTATGATTAGGTAACCGCTAAGGAATCTAAAGGTTGATCGTTCTCAGGGTTGTTTTTTCTAATTCATTCTCGCTCGAACCAGAGGTAAGAAAAATGCACCCCAAGTGTGACATGCATGGATATTCATGAGGCATGTTGGTTGTGTTAATATGGACTTGGATTGAATAAAGAATGTTTGGCATATGTTGCTCACTTGCACATGGTACTGACTCATTAGTCAGATTTGGCAAAGGTGCTAGTATCAACTGTGAAGCTGTGACTTATTAGTCAGGTTCGGCAGTGGTATTGGGCAGTGGTCACATTGTGCTGACTCATTAGTCAGGACGACCTTAGCATGTAACGCAGGCCAACAAAGATTGGATCTAATCAACTATCAGCATTGAATGGCTCAAAGAGCATTAATGCCAGATCGACCCCGAGGGTCGATGAATGAAATAAGCGCTTGGAGGCTAGTGGCTTACCTAGCAGCCACTCTCCCACTTGAATTAGTGACATGCTAGTCAGTCACTCAGTATGGTTTATCGGAACCTCATGTGATGTTCACTCATTTGTTTGAAAGCTTTATGCTCAGTGTGATTATAATGATAATCATTTGATAATGTTTATGCAAAGTGTTATGTTTTCTTGCTGGGCTTTGGCTCATGGGTGCTATGTGGTGCAGGTAAAGGGAAAGAGAAGCTCACCTAGCCTTGAGTGGAGAGCTGATGTGGTGATGTGTACATATTTGGCCGCTTGACCACCACGGCCAAGGAGTTCTCAGAGGAACTAGGGGGTTTACCCTATTTTTGCCGCTTAGGTCGGCGGGGTTGTAAATTTTAAACAGCAGTGACCATTTTGTGTTGAGAACGACTTGTAAACGTTTTGTTTAGCTCTGCAGAGCAGTTCGTAATGAAAGCTTCCATTTCCTTTTTATCGGTTTTACACCTTAACCTGTTAATTACACTTAGAGCACGTTTTTGACCAAAGGACTCGGGTAACGAGTCAAATTTCTGGTCCACCGTTCACCGTAACTGTTCTGGGGCAGCCAGGGCGTTACAGTGGCTGCCACCCATTTTGTGGCCTGGACGGTCCAGAGTTTGCCCGAGATGGGTTGGTTGCATTCTGCGTGTTCCTAGGGACTTGAGTCCGAGCCTCTGCAGGGGCTCGGTTGTTCTCAGGTGGATTAACCGGGGCCCTAGCTCGGGTACTTCTCTGGGGTCTCGAGGGAGCGGATGGCTCTGCTGGTGCCGGAGGTTGTTCCGGCCTTCTTGTGGCAGCATTCTTTCATGGGCGCCCACGAGGCCTGCGGGGTGGAACATGCACGTCCCACGGAGGAGGAGCTTGGTTTTCACGTGGAGGCGGGGGCTGAGCTGTCTGCGCCTCTGCAGCTATCCTTACTAACTCCTCATTCCGCTTGTTGGCTTCTGCCAAATGCTGTTTCAGCTGCCGGTTTTCAAGTTCCACAATGGGAACGTACCGCTCAGGATTGTAATACATATCCTCATCCCTTGGAGGTGCGGGAGGTCCCCGAGAATCGGAGGACTCGCTTCTCTCTTCAGCATCCGGGTTTACCATTGGCTGTTTCCCAGGGCGTCTCGGATAGTTTTCTTCAGGAATGTTAGCGGCCATAACTTGTTCAGGGACTGAATGCTTAAGGCTCTCAATGAAAGCACCAAACTGTTAACGCCGTTTTTCGTCAACAGTGAATAAAGAGAACGAAAACAATAAATAGTTATGGCCAGAAAAATACAATAAGACAAATATAATTTTTTACGTGGTTCAGCAGTTAACTCTGCCTAGTCCACGAGTCTTTGTTATCAGAACTTAAGATGATTTCTGGAAATTCTTCAAGAATGAATTCTCCAGAATTTCTCTCAAGATCACAAAATTTCGGTCCTTTCCAATGGTACATGACTTCTCTATTTATAGAGGAGATCTCCGAATACTATCCCACACGTTTCGGGAAGTTATTCTGTAGATGTAAATAAATTTAATGGCATTAAAAGCCTGTAACTCTTATATACAAGGAAATGTCCCCTGAAGACCAGGGGGCGTATAACTGAATAATAAATACCCCTTTATTATAGGGGATTTACAACAATGAATGTAGACTGCGTCTCTCCAAAATGACTAACTAAGATATTCAAAGTTATCAATCTACAACGTCAGTGTCGTGCCCACCCAGGTCTCTTAATGACTTTCAAGTTGTAGCATTTTCCCCGATATCATGTGGCTTTGAGCCCACACTTATGTCAGGCTCGGAACCCCTGATCCGAGGTCATCCAAGAATAGACGTACTTCGATATCTGTCTTTCGAGCTTGTGAGGATTTCGAGGCTACCATCTTCGAGGTTGCCCCTGCTTTGTAGGTTCGGTGCCTAGGTGGCGGACACGTGTTCCAGACATTATGAGCCCATTCCTGACGAATCCAGCTTTCGAGATCACAATTCTTAAGGCTCGAAATCTGGGTGTAACAGACTTATTTTTTGTAAAAATTTAATTAATTTGAATTTTTTTTGATAAATTATAGATAATTAATTGTGGTATATTTGCAAATAAAATAAATTGTGGTATTTTTGCATAAATTCATAGAATTGCTCATATAATAACATGATTAGGCCCATCCAATTATAACATGTCTGTTTACACTATATGTGGTATTTTTGCAATTGGGCTTAGATGCATATAGTGGCCCATATGTTTGTTAGATATATGGTATTTTGCCAAATAAAATATTCATAAAATGATAGGTTTTATTTGGGCCCATTAAAAAATGTAAAGTTTAAATTCCTCTCTTGTGGGTGATTCCACTTGTGAAGGCCCATTTGCTTTGCATGACTATAGTAGGCCTAATCAATTAATAACAATTAATAAAACGAAGGTTTAAATTCCTGTCTTTTGGACCTTGTATGGAAGATAGGGGGCCTTTGTAGTGGGAACGACATACTGGACCCAGCCCTCCTCCATACAAGCCCAAATGTTAAGGCCCATTTACCTGAGTTGGACTTAATTGTATAGGTTCATTATATTAGTTAAACCTAAATATTGATTAGCAACAAATTAATTCTAAATTAATTGAATTTGTTTCAATGTGACACTTTAGAATTAATAAGAAATTATAGGACTTTGGTTTTAAAAAAATTTAATCTGTTTAATTTTTTTGGGAAAACCATAGTCATTAATTTTCTAAAAAGAAATAATAAAAATACTATTTTAATTTTATAATGAGCTTATTTTAAGGATTTTATTTGATCTCCACCGTTGGTTTAACATAGTCAATAGCTTAATGGGGCCTCGAGGCCCTTTGATTCGTCCCCTACGGAAGGTGTTCATTAGTTATTTTGACAAGGTTAGATTTCAAAAGATAGATAATTATAGGTCAAATTCTACTAGATTCACCCCTACGGTGACTACTAGGACTAAATCTATGATTATTGAAACCGTGGGTCTAGCTCATAAAATAAGAGATTTTGTTTTCTTTTTTTGATCGAATAGTAGGTTGTTAATAGTGGTGTCCATTATTAAATGAGTTTACAACTCTATTTAACTAGTGGTATTTTTGACTCTCGCCAACCGGGACAAGGATATCATAGATTAGTTAAAAACCTAAAGAAATAGAGATATGTTTGTTTTTGGTATTTTTTTTCTCATATCTTACATATTTTTGGTATATGTTGTGCTATTTCTTGAAATTTGTGTGAATAGAAGTTTTATTGAGCAAATGTGATTGATTTCTATTTTATTGGTAATTTGTAGTTTTGAGTTATGGCTGTGTCTACTCCCATCCTTTCTCAACTTTCGATGGAGAAACTCACTGGAGAAAACTTCCTTAAATGGAAGCAAAACATCAACATTGTGTTGATAGGTGACAACTCCAAGTTCGTCATGACTGAGGAATCCCCGGAAGTTCCAGCTGAAGGAGCTACCAAGTCTGTGAGGGAAAAGTATGAGTGCTGGCAGGCGGCTAACAACAAGGCGCGGTACTACATGTTGACTAGTATGGTCGACACTCTCAAGACAAAGATGGAGAATGTCGAGACAGCCTACGAAATCATGGATCGGCTCCAAGACATGTTTGGTGCCAAGTCAGTGCAGACTCGTTTTGAGGCCACCAAGAAATATGCCAATGCTCGAATGGCACCTTCTCAACATGTTCGTGATCACCTGATCAAGATGAAAAACTACTTTCAGGAAGCTGAATTGCATGGAGCCATAATAGATGAGGAAACTCAAGTTGGCTTAATCCTCAACAGTCTTTCTCTAGCTTTCCTTCCATTCACCACCAACTATGTGTTGAATAAACTCAACTATGGTCTGACGCAGCTCATGAATGAGCTTCAGACTTTTGATTCTATCATGGGTGGACCTAGTAAAGGAGGAGAAAAGAAGACAACAACTACTACTACTGCTGATCCAGCTAAGGCTGAAGCTAACCAAGCTTCGTCTTCAAAAGATGGAAACAAGAGGAAAGGTGGGTAAAACAACAACCCTAACCTGCAAAGGCTACAAAGGCGAGTGCACAACCAAGTGAACAGACGCCTAAGGGGAAAAACAAGAAAAACAAGAAAGGTAAAGGTAAATGTTTTCACTGCAAAGAAAAGGGGCATTGGAAACAAGATTGCCCCAAGTTTCTAGCAGATAAAAACAAAGGTAATGATTATAGTTCATTTATCTTAGAAACATGTGTTTTAGAGAATGATAACTTTGTTTGGATTATTGATTCTGGATCTACTAACCATGTTTGTAACTCTTTACAGCTTCTTGAATTGTGGGAGGAAGTGAACGAAGGTGGTTGAAAGCTTAGAGTTGGGAACGGAGCGTTCGTTGCGGTCCAAGCTAGAGGAAGAGCTCGTCTGAAGTTCGAAAATAAATTTTTAATTTTAAAAGATTTATTTTTTATTCCGGATTTTAGTAGAAATTTAATTTCAGTTTCCATGTTGCAATTAGAACGATTTGTTATGACTTTCACAAGTTTTAATATATCTATTTCTTTCAATGGATCACAATTGTGTATTGCATGTTTGGAAAACGGGCTTTATATTCTGCGACCTAACGAACCACTCGCTCTTAATAATGATTTATTCAAAGTAGCTAAACCTAGGACCAATAAACGTCAAAAGACCGATAACAATAATATGACGTATTTATGGCACTTGAGACTAGGTCACATTGGCTATGATAGGATTCAAAGACTTACAAAGGATAGACCTTTGAGGGAACTCACCTTAGGTGAATTACCTGTTTGTGAATCTTTTCTAGAAGGCAAACTGACCAAGCGTCCATTCTCTGCAAAGGGTGATAGGGCCAAAGAACCACTTGGTCTTTTGCATTAAGATGTTTGTGGACCTTTGAATGTACATGCCAGGGGTGGTTTTGAGTATTTCGTCACTTTCATTTACGATTACTGTAGATACTCATGTCTTTACCTAATGCATAGGAAATCAGAAACATTTTCAAAGTTTCAGGAATTCCTAGCAATGGCTCAGAACCAATTAGGTAAAACGTTAAAGATCTTGCGATCTGATAGGGGTGGAGAATATTTGGATATGCAGTTCCAAGATCATTTAATTGAACTTGGGATTTTATCACAACTTACTACCCCAGGTACTCCGCAACAAAATGGTATAGCGGAACGCCGGAACAGAACTTTATTGGAAATGGTTAGATGCATGCTTAGTTACTCAACTCTACCAACTTCGTTCTGGGGACATGCAATTGAAACCGCGAATGACATTCTCAATGTCGTGCCGTCAAAATCAATCCCCAAAACACCTTTAGAACGCTGGAATGGTCGTGAACCTAGTTTACGCCATTATAGAATCTGGGGGTGTCTCGCTCACATCCTGAGGAAAAAGGAGGGAAATCTAGAACCGCGAACTGAAGTTTGCATGTTTGTTGGCTATCCTAAAGGTACCTGGGGTGGACTTTTCTATAGTCATTCAAAAAAGAAAGTGTTTACTTCTACAAATGCTACTTTTCTGGAAAATGACTATGTCCAAAATTACTTCGTCATCAACGCAAGTCGATGATGAAATTCTCACTCTTCATGTACAATCGACGCAAGTCGATTTAAATGAAGAAAGTACCACTGTTCCTGAGCAAACAGTCACGGAGCCTCGTCGTAGTGGGAGGGTTTCTAGGAACCCAATTTGCTATGGTTTGGATGGTGAAACCAATATGGTTGTTGGTGACACTAGTGATGATGATCCATTGTCTTTCAAACAGGAAATGGCTAGCCATGAAAAGGAACTATGGCTCGAAGCCATGAAACAGGAAATGGAGTCTATGTACTTAAATTCCGTCTGGGATCTTGTGGAAGCACCTAGTGACTTTAGGGCCATTGGGTGCAAGTGGATCTACAAGAAGAAACGAGGTGTTGATGGAAATATCGAGACTTATAAAGCTCGATTAGTGGCAAAGGGTTATACCCAAAGAGAAGGC
Source organism: Humulus lupulus (assembly GCF_963169125.1). NCBI lineage: Eukaryota > Viridiplantae > Streptophyta > Magnoliopsida > Rosales > Cannabaceae > Humulus > Humulus lupulus. Next base: position 265,581,367 of record NC_084793.1, read on the forward strand.
GTGGACTATGAGGAAACTTTTTGTCCGGTAGCCATGCTCAAATCCATTCGCATCCTCCTATCCATAGCAGCCGCTCTCGACTATGAGATCTGGCAAATGGACGTCAAGACAGCTTTTCTTAATAGAAAGCTTGACGAAGTCATTTATATGGATCAGCTAGAAGGATTTAAAGTATTTGGACAAGAAGGAAAAGTTTGTGAGTTAAATATGTCCTTCTATGGACTTAAGCAAGCTTCTCGTTCCTGGAATCTTAGGTTTGATGAAATAATCAAAACCTATGGCTTTGAACAAAATATTGATGAGTCATGTGTTTACCAACTGAAGGCAAATCAAATAGTGGTATTCCTGGTTCTTTATGTAGATGATATCTTACTCATTGGGAACAATGTTAAGAAATTATCAGATGTGAAGAATTGGCTGAGCACTCAATTCCAGATGAAGGATTTGGGTGAAGAAAGTTATGTTCTAGGTATCCAGATCATCAGGGATAGAAAGAACAAACTTTTAGCTCTATCTCAAGCAGCTTACATTGATAAAGTGCTTGAACGTTTCTCAATGACAAATTCTAAGAAAGGGCGTCTACCGTCCTGCCATGGAATTCATCTTTCAAAGAAGCAGTCTCCCCAGACTCCTGAAGAGGAAGATGCAATGAGAAAAGTTCCTTACACATCTGCAGTTGGAAGTCTGATGTATGCCATGTTGTGTACTAGACCAGATATCTGCTATGCAGTGGGAGTAGTGAGCAGGTATCAGTCAAACCCAAGACCGGAACATTGGATAGTAGTTAAGCATATCCTGAAGTATTTGAGACGAACTAGGGATTATATGTTAGTCTACAAGGGTGGTGTTCTGAACCCTGTAGGCTACACCGATTCAGATTTTTAGACTGATGTCAATGACAGAAAGTCTACTTCTGGAATGGTGTTTACTCTTGGGGGTGGAGCTGTGATTTGGAGAAGCGTAAAACAGTCTGCAATCTCAGATTCCACCATGGAGGCTGAGTACATAGCTGCGTCAGAAGCAGCTAAGTAAGTAGTCTGGCTAAAGAAGTTCTATTCGGATCTTGGTGTTATTCCAGAAATGGATAAACCGCTTGTGTTGTTTTGTGACAATACAGGAGCGATAGCCAACTCGAAAGAACCTCGAAGTCACAAGAGGAGTAAGCATATAGAAAGGAAGTATCACATTATTCGAGAATATGTGGCCAGGGGAGATGTGAAGGTTATGAAGATTGCAACTGAAGACAATCTTGCGGATTCGTTTACAAAGACACTACTAGAAGCTACATTTGATAAGCATATCAAGGAAATGGGATTAGTAAAATTAAGGCATTAGTTTCAATTAGTGCAAGTGGGAGTTTGTTGGGGTTTTATGCCCTAATTAAAACCCAAATTCTTTGTAATCTCATTTTATTATCAATAAAAGAATAGAAATCATTTTTTGACTTGGTCAATCACTTTGCTCACATATTTTATTTTCATGATTATTTGATTAATATAAACTTCTATTAAATCCCAAGCATATAGCTAATCTTATTTATAGTGACGTAATCACAATGGAATATAAATATGATTATATGTTCAAAATAAGTTAGGCCTAAGATTAGTCAGTGCACCGGATTTACACTGACTTGCCAATCTACGATATGATCTACTTACACATTATAGTGTTATGTTCTTTCTAGAACATTAGCAAAGTAGATAAGATGGGATGTATTTGTTACATCGAAATGGACCGATATTGACAGGTGAAAAGATAAGTATACATACCGTTATTATCTATTCTAGTCATATCATATAGTTGACCATAGGTCAATTCAATCTCAATTATGAGTAGTTAGTATTCTAACTGATTGTATCATTTGAGTTCTTTGACTTGTTCGTTACCAGCTTACCCTACGGATTAGCCCATACTTACATTTTGGGAACTCGGTAGTATAATTGAGTGGGAGTGTTAATCATATATATGAACATCTATAGCTTCTGATGAAGAAGTGAAACGATGGTTTCCTTTTAGTTTGGTTCAAGGTGTTAAATGATAGAGATCTCATTTCAGTAATTAAATTAGTTTACTGAAATATCATTTACAAGGAACTAAGTGTTTTAAGGATAAAATACAATGAGGGGTAAAATTGTATTTTAGTCCTATCTCATTGTAGACCGTCTATAGAGGATTGAGTGACAATTATGGTTGTAACAATGGATAATTAATAGCGTATCTATATTTGTTATAGAGCATTCTATGAATTCAAGAGTGCAATTCCAAGTCTATAGTGGAGGCACGAGGAATTAATAAGTTAGTAAATTTATTTGTTAGATTTATGATAACTTATTGGAGCTTGATTTCATAGGCCCATGGTCCCCATTGTACCTTGGATAAAATCATCTAGATAGTCTCAATTAATTGATTTAATCATCAATTAGAATTATCAAAGTTGACTAGGTCAATTTTGGATAGTTTCACAGAGTTGTGTAATTTTGAGAAGAAAAGAGAAATTATGGCAGATTTATTAATTAAGATAAATTGGTATCTAAATTAATAAATAAGTTTAAATCAAGGTTCAAATTATAAATAATTAATTTGATAAATGATTTAAATAATTATTTAATTAATTAAATCAATAGAAAATAATACAGGGCTTGATTTTAAGTCCAATGAGCTTATAATCAAATGGGAAATTTCACGGGCCTATAGCCCATGATAATTTCGACCTAGGGCTTCAAAAGGCTATTATTTTATTTATTTTTTAATTGAATTAAATGGCCTAATTGAGTCTATAAAAGGAGTGCTTAGAGAGAAGTCAAAACATAAGTTATTTGATAAGTCTCAAGTCAGATTTTCTGATAGTTTTAGATTCTCTCTAAACACAAGTCCTTTTCTAAGCCTCTTTGTTATTTTCTCTTCTTCAATCTATATCTATCTCATGTGTTGAGAATTTCCCACACTAGTCTAGGTGGTTCTAAGGATACATTGGAAGATCGTGAAGAAAATAGAAGATCGGTTCAGTTTCTTGATAATACTCTGCGACATAGAGGATACAAGAGTTAGAGAAACTGAAGGAAGGACTCTTTAATTCCGCTGCGTATACTGTAAGTATTCTATTCTTTATTTCTCTTTGAATTCAATTTTAGAAACATGTTTTAGACTATCTCGTATTAATTTGTTTAATATTAGATATACATGAAAATAAATAAAGATCTTGTATAAGCTTTTCCAACAAAATCACCCTATCGTGACCTACTAGCCCCAGACTGTCCAGAATGGAACTAATCATGCCCATCCATTGCTCAGCTCTGAATGGATCTAGGTCTCCCTCAAAAACTGGAGGGTAATACTCCTGGAATCGTCCACAGAGAAATTCCCACCTGGTCTCAACCCTCGGCTGAGCCAAAGCTAGTGCCACTCCTGGCAAAACAAAGGAAGAGGTGTTTCTCGACAGGTTCCGTTGTTGCTTTAAACACATAATCTCTTCCTTATGCCTCTGCAATCTTGATTGCAAATCTATAAACATTTGCTGGAAATTCTGAGGGGCAGATGAAGAACTCAACCCCTGGTTGAAACTCCCAACCTCAGTATGACTATCACCAGGCCTCATTATCTGCCTTGGATACATACCTGCTGATTGAATTTGTAGTCAATAACTTGAGCCATTAAACATGATGAGCATATCAAGAGCTTCCCCACAGGATCAATCTTACCACACTACATCACAAACCACTACAGTGCTAAAAACATGCCCATGGCATTCATACATTAATCATAATCCCTGCTCTTCCAACATACCTACCATGCCTCCAACTCCAGCATGCAAATATCACAATTATATATATATATATTCATGGAGAGGGTAATCACATAGTCAAGAGTCAGGCTCTATCAGAATCTCATGCTCCCTAATACAATGTGCAGGTAAAGCATTTACATTCTATTTAAGTAGTTAAGCACATAACTACAGAAATAGTTACCATTCCTTGAGTGAAGCTATCTTTAGTGACGAGTGTACATGCCCAACTTGTCTTTAGGAACCCTTGACCTTGGCTCGCTCTGATACCAAGTTGTAACGCCCTAAACTCCAGGGACCATTACGGTGTGCATTTTGAACAGTGCTAAACTCGCTAACCGAGTCATTTGGCTATAATTGTGTAACTAAGTATGATTATCGGTTTAGGATTAAAATTTTTGGTTAAGATATAACGTTTCACTAAAACATTTACTGTATACATTGGGATCCCAAATATATAATTTGAAGGTTTATTACAATAAAATATTTACAATCAGCCGATCTAAGCGACAAAACAGGGTTTAACCCTAGTTCCTCTTTCAACCCTCGGTCGTGGCGGTCGAGCAGCCGCATATGTACACATCGTTACCTAAGCTCTCCAACTGAAGGATGATCCAGCTTTCTTTTGCCTTTACCTGCACCACGTAGCACCCGTGAGCCGAAGCTCAGCAAGAAAACTCAATATGCTCATGAACAGTAATAACATGTCATCAAATCATAAAGTGCACGCCTAGCAATAATAGCCTTAATCACACATGCAAATAAGCTCAAATAAATGTTTGTGGAGTCCTGCACTCTGAGTAGATGACTAGTAAGTCTATCTCGATTAGATGACTAGTAAGTCAATCTCGGTCATATGACTAGTAAGTCAATCTCGGTCAGATGACTAGTAAGTCAATCTCAGAGGTCCTATACCCTCCTAGCCATGTGACGTGTAGGTCACTTTTGTCTTTCTGACTCTGGCTCTAAGTAACTAGCCTTTAGACTAGACAAGCGCTTTTAGTTTTCATCGAACTTGAGGTCGGTCCGGCATTAATGCTCATAATGAGTCATTCAATGCAGATGTCGATTAGATCTAATCTTTTATCGACTCTGCGTTCATGACGCTTATGCCGTTCCTGACTCATAGGTCAGTAACCTATGACCAATGCTCAGTACCGCTGTCGAATTTGACTAGTAAGTCATAGCTTCACAGCAGTCCTGACACCATTGCCGATTCCGACTAGTAAGTCAGTGCCACGCACAAGTAAGCAATGCTACTAGGCATATATCATATGTCAAATATCCGAATGTAGGGCATTCAACATGCTTACTTAACAATTGCTAGCACAATTAGGATTATGCACAAACACAGAGACTCAAGCTCTGATCAATCTCATCTTTAACATTCATGGCATGTCCTAACCACATGTTTCTCGTGCATCACATGCATCACATACTGGGTGTAGTTTTCTTACCTCTGGTTGAGCGGGGAAATAATAATTGAACGACCCTTGAGAACGATCAATCCTTTGATCCCTTAGCAGTCACCTAGTCATAACCAGATATGGGATTCCATTAATAAAATCAATAATAAAAGTTCTCGGACCAAGAACTAGCCTCAGGGACATCAAATCCCACTAAACCGGGTAGTAGGAACGATCCCGAGGCCTAAGGTTTGAGTTCCCATGATGAAAACACTTCCCTGGCCGAAATGCCACGTAGGGTTGCGGCCCTACATCCACCATGTCGTGGCCCGCCTCCCAAAACAGAGGCGGCCATCCTTAAATCCCCAACACGAGCCGCAACCCTACCTTTCCCATGCCCCGGCCCAACGGCCTTCTTGCACCCTCCTACTTCTTCATCGAGCTTGGGCCGCGGTGCTCTAGAACAGAGCCGCGGACCTACCTAAAACCCAGCCAAAAACCCCTGTTTTCCCTCTTCGAATCCAATTCAAACCCCACTAAAACATCTCCAAAAACACAAATCAAATTTCCTAACAATTACCATGACTTGTCCAACATATAACCAACAAAACCCAAGTCTTAAACCATCAAAAACCACACCATTTACTCAATTCTATAATCAAAAGTTCTAACTCAAAACTAAATCCAAAAACAAAGTAAGGAACTAGAAAATTGAACTAAAACCTTACCTTGAACCCAAATTGAATCCTCCTCTATGGCTGAACACAAGCCTAAACCCTCAAGCCTTGATTCCCACACTAGAATCCTCAAACTTGAGCTTCAAAATTCAAAGAGAAGGAAGAGGAGATGATGATCGGTTTGAAGGGGAGGTGATGCTCTGTTTTTATGCTGCCTAAAGCTTCTTAAGGTTATATATATCCTTTAGGTCAAAAGACCAAAATGCCCTTAGGCTTATCTTCTTTCCTTAACAGCCCCCAAGGGTAAAATTGTCCTTTTCCATCTAATCCCTCTAATCATAATTAACGTCCTCCAATTCCCATTATTCCCAATATTCTCAAATGCTAATAGATCACATCCCATTACCCTTTAATTCCCGGCATTGTTCTAATCACCAAATTACCTCGAGACTCACCCCGAGCCCCGAAACTAACCCCGTTATGACCAGACCGATAACTTGCATTCCGAGATCGTCTCATGCCGAATGGCTCGAAAAAATCCACATATAATGTGATAAAATATACATAATTCACCCACATGCATGAAAATACACAATTACACCCTCAATGGGCCAAATTACCAAAAAGCCCTTATAATTAAAAATGGACCCATATGCATGCATTTATCATCATATTATAATATAATTCACATAAACATGCATATAAGCATTTAATGGCATAATAAATCAATTATGGCCCTCCCGGCCTCCTAATCAAGGTCCTAAACCTTATTAGGGATTTTGAGGTATTACAACGATCCCCCTCCAAGCCCTATCGATACCTTAGTCACAACTATAATATGGGATGTAACGCCCTACTAAACAAGGACCATTACACTGTGTGTTTAAAATTTTGCTTAACTCGTTAAGCGAGTCATTTGGACTAAATGTAGTCCGGGTTAGTTAAAATTTGGTATAAAAGTTTTTGGTTAAACATTGGCTACTTTCATTAAAAGATTTAGTACATAAACATGGGATCCCAAAGAAAAGAGAAGTTTAAAAGTTGATACAAGGAAAATTTACGAAGTACATAACAATCGTCCTAAGCGGCAAAGCCACTAAACCCTAGCTTTCCAAAAGAAGTCTCGACCATGGCGGTCGAGTAGGCTGCATATGTACACGCCGCCCTCGAAGCTCTCCAAATCATTAATGGTCTAGCTTCCCCTTGCCCTTACCTGCACCATGTTGCACCCGTGAGATGAGGCCCAGCATGAAAACTCAAATAAACAGATATAGATAATCAATAGATCACAAATAGCAAGTTTAGCAGTAATAATCATACTCAACCAGGCATTCAACTCAATTACATGACCATAAAATCAGATGAGTGCACATCGCACTTCCAAAATGGCTCCGCCATAACGGCCTGCATTCCACATGCTTATGTCGACCACGACCCTAAGGCTGAGTTTTCCAATTAGATTCAATCCACTAAATAGTTCATACATAACACAGTCATTCACATTTAAATAGATATTCTAAAATATGATTATAGGCATACTTAATAACTGGGGCTCAAGCCCTAATCATAACCCATGTGTAGTTTTCTTACCTCAAGTCCTGAGTAGATAGCGTATGGCGACCCCAAGTGCGATATTTTTCTCCCGAGCCTAACAAGTATATCCTAGTCACAACATAATAACGGATAATCATCAAGAACTAAACCAATTAAAAGCATCAAGAATGATTCCTAGCCTCCGGGACCTTGAATTCTACTAAATCGGGTATGTTTACCCAAAAACAGACTACCTGATGATGTGGCAAGATTGGTCTGCACGTGGGAGGCACGTGGCTATTTTTAGGAAATGTATCCTGCTCGGCCATCGACCAGAAGACTGTTGGTTTATCACACATCATACTTATGTGCGACCAGCCTGGTCGCATATATTCATTTATTTCCTTCAGATGTGCAATTATGTAATTATGCATTAATTGTAATTTCTATTATTAGCTAGATACGCAAGTCTTAATTGTAATTAAGGCCCATTGTCCCATGTAACCTTCTTGAGCCTATAAATACGAATCAAAAGGCTTAAGGAAGGGGACTTTTGACTGGGAGAATTCAGAGAGAAAATTATAGTGTTGTTATTCACCGAAATTGTAATCATCCTAGAGCTTATGAAACTCGTGAACCCTTAGTTCATTGATCACAATGTTGGGATCCTACATCAATAAGAACACTAAGTGGACGTAGGTTATTACCATCTGATTGGGGCCGAACCACTATAAATTGTTTGTGTAGTTTACTTGTTCGTCTTGATTTTTTCTTGTTTTCATCTCATTCTATATTGTTTATCTGACTCCGTGTCGTTGACCAATTCAAGGGTCAATATTTTGGTGCTTTCATTGAGAGATTGAATTTGAGACTTCCAAAGAAATCAAATGGCGAAAACATCCAGAAAGGCGGGGCAGACTTCTGGTGCTGCATCCACCCAGCCTCCTCCGCCAAATGTGGCTGAAGATGAACCACAGTTGGATTTTGAAGAGGAGGAGATGGATTATGAGACCTCAAGGAAAACACTAAGTGTGTTGCAAGAGGAGTTGGCCAATCTGAGGGCCAATAAGGAGAATGTGGTTGAGACGATGGCATTGTAACAAAAGTAGATTGATCGTCAACGTCAATAGTTGAATGAGCGGCAGGCTGACATGGACCGCTGACAAAGAGATGCCACCGCCGCCCTGGAGGCAGCCATCAAGTTGGCACGAGGAAAACCAGTGCCAACTCCTCAACCAGATCCGCCACCAAGTGCACTACCACAACAAGGCCCAGATCCAAGTCCTCCACCTCATCCGGAAAGCCCTTAGAGGCCGGAGTAACATCCTGCTGCTTAACGGGATATTCCATTTTAAGATCCTGAGCAGCAGCCACCTTCTCGCGCTGGTCGAAATAATCCCTAGTATCAAAGGTAGAATAGGGACGGGCAGCCTCCCCGAAGCCCTAGACGCCAAACTGCTGAGGAATCGAATCCACCGAGCAGGGGACAACGCCCTTCTACTAACATGAGGCATGCCGAGTCAGGCTCTGCGATCAGGGACCCCCCACGACATAATAATGCCCGGGGACCCACTAACCAATGCAGGCCTCCCCCTGATGCTCGAGAGATACCAGCGAGAGGAGGAATAGTGCGACTAGCAGGTCGCGCCATAGCCAATCATGTTTTCGGGATGGTCATGACTAGAACGAAGTTAATTCCGGCCGAGGGAATGCTGGTCGAGGACAAGGAGAGAGAGGTGGAGAAATGAACCCCCCACCAAGAGAAAATAGGTCTGCAAGCCAGAATGCTGGGGGGTAGACTAACGTTTTTGATTGGTTGGGCGCTAGCGAGCAAAGGCGCAAAGATGACGACTTGAGAGATGTGCTCAACGATAGGCGTGAAAGGCACGATGAGTATGCTCCTCTGGCACCAGTCGCCCCAGCAATCCTAGATGTTGTGCAGGCTCAAATCGATGTGCTAAATCAAGCCGTCCAACAGCTGGTGGGGAGCCGAACATCCCATATCGAGTATGATCGGAGAAGGGTCACTCCATTCATACAAAGAATAGCAATGGCGGAAACCCTTAACAAATTCAAAATGCCAGTATTGCCCAACTTTGATGGATATGGGGACCCAGTATCTCATGTGAGTAAGTTCGAGATACAGATGGACATCTAAAAGGTGTCAGATGATGCCCGCTACATAATCTTTCCGGCCACCCTATCTGATACTGCTCAGGAATGGTTTTTTAAATTCCCTCCTATTAGCATAGTGTCATGGGAGATGTTCGTGAAGGAATTCTACGGGCAGTTCTATGCTAGTCGTGTGCACCAAACTAAAGCCAACCAGCTGGTCGAGATACGCCAGAAGGAGGGAGAATCCTTAAAGGAGTACGTCCGATGTTTTATGCGAGCAGCAGCTGGAGCTAAAATAGTTGGCGATGAAGGGAAAATGATGGCCCTTACTACTGGAGTGCGGCTGTAGAGTCCCAGAACTTTACTTAGCTAGTAGTAGTAGTAGTAGTAGTAGTAGTTAAACATTGGTAGAAACACCTATAGATTTTATAAGTTTAACCTATAGTTTAAGAATATTAATTATAACATAAGGTTTGATTAATATAGCTGATTATAAAGATATCATTTATTATACTATAAGGTTTAGACAGAACTAATAAGGTCATGACACTTGTTGTGTGCATGTTTATTAAGGAATTAAGTATTTTTGATGAATAGTTTTAATAAAAGAAAGATCTAGAAGCTCTAGAACCTTCCAGTAGCTTTAAAATTGTATTGTGACTCAGTCAAAGCTGTTTATCCAATTCAAATTAAGCTGATAAAGTGCAATTACATGTCTAATATTTCAACGTATGCCGATGTATCACAACTATATGGGCGATATATCGCCACACGGGAGATACAAAAAACATGTCAACTTCTCACAAACAAAACCACGAGCACTCGGGACATAGGGCCAGGCGATATATCTCCTAGGGTGGGCGATATATCGGCCCTAGGACCACATTTTCAAACATTGTAGAAATCGAGCTTGATTTATCCCTTAACCTCTTGACTTGCCTCTGAACGTTTTTCATCGAGTCTTAAGCACCTGTTGAATGAATATTCAAATATTTTTCAATTAATATTCATTATTTTATTCAAGCTAAAAGGATATATTTTCACTCATTGAACTCTATAAATAGGACCTAGTACCCATCCATTTCTCTCATTCTTCAAGCTGTGTTCAGAGCCTTCAAGCTGCTAGGGTTACTATAGAGTGATACACTTGGATTTAGGATAAAAGCTTTATCATCTTAAGCTTTATAAACACTTGGGAAGTGAGATATAGAGTGTGTTTTCAATATTGAGGTGTAGATCGGTTCTAGTACATCCAAAATGTATTCTTATTCTTAAGTTCATTTCCATATGGTTCTTAGTTTTCTTTGCTCAAATCCTAACTCGTTGTTTTCGATTCTTGGTTAGGTATTTAAGTTCTTTGAACTTAAGGTTCTTTTTGGTAAGCTTCTTCTTGGTGGTTTAGTTCTCTTCTTTATCATCTCTTTTCTTTAGAAATACTCACCATTCTTATTGTTGGTTTTAGGAGTGTTCCAAATCCCGTCCTTGTTCTCAAATATCCCGGTGTTGGTAAGGAAAATATGATAGATTTTATGTGCTTTTATGTTTTGATATGTCTATTTTTGATATGTTTATGTATGATATGATTTTAGTTCTTGAGTATATGTTTTGTTTAGATAACAAGCATATACTTTGTTTAGATAACAAACATATAACTTGTTTGGATAACAAGCCCAACAATATATTCCTTGGGCATATGATTTGTTTAGATAACGAGCCCCATAAATTTATATGACTTGATTAGATAACTAGCCCCGTAAATTTATGGGCATATGATTTCCAAGCTAGCAAGCCCCAAGAAGTATGATGGTCATTGTAATACTTGTTTTTATTTATAGTCATATGTTTTATAGAATATGTTTATGATATAGTTTTATGCTTCTTTGTATTAGTAGATTTTCCTTGTTGGGCATTAGGCTCATTCGTTTATTTTTATGTGATGCAGGAAAATAGATATGGTAGCGGAAGGATTCTTGGTAGCTTGGCTTGTGTATTAAGGATGAAGGGATTCAATGGGCTACGTGATGATTCGAGGACGATGTTATTTTTAGTCTCTTTTAATTATGTTTTTATGTATTTTTTGCATTTAGCTTTGTAAACAACTTCATTTAATTTAAAGCTATGTTTTATTTTAAAACAATGGGATCCCATATCACTCATTTATGTATTTCAATATTTACTTTGGAGTTTTTAATAAAGTTATGAATATTCATTATGTATGTTTTATTTAAATTAGTAGCTATGTCTAGTAGTTTTAATGGTCCAAGGTCTTAGAAATTGTTGGGTCATTACAGTTGGTATCAGAGCAACGATTCATTTGCATGAAGTTCTCCTTGATACACACGCTCAAGCTTTGAATCTAACCGCCAATGTAAGTGTTTATGTTATAGTTATTATGCTTATGTGATTAGCTAACATTTTAGCCTTATGTTTTCAGTTAAGAATGAATGGAGCCTTGACCTATGAGTATATCTGAGTCATTAAGGCCTTGAAAAGAATAAAAGAGCCAAGGAATACAGTAGGAGTAATAGAAAGAATCACTCAGAGACTACTCTTATTCCACAAGGAGATAGGTCACCTCCAAACAACTAAGCAAATCATGATGAGAGCTACAGAGCAATATGTTTTAGTGATTAGACTTTTTAAAGATTATCCTACTGTAATTGCAGCCTTAGAAGATATATGGGAGACTATAGATGATGAAGATGAATTACCGGTAGCTATGAGATATTATTTTCTCATACTTAGGTTCACCTTTAAGATGGAATTCTAATTCACAAATGAGCAAAAACATAGAATCTTTACGAATCTTCCTCGAGGGAATTTTGAGGCTCAAGATAATGATGACTATGAGGAAATAAATGATGATATGTTAGATGAAGGATCAGATGTAGAAGATCCTGATTTTCAGAATAGATTAGTTTTTTTATTTATTTTATTTATTATATTTGCATTTATGATTGTATATAGTGGATTTTTTTTCCAAATAAATATCATTGTTATTTTGATGACATGTATGCGTTTGATTTTTTTTTTTACAATCATAATAAATAATGACCAAGTTCGGTGAGGGTGGATACAAATCAATGGACCGGGTTCCATATTAAGAGTTAGGGGCCATAGTAGTGGGAACGATTTTACTTATCCCAGCCCTCCCTCAATATGGTTAACTTTGGAACAATGACGAGTTTCGAGCCTGAGAATTAAGTCATATAGGATAATTAGAAACAGACTTAGAAAATAATAAAGATGGCTTATTTTTCTAAGTATAGAAACACACCTTAATGATAAAGAAGGCTTATATAATTTTTCATAAGAAATCATAATTAACAGGTCTGAGTTATGTTTGCTTAGATTAAGTTTTTGCCTTAGAGCCTATTAGGGTAACATCTAACATGTTTTTCTCAACTGTTAGAACTCTGCTGAAGATGTCGCTCAGAAGGTCTGCTCACACCAATGCCAATGCCTCCAACGCTGCTCTTGAGAGCAATGAATCCCCTCCGGTTCGCAGAAGGGGAGTGCGTGCTACTGCTAACCGAAATACACCGCCACCGGTTGACAACATGACATAAGTTGCCAGACTACGACAACAAGTTGAGGAATTACTGCTGCAACAACAAAAACAAGCTTAACCTTAGACTCAGTCTCCGCCGCAACCGCAGCCTCAGCAAATGGCTCCAGCACCCCAATAAGTTGGTCCTTATGGGGGTTGGCCAATGGCGAACTATGCGCCATACCCAGCTCAGCACATGGAGCCAATCTATGAGCGGTTTTGTAAGCAACACGCTCCGAGCTTTGAAGGGACAACATACCCCTTCGAGGCGGAAGAATGGCTCAGAAATGTGGAGCCGATCCTCGCACCCATGAATCTCGGAAACGCGGACCGCATATCCTGCGTTTCCTCTCTACTTAAAAAAGATGCTAGAATATGGTGGGACTTAGTTCAGCAGACTCACGATGTCGCCACCATGACTTGGACTAGATTTGTGGAGTCGTTCCACAAAAAGTACTACAATTTGGCAGTCATCGCCACAAGGGTCGAGGAGTTTGCTGGTCTGAAGCAAGGGAACTTATCAGTAGTAGAGTATGCTCGGCAGTTCGACCGATTAGCCAAGTTTGCACCAGAAATGGTTCCAACTGAGTTTCTGAGGGTGACCAAGTTCGTTAGAGGACTTCGAACAAAGATTGAGCTAGGGTTTAAGCTAGCAAACCCGGGAAATACTACCTATGACGATGTTCTAGAAACGACAATAGAAGTAGAAAGGCTTCAGGCGAATGTTAGTAAAGAGGAGGCTAGTAAGCCTAAGCCTAAACAGCAGAGTCAACCTCAGAATGGTTGGAACAACAACCACAACAACAACAACAATCAGTCTAGCAATAATATGGTCAGAAGAGAAGGCATCGTGACAACAAGCAATCCGACAACGATAAAAGGACACAGACGAACAATGGAGGTAATAGGCCAGATTATGTAGAATACTCGCAATGTTCTAAGTGCCAAAAGAAACATCCTGGTGAGTGCCGTGCAAATACCAAGGGATGCTTCAACTGTGGTAAGGAAGGTCACCAAAAGAGGCAATGTCCTTAGCTCAAGCCAGAGGAGAAAAGGGACAACAAGATGGTTCCTGCCAGAGTCTTTGCCTTTACCCAGGGAGAAGCCGACTATAGCAATAAAGTTGTCACAGGTCAGATTTCTATCCTCAATAATATATGTTCTGTATTATTTGATTCAGGAGCCACTCACTCGTATATCTTGTTAGGAATGATACAGAAATTAGACAAACCTTGTGAAAGATTTAGAACTAGGTTTGTAACAGAGTTGCCTTCGGGCAAAGTAGTTATATCATCGCGGATGGTACAAGGCGTAGCGATTAAGATTGAGGACGTAGAACTAGAAGGAGACCTGATAGAACTGGAGATCAAAGACTTCGACGTGATACTAGGCATGGACTAGCTAGCAAGGCATGGTGCAACCATCAACTGCAGACGTAAGTAAGTGATATTCGAGAATTCTAATGGCCATAGACTATGCTTTATGGGACAAGTTTTAGGACTACGCACACCGCTTATTTCATCTCTCAAAGCTCAAAGGATGATAGAAAATGGATGTCACACATTTTTAGCCAGCATCACAGATGTGGTAAAGGAAACACCACTAAAGGTTGGAGACATCCACATTGTAAAGGAAATTCCAGAAGTATTTCCTGACAACTTACCAGAGTTGCTGCCGACTCGGGACATTGACTTCACAATCGAACTAGTACCGGACACCGAGACTATCTCCAAGGCACCATACTGGATGGCACCTACCAAAATCAAGGAGTTAAAGACGTAGCTGCAATAACTCTTAGACTTGGGTTTCATTAGACCGAGCCATTCGCCATGGGGAGCACCAGTTCTATTTGTGAAGAAAAAGGATGGAAGCATGCAGATGTGCATAGATTACCGCGAGTTGAATAAGGTGACAATTAAGAATATCTGCTACCCCAGATTGATGACTTGTTTGATCAACTCTGAGGAGCGACCGTGTTCTCAAAGATTGATCTACGGTCTGGGTATCACCAGCTCAAGGTACGGGAAGAGGATATTCCTAAGACAACTTTTAGAACTCGTTATGGGCATTACAAGTTTCTAGGTATGTCTTTCAGTCTTACCAATGCTCCAACCACGTTTATGGGTTTAAAGAATAGGGTCTTTAAGGAATACTTGGATAAATTCATCGTAGTATTCATCGAAGATATCTTGGTGTACTCAAAGGATGAAGTCGAGCATGAGCAACATTTAAGGTTGATCTTGTTACGACTAAAAGAGCATCAACTTTACGCCAAGTTCAAGAAGTGTGAGTTTTGGATTTCGCAATTCGCGTTCCTCAGCCACATTGTATCCAAGGACAGAGTTACAGTAGACCCATCTAAGGTAGAGGCTATGAAGGATTGGCCAAGACCAAAGAATGCATCAGAGGTAAAAAGCTTTCTGGGATTAGTAAGTTATTATTGGAGGTTTGTAGAGGGATTTTCTAAGATAGCCACTCTGCTTACCAACCTAACCCAGAAATAGTAAAGGTTCAACTAGACTGATAAGTGTGAAGAGAGCTTCCAGTTGCTTAAGGATAAGCTATGCTTAGCAGCAGTACTTTGTGTATCGACACCCAACGACAAGTTTGTAGTCTACTGCGATGCGTCGAAGCAAGGGTTGGGTTGTGTGCTGATGTAGAATGACAAGGTGATAGCCTACGCCTCAAGTCAGCTGAAGGAGTACGAGCAATGCTATCCAACATATGATATAAAGTTGGCAGCGGTGGTCTTTGCGTTGAAAATATGGCGCCATTACCTTTATAGAGAACGATATGAGATTTATACAGACCACAAAAGCTTAAAATATTTCTTCACGCTAAAGGAGCTCAACATGAGGTAGCGTAGGTGGTTAGAACTAGTGAAGGATTATGACTGCGAAATCCTATACCACCAGGGAAAGGCAAACATAGTTGCTGATACGCTAAGGAGGAAAAGTTATGGAAGTCTAGCAGCATTAGCTGGAATAGAAAAGTCACTACAGCAAGAGCTGATCAGTGCCAAAATAGAAATAGTCATTGGTAAACTGGCTAACTTGTCCATCCAGTCAAGTCTGTTGGAAGAAATACGGATTGGGCAAGGGCATGATGGCACATTAATAGTACATATGGATGCAGTTAAAGAGGGCAAGGCCACAGATTTCTCAATATCAGGACCAGGGTTATTGAGATATAAGGATCGGGTATGCATACCGAATGATCAAGGAATTAAGATGAAGATTTTAGAAGAAGCACACAATACCCCATACTCGGTTCACCCAGGGTCGACCAAGATGACTCATGACATTAAGGCAACATATTGGTGGCCGGGAATGAAGAAGAATGTAACAGAATTTGTGTCTAAATGTTTATTATGCCAGCAAGTGAAAGCAGAACATCAGCAGCCAGTAGGCTTATTGCAACCACTTAGCATTCCAGAATGGAAATGGGACGATATAGCCATGGATTTTGTGACGGGTTTGAAACGAACAAATAAGCAGCATGACTTGGCTTAGGTAGTAGTAGATAGACTAACCAAGTCATCTCATTTCCTGCCTATTAAGACTTCATATACAACAGATCAATACACAGACATTTATGTTCAAGAAATAGTAAGACTGCATGGAATCCCTAAGCCAATAGTATCTGATAGAGGATCGGTGTTTACATCGAGATTTTGGGGAAGCTTGTAGCAAGCCATGGGTACCAAGTTAAGTCTTAGTACGACATTTCATCCTCAGACAGACGGTCAGTCCGAGCTTACCATACAGATTTTAGAAGATATGTTGAGCGCTTGTGTACTTGATTTCAGAAGATCTTGGAGTAAGAACTTGCCGCTGATAGAATTCTCCTACAACAATAGCTACCAGTCAACGATCGAGATGGCGCCTTATGAGTTACTTTATGGAAGGAGGTGTTGATCGTTGTTACATTGGGACGAGATAGGAGAAAGACAACTTCTTGGTCCCGAATTTGTTAGAAAAGCTCAGGAAGTAGTAGCGCTGATTAGAAAGCGTATGCTCACTGCTCAAAGCCTTCAGAAAATTTATGTGGATGCTAGGCGGCGTGATGTGGAATTCAAAGTCGAAGATCTAGTCTTCTTAAAGATATCTCCTATGAAAGGGGTGAAGCGGTTTGGGAAGAAAGGCAAGCTTAGTCCCCGGTTTATAGGTCCTTTTGAGATATTAGACAAAGTGGGAGCAGTTGCATATAGATTAGCCCTACCGCCAACTCTAGCAGATTGCCACAATGTGTTCCACATCTCGATGCTACAAAAATATGTGTCAGACCCATATCACGTCCTCAAGTACGATATGATAGAACTCCAGAAAGACTTGAGTTACGAGGAACGACCAGTTAGCATCCTAGATAGAGGGATGAAGGATTTACGGTCTAAGAGTATTCCAATAGTCAAAGTCCTATGGAGTAATAATTCTGAACGAGAGGCAACGTTGAAGTTGGAGGAAGACATGTTAGCACGGTATCCATAATTGTTTGATAAGTAAATTTCGAGGACGAAATTCTTTTTAGTAGGGGAGAATTGTAGAGTCCCAGAACTTTACTTAGCTAGTTAGATGATAGTAGTAGCAGTAGCAGTAGCAGTAGCAGTAGCAGTAGTAGCAGTAGTAGTAGTAGTAGTAGTAGTAGTTATAGTATGTTTATTACTGTGGTTTTTGGTTCAAGTCAGGACTTAGTTAAACACTCGTAGCAACACCTATAGATTTTATAAGTTTAACCTATAGTTAAAGAATATTAATTATAACATAAGGTTTGATTAATATAGTTGATTATAAAGATGTCATTTATTATACTATAAGGTTTAGATAGAACTAATAAGGTCATGACACTTGTTGTGTGCATGTTTATTAAGGAATTAAGTATTTTTGATGAATAGTTTTAATAGAAGAAAGATCTAGAAGAACCTTCCAGCAGCTTTAAAATCGTAGTATGACTCAGTCAAAGTTACTTATCCAATTCAAATTAAGTTGATAAAGTGCAATTACGTGTCTAATATTCTAATATTTCAACGTATGCCGATATATCGTAGCTATAGGGGCGATATATCGCCACACGAGAGATACAAAAAACACGTCAACTTCGCACAAACGAAACCACGAGCACTCGAGACATAGGACCAGGTGATATATCACCTAGGGTGGGCGATATATTGGCCCTAGGACAACATTTTCAAATGTTGTAGAAACCGAGCTTGATTCATCCCTTAACCTCTTGACTTGCCTTTGAACGTTTTTGACCGAGTCTTAAGCACCTGTTGAACGAATATTCAAATATTTTTCAATTAATATTCATTATTTTATTCAAGCTAAAAGAAGATATTTTCACTCCTTGAACTCTATAAATAGGACCTAGTACCCAGCCATTTCTCTCATTCTTCAAGCTGTGTTCAGAGCCTTCAAGCTGCTAGGGTTACTATAGAGTGATACACTTGGGTTTAGGATAAAAGCTTTATCATCTTAAGCTTTATAAACACTTGGGAAGTGAGATATAGAGTGTGTTTTCAATATCGAGGTGTAGATCGGTTCTAGTACATCCAAAATGTATTCTTATTCTTAAGTTCATTTCTATATGGTTCTTAGTTTTATTTGCTCAAATCCTAATTCGCTGTTTTCGATTCTTGGTTAGGTATTTAAGTTCTTTGAACTTAAGGTTTCTTTTTGGTAAGCTTCTTCTTGGTGGTTTAGTTCTCCTCTTTATCATCTCTTTTCTTTATAAATACTCACCATTCTTATTGTTAGTTTTAGGAGTGTTCCAAATCCCGTCCTTGTTCTCAAATATCTCGGTGTTGGTAAGGAAAATAGGATAGATTTTATGTGCTTTTATGTTTTGATATGTCTATTTTTGATATGTTTATGTATGATATGATTTTAGTTCTTGAGTATATGTTTTGTTTAGATAACAAGCATATACTTTGTTTAGATAACAAACATATAAATTGTTTAGATAACAAGCCCCAACAATATATTCCTTGGGCATATGATTTGTTTAGATAACGAGCCCCATAAATTTATATGACTTGTTTAGATAACTAGCCCCATAAATTTATAGGCATATGATTGCCTAGCTAGCAAGCGCCAAGAAGTATGATGGCCATTGTAATACTTGTTTTTATTTATAGTCATATTGTAACGGCCCAAATTTGCTAATAAGGCTTAAGGGCCTTGATTAGTATGCCAGGAGGGCATAAATGGGATTAGAGTGGATATTGTTGACTTAAATGTGTGAATATGTGATTAATGTTGATTATATGATAGTTGATGATATTATGTGATAATATGAAATAAATATGTGAGAACCACATTATTATGTGGACAGGTTCGCAAAGCACGACTCGAGACGATCCTAGGGTCAGATAGCAGGAAAAGTCACAACGGGACTTAAGATATGACTTTGGATAAGTCAGGGGTATTTTAGGTATCGGGTAGCAATTTGAACTATCGGGTCATGAAAATAAATATATGGAGATATATTTGAGGATAGGATGTCTAGGCGGAAATATTGGGGGATTTTACCTTTTTGGCCTCGGGGACGGTTCCGGCACCCCGAGCCTTGGGATTGACTTAGAAATAAGATAGACTTAAGGAAACTTTTAGAAGAAAAGATAAACCAACTAAAACTCTTTACCTCAGTTCTCTCTCACTCTTAAGGAAAAACAAAGGGGAAGGAAAACACTGAAATCTTAAGGGAATCAAGCTGGAATTTCTGAGGATTGAGGTGGGGATTTGGAGGCTTAGCTCAGGGATTAATCAAGAACTGAGTCAGGGTTAAGGCAGAATTAAGGAGGAAACTTGGGGACTTAGCTTGGCTTTGGCTTGGTGAAGTGGCTCAACAGACGAGGTAAGTTTCAACTCATGGTTTAGAAGTTTTAAATTGGATTTGAATGGCTGGTTTGAGTGTTTATAGCTCTTGAGTTTCAGAAATTGAAAGGAGAAGATTAGTGTGTGTTAGGCTGTGTTTTCTGTGGAATTATGTTGTTTAGGTCATGCTAAAGTGTTGGGATTGTTGGGTGTTGAAGTAGGGAGCTGAAGAGTGGTTTTGGCTGAGGTTTTGAGCCTTGAGATGGGGGATTTTCTGGGTTCGAAGGGAAGTGCCGTGGCTCTGTTCAAGAGCGCTGCGGCCCTAGGATGAAAAAGGACCAAGGAGGCTCAGCCATGGGAGGGCGCCGCGGCGCCCAAAGCAAGGGCCACGACGCGTGTTTTGTTCAGCATGGGCTTGGTTCTGTTTTGAGGCCAGGGTCGCGGCTAAGCTTCAAAGCCTGCAGCCCTTGGTTGCTCACATGAGATTTTGAGGGTTTTAGGCACAGGAAAGTGGTCTAGTATGCTCGGGATTGGTTTCACCACCGTGCTTGGTGGAATTCGGTTCCCAGGAGTTAATTTTGTAACCGGAAACCTATATTTGAGTATTAATGGAACCCTATACTTTGGTTGTGACTAGGTGATAAAGGCTTAGGCTCGGGAATGAATCGTGCTTGAGGGGCGTTGCTCATAATTCAATAACTGTACAGACTAAAGGTAAGAAAACTACACCTGGTTGAATATATGTGACGGGACTAAGGGCTCCCTATTGTAAACGCTTGAAAAGATGGTATTATGCCATGCAAGCCATTTAGTGAACCAACGACCTAAGGGTGCCAAGGGTTTCACTAGCGCACAGGGCGCGGCTTAGCCACTGGTAGCCGAGGACAGCTTATTATGCACTGAGCTCGGTTTAAGCGGGCCGGAGTCAGTGGGTTAAACAGAGGGTGTGGCCTAAGTCATCAGCCCTGAGTATCATGTGATATGAGTGTAATATATGATTGACTGTATCTTGAATCTGAATGTACGTGCGGAATATTTGTTGTGGATTATCTGATGGGAATACATGCTTAATGAATTAACTGTCTGTTATCATTGACTGAGTTGTATAAGATGTTTTCTTGCTAGGCCTTGGCTCACGGGTGCTACGTGGTGTAGGTAAAGGCAAGGGCAAGTTAGATTAGCCTTGATTGGAGAGCTCAGCGAGCAGAATGTACATAGCTAGTTGCCCGGCCTCCATGGTTGAGGTTTGGACAGGGACGCGAGGCCTGAAGACTGTCTATTTTGCCTTAGTATGGCTAGTGATTACTCATGTACCTTTGGGAGTCTGTAAACTTATTTTAACTCTGTTTTCTTATGGGATTCCGTGTTTATAATAGTTTAAATATATGAAATGAGTCTTTTGAGACCAAAACCTTTTTAACCCTAGCTCTTACATGTTTAGCGACACGTTCTTAAAATAATGACTTGATTAGCAAGTCTAGCACATTTATAAGTACACAGTGTAACGGTCTTTGCTATCTAGGGCGTTACACATATGTTTTATAGAATATGTTTATGATATAGTTTTATGCTTATATGTGTTAGTAGATTTTCCTTGCTAGGCATTAGGCTCATTCCTTTATTTTTATGTGATGCAGGAAAATAGATATGGCGGCGGGAGGATTCTTGGTAGCTTGGATTGTGTATTAAGGATGAAGGGAGTTAATGGACTGTGTGATGATTCGAGGACGACGTTATTTTTAGTCTCTTTAAATTATGTTTTTATGTATTTTTCGCATTTAACTTTGTAAACAACTTCATTTAATTTAAAGTTATATTTTATTTTAAAACAATGGGATCCCATATCGCTCATTTATGTATTTCAATATTTACTTTGGATTTTTTTAATAAAGTTATGAATATTCCTTATGTATGTTTTATTTAAATTAGTAGCTATGTCTAGTAGTTTTAATGGTCCAAGCTCTTAGAAATATTTGGGTCATTACAGTGGCGCCACTCACCCCTTTGGAACAGTTTGAGGAAAAATGGGGTGAAGAGTACCCAAGAATTCTTGGATCGAGCAGATAGATACATCAAGCTCGAAGAGGCTATTGCTAATGAAGGGAAGTCGCCTGCGAAAGACAAGGGACCATAGGAAGATCCCGCTAAAGCCGCCAATGGGTCAGATAAACCCAATGGCAACGACAAAAGCAACAGGAACGGGAAAAAGGGTGGAAAGAGGGCGAACAACGAGCCATCGACATCTGAGAGTAAGCGCCCTAAGGGCAATAGGTATGAGCCAAGATTCACCAACTATACGGCCCTTGTGAAAAGCAGAGCGGAGGTGCACCAGGCGACCAGCTCCAGTGTCCCTTACAAGCGACCAACACATATCAGGAAGAATATCTACAAGAGAGATACAACAAAGTTTTGTCATTTTCACAATGACTATGGTCATGACACCAATGAGTGTAACCAGTTGAAAGATGAAATTAAGTTCCTTATCAGACAAGGACACCTGAGGAGATACGTACGAGCCACTGGAGGTTCTCAACAAGAGGATCAAGGAGGCAACGAGCAGGCACTTATACGCCAACGCTCGCCACCTTTACAGGCAGCTCTTGTGGCAGGTACATTACTAACCATCTATTGCGGCCCAAACCTTGCAGGAGATAGTGGGAAGGCAAGGGAGCAATACGCTCGGACCTTATGCCACGACCCAGACATCAAAATGCTAAATGTGGAGGAACAAACTTCCAAGAAAGCTCGAACAGAGGAAGAGCTAATAACTTTCTCTGAGCTTGACGCTCAGCATGTCCGGTTCCCTCATTCTAATCCTCTAGTCGTGGACGTCCAAATAGCCAATATGATGGTTAAGCAGGTGTTAGTAGATACAGGAAGCTCAGTGAACATCTTGTACAAGTCTTCACTGGAAAGAATTAAATTGTCAGTGAAAGACATGGAGCCATGCAACCAAACCATTTATGGTTTTTCTGGCGAAAGGCTCGAGCCAACATGGTCAATTAGGCTTTCAGTTACAGCAGGAACTGCGCCTACGAATAGGACATTACTCACTACTTTTATAGTAGTTGATTGTCCTTCTGCGTACAATGCTGTGATTGGAAGGCCTATTCTGGTTGACCTGCGAGCCGTAACCTCGGTCTGGCACCTCGCCATGAAGTTCCTTACTGACGCAAGGATAAGATGTGTGTTGGTAAACCAGCGAGAAGCAAGGGAATGCTATAATTCCTCAATTACTAAGGGGAAGAGAGGTGGATCGAGGGAAGGAGCCAGAAAAGAGTTGTAATTGGCCGATGAAATACAAACCCAATTAGGTGAGCTCGTCGCCAAATAGGGTGTTGCCCAAAGTGAGGGTAGGGATTTAGATCCTCGCTTTGGGGATTTTGATGAGGAAATGGGACCAATCGAGGACCTTGAAGAGGTCCAACTCGATAAGGCAGATCTGACCAGGGTTGTGAAAGTCGGTAAAACTTAGAGACAAAAACAAAGCAAAGGCTGGTTGAATTTTTGAAGAAGAACCAAGAGGTATTCACCTGGTCGTATAAAGATATGGTTGGAATTGACCCAGCAGTTATTAGCCATGTCTTGAACATAGATAAAAGTTTTCCACTAGTGCAACAGAAAAAAGGCTGCTCGACAAAGACAGATCAAAAGCTTTAAAGGAAGAAGTCGAGAAGCTAAAGGAGAACAAATTCGTCAGGGTAGCATTTTATCCATCATGGGTCTCTAATTTTGTACTAGTTTCAAAGCTGAATGGCAAATGGAGAACATGCGTGGATTTCACAGACCTTAATAAGGCCTACCCAAAAGATTGTTTCCCACTCCCAAGGATCAACCAGCTGGTCGATGCTACTTCAGGGCACGAGATCCTATCATTCATGGATGGATACTCTGGATACAATCAGATCAGTATGCACCCACCTGATGAAGATCACACTAGCTTTCAGACCGATAGAGGGCTTTACTGTTACAAAGTGATGCCTTTCGGTTTGAAAATGCTGGTGCGACTGGTCAATCACATGTTTAAAGAACTGATCGGTGTAAACATGGAAGTGTATGTTGATGACATGCTGGTTAAGTCGAAGAAGGCAAAAGAACACATTGGGGACCTACAAGAGTGCTTCAATGTCTTAAATAAATATAAGATGAAGCTGAATCCCCTTAAGTGTTCCTTCGGAGTTGGATCAGGGAAATTTTTGGGATTTATAGTGAACTCACAAGGTATCGAAGCTAATCCCGAAAATATCAAGGACCTCGTCGATATGAAATCGCCAACAAATATAAAAGATGTTCAAAGTTTAACAGGGAGGATTGCCGCTCTAAGTAGATTTATCTCTAAATCTACAAACAAGTGCGTCCCATTTTTGAATATAGTGCCTGTTGAACGACTATCCGCACCAAGCATCAAAGCAGAAGAAACCTTTCTGGTAATTCCGGCAGCAGACACGTGGATGGCACCCTTCATTGAGTACTTGAAGCATGGAGTAATGCCAACGGATAGAAACAAAGCAAGAGCCCTCCAGAGGCAATCTTCTCGGTTTATCATGGTCGATGGAATCTTATATAGAAGAGGGTACTCAATGCCAATCCCAAGGTGTGTTTCTAAAGAAAAATCCAAAGAATTAATGCGAGAAGTCCATGAAGGTTTCTGCGGAGATCATGCTGGGGGGCAGAGTTTATCAAAAAAGATCCAAAGGTAAGGATACTTCTGGCCAGCAATGAATGAAGACTCAGTGGATTTTTTTCGAAAGTTCGAAAAGTGCCAAAGATTTTCCAAGATACCCTGAGCAGCCCCTAATGAGCTAAAACAAATGCAAAACCCGTGGCCATTCGCAGTGTGGGGGATAGATTTGATTGGGTCTTTGCCAACAGGAAAAGGCAACGTCAAATATGCGGTGGTTGCTGTTGATTACTTCACGAAGTGGGCCGAAGCTGAGCCACTTGCGACCATCACGACCAAGAAAGCACTAGATTTTGTGGTCAAGAACATTGTGTGTCGCTATGGATTGCCAAGAAAAATTGTCTCAGACAACGACACACAGTTTGATAGTGATCTGTTCACGGATTTTTGGGAACAGCATGGGATTATCAAAAGCTTTTCTTCAGTAGCTCATCCGCAGGCAAATGAACAAGTTGAGGCTGTCAACAAGACACTAAAGGATACTCTGATAAAAAGGCTTGAAGAGGCGAACGGGGCATGGCCAGAGCAGTTGCCTAAAGTCCTCTGGTCGTATAGAACATCCCATCGAACAACAACAGGTCATACTCCATTTTCCTTGGCTTATGGATATGATGCTACGTTGCCTGTTGAATAAGATCCACCATCGCATCGAAGGATGGCATACAATCAAGATGCCAATAGTCAGTTATTGATGGAATCTTTGGATTTGGTCGATGAAAGGCGCGAGCAAGCCCAACTCCGAGTAGCAGCTTATCAAGAAAAGGTCGCCCGATATTTCAACTCTAAAGTACGTGAAAGAAAGTTTAATGTGGGAGATCTAGTACTTAGAAGAGTTTTTCTTAACACCCACAATCAAGCTGCTGGAGTGCTTGGACCTAACTGGGAAGGACCATACCAAATTGAAGAAGTCCTTCAACCAAGCACTTATAAACTTGATCGCTTAAATGGAGATCTCATTCCTCGCTATTGGAATGGATAACACCTACGCAATTACTACTAATAATCAATTCTTTTTAAAGAATTGGCTTGTATTAATTTTACTTTTTACAAGTTTATGAACAAGGGTTAGTCAATCATATGACTGATCGCTTATAAGTGTAAGATCAAATTTTTTGATCACTCGTACATACACGATTGTCCATGTTTAGAACTCCCTGCGATCAGCAAAAAGGTAAAATTATTAGTGGGAATAAAATGACAAGATAAACAAATAAAGCTCAGCAAAAAATGGCAACTTACGCTGAGCACTTCGTTCAGCGCGTGGTTAATGATCTGATTGACTTCCATGGAGTCAGTATTGTTGATGGCCTCTCAGCTGCGTCGGTGCCTCGATAGCTTATTCAGCCTATCTTTGGCCGAACTGAGCACAGTGTTTGTCAAATCCTCTCATGTCTGATCAGGATGTGTCTGGTCAGCAGGAGCTGGAAGAGGTTGGTTAACAGGCGCTGGAGGACATGTCTGGTCGACAGGGGCTGGTGGAGATGACTGGTCAATGGGAGCTAGAGGAGGAGTTGTTTCCTTGGAAGCAACTGGTATTGGAGGATCCGCAGTCTGAGTCTTTTTTATCGGAGGGTTGCTACTGCTCTCTCCGCGATGTTGCCTGCTCCCCTTTTTCTTGCTCAAGGAGCAGCGGGTTCAGGTTCACTATATAGGTCAAATAGATCTTCAGCCGACATGACTGTAAAATGGAAGCGAACAGTTAGGAAATATAGATGGAAATACCACTAAATCAAGGAAATAAGATCCAAGAAATTACAAGTAAAATACCCGAGCTACAACTACTGGTCGCTACATTATTTATTGTACTACTGCTACACTCACTCACTGCCTTGAAGAAGTATGAATTTAAATTAGGCATGTATTTAAAGTTGCCGTCCTCGTCAAATAAATGACAGGGAATGGGCAAACTGTCTAAGAGTGAGAAGTTAGTACCGTTCTCATCTGAAGATTCAAGAATAGGCTCAGGGTGTTCAAAAACCTTATGCTTGCCCTTTCCTGGTGGAGTAGGGGCAGCAGCTGCTCGTGGGGTGCTAGAGAGTTCCTTGATGGTCACTCTTGTTGTCCTCCTCCTCAGAGGTTGTGACACATCTTGGCGCTGCTCGGGAACTTCTCCACTGGTAGCACTCCCCGCAGTTGATTCCCTCACATCCTGGTGAGGTGCCAGAAGGCCAACCAGCCTTAGATTGTTCTCCGTGACCAACTCTTTGACGATTTTTTCTATATTGGTCATGCTGGAAAGGGATGCTGCTCGTATCTCCATTTCTGGAGTAGGAGCTGGTCGACGCCATGGACCTGAATGACACCATAGTTCTAAGGGGTGTGCAGAAAAGCTAAAGGGAATTGAACGATCAGTAAATAAATAATTTACCTCCTTCAGTGAAGGCTAGATTGTTGGCGACCAGGTCTAGTGTTAAAAAGTACTCCTGTAAGTACTTTCCCACGTTATACTTGTGGGTAATGTCACTCAGGAAGGTGCAAGCAAATTCCTGGTGGTAGAAATGTAAGAACCCCATGTTGTTGTGATTGGGGTTAGACTTGAGATTGAACAAATAATTAATCTCGTGTGGCATAGGAACAGGTCACTTCTTATGGTTGTACAGGATATAGAGAGCAGAGAGCACTCTATATCTGTTTGGGGTGATTTGGAAGGGAGCGACCTCAAAATAGTTGGCCACCCCCTAGAAAAATGAATGAAGAGGAAAGGTTGCCTCTGCCTCAATGTGATATCTCGACCAGGCCTTGAAGGCACCCCAAGCTAGGTTTGCCCGCTGGTCGATTGTAGGCTTAAGTAGGGTTATCCCAGGAAATCCGTACTTCTTGAGAAAGTTCCCTACCATCCTAGCAGGAGGTACTGCATACCATTCGACCTCTGGTCGAAGAACATCCTGAGGTTGTGCTATTGTTTGGATTTCTGGCTGGGAAGTGTTATCAGGTTGAGGGCTGGTCGAAGGATTTTTAGCCCGAGGAGCAAGCTGATTGGCAGGAGGAGTGGTTGCTTTCTTTTTCTTTTGAGTGATGGGTTTTACGCGACCCATGTTGGTTGGGCTGGTCGAAGATCTATTTGAAGGGTTATGAGAAAAAGGAATTTCTGGGATTAGCAACGACAGCTGTTCTTGATCTTCGAGTAACTGCGCGAGCAAGTCGTCGTCGATCGACCTCTCACCTCCCCACGTGTCGTGCATGAAAATCTGCGAACAGAGAAGGGGAGATGAGAATCTACGGCCAAAAGACCAAGAAAGTGGAAAAAGTTGGAATAACGTTGCTCATGTATAAAAGTTAAGCTTTTATACGACCAGCAACATTCCAACAAAAACACTAAATTCTATGCGAACAGTTTGGGAAACAGATTAAAAAGCAGAAGTGAAAAGTTTTTCAGGAAAAACTTTTCGACTCTGTGAAAGGGCGGGAAAAACCTAGTTTTTTCTAAATGCTTAAAAATCAAATTTTTAGTTCGATTTTACCCCCTAAATCAATAATCCTAACTCCTAAACCAATTCCTAAGCCTCAAGTAGTGTTTTTTCCTTATCCTATCACGCTTATACCTACGTACCCATTTACCCCAAATCATTTTTTCATGAACATTCAAGAACCCAAAATCTGAAACAAAGCAGAACCTAAAAATTGCATGGCATCTCAACAACGAAGAAGTTCAAGAGACTTACTTGGATAAAAATTGGTGTAAATTTCTGAGATGTTCAATCGAGTGGCTGGACAGAGACTCTGTGGATTGTTGGAATCGTTTGGGTACTTTGGGTTTTGAGTGCTCTATTCTTCAGTGTTCTTGAGGAAAGATAGAAATGAAAAGGTAAAAAGTAAATGTGAAGGGTTATATATATTGGTCGAAGCACGGTTAATGAGGTAATGATGGGGTTGATTTTTCGAAGCATGGAGAAGTGTGATAGCCGTCAAATCACTTTTTGGGAAACTACAATGATATGAATGGTTGTATTTTTTTGAGAAAGCATTAATGGCTCTGACAGATTGGACAGGACATACGAAAGGTGTGTTGTTTAAGTTTATTTTATGCTAGTCGCAAAAAAATAAACTTGGGGGGAAAATGTTTACCCAAAAATGGATTACTTGATGATGTGGCATGATTGGTCTGCACGTGGGAGGTACGTGGCTGTTTTTAGGAAGTGTATCATGCTCGACCATTGAGCAGAAGACTGTTGGTTTATCACACATCATACTTATGTGCGACCAGCCTGGTCGGATATATTCATTTATTTCCTTCAGATGTGCAATTCTGTAATTATGCATTGATTGTAATTTCTATTATTACCTAGATACGCAAGTCTTCATTGTAATTAAGGCCCATTGGCCTATGTAACCTTCTTGAGCCTATAAATACGAATGAAAAGGCTCAAGGGAGGGGAATTTTGACTGGGAGAATTCAAAGAAAAAATTATAGTGTTGTAATTCACCGAAATTGTAATCATCCTAGAGCTTGTGAAACTCGTGAACCCTTAGTTCATTGATCACAGTGTTGGGATCCTACATCAATAAGAACACTAAGTGGACGTAGGTTATTACCATCTTATTGGGCCCGAACCACTATAAATTGTTTGTGTTGTTTACTTTTTCGTCTTGATTTCTTCTTATTCTCATCTCATTTAATAACGTTTATCTGACTCTGTGTCGTTGACCAATTCTAGGGTCAACATGGTAGTAGAATCCTTCCCGAGCCTTTAGGTTTGAATTCTCATACTCAAAAACCTTATTTGGCTAATTTTTCCCCATTTGAGCCGTGACACCCCTCCCAAAGGGCTGCAATGCTCTACAAGTCAGAGAGCCCACAAGCTATCTCTCTAGACATGCGTGGCGGCGCAGCCCAACAAGTGTCGCACCGCCAAGGCGATTTCGAGAATCACCCCAGCCTTTGAGTTCATGCGGGCCGCGGTGCAACCCCATGAACCTAGAATTTCCAACACTTTCTAGCCATTTCCTCCGAACCTAAACCTCCAAAAACAGTCCCGAAGTTACCCCAAAGTCCTTAACTGAGCCTTGAACTCTTAATAACACAACATAAGCAACATTTATACCCCCAAAACCAAACCAAATCCTTACCAAAACTCAAAACCCAAGCTAAAGTTTAAAACTCAACCAAACTTAAACCATAACAGAATCTCACCACAAAAATAGAGTATGATTCCTTACCTCAGTTGTGATTTTCGACCTTAAGCTGAATTTAAACCAATCATAGCTCCAAGCTCCTTAGATTTAAAAGCCTATTCTCCTCAAAATTCAAATGCTCCCCAAACACTTCAAGAGAAAGAGAGAAACAAGAGAGAGAGAGAGAATATGCAAACCCAAGTAGAACAATGGTGTTCTTCAATTTTTATGAAGCTCCAAACCCTAGGCAAGATCACCACTGTGAGCAAATCCCTTGAACAAACCCTTAAGTAAACAAACACAAACCAAGGCTTATACACGTTGTAGAACACTGTCCTAATACTCTATTTCCCTGCCACCATAGATGCTTGAGGCCTTCTCTATAGGAAATAAGGATTAAGATTGAACAAGCCTTCAACTCTCCAAGTCAAGCACTTTCTTGGAGAGCTATTGGTGAAAACTTGGAGATTCTTGGAGCTAGAGAGAGAGAGAGGGGGTAGATAGAGATTGGAGAGAGTGATAAAGTCTCCCAAATCACTATTTTTTACCCTTATATAAATTAGGCACTGTCATTATGTCCAACCAATAGAACTAGACTTGAAAAACATGTCATTTAGAGCATTTACGATATTTCACGCAATACAACAGGTGATGTGTCGCCTGCAAGAAGGCGATGCATCACCTATTAGGGTTTCTTGAAACCTTAGCTAACAGGCGATGTCTCGCCTCTTGGCTGGCGGCGTATCGCCACCCTCTCTGACTTTGGAAACTTCCATAGGTCCCAAAATTGCTCTAAATGCCACCAAACTTTTTGGGAACCCTTAGATACTCTCATGTATCACTTTGGACCCAAATTTTCATTTTGTAAATGCCTACAATTGAAGCTCAAATTCACATCTTCATTATGTGAATTCTACTAATTGTTTATACTTGTTTGTATTTTAACACTTATCATTTGTATTTAACCAATAAAAACAATCCCTCACTTGGTTAAATAAAAGCCACATTCTATAGCTTAAACAGTTTTGGTGCATAAAATAAAGTGTCTTTCGGTTTGAACTTTACCTTAGTGAAAATACCACAAAGTCTTATCGAAATCATTAGTTGCTTAAAGCTTGAACCAAGTATTCCATATGATAACACAGGTGATACCTCACACACCTCCACCATATCTTTTGTTTTCCCACTTTCTCGCTTAGCACTATCATGGTCATGTGCTCATCTCAGACTTTCCAGGGAGAAACTCCTACTCCCATGAGAGGCGGCACCACCTCTAAGTCCACATTGGTAAAGTTCTTACAACATCTTTGATACCTTTATAGATGCTTGTTACACTCAACTGAACTTCAGTAAAAGCCGTTTGCTTAACCCTAACTCGGTAGCAACCAACACTAACCAACTCGGATGGAACTTATCATAAAGTTTAGTGTTGATGCTATTCATTTATCGATGACTTGTTCTTACCCATTGAACTATTTCCCTTCATTTGTATAAGTTGAGACTTGGGTTTCCATCATTGGTGCATCTATTCTTCTAGGAGTTTCAATCCCATCCTTTTTGAAGTAGAACTTACTAACCTTCTCACAAGAGGTTTTGTAAATGGATCCGCTAAGTTCTCACTTGTTTTAACATATGAGATCGATATGATTCCACCTTGATTAAATTGTCTCACATATTCTTGTCTTAGACTAATGTAATGCCCTGGATAAATAAGACTATTACACTGTGTAGTTGAAATAGCGCAAGACTTGCTAATCAAGTCATTTGAATAAAAACGTGATCCTAAGGTCAACCATCAGATTAGGGTTAAAAGATTTTGAACATAACCAATTAATTTTCTTTAAAACGGATGTTTAAGAAATGAGATCCCAAAAACAGGGTACAAGTGATAGTTACAATTCTCAACAGTTTTAATACAAAAAACAGCCACTCTAATGGCAAAATGCAAGTTTTAGGCCTCTGTCCCTGTACTTTCCTTCGGCTATGATAGTCGAGCAGCTGACTATGTACACTCCGCCCCCAGAGCTCTCCAACTCATGGTTGATCCAGCTTCCCTTTGCCTTTACTTGCACCACGTAGCACCCGTGAGCCAAGGCCCAACAAGAAAACCAGAAACAACAAACACATGTAACAATAAGAATATTCAATCAAGCTTATCTCATTCAAACATAAAATAGAGTACAAATATTCAACTAATCAATGATAAACACATAATCTCAAGTTCTCAAATAATCAGTGTAATGACCCAAATTTCCTAATAAGGCTTAGGACCTTGATTAGGAGGTCGGGAGGGCCATTATTGATTTATTATGCCATTAAATGATTATATGCATGATTATGTGAGTTATATTATTATATGATGATAAATGCATGCATATGGGTCCATTTTTCACTATAAGGGCCTTTTGGTAATTTGGCCCGTTGAGGGCATATTTGTATATTTTCATGCATGTTGGTGAATTATGAATGAGGCCACATTATAATGTGTATTTTTTTTCGAGCTATTCGGCATGAGACGATCTTTGAATGCAAGTTAGCAGTTTGGTCATAACGGGGTTAATTTTCGGGCTCGGGGTGAGTCTCAGGGTAATTTGATGATTAGTACATTATTGGGAATCATAAGGTAATGGGATATGATTTATTAGTATTTGAGAATATTGGGAATAAAGGGAATTGGAGGACGTTAATTATAATTAACGAGATAGACGGGAAATGATGATTTTGCCCTTGCTAGCTTTATAGGAAATTATTTAACCTAGGGGCATTTTGGTCTTTTGACCAAAGGATATATTCAAAATAGGAAGCCTGTGGATTAAAGGAACCAAAAACAGAGCTTCTCTCCTCTTCCTCCCGATCATCTTTTTTTTTTTCTTCTTCTTCCTTTGAAATTTTGAAGCTCCATTTGAGGATTCAAGCTAGGGAATCAAGGCTTGAGGGTTTAGGATTGTGTTCAGCCATTGAAGAAGGTCTAATCCTGAGTTTGAGGTAAGAAATTCAGCCATGAAATATTTGGTTTATGCCCTGTTTTTCAATTAGTTTTCAGTTGGAAATTTGGATTTGATAGTTGGGAATTCATTGAAGTTTTTTGGGAAAGTTTGATTGGGTTTTGATGCCTAAGACTTGTAGAATTGGTTTTTGGGTTCATTTGTGGGTTTGGTTGAGGTTTGGAATCATCTTTTGAAGTTTGGAATTTGGAGAACTTGAAGGGGGAAAAACCAGAGCTGAAACACCCTGGTTTTGGCATTACAGCGCCCAGGGTTGGACATTACAGTGTTGTCCAGGGCTTGGCAGCTCTGCTTGTAGCGCCATAGTGCCTGGGGGGCAGTGCTGTAGTGCTACACTGTTTTCCCAGGGAACTCTTTTGGGTAATTTTTAGGGTTTTTGGCTCGGGGTTTCAATTCTTAAGGCTCGAGGTCGAATTTATTAACCGTGTTAGTAGGACTCGAGGTCCTGAGAGCGAGGTTTAGATCATGAACCTTTTATTATTGATTTTATTGATGGAATTCCATATTTGGTTATGACTAGGTGACTGCTAAGGGATCAAAGGATTGTCCATTCTCAAGGGTCATTTTTAACTTATTTCTCGCTTGAACCAGAGGTAAGAAAACTGCACACAGTATGTGATGCATAAGATACATGAGATTAGGGCATGGCATGAATGTTGAATATGAGATTGATCAGGCTTGAGTCTATGTAATTGTGCATGATTATAATTATGCTTCTGATTATTGATTAAGCATGCTAAATGCCTTATATATGAATATTTGACATATGATACATGTCTATTTGCATTATCTCATTGAGGAAGCACTGACTTATTAGTTAAGGAACGACAATGGTGTCAGTATTGATTGTGAAGTTGTGACTCATTAGTCAAGTTTAGCAGTAGTACTGAGCACTGGTCGTATGGTATTAGCTTATGAGTCAAGAACGGTATTAGTGTGTTTAACGCAAGTCAAAAAGATTAGATCTAATCGACATAAGCAGTATCATCATAAGCATGAAATGCTCGACTGACCCTAAGCCTAGGTGACTGATACGTCAGGGCTATAAGCCCAGGTGACTGATACGTCACATGGCTAGGAGGGCGTGGGACCTCAGAGATAGAATTATCAGTCATCTACTTAGAGATAGACTTATCAGTCATCTACTCAGAGATAGACTTATCAGTCATCTATATACAGATGGACTTATCAGTTATCTAAACAGAGATAGACTTATCAGTCATCAATACAAAGATGGACTTATCAGTCATCAACACAGAGATGGACTTATCAGTCATCTACTCAAAGATAAACTTATCAGTCATCTATATAGAGAAAGACTTACCAGTCATCTATACAGAGATAGACTTATCAGTCATCTAAACAGAGATAGACTTAACAGTCATCTAAACAGAGTATGACTTATTAGTCGTCTATTCAGAGAGAGACTTATTAGTCATCTACCTCAGAGTGAGAGACTTACTAGTCATCTACTCAGAGCGCAAGACTCCACAAACATTTATTTGTACTTGCTTGCATGCATGGGTAGGGTTATTACTGCTAGGCATGCTTATTGTGATTCAATGACATGTTATTACCTGTTCATGAGCATATTAAGTTTTCTTGCTGAGCTTCGGCTCACGAGTGCTATGTGGTGCAGGTAAGGCAAAAGAAAGCTGGACCATCCTTGAGTTGGAGAGTTTAGGTGACGATGTGTACATATGCAGCTGCTCGACCACCACATCCGAGGGTTTAAAGAGGAACTAGGGTTAAACCCTATTTTGCCGCTTAGGTCGGCTGGTTGTAAATATTTTATTGTAATGAACCTTTAAACTATATTTTTGGGATCCCAATGTATATAGTAAACGTTTTAGTGAAACATTGTATCTTTGACCGATTTTTTTAACCCCAACCCATTAATCGTATTTAGTTACACGATTATGGCCAAATGGCTCAGTTAGCGAGTTTATCACTATTTAAAATGCACAATGTATCGGTCCCTAGGTGGTAGAGCATTACAATCAGAGTTGGCACACTTAGGTCGAACCCCCTGTTGATCTAGCTGGCCCCGACTCGCTCAGGCCGGGCCACACTCAGCACGCTTACCATCAGCCCCGACTCCCTTAGGCCAGTCATTCTTATATATCACATTAATCTTATAAGCACATAGCACAAGAAATAAATAATTGGGAATCTCAGTCCCGTTCACAACCACACAGAATGGTCCTGAGCACGATCCTCAGTCTTGAGCCTTGGCGATAAATCTAGTCACAGTGGCCAATGGGTAATCATCAATTTCTAATCTAAATAAATACTTAGGATGCAAAAACTAGCCTCCAGGACCTCGATTTCTAATAAGCGGGTAGTAGAAATCGTCTCGAGCGCCTAGGTTCGAACCCCCAAGCCTTACCAATCCTACAAACCAACCCAAGGAAAAAACCCCTAGGCGGGTCATGACCTGACCCTAAGGGTCGCTATAATGCCCTGGTTACTCCAAGATCAGTACTGTGGACTTCAAACAGTGCTTAACTCGCTAAACGAGTCATTTGGTTATAAACGTGCATCTAGGTGTTATTAATAGGCTAAGGTGAAAAATCTCGATTCAAAAGGAATGGATATATTTTATTTAAAACATAAAATTGTACATGGGCCCATAAAAGTGTTTAAAAAGTTATTTACAATCCAAAATGGTCATTGCAGTGTAAAAATTACAACCCGCGGACCTAAGTAGAAAAAATAGGGTTAACCCCTAGTTCCTCTGAGAAACACCTTGGTCGTGGTGGTCAAGAGGCCGCATATGTGCACATCTCCACCTAAGCTCTCCACTCAAGGCTGGGTGAGTTTTTCTTTCCCTTTACCTGCACCACATAGCACCCGTGAGCCAAGGCTCAGCAAGAAAACTTATTACTGCATGTATACAATATCAATAAATGATTATGATAATCATATTGGGGCTTGCAGCCCAATCAGATAAGTGACTATGGAGTCACGAACATGAACCAGATAAGTAACTAATAAGTCACGAACTTGAATCAGATAAGTAGCTAATAAGTCACAAACTTAAATCAGATAAGTAACTAATAAGTCACGAACTTGATCAGATAAGCAACTAATAAGTCACGAACTTGAATAATATAAGTAACTAATAAGTCATGAACTTAGGCTTCGCACCCTAAGCCATGTGACATTACAATCACCTGAGCCGTTTTGGCTCTGACTCTAAGTGACTAGCCTTTAGACTAGACAAGCACTTTTCTTTTCATCGAACTTAAGGTCGGTCAAGCATTTCATGCTTACGTTGATAATGCTTATGTCGATTAGATCTAATATTTTCGGTTTGCATTAAACACGCTAATACCATTCTTGACTCATATTCCAATACCATACAACTAGTGCTCAATACTACTGTCAAACTTGACTAATAAGTCACAGCTTCACAATCAATATTGACACCATTGCCGTTTCCTGACTCATAGGTCAGTGCCATACACAGATAAGCAAAGTTTCTATCCATTTACTATGTAATTAATGTCAATATATACATAGCACTCAACATGCTTCATCAATAACCATGCATGTCACATACTGGGTGCAGTTTTCTTACCTCTGGTTCGAGCGCGAAATAATAAAAGAATGACCCTTTGAGAGCAATCAATTCTTTGGTCCCTTAGCGGTCACCTAGTCATAACCATTATGGAATTTCATTAATAAAATAAATCATAAAAGGAACATGGTCTAAACCTCGCTCTCGGGACCTCAAATCGTACTAAAATGGTTAGTAGATTTGATCCCGAGCCTTATAAATTGAACCCTCGGGCCTAAGCCCTTGAAAACTTCTCCCTGGCACAAAAGGAAGGGGCGGGCCACGACTTGGCCTAGTGAGTCGCGGGCCCCCCCCCCCCCCCCCCCCGAAGTCAGAGAGCACTCTGGTTAGGTACTAGGGGCGGGTCGTGACTTGACCTCACGAACACAGCACCCCTGCCATTTTCTCCATTAAAACCAGCCAAAATCTTTCACCAAATAACTTAGAAATCACACCCAAGCATTACCACAACTTACCCAACATTCAACCAACAAAACCTAAGTTTTAAACCATTTAAAATCTCATCAATTTACCATTTATTCAGTCCAAAATATCAACTAAAAACCAGCTGAAAAATAGAGAAAAAACCAGAAAAATAATGGATGAAACCTTACCTCTAACTCAGAATTAAACCCCCTTCAATGGCTGAACACTAGCCTACAACCTCAAGCCTTGATCTCCTAGCTTGAACCCTCAATCTCAGCTTCAAAAATTCAAAGGAAAAGAGAGGAAGAAAGGATGGAGAGGTAGAGGAAGAAAGTCTTTGTTTTGCTTCAGCCTATACCCTTCTACAACCATCTAACTTAAGCATATAACCCTTGGTCAAAAGACCAAAATACCCCCAAGCCTAATTTATTTCCTTAACAGCCCCTAAGGGCAAAATCGTCTTTTCCCGTCTATCTCGTTAATTATAATTAACGTCCTCCAATTCCTGTTATTCCCAATATACTCTAATAATAATTAAATCATATCTCATTACCCTTTAATTCTCGGTAATGTATTAATCATCAAACTACCCCGAGACTCACCCCGAGCCCAGTAAATAACCTTGTTATGACCAAATTGCTAACATGCATTCTAAGATTGTCTCGTGCCGAATAGCTCGAACAAATCCACATTATAATGTGGGCTCATCCATACCTCACCAACATGCATGAAAATATACAAATATGCCCTCAACGAGACAAATTACCAAAATACCCTTACAATGAAAAATTGACCCACATGCATGCATATAATCATATAATGGCATAATAAATCAATTATGGCCCTCCTAGCCCCCTAATCGAGGCTCTAATCCATATTAGGGATTTTGGGTCATTACAGTCGTGGCGCGCCCCTAAGTCAGAGGCTCAATCCTCAAGCTTCAGGGGGAGGCGGGATGTGACTTGCCCCCTAGGGTCGCAGCGCGCCCTCAAAACAAAGAGCACACCTAGGCATTTTGGGCATGCGGGTCGTGGCACGCCCCCTTATTCCCAGAATTTCTGGGTTTCCCCAGCAACTTTCCCAGCCAAAACCACATAACCCAACTTTAATAAACACTCTAACCCAAAACCAAGCTGAGCTATGAACTTAGGCTTTTAATCACATATTTTAGAGAGAAGACCTTAACAATCCTACTGAAATCACTATCCAAAAGCATTAGGAATTCTTCACCCAATACTTAGCTTAATTTCACCCTAATGATCTAAATTCTCTAACATAATCAAAGACATTAACTCACCTCAATTGGCTGTTAAACTTCTCAGCTTCAATCTTCCAATCTTGAGTTTAATTTCCCAAGCTTTCCCCACTTAATTCCTTAGCCTTAACCTCCAGTTCAACAAGAACTTCTCTAGCATGAGAGAGAGGTTGAGAGAATCGTATAGAAGGGGGGGGGGGGGGGGGGGAAGAGAGTGTTTAAGGCTTCTTTGTGTCTAGTGGATTCTAACTTCTTCTAGTACCTTAGCTGATCATATCCCCAACAACAAAATGACCAAAATGTCCTCCCCTAAGCTTCTTAGCCATTTAATTACTCTATTGGTAAAATAGTCTTTTCTCTCCAATTCCCACTAATTCCTCAAATGTTCCTAATATCTATCAATTAATCCCGCCGTGTCCAATTGATTACCAATTATTTATTCATTACTCAATCAATCCCAAAATATTCTCTAAATTCCCATAATACCCCTAGGCTTCCTCCTGAGCCAGGTATTCAACTCCGTTGTGACTATTTCGCTAATTCACTCACTAAGATCGTCTCGAGTCATATACTGCAAATATATCCACATAATAATGTGGTCTCAACAATTTATCACATATAATCACATTTATGCCCTCAACGGGCTAAAATTACAAATATGCCCTTATAAACTATAAAGGGCCCACATGCATATCTAATACTCGTAAACATGCTTATCACATATTCATATAATCATATAAATCATGCATGCCACACAGTCATACATTTAACGATTTAAACACATATATGAACCAATTATGCCTTCCTGGCATGCTAACTAAGGCGCTAAACCCTAATAGCAATTTTGGGTCATTACAACTATCCCCCCTACTGATAATTTCGTCCTCAAAATTTACCTGAATAACTCGAGATATTGATCCTGCATCACTGATTCAAGCTCCCAGGTTGCTTCCTCGACCCTGCTATTCCTCCACAATACTTTGACTAGAGGAATCATCTTGTTCCGTAGAACCTTGTCTTTCCTGTCTAGGACCTAATCCGGTCGCTCCTCATAAGACAAATCTGTCTGCAACTCTAAATCCTCATACTTCAACACATGAGTCGCATCTGAGACGTATTTCCAAAGCATAGAAATGTGGAATACGTTGCGAACTCCCGACAATGATGGTGGCAGAGCCAATCTATAGGCCACCTGACTGATCCTTTCCAGGATCTCAAAAGGTCCTATGAATCTAGAGCTTAGCTTGCCCTTTTTCCCAAACCTCCTCACCCCAAGCAACGGTGACACTCGCAGAAACAAGTGGTCCCCTACCTGGAACTCCACATCCCTAGTGGATTTGACTCAACACAAAACCCCCACTATTCCTTCTAACTTCGATACCTAGAATGGTATCCACCTCTCCAAGGTCTTTCATTTTAAAGTTAAAAGATAGAAACCTCTTCGTTTCCATTATTCCTTTCATGTCATTACTCAAAATCAACATATCATCTACATATAGACAAACAAGTATGACATAGTTACCACAAGTCTTAGAGTGTAAGAACTTGTCCGCATTGTTGTGTCTAAATCAATTAGAAACAATGAATTTATCAAACTTCTCATGCCATTATTTTGGAGCTTGTTTTAAACCATATAATGATTTGACAAGTCTACACACTTTATGTTCATTTCCTTGAAGAATAAAACATTCTGGTTGTTCCATACAGACCTCTTCCTCGAGATCCCCATTTAGGAATGTCGTTTTGACATTCATTTGGTGAACATAAAGGTTGTATATAGATGATAATGTAAAAAACAACCTTATAGAAGTAGTTCTTGCTACCGGTGCATGTAATGACCCAAAAATGCTAATACGGTTTAGTGTCTTGATTAGCGTGTCGGGAGGGCACAATTGGATATGTGTGTGATTACGTGATTTAAATGCATGACTATGTGGCATGCATGCTATATATGATGATGTGAAATTATGTGCATGTTTATGATTATTAGATATGCATGTGAGCCATTTATTTTTTATAAGGGCATATTTGTAATTTTGGCCCATTAAGGGCATAAATGTGAATATGCGTGTTAAATGGATGAGACCACATTATTATGTGGATATATTTTTAGTATATGACTCGAGGCAATCCTAGTGAGCGGATTAGCGAAATAGTCACAGCAGGGTTTAATACCCGGCTCGGGGTGAGCCTGGGGGTATTTTGGGAATTCGGAGAATATTTTGGGGTTTATTGAGTAATGAGAAAGTATTTGGTAATTAGTTGGGCATGAGAGATTAACTAAAAATTGGTAGGATGACTCGAGGAATTAGCGAGAATTGGGATAAATGACCATTATGCTCTTATGGGTGATAAAGGAGGTTGAGTTTGTTAGAAGGGTATTTTTGTCTTTTGGGGTTAAGTATATCCAAAGATACTTTATAATTTACCAGAGGATACTAGGAAACTACTAAGTTCTGAGCTCTCTCTCTCGCTCTCCCTCCATCACACGTTCTCACTCTCACTCTTGAACCTAGGAGAATTTTGATGAATTGAAGGAGAAAACTCAGAGAACTGAAGCTTGGAAAATCTAGGAAATTAAGGCAAGAAGTAGACAGAGTATAGTTTAGGGATTCAAGCCACAAACTGAAGTAAGTTTCAAGATTTAACTTGTTAATTCTGCTGGATTGTAGTTAGAATTTAGAGTTTGCATGAATTCTGGATTGTGACTGGTTTTGGGTGTTTGATGGGAGTAAGGAATTGTTTATAGGCTTGATATGATGTTTAGGCTATAAGGTTAAGAATTATGGACTTAAATTTGAGTTTGGCTGATGATTGGGGTTTAGGCTCGAGGAAAAACACTGGAAAAGGTGGATTGTCTGGGTTTAGGGGCTCGGTGGCGGCCCTATTCTTCAGGCGCCGCGGCCCGCATGCTCAAAGAGGTTGGGATGCCACTATTTTTCCAGGCGTGCCGCGATACAGGGGATACAAGTCGCCCGTGTCCTCTAGCAGGGAGGGCCTTGCCTCTGTCTAAGGGGCAAGCCGCGACCCTTAATGGAAAATAAAGGGAAGCTAAGGTTTTTAGCTCGGGGAGCTCGGGGATTCAAATCTACGCTTAGGATAAATTCTACTACCCAACTTAGTAGAATTCGAGGTCCCGGAGGCTAGTATTGGTTTCCAAAACATTTAATTGGATTAGAATTTGATAAGTTATCCATCATTGCTTGTGACTAGGATTACCGCTAAGGATCAGGAATAAAGATCGTGCTCAGAACCGTTTTTTATCCATCACTCGGGATTCGAGGTAAGAAAACTGCACCCATGTGGTTGTATTTTGGACTAAGATTCCCTGTAATTGAACATTTGTATTTTGTAATTGTATGGTTGTTATGTGCAATAAGAAAGTACGGCCTAAGGGTGTTGGGGCTGATGATAAACGTACTGAATGCAGCTCGGCCTAAGCGAGTCGAGGTCAACTATATAACCAGAGGGCTCGACCTAAGGGCGCCGAAACCTAATTGTTTGTATTACTGACTGAGATACATGTTGAAAGTATATGTTTATCACTGTCTAGCTGTATACCTGTATTCTGTTGATTAGTTGAACTAATTGGACTAAAGATGATTACATGCTCATGTTGCTATTCATGTTTGTTGTTTATGGTTTTCTTACTAGGCCTTGACTCATGGGTGCTATGTGGTGCATGTAAAGGCAAAGGGAAACTGGACCAACCATGAGTTGGAGAGCTCTGGGGGCAGAGTATACATCGTCAACTGCTCGACCGCCACGACCGAGGGAATTTACAGGAATTAGAGCACTAAACTGTATTGTGCCATTAGACTGGCTTTTGTTGTATCAGACTTTGAGGGTTGTTTTCTGCCATGTAAATACTACTTTTTTGGGGGGATCCCCTGTATCAAACACTTGTTTTAATGAAAATTAACTGTTTACGATCAAAATCTTTTAACCCTAACCTGTCAGTTATCTTTAGATAACACATTTATGTTCAAACGACATGATTCGTAGGTCTCGCACTATTTTAAACACACAGTGTAACGGTCTTGGTGTTCTAGGTTGTTATAGTACATATGTGTCAAAGTAATATATTCATTTTCTTTGTTTGAAACCTTTTGCTACTAGCCTAGACTTGAAGGTTTGTATGGTGCCATCGGTATGGTATTTCTTTCTAAATACCCATTTGCATCCAATCGGTTTGGACCCTTTTGGAAGGTCAACCAATTCCCAAGTGTGGGTTGACATAATTGAATCCATTTCATCATTAATTTCCTCCTTCCAAAAAGCGGAGTCCGTGGAGGACATTGCCTCCTTGAATGTTTTGGGATCATCTTCTATTTGAAGTACTATTGGATGTTTCCAAGTAACTTCCTCATTATTGTAACGTCCTGCGTTTTCGGGTACCTTTAAACGACTCGGGTCGGGATTTTTCCCCTAGTTAAGAATATTATTTTAAATAATATTATATTTGTTTGGAAATTATTCCATGAGTTATTGCTAGCCAAATTATGAATTTTGTGATTTAAAAGTCAAGATAAGACTTTCGGTCTAGGACCAACACGAAAACCCTGATCGGGTAAAAATCTCAGAAAATAAAATGAAAAACTATAGCAAATATATTTTGGGCATAAAATACATTCATAAAAATCAAAGTTTGGTAAAAAATAATAAACCTAAGAGAAAATGGAAATTTTAGGGCATTTTGTGTTAAATGCTTAATTTTGTCGAATTGGGGAATTTTATTCCATAAATGGACCTTAGGTTAAATTTTATTGTGATTAATTAAATTAAATGTGAGAGTCATTTAATTTAATTATTATGTGTTAAGTTTTGTGTTTAAAACTTAATAATGGTGAAAAATGTTATAGGAAGTCAAATTGGATTTTTCTTCTTGGGAAATATTTATTAACCTTTTTATATATATATATATTTATATGGTCACATATATAATTAAAGGGGTGGCCGGCCATGTGGGAAATTATTTGGATGGACCAAATGGTTTTATGTTTAATCACATTTTAACTATAAGGGTTAAAGGCACCAAGTGGATAGTAAAACACTTGAGTGTTTTTAGGATATTTTTTAGAGTTGTGTAAGCTCTTCTAACCCCCAAAACCGACCACACCCTCTCTCACTTTCACTATAATCTTTTTGAAAACTCTCTCAAGTTTTCTCTCCATCTTCAACCTCAAGAACACTAAGGAGGCTTAGAAGCATTTAAGCTTTGGTCTAGGAAGGGTTTTCCCTAAGGTAAAGTTTCAATAAACTAGACTTTTGTAAAGTTTTAACCATAGATTTTCAAATAGCTAATTATCTATGTTGTTGGGCGAAGTTTGTTAAGGTTTTGAAAGGTTTTTGAAGGTGCCAAAGCTAATAGGAAGATCCAAACCTTAAGCAAGAACAACAAAGAGGTAAAAAGTTTACTTTTTATGGTTGTTATTGCATGGTTTTTATTTTTAAGCATTTTTCTTTGTATATTTAATGCTTAAAGTTTCGTATTGGTGATGTAATAAGGTTATGGTAGTTGTTTTAGAATTTTTATCATGCTTGTGTGTGGATTTTTGAAAATAGGGACCAAAACCCCCAAGGGTTTTGTTAGAAACATTAAAACAAAATACATGTTTTGAGCTGTGACTTCCAAGGGATCAAGCATCCACTGTATATTTATTTTTGTTGACTGCGTTTTTAGCCAACGACGT
The DNA here is from genome assembly GCF_963169125.1 of Humulus lupulus. Lineage (NCBI taxonomy): Eukaryota > Viridiplantae > Streptophyta > Magnoliopsida > Rosales > Cannabaceae > Humulus > Humulus lupulus. The sequence continues at coordinate 265,624,975 of NC_084793.1, forward strand.
GAGAACGTCAAATACGACGAACCTTCAAGAGAATGTAAACGACAACAGACGGTATAAACAAGAAAAGTAAATAACACAGAATTTTTATAGTGGTTCAGCCCCGATTGTCGGTAATAGCCTAATCCACTTAGAGTTGTGATTTATAAATCTATACTCAAGATCAGATGGACTATGCCAACTGAGTTTCTTCAGTATAAATTGTGAAAATACAAGAATTCTCTCTAATTTCAGCACTTTCTCTCTCTAGAATAGACAGACCCAATTTTATCTCTCTAGAAAGAATAAGCAGAAGGGGCCCTCTCTCATCTCATAAGCTCTCTATTTATAGAGATGGGATCCTCAACTGATATCCCCTTATAATAGGGATATTTTACTATATTTATTATATTTATATTACAAATAAACATTCAACATTCAAAATGTAACAAACTCCCCATTTGTGGGAAGAATGAGAGATTCCCGCGCATGTTGTTGAAGTTGTATCTGACTTAGTCTCCTCTAGCTAGTTGGTCCACCTCCTACTCGCTACCCATGCAAGGGCTGGTTGAACGTGCATGGTGGTAGGTTGAACGTGCATGGTGGTAGGTTGAACGTGCATGGTGGTAGGAGATGCACTTCTCTCCTCTAACATGCACTCTCCTCTAGCATGCCATGTTCCTCCTTGAACCAATCTCCTTGGCTTCTCCTCGGACTAAGGTGGTCCGAGGCAACCTCCTTGGCACCTCACCTTGAACAACATTGAGGGAACCTCACCTTGGACAATATTGAGGGAACCTCACCTTGGACAACATTGAGGCAACCTCACCTTGGACAACATTGAGGCAACCTTCTTTAGCATCTCCCAAACATGTCCGATCGAACATTGTATAGACTTTCCTTATGAAAGTCTAAGTCTCCATTCTCTTGCATGAGACTCCTCCTCCTTAGCTATTTACCTTGGACACGTTCGAGCCAACACTTAGAAAACCTTGGGAGGCTTGCCTCCTACACACCCTTGGGGTCTCCTAGGACCACACCCTCCTTGGGGTCTCCTAGGACCACTCCCCTTAGCTCTCCTAGGAGGCACTCTCCTAGATGCATTCTCCTTAGCCTCCTAGGATGCATTCTCCAATTTTTGGGTATAACAATTTTGTAAAAAAAAAATTATACTGTGATGTTGTTGAGATGGAGAACATGAATTTGAGATTTTGAAACACTAAAAAACATTTAAAAATGAGTGAGTTATGCTATTTCAAAGTTTAGGTAAAAAACTGTTTTTTCATATTCTTAATTTCGGGACCAAGTTTGGACAGCCACTGTATAGGGCAAATGAACCCAGTTTTTTCTAAATTTTGGTGGACATATTACTGGAATTAGCTAGTATTCTACTGTAAGATTTGGTAAGAAAATATTGAACGGTTTGAAAGTTATTAAGTGTCAAAGTTTGGAAAAAATAAGGACTTGAAAATAAGGTCATTTTTACCTCATTGTTGGAAAATAATTTCACCAATAAAAAATGCTCATTTTGACCTAAGATTTTACAAAGACCTAAATGGCATACCAAAAATAGAATTGGAAAATTTTGGTAACAATTGGGTAAGTAAATTTCATGTTATGACCTAACAGAGTATGTAGTTAAAAATGTGAAAAATAGGATTTTCACACTTAGTGCAAAAATGAGATTTTGGAACTTAAGGTAAAAAGTAAAATTTTGCTTATTGCAAGATAAAAACTTGGCAAGTCTTGAAAACATATTTTGACCTAAAATACCACTTCGAGTTTAGTGGAAATTATTTTTATTAAAGAATTTTTATTCTTTCTAAAAATAAAAGAATTTATTTATTAATAAGTTAATAAATTAAAAGAGGGTTTAAAACCCTATATTTTGAGAAGATAATTAAGTGAATTATTTTTCTAGTAAATAAACTTGATTAATTGACTTCAAAAAGATTAACTAGTCAAGATGAGAAATTTTAATGGTTTTCCTAATTAAGAGAAATTAGACAATTTTCTTAAAACAATTTTTAGAGATTAAAACCTTAAGAAAAATAAAAGGAAAATTAAGAGTTTATTTATTTTTTAAATAATTAAGGAATTAATTAGTATTTTCTGGATATAATACCGGCTAAAATCTTCCATATATTTAATCGACTTGATGAAAGTACGGGTTAATAGTGATGCATTTAAAGAACAAGACTTTTAGCGGATTGTGGGAAAATACTATTGTGATACCCGAGCCTAGGTATCGAGACCATAGGATAGGTCTCCCCGAGACTTAGGGTTTAGTCTCATATATTTTTGTATGAATTTCCTTAATGGGTTTAAAACCAAATAAGGATCATTAATCCTTACAAATAGTTTTTAAAATGGCCAAACTTCCCAAAATAATAATAATGAATTATGAGTGTCATAATTAATCCGAGTATACTGTATGGATAACTACAGTATTTGCTAGCGTAACTGGATTGAACGTTGGATGGTGAAATCCTGCTGAGTGCTAAGGACTCCAAGTAAGTCAACTTATATTGTGTGGCTGCAACATGAAAAGACTAGTGTATTGTATGTTAGTATAGGGACACATGCACATATATACACTGTCGTAGAAAGTTTATTAGAGACGTTAGTTTAGTGAGTGCTAATTTGGAAAATATGATCGGTAGATATCCATCATATCCTAGACGGCTGATCCTCGTCACACTGCTTGATTTTATTATGTCCGGTTCATTACCGTGATGAGTGGCCAAGAGGTGAGGATTGCTGGTTAAACCTAGTGGCTCCAAAATAAATGGGACCTAGGGGCCCTCATGCTTACTTAATCAGTGAACGGTTAGAACCCGAGCAAGTGCTCTGATAAGTTATTCCCTGATAGCAGCTGTGAATATTGGCCATTTAGTGAGAGTGCCAAGAGACACTAGGGGTTGCCAAGTTTGAGTGAGGCTGAACAACCTAGAAGCAACTTCTCACCAGCACCACTGATTAACATAGAAGTCTTTGTAAAATCGTGTAAATTTTATTTCACTCTTGGATAAGTAGCGATGCCCTAGGTAGCATGATAGTTACCATTGATGGGGATATTTATTGGCTAGATCTTAGTGTTGAGACTCGGTTCTCTCTATAGATTAGCATTTATGCTGGAGGGCGTGTTATGCCCAAATTGTTGGAAATTTTCAAGCGTTGGTCTCGAATTTTATTATGATATAATATATCTGCTTGCTGTGGGATTTTTTGAGTGTAAGTATTTATTTGTTGATAAGAAATAGTTGTGATATAAATATCTGCTTGCTCTAGGATTTTCTTAGTGCATGTATTTATTTGTTGATAAGAAATAGTTGTGATATAATATATCTGCTTGTTCTGGGATTTTCTGAGTGCAAGAATTTATCCTGTTTATATGAAATAATTTGTCATTGTTTATCAAGCATGACCATAAGTTTGTCAGGATGCTTTTACGTTCTTGAAATTGATTGTGTAGGGTCCGGATGGATCCAGAACCCTAATTCTCAGCATGCTTTTGTATTAAGGTTTAACTTACTAAGTGTTTTCGCTTACCTAGTTGTTTCCTGTTATAGGTAAGAACAAGGACAAGGCATAGCAGTGAGCGCTGGAGTCTACCTTGCGAATGTATATGTGGACCGACCTTTGGGGAAGCCGTTTTATTTTTGGAAATTTTGTGTAGTTTTCCTAAACTAGGCTCACTCTACTCTTTATAAAATATGTTGTAATCAAATGTTAAGTATAGCCATACGACTTTTTAAAAAGATTTTTTTATACGGGTTTTTGAGACATTTTATCAATTGAAAACATTTATATTTCTGCATTATCGAGTCTTGAAAATCCGGGTCGTTACAATTATCACCTTCAACAAGGTATAGTGTCTCCATTGAAGAACACTTCTCATTTGATCCTAAATCTTTGAGTCGTTGGCTCCTTCTAGGAAATTAAGGTTGCTCACTTGAGGCTCTCTAGTTTGAGTTGGTTCTAACTTGTTGTCATCGCATGACATGTTCTCAAAGAACTCAACCTCTCTACATTCAATTATTACATTAGACTTTAAGTCTAATAATCTATAAGCTTTGCTATTTTGGGCATAACCCACAAATACACATCTTATAGCTCTTGGACCCAACTTAGTCCTCTTAGGATCAGTGCTCTTGCAATAAGCAAGACACCCCACACTTTAAGATAACCAATGTTTGGTTTCTTTCATTTCCATAACTCATATGGAGACATATTATTTTTCTTCATGGGAATGCGATTCAAAATATGACAAGCAGATAGCAAGGCTTCACCCCACAAACTAAAATTCAATTTAGAGTGTAATATCATAGCATTAATCATCTCAATAAATGTTCTATTCTTTCTTTCCACTTTACCATTTTGTTGTGGAGTATAAGGGGCTATTAATTCATGAATTATTCCATGTTCTTCACAAAACAAGTTAAATTCATTTGAAAAATATTCACCACCCTATCACTTCTAAGTATTTTAATTTTCCTTTCAAGTTGATTTTCAACTTCCGCTTTATATACCTTAAACACATCAAATGCTTCATCTTTATTTTTAAGCAAATATACATATGTGAACCTAGAGCAATCATCAATGAAAGTAATAAAATATCTACTTTCTTCTCTAGTCAACATTCCATTAAGTTCACATAAATCACTATGTATCAAATCTAACAACTTAGAGTTTCTTTCAACACTAGGAAAACGTTTCTTTACCATTTTAGATTTAACACATAATTCATATTTTTTGTAACGTCCCAAAAATGTTAATAAGGCTCAGTGCCTTAATTAGTGTGTCTGGATGGCCTAATTGGATATATATGTGAAATTAATTAATTTAATGTGTGAGTATGTGGCATTCATGATTTATATGATAATATGAAAATATATATTTATATATATATGCATGTTTATGTGTATTATGCATGTGGGCCCGTTCTTGTTAATAGGGCATATTTGTGATTTTGGCCCGTTAAGGGCATAAATGTGATATATATGTGTGTAAATGATTGAGAACACATTATTATGTGGATATATTTGCAGTATTCTGCTCAAGTCGATCCAAGTGAGTGGATTAGCAGAATAGTCACAATGGGGTCTAATACCCAGTTCGGGGTGAGCCTAAGGGTATTTTGGGAAATGTAACGTATATTTGGGATTTATCGAGTAACGGGTAATTATTTGGGGATTAGTTGGGCACGTCGGGATTAATTGGGAGCTTATAGGACCACTTGAGGATTAACGGGAAATGAAATAAAAGGACGGGTTTGCCCTTAAGGGCAATAGGAGGATAAGGTAGAGGGTATTTTGGTCATTTGTCTGAGGGATAAGCTTAGGAAACCTCATGAATTCACTAGAAAACACCTCTTAGCTCTCTCTCTCTCTCTCTCTGTTGAGTCTAGTTTTTGTCATGTTTAGGTGGTGTTTTAGGTAGTCTTTTATATCATTTTTCTTTCATTTAGTGCGGGTTTGTGCTTTTGTTTGTTTGTTTTGCCTTTTTTGTGAATAACAGGAAGATTTGAGTACTTGGAGGAAAAATGTCCAAAAAGAGAAGAAATATTCAAGTTTTGATAATATTTTTGACAAATGATGGATCTCAACATGATTTGGATGTGTTGGTGATTTTTCGGGCTTAAAAAGGCATGAATTGAAAAATTGCTTAAGGGCCGCGGAATTAGCACTGTAGAGCCATGGCTAGCCCTTGAAACAGAACCATTGTTTTGGAGGAGAGACTTGAGTCGCGGCATGACTAAGGAGGGTCGCGGCATAGAAGGGCCCAAACCCCAGAAATCAGAGACACAGACCGTGGCATGGCTTTGGGAGAGCCGCGATCTAGCAGCTCAGATCCGTGAGAATTTAAGACACGGGCCGCGGCATGGCACATGTAGAGCCGCCGCTCACCTCTTCAAAAACTGAAAAGATTAGGTTTTATGAGGAAGAAAAAAATGAGAAAGAGGGGAGACAAATTTTTGGAGAGTCTTGGAGGCTAAGAAGGCTGGGAGAATTCAAAAACTGCATGTTTTTCATCCATTTTCTTATGTTATTTTTAAATTTCTTTGTGATTAGAATTACAATTATGAACTAATTTGGTGTTTAGGATTTTTAATTGAATCACTTGAATCCCTATTATGAATTAAAGCAATTTCAATTTTATTCTTCAATCTCTTTTCAATTCCTTATAGCCTATTCTTATTGATTGGCCATCTATAGTCATTATATATATGTTTTTGAATCAAAATCTGAGAAGTGCGATTTGAATTTGCTTTGGTTATATTGGACATAATTCTAATTTGGAACGAGAGTATCCAGATTAATTGTGTAATTATTTATTGAGTTGTTGAGATTAATGCTATCTTTGTGATTCAATTGACCATAGAAATATAGGAAATTGCCACTTAGGTTGAGTTTATAATTCATAATATGATTTTAAGCTGCTTTTGTCAACTCGTTAATTGAAATAGGCAGAAAGAAGAAGAATTTAGTATTTTGTATTAGGCCCCATTTGGTTGTTAGGGGAAAATTGGTAATTTTAGCCCGTTGAGGGTATAAATGTAGTGTATGCGATGTTGTTGATATAATTGTGATTTATTTGTGATGCACGTTCCGAGACGGTCCTAGAGAGCCATTCAGCTTAAAGTCACAACGGGATTTAACACCCGGCTCGGGAGGAGTCTAGGGGTATTTCGAGAATATTATAAATTTAGTTAGGGACTTTTAAATAATGGTTAATGGTATTCTAGTAGCTTCCGTAACCATAGGTAACCATTGAGGATAGTTACTCTAAGTGAGGAAATGGTATATTTGTAAGAAGTTAGGAAAGGTCTAAGTTGTCCTTGAGGATTAGTTAGAGTTTGGGTTAGATGGAAGGGTAATTGGGTCTTTTGGCAGCTGGTTGTGTTGGGATAAGGCTGAGGGAATTTTAGAACAGTTTAGAAAACAAAGGAAAGAAAGAAAAACAGAACTTCTCAGCTCTCTCATCCTTCCATGCGAGTTCTTCTTCATCTCATTGGTGATTGGAGACTTGCTGAGTTTTGAGGATTCTGGGCTAGTGAATTGGAAGAATTTGGCTACTGTGGCTAGGAAAGTTAGCTCAAAGGTGTACTAAGGTCAGAGGTAAGGTGTTCATCTCTGTTTTGTTTGAGTTTCTGAGCTTGATTTTGAGAGATTGAGGATGGAAGCTGAAAGTTGGTTTGTGTGGGAATTCAGTTTGGGAACAAGAGGAATTAGCTTGGAGTGGGATTTGGAGGAGGCTCGGGGATGAATTCCTACTTGAGGTAAGGTTTTCATGCATCTCTGTTTGGTTTATTGTTGGTGTGGTTTAAGAATTCTGAGGGATGGTTTAAGTTTTACAAGTTCTGGTTCAAGTTTTGAAAGGCTTGGTTTAAGTTTCTGAAGTTTTAAACCAAATTGTGAATTGTAGGTTTGATTGTGTGTTTGAGCTTATTGTTGATGCATTTGAGTTAGTATATGGTCTATGTGGGGTTTTGAGTTGAATTTGGGACCTAGGTAGGTTTTGGTAATGGTTTGGGAGTGTTTTGGCTTGGGGAAAATGCAGGAGAAAACCCAGAATTCTGGGTTTGCGAAGGGGCGTCGCGGCCCTGTTCTTCTGCGCTGCGGCGCTAGGCTGCTTCAAGGGAAGGGAGCCCTTCTGGGCGTCGCGGCTCTCATTGGGTGGCGCCGCGGCGCTAGGCTATTTCTGGGCAGGGGAAAATTGTGGTTTTTAGGTTTTTGCTGAGGGGGCTTGGGGGACGCTTCTGCCACTTTCTGTGGGGTTCTGGGAGGTCCCATGAGCTTGGGTTTGGTTCCGGGAGACACCTTTGAATTGGTTAGTGATGAGGATGCTATTTGTGTGTTGTGACTAGGTTCTCGGAGAGGCTCGGATTAGAGGACCGTGCTCGAGGGTTCAGTGCTCAAGAAGCTCGGGACACAGGTAAGAAAACTGTTGTACCCATAGAGTAGGGCGAGGCCCCATAGTTGTGTTGTAGGGCACGGCCCTATATGATTATGTGTTGGGTGTAGCCCATTGAATATGTTAGTATATGTTTAGATTATGATGTGTATGCATATATGCGAATGATCGGCTAGGGCCGGGAGCAACATTTAGCATGCGGAGTGCGAGTTGCCAGGGTAAGACCCTAAAGGATACCTGGGATATCCTTACGGTGTAGACCGCAACTCAGGGCCTGGTAAAGCACCTGAGACGGCATGGCCGTATGTGTTTAATTTATGGACAAATTGGTTATATGCTAAATGGTTCATATGTGTATGCTATCTGTTTTTGTGGAGTTTTCTTGCTGGGCTTTGGCTCACGAGTGCTCTGTGGTGTAGGTAAGGGCAAGGAGAAAGTCAACCGACCATGAGTATGGAGAGCGTGACGTGATGCGTACATGTCTGGTCTGCCTGGCTACCACGGCCAGGGGTATTTTTTGAAGTTGTCTGTAAAGAATCCTATTTTGTCGTTTAGTAGACTTTAAATATATTTTGAGTTGTAAATATTTACAAAAAGTATTTTGGGATCCCAAATGTTGATTGTCTTATAAATTTCAGTAAATGAACTTATTTTCAAAGTTTATGTCTCTGTTTATGATTTAATTACACGTTTATCTTAAAACATCGATTAGCGAGTTAAAAGCACGTTTTAAACTCACTTAGTAACGACTCTAAGGTAGTAGGGCGTTACAACTTGGTATCAGAGCGAGCCAAGGTTTATTGGTTTTGGAGATTGACCGAACATGTACGCTCCAGTTAGTGACAAGCTCGACTCAGGGTTGGTTGGTTGGTTTGGTTGAATAATATGCTTGAATATGTGTTTGAATGCCCTGTTTGCTTGCTTATTTCATATAGAGCATGATGAATGAGTTAACATATGCATGATGTCAGGGCATGGCCCGATGTGTGTTATGTGCTATCTGTATGTTATCTGGATTGTTGTTCATGGTTGGCTGTTGTGATTGGGAGGTGGTATTGGACTTTGTTATCATGCCTGATGAGCGGCATCATTGATTGCAGGCATATAGTTATGATGCCTCGGCAATCATCTAGACTCCGCAGCAGTCGGGCCGAGGATGACAATCAGGGTCAGGACCCTCCACCTGCCCCATAGAATTGGCAAGAAATGTTTACTGAAATGGAAGCAAGGTTGCAGAGAACATAAGAAGAACTTCATCAATTGAGGTAGCAGGCCCTTCCACAGGTTACTGGGTTGCCAATTTAGCAGGGTGCGGCGCCAGTGCCGGTTCAGCCTGTGGTTGAGAATAGGTGGGAACCTCTGTATGAAAGGTTTAGAAAGCAACATCCTCCCACCTTTGAGGGTGGACTAGACCCACTGTGGGCAGAGCAGTGGATGAATATGGTTTCCTCTATCCTGGATTTCATGTGGATTGAGGGAAACGAGAGGGTTTCTTGTGCCAGTTATATGTTCAGAGAGGATGCCCGCATCTGGTGGGATGTTATGGTTCAGAGAAGGAACGTGGCAGTTATGACCTGGGAAGAATTCAAGAATATCTTTAATGAGAAATATTACAGTGTGGCAGTCCGAGAAGCAAAGGTTGATGAGTTCATCAACCTAACTCAGAACCGGTTGACCGTGACAGAATATGCTCTGAAATTTGATCGATTGGCAAAGTTTGCGCTAGATTTAGTGCCGACTGATGCGGCAAGGAGAGACAGATTTGTTCGGGGACTGAATGTTATGATCGCCCGTGATGTGAAGATCACTTTGGATCCAGGAACTAATACCTATACTCAGGTTGTGGACAAGGCCCTCACAGCTGAGGGGGCTGAGGACCAGATTTGGAGAGAGAGCGTTGTTAGGCGCGATGCTAGGAGGACAGTGCCTCCTTTTGTTGGATCTAGTCAGGGTAGTGGCCCCACTGAGCAGAAGAGGAAGGCCCCAGATTCCTTTGTTCCTCCCAGTTCTGATAGGAGGGCACATGGTGCTTTTAGTAGCCGTCACGGCAGAGGCGACAACTGGAGGAGTTTCCCAGTGTGTCCTCGGTGCAAACGACAACATCAGGGTGAGTGCAGGATCAGGGCCTATTTTTTCTGTGGGAGTGCCAATCATTTGAAGAGGGACTGGCCACAAGTCAGGAAGGAGGAGCCGAAACAGGGAGACAGACTCGCTCCTGCCAGAGTGTTTACTTTGACTCAGACTGAGGCAGAGGCTAGCCCCTCAGTTGTGACAGGTCAGATTTCTAGTGTTGGGTCTTTGTATACTGCATTGTTTGATTCGGGAGCTACCCACTCGTTTGTGTCTGCTAAGGTGATAGATCAGCTGTGTAGACCTAGTGTTGCTAGGGGTTTTCAGACTTTGTTGCCAACGGGGGAACTGGTAGTCTCTAGGAAATGGATTAGGGCATTACTAGTAGTGGTAGATGGTAGGGAATTATCTGTTGATCTGATTGAGCTTGAGATGGATGACTTTGATATGATCTTAGGAATGGATTGGTTAGCAAAATATGGGGCAACGATTGACTGCAAGCGCAAGATGGTGACTTTTGAACCAGAAGGGGAGGTACCCTTTGTATTTGTGGGGATGTCTGGTGGACCGCGAATACCTATTATTTCAACATTGAAGGCTAAAGACCTTATGCAGAAAGGTTGCATAGGATTCCTAGCAAATGTTGTGGACACCTCTAAGGTTGAGTCGGTTGGACCAGGTGAGACTTGATTGGTGTGTGAATTTCCATACTTATTTCCAGCAGATCTGCCAGGCTTGCCGCCGCAGTGGGAGATTGACTTTGATATTGATTTAGCGCCAGGGGTGGAGCCAGTATCTAGGACGCCTTACAGAATGGCTCCAACAGAGTTAAAGGAGTTGAAGATTTAGTTGCAAGAATTACTTGACTTGGGGTTCATCAGACAAAGTTTCTCTCCATGGGGTGCTCCAGTGTTGTTTGATAAGAAGAAGGATGGATCTCTTAGGATGTGCATTGAATACAGGGAGCTGAATAAGTTAACCATTAAGAACAAGTATCTACTGCCTAGGATCGATGATTTATTTGATCAGTTACATGGGAGTACGGTGTTTTCTAAGATTGATCTCCAGTCAGGTTACCATCAGTTAAGGATTAAAGAGGAGGACATACCAAAGACCGCTTTCCGAACGAGGTATGGACATTATGAATTTCTAGTTATGTCCTTTGGATTAACCAATGCTCCAGTAGCTTTTATGGATATGATGAATAGGATTTTCAAGGATTACTTGGATAAGTTCGTAATTGTATTCATCGATGATATCTTGGTGTACTCTCAGTCAGAGACAGAGCACGAGCAACATCTGCGGTTGGTTTTACAGCGATTAAGGGAGCATAAGTTATATGCTAAGTTCAGCAAGTGTGAATTTTGGCTACCGTAAGTCACGTTTCTGGGTCACATCGTCAGTAAGGAGGGGATTCTGGTTGATCCAAGTAAGATTGAGGCAGTTAGAGATTGGCCCAGACCGAGCAATGTTCCTGAAGTGAGGAGTTTTCTGGGTTTAGCAGGATACTATCGGCGGTTTGTTGAGGGGTTCTCCAGAATAGCTACGCCTTACAAAGAAGAAGACAAAGTATGTCTGGACGGACAGATGCGAGAACAGTTTCAGAGAGTTGAAGTGGCGACTGATCTCTGCACTAGTATTGAGTCTGCCAACAGAGAATGAGAAGTTTTTAGTTTATTGCGATGCATCCCGATAGGGTTTGGGGTGCGTGTTGATGCAAGCTAGTAAGGTGATAGCCTATGCATCGAGACAGTTAAAGGAGTATGAGCAGAGATATCCTACGCATGATTTGGAGTTGGCAGCGGTGGTATTCGCACTTAAGATTTGGAGACATTATCTCTATGGTGAGAAGTGCGAGATATACACCGGCCATAAGAGCCTGAAGTATTTCTTTACTCAGAAGGACCTGAATATGCGCCAGAGGCGGTGGCTGGAATTGGTGAAGGATTATGACTGTGATATCCTATACCATCCTGGGAAGGCTAATGTTGTGGCTGATGCATTGAGTCGGAGAGGCCCAGGACAGTTGTTCAGTTCAAGGCAGATATCTGATAAGCTTGTTGAGGAGATGACTAGAGCGGGAATAGAGCTGGTGGTTGGCCGGTTAGCCAACATCACTCTTCGGTCTACACTCCTTGAGAGGATCAAGGAGGCGCAGGGGATATATTCCTAGTTGAGAGGTCATAGAGAGAACGTCTTAGTCGGAGTGGCTAAGGACTTTTCCATTTCAGAGATGAGATTACTGAAGTACAAGGGTAGGATTTGTGTTCCAATAGATTCTGTTATCCGACGGGAGATTCTAGATGAATCGCATACCACTCCCTACTCTTTACATCCAGGTATGACGAAGATGTACCAAGATTTGAGAGCTTTATACTGGTGGTCAGACATGAAAAGGGATGTGGTGGATTATGTGGCCAAGTGCTTAACATGTCAGCAGGTCAAGGCTGAGCATCAGAGACTAGTGGGATTGCTGCAGCCTCTAGGGATTCCAGAGTGGAAATGGGAGGACATCACCATGGATTTTGTGGTTGGTTTGCCGAGAACTGTGGGACAGCATGACTTGGTGTGGGTGATTGTGGATAGATATACCAAGTCAGCCCACTTTTTGCCTGTCAGGACGACTTATACCGTGGAGCAGTATGCTGAATTATATGTGAAGGAAATTGTTCGACTTCATGGAGCTCCGAGGTCGATAGTGTCTGATAGAGACCCTACCTTCACCTTCAAATTTTGGGAGAGCTTGCAGAAGGCTATGGGCACGCAGTTACGGTTTAGTACTGCTTATCATCCTCAGACAGATGGACAGTCTGAGAGGATGATTCAGATATTGGAGGACATGTTGCAATCCTATGTATTAGACTTTGGGGGATCTTGGAGTAAGTATCTTCCTCTGATTGAGTTCTCGTATAATAACAGCTATTAAGCGACTATCGGAGTGGCTCCGTATGAGATGCTATACGAGAGAAAGTGCAGATCGCCTATCCATTGGGACGAGACGGGTGAGAGAAGTTATTTGGATCCTGAGATGGTTCAGAGGACCAATGAGGCGATTGAGAAGATTAGAGCGCGAATGTTCGCCTCCCAAAGTCGCCAGAAGAGTTATTCAGACCTGAAGCGTAGGAGCGTAGAATTTCAGGTTGGTGATCATGTGTTTCTTAGGGTTTCACCTCTGAGAGGAGTGAAACAGTTCGGTGTTCGGGACAAGTTGAGCCCTAGGTTTGTTGGACCCTTTGAGCTTCTGGAGCGGGTTGGGGAGGTAGCTTACAGGTTGGCGATGCCTCCAGCCTTGTCAGGGGTTCATAATGTTTTTCATGTGTCCATGCTCCGAAAGTATGTATCAGATTCGACTCACATACTGGGTTATGAGAGTTTGGAGCTAGACCAGGATTTGTCCTATGAGGAGAAGTCGGTTCAGATTCTTGATCGGAAAGATAAAGTTTTGCAGAGTAAGACTATCGCCTTGGTGAAAGTGCTGTGGAGAAACAACAAGGTTGAAGAGGTGACATGGGAACTTGAATCAGACATGCGGGAGCGGTATCCCGAGTTGTTCAGGTAATTTCGAGGACGAAATCTCTGTAAGGAGGGGATAGTTGTAGCGACCCAAATTCTCTAATAAGGCTTGGAGCCTTGATTAGTGTGCCTGGAGGGCAATAATTGTTATATTGCATTAATTTATGTGAATTTAATGAATATGTGGTTCGAATGCATGTTTAGGTGAAATAAATAAGCATGTGGGCCCCATTTGGTTGTTAGGGGCAAATTGGTAATTTTAGCCTGTTGAGGGCATAAATGTAATGTATGTGATGTTGTTGATATAATTGTGATTTATTTGTGATGCACGTTCCGAGACGGTCCACGAGAGCCATTTCGCTTAAAGTCACAACGGGATTTAATACCCGGCTCGGGAGGAGTCTAGGGTATTTCGGGAATATTATAAATTTAGTTGGGGACTTTTAATTAATGGTTAATGGTATTCTAGTAGCTTGGGTAACCATAGGTAACCATTGAGGATAGTTACTCTAAGTGAGGAAATGGTATATTTGTAAGAAGTTAGGAAAGGTCTAAGTTGTCCTTGAGGATTAGTTAGAGTTTGGGTTAGATGGAAGGGTAATTGGGTCTTTTGGCAACTGGTTGTGTTGGGATAAGGCTGAGGGAATTTTAGAACAGTTTAGAAAACAAAGGAAAGAAAGAAAAACAGAACTTCTCAGCTCTCTCATCCTTCCATGCGATTTCTTCTTCATCTCATTGGTGATTGGAGACTTGTTGAGTTTTGAGGATTTTATGCTAGTGAATTGGAGGAATTTGGCTACTGTGGCTAGGAAAGTTAGCTTAAAGGTGTGCTAAGTTCAGAGGTAAGGTGCTCATATCTGTTTTGTTTGAGTTTCTAAGCTTGATTTTGAGAGATTGAGGATGGAAGCTGAAAGTTGGTTTGTGTGGGAATTCAGTTTGGGAACAAGAGGAATTAGCTTGGAGTAGGATTTGGAGGAGGCGCAGGGAAGAATTCCTACTTGAGGTAAGGGTTTCATGCATCTCTGTTTGGTTTATTGCTGGTGTGGTTTAAGAATTCTAAGGGATGGTTTAAGTTTTACAAGTTCTGGTTCAAGTTTTGAAAGGCTTGGTTTAAGTTTCTGAAGTTTTAAACCAAATTGTGAATTGTAGGTTTGATTGTGTGTTTGAGCTTATTGTAGATGCATTTGAGTTATTAGATGGTCTATGTGGGGTTTTTGAGTTGAATTTGGGACCTAGGTAGGTTTTGGTAATGGTTTGGGAGTGTTTTGGCTCGGGGGAAATGCAAGAGAAAACCCAGAATTCTGGGTTCGCAAAGGGGTGTCGCGGTGCTAGGCTACTTCAGGGGAAGGGAGCCCTTCTGGGTGCCGCGGCCCTCATTGGGTGGTGCCGCGGCACTAGGCTATCTCTGGGCAGGGGAAATTGTGGTTTTTAGGCTTTTGCTCAGGGGGCTCGAGGGACGCTTCCGCCACTTTGTGTGGGGTTCCGGGAGGTCCCAAGAGCTCGGGTTTGGTTCCGGGAGACGCCTTTGAATTGGTTAGTAATGGGGATGCTATTCGTGTGTTGTGACTAGGTTCTCATAGAGGCTCGGATTAGAGGACCGTGCTCCAGGGTTCAGTGCTCAAGAAGCTCGGGACACAGGTAAGAAAACTGTTGTACCCATAGAGCAGGGTGAGGCGCCATAGTTGTGTTGCAGGGCACGGCCCTATATGATTATGTGTTGGGTGTAGCCCATTGAATATGTTAGTATATGTTTAAGTTATGTTTAGATTATGCTCGATTAGCGAGATGAAAGGACATTTTTAAACTCACTTAGTAACGGCTCTAAGGAAGTAGGGCGTTACAACTTGGTATCAGAGCGAGCCAAGGTTATTGGTTCTGGAGATTGACCGAACATGTACACACGCAGTCAGTGACAGGCTTAACTCATGGTTGGTTGGTAAGATTGGTTATTATGTCTGAATATGTATTTGAATGCCCTGTTTGCCTGCTTATCTTGTATATAGAGCATGATGAATGAGTTAGCATATGCATGAGATACTGATAGGGCTTGGCCCTTGACTATTGCATGATGAGATTGGGGTATTCTGAATAGTGTTGCTAATGCATGTGGATGAATATTGGGATAATGGTTTGCATATTGAGTGTGTGTGGTTAACTGCCTAAATTGAATCCATATGTAATATCTGTTTATTGGCCTGTAGGAGGTATAGTGAAACATGGGTATACTTAGTTGTGGTATAATTGGGTAACTAAATGTTTGGTATTGTGGATTTGGCTTAATATGCTTTATGTGTCTATGAATATTGTGATTTTTGGACCTGGATGTGGTTTGGTTCAGAGTGTGAACCTCAAGGTAAAGAAGTTTAGTCAGCAGTGGCGGATGAGCTTAGATTGTTTGCATCCGGGACGGTTAAGTAGACCTGGCATCGTAATACAGGAAAGTTGCAGATGATAATTGGGGTTGGAATCTCCATCTACCCTGAAAGTCCGGAGATGTCCGCTAGCATATGAGTAAATGGTATTGGTACAGTGTACGGATACAGACAGATAAAGAATAGTAATTGGAAGGCTTAAGAAGTGGTAACCTCTGGTTGGAGAGGAAGGTTTGGGTTGCCTGGGAATTGTTTAGTGAATGGACAAAGCTAACTTCATTCTTGGTTATATGGAGGTGAAAGGTCATAACTAAAGGATTGTGCTAAGTATTTGTGATAGGAGGACACTAGGAGGTGGTGTTCAGGTTGAGATATTGGCATGGTGGGTTGGAAAGAACTCAAATGGGTATTCGATAAAAGAAGTTATAAGAACGAGGAGATTAATAAATCTATGAGCTTGATTTGAAATGATAAGACAATGACAACCTGTGTTAATGAGTGTTAGGAGTTGGATACCTCACTTTGGAGATTTATGCAAGTGGTGGTGGTTGGAAATAATGACCCATGTAAGGATTAAATTCTGGAATGGTTCTGGGTGACAGGGCCGCTCCAGTGTACTAGATCTTCGGTGGTATTTGAGTAGCAAAGATAGCTATGTTATTTGAGATTTGTGGAATGAGGTAAAGAGCATGAGTGCTACAGGGCAAGGGATGTGAAAGACAGTGCTTCTATTGGTAGAACTCAGTAAGGACAAATTCTCAGTTTTTGAGGTAGAAGGACCCCAGACAGTGCTAGGGTACCTGATTTGTGATTGGGAAGGAGCATGACTAGAAAGATAGGTATCAAGATGGTGACAGGAACCAGGGAGGTCCTCTGGTATGCACCTGAGGAAGAGGATGCCACCTGAGAGGATGTCGGGTGAGGGCACGACTTCTGAATGAGATAATTCAGTATGTTAGGATGGATTTTCCATAGTGAGGAAGCGAGAGACTAGAATGCCTTGTTACACTCGAAGTTCGGGACTGATTCCTCGAAGATAAGTATTTAACTGGATGTTTTATGTTTTAGTCATGTAATGAGCTGGAGGAACTCAGTGTTGAGAATGTTTTGAGAGGGAGTTATACATAGAGAGTTTGCCTCAAGGGTGCTGTGTGAGAAGCTGAGGATAAGAGCATTTATTGGGGAGGAATAAGGAACTTCTGGCAGATGAGTTGGGATACAAGTAATTAAGAAGTTCATTGTGAGAACATTAGAGTTCGTCTTAAGGAAGTCTCAACATGAGGCAGAGTGGAAGTGGATCTATTAAGAGACAACCATGGATTATAAGAGACATCATTTCGAGTGTTCTGATTGGATTGAATGGAAACTGAGCTAACCAGTGGGAAACTTGTATTGGTATATAAGGAAAGATTGGACTTATTATTAAGTCGGACTACAGGTAGATCGGGTATCAGGGATGTTGTGGAAGACGGCACTGGCTGACAGAAAGAATTACCTGAAGCAATTAAAGAAATTTGACCTTGGATTAGTCGGAGCATCCTATGGTAAGAATTTTAGGCATCAACGGTTAAGAGTGAAAAGTTTGATATTGGGTACAAGATGGGACAATGTCTCCAGGAGTTGATCCACGACCTGGTTATTACCAGCTGGGAATTAAGGAAAGAGACATTTTGGGAGTTTTTATTTTGTACTGAGTAAGGTGTGAGGAGTTGGTAACAAAGATTCTAGAATGGTTCAAGCTACAGCAGCACAGGTAAGCTCTTAAGTAGAGAATATCGGAATGGTATGAGCAAGTCTCCTTCAAGTTCACGAGCAGTATATATGGACTACCTCCAGACGGAAATGGAGAGCGAATGACTATTATGCTGAAGACGTTAGTACCAAGAAAGCAGGGTCACAAGTAAGGTTCTACGAAGTGTCAGTTTGGGTTCCATTGGGAGTACTCAGAGTAGAGCTCCAAGAAGAAAGGACAGGCATGAGAAGAGTTGATCTGAAGTCACGAAGAAGTTAATGAAGAATGTCTGAAGAACAGGAAGCATAACAAGGCTGGCAAGCGCGTCATCTATCGCATAGGTATCTCCGCAGACAACTACATCAGAGGTGGGAAGAACGGTAAACTTGGAGTTAGACGGAATGAATGGTGTCAAATCAGAATTCAAAAGACAAGGCAAGAGTTGATTGGTATCTGGTGATGCAAAAATATGTGTGTGTTATGGTTCAGTATAGAGGATAGCATAAAGGACCTGATCTATGGTGAGAGTATGAAACCTCGGGGGTGCGCCACAGGTTGGGCACGCCCAGGCTTAGATTGGCGCGAGGATGGGTCGAACCTCGGGGGGGGGGGGTGAAAGAATGGAACATGGTTGATATACTTGGAATGTTAAGTTGACAGTTATGCATAGCATAAGGTACTTGAGTGTTGGATTGTTAGTAAAAAGATAATCTTGAGACTGGAATTTAGTGGAACGCAGCCGATGGAAGGTTGATGTTATAAGTCTTCGACTGTGCGAGCAGGAGATTTATTACGAGGTGGATCTCTTACTTGGAAGGTGTGTATCAGTTAGAAGAGCGCCGCAGGTTACAATGGAATGGACAGGATAATGATTGAAACTGGTATAGTGTTAGTGTGTGGTGATGAACACATATGTTTTCTTTGGATAATGGAATCCAAAGCCTGGGTTTTGTGGAAACAGGGAAGAACCCTACGAGTGTTATACAAGATAAGGTACAAGCACCAGATAAATGGGCCAAAGAGAATTTGATGTGGAGATGGGAATTATAAGTGGGTGTTGTTTCACCTCCTAAGGTTTGTGGTACTGGGAGGTTTTAGCTGAGGGCAGAACCTGAGATACTCGAATATTGGAAAGTAAAATAATACGATGATAGGTCATAAGAATGAATCACAATAGACTGTAAATAAGGTGATGGATCAGGGGAGGAATTGTAACTCAGCTGAATAAGATAGCATACTTTGGTTTGTATAAATTGGTAATGAGATAGGGCATTGGTAATGAAGAATTGAGACCCTAAAGTTTCTAAGTTATGGAGAGGGACCTGAGATCGAAGAAAACAGAGTAGTAATCTGGGAATTACTAACTGGTTGCAGAAAGGATAGCAATCTGAAGGCTTAACAATTATGTTAAGGGTTTAGGCATTGAATGTGCAACTTTTAGAATATCAAAAAGGGTGTATTCCTTGATGAGACAGTCACAGTATTGGATGCTGGAGTACAGCTAAGGTGACAAGGCATAAGACTTGGTAAGGTAAAAGCAAAGAATTAAGAGTTAGTGGACACAGTGGTTCAATAATAATTCAGAGGAAAAGCAAAGAGGATGTTGGAATTCTTAGGGCAGAGGATGTCTGCCTATTTGAAAGTTTATAGGAACCTGTAACTGTTAACTTTGGAGTACGGGATTCCAGAGTGGGAGTTGTATATTCCTCCAAGTTAAGCAGCGAGGAAGAGTATGATAGTGAGGAAAGAAAAAAAGGAGTTATGATTTTCGTTTCGACGGGAGTCCTAAAGTCGTACTAAGGATTTGCCCGCGGGCCTATAAGTTGATCTTATCCTGGTAAGGATGATGATTCATAAGTATTTTGGACATTGAGAATAATCAACGAAGAGATTGTTGTGAACCAAGCAGACACTAAAATTCTGTAGATTTAATGTATAAGTAAAAGTTAAAGAAAGTATGGTTATCAGTTAAGATCTTGTGGAACAAGATTGTACTCGCGCATGGGTACTATTGATGACTAAGGGTAAAGGCATTGAACCTTGGGAATTGTCATCAGAGGTATGAGGTATACAACCTGATGTGCTTAAGTAAATTTCAAGGATGAAATTATATTAATGAGGGGATAGTACAAAGTCTTGCGGAGCAAGACCACCGCCTTGGTAAAAGTGTTGTGGAGGAACAGCAAGATTGAGGAGGCAACATGGGAACTTGAGACAGAGATGAGGGAGCAGTATCCCGAGTTGTTCATAAAATTTCGAGGACGAAATTCCTGTAAGGAGGGGATAGTTGTAACGACCCGAATTTGCTAATCGGGCTTAGGGCCTTGATTAGTGTGCCTAGAGGGCAATAAATGATTTATTGTGCTTTAATGTGTTAATGGGTGAATTAATGTGGATATATGACAGTGATGCATGTTTAATGAGTTAAATGTGCATGTGGGCCCCGTCTAGATATTAGGGGCATGAATGTGATATATGTTATATATATGTGAAATGTCTGTGCAGCACGATCCGAGACAGTCCTGGGGAGCGGTTAGCCAGAGAGTCACAACGGGGTTGAGATTCCTACTCGGGGCGAGTCGAGGGGTAATTTGGGTACTAGGAGTGTTATGGGATTATTGGGGCATGAAACTAAATATTTGGAGATATATTTGAGGATAGAATGCCTAGGCGGGAATATTGGGGAAGTTTACCATTTTGCCCTCGGGGACGTTTTGGGTACCCTGAGCCTTGAGGTAACCACATAGACTTAAGCTGAGTAAAACAAAAGAGGAATGAATTAGAACCTTGGGGAAACCGACTTATACACTCTCCCTTGGCTGAGATAGCTCTCTTCTTCTTCACTCTCTCACTCACTAAGGCAAACCCAAGGGGAAACTTAAGGAAAACTAATCTAAAGCTAAGGGGTTTCAGCTGGGGAAATCTAAGGGAACTTGAAGCTTGAAGATTGAAGCATAGGGGGAACTGGTTCTAAGGCTCAATTCAGCAAGAGGTAAGTTTTGATTATGGTGGATAAGTCTAAAGTTGCAGCTGGTTATTAGAATATGCATGCTAGCAAGTTTGATTTGTTCTTGTGTGGTCTAGTTGAGTTTTGGGGTGGATTCTAATGGGTTTTGATGTTGTTACTGAGTTCTTATTGAGCTGGAGTATATGTGTTTAATATATGGGTTAGATAGGTGAGTTTTGGTGAGGATTGGCTTGAAGAAAAGGTAGGAAATTGATGAAGAATTTTGGGTTCGGTGAGGAGCGCCGCGGCCCTAGGAGGGGTGCGTCGCAGCCCGTGTGCGCGCGCGGCCATGGGAGGCCGAGAAGGTTCATGGGCGCCGCGGCCCGTGTGGGGGTCAGTGTGGTGCTAGCCTCTGTTTTGAGGCTAGCCGCGGCTCTTGAGGGTGGGGCCGCGGCCCTTAGTGCCAGTTTGCATTTCTAAGGGTGTTTAGGCTTGGGAATTCAATGGTTAAGGCTCGGGATGGATTATATCACCCGGATTGATAGAATTCAAGGATCCGGAGGTTAGGGTTATGGCTCTAAGTTATTTGTTGGATTAGAATTTGATGGATGGACATTGTTAACGTGTTGTGACTAGGGTCTCGGCGAGGCTCACGTTGGATGACTGTGCTCGGGGCATCAGTGCTTGGAAAGCTCGGGACTCAAGTAAGAGAACCCTTGTTCCCATAGAGCTTGTGTGCAGGGCTGAGCCTAATGTGTTTCAATGAACTGATATGCAGGGCTGAGCCCAGTGTGATTGAATGGATTAATATGCAGGGCCGAGCCCAATATGTTAGAACTACGGGGCGTAGCCCTTTATCTGATTATGCTAGAATTCTATAGTTGTTTGTTATGTTATGTGAATTATGATGTGAATGGTCGGCTTGAGCTGGGAACGGTGTAGACCGAGAACGACGAAGGGCCGGGAACGGCGTTGGGCACGTTGAGTGCAAGGCCGAGAACGGCAAGGGGCCAGGTGCAGTGCTGAGCACGTGGAGTGCGAGTTGCCAGGGCGAGTCCCCAAAAGGATACCTGGGATATCCTCACGGCATGGTCCGCGAACCCAGGGCTTGGTAAATGCCTGGGACGGCTAGGCCGTACGTTTTTAGCCATTGGTGGCATGTTTATATGTTTGATATATGTGTTGCATATGTTATCTCCTTGTGGGTTCTCTTGCTGGGCTTCGGCTCACAGATGCTCTGTGGTGCAGGTAAAGGGTACAGAGGTGATCAACCAACCATGAGTACAACAGGCGTGAGGCGGCGTGTACATGTTTGGTCAGCCTGGCCGCCACGGCCAGAGGATTTTGGGAGATGCTTGTAAATAAACTCTGATTTTGTCGTCTAGTCGACTTTGTTTAATTAATATGTTGTAAACATTTTCTAAACTGTATTTTGGGATCCCAAGTGTAAACCTTTTATGATTATCTATGGAAATTAATATTTCTAAGGTTTTTCCTCTGTTTGTAGCTTAATTACACTATTTGATCTAAAACCTCGAT
This sequence comes from Humulus lupulus, assembly GCF_963169125.1. Classification (NCBI taxonomy): domain Eukaryota; kingdom Viridiplantae; phylum Streptophyta; class Magnoliopsida; order Rosales; family Cannabaceae; genus Humulus; species Humulus lupulus. The sequence goes on from NC_084793.1 coordinate 265,647,041, forward strand.
TAGCGAGATGAACACATTTTTAAACTCACTTAGTAATGGCTCTAAGGAAGTAGGGCGTTACACTGGCGATCTCCAAAGTGTGGTCAGCTGGCGGCGGTGGCGCGTTGCGGCTGGTAGTAGCACGCTGTAACGATCCGAAATTCGCTAATGAGGCTTAAGGGCCTTGATTAGTGTGACAGGAGGGCATAATTGGGTTAAATATGGTTTGCATGAATATATTGATTTAAATGCATAATTATATGATTAATAATGCTTGTATGACTATATTTGTATTAATGTGATATGTATATATGGTATTTGTGAGAACCACATTATAATGTGGGTAGGCTTGCAGAGCACGACTCGAGGCGATCCTAGGGCTGGATAGCGGGGAAAAGTCACAACGGGGCTTAGCAGTTGACTTTGGATAAGTCAGGGATGTTTTAGGTGTCGGATAGTTATTTAGACTATCGGGTTATGAAATTAAATATATGGAGATATATTTGAGGTTAGGAAGTCTAGGCGGGAATATTGGGGAATTTTACCGTTTTTCCCTCGGGGACGTTTCCGGCACCCCGAGCCTCAGGATTGACTTAATGGGATAAGATTAAGCTAAAGAAATAGAAAACAGTAGACAGAAAATTAAACCGACCTTTATTCTCAGCCTTGACTCTCTATTCTCTTCCAAGGAAAACATAAGAAGTAAACAAAGGAATTTGCTGGAATTTGAGCTGGGAACTCAGAGGAATTCATGAGTGATTTACAGGCTTAGATCAAGAATCAATCAAGAACTTAATCAGGACTAAGGTAAGCATTGAATTTCATTTTCTGTGGTTAGAAATTCTGAGTTTTGGCTGGGTATTGAGGTAAAATGTGATTTTGATGTATAAGGGCAGAATTAAGGAGGAAAGCTTGGAGATTAGCTTGGATTTGGCTTGGAGAAGTGGTTCAGCAGAAGAGGTAAGCCTCAATTCGTGATTTAGAGGTTTCAATTTGAGTTTCAATTGTTGGTTTGAGTGTTTGAAGTTCTTGAGTTTCAGAAATTGGAATGGGATTCTAGTGGGTTTTTGGGCTGGATTTCTGTTGGGATGTGTTGTTAGAATCATTATAAAAGTGTTGTGATTAAAGGGTTTTGAATTGGGGAGCTTTGGGATGGCTTTGGATGAGGTTTAGATGATGGTAATGGTGGGTTTTCTGGGCACGAAGGGAAGGGCCGCGGCTCTGTTCTAGAGCGCCGCGACCCTAGGATGAAGATGAGCCAGGAGGGCTCGGCCAAGGGTGAGCGCCGCGGCGCCCAAAGCAAGGGTCGTGGTGCGTGTCTTCTTTCAGGCATGCCCTTGGTTCTATTTTGAGGGCAGGGTCGCGGCTAAGCTTCAAGGGCCGCAGCCCTTGGGTGCACACTTGAACATTTGGGGATCTTAGGCATGGGAATGTGGTCTAGAATGCTCGGGATCGATTTCACCATCGTGCTTGGTGGAATTCGTATTCCCAGAAGTTAGTTTTGTATCTGGAAACCCTTATTTGAATATTAATGGAACCCTATACCTTGGTTGTGACTAGGTGATAAAAACTTAGGCTCGGGAACGAATCATGCTTGAGGAGCGTTGCTCGTAATTAGTAACTGCAAATATTAAAGGTAAGAAAACTGCACCTGGTTGAATATATGTAATGGGACTAAGGTTTCCCTATCGTGTATGCTTGAAAAGATGGTATTATGCCATGCAAGCTATTTAGTGAACCAACGGCCTAAGGGTGCCAAGGGTTACACTAGCGCACAGGGCGCGGCTTGGCCACTGGTAGCCGAGGACAGCTTAATATGCACTGAGCTCGGTTTAAGTGGGCCGGAGTCAGTAGGATAAACAGAGGGTGTGGCCTAAGTTGTCAGCCCTTATTATTATGTGATATGAATGTTATAAGTGTTTGATTGCATCCATGATTCCAAATTTATGCTGAATGATTAATGTGGGTTATATGATGAGAGTTCATGCTAGTGAGTTTGTTATATGTTATTACTGTTTGTGTTGCACATGTTTTCTTGCTGGGCCTTGGCTCATGGGTGCTATGTGGTGCAGGTAAAGGAAAGGGCAAATTTGATCAGCCTTGATTAGGAGAGCTCTGCGAGCGGAATGTACATGGCCAGCTACTCAGCCGCCACGGTTGAGGTTTAGACAGGGACGCGAGACCCAGAAATTGACCATTTTGCCTTAGTATGGCTGACTGTTGTCTATATTTTTGGGAGTCTGTAATCCAACTTTTAAACTCTGTTACTTTTGGGATCCCTTGTATATAACTGCTTAATTATATCAAATGAAACTTTTGAGGCCAAAACCTTTTTAACCCTAGCTCATACATGTTTAGTGACACATTTTCAAGTTAATGACTTGATTAGCAAGTCTTGCACCTTTATAAGTACACAGTGTAGCGGTCTTGGCTATATAGGGCGTTACACACACACTCCCCTTCTGCGAACTGGGAGGGCTTCATTGTTCACCGGAGCAGCGTTGGAGGCGTTTTCATTGGTGCGAGCAGATCTTCAAAGTGACATCGCAACAGAGTTCTAACAGTTAAGAGAAACATGTCAGAACTTTACCCTAATAGGCTCTAAGGCACAAACTTAATCTAAACAAACATAACTCGGACCTATTAATTATGACTTCTTACGAAAATTATATAAGTCTTCTTTATTATTAGAGTGGGTTTCTATACTTAGAAAAATAAGCCATCTTTATTATTTTCTAAGTCTGTTTCTAATCATCCTATATAACTAAATTCTCAGGCTCGAAACTCATCTTTGTTCCAAAGTTAACCATATTGAGGGAGGGCTGGGATCAGTAAAATCATTCCCACTACTATGGCCCCCTAACTCTCAATATAGAAACTTGGTTCATTGATTGTATCCACCCTCACCGAACTTAGTCGTTATTTATTTTATTTATTATTTATTATTATTGCAAAAGGAAATCAAACTCGTACATGATAACAAAATAGCCATGATATTAATTTGGAAAATAAAGTTTTCACTATTTACAACCATAAAAAAAAAACAAATAATAAATTAAAACAAACAATGAAACTAATAATTCTAAAAATCGGGATCTTCTATATCTGATCCTTCATCTAGCATATCATCATTTAACTCCTCATAGTCCTCATTATCATTTGCCTCAAAATGTCCTCGAGGAAGGTTCGTAAAAATTATGTGATTTTGCTCATTTGTAAACTGAAATTCCATTTTTGAAGTGAACCTAATTAAGAGAAAATAATATCTCATTGCTACCGGTAATTCATCTTCATCATCCATTGTTTCCCATATTTCCTCTAAGGCTGCAATTACAGTATGATAAGCTCTAAATAGTCTAATTACTAAAACGTATTGCTCCATTGCTCTCATCATGATATGCTTAGATTCTTGGAGGTGACATATTTCTCTGTGGAACAAAATCAGCCTTCGAGTGATTCTTTCTAACACTCCTACGGTGTTTCCCGGTTCTCTAATTCTTTTTAAAGTCTTAATGGCTCGGATATCCTCATAAGTTAATGCTCCGTTCATTCTTAACTGAAAACAGAAAGACTAAAATCGTTATCTATGCATATAAACATAATAACTATAACTTAAACACTTACTTGGCGGTCAGATTCGGAGCTTTGAGTGTGTGTATCGAGGAGAACTTCATGTGAATGAACCGTTGCTCTGATACCAACTGTAACGACCCAACTACTCTAGACTTTGGGCCATTAATAACTACTATACATAGACACTAATCTTAAGAAAACATACATATGAAATAACCATAAACTTTATTATAAATTGTAAAGCAAAGGTTAAATACATGAAAATTCATTTAGGATATGAGATCCCATTGTTTTGAAAATATTTAAATAATCATAACTTTAAATCTTAAAATTCGTTACAAAACAAAGTGTGGAAAAATACATGTAAAGCATAATTCTAAATGACTAGAAACAACTTCATCCTCGAATCGTTCACGCAGTCCACCGATTCCATTCTCCCTCAATACACATTCCCAAGCTACCAAGAACCTTCTCGCCGCCATAACTATTTTCCTGCACATATAAAACATAAAGGAATGAGCCTAATGCCCAGCAAGGAAAATCTACTACAAGCATGAAACATAATCATACACATAAACTATGAGCATATATCATATACTACAACACATATATCATGATTCTAACCCATGTACATGGTAACTATTGGGGTTTGCTAACTAAGCAACTATAAGCCTCAAACTACAATGAGGTTTGCTAGTTAAGCAACTATAAGCCCCAAAAACATAAAAATGTTGGGGTTTGCTATATAACAACTATAAGCCCAAAACATAAAAGTGTTAGGGTTTGTTATATAACAACTATAAGCCCCAAAACATGCATATATCATAACACATAAAATCATACTATAGCATAATCATAACACTTTTACATAGCACATAAGAACTATCCTATTTTCCTTACCAAAATACCGGGATGATGAGAACACGTTCGGGATTTTGGAACACTCCTAAAAAACATTAATAGAGAGGTGAGTATTCTAAAAGAAAAGAGATTAAAAGAATGAACTAAACCATTAGGAAGATACTTACCAAAAAGAACCTCAAGTTCAAAGAACTTAGATGCCTAATCAAGAATAAAGAATATTGAGTTAGGATTTAAGTAGAGAAAAACTATAAGAACTAATGAAACAATACAAGAAGGAACTAAGAATAGGAATACCTTTGATTGCTTTATAACCGAACTATACCTCGAAAACGATAAACACACTATGAACCTTACTTCCCAAGTGTTTGATAAGCTTATAATGATAAAGCTTATAATCCCAACCCAAGTGTTTAACACTCTAAAGTATTCCTAGCAACTTGTAGGCTCTGAACTCAGCTTGAACAATGAAGAAATGGCTGGGTACTAGGTCTTATTTATAGAGTTCAAGAATGAAAAGATCTTCATTTAGCTTGAATAAAATAATGGCTTTTTAATTGAAAAACATTTGAATAATCGTTCAGCAGAGGCTGAAGACTCGGTAAAAAAGATTCTAGACTTATCTAGAGGTTGAGGATTAAAATGAGCTCGCTTTCAAAATCATTTGAAAATGCATCCCTAGAGCCGATATATCGCTACCATAGGCGATATATCGCCTGGGTTCATATTACCGAGGCTCGTTGAAATGGTCGTGCGAAGTTACGTGTTTTTCGTATCCCCATGTGGTGATATATCGCCCCCTAGAGCTGCGATATATCGGCATACGCTGAAATATTATACACGTAATTACACTTTTTCAGCCTAATTTGAATTGAGTAAACAGCCTTGACTAAGTCCTTTAACGATTTCAAAGCTGCTGGCAAACTCTAGAATTTTCAAATATTATTCTTAATAAACTATTCCTCAAAAATACTTAATTTCTCATTAAACATACATATGAAAAATGTCATTATCTTATTGGGTCTATCTAAACCTTATAGTATAATAAATATCATCTCCATAATCAGTCATATTAATCAAACCTTAGGTTATAATTAATATTCTTAAACTATAGGTTAAACTTATAAAATCTACAAGTGTTACTACGAGTATCCAACTAAGTCCCGGCTTGAACCAAAATCCACAGTAATAAACATACTATAACTACTACTAGCTATTACTATTACTACTATCTAACTAGCTAAGTAAAGTTCTTGGACTCTACATGCATACATGCGATGCATCGCCTGTTAGGGTTTCTTGAAACCTAGCTAACAGACGATGTCTCGCCTCTTGGGTGGAGACGTATCGCCACCCTCTCTGACTTTGGACACTTCCAAAGGACGCAAAATTTCTCTAAATGCCACCAAACTTTTTGAGAACCCTTAGATACTCTCATGTTTCACTTTAGACCCAAATTTGCATTTTATAAATGCCTACAATTGAAGCTCAAATTCACATCTTCATTATGTGAATTCTACTAAGTGTTTATACCTTGCTTGTATTTTAACACTTATCATTTGTATTTAACCAATCATAACAAAAAGACCATAAAGCCCCTAGCCTAAATCCTTGCTCTTTAATGCCCCCAAGGGTAAAATCGCCTTTTGCCACCATTTTCCTGCTAAACCTCAAATTCTCCATAAGATTTCCAATTAATCCCACTAATCTTCCAAACACTAATATTTTCCCTCCAATTAAAACTCATACTCTAAAATCCCCGGTAACTCACTAAATTCTTAAAATACTCCTAGGCTCACCCCGAGCCGCGTATAACTCCCCGTTGTGACTTTTCCGCCAAATTACTCACAAAGATCGCCTCGTGCCACACATCTCAAATATATCCACATAATAATGTGGTCCCACTGACAAAGCACATACAATGTACAATTATACCTTCAACAGGTCAAAATTACAAAAGTGTCATTTTTCATCAAAACGGGCCCACAATCACATTTAATGCACATAAGAATGCATAAATAGTCATATTATCATACAACTCATATAATCACACATATATTCAATGAAATCTACATATTAATCCATTTATGCCCTCCCGACACACTAATCTAGGCACTAAGCCTTATTAGCAAATTTGGGATGTTACAACTATCCCTTCCTACTACAAATTTCATCTTTGAAATTTACCTGAACAACTTGAGATACGGATCCCGCATATCCAACTCTAGCTTCCAGGTCGCTTCCTCGACCTTTTCGTTCCTCCAAAGAACTTTAACTAGAGGAATCGTCTTGTTCCTCTGAACCTTGTCTTTTCTATCTAGGATCTAAACTGGTAGCTCCTCATAAGACAAGTCTATTTGTATCTCCAAATCCTCATAACCCAGCACATGGGTTGTGTCTGACACATACTTCCAAAGCATTGAGACGTGAAACACGTCATGGACTCCTGATAATGATGGGGGAAAAGCCAATTTGTAGGCTACTTGCCCGATCCTTTCTAGGATCTCAAAAGGTCCTATAAACCTAGGGCTCAACTTGCCCTTCCTTCCAAACCTTTTTACTCCCCACAGTGGTGAAACTCGCAGAAAAATGTGGTCCCCTACCTGGAACTCCATGTTCCCACGCTTAGGGTCAACATAGCTTTTTTGTCTACTTTGTGAGGTGAACACTCAAGCTCTGATCTTCTCAATAGCCTCACTAGTTCTTGGAACCATCTCAGGACCCAAATAGTTCCTCTCTCCTATTTCATCCCAATGAATGGGTGACCTACATCTCCTACCATACATCTCATATGGAGCTACTCCAATCATTGATTGATAGATGTTATTGTATGAAAACTCAATCAACGGAAGATACTTACTCCAGGACCCCTCGAAATCTAATACAGATACTCTAAGCATGTCCTCCAATATCTGAATCGTCCTCTCATATTGCCCGTCTGTCCGAGGATGATAAGCTGTATAGAACAGTTGAGTCCCCATAGCCTTCTACAGGCTTCCCCAAAACATGGAGGTAAAGATGGGATCCTGGTCTGACACTATAGTTTTTAGAACCCCGTGGAGACGTACAATCTCCCGAACGTATAGCTCTATATACTGGTCCACGGTAAAGTTTGTTCTCACTAGTAGAAAATGAGCTAACTTGGAATATCTATCTATAATCACCCATACTGAGTCATGTTGCCCCACTGTCCTAGGCAAGCCCCCTACAAAATCCATAGTGACGTCTTCCCACTTCCACTCGGGAATACTTAAAGGTTGTTACAACCCGCTGACCACTGGTGTTCAACCTTCACCTGCTGACAGGTTAGACACCTCACCACATAATCAATCACATCGCTCTTCATCCCAGGCCACCAATACAAAGACCTTAGGTCCTAATACATCTTCGTGGTGCCTGGATGTAATGAATATGGTATGGTATAAGATTCATCAATGATCTCTCATCTAATACCCTTGTCCATCAGAACACAATTTGATCCTTGTATCTCAGCATACTCGTCTCTGTAATAGAATAATCCCTAGCTACTCCAGCTAGAACATCCTCTCTAAGCTTTATATCCTGATAATCACTCATATGGCCCTCCTTTATTCTCTCCAAAAGAGTGAATTGCAAGGTAATATTGGCCAACTGGTCCACCAACAACTCTATACCTGCTCGAGTCATGTTTTCTGCCAATTCCTTCAATAACTACTTTGAACTGAACAATTGTCCTAGGCCTCTCCGACTCAAAGCGACTGCCACTACATTGGCTTTCCCTGGATGGTAAATAACCTCACAGTCATAATCTTTTACCAACTCCAGCCAACGTCTCTATCTCATGTTTAAGTCATTCTGAGTGAAGAAATACTTCAAACTATTATGATCAGTGTATATCTCACACTTTTATCCATACAAATAATTTGCTACACCTTCAGTGTCAATACCACCGCTGCTAACTCCAAATCGTGAGTAGGGTATCACTATTCATATTCCTTCAGCTATCGTGATGTGTAGGCAATCACCTTCCCAGTCTGCCTTAGCACACATCCTAACCCCAATCTCATTGCATCGCAATACACCACAAACTTACCCCCATCTGAAGGAAGGCTTAGTACCTGAGCAGTAATCAGTCATCGCTTCAATTCCTGGAAGTTATTCTCACATCTGTCTGACCATAAAAACTTCAAGTTATTCCGTGTCATTTATATTACTGGTGCAGAAATCTTTGAGAATCCTTCCACGAAACGGCAATAATACCCTACCAACCCAAGGAAACTCCTAACCTTTGAGGCATTCTCTGACCTCAGCCAATCCCTAACTACTTCAACCTTGGTCGGATCTACCTTAATTCTGTCTCCACTAACAAGGTGACCGAGGAATGTCACATGTGGTAACCAGAACTCACACTTCTTAAACTTGGCATACAACTGGTGCTCCCTTAATCTTTGTAATACTAACCGGAGGTGCTGCTCATGCTCTACCTCTAAATGAGAGTAAACTAGGATATTTTCAATGAAGAAGATCAAAACAGATCCAAATAATCATTGAACACCCTGTTCATCAGATCCATAGACGTTGCTAGGGAATTGGTCAACCCAAATGACATGACTAGGAACTCATAACGCCCATACCTTGTGTAAAAGGTCATCTTTGAAATATCCACTTCCTTGATCCTCAACTGGTGATAACCATATCGAAGATCAATCTTCAAGAACATTGCCTTACCCTACAATTGGTCAAACAGGTCCTTGGTAGTGGGTACTTTTTCTTGATAGTCAGCTTGTTCAATTCCCTGTAATCTATACACATCCTCAAGGTCCCATCCTTTTTCTTCACAAAAAAAAAAAAAAAAAAAAAACTGGAGCACCCCATGGTGAGAAACTAGGTTTGATAAATCCCCGGTCCAGTAATTCCTGAAATTGTACCTTCAACTCCTTCAGCTCTGTCAGAGCCATTCTGTATGGTGTCGTAGACACTGGTTCTGTACCTAGTTCCAACTCAATGATGAACTCAATCTCCCGATGTGGTGGCAATCCTGGTAAGTCCTCAGGAAACACATTTAAGAACTCACACACCAATCTAATCTCCTCTGGTCTCACTGGCATGACCTTAGTGGTGTCCACCACACTAGCTAAGAATCTTTATGCAACCTCCTTGCAATACGTTTCTAGCCCTCAATGCTGATATCATAGGAATATGGGGTCCATGCACAGTGCCAATAAAAACAAAGGGGTCCTCACCCTTAGGCTCAAAAGTCACCATCTTCTTCTTGCAGTCTATAGTCGCCCCATACCTAGCTAACCAATCCATTCCTAGAATAATGTCAAAATCATCCATACCCAACCCAATCAAATCCCCTGATAGTTCTCTGTTGTCCACCACAACTGGCAATGACCTAACCCATCTCCTAGAGACTACCAGCTCCCTAGTAGGCGATAAAGTCCCAAACCCTATAGTATAATAATCGCAGGGTCTACACAATCTATCGATCATGCTACTAGAAACAAATGAGTGTGTAGCACCAGAATCAATCAATACAGTATATGGAGTGCCAACACTAAAAAGCTAACCTGTCACTACTGAGGGACTAGCCTATGCCTGCGTCACGGCGAACACGCGAGTTGCAGTCAAGCTCTTTGCCATCTTGGGTTCCTTTTTCTTTGAACTCGAGCATTCTTTCTTGATTTTTCCAACCACCCCGCATAGATAGCATGCCTTCGCCTGAAATTCGCCTAGATGGCACCTCCTACACCTGGCACACTCTGGGCAACTCCTCCATGTCTCATTGCCACCCTAGCGGCTGCCCTGAACACCCCGACCCCTTTTATCAGGACCTACAGTGGTCAAGGAGTCAAGGGTTTTCCCCTTCTAGTCACTAGGGCCTCCGCCCCTACCATATCCCATAAATGAAGGCACCGCCCTCTGAACATCCCATCGTGCAACACTCTCCTTCCATATCTTGTTCTCTGCCTCTTCAGCTGTGAGGGCTTTTTCAACAACCTCGGCATAAGTAGTTTCCCCAGGTACTGACGTAATTCGAACATCCTGGGCTATCATAGCGTTCAGCCCTTGAACAAATCTATCTTTTCTTGCTGCATCGGTAGGCACCAAATCCGGTGCAAATTTAGCAGCCTGTTAAATTTCAAGGCATACTTAGTGACTGACATACTAACTTGCACTAAACTGGTAAACTCATTTACTTTCACAGCTCTAACTACATTACTATAGTACTTCTAATCAAATAGGTCTCGAAATTCCTCCCAACTCATAGTAGTGATATTTCGAGTTTGGAATGCCACCTCCCTTCAGATACGGGCATCGTCCTGAAACATAAAGTTGGCATAAGCCACTCTGTCGTTACCTACCACCCTCATAAAATCCAGAATGGAGGTAGTCAGACTCATCCACTGCTCAGCCTTGAGTGGATCTGGTCCTCCCTTAAAAGTTGGAGGGTGTTGTTTCCTGAATCTCTCGTACAAGGGTTCCCACATCTTATCATCCTCTGGCTATTATACCACTTGTACCACAGCAGGTGGCATGACTGGTGCAACGCTCCTTGATGGAACTTGCTATCTCAATAAACGGATCTTATCCTCTTGACTCTGAAGTTTGGCTTGCATATCAACAAGCACCTACTGCCAGTTCTCAAGGAGTGACGGAGGGTTTTGACCATTGTTATCATCTCTAGCATCTATCTCAGCACCGTCTAGTCGAGCTGATCGCCTTGGAGGCATAACTCTCTAAGTATATCTGCAATCAATGACTCGGCTGATCAGGCAATGATAACAGGTTTTTGAAATCACCCCACAGTCCAACACCAACAATTCAGCAAACACATGGAACCGCAATGCTAATAAGCATTTCAATAACTCTAACATATAGTAGCAATGCTAATAAGCATGCATTTTCATGTACACATAACAGTCAAGGGCCAGGCCGTATCAGTATATTTCATAACAGTCAAGGGCCAGGCCATATCAGTCAAGGGCTAACATGAAAATACAACATAACTATTTCAATTAAGCAATTAACATATATTCAGACCATTGGTTACCCAACCATGAGTCAGGATTTTCTTTGGCAGAAAGTGTACATGCCTAGCCGATCTTCAGGAATCATTAAGCCTTGGCAACTCTAATACCAAGTTATAATGCCCTACTAAACTAGGACCGTTACACTGTGTGTTTAAAATTGTGCTTAACTCGTTAAGCGAGTCATTTGAACTAAAAAATGTAGTTAGGGTTAGTTAAAATTTGGTATAAAAGTTTTTTGTTAAACATTGGCTACTTTCATTAAAAGATTTAGTACATAAACATGGGATCCCAAAAAAAGAGAAGATTAAAAGTTGATACAAGGAAAATAAACGAAGTACATAATAATCATCCTAAGCGGCAAAACCACTAAACCCTAGCTTTCCAAAAGAAGTCTCGACCATGGCAATCAAGCAGACTACCTATGTACACGTCGCCCCTAAAGCTCTCAAACTCATTGTTGGTCTAGCTTCCCCTCGCCCTTACCTGCACCAAGTAGCACCCGTGAGCCGAGGCCCTGAAAGAAAACTCAAATAAATAGATACAGATAATCAATAGATCACAAATTGCAAGCTTGGCTGTAATAAACATACTCAAGCAGGCATTCAACTCAATTGCATGACCATACAATCAAATGAGTGTATATCGCACTTACAAAATTGCTCTGCCATGATGGCCTGCATTCCACATGCTTATGCCGACCACGGCCCTAAGGCAGAGTTTTTCAATCAGATTCAATCCAATAAATATTCCATGCATAATACAGTCATTCACATTTAAACAGATATTAAAAAATATGATTATAGGCATACTTAATAATCGAGGCTCAAGCCCTAATCACAACCCGGGTGCAATTTTCTTACCTCAAGTCCTAAGCAGATAGGGTATGGCAACCCCGAGTGTGATCCATTTCTCCCTAGCCTAAAAGTATATCCTAGTCAAAACATAATAATGGATAATCATCAGGAACTAAACCAATTAAAAGCTTCAATATTGATTCCTAGCCTCCAGGACCTCGAATTCTACTAAACCGGGTAGTAGAATCCTTCCCGAGCCTTTAGGTTTGAGTTCCCATACTCCAAAACCCCTATTTGGCTAATTTTTCCCTAGTTGAGCCATGTTTCCCCTCTTTGGACACGTGTCACAGTGCGAAGGCGATTCAGAGAACTGCCCAAGCCTCTGAGTTCATACGGGTCGCGGTGCACCAAGAACAGCCATTTCCAACACTTTCCAGGCATTTCCTCCAAACCAAAACCTCCAAAAACAGTCCCAAAGTTACCCCAAAGTCCTCAACTGAGCCTAGAAACTTACTAACACATCACAAGCAACATTTATACCCCAAAAACCAAACTAAATCTTTACCAAAACTCAAAGCCCAATCTAAAGTTTAAAACTCAACCAAACTTAAACCATAACAAAATTTCACCAAAAAAACAGAGTACATTTCCTTACCTTGGCTGTGAATTTTGACCCTAAGTTGGCTTTAAACCAATTATAGCTCCAAGCTCCTTAGATTTCCAAGCCTATTCTCCTCAAAATTAAAAAAACTCCCCAAACACATCAAGAGAGAGAGAGTGTGTGTGTGTGTGTGAAGTGTTGTGTCTGATTTTCTTTCCTACTACAGAACTCTAGTAACTAAGGTAATCCAAGGCTAGGGAAAAGACCATAACGCCCCTAGCCTAAATCCTTGCTCTTTAATTCCCCCAAGGGAAAAATCGTCTTTTGACACCATATTCCCTCTACCTCAAATTCCGCTTAAGATTTCCAATTAATCTCACTAATCTTCCAAACACTAATATCCCCCCCCCCCCCCCCCCCCCCGCCGCAATTAAACCTCATACTTTAATATCCCTGGTAACTCACCAAATTACTAAAAGACTCCTAGGCTTACCCCGAGCCGGGTATAACTCCTCGTTGTGACTTTTCCGCCAAATTTCTCACAAGGATCGCCTCGTGCCACACATCTCAAATATTTCCTCATAATAATGTAGTCCCACTCACAAAGCGCATATAATTTTTTAAGCTACCTGGATGAGCCAACGTTTGGAGGACGACACGATGATGAGGTCTTTTGAATTGAAGCAAGCCCATGAGGAGTTGGTCGTGCTGAGGGCTCGCCAGAGCGTTCCTCTCGGGGAGCTGGAGCGGCTCAAAAAGTCCCTAGAGGATGAGAAGGCTCACTCTCGGGAGCTTGAGAAGGCAGCTGAGGAGAAGCGGTCTCATTCTCGAGCATGGGAGGAGGTGTTGTCCAAGTCATATGAGGAGGAGTGGACCCATTCTTGGGAGCGGGAGGAGGTGTTGTCTAAGGCAGCTAAGGAGGAGAAGGCTTGTTCCCAAGCACTTGAAGAGGCCTTGGCAAAGGCATCCAAAGAGGCCAAGGCCAAGGCATCCAAAGAGGCCAGGGTTGCTAGGGAGAAGCTGCCAAGGCCTTGGGGGAGGCTTCTCATGTCATGGAGGAGGCCGCCAGGGCCCGCAAGGAGGCAACTTAGGCATTTGACATGGTCTAAGTAGCTGCAGCTGTGGCGGTGGCCCTACGACGCCAGGTGGAGGAGCTAATGAAGGAAGCCAACAAGTTCACCGAGGCTAGCATTTATGTGGCCTGGTTGAGCAATCGAGACATGCGCCTTGCCTTCACTAAGTAGCCCAACATGAGGTTGTTATTCGAAGAGCGCCTCCGTGCAGAGGAAGTTGCTGCCACTTCTCCCAAAGCTGCCAAGGAAGCGAGTCAAGTCTCGGAGGCTAATCCCATTTTTAACGTAATATACATTAAGGGAATCGGATCTTATATTCCCTAGTTTATGCAACTTAGAGCTTGATCCCAAGTCTTGGCGACTCAGGTCTTAAGAGTCCAAAAAAATTTTGGTTCTCGGGAACTTAGTGTTGCTTCGCGGGAACTTGGTCCTCGGGAAGTAACTTTGAGTTCCTTTGTGTTCATGTTTAGGAAAATTAAGACTTGTACCCAAGTCTAGAGAACTCGGGTCCTATTTTCTTAAGTTTAGACAACTTAAGGCTTGTGCTCGAGTCTAGGTGACTCGGGTCATAGACCTTTTATCATTTTGGAATTCAGGAACTCGGTATTGCTTTGCGGACGCTTGATCCTTGGGAAGTAACTTGAGTTCCCTGCCCTTAGGTGATTTAGGTTGTCCCTAGAAGCCTCGCGACACTAGGTTTACTCTAGGATGCATGTTTAGGCTCCGCTACTGAGTGCCCTAGGCCGTGCTTCTCAGGAGCTCTTCGCAAGCTCTATGACATTGAGTTTACTCTAAGGCACCCATAATAGGTTCCTTAATTTAAGTTCCATATGTCATGTCTGCAAGTGGTTATCTCATAGGGTGATGCCCCCAAGTGATCGGAGACTAGTCTGCGTTCACTTGTCCAGGCCAGCGAAGGAGTACTCATCGGGTAGTAAAACATAAACAAACAAAAAAATTAAAAGATACAAGAAAATTCTATAAATTTCAACCTCGTGTTTTGCACACACAATTTTCATTAAGGTGCCTGTAGGCTACATCTGATTCAAAAAAATTAGAAAATATAATAACTGCTTGCATCACTGGTAATATCGGCGAAGGTGCTCGGCATTCCAGGCATCAAGCATCAACTCCCCGTTCAGTAGGGCCAACTTGTATGTTCAGGAACACACGGTTCTCTCGACTTGGTATGGACCTTCCTAGTTATGGCCCAACACTTCAGCACTTGGGTCTCAGGTTGCTAGGAAAACTCTTTGAAACACCAAGTCCCCAACCTCTAATTTTTTGTCATTCACTTTAGAATTGAATTACTTGGCCACTTTTTATTGGTAGGAAGCTACACATAGTTGTGAAGCTTCTCGAAGCTCCTCAACAAGGTCTAGTGACTCTTGAAGTAAAGTGTGGTTCGTGGTCAGGTCATAAGTGGCTCGTCGATACGTGGAGATTGCAGCCTCAATTGGGAGCATGGGTACATACCTGTAGGCCATGGATAATGGAAAATGGTCGTTGGAGGTCCTAGCAATGGTACGGTAACTCTACAACACTTTAGGCAGCTCCTCAGGCCAAGCGTCTTTTGCCTATTCCAACATTTTCTAAAAATGGCTTTAAGCGTCTTGTTGACTGCTTCTTCTTGTCCGTTTTCCTAAGGATGGTCTACGGAGAATAAACTCTCCATGACTCCATGCCTTTCACATAAGTCGGTAAAAAACTCACTGTCGAATTGGAGGCCGTTCGGAAACTATCTTCCTTATAAGCCCATAGTGACAAACAATGTTTTTTATGATGAAGTCTAGTGCTTTCTGGAGGTGATTGTAGAGAGAGTTTCAGCCTCAACCCACTTCGTGAAATAGTTTATTGCCACAACTGTGTACTTTACTCTTCCATTTCTCGTGGGTAAGGAGCCTATTAGGTCGATTCCTCAGACTACAAAGGGCTAGGGACTTATCTTCTGAGTGACTCATTTGGAGGAGGTCAGGGGATGTTGGCGTAATGCTGGCATTCGTTGCATTTCTTGACATAATCCATCAAATCACCATTCATCGTAGGTCAAAAGTATCTTTGTCTTAGAATTTTCTTGGCGAGGCTCTACCCCTCAGCGTGATCACCACAGAAGCCTTCATGCACTTCTTGGAGGATGAACTTGGCTTCCTGCTCAAACACACATCGAAGTAGTGGCAATGAATATCCTCACATGTACAACTTATTGTCCATGATTATGTACTGAGGAGCTTGGTAAAGTAGCTATCGAGCTGATTTCTTGTCTTGTGGTAGTTCTTCGAAGACAAGATAGTTCACTATGGGTTCCATTCAACCATCCTGGGGCTGGACCACTTCCACTTCCTCAGGCATTGTGATGCTTGGAGAAGCCAAGTAGTCAATGGGGACCACATTGAGCAACTTCACATCCTTGGTGGTAGCTAGCTTGGCAAGAGTATCAGTGTTAGAATTTTTCTCCTGTGGAACTTGTTGAATGGTAAACCTCTTGAGGATGTGTAGCATCTCTTGGGTCTTGGCCAAGTAAGCAGCCATCTTGGTTCCTCGAGCTTGGTACTCTCCAAGGACTTGGTTCACGACTAGCTGAGACTCACTATATATCTCGAGTCCCTCAGCCTTAAGCTCCAGGGCAACTCACAATCTGGTTATCAAGGCCTAATACCCAGCTTTGTTGTTCGAGGCATAAATTCCAAATCTTAGGGAACTATGAACCCTATGTCCCTCGAGGGACACCAAGATCAAACTTGATCCGGCCCCGTTCTCGTTGGAGGACTCGTCCATGAAAATCTTCCACATGGGCCCAACAGTAGGCCTCCTTGGGCCTTTCATGCGCTCCCGTGCACTCCACGATAAAGTCTTCCAGCCCTTGTCCTTTTATGGCTATCCTCTGGTGGTAAGTGATGTCAAACTGAATAAGTTCAACCGCCCATTTGAGGAGTCTCCCGAAGGACTCTGACTTTCGGAGGACTTGCCTTAGAGGTTGGTTGGTGAGGACTCTGATGGGTTGTGCCTGGAAGTATGACCTGAGTTTGCGAGAAGCTATCATCAAACAAAAGGTCAGCTTCTCCATGATTAGATATCTAGACTCCGCCCCAAGGAGTCTCTTACTCATATAATAGACAGGGTGTTGGGCGCGACCTTCCTTGTGGACCAGTGCTGCACTAATGGCATTTTCTGAGATAGCCTTGTAGAGGAGAAGGGGTTCTCCATCCACAGGCTTCAACAATATTGGGGGATTCACCATGTGTGCTTTGAGCTACTGGAAGGCCTACTCACATTCCTCCATCCATTCAAATCTCTGACCTCATTTGAGGGTGTTGAAGAATGGGATGCATTTGTCGGTAGCCTTGGAAACAAAGCGGCTGAGAGCTGCTAGCCTACCAGTCTGGCTCTGCACATCCTTGTGTTTCCTCATGGATGGCATCTCAATAAAGGCTTTGATCTTCTCAGGATTTTCTTCCATTCCTCGAGCGCTCATGATGAATCCTAGGAATTTCCCGAAGGATACCCCAAATGTGCACTTTTGGGGATTCAAATTCATCCCCAACCTGCGGAGGACTAAGAATGCCTCTGACTAATCCTTCACATGGTCTAGAGCCATTATGGATTTCACCAGCATTTCTTCCACGTGCACCACCATGTTCCGACCAAGCTGGTTCTTGAAATCTTGTTTGCTAGTCTTTGGTACGTGGCCCCAACATTCTTTAAGCACTTTGTGGCAATAGATGCCTTTGTCTGTTCGGAGGTTGGTATGCTCTTAGTCAGTGATATGCATGGAGATTTGGTTGTACCCCGAGTAGGCGTCCATGAAAGTGAGGAGCTCATAATCGATGTGGCATCAACCATCTGGTAAATCTTCGGCAAGGGGAAGCAATCCTTTAGGCAAGCCTTATTGAGGTCATAAAAATCAATACAAGTTCTCCAGGTGTCATTAGGCTTTGGGACTATCACCGAATTTTCCAACCACTTGGGGTATTGGGCCTCTTGAATAAACTCATTCCTGAGGAGCTTGTCAACCACTGCCTTCAAGGCCTCTGCCCTTTTCAGGTCCATCGTCCTTTTTTTGTACTGGAGAAACATTGGTGTCTATGTTCAAGGCGTGAAAAATAATGTTGGGATCGATTCTCATCAGGTCTGCATGATACCAAGTTAAGACATCCTGATTCTCCCAAAGAAAGCTTACTAGAGTTTCTCAGACCTTTGCCTTGAGGTTTTTCTTGAGACTGGTCTTCTTCTCTAGGTTGGTGTCATCAAGGATGAATTCTTCAACCTCCTCTAAGGGCTTGATATCCCTATCATCTTCAACCCCGGGGTCCAACTCATTTGGCTACCACTCTTCAAGAACAGCCTGGACCTCCATCTCCTCTGGAGGAGGATGTTTGGAAGCTTCTGCCTCAATCACCATCACTGGGTGCTTAAGTGACATGGTGTGTCATTGGCAGGCCTCTTTCTGTTCCCCCTGAACTATGCCAATCCCCGAGTCAGTGGGGAACTTCATGCACAGATGGCGGATGGAGGTGGCCGCCCCAAACTCCACCAGAGATGGACGACCCAAGATGGCATTATAAGCAGAGGCATAATCCACCACTACGTAGGTGCAGTATTTAAAGGTCTGCTGAGGCACTTCTCCAAGCATCACATGCCCCATCGGAATCAGCATTTCGCCCAAGAGCCCATAAAGGGTAGAGGTGCACAGGGATAAGTCACTTGTTGTTAGCACGATCTTCTCGAAGGTTGTCTTGAACAAGATGTTCACTAAACTACTGCTATCCACCAGAATCCTAGCTACCATCTTGTTGGAAATTTGGCTCTCAATTACCAGTGGATCGTGGTGGAGGAAGTGAATTCTCTGAACATCACCCTCCGGGAAGGTAATTATCTGATCCGTCATCTGGGGAATCTGTGCCTAGAGTTGGGCCAATACAAGCACTTCATCATCATGGTTTAGGGCCCGTGCATACAAATTCTACTAGCCTCTTGATTTTCCCTCCAGGTGGGGTCCTATAGAGATGGTCCTTACTCACCGATGACCGGAGGAGGTCCATGGGCCATTGGCTGCAGAGTAGCTGTCACTTGGACTTGAGCTTGTGGAGGTGCCACATGTTGAGGTGGGGGCTGAGCTCTGGCTAGAGCCTGAGCTAGGCATGCTCCAGCCCTGGCATACTAGTGGAGGTGCCCTAATTTGATGAGATTATCAATCTTATCAGGAATTTTTCTGCGCTCGTTGGTGTGGTAACCAACATCGTTGTGGAACTTGCAGAACTTCATAGTGTCTCTTTGCTCCCTTTCTCTCCGGATTGGTTGGGGCCTCTGGTAACAAACATGTTGTTCCGTGGCTGTGAATATGTTTTCACAAGTATCAACAAGGTATGTGTACTCGAAGTATTGAGGAGTGTACTTCTCCTCGAGAGTGCCATCTCTCTTCGGCTTCTTACTCCCCCTGTTTTTTCCCCCGTGTTTGCTTTCACTCGGGCCCTCACTAGGCGGGAGTAGTTGTTCCAACAATGAAAGCAAGCTGAAAATCATGAAATCTAGTGGGACTGCTCCATACCTAGTGGGTGTGGTGCTGTCGCCAGCTTGAGGAACAACTGGACTGTGGGGTGCTCATAACATTCATTTGCATTGGGGCGTAAGGCGAGAACTAGGCACCCAAAGCTGTGGCAGCTGGGTCTATCTGGGAAGGAGACTGGTCCTCTAAAATCTTTGATTTGGGAATCCTCCTAATGGATGTATTCTTGGGCCTAACAAATGAAGTCGCCAAGCTTGTGGCATCCGTGCCTCTGTAGGTCGTCCCATAGCAGAGAACCTAGTCGGATACCAGCTTGTAACGCCATCAACTGTTGGCCATCGTCGACCCTCTTGGTCCTTTCAACTTTTTCTTTAAAGCATTTTATGTATGCCTTAAGGGTCTCGAAAAGTCCTTGCTTAATTTTGGCTAAAGCATTGACCTCGAAGTGAACCTTCCGAGAAGCTATGAATTATCTTGAGAAGGCAGCAGAGAGTTGGTTCCAAGAGTGGATGGAACCTGGTTTGTGTTTCTAGAATCACTTGTCGACTGGTCCAGTCAAGGTTAACGGGAAGTAGTGACATATGGCGTCCTCAGAGACACGGTGCAGAGACATCAATCTGTTTAATTTAGATAGATGGTCGAAAGGGTCTGTAACTCCACTGTAAGGAGTGATGTCTGGCATCTTGAAGCCTCGAGGTAACAGAGCTTCGAAAATGTGTGGGGCACATGACTCCCCGTCTTCATCCTCCGAATCAGAGTCTTGGCCTTGTCACCTAGCCATCTTGAGCATAATCTTTTTCAAGCTCTCTAAATTCACGCAGAGATGGTCGTGGTTGGCCTTTGTTCCAGATATGCCTCCTGGTCGGGCATGGCTTCTCTCATCTGAGCATTAAGATTATCTCAGAGGTCTAGTTGTGGGTATCTCTTGGGGAGGTCCTCGGGAGCTGACCTGTTCTTGTGAACATTTAAGTTGTCTTGCAAGTCAAGTTGCACGCGTCGGTGGAAGCCATCCTCAGGGATTCCTACTTCCGTCTCCCCGTCTGACTCTACATAATCATTATTAATCAAGACATTGATTCATTGTCCTCATTTCATGAGGACTTCTCTTCTGTTGGATCCTCGCCATGGGTTTCCCTGGGGCTGGTGAGGCATAAATGAGATTCCTCTTCCAGGCCTGACACAGTTAGTCGCAGTGCGCCTGGGCGGAAGGCCCTAGGCTCTGCGGACATTGTTGGCCTGGAGGTTTCCACAGACTTCGTGAGCTTCAAGGTCATTGTTCCTCCTTGGGACATCATTGGGCTCAGAATCCTGACGAGTCCTCTTTCACTTCTAGGGGGCCTCAGCCTTATCTTTCCCACAGGCTGGAGGCATGGGTGGTGCTCTAACTGAGTGAATAGGTGGCACGCCAGCTAGCTGTTCTTGCACCACATCAGCGAGGAGTGTGGGAGGCATGCCCACTGGTTGACAAAGTGGCACTCTACTTGGGTGCGCAGGTGGGACACCAGCTAGTTGCCTAGGTGGTACTTCGCCCTGAGGCACTTGCAGCTCTTGAGCTGCTAAAGTGGCCTTTGTGGCGTTAACCACCTCCTGTAAGGAGGCGATGCTACCCTTCTGAGCTTCTATTTATTATTGCTAGGAGGCTACTTGACCTTTAAGGGGCACCACTTCTAGTTGCTCCTCTATGGGTATGACTGTGAGTACTCACTTTCATAGTTGTCTCCATCCTCACAGTCGTAGCCATCGTTACCAACGTAATAGTCTTCATGGGCCACCTCCGGATCAGCTGGTGGAGGTGGTCGGCTTGGTTCTCCTCCCACAATGGCGGTGGATGAAGTGTCTTCAATGACGTTACTTCTGGTGCTCACCATTGTTGTAACTCGAAGCTTTCCTCAAGCTCTCAATGAAAGCACCAAAATGTTGACTAGTTTTTTTGCTAACAACTAATTATAATAAAGCTTAGAGAAATAAAAGTTGAGACACAGATGTTTACGTGGTTCAGATTATGAATAAACCTTAGTCCATGAGTCACTTGTATTAGGATGATAAAAGCTTGGAAATATCAAACTTTTATGGAGGTTTTCATTCAGTGTTTTAGCAATCCTCCGAGTACAAGATAAAATATGAGATCCTTTACGAAGTGTTCCCTAGCCTTATTTATATATGGATAAGGCAATCAATTTCCTAATGAGGGTTTACTAGAATTATTCTCCCTTAGTGGGGTCTTAAATGTACAATAAATGATAAATTCATTCATTTACAATGTTGTTGGGCCCCTGCGTATCTCAGTGGGTCCAATTATGAGGTATCAACCCACTACTTTTTGGGGCAACATCCTCTTGACAATGTCAGGAGTAGCTGCACATTTTTCTATGTCAGGCGGTGTCGTGAGACATCCTTCTTGTCGCTTGTACGGAATAAACACTACGATTTGCGTAACAGTGCATGTTAGAGGGCTGCTTGTGGGCCAAGGTCACCGTGCCTTGACACCTGGAAATTTTACTCCAGGTCCAGAGGATTATTTTCGTAGGCTTAGAGGACATGAGTAGAATGCACGATCTTGTTAATGACTTGGGACTAAGTCCTGGAGCGTGGTCCTCGGGAAGTAGCTTTTCTACAAGGACACACTCCTCTGATGGTGGTGAACGGTGATTGGAGGCCAGGCTTTCCTTCCGTGGAGCTCCGAGGAAGCTCCAAGGGACCTAATTAGCTTCTATGAAGGCTTAATTACTCTTTAATGCATGTCACTTGTCATTTGGTGAAAACTTGTACAACAACATGCTAAGAAAATCGTGGGAGAAAACTTGGTCTAACATACATAATTTTATATTCAACATATTTGGACATATTAGCGTATTGATCTACTTACATTAAAATAAGAGTAATTGGTGGCAAAATTATTTTATCTTTACATTTTATTATTATATTTAGCTTTCTGTACAAAATTAAAAAAAAAAACTAACTAATTGGGGGATCACTACCTGACTCACATGAATTAATGGCGCCCGACCAGGTCGGTGCTCTGTCCCAAAATTTGCCTTGATTATACCGAGGCAAAGCTGCCCCGGCTCCGACCTTCCCGACCCGCCAGATATCTTTGCCATTTTTATGGAGAACAAAATTTTATATTAAGTTGTACAATATTAATTTTAAAAAATACAAGATTATGGATCAATCACAAGAAATAGAGGCTAGAGCTTTATGAATTAATACATACTGCGATAATCGTTAACGGAAGACGTCACAGGCAGTGATGACTAGAGCAACATTGAGAGAGTATATGCATAACTTTTTAGAATAATAATAATAAAGTAGAGAAGAATTACTAAGTCTTAATTATTCGACAAGTGATTTTTATTTTGACATTCTAGAGAGTATCACTATTACTAGCCCGAATGATTGATCCATGGTAGTACAAATGTTATATGTATATATATATAGAAATTATTGGGAAGTGATTGGTTTTAATCACTATTTATGGTATTTTTTATACATGGATAAGTTGTGATTTTTTTTTTTATGATAGTGTATAATGTAGTTTAAGGGGATAGACTAAATTCTCATATAAAATATGCATAAAACAAATATTCTATCATAAGAAGAAATACTATACTGAGAAGACAAAAACAAAAGAGATAGAGATTGAATATATCTTGAGCATATGATATAGAATTACAAATACCGTACAAACTACTAGAAGAATTTTAGGATTGGTAAAATGCATAGTGAAAATTGGTCATGCACAAAAAGGTGCAAAACGATTATGATTTCACTAAAGTCAACATGAGCGGGTTGACTTTTGTTGTAGGCATTTAAAATTTATCTTTTTGGGTCCAAATAGTTTCTTTTGAGTATATAAGAGTACCCAAAAAGTTTGGAGGCATTTTGAGATATTTTGGGTCGATGTATGGGGTGAAAAGTCATAGGCAGTGGAGTTCCATCACCTATCTAATAAAAGCCCAGACATGCGATGTATCGCCTGTGAGGCGACGCATCCCTTGCATGTAGGTGATGCATATGTGGGCTATCCGTTGAGAGCCATACAATTACGTGTTTTGGCTCCAAAACTCATTTCAAAATGCTCTAATCTCATTAGCTAACACTAATGACAGTTCCTACACTATTTAAGGGATTCATATGAGATTTTGGAGAGTTGATTTTGGAGAGTTGATCACTCTCCAATCTATTTCTCTAACTCATAAAGATTGCTAGTTTTCTTCAAGATCTTCATCAAGAAAGCTTAACTTGTTTGAAGACCAAGACTTGTTAATCTCAATCTCATTCTACCATTGTATTAGCTTCAAGCAATCTCATAAAGGGGGCTAGGAATAGAGATTTTTGGACAACAATTCTAATTGTGTCAAACCTTTTTGCCATCTCCATTGTTTTTCACATTAAATCATAATTTTTCTATGATTTTATGTAACTAGGGTTTTCATCACAAATGTTATTTCTTCCTCTTACTCTAATTTGTGTTCTCTTCCATTAAGTCTATTGTTTGTGATTAAATGTTTTTAAATTCATGTTATAATTATTTAATTACTTAATCTTTGATTATCAAGATTTGAATTCATACTTTGAATATGGTTCCCAAGTCAAGAAATCTTGATGAATTTCTTGGAGAAAATTGAGAGTCTTGGAGAGCTAGAGAGAGTTAGAAGGAGTGATCAAGTCCCAAAAAATCTACATAAAAAAAAAACTAATTTAAATAGGTTAGGCACCATCATTAAATCTAATCAATAGGATTAGACCTTTTTAAAACACAATTTAGAGCCAAAAACGTGACTTGTATGGAACAAACAAGTGACGCATCGCCTACTATATGGTGACATGTCACCTGGCAGGCGATGTGTCACCCTACAGTAGGTGATGCTTCGCTTATTGTAGACACGACACATCTTGTCACCTTTAGGTCTAATTAACTTGTCCAAAAGTGACCTTAAACACCTCCAACTGTCCCCAAACATTTTGTGCACGCTTAAATAACTCATTGTACCACTTTCGACCCTAAAAGATAATTTTTAATTGTCTACAACAAAAAAATTAAATTTCACGACATTATTAAGTGTTTTGCACCACTTTGTGAATAATACATAACTTTATAGTTAACAAATCATAACAAAGTGTGCATTTGAGACCACCATTTGCTTATAGTTTATATTTGTGATTGTGATACATAATGGGTTGAGTTTATATGTATGATATAATAAGTCATGTTTATAATTAATTCTTTTCTGTTTATTTATATATATGTTTTAATATTTTTTTTAACGCATTAATTGTTAATAGTTGTAAGAATTGGTTAAAATACAAACCCTAGGTGGTATTGCACAAGTTTGTGTAAAAACCTTACCGATTTCACTTCATGACAGAGTTTATACTATAAAAAGGGTCTTTTAGAGTTTTGAAGCCTTGATCACGCTTATCAACTATATCTCCCTCTCTCTCTCTCTCTCTCTCTCTCTCTAAGATCATTAGCTTTCTCCAAGAAATTTATCAAGAAAGTGCTTGTTTTGGGAATTTCAAAGGTTTGTTCAATCCCAATTATCTTTCTTTTAAGAAAAAACCTCAAACATCAATTATGGGCTAGGAAATAGAGAATTTAGACAACGATACTCATCGTGTATGAGCCTTTTGGTGATTCTTCCCAAAACTTGAAGATTCAAGTGGTGTTTTCCTCAAGGGTTTGGTTTTCTACGACATGTGCATGATTTGATTTCAATTATCGACTTACACTCTATTTCTCCTCTTTTCTTTAGGTTCTCTATATTGTATTTTTGTTCTATAATCTATCTAGATAGGTGGTGTAAGTTCACTCTCCCCAAACAATAGTTGTATCGTCTAACATATTATTTGGTATATATATGAAATTAAAATCAGAAGGAACGTCATTTTATTAAAACCACAGTTTCAATTAACAAAAATTTAGAAAATATTAAAAGAAATTGTTAAAAATAATAATTATATTTTGATTGCCTCTTTGTATAGGGTTGGAAACAAGGTTGGGAATCCGCCGGGAATGCTTCACCTATTCTCGTCTCTGTTAACTAGAAGTGTTCATAAAATACCCAATCTGCACGATCCAATCAATCTGCAAAAATCTAATATCCGCACTTGTGCGGATTGGATTTGATTAGATTGGAAAATTTTAAATTCACACTTGTGCAGATTTGATGCACTTTCACTTGTAAAAGTAATTGATCCAATCCAATCCAATCTACATCTATTTATATATATATATATATTTAAAAAATATATTTTTTTAAATATTTAAAAATAAAAAATACTAATATTTTTAAAATATGATATATGATATTTTAAATAATTGTGTTGTTGAAAAGTTATGTGATTGCCTTATATATAAATATATGAGTAATTGCCATCGAAAATCTTAAATTTTTTAAAATTAGCAGTTTAATACTTAAATCTTTTTCTTTTACAGCATAAATACATTTCGTCAACATTTCTTGACAACCGTAGATACTTAGTCATTCAGTGTGTAAATCAATATTTTTTACTTTTTGTTTAAAAAATTATTTAGATATTAAAATTAAATAAAAATGATTTAAAATTCTTAAATAAATCTTTGAAATTTCTATTTAATTTTTTAAAAATTATGAAAAATATTAATTAAATAAAAGTTTAAACAACATCAATATACATCTGTTTCTATTGAAGAAATCTTAAAAAGAAATTTTTTTAAAAATGTATGAACTATAAATAAAAACCCGAAAAGTATGAACAATGAATAAAAAAACATAGAAAAATCAGATCTGCAACATCTGCAATCCAAAAAACTTCAAATTTACAACTTATTATCTCATTTTTCCAAACACAAAACCCATAAAAAATGGGTATGAACTATGAACAAAACCTAGAAAAATAAGTATGAACTATCAACATAGCTACCCCTACTCATCACAGCACGCCAATCATACCAAGATCTATATACCTAGATCTATTGTTCTTCAATATCAAAAGAAAAAAAAAAGAATAGAAAACAATTTCTTCTGCTGCCAAGCCAGATCCAAGCACCGGTCAGATTTGTCATGGAATGATTTCTTTGAAGCTCCAATCTAGATCCAACCACCCGCTGGTGTGGTCATTGTCCAGTCGGCATCATCGTGGTTAGGGTTGCAGATATTTTTCCAATCTTCTTCTTCTTCCTGCTTTCTTTTTAGGGGTTATGGGTGATTCTGGGTTTAGGGTCGACGAGGAGACCCCAACAGAAGAAAAACAAAAAAGAAAAGAAAAAGAGGAGACGAAGCTCTTCGCAACTCAGATGAAGGACCCTTCGCAGAGCTGCCGCCCCGTCGAAAGCCCTCTGTTCTTCTTCATCTTCAGCCCCTTCCCAGATCCGTCGCCCCCTTCTTCATCGTCAAAAGCTCATGAATTCTCCCGAACCTTAGACTTTTTTGTCGACGATGATGACGACCTCTCCTGCACCTAAGATGGACAATTTTGTTGGGTTTGGTTGCAAAAAAATGAAGTAGGCGAAGATGAGGAATCGGGAAGAGAAAGAAGAAGCGGAAAATATCTGAATTTTAAATATTTTTTAGGTTAAAATTACTATTTTAATTATAATAAATGAATTTTAAATATTTTTTTATTTTTTATTAAATTTTACATAATATTTTTAATAATTATTAAAAATTAAAATAAAAAAATATTAATTTAGACCAATGAGAACCAACCACGTAGGCCATTACCTGGCACTTAATGGCTAGGTACCTACGGTTGTCAATAAATGTTGATGAAAGGTATTTACACCGTAAGAAAAAGACTCAGGTATTAAACTGCTAATTTTGAAAATTTTAAGTATTTTCGCCACTAATTACTCTAAATATATATATATACATATTTATTTTTTTTGTCTGAGATTTAAGCCTTCAGAAGCTTAATGTTATGTGCAATTGGAGCTTGTTATTTATTATTAGATATTTAAATTTTAAAAAATATTTTATTTCAATATTTAAGTGATTATTAGTTATGCGGAAAAAAATGTGTATTTTAGTTAAAATTATTAAATAATTTAATATTAAAAAAATCCACACTAAAATAACTGATCCAGCCTGCATTATTTCGAATTGAATTTGAGTTGTTATGCGGATTGGATTAAATTTGAAATATGAATTTCGCTCCTAGTTCGGATTGGAAAAATTATGAGCATAGTGATGATTGGATTGAATGAACACCCCTACCGTTAACCATTTTAATCCCTTTTTTCGTCCTTACCCCCATCCCCATATATTCCCCATGAGGTGTAACATACCGGCCTTGATGGCATGCTACAAGTTAGGTGAGTGTCCATGCAGATGCGCATGCTAGTGGGCATGCTAATGCCTAGTTTGTACAAAGTGGTATTTTCTTAATTATCTTCAATATTCCTTAGAAAAGTATGGGAATTTGTATTTCTCATTTTTAAGGGTCAATGGACGTAGTGGTGCAACCGGGTTTTGAAGATTCGAAGAATTGGTGAATGTTGATGACCATATGTCTCCCAAGAAAAAATCATATATATTCAAGGTAGAAGGCTAAAAGCTTAGAATGCTTAGTGGAATGGATGGAACAGGAAGCACCGAGTGTCAGCTCTCCACCACGGTGACACAAGTACGCTAAGTGAGCTACATGTGAGTTAGTAGGAGGCATATGACGACCACGATGAGACTCATATGTCTCCATGGGTAGGTTTACTTATGAACGTTAATGGGACGACCTGGTTGAATTATGTTGCCAAAGATTAGCGGGTACGTTTCCCTTGGCTTGTTGGTATGCCATTCGCATGGAACATGGCCCAAACCTCTAGGAGACATCATGGTGTGCAATGGCCATGAGTGTTAACACATAATGGCACGGGTAGCTATTCATGGGACTTGTTAACTGTAACAACCCAAAACATACAAGACCAAAATCATGCGAAAATTTAAAACATTAACTTTCTCTTTAACTTATCATACCAAAAATCCATAGAAAAAAACTTTTAAAAAGGTCGTTTGCGCACACTTTTAGTTTAGCAAACAGAAATACAAATACTCATCCACAAAGTTATAATAAAGTAATTATCCCAAAAGTAATAACGAGCTTTCAACTTTTTCTTTTCAAAATGGTGATCCATCAAAAACCTCCCTAGGTCAGGCCATATGTACATATCCACAAGCAAACTCTGGCGCTCACTGCTTTGCTCTGCCCTTGCACTTACCTACAACATGAAACAACTAAGTAAGCGAAAACGCTTAGTAAGAATAGCCTCACACACAAGTATACTAAAACCCAGTAATGAGTCGACCTAAGGTAGATATCGCTACAGGTCATTAGGGTATTGGATAAGTTCCAACCGTATCATACAATTCTCAAATAATAGCCATGTCAGAATCAAATACTTTGATTGTATCTAACAACCAATGTCACACATATCATAATAACTTGCACTCAGAATATCCCAAAACATTCGAGATATATATTTACACAATTTAATCAATTCGAACAAACGCAAGGGATCTTGGCTCCAACCCAAAATCACTCTTAACGTCCTGGCTCAAACCCGGACTATCTTACCATGTCCTGGCTCCAACCTAGACTTTATCTTTCCATGTCTTGGCTCTAACCTGGACTACAGTTTACCATGTCCTGGCTCCAACCCAGACTATAATTTTACCATGTCATGGCTTCAACCCGGACTATAATTTTATCATGTCCTGGCTCTGACCCGGACTTTAGATTACCGTGTCCTGACTCCAACCCGGACTATATTACGCTAAGGTTCTGGCTTCAACTCGAACCTACTTACCATTTAGCCGCAGAATGCAAAAGCATTGCAAGAGTAGGTATTAAGCATACCCTAGTCTTAATGATCCAAACAAAACTAGTGTAATCTACTACTACAAGCACACACTAGTACATTCATGTTATAGCCAAGAAAGGGAAAGGATAACTTACCTGGAGTCCTTAGTTCCCAGCTGGATCCTTAACACCGCTCTTCATTTTTCCCTTCATCTGATACTGTAATTAGTACAGTGTACTCAGATTAAACTATGGCATATACTTATAGCTAATATTCTACAATAGATGCATGCAATAAACTCTTAGAGACTCTATATTGTAGTCTTTTATACACTTTATAGTGTATAAGGCTGGGTTTTCTTTTTAGTCTTTAAGTTATCGTAGGAAAATCGGTCTCACAGTAACATGCTCCCCATACTGTGTGTTTTAATTTTACTTCAAGAAGGAATTATCTTATTTGATCATTTGGTACTCTGGTTTTAGAAAAAGGATTTAACAAAATCACATCATTAGAAAAATACTGTAAATTTTGTTCTTTTATGAAGTTTACAATCTCCTTTCATAATACCAAAATACTCCTTTTAGACTCTTTAATTATTATTATTTTTGAAAAGTCACATTTTGTTTATAAAATTCCTTTTTAACCTAAACTTCTATTTTTACCAAGTTTAATGATATTCTAAAACCTCTTTTGTGGTATTTTTGAAAAGAATGGCAATTGGACCCATAATTTATTAAAAATGTAAAAATAATATTTTATTTATCTCAAACTGATTTAAGATTTTTTTAACATCCAAATCCTTAGTAACTTTTACAAAAAGAACAATTTTCCAATTTCCACAATTTTACTTTTACTTTTTTTATTTAAGGTGACAAACGTCCATTTTTAAACATTTTCCATATCTTGAGCTTTTGGCCAAAGCCCTTAAAATTTCATTCACTTATTCTTTTTCATGAGGACGGAAACTAGACGAAAACCTCGAGTCAAAACTCGTTTTAGGTTAGGAGAAATAACTTCCCAAAAATCAATTTTCGTTATGGTCTGAAATTACTACTTTTCAGATTTTAGGGCAAATTTAGAAAACTTATTTCTCTTAAACTGTGACACATTTTTCTCTTATATTTTGCAGGGGCTCTAATACATATCTTAAATAACTTACTTAAAAATTTTATAATTTTTGGGATAGTAAAACCCATTTAAATAATTAAAACAATCTAAGCAGTGTTTGCTGCCCAGAAGTTTTTTCCAGATTTTAAGGAAACTTTGAAAACATAATTCTCTTAAATCATAACATATTTTAATCTAAAATTTTACAGAGATCCTTATACATGTATTAAATAATATCCTACCAAATTTCATAGCTTTTATATTAATAAAACCCGTTCAAAGGACAAAGAAATTTGGGCTGTGCATGTTGCCCAGAAATTTTCCAAATTTGCATCATAATGCCAAAAAGTGCATAACCTGGGCTTAAAAATATTTTTTTGTGATTTTCCAAAGCCTAACATCAAGTAATCACAAAGCACTACATAACTGCACAAATTATTTTTATAAACAGAGGCAGTAGGGTGCGATCTAACCTGATGGAAGCCAGACCATGAATTTTGGCAGCATGCTTTTTTACTCACACTTAACCACAACAAGCATTTCTAGCATAAACCCTAACCACATGCATGCGTGCAATTAATCATATAACATAACCTCAATCATAAGAATAAAAATAAGCTCAAAACTATTAAATATCCGATACAACCAGATCTACAAAATCATCACAAAACTCAAAGAAACAATCATAGATTTCTACCTTTTGAAGCCCTAGCTTGGAGATGAAATACTTAGCTCTTCAAAAACCTCCCTTTGTGCTCTATACTCTCAAAACCGAGCCCCAAGTCCCACATGCAGATTTTTAAGAAAGGATTAGAGTAGGAAGAACTTAGATGAGGGACAAGAACATGCGAACTTACAAAAACATCTTACCTTACTTTATTTGATCACAAAGGTGCTCAATCTTTGAGATCCAACTAGAAAAAGCTTCTCTTGAACCCTAGAACACAAGATCAATGCCATGCATGGCTATTAGATTACATGCATATACAAGGAAACCCCTAGGGTTTTGAGTTGAAAGGGAAAGAGAAGGAAAATGCACAAAAGATTTGATACTTACACTAGACAAGGATTTCTTCTTGAACTTCTTCCTTCTCCAATGGAGAAGATGAGTGTAGCTTGCTAAGAAGGGAGTTTGTTGCAGCAATGGTGGTTAGGGATAGAGAGGACTTCGGGTTTGGGAGAGGGAATGGTAGAGAGAAATTATTTTGAGAGAAAAATAATGATTAAACTCTTAACTTATGAATAGGGTAAAACTCTTCCTATTCTTGGCTCTTTGGGGTATGTGTCCTAGCTCATGAGAGCCCTAGGTTCTATCCCTAGCCTTGTCACCCCTCTCTCTCTCTCTCTCTCTCTCTCTTGCTCGCTCTCTCTCTCTTTCATTAGAAATTACTCTTATGCCCTTAATTTACCTCACATATAAGGAACCCAAGGGCCCTTTGGAAATTTTGTGCTCTAAATTTCCCTTAATTTTTAACCTATAGTTTTTAAATCTCCAAGCATAATTAAATAAATTAATTTGTGACCAAAAATAAAATTTGTCAATTTATCACATATTGACCAAAATGTCCTTAAAGGCACGAGCAAGAAATTTTCATTCTTAAGCCATGTTGATTGGAATTCAAACCTCGATCAATCCTCTTAAAATTTATCAGCTCA
This sequence comes from Humulus lupulus, assembly GCF_963169125.1. Lineage (NCBI taxonomy): Eukaryota > Viridiplantae > Streptophyta > Magnoliopsida > Rosales > Cannabaceae > Humulus > Humulus lupulus. Next base: position 265,678,982 of record NC_084793.1, read on the forward strand.
ACAATAAATTCCCAGTTGCCAAAAAAATAATATTTTTTATGCCATAGTATTTCCTATTTTATTTAATCCCAGATTTTTCTCCCATTAGAGTTTACCTCTTGGTCTGAGACCAATCTTTCTTTACATAAAACTAGATCATTTACCAGATCATCACAGCGGCTATAAAAATTCACGAATTATCACAAAGTCATATAAGATCATTTATCAAAATAATATTCCACATAATTTTTCACTAGCTTGAACCAGCTACTAACGTGTGTTCAAAACATAGGACGTCACATTAACACACACGCATGGGAAGATTACACCATGCTTGAGAAGAAAAAAGATCCAATGTATGCTACTAATTAGGGAGCTAGTCTCGAGCCCCTACCAACATGCGTGGAGGCATGGTGCCTTGAGGATTGGACCATGGATGTATGAGAGTCATTGGGTCATGACGAAAGTGTTGGGTTTAGTGCCCTGAAAATCAAATTTCTTATGTAACACGAATTATTATCAATAAGAGAATTAGAAAACATTTTTGTTCACATTGCTTACATATTTTATTATATGATTATTATCATACAAACATCTATAAAATCCTGAACATATATGTCATTACACTTATAGTGACTAGGTCACAGTGAATTATAATTGTAATTGTATGTTCAAAATAATTAGTCATAAGATTAAATTAGTGCATAGGTTTTTCATTGATTTGGTAGTCTACGATGATGTCTACTTACACAACAGTGTGATGTTCTATCAATAACATTAACTAAGTAGATAAGATCAGATGTATTTTGTTACATTGAACTAGGACCGATATTGTTTATTGATAGATAAATAAGTATCGTTATTATCAAATCTAACCAATGTCACAACATAGATTATTGGTCAAGTCAATTTCAATTTTGAGTGTTAATATTTATATTGATTATACTATTTGGTTCCTTTGAATTCTTTGTTAAAGCTTGTCCTTTTGACATGGATAATGCTTATATCTTGGAGATTTGGTAATATAAGTGTATATTATAGATACGAAATCTATAGCTTCTGTATAAGAAGTGAAAATGTGACTTCCTTTATTACTTAGTCTAAATGGTTAAATGAGTGAGCGCTCATATTTGTAATACACTACATGAATATATCATTTATAAGGGATTTAGTGGTAGTTAAGGACAAAATATTAATGAGGGATAAAACATTAATTTATACCCACCACATGAGTATGTCATTGATAGATGATTGACAGACAAAAATGGTTATAACAATGGATTACGTTTTTATATGAGCAAATACGTTTGATGAATCAAGAGTTCAATTTCGAGTCTATAGTGAAGTCATTCGAAATTAATAATTTGTGATGACATTTATCTGTTGAATGAAATCATAAGAACTTATTATAGTTTGCATTCATGGATCCATGGTCCCCAAGTCGTTTTTTAATAAATCAAACCTAATAGTCTCAAACACTTGATTTAATTATTAACTATAAATATCATGTTGATTGGGTCAATTGGAATAAATAATTTTATACTATTTATTGATATTTTATGATAAAATAAATAGAAGAAAGATTGAGGTTTTAATTGCAAATCACTTGAGTCATTTTTTTAATATTGATAAATGAATATTAATAAAATAGATTAAATCAAGGATCAAATTATAATTAGTTAATTTGACAATGATTTAATTTATTAATATTAAAATAAATAAATAAATAAAGTTTTTGTTTTTGAATCAAATTGGGAAACAAATCTCGGCAACACCACCTCTATAGTGGGCGGGCAATAGGGTTTTGTTAAGCCGTTTTGTGGCTGAATAAAATCTCATTTATTTATTTATTTGGTAATTAAAATGCCCTAGGTGTTGGCTATAAATAGGAAGCTTATGACAAGATTAGAGCTAGACAATTTTAGGGAAAGTGACACTTACAAATCCTCTCTAAGTCATCAGTCATACTCTTTCCTTCTCTTTGTTTTTCTTGCCTCATGTGTTGAGAACAAGCCCACAGTAAATTAGGTTTGATCTAGAGAAAGGCTGCGAAGATTGTGGTTTCATTTGGTGTTGTGTTTTTTATTATTGACAATACCTAGTATTCAACAAGGACAAAAGGTTAGAGAATCAAATGTTATATTATTTTATATAATATAATGTTTAGATTAAATAATGTGACAAATGTGTTTGTCATATATTGTAACATAATATTGAGAGTTACAAATAAAATAGACAAGTGTGTACATCTAACTTTGTAACATGTTTTGGGAGTTACATATCTTACAAAATCAATAACTAGTTTGTAACGCCCAAAAGATTACCCAAATAATGTGTAGATTGAGAGTTACACATTTCTAAAATTGGATTTCATAAGCCATAATGTGATATGGCTATTGAAGATATGATTTTAACTTTCATTAGGTGTATGGAGGTTACAAGTCAATTGGGAAAGGTTTGGAATGTTTTTGTGAAAATATGCAAAATTGGGAGGTTACAAAACACTCGCGACCATAGCCTAGAGTATCCTAGGCAGCGGCTTGGGGTGCTGACAGTCAAATCCCATTTTGCACATTGATCAATTTGAACGTTTTGAACAACTCAAGTAACTCAAAAATCTTCATTTTAATTCCATAAACATCCAAATTAATATTGGTAACAGCCAAGGGATTGGTGAAATTTGAAATTCAAAGGGTGTCTCAAAACTCTATAAATATGAGCATAAGACATACCATTTTCTATCCACTAGAGCACTTGGCTAGAAATTCACCAAAGGCTTGATAATTCCAGAGAGTTATTTCCATTTTGAGAGTTCCCTTAGTGCTTAGAGAATAGGGGAAATCAGTGTTTGATTGTTAGAGAAATAATATATTTCAATGGAAATAATAGAAAACCAAATACAACTCTAGACAAAATATTACAATGGACAAGATGATAGATAAAATAAGTGTTACAACTCAATTGCAAAAGATACAAATAAATAAAAAAAATAAATGTGGTAAGACTATCACATATAGGTTTCTCAACTATGAAAAGAGTAGTTAAATGTGGTGTGATTGCATGCAATATTAAAAATTATGGAAAATGTGAAACATGTGTTAAGGCTAAGATGATATAAAAATAAAGAATGATACTAAACAACATGAGCTTTACATTATTGTTAACAAATTGAAAGTACTAAAGATTGAGCTTCCCGAGGCCTTTCAAGTTAGTGCAATAGTGGCAAAATTACCACAAACTTGGAGGAGCTATAGGAAAAAATCCTTCATAAAAATGAGGATTATTCTTTAGAGGAAATTCAAAAACATATTTGAATCGAGGAGGAATCGATATGAAGAGACAAACTTTGAGGGGTCTAATGGAGAGACTTCCAAAGCAAATGTGGTGTCACAACCAAAACATCCCAAAAAGAAAGGGAAAGGAAAAAACGGTGTGGAGAATCATTCAGATCCCAAAACCAACCTAAACAAGTTTAAGGGCGAGAAAGGTCCTTGCTTTGTGTGTGGGAAAAATGGTCACTATGCTAGAAAATGTAGGCATTGAAAAGTATTGGAGTTTTATGCCTTAATTAAAACTCAATTTCTTTGTATTCTCATTTTATTATCAATAAAAGAATAGAAATCATTTTTGACTTGGTCAATCACTTTGCTCACATGTTTTATTTTCATGATTATTTGTTCAATATGAACTTCTATTAAATCCCGAGCATATAGCTAATAATATATATAGTGACGTAATCACAGTGGAATATAAATATGATTATATGTTCAAAAATAAGTTAGTCCTAAGATTAGTCAGTGCACAGGATTTACACTGACTTGCCAATCTACGATATGATCTACTTACACATTGTAGTATTATGTTCTTTCCAGAACATTAGCAAAGTAGATAAGATCGGATGTATTTGTTACATCGGACAAGACCGATATTGACTGTAGATAAGATGAGAAGACACACCATTATTATCTATTCTAGTCATATCATAGAGTTGACCATAGGTCAATTCAATCTCAATTCTGGGTGGTTAGTATTCTAACTAATTGTATTATTTGAGTTCTTTGACTTATTCGTTACCAGCTTACCCTACAGACTAGCCCATACTTACATCTTGGGAACTAAATAGTATAATTGAGTGGGAGTGTTAATCATAGATATGAACATCTATAGCTTCTGATGAAGAAGTAAAATGATGGTTTCCTTTTAGTTTGGTTCGGGGTGCTAAATGATAGAGATCTCATTTCAGTAATTAATATTAGTTTACTGAAATATCATTTACAAGGAATTAAGTGTTTTAAGGATAAAATACAATGAGAGGTAAAACAGTATTTTAGTCCCATCTCATTGTAGACCATCTATAGAGGATTGAGTGATAATTATGATTGTAATAATGGATAGCTAATAATGTATCTATATTGCTTATTGAGAGTTATATGAATTCAATAGTGCAATTCCGAGTCTGTAGTGGAGTCACGAGGAATTAATAAGTTAGTAAATTTATTTGTTAAATTTATGATAACTTATTGGAGCTTGATTTCATAGGCCCCCATGGTCCCCACAATACCTTGGATAAAATCATCTAGATAGTCTCAATTAATTTATTTAAATATCAAAGTTGAACAGGTCAATTTTGTATAGTTTCACAGAGTTATGCAATTTAGAGAAGAAAATAGATTTTAGGGCAGATTTAAAAATTAAGATAAATTGGTGTCTAAATTAATAAATAAGTTTAAATCAAGGTTTAAATTATAAATTATTAATTTGATAAAGGATTTAAGTAATTATTTAATTAATCAATCAATAGAAAATAATACGGGCCTTGATTTTAAGTCCAACGGGCTAATAATTATATGGGAAATTTCATGGGCCTAAAGTTCATGATAATTTAGACCAAATGGCTAATATTACCTATTATTTTATTGATTTTTTAATTAAATAAGTAACCTAATTGAGCCTGTAAAAGGAATGCTAAGTGAGAGCTGAAAACAGATGATCATAAAATCTAGTTTTGATGCTTTACGGTTTAGACTCTCTCTACAGCAAAGTCATTTTCTAAGCCTCTATTTTATCTTCTCTTCTTCTTCTCTTTGTATCTATCTATGTGTTGAGAATTTCCCACTCTAATCTAGGTGATTCTAAGGATACTGTGGAAGGCTGTGAAAAAATTTGAAGATCGGTTCAGTTTCTTGGTGATACCCTGCAACATAAAGGATACAAGGGTTAGAGAAACTGAAGGAATGACTTATTCATTCTGCTGTATATAATGTAAGTGTTCTTATCATTATCTTTTTTTAAATTCAATTATATAAACATGTTCTGAGTTTTCTTATATTAATTTGTTTAATGTATGATTTACATAAAAATAAATATAATCATGTATAAGTATTCCCAACAAAAAGACCAACAAGGACCTAAGATAAATGCAACTGAAGAGGAAAATATTGTTGCTGTAACGACCCAGATTTTCAAGACTCGATAATACGGAAATATAAATGTTTTCATTTAACAAAATGTCTCAAAAACCCGTATATAAAAAAAAAAACTTTTTAAAAAGTCGTATGGCCATACTTAACATTTAGTTACAAACATATTTTATAAAGAGTAGAGTGAGCCTTGTTTAGGAAAATTACACAACATTTCCAAAAATAAAACGGCTTCCCAAAAGGTCGGTCCACATGTACATTTGCAAGGAAGACTCCAGCGCTCACTGCTCTGCCTTGCCCTTGCTCTTACCTACAACAAGAAACAACTAGGTAAGCGAAAACGCTTAGTAAGATCAACTTTCAAACAAAGCATGTAGAGAATTAGGGTTCCGGACCCTACACAATCAATTTCAAGAACGCTAAAGCGTCCTGGCAAACTTATGGTCATGCCTGATAACCAAGGATAAATTAATTCATAACTAGATAAAAATCCTGCACTCAGAAACAAGCAGATATATTATATCACAACTATATCTTATCAACAATTATATCCCTACACTCAGAAAATCCCAGAGCAAGAAGATATATTATATCACAACTATATCTTATCAACAATTATATCCCTGCACTCAGAAAATCCCAGAGCAAGCAGATATATTATATCACAATATAATTCGAGACCAACGCTCAACAATTTCCAACAATTCAGGCGTAACGCGCCCTCCAACATAATTGCTAATCTGTAAAAGAGAACCGAGTCTCCACACTAAGATCTAGCCAATAAATATTCTCATCAAGGGTAACTATCGTGTTACCTAGGGCACCGCTACTTATCCAAGAGTGTAATCCAATTTACACGGTTTTACGGAGACTTCTATGTTAATCAATGGTGCTCGTGAGCAGTTGCCCCTAGGGTGTTCAGCCTCACTCAATCTTGGCAACCCCTAGTATCTCTAGGCACTCTCACTGAATGGCCAATATTCACGGTTGCTATCCGAGAATAACTTATCAGAGCACTTACTCGGATTCTAACCGTCCAATGATCAAGTAAGCATGAGGGCCCCTAGGTCCCATTTATTTTGGAGCCCCTAGGTTTAACCATCTTATCCTCATCTCATAGCCACTCGTCGCGGTAATGAGCCGGACATAAATAAAATCAAGCAGTGTGACGGGGATCAACCGTCTAGGATATGACGGACATCTACCGTTCATATTTTCTAAATCAGCACTCACTAGATTAACGTCTCTAAGCAACTTTCTATGACAGTCTATATATGTGCATGTATCCCTATACTAACATACAAGACAATAATCATTTCATGTTGCAGCCATACAATATAAGTTGACTTACTTGGAGTCCTTAGCGCTCAGTAGGTTTTCACCCTCCAATGTTCAGTCCAGTTACGCTTAGCCAATACTGTAGTTATCCATACAGTATACTCGGATTAATTATGGCACTCATAATTCATTATTATTATTTTGGGCAGTTTGGTCATTTTAATAAAAGTCATTTGTAAGGATTTATAATCCTTATTTGGTTTTAAACCTATTAAGGAAATTCATACAAAATATTCGAGACTAAACCCTAAGTCTCAGGGAGGCCTATCCTAAGGTCTCGATACCTAGGCTCGGGTATCACAATGGTATTTTCCCACAATCCGCTAAAAATCTTATTCTTTCAAGATATCGCTATTAACCCGCACTTTCGACTAGTCGGTTAAAATATGTAAGATTTTAGCCGGTATTATATCCAGAAAATACTAATAAATTCCTTAATTATTTTTAAAGAGAATAAACTCTTAAATTTTCCTTTTATTTTTCTTAAGGTTTTAATATCTAAAAATCGTTTTAAGAAAATTGCCTAATTTGTCTTAATTAGGAAAACCATTAAAAATTTCTCATCTTGACTAATTAATTTTCCAAAATCAATTAATCAATTTTACTTACTAGAAAAATAATTCATTTAATTATTTTCTCAAAATATAGGGTTTTAAACCCTCTTTTAATTTATTAACTATTAATAAATTAAATCTCTTATTTTTAGAAAGAATAAAAACTCTTTAATAAAAATAATTCATTTAATCTCAAAGGGGTAATTTTAGTGAAAATATGATTTCAAGACTTACCAATTTATATCTTGAAATAAGCAAAATTTTACTTTTTACCTTATGTTCCAAAATCTCATTTTTACACTAAGTGTGAAAAGCCTATTTTTCACATTTTTAACTACATACTTTGTTAGTTCATAACTTGAAATTTACTTACCCAATTGTTACCAAAATTTCCCAATTCCATTTTTGTTATGCTATTTAGGTCTTTGTAAAATCTTAGGTCAAAATGAGTATTTTTGATTGGTAAAATCATTTTCCAACAATGAGGTAAAAATGACCTTATTTTCAAGTCCTTATTTTTTCCAAACTTTGACAGTTAATAACTTTCAAACTGTTCAATATTTTCTTACCAAATTTTACAGTAGAATAATAGGTTATGCCAGAAATATGTCCACAAAAGTTTAGAAAAAACTGGGTTCATTTGCCCTATACAGTGGCTGTCCAAACTTAGTTCCGAAAATAAGAATACGGAAAAACAGTTTTTTACCTAAACTTTGAAATAGCATAACTTACTCATTTCTAAACATTTTTTAGTTTTTCAAAAGCTCAATTTTATGTACTCAATCTCAACAACATCACAGTACAATTTAATTTTACAAAAACAATATACAGTGGCTGCTTGACCCCTTGGAAGTCACAGCTCAAAACATGTTTTGTTTTAGGGTATCCTACAAAATCCTTGGGGGTTTTGGTTCCCATTTTCAAAAATCAATACACATGAATCATAAAAATTATTAAACAACTATCATAACCTTATTACATCACCAACAAGAAACTTTAAGCATTAAATATACAAAATAATACTTAAAACTAAAAACCCTACAACAAAATCATCAAAAGTAAACTTTTTACCTTTTTGGTGTTCTTGCTTAAGGTTTGGACCTCCTATTAGCTTTGACTTCTTCAAAACCTTTCAAAAACCCTAACCAATTTCCCCCAACAACATAGTTAATTAGCTATTTGAAACTCTATGCTTAAAACTTTACAAAAGCCTAGATTAGTGAAACTTTACCTTAGGGAAAATACTTCCTAGACCAAGACTTAGCCTCCAAGTTTCATTGGTGTTCTTGAGGCTGAATATTGAGAGACAACTTGAGAGAGTTAAAAAAAAAGATGATAGTGAGAGAGTGAAAGTGAGTGGTCGGTTCTTAGGGGGAGGTTAGAAGAGTTTATACTATCTAATTTATCCTAAAAACACTCAAGTGTTTTACTCCCACTTGCCCACTTGACAATATCCCAAATCTTTAAATAAATGGGATTTAAACTCAATTAGTTAATAAATGGGATTTCAAAATATCACATGGCCGGCCACCCATTGCTATATATATGTGATCATTTCATTTTTTTTTTTATAAAGGTTAATAAATGTTTCATAAGAAGAAAAGTCCAAATTGGCTTTTGACACCTTTTTCACTCTTATTAAGTTTTAACCACCAAACTTAACATTAATTAATTAAATTAAATGTCTCTCACATTTAATTTAATTAATCACATAATAAAATTTAACCTAAGGTCCATTCATGGAATAAAATTCCCCATTTCGGCAAAATTAGGCATTTAACACAAAATGCCTTAAAATTTCCATTTTATTTTAGGTTTATTATTTTTTACCAAACTTTAACTTTTATGAATGTATTTTATGCCCAAAATATAATTGCCATGATTTTTCATTTTATTTTCCGAGATTTTTACCCGATCAGGGTTTTTGTGTCGGTCCAGGACCAAAAGTCTTATCTTGACTTTTAAAATCACAAAATTCATATTTTGGCTAGCAATAACTCATGGAATACTTACAAACAAAATATAATATTATTTAAAATAATATTCTTAACCCGGGGGGAAAATCCCGACCTGAGTCGTTTAAAGGTACCCGAAAACGTAGGATGTTACAATTCCCACAATTTATAAAGGTTTCTTCCTCGAAACTTAAAACAAATGAGGATACAGCTCCCTCATCTTGTCTTCTGTTTCCCAGGTTGCCTCTTCAATGCCATGGTTACACCACTACACCTTTACCAATGGCACCGTCTTGTTCCTCAACACTTTTTCCTTTCGGTCTAGTATCATAACCGGTTTTTCCTCATAGACGAGTTGAGGATCCACGCTCAGCTGCTCATAGCTGATTACATGCGAGGGATCATGCATGTATTTTCTCAATAAGGATACATGAAACACATCATGCACCTTAGACAGGGCGGGCGAAAGAGCTAAACGATAAGCTACTTCCCCGATCCTCTCTATGATTTTGAAAGGTCCAACGAACCTTGGGCTAAGCTTTCCTTCCTTCCCAAATCGCATAGCCCCTCATAGCGGAGCTACCTTTAGCAGCACATTATCACCAAAACCTCAAACACCAGGGGTCTCCTGCGTTGATCAGCATATTTGCGTTGTCGATCAACCAAAGTTTGCAAGCGTTGCCTTATCCGTCGGATGTCCTCCGTAATCTGATCAACCTCATCCGATCCGAGAAACTTCCTTTCACCGATCTCGTGCCAATGAATCGGTGATATGCATTTCCTTCCATACAACGCCTCATACGAAGCCATCTTGATGGAATCATGATAGCTATTATTGTAAGCGAACTCTATCAGTGGAAGCTTCTCATTCCATGACCCTTGAAAGTCGAGCACGCAAGCTCTTAGCATATCTTCCAAGGTCTGAATTGTTCGTTCGCTTTGACCGTCTGTTTGCGGGTGGAAAGAAGTGCTAAACTTCAGTTTAGTACCCAACCTCGTTTGGATTCTATTCCAGAATGTCGAGGTAAAACGTCCGTCGTGATCTGATACGATGGAGTTGGGTACACCATGCAGTCTCATTATTTCTGCAATGTAAATATCTACTAACTTATGTGCGCCATAAGTTACCTTGATCGGCAAGAAATGAGCGAACTTAGTCAGCCTATCCACGATAACCCAAATGGCATCATGCCCCTTGGGAGTGGTTGGTAGACCTGTGACAAAGTCCATAGTGACCATCTCCCACTTCCATTCCGGAATTTCTAAGGGTTGTAACAATCCAGCTGGCCGTTGATGCTCGACCTTTGTCTGCTAACAAGTCAAGCAGTGTGCCACATATTCTGCCGTCTCCTTTTTCATTCCAGGCCACCAAAAGTACTTCTTCAAGTCTTGGTATATTTTTGTGGTACCCGGATGCATGGCATAAGGAGCATTATGTCCTTCGAAAAAGATCTGCTTCTTGATCTCGTCATCATCAGGAACACATATTCTTCCCTTGAACCCCAATACTCCATCCTCGGAGATATGGAATCCTGGTCGCCCCTCGTTCCTCACTTCGTGCATCAATCCTTGAACCCAAGGATCGACTAACTGCCTGCCTCTTATAGCTTCCATAACGGTAGGCTCGATAGAAAGATTAGCCAATTGACCAACTACTATCTCTAAATCCAAGGTAGCAAGGTCGGCTTGTAACTGCGGAGAAATTTCCTTCACTGTCATCACATAAGCACCTAGTTGTCGACTCAATGCATCTGCCACCTTGTTTGCTTTTCCCGGGTGGTACAGAATGTCGCAGTCATAGTCGTTAAATAGTTCCAACCATCGATGCTGTCTCATATTCAATTCCTTCTGAGTGAAGAAATACTTCAGGCTTTTGTGATCAGTGTAGATGTCGCAGTGTATCCCGTATAGGTAGTGCCTCCATATTTTTAGAGCAAAAACCACTGCTGCAAGCTCCAGGTCATGAGTGGGATAGTTCTTCTCGTAATTCTTTAGCTGTCGAGAAGCATAAGAAATTACTTTTCCGTGCTGCATCAGCACTGCTCCCAACCCTCGGCCTGAGGCGTCACTATAAATAGTATATCCCTCTGTGCCATTAGGGATTGTCAGCACTGGGGCAGTCGTCAATCTTGTTTTCAACTCCTGAAAACTCTCCTCACACTTGTCACTCCATTCATATTTGATGTTTTTGCGGGTAAGGGCAGTCATTGGTGCGGCTATTTTGGAAAATCCTTCCACAAATCGCCGGTAGTATCCCGCTAACCCAAGAAAACTTCTAACCTCATGCGCATTTTTCGGAGGTTTCCATTGCTTAACAACTTCTATTTTGGCGGGATCTACTGAAATTCCGTTTCCCGACACTATGTGACCCAGAAAACTTACTTTCTCTAGCCAGAATTCGCACTTCGAAAACTTAGCGTAAAGCTTTTCGTCTCGCAGACACTGGAGGACCGGTTCCAGATGTGTTGCATGCTCTTCCTGGCTTTTTGAGTATATCAGAATATCGTCAATGAACACGACGACAAACTTATTCAAATACTCGCGAAATACTCGGTTCATGAGATCCATGAATGCAGCAGGCGCATTGGTTAGTCCAAAGGACATCACTAAGAACTCGTAGTGACCGTAGCGCGTTCTGAAGGACGTCTTTGGTATATCCGTCTCCTTAACCTTGAGCTAATGATAGCCTGATCGCAGGTCTATTTTGGAAAATACTGATGCTCCTTGTAGTTGATCGAAAAGATCGTCGATCCTCGGTAATGGATATCGGTTCTTGATCATCACTTTGTTCAACTCCCGATAGTCAATGCACATTCTCATCGTACCGTCTTTCTTCTTAACGAATAAGATCGGGGCTCCCCATGGAGAATGGCTTGGCCTTATGAACTTCTTGTCCAGTAACTCTTGCAGTTGTGACTGCAACTCCTTGAGTTCAGCTGGTGCCATTCTGTAAGGAGTCTTTGAGATTGGTGCAGTTCCCGGAATCAACTCTATCTCAAACACAATCTCTCGGTCTGGTGGAATCCCTGGGAGATCTTCAGGAAATACATCAGAAAACTTGCACACAACCGGTACATCCGATGGTTGTTGACTCATTTCTTTATCCTTATCCACTATGTTTGCCAGAAAACCGATGCACCCATCACTCAACATTTTTCTCGCCTTCATCGCAGAAATCATGGGACACTTCTTTTCTCTTGACGTACCCTTGAACTCGATTGGTTCTTCTCCTGCTGGGGTGAAGACCACTTTTCTGCGCTTGCAATTGATAACTGCTCCATATTTGGTTAACCAATCCATCCCAAATATGACATCATATTCATGTAGGTCCAAGACTAACAGATCCACCATCAGCTCACGATTTTCAACCCAAAATGGTACGGCTCTAACCCATGTCCGCACCAGCATATCCTCTCCCGAAGGCAAGGATACCCCACAAATAACAGGCATAGGCTCAGGACTTCTATTTAATTTTGCCACAAAGGATGCAGATACAAAAGAATGTGATGCACCAGTATCCATTAATGCATATGCTGAGGTTTGGGCGATAGAAATCTGACCTGACACCATATCAGATGGGCCAGCTCCTTTGTCGCTTTGTGTAAGCACACAAACTCGAGGCGGAGCTCCAATTTGTTTATGTTGGTCATTTCCATTGCCCTTGGCTGGCATTCGACAATCCTTAGCAAAGTGCCCTGGCTATCCACTGTTAAAACAGACCCCGCACTCGCCCCGATGGCAGCGGTTACACTTGTTGCACAGTGGCCATTGTTCAAACTCACGTCTCGGCTATTTGTTGTGACTAGCCGTTGCCTGATTGGGAGGTCCCCCTTTTCTTTTGTTATTTCCCCCAAAAATTGGTCTTGTGCCTCTTGGATTGTTTGTTCGCCCTGAGTTCTGGCCGAACCTCGGGTTGAACCTTCCCCTTGGGCCATTCTGATTGGCCTGAAATTGTCCGGGGTTGTTGGGAGTGTACCTCCTGTCTTCGTTCTTCTGTGGATCTGGCTTGTCTGACACGGCCCAAGACTCTTGGCGAAGAGCCCGTTCCTCAGCTTCAGCATACGTCTCTATGCCAGTTCTACCAGTGTCTACACACCTAGAAATGTCTCTGCGTAGGCCCTTCATAAAACTCCAGGTCTTATTCTCTTCAGTGCTCACCTGGTTCTTCGCAAACCTAGACAGTTGGTCAAATTTTCGAACGTAGTCCTGCACGCTCGATGTTCCCTGCTTTAGATTAGTGAACTCATTCACTTTGTGCTCAATCATTGCCTTACTAAAGTACTTGCCATTGAACAAGGTCAAGAACTCTAGCCATTCCATCTCGGCAACGTTATGCCCTTTCTTGGATGTGTCCCACCAGATGTGGGCATCTTTTCTCAGCATATAGGTCGCGCAGACTACCTTCTCTCTCTCAGTAGTTTCAATGAAGTCGAAGATTCTTTCCAAAATACTAATCCATTCCTCTGGCATTGAAGGGTCACTGCTCCCCTCGAATATAGGTGGATTTTGGTTGCCGAACCTTTCTGATATAGGTTTTGCTCGGGCAGCTCTTGGCGCTTCTACTGGTTGTACAGGTTGCTCAATGATAACCTGTGGGCCAAGGTTTTGTTCTTCATTGTTTGCAGGTGGTACTTCATAGTTTTAAGAATTGTTGGGTGGCATGGGGAGTCGTCCCAGAAGGGTGTTAAATCTTTTAGCTTGGAGGGCATCAGCGTCCTCCTGTCTCTTTTGCCCTCTTTCTATTTGGGCTCCCTGCGTCTCCACTAGCCTTTGCAGATTATTCATCTGCTCGACTATCTCACGAACTCTATCAGCTTGGTTTGGAGTTCTAGCGGCAGGCGCGTTCTGAGCTCTATCAGCAGGTGCGGCCTGGCCTCGGCCAGCAACACCCCTTCCTCTTTGAACTCTTGTCCTTGCCATTTGTTTGCTTTCAAAACAAAAGCTCCTAAGTGCATAAGGACGAGAAGTTAATATTGACACAGATAGTTAATCAACCTAATTAAACACGCCAAGCATATCAAGGACAACAAGAAATCAACACTTTTTAACAAAAGTTAGCAACTTCATTTCATAACATATACCATATACAACAAAGTTTGAAGTTTGGGTCGGCCAGTTTAAGGGATTTACAAAATTAGCCCTAAAAAAATGGACTTATATCCCTACTATACCAGTTACTAATTTCCTTAATCATATCCAAGGTAGGTACATATTTCAAAAGTAGGTGGGTTTCTAACACCTATGCAGCTCCTAACACCTAGTCGGTGTCGCTGTCAACAGCCATATCAGAACCTCCATCTGGATCCTCCTCGGGATCTTCCTCAGTCTAGTCCATAGGCTCCTCATAAGAAATTTACCCCGCCGCCGAGTTCGTCGTCAGCCACTTCCTCCATTGGTGGGTTCTCAGCTACAACTACACCAAAGTCCTACAACCTAGTAGGTTTGCAAGGTCTTTACAAAAATTATCAACAAGACCCTCACAACATAACCTAATCTAAGCTGTCCACCATCATATCCAGCACTATGTAGGTATCCTCGTCAGACTGCTCAGGATCCTCCTCTGGCTCTACTGAAGACTTCTGTCATGTACTGCGTACATTGCCAAATGGCACGCCAATTTCTTCACTCGTACTCAAAGTGGCAAGGAATTCTCATCGTTAAAGAGTCTGTAGAAAATCGATTCTAGGCGAAGGGATAATGGGTAGTTTTCCTATCAAAGGGTCACCTATCTCAGGTATATCGACCATAACCTACAATTTTAGAATTGAGGTGAATAAAAAGAAAACAACACACTGAAGGAAGAAACAGTACTTACAGTGAGTGCCGGTCTGTCTTTGCGAAATGTACATGTGGGTTGTCTACAGAACCGGCTCAACTCGAGCTCTGATACCAACTGTAATAACCCAGATTTTCAAGACTCGATAATGCGGAAATATAAATATTTTCATTTTAACAAAATGTCTCAAAAACCCGTATATAAAAAAAAACTTTTTAAAAAGTCGTATGGCCATACTTAACATTTAGTTACAAACATATTTTATAAAGAGTAGAGTGAGCCTTGTTTAGGAAAATTACACAACATTTCCAAAAATAAAACGGCTTCCCAAAAGGTCGGTCCACATGTACATTTGCAAGGAAGACTCCAGCGCTCACTGCTCTGCCTTGCCCTAGCTCTTACCTACAACATGAAACAACTAGGTAAGCGAAAACGCTTAGTAAGATCAACTTTCAAACAAAGCATGTAGAGAATTAGGGTTCTGGACCCTACACAATCAATTTCAAGAATGCTAAAGCGTCCTGGCAAACTTATTGTCATGCCTGATAACCAAGGATAAATTAATTCATAACTAGATAAAAATCCTGCACTCAGAAACAAGCAGATATATTATATCACAACTATATCTTATCAACAATTATATCCCTACACTCAGAAAATCCCAGAGCAAGAAGATATATTATATCACAACTATATCTTATCAACAATTATATCCCTGCACTCAGAAAATCCCAGAGCAAGCAGATATATTATATCACAATATAATTCGAGACCAACACTCGACAATTTCCAACAATTCAGGCGTAACGCGCCCTCCAACATAATTGCTAATCTGTAAAAGAGAACCGAGTCTCCACACTAAGATCTAGCCAATAAATATTCTCATCAAGGGTAACTATCGTGTTACCTAGGGCACCGCTACTTATCCAAGAGTGTAATCCAATTTACACGGTTTTACGGAGACTTCTATGTTAATCAATGGTGCTCGTGAGCAGTTGCCCCTAGGGTGTTCAGCCTCACTCAATCTTGGCAACCCCTAGTATCTCTAGGCACTCTCACTGAATGGCCAATATTCACGGTTGCTATCCGAGAATAACTTATCAGAGCACTTACTCGGATTCTAACCGTCCAATGATCAAGTAAGCATGAGGGCCCCTAGGTCCCATTTATTTTGGAGCCCCTAGGTTTAACCATCTTATCCTCATCTCATAGCCACTCGTCGCGGTAATGAGCTGGACATAAATAAAATCAAGCAGTGTGACGGGGATCAACCGTCTAGGATATGACGGACATCTACCGTTCATATTTTCTAAATCAGCACTCACTAGATTAACGTCTCTAAGCAACTTTCTATGACAGTCTATATATGTGCATGTATCCCTATACTAACATACAAGACAATAATCATTTCATGTTGCAGCCATACAATATAAGTTGACTTACTTGGAGTCCTTAGCGCTGAGCAGGTTTTCACCCTCCAATGTTCAGTCCAGTTACGCTTAGCCAATACTGTAGTTATCCATACAGTATACTCGGATTAATTATGGCACTCATAATTCATTATTATTATTTTGGGCAGTTTGGTCATTTTAATAAAAGTCATTTGTAAGGATTTATAATCCTTATTTGGTTTTAAACCTATTAAGGAAATTCATACAAAATATTCGAGACTAAACCCTAAGTCTCGGGGAGGCCTATCCGAAGGTCTCGATACCGAGGCTCGGGTATCACAATGGTATTTTCCCACAATCCGCTAAAAATCTTATTCTTTCAAGATATCGCTATTAACCCGCACTTTCGACTAGTCGGTTAAAATATGTAAGATTTTAGCCGGTATTATATCCAGAAAATACTAATAAATTCCTTAATTATTTTTAAAGAAAATAAACTCTTAAATTTTCCTTTTATTTTTCTTAAGGTTTTAATATCTAAAAACCGTTTTAAGAAAATTGCCTAATTTGTCTTAATTAGGAAAACCGTTAAAAATTTCCCATCTTGACTAATTAATTTTCCAAAATCAATTAATCAATTTTACTTACTATAAAAATAATTCATTTAATTATTTTCTCAAAATATAGGGTTTTAAACCCTCTTTTAATTTATTAACTATTAATAAATTAAATCTCTTATTTTTAGAAAGAATAAAAACTCTTTAATAAAAATAATTCATTTAATCTCAAAGGGGTAATTTTAGTGAAAATATGATTTCAAGACTTACCAATTTATATCTTGAAATAAGCAAAATTTTACTTTTTACCTTATGTTCCAAAATCTCATTTTTACACTAAGTGTGAAAAGCCTATTTTTCACATTTTTAACTACATACTTTGTTAGTTCATAACTTGAAATTTACTTACCCAATTGTTACCAAAATTTCCCAATTCCATTTTTGTTATGCTATTTAGGTCTTTGTAAAATCTTAGGTCAAAATGAGTATTTTTGATTGGTAAAATCATTTTCCAACAATGAGGTAAAAATGACCTTATTTTCAAGTCCTTATTTTTTCCAAACTTTGACAGTTAATAACTTTCAAACTGTTCAATATTTTCTTACCAAATTTTACAGTAGAATAATAGGTTATGCCAGAAATATGTCCACAAAAGTTTAGAAAAAACTGGGTTCATTTGCCCTATACAGTGGCTGTCCAAACTTAGTTCCGAAAATAAGAATACGGGAAAACAGTTTTTTACCTAAACTTTGAAATAGCATAACTTACTCATTTCTAAACATTTTTTAGTTTTTCAAAAGCTCAATTTTATGTACTCAATCTCAACAACATCACAGTACAATTTAATTTTACAAAAACAATATACAGTGGCTGCTTGACCCCTTGGAAGTCACAGCTCAAAACATGTTTTGTTTTAGGGTATCCTACAAAATCCTTGGGGGTTTTGGTTCCCATTTTCAAAAATCAATACACATGAATCATAAAAATTATTAAACAACTATCATAACCTTATTACATCACCAACAAGAAACTTTAAGCATTAAATATACAAAATAATACTTAAAACTAAAAACCCTACAACAAAATCATCAAAAGTAAACTTTTTACCTTTTTGGTGTTCTTGCTTAAGGTTTGGACCTTCCTATTAGCTTTGACTCCTTCAAAACCTTTCAAAAACCCTAACCAATTTCCCCCAACAACATAGTTAATTAGCTATTTGAAACTCTATGCTTAAAACTTTACAAAAGCCTAGATTAGTGAAACTTTACCTTAGGGAAAATACTTCCTAGACCAAGACTTAGCCTCCAAGTTTCATTGGTGTTCTTGAGGCTGAATATTGAGAGACAACTTGAGAGAGTTAAAAAAAAAGATGATAGTGAGAGAGTGAAAGTGAGTGGTCGGTTCTTAGGGGGAGGTTAGAAGAGTTTATACTATCTAATTTATCCTAAAAACACTCAAGTGTTTTACTCCCACTTGCCCACTTGACAATATCCCAAATCTTTAAATAAATGGGATTTAAACTCAATTAGTTAATAAATGGGATTTCAAAATATCACATGGCCGGCCACCCATTGCTATATATATGTGATCATTTCATTTTTTTTTTATAAAGGTTAATAAATGTTTCATAAGAAGAAAAGTCCAAATTGGCTTTTGACACCTTTTTCACTCTTATTAAGTTTTAACCACCAAACTTAACATTAATTAATTAAATTAAATGTCTCTCACATTTAATTTAATTAATCACATAATAAAATTTAACCTAAGGTCCATTCATGGAATAAAATTCCCCATTTCGGCAAAATTAGGCATTTAACACAAAATGCCTTAAAATTTCCATTTTCTTTTAGGTTTATTATTTTTTACCAAACTTTAACTTTTATGAATGTATTTTATGCCCAAAATATAATTGCCATGATTTTTCATTTTTTTTTCCGAGATTTTTACCCGATCAGGGTTTTTGTGTCGGTCCAGGACCGAAAGTCTTATCTTGACTTTTAAAATCACAAAATTCATATTTTGGCTAGCAATAACTCATGTAATACTTACAAACAAAATATAATATTATTTAAAATAATATTCTTGACCCGAGGGAAAAATCCCGACCCGAGTCGTTTAAAGGTACCCGAAAACGTAGGACGTTACTGTTGCTACCCTTAGTGAGGTGAATGCGGTCCAAGGCAAAATGAAGGGGTGATGGGATATCACATGTGCCACCGTCCATGTCACTTATGACAAATCATTGTTCAAGACCTTTGAAGAGTCAAAGGGTAACCATGAGATACAAATGAGCAAAGTGGTCAAATCCAAGGTACTTGACAAAGGTATTATTGAAGACTTTTTCACTTCCGGCAAGAAAGTCACATTGGTAAATGTGCTTTATGTTCCCGAAATGAGTAGAAAATTCGTGAGTGGAGATTTGCTAGGCAAACCCGGCATTAAAGTCGCTTTTGAGTTTAGTAAACTTATACTTACCAAATCAATTGTATTTTTTGGAAATTAGTACTCTTGTGAGGGTATAGTCAAATTGTGTACCAATGATGTAACTTTCAATGTTACCAATAAAGATGTTAATTCCGCTTATATTGTTGAGTATGATTCTATATTTTTATGGCATCTTTGACTATCACATATAGGTTTCTCAACTGTGAAAAAGAATAGTTAAATGTGGTATGATTGCATGCAATATTAAAAACTATGGAAAATGTGAAACATGTTTTAAGGCTAAGATGATAAAGAAATCATTTCCTAGTGTAGAAATATCGTCTAATTTACTTGATTTAGTCCATAGTGATCTTTGTGAATGAAATAGTGTTTTAACAAGAGGTGTTAAAATGTATTTTCTTACTTTTATAGATGATTTTAGTAGATATACCTATGTGTTTCTTTTAAAGCATAAAAATGAGACTTTTGATGCTTTTAAAGTTTATAAATTGGAAGGTGAAATTCAACTTAATAAAAATGTGCTAAGAAATGATAGAGGAAGTGTGTACTTCTTTAATGAATTTAATGCATTTTGTGAAGAAAATGACATAATTCATGAGTGCACCGCACCATATACACCACAACACGTTGGTGATGACAAAAGCAAAAACAAAACTTATCTAGAGATGATAAATTCTATGTTGGTGTTTTCTAAGTTGAATTTTAACTTATGGGGTGAAGTGTTGTTAACCGGTTGTCACATTCTTAATCGAACACCAATGAAGAAAAATGAGATATCTCCATATGAGTTATGGAAAGGAAGAAAACCCAACATAGGGTACTTAAATGTGTGGGGGTGTCTTGCATATTGCAATAAAAACAAACCTAATAGAACAAAGTTAGGTTCAATAGTCATAAAGTGTGCTTTTGTTGGTTATGCCAACAATAGTAAATCTTATAGGCTATTAGACCTAAAGTCTAATGTTGTGATATAATCTAGAGAAGTTGAATTTTTTTAGAATATGATATGTGACAACAATTTGCAAACTTCTACATCACTAAAGGAGAATTTGTTATTTGAGAACATGCATCTGCGTGCAAGAATGATTCTCAAGATGAGAACACTCAAAGGATTGTATAGCAACCCATTGAACTTAGAAGACTCAAAGGGCTAGAAAGGAGAAAAGTCTAGGATTTGATGAGATAAATTCTCAAGGAATTTCGTTCTACATGGTAGAAGGAAACAGAGAAGAGATCATTAGGAAAATTCCAAATGTACTTCTTGTTGAGGATGATCCTAAGACTTATAGAGAAGTCATGCAATCAAGAGATAGTGCCTTTTGTAAAGAAGCCATCAATGATGAGATGGATTCTATTTTTTCCAATAACACTTGAGAATTGGTAGACCTCCCACCGGGGTCTAAGCCAATTGGGTGTAAGCGGGTATTTTGGAGAAAATACAACACCGATGGCACTATCCAAACTTTTAAAGCTATATTAGTAGCTAAAGGGTTTGGGCAAAAAGAGAGTATTTATTATTTTGATACATATACGCCTGTTGCAAGAACAAATTCAATAAGGATTTTGTGTGCTTTGACTTCATAACACAACTTGTATGTTTATCAAATGGATGTTAAAACGACATTTTTTAATGGTGACCTCAATGAGAAGGTCTACATGGAATAACTCGAATGGTTTATCCTATCAAATAATGAACATAAAGTGTGTAGACTTTTAAAATCCTTATATGGATTAAAACAAGCTCCAAAGCAATTGCATGAGAAATTCAATCAAGCCATTCCATCAAATGGATTTAGAAATAACAATGGACACACGTATTTGTATTCATAAACTTGCAAGAGATATGTAATCATTGTTTGTCTATATGTGGATGACATGCTAATCTTAAGTGATAGCATGAAAGGGACAATAGAAACGAAGATGTTTCTATCATCAACCTTCAAGATGAAAGATCTTGGAAAAGTTGATATCATACTAGGTATCAAAGCAAATAAAAATAGTGGGGGTTTTGCTTTGGAACAAGCCCACTATATTGAGAAAGTATTGAAAAAATTTAACCATCTTAAGATTAAAGAAGTCAATACTCCATTTGACCATAGTGTAAAACTAGAGAAGAGTGAGGGAAGAGCGGTGACTCAATTGGGGTATGCAAGTGTTATAGGGAGTCTTATGTATGCCGCCCAGTGTACTAGAATTGATATAGCATTTGCAGTAAGTAAACTTAGGCCTAGATTGGTACAGTTGTGCTGTGGAGAAAAGCAACTGCAACTGTGCTGTGAGGAAAATCAGTTGCATCTGTGTTGTGGGAAAAAGTTGCTGAGTATTTGGTAAATTATAGATTTTAAATTGTTATGAGTTAGAAAAGTTGTAGCAGAGTGTTTGGTAAACTATATGATCAAAGTGTTGTTTAATATTAAAAAATCAAAATAGATGTCATAGTTATTATATTTTATTATAGTGTATAATAAAATTTATGTTAAACATTTTAAAATATATACATTAATGTGATTTGTTAATATAAATTACTAAAATAAAAAATATTTAAAAATATCTAATAAATATAAAATTATAAAATATTTTTAGTACAAAATAAAAATATTTAAAATTTAAATATCGTTTATGTTATTATCATATTAATTTATTTTAAATATTTTAATTTAGATTAATATATAATAAATAAGTAAATATATTTAGATAAAAATAAGCATTTATTGTAGAGTTTTTTAAAAAAAGCAGTTTTTAGAAAAAGCTAAAAGCTGGGTTGTGTCAGTTTTAGCATTTAGCTTTTAGCTGTAGCTTTTGCATAAATTCTTCAATAAGCTGTTATTTGACTGTTTACCAAATACATTTATTCCACAGCTTTTCTAGAAAGCAGCTTTTAGAAAAGTTAAAAGTTGTATCAAACTGGCTCTTAGTAGGTTTACAAGTAATCCCAGTGTGAATCATTGGAATGAAATTGGTAGAGTCCTAGGTTAACTTAAGAAAACCAAGGGTATAAGCCTTCACTACTTCAAATTTTCTTCAATCTTAGAAGGGTATACAAATGCAAGTTGGATATCCAATCTTGGGGACAATTTTTTCACCGCTAGTTGCAAGGATAAGTCTTTTTGCAGCACAATTACTTGCCAGGATAAGGTATCAATGCTAATGAAATTCATTTTCACCGATACAAAGTACTTTTACCATCGAAATATTGCCGATACTTTTTTCCCAATGCATTTAGTATACTTTTGTAGGCACAAAAACACAACGGCAAAAGTATGGTTTCTTATAAAGATTAATATAAAATAATAAGGGCAATAAGTAGTAAAAGTACCTAATGTTTCGAAAAACTTGTGAATTAGTACCCAATCTTTTTTTTTTTTGTGGAAAAGTACTCAATGTCCACTTTCGTTGATATCCGTCGGTACCCATCCCATTAAGTCTGTTAAAAGATGACTATGTACCCACGTGTCAGCTCCTTATTTGTCCATTTAACAATATTTTTTAAAATTAAATTTAAAATAGAAAACAATTATTTAATCAGTAAAAAAATTAAAATCAGTAAAAAATTTAAAAAATATATATTAAAAATAAATAAATATTTTATTAAAATTATTTTTAATTATTAAAAATAAATTAATTAATTAAAATCAGTAAAAAAATTTAAACAAATATTTATTTTCTTTCTATTTCCTTCTTCTTTCTTCTTTCCTCTCTTCTCCATCTACCATAGTTGAGTCAACGAAGCTTGAGAATGGCATCTGGGGAGAGGCTTGAGAAAATCTAGGCCGAGGACCAAAGGTTCAATGGCGAAAAAGGCAACATCTGGTTTGGGTGGCTCGAGATGGTCGGATCGGAACCAAATTCCAAAGTGGTGCTGAAACTTTGATCGACTGGTTAAAGGTTTTAGGGGGCGCGTGAGGTGGTATGCTCGCGGGGCTGGGGTTTTCAACGGCATCTGATCCTCTTGGTCAGGGGCGTGTACGGTGATGATGATCAGATGGGCAGCATCGGAGTCCGGCAAAGAGGCTGCGTGAGAGAGAGAAGCTCATTATAAAACTAATATTAATTTTTTATTTATTTTAATTGTTTACTGATTAATTAAATTTTTTCTATTTTAAATTTAATTCTTTTAATATTTTTATATTGATTAAATAATTTTTTTTATTTTAAATTTAATATTAAAATATATTATTAAATTGATCAATAAGAAACTAACACGTGGGTACACAGTCAGCTTTTAACGGACTTAATAGGCTGGGTTCCAACGGATACCAACAGAAGGGGATGTTTGGTACTTTTCCCACTAAAAAAAAGGTTGTGTACTAATTCACAAGTTTGTCAAAACATTGGATATTTTTCATGCTAATACCCCAAATAAAATATAACAATTACAACCCAAAAATTTATTCAAACAACACACGTATTATAACTATTAATTATTTATAGGGTCCCTTGACAAAAATGCATATTTTTATAGGTCAATTTGCACTTTGGCCTACTTTCAAAACTTCTTGGGTAAATGGCCTCTTTTTTATTAATGATTTTTTGGTATTGCCCTTATTTCCCTTGAATTAAAATAAAACACTAAAAATTAAAATTAAAACAAAACCTTAATTTTATCATATTCTTCCCTCATTCCCTCTTTGCACACCCACCCACACCCATTCCGGCTGCCACCACCGTCGACCACCAGCCACCACAGGCAATGACCAACCACCACCAGCCCCCCACATGCACAAACTTCTTATTCAAAGGTAAGTTTATATAGATTTTTATTTTAAATGAAATTTAAGTTGTATTTGTAAATTAAAAGTCTAATATTATTGTTTAATTACAATAAAAGTTCTAGAAAAAAATTAGGTCTATTTCAGTAATTTTTTGGAGCTTAAACCTTGAAAACCTGAAGAAAAAAAAATAGTAGTAGGTTCGGCTATTTTCGGGGTAAGAGAAACCCAAAATTTTTTGACAACCTGTATAATTTTTCGACCACTCGTCATATATATTCAACCACCAGCTTAACTTTTAGACCACCTATCAAAATTTAGGCTAGTAGTCTAATTTTTAGACTGCATGTCCTATATTTACGACCATTAGTCAAATTTTCAAACATCGCATTGAATTTACAAACAGGGTATCAAATTACCATAATTTCATGATTTTTAACATGATTTTTATTTTTTATATAAACTTTTTATTTTATTAATACCAATAATTTATATTTGTTTGTTGTATTATTTTCTTTTCAGATGTTATCGAAAAATATTATAATAATATGTGATGCATTGTGGAAAAAGAATGAAGACTCATGGAAATGGATTTCAAATGGCCCACGATCAAGAATATGTTTGGTACAAACTGACCTAACTTTTGACGAGTTAGTTGAACATATTTATGAAGTTACAGAAATCGATCGCAACTTTTTTGATATATAATTAACTTAGAAGACAACAACGATGGTGGGAATTGGTCCAATTGCAATAAAAAAATAGTAGAGATGTTGTTAGTTTCTTTACATGGCAAGAGCGTGATCTGGTTCCATTATGTGTGTGCTTGATAAAGAAGATGGAAAGTTTGTCATTTATGACCTAACTCTTGATGAGTTAGTTGAACATATTTATTTTAGACATGGTTTAATTGTTGGTATTAAATAAGAAAAATATCAAAATACGTAGTGGAATCTACAAGAAAGGATTTTAAAAAAAAATCATTGATACCAGCCAAGGTCATACACATAGATATATTAAATAACACATACAAAGAATAAAAATTACCTCTCGTAGCCTATCAAGTGTCCTTAAATCTTTTAGTAAAATCAACGATCTTTCAATCCTTATGAAATCTCCCACCTTAGCTTTCCAAGTCGATCCTCTAACACACAAGGACGTGTGTGGGCACATAGGATTCACTGGTTGATTTTCGGCTCTCTAGATGTACTCAACACATGAGAACTATAGAGCTTTGAGAAGAGAGAAGCTATAGAAACTTCTAGAAATTTAGATATAGAGAATTCTATCGTTTCTTTCTTTTGAGAGAGTCTGATAACCTAGAAATAACTGACTTAGAAAATAAGCATTTATTTTCAGGTTTATAAAGATTATTAAACTATTTTAATTAATCTTTATTTAATTAAAATAAAATTGATCAGTTACAACCTATTTTAATTATTTAATTTAAATTATATTTAAAAATCATTAAAATTATTAAATAAACAAATTAATTTGAAATTCAAAATCCAAATCCCAGGGATGGGATTATGTGTGTGGCGCCACTATAACCTATCACTGAGTTTCTCATCTGTTTGTTTAATTAATTTTAAGACAAAATATTTATCCCAAAATAAATGTTAGTTAATTCAAAATTAACTTTATCTTAAAAAACCTATCAATTTTAAATAATACTTAAACTCTCTCATACATTAATCCAAACATAATTAATATTTATTTTAACATAATGTTTTTCAAATAAAAACCATATAGTTAATCAATTAATTATTTCCAGCTAATCAATTGCCCATAATTATCACATAATTATTTTCTTGCCCTAGAAAATTAATTATTTTGCAATTTAAACCTTCTCTCTATAAATCTTTCTTGTAACATCCTTACCATTTACAGCATAGGACAGATGTGACTTGGGGACCATGGACCTATAATACAAAGCTTCAATAAACCAGACTATAAATTAAATTCTTTAATCTAATAATATTATTTATTAATTCCATGATTAATCCATTATAAATATTGAATTGAACTCTAAGTATTTATAGAATTATATTTACAAAGTTTTTTCTTGTAGTCCATTGACATAATCAATAAATGTAGTTCTGTCCTCCATTTATTTGTTCATTAATTAGAGTTAGTCAAAATTACTATTTTACCCTTCGTATTACCTCTTGTTCCTTAAGTACCATTAATTCACTAGCGAATAATTAATCTATAATCAAATTAAAATTTTGAGCTCAATAACTATACAGTTCTGGCATTAACCTTTAAGGGAACCAATATTCAATCGCAATGATTCCATTATTGTAAAATCACGTTCCTAGCCATCCATGATATTAAATCTCCAAAACAAAAGTCACTAACCTCATTATATCAAGAGACATTGATGAATGAATCAAAAGATCCAATAAGCATAAGTAGGAGTTCACGATAATGTAATGACCCACTAATCTAGACTTTTTTGGACCATTAACGAAACTATACATAAACTTACATTTTTACGAAAATACTATAATTTTATTGAGTAACTTGTAAAATAAGAGTTACTTACAAAATAGAATACTAAGAAGGATATGGGATCCCATTGTCTTTAAAAACAAAAACATGATTTAAATGAAAAGAATTACATAAGAAATGCGGAAAATACATATAAAACCATAAAAAGATAAAATGAGACTACATCCTC
The DNA here is from genome assembly GCF_963169125.1 of Humulus lupulus. Lineage (NCBI taxonomy): Eukaryota > Viridiplantae > Streptophyta > Magnoliopsida > Rosales > Cannabaceae > Humulus > Humulus lupulus. The sequence goes on from NC_084793.1 coordinate 265,705,789, forward strand.
GAATCGAATAACGCTCGGCCCCTTGACTCCATTCACCATCGATACACATCCTCTAAGCGTCACGAATCTTACCGCCTCTAAAGCTTATTTTCCTGCACATAAAACAGAAAGGAATGAGCCTAATGCCCAGCAAGGAAAATATAACACATAATCATAAACATAAATTTCATAATAAACGTAAAGACATATCATAACACTTAATACATACACTTATTATAATGGCCATTATTACTTGGGGTCCCATAGACTAAACAAGCTTATGCCCATGAGATTAGTGGGGTCCTACTAGCTAAGTAGGCATATGCCCATAATCTTTTTGGGGTCTTGTTAGTCAACTAGGGCATAAGCCCAAGCCTACAAACATACACATTCATAACATATTCATAACATATCATATAACATAACACATAAGATAACACAAGCAATACACATATGGATTCTATCCTATTTTCCTTACCAAAGTTACCGGGATATGTGGACTGAGTTGGGACTTTTTGGAACACTCCTAAAACCATATGAGAAAGAGTGAGTCTTATGAAGAAGAAGAAATGAAAATGAATGGGAAGACTAAACCATTGAGAAACATGCTTACCGAAACTTATGTGCTTAAGAACTTGGATTCCCTAACCAAAATAAGAATGAGGTTAGGAAACTGAGTAGAAGTCTAAGAGAAGGGAAACATAACATAAATCAAATGAACTAGAGTTTTGGGTTTACCTCAAAGACTTGCAAGACCAATCTACACCACAACCGAAATACTATAGAATCTCACTTCCCAAAGTGTTTGATAAGCTTATGATGTTTAAGCTTATGATTTCCCAAACCCAGGTGTTTAACTCTCACACTCTCCTAGCACTTGCAGCTTCTGAACTTAGAGTAAAAGGTGAATAATGGCTGGGTACTAGGTCCTATTATAGAGTTTGGGAATGAAAGTATCTTGATTTTACTTGAATAAAAATAATGGCTTTTTAGGTGAAAATCATTTGAATAATCGTTCAGCAGAGGCTGAAGACTCGTTCAAAAGATGCTGGACTTATGGAGGAGTTTGAATGGCTGAAAGGAAAAGAATTCAAAAGTGTTTGAATTTATGCTGGAGGAGGCGATATATCGCCCCCTGTAGGCGATATATCGCCTGGGCCAGTATGTCCGAGGCGACCGTGCATCGTCTCGTGTTTTCCGTATCTACGTGCTGCGATATATCGCCCCCTATAGCTGCGATATATCGGCACACACTGAATATTTAAACACGAAATTACACATTTTTAGCTAAGTTTGAATGGAGTAAACAGCCTTGACTAAGCCTTCAACGTATTCAAAGCTGCTGACTGACCCTATAACATTCAAACTTTACCCTTATTTAATTTAATCCTCAAAAATACTTAATCCTTAATTACCATTCATAACATGTGCTTAAAATCCTATTGGTTGATATCTAAACCTTATAGTATAATAAATATAATCCTTAATATCAGTCACATTAATCAAACCTTAGGTTAACTTGATATTCTTAAACTATAGATTAAACTTAGAAAATCTATAAGTACTACTATGAGTGTCCAAATAATTCTCGGTCTGAACCATAAATCCACAGTAACAAAGATAATACTAAACATACTATAATACTACTAAACAATTAGCTAAGTAAAGTTCTTGGACTCTACAGATAACTCATGATTTAGACTGATATACAAATGTTCATCTATTATGATAAGAATTAAATCTGTATGGCAAACGGTAAGTTTATAAAGATAGTTAATTCATATTGGTCTTGTCATATATAATAACTATTATATACAACACCTTTACCAAGATGTCTATCCACATCAATAATCCGCATCTAGACTACTTGCATCATGTATGCTTAGTAAACCGTACTAGCAACAATTCATTAAAGATTGCATACTTTAATATGTTACTTTGTATTTTATTCGTTGAACATGATCTTAATTATCTCGTTTTAATACAAGATCATATCCTCATAAATGAATATGGATTTTCTTGATATTTATATAAATTATTCAAACAATAATTATAACATCCAAATATAATAAAATTGTACTTTGATTTAAATCAATAAAATATCTTTTTACATGCTTTTAAGGCATAAACCCTAACAATCTCCCACTTTCCTTCAAAGAAAGTGAGACATCGCCATTAATCCCATGTTGCGTACATGACCCATAAACGACTTTGCAGGAAGTGTCTTGGTAAATGAGTCTGCCAGATTTTGTTTCGACATCACATCACCTCGGTGCACAATTTCTCTTACCATATGGTATTTACTTTCTATATGCTTTTATCTCTTATGGCTTTTAGGTTCCTTAGAGTTAGCTACTGCTCCACTATTGTCACAGTACAAGATTAGTGGCTTCTCCATATCTAGAATTGCTTCCAGATCAGTGTAAAATTTCCTAAACCAAACCGCTTCCTTAGCTGCTTCACAAGCCGCTATATACTCGGCTTCCATGGTATAATCTACAATGTTGGATTGTTTAATACTTCTCTAGACTACAGCTCCTCCACCAAGAGTAAACACTGACCCCAGACGTCGACTTACGACTGTCATTGTCTTATTGGAAATCAAAATCAGCGTATCCAGGAGGGCTTAACTCACCCCCTAAATATACAAGCATATCATCTCTCGTTCTCCTAAGATACTTGAGAATGTGCTTTACTGCAATCCATTATTCCAAAATAGGATTTGATTGATAACGACTTACAATCCCCACTACATAGCATATGTCAACATAGCATATATTAGACTCCCAACAGTTGAAGCATAGGGATACTTTCTCATGTCCTCTCTTCTTGAGGTGTCTTTGGACATTGCTCTTTGGCAGGTAGTCACAATTTTAGACGAGCTGCCGAAAGTAATATACAGGTAGTCACAATTTCAGACGGCCTGTTGAAAATAATAGACAGGTAATTGAAATTTTAGATGGCCTATCGAAAATAATAGACAAATAGTTGAAATTTCAGACATTTTATTGAAAGTAATAGACATGTAGTCAAAATGTTAGAAGGCATGTTGAAAATGTGTAATTAACCAATAGAAAGTGCTAATTAGGATCAAATACTATGCATAGCAACAATTAAATAAATTTATCGTCTTATTAGTACCTTATTAAGTTTAAGATAGATAAACAGTACCTTATTAACGACATGTCGATATGTACCATTATATAGTGTTATTGGAGCTTTTTTATGTGCATTTTAAAATTTTTAGACATGTTGTCAAAATTAATACGTTACTCATATAATTTCAAGGGCCCCAAAAATACTAACTTCGGCAAGCTTAATATTTATGACATCAATCTAAATAAGAATCAAAGTTGAATGAGTCATTTAATTTAGTTTAGGTGAGAAAATTCACTTTGAAAAAAAAGGACACTAATTAAGTATAAGTGTTTGAGATCCAAAACTACAAAGTTGCACTAACCACATACTACTCAAAAGTTTATTGTCTCAAATAAATTATTTCAAGGCACAAACAGCCAAAATACAAGCACATGTGACCTAATTTGGTTTCATATTACTCTTTTTCTTCTTAAAGAAAACTTCAACACATCTTATTTGTGTCTGCATTTCTCACATAACCCTTAATCATGACACCCAATGTAAAGACCCGACTAACTTAAAGACATCGGACCTTTAAAACTACTAAGACATATCTACTATCTTTGGACACATATATATATATAATAATAGAAATTTATTTAAAGAAAATCCAAAAGAATACGGGATCCCATTGTTTATACATAAAATAAAGAAAAACAAAATATTTCTTTACATATTCAAAATACTAAGTGCGGAAATCATAAAGACATAATTAAAAAGACTCCAAAAATATCAACGTCGTCCTCGATCAATCCCATCGGTTCATTCCTTAAGTCCCTCACCCAATACACATGCCAAAGCCACCTCGGATTCGTCTCGCCTTCCATGTTCATTTACCTGCACAATCTAAATAAAAAGGAATGAGCTTAATGCCCAGTAAGGAAAAACTACTAAAACATAAAAATGGACTACAATATTAATGGTCATTAACTCATTACCGTAGTATGTGATATAAACTACTATAGTCCTCTTGCTACTATTTAGAGGTAGCTTTAGACACAACTACAGTCTACGATAATGATAAAAATCAAGGGATTCGCTGTCAAAGCAACCATATTTCCCAAGCGACTAAAAGACATAAACAAAAAAAAAACATACACACATAGCACATAAATCTAACTTATTTTCCTTACCAAAATCTGGGGTATTGAAGACAAGTGCGGGATTGGAAACTCTTAAAACCAAACAGTAAAACCATAAGTTTTCTAAAGAAAAGAATATAAAAAGAAGATCTAAACCATCAAGATAAGAACTTACCGAAAGCCTTAAGTTTCAAAGAATCAAGCACCTAACCAAAAAGCCATTATAACGAATAAGGATTTGAAGTAAAAGAAAAGAATAAGAGGAATAGCAATGGACTAAACCCGAGGATTAAGAGTACCTTAGATAGCTTAGAGCTTTGATCTATACCTCAATTCCAAAATCACACTATAGCTTACTTCCCAAGTGTTTAGAAAAGCTTAGATTTGAAAGCTTTTAACCCCGAAACCCTAATGTTTCTCTCTAGAATGAAATTGGCAGCTTGGAGGCTCTAAGAAGTGTTTGAAAGTGTAATGACCCAACTATTTCTAAAACCTTGGACCATTAAAATATAAAATACGGTATGGGTACCCATTGTTTAATACATAAAAACATAAACAATAAACTTAAATCAATTATTTAAAAAAAAAAAAACTAAGTACGGAATTACAAAAGAAACATAATTCAAAAGACTTAAAAATAATGTCATCATCGATCGTTCACGCAATCCATTCATCCTCAACACACAAGTTAAACTGCCATGAATCTTTCTGCCTTCCATATTCATTTTCCTGCATCAAGCTAAAAATAAAGGAATGAGCCTAATGCCCAACAAGGAAAATCTACTAACAACATATATCATAAATCATAAATATAAGATTGTATCATATACATATACTATAAAACATATGACTATAAAAACATATAGCATATAGGACTACAATATTAATGGCCATTAAATCATTAACATGGCATGTGATAAAACTATCTAGCTCATCTGTATACTAATCGAGGTAGGTTAGATCACATGGTAGTATATGATAACCCATCTAGGTCCTCTGTCTACCAATCGAGGCAGGGTAAAACATAACTCTAAACCATGAAAATGATAAAAATTCTTGGGGCTTGCTATCTAAGCAAGTCATATGCCCAAGCGACTACAAAACATATTCTTGGGGCTTGTTATCTAAGCAAGTCATATGCCCAAGGACTACAACACATATTTATACATATACATATTATAGCATAAAACATATCATAACATAAACATATAAACACATATAATCTATCCTATTTTCCTTACCGAAAACCGGGATATGGAGACAAGAATAGGATTTGGAACACTCCTAAAGCCAACAGTAAAAATGGTGAGTTTCTAAAGAAAAAGAGATGAAAAGAAAACTAAATCATCCCAGTAGAAACTTACCGAAAAGAGCCTTAAGTTTCAAGAAACTTAAACACCTAATCAAGAATCATAAACAAGAGTTGGGATCTGAAAGAAAATAAAAGAAAATTAAAGAACCATGCAGATCTGAACTTAAGGATAAGAATACCATTAATGATTTTATGAATTGATCTAAACCTCGATACTGAAATCTCACTATATCTCACTTCCCAAGTGTTTAGAAAAGCTTAGATTGATAAAGCTTTTAACCCGAAACCCAGGTGTTTCTCTCTATAATAACCTTAGCAACTTGAAGGCTCTGAAAAATGCTTAAAGAATGAAGAAAATGGCTGAGTACTAGGTCTTATCTATAGATTTCAATGAGTGAAACTAACCCCTATTAATTTGAATAAATAAATGAATATAAAATGAAAAAGATTTGAATTTTCATTCAACAGACGCCCAGATTTCAGTCAAAATCGTTCAAAGGCAGGCCTAAGTGGTTAAAGGCTATTTAAAATTTAAAAATCCTCAAGATTCAAAAATGATGCACTAGGGGCGATATATCACCTACCCTGGGCGATATATCACCTAGACCATTTTCCCTAGCCCCATTTGATCGTTCATGCGAAGTCGACGTTTTTTCTGTATCTTCCGTAGGCGATATATCGGCCCCTATAGCTGCGATATATCGGCATAGATTGATATATCAAACATGTATTTGCACTTTTTCAGCATATTTTGAATTGATTAAACAGTTTTGACTGAGTCAAAACGTGATCCTAACAGCTAGTGGAAGGTTTTAGTGTTTCTAGATCTTTCTTTTAATTAAACTATTCATCAAAAATACTTAAATCCTTAATAAACATGATTATGACAAGTGTCATGCTCTTAATAATTCTATCTAAACCTTAGGTTATAATAAATAATATTTCTAAGACCAGCAATATTAATCAAACCTTATGTTATAACTAATATTTCTAAACTATAGGTTAAACTTATAGAATCCATAACTGTTGCTATGAGTTTCCAACTAAGTCCCGGCTTGAACCAAAATCCACGACAACTAACATACTACAAACTATGCTAACTACTACTACTATCTAGTTAAGTAAAATTTTGGGACACTACAATTCTCCCCTACTAACAAGAATTTCGTCCCTGAAATTTACTTACCAAACAATTCTGAATACCGTGCCAACATGTCTTCCTCCAACTCCCACGTTGCCTCCCGTTCAGAACTATTACTCCATAGGACCTTGACTATTGGAATACTCTTAAACCGCAATTCCTTCATCCCTCTATCTAGTATGCTAACCAGTCATTCCTCGCAACTCAAGTCTTTCTGGAGTGCTATTGAATCATACTTAAGGACGTGAGATGGGTGTGACACATATCTACGCAGCATCAAGATGTGAAATACATTGTGGCTATCTGCTAGAGCTGGTGGTAGGGCTAATCTATATGCAATTGTTCCCACCTTGTCCAATATCTCAAAAGGACCTATAAACCGGGGACTAAGCTTGCCTTTCTTCCCAAAGCGCTTCACACCTTTCATAGGAGATATCTTTAAGAAGATTTGATCTCCGACTTTGAATTTCACATCATGCTACTTGGCATCCGCATAACTTTTCTATCGGCTTTGAGAAGCGAGCATACGCTTTCTAATCAGTGCTACTGCATCTTGAGCCTCTCTAACAGCTTCGGATCTAAGAAGTTGCCTTTCTTCTACCTCGTCCCAATGTAACGGCGATCGACACCTCCTTCCATAAAGTAACTCATAGGGTGCCATCCCAATTGTTGACTGGTACCTATTGTTGTAGGAGAACTCTATCAGTGACAAATACTTACTCCATGATCCTCCAAAGTCAAGTACACAAGCGCACAACATATCTTCTAAAATTTGTATGGTATGCTTGGACTGACCGTCGGTTTGAGGATGAAATGTCATACTAAGACTTAACCTGGTACCCATAGCTTGCTGCAAGCTTCCCCAAAATCTCGATGTAAACATCAATCCTTTATCGGATACTATAGTCTTAGGGATTCCATGCAGTCGTACTATTTCTTGGACATAAATGTCTGCGTACTGGTTAGCTATGTACGTAATCTTGACAGACAGGAAGTGAGCTAACTTGGTTAGTCTATTTACTTCTACCCAAGCAGAGTCGTGCTGCTTATTTGTTCGTGGTAGTCCTGTCACGAAGTCCATGGCTATATCTTCCCACTTCCATTCTGGGATACTAAGCGGTTGCAATAAACCTGCAGGCTGCTGATGTTCTTCTTTCACTTGCTGGCATACTAAGCATTTAGACACATATTCTGCTACGTCTTTCTTCATTCCTAGCCACCAATACAATGTCTTAAGGTCGTGAGTCATCTTGGTCGACCCTGGGTGAATTGAATATGGAGTATTGTGTGCCTCTTCTAAATTCCTTATCTTGATCCCATAGTTATTCGGCACGCATACCCGGTCCTTATATCTCAAGAACCCATGTCCTGATATAGAGAAATCTATGGCCTTGCCTTCTTTGACTACAACTATGTGAGATACTAATGTGTCATCATGCCCTTGCCCGATCTGTATATCTTTTAACAAATTTGACTGGATGGACAAGTTAGCCAGTTTACCAATGACTACTTCTATTCTGGCATTGATCAGCTCTTGTTGAAGCAGGTTTTCTATTTCGGATATTGCTGCTAGGTTCCTATAACTCTTTCTGCTTAGCACATCAGCAACTGCGTTTGCCTTTCCCGGGTGCTATAGGATTTCACAGTCATAATCCTTTACTAGTTCTAACCACCTGTGTTGCCTCATGTTGAGCTCCTTTTGCGTGAAGAAATACTTTAAGCTCTTATGGTCCGTATAAATCTCACATCGCTCTCCATACAGATAGTGGCGCTAGATTTTCAATGTGAAGACCACCGCTGCCAACTCCATATCGTGAGTTGTATAACGTTGCTCGTATTCCTTCAGCTGCCTTGAGGTGTAGGCTATCACTTTGTCATTCTGCATCAGCACACAAACCAAACCTTGCTTTGACGCATCATAGTAGACTACAAACTTGTCGTTCGGTGTCAGTACACAAAGTACTGGTACTAAGCAAAGCTTATCCTTAAGCAACTAGAAGCTCTCTTCACACTTATCCGTCCAGTTGAACCTTTGTTGTTTCGGGATCAGGTTGGTAAGCGGAGTGGCTATCTTAGAAAAACCTTCTACAAACCTCTGATAGTAGCTTGCTAGCCCGAGAAAGATTCTAACCTCTGACGCATTCTTAGGTCATGGCCAATCCTTCACATCCTCTACCTTGGTTACGTCTACTACAATTTCATCCTTGGATACTATGTTGTCGAGGAACGCTACTTGCGAAAGCCAAAATTTGCACTTCTTGAACTTGGCGTAAAGTTTATGCTCCTTTAATCGCAACATGGTAATTCTTAAATGTTCCTCGTGCTCGACTTCATCCTTGGAGTACACCAAAGTATCGTCGATGAACAATACGATGAATTTGTCCAAGTAATCCTTGAAGACCCGATTCATTGAATCCATAAATGTGGTTGGAGCATTGGTAAGACCAAAAGACATAACTAGAAACTCTTAATTTCCATATCGAGTTCTAAAAGCTATCTTGGGAATATCCTCTTCCCGTACCTTGAGCTGGTGATACCCGGACCATAGATCAATCTTTGAAAACATGGTCGCTCCTCGGAGTTAATCAAACAAGTCGTCAATCCAGGGTAGCGGGTACTTATTCTTAATTGTCACCTTATTCAGCTCGCGGTAATCTATACACATCTTCATGATTCCGTCCTTCTTCTTCACAAATAGAATCGGTGCTCCCTATGGCGAATGGCTCGGTCTAATGAAACCCAAATCCAGGAGTTCTTGTAGCTGCGTCTTCAACTCCTTGAGTTCAGTAGGTGCCATCTGGTATGGTGCCTTTGAGATAGGCTCAGTTCCCGGTACTAGTTCGATTGTGAAGTCAATTTCCCGAATTGGCGGCAACCTTGGTAAGTCGTCAAGAAATACTTCTGGGAATTCTTTTATAATGCAGACGTCTCCCACCTTTAGTGGTGTCTCATTTTCCACATTAGTGATGATGGCTAAGAATGTGTGACATCATTTCTCAATCATCCTCTGAGCTTTGAGAGATGAAATAAGCGGTGTCTGTAGTCCTGAAATCTTTCCCATAAAACATAGTCTTTGACCGTTAGGAGTTTCGAACATCACTTTATTACGTCTACAGTCGATGGTTGTGCCATGCCTTGCTAGCCAATCCATGCCTAGTATCACATCGAAGTCTTTGATCTCTAGCTCTATCAGGTCTCCTTCTAGTTCTACGTCCTCAATTTTGATTGGTACGGCTCATACTATCCGTGATGATAGGACTACTTTGCCCGAAGGCAATTCTGTCACAAACCTAGTTCTAAATCTTTCACAATGTTTGCTAATTTCTCTATCATTCCTAACAAGATATACGAGTGTGTACCTCCCGAATCAAATAATATTGAACATATATTATCGAGGATAGGAATCTGACCTGTGACCACTTTGTTACTAGCTTCAGCTTCTCCCTGGGTCAAGGCAAAGACCCTGGCAGGAACCATCTTGTTATCCATTTTCTCTTCTTGCTTGAGCTGTGGACATTCCCTCTTCCGATGACCTTCCTAGCTACAATTGTAACATCCCTTGGTGTTTGCATGACACTCACCAGGATGTTTCTTTTGACATTTGGAGCACTGCGGGTATTCTACATAACCCGACCTATTGCCTCCATTTTTTGTCTGTGCTCTTTTATCATTGTCAGACTGCTTATTGTCAGGATGCCTTCTCTTCTGGCCATTATTGTTGCTATGTTTATGGTTGTTGTTGTGGTTCCGACCATTCTAAGATTGACTCTGCTGTTTAGGTTCAGGCTTGTTGGCCTCCCCCTTACTAACATTCACCTAAAGTCTCTCCACCTCTATAGTCGTTTCTAGAGCATCGACATAAGAAGTGGTTCCAGGATTTTCTAGTTTGACTCCTAGCTCAATCTTTGGTCTGAGTCCCCTAACGAACTTAGTGACCCTCAGGAAATCGGTTGGGACCAACTCTGGTGCAAACTTGGCTAGTCAATCAAACTATCATGCATACTCTGCTACCGTTAAGTTGCCTTGCTTCAGACTGGTGAATTCTTCTACCCTCATAGCGATGACTGCCGAGTTGTAGTACTTCTTGTGAAAGAGCTCCACAAATCTAGTCCATGTCATGGTGGCGACATCATGAGTCTGTTATACTAAATCCCACCAGATTCTAGCATCCTTCTTAGAAGAGACGAAACGTAGGATATGCAATCCGCGTTGCCGAGATTCATGTGTACTAGGATCGGCTCTACATTCTTGAGCCATTCTTCCGCCTCGAAGGGGTCGGTTGTCCCTTCAAAGTTTGGAGCGTGTTGCTTACAAAACCGCTCGTATATTGGCTCTATATACTGAGTTGGGTAAGGCGCATAGTTCTCCATTGGTCATCCCCCATAAGGACCTACTTGTTGGGGTGCTTGAACCGCTGGCTGAGGCTGTGGTTGCGGCTGGGGCTGGGGCTAAGTCTGAGTCTGTGGCTGAGTCTGTGCCTATTTTTGTTGTTGCTACAGCAATTCTTCCACTTGTTGTCGTATTCGGACAATCTCAGCGGTGTTGTCAACCAGAGGCGATGCATTTCTATTAGCAATAGCATTGGTAGCACGTGTTCCCCTTCTTCGGACTGGAGGGGCTTTGTTGGTCTCATTGGCAGCGTTGGAGGCATTGCCGGGTGTGCATGCAGATCTTCTGAGCGACATCTTCAGCAAAGTTTTAACAGTTAAGAAAAAGCATGTTAGTTATGATTTCTTATGAAGAATTATGTAAGCCTTCTTTATAATTAGGGTGTATTTCTATACTTAGAAAATCAGCCATCTTTATTATTTTCTAAGTATGTTTCTAATCATCTTATATGACTTAATTCTCAGGCTCGAAACTTGCCGCTGTTCCAAAGTTAACCATATTGAGGGAGGGCTGGGATGAGTAAAATCGTTCCCACTACTATGGCCCCCTAAACTCTCAATATAGAACCTGGTCCATTAATTTGTATCCACCCTCACCGAACTCAGTCATTATTTATTATGATTGTAAAAAAAATCAAACTCATACATGTCATTCAAAAATAACAATAATATTCATTGGAAAAAGGTTTTCACTAAGTACAATCATAAATGCAAAATAAATAAATAAATAAACTAAAATAATTAGGGTGAATCTAAAAATTAGGATCTTCTACATCTTACCCTTCATCTAGCATATCATCATCTATTTCTTCATATTCCTCATTATCTTGAGCCTCAAAATTTCCTCAGGGAAGATTCATAAAGATTCTATGCTTTTGCTTATTAGTAAATTGAAATTACAACTTAGAGGTGAACCTAAGTATGAGAAAATAATATCTTATAACTATCGGTAAATCATCATCAACATCTATAGTCTCACATATTTCTTCTAATGTTGAAATTACAGAAGGAAAATCTTTAAACAGTCTAATTACTAAGACATATTATTCTGTAGCTCTCATCATAATTTGCTTAGTAGTCTAAAGGTGAACTATCTCCTTGTGGAATAAGATCAATCTCTAAGTGATTCTTTCTAACACTCCTACTGTATTCCTTGGCTCTCTAATCATTTTCAATGCCTTAATGGCTCGGATATCCTCATAGGTCAAGGCTCCCTCCATTCTTAACTGAAAACATAAGGGCTAAAATGTTAGCTAGTGACATAAACATAAGCATAACCATAATAAACATAAACACTTACATTGGCGATTAGATTCAGAGCTTGTGCGTGTGTATTAAGGAGAACATCATGCATATGAAATGTTGCTCTGATACCAACTGTAATGACCCAAATATTTCTAAAACCTTGGATCATTAAAACTACTAGACATAGGTACTATTTGGGAAACATACATCAGAAATAACATAACTTTATTTAAAATCCCAAAATAAATATTATACAAAATACAAAGTAAAATATAAAATACAGTATGGGTACCCATTGTTTAATACATAAAAACATAAACAATAAACGTAAATCAATTATTTAAAAAAAAAACTAAGTGCGGAATTACAAAAGAAACATAATTCAGAAGACTTAAAAATAACGTCATCATCGATCGTTCACGCAGTCCATTCAATCCATTCATCCTCAACACACAAGTCAAGCTGCCATGAATCTTTTCACCTTCCATATTCATTTTCCTGCATCAAACTAAAAATAAAGGAATGAGCCTAATGCCCAGCAAGGAAAATCTACTAACAACATATATCATAAATCATAAACATAAGATTATATCATATACATGTACTATAAAACATATGACTATAAAAACATTTAACATATAGGACTACAATATTAATGGCCATTAAATCATTAACATGGCATGTGATAAAACTATCTAGGTCCTCTGTCTATTAATCGAGGTAGGTTAGATCACATGGTAGTATATGATAACCCATCTAAGTCCTCTGTCTACCAATCGAGGTCGGGTAAATCATAACTCTAAACCATGAAAATGATAAAAATTCTTGGGGCTTGCTATCTAAGCAAGTCATATGCCAAAACGACTACAAAACATATTCTTGGGGCTTGCTATCTAAGCAAGTCATATGCCCAAGGACTACAACACATATTTATACATATACATATTATATCATAAAATATATCATAACATAAACATATAAACACATATAATTTATCCTATTTTCCTTACCAAAAATTGGAATATGGAGACAAGAATAGGATTTGGAACACTCCTAAAACCAACAGTAAGAATGGTGACTTTCTAAAGAAAAAGAGATGAAAAGAAAACTAACCATTCGAGTAGAAACTTATCGAAAGAACCTTAAGTTTCAAGAAACCTAAACACCTAATCAAGAATCATAAACAAGAGTTAGGATCTGAAATAAAATAAAAGAAAAATAAAGAACCAATAAGATCTTAACTTAAGGATAAGAATACCTTGAATGATCTTATGAATTGATCTAAACCTCGATACCAAAATCTCACTATATCTCACTCCCCAAGTGTTTAGAAAAGCTTAGATTGATAAAGATTTTAACCCAAAACCTAAGTGTTTCTCTCTATAGTAACCTTAGCAACTTGAAGGCTCTGAACAATGCTTGAAGAATGAAGAAAATGGCTGAGTACTAGGTCCTATTTATAGAGTTCAAGGAGTGAAACTAACCCCTTTTAATTTGAATAAATAAATGAATATAAAATGAAAAAGATTTGAATTTTCGTTCAACAGACACCCAGAACTCGGTCAAAATCGTTCAAAGGCAGGTCTAAGTGGTTAAAGGCTATTTTAAAATTTTAAAATCCTCAAGATTCAAAAATGATGCACCAGGGGCAATATATCGCCTACTGTAATGCCCCAAAATCCCTAATAAGGTTTAGGACCTTGATTAGAAGGCTGGGAGGGCCATAATTGATTTATTATGATATTAAATAATTATATGCATGTTTAGGTGTATTAAATATGCATGTGAACTCATTTCTTCTTAATTGGGTGATTTTCATATTGTAAAGCCCCAAATACTCCGATGTATTTAACGGTGTGAACAGTAGGCCGGGAGGGCCATACTTGCTTAATTGTATTATTAATTGATTAAATGCATGTATATGTTGATTATATTATGATATGATGTGAAATGCATGCATGTGAGTCCATACTTCTTTATACAGGGGTGTGATGGTAATTTGGCCCGTTGAGGGTAAATTGATTATTTGTTCGCATGTCGGTGATATAATTTGAGACCACATTATGATGTGGGTTTGTTCGAGCCATTTGGTATGAGACGATCAAAGAAATGTTAAACGTCGGTTTGGTCATAACAGGCTTAAGCTCGGGGCTCGGGGTGAGTCTCGGGGTGTTTTAATGATTAGAGTGTTACCGGGTATTAAAGGGTAATGGGATGTGAAATATTGGAGTTTGAGAATATTGAGATTAGCGGGAAAAGGGAAGCGTTAATTATGATTAACAGTGTAGGTGGAAAATGTCAAAATTTCCCTTAAGTTGGTTTTAGAGCCTTAAATGACCTAGGGGCATTTAGGTCATTTGGCTAGGATATATGTGGTTTTAGAAGGCTGTGGAAACCGTTCAAAACAGAGCAAAAACAGAGAGTCTTCTTCACCTTCCCGTACATCATTTCCTCTCTATCATTCTTTGAGATTTTTGGTCCCAAGTTGAGGTTGAAAGTTAGGGAATCAAAGCTTGGAGGTTGTGGTCTTAGTTCATCATCTCAAGAGGGTTCAAAACCAGTTGGAGGTAAGGAATTGTCTTTGAATTTCAGGTTATACTCTGTTTTCGTTTTGAGTTTTCAATTCTAGATTTTAGTGTGGGAAGTTGGAATTAAGGGGAGTTTATGTGATGTCTTGCTTGGGTTTTGATGAGGGGAAGTTTTGGGTAATGTCTAGAGGTTTGAATGAGTGTTTGGAAGGGGTTTTGGGCTGATTTGAGGGGCTGGTTCTAAGGGTAAACGCAGGGGCAATTCTGAGTTCGCGTGCTGGTTTTAGGCTGAACTGGGCTGGTTTCCGCGGCACAGCTTTTGCGTGCTGCGGCCCATGCGCGTCTGGCAGATGGGGCTTGGAGGCGTGCCGCGGCACAGCTTTTGGCGGCCGCGGCCCATAAGGCCAAATTTTGCTAAAAGTGGTTTTTCGCTTAGGGATTCAAACCATAGGTCTCGGGGTTGAACCTAGTACCCGGTTGGGTAGTACTTGAGGTCTCGGGGGCTGGGATTTGGTTTGGGAACCCTCAGTTATCATTTTTATTGATGAATCCTATATTTTGGTTATGACCAGGTGACCGTCGAGGAATTTAAAAGTCAATCGTTCTCAGGGTTGTTCTTTTAATCGTTCTTGGTCAAACCAGAGGTAAGAAAACTGCACCCCAAGTGTAACATGCATGGATATTCCTGAGGCATGTTGAATGTGAGAATATGGACATGGATTGTATATGGAATGCCTAGCATATGTTGCTCATTTGTGCATGGCACTTACTTATTAGTCAGGTTTGGCAAGGGTGCTAGTATCACTGTGAAGCTGTGACTTATTAGTCAGGTTCGGCAGTGGTATTGGGCATTGATCACGATGAACTGACTTATTAGTTAGGACGGCCTTGGCGTGTGTCACGCAAGCCAGTAAGATTGGATCTAATCGATTATTAGCATTGAATGACTCAAAGAGCATTAATGCCAGACCGACCCCGAGGGTCGATGAATGAAATAAGCGCTTGGAGGCTAGTGGCTTACTCAGCAGCCACTCTCCCATTTGAATTAGTGACATGCATGGCAGTCACTCAGTGCGGTTTACCAGAACCCGTTGAAGGCTAGTGGCTTACCCATCAGCCACTCTTCCATTTGATTTAGTGACTCGCTTGTCAGTCACTCAGTGTGGTTTATCAGGACCTCATGTGGTGTTCACTCATTTGTTTGAAAGCTTTATGCTCAGTGTGATTATAATGATAATCATTTGATAATGTTTACATTAAGTGTTATGTTTTCTTGCTGGGCCTTGGCTCATGGTTGCTATGTGGTGCAGGTAAAGGAAAAGAAAAGCTCACCTAGCCTTGAGTGGAGAGCTGATGTGGTGGTGTGTACATATGCAGCCGCTTGACCACCACGGTCAAGGTGTTCTCGGAGGAACTAGGGGGTTTACCCTATTTTTGCCGCTTAGGTCAGCGGGATTGTAACTTTCACAACAGTAGTGACCTTTTTGTACTGAGAACAGCTTGTAAACGTTTTGTTTAGCTCTGCAGAGCAGTTGTAATAAAATTTCCATTTCCTTTTTATTGGTTTTATACCTTAACCTGTTAATTACACTTAGAGCACGTTTTTGACCAAAGGACTCAGGCAATGAGTCAAATTTCCGGTCCACCGTTCACCGTAACTGTTCTGGGGTAGCCAGGGCGTTACACATATTTTAGACATTTCGGGCAAATTTGGCATATATGTGATATGTGTGTGGTGCTTCATTATTATTTAGTTATGCTAGGGTTACTCAGCACGAGACGATCCTAGGAGGTAAGCTAGTGGGAAATTCACAACGGGATTTATACTTGACTCGGAGTGAGTCAAGGGGTATTTAGTTCATTACCGGGTTATTGGGTAATGCGAATCAGTATTTGATGATAAATTGAGAGTTATTAAGATCAGGGGGAAATTCTGGAAGTTTTGACTATTTTGCCCCCGGGGACATTTTCGGGAGCCTGAGTGTTAGGATTTGTTTTAGGCTACTTAAGCTTGAAGTAACCTGTTAAGAAATAAAAATAACGTTCAGAACGTTCTCTCTCCTTTAAGTTTCATTTTTGTCTCCCGATCGCATTTTCGAAGGAAACTTGAGTTTTAGGACTCGGATTCAAGCGAGGATCAAGGCATAGCGATCCTAGAGAAGATTAGAAGCTTATTATCCGGAGGATTTAGTTGGGAATTGTAACGCCCCAACTCCAGGGACCGCTACAGTGCACATTGCAAACGGTGCTAAACTCGCTAATCGAGTCGTTTGGCCATAAACGTGTGACTAAGTATGATTAGCGGTTTAGGGGTTAAAAACTTTGGTTAAGATAAAACGTTTCACTAGAACGTTTACTGTATACATTGGGATCCCAAAAACATAATTTCAAAGTTTATTACAAGAAAGTGTTTACAACAGGCCGTTCTAAGCGGCAAAACAGGGTTCATCCCTAGTTCCACTTTCAAACCTCGCCCAAGTATTGGTCGAGCAGCTGCATATGTACACGTCATCACCTAAGCTCTCCAACTCAAGGATGGTCCAACTTCCTTTTTCCTTTACCTGCACCACAAAGCACTCGTGAGCCGAAGCCCAGCAAGAAAACTCATATGCTCATAAACAGTCATATCATGATATCAAATCATATCTGGCATGCCTAGCTATCATAGCTCTATTCAGCATGCAAATGAGTTCAAACAGATGCTGGGGTATCCAGGATAAGAAATCCTGGCCTTCTGATTGGAGGACTATCAAGTCGATCCTAATCAGATGAGTGACTGCCAAACAAGTCACTAACCAGATGGAAGAGTGGCTGCTAGGTTAGCCACTAGCCTTCAAGCGCTTATAATATTCATCAAATGAGTGTCGAAACACTTGAGGTTCCGATAAACCACGCTGAGTGACCGACAAGCGAGTCACTAATTCAAATGGAAGGGTGGTTGTTGGGTAAGCCTCTAGCCTTCAATAGGTTCTGGTAAACCATACTGAGTGACTGACAAGCAAGTCACTAATTCAAGTGGAAGGCTGGCTGTTGGGTAAGCCTCTAACCTTCAATAGGTTCTGGTAAACCATACTGAGTGACTGACAAGCATGTCACTGATTCAAATGGAAGGGTGGCTGTTGGGTAAGCCTCTAACCTTCAATAGGTTCTGGTAAACCATACTGAGTGACTGACAAGCACGTCACTAACTCAAATGGGAGAGTGGCTGCTGAGTAAGCCACTAGCCTCCAAGCGCTTATTTCATTCGTCGACCCTCGGGGTCAGTCTGGCATTAATGCTCTTTGAGTCATTCAATGCTGATAGTCAAATAGACCTCATCTTTGATGGCTTGCGTGATACACGCTAAGACCATTCTGACTAATGAGTCAGTACAACGTGACTAGTGCTCAGTACCATTGCCGAACCTGACTAATAAGTCACAGCTTCACAATTGATACTAGCACCCTTGCCAAATCTGACTAATTAGTCAGTACCATGCACAGGTAAGCAATGCTATCAATGTGTATCATATGCCAATTATCCAAGAATAGGGCATTCAGCATGCTTACTAAACAGTTACTGGCATAATTATGATCATGCACAAACTCAGAGACTCAAGCTCTGACCAATCTCGTACTCATCATTCATGGCATGCCCTAATCACATGTTTCTCGTGCATCACATGCATCACATTTAATCGTCCAGCATGCCTCAACAATAATCATATGCAAATGGGCAAGATTGCCAAGCATTCATTATGCTATCAATGTTTACATTTAAACATTCAACATGCATCAATCATAACCATGCATGTCACATATGGGGTGCAGTTTTCTTACCTTAGGTCCAAGCACAGGTTACCAACAAATGAGCCACAAGCACGATCCTGATCCAAGCCTCTAGTGTTAACCTAGTCACAACCACAAATGATGATCCAATGAGTTCAAGTTCTAAAACCAACCCTTGAACTAAAACTTAGCCTCCAAGACATCAATCCTCACTAATCCAGGTAGTAGGAATGATCCCGAGGCTTAAAACCATGTTTCCGGGGTCAAAACGAGCAAACGGGGTGAAAACAGGGCAAGGGCTGCGGCCCTAGCACCTTGGGCCGCGGCCCCCAGGGTTCTCTGAGGCTAGGGCCACGGCGCCCTCCATCAAGGGCCGCGGCGCCCAGCAAGGCCAAATCCTGACACCTACTTCTTCGAGCAAGGGCCGCGGCGCCCAAGAACAGGACCGCGGCCCAACGTCGGGGCAGCCATTTTTCCTTCGTTTTAACCTTTTAAAACCTCCCAAAAACATGTCTAAACATTCCCAAATCATCAAATCAAATTTCCCAAACTCCCCAATGGTCCAAAACCACCAAAACCCGAGGTTCAAACAAACTAAAAACCCAACGATTCACAAAGTCCAATTCAAGCTTAAAAACTTTTAAAAACTTAAAACTTAAACTTGAATTACCTCTGATTGAGTTGTTTCCAACTAAATCCTCCAGCTAATAAGCTTCTAATTCTCCTTAGGATTGCTATGCCTTGATCCTCGCTTGGTTCCGAGTCCTAGAACTCAAGATACCTTCGAAAATGCGATCGGGAGCGAAAAAGGAACTTTAGGGAGAGAGAACGTACAGAACGTCCTTTTTATTTTCTTAAGAGGTTACTTCAAGCTTAAGTAGCTTCCAATAAAACCTAATGCTCGGGGTCCCGAAAACACCCCCGGGGACATTATAGTCAAAACTTCCAGAATTTCCCCCTGGTCTTACTAACTCCCAATTTATCACCAAATGTTACTTCCCATTACCCAATAACCCGGTAATGCTATGAATACCCCTTGACTTACCCCAAGTCAAGCTTAAATCCCGTTGTGACTTTCCCACTAGCTTACCTCCTAGGATCGTCTTGTGCTGGGTAACCCTGGCATAACCAGATAATAACAAAGCACCACGCCCATTTCACATATACGCCAAAAATGCCCGAAATGGCCAAAATATGAAAATCACCCAATTAATCACAAATGGGTTCACATGCATATTTAATACACCTAAACATGCATATTATCATTAAATAGCATAATAAAACAATTATGGCCCTCCCGGCCTCCTAATCAAGGTCCTAGACCTTATTAGGAAATTTGGGGCATTACAGGAATCAACTTAATCGAAGGTAATCCAAGTTTTAATTTTTTACAGTTTTTAAGCTTGAATTGGATTTTGTATTTTGATAAGTTATTGAAGGATTTGAGACTTGGGTTTTAATGGTTTTGGATGATTAGGATGTTTGGGAACTTTGATTTTTGGATTTGGAAATGTTTGGGTAGGTTTCTGGAAGGTTTTAAAATGATAAAATTGTGGTTTTGGCTGGGTTTCAAGGTGAGGCGGCGACCCTGTTCTTGGGCACTGTGGCCCGAGCTTGTTGCTGGTGGGTGGTTGAGCTAAAGGGCCTAGGGGCCGCGGCGCTTAGTGCAGGTGCCTGAGGCTGGAGCCTCTGTTATAGCTGGGGACCGCGGCTCAGAGAGATGGGGTCGCACCACTTGAGGGCATTTATGGCCGAAGTGATGTTTTGATCATGGGAACTCAAACCTTAGGCCTCCGGATCGTTTCTATCTGGAGGCTAGGTCTTGGTTCCAGGATTGGGTTTTAGAACTTGAACTCATTGGATCACCATTTATGGTTGTGACTAGGTTACCACTAGAGGCTTGGAATCAGGATCGTGTTTGTGGCTCGTTTATTGGTAACCTGTGCTTGGATCAAAGGTAAGAAAACTGCACCCCGTAAATGACATACATGGTTATTATTGAGGCATGTCGAGTGTTTAAATGTGATGCACGAGAAACATGTGGTTAGGGCATGCCATGAATGTTAAATATGAGATTGATCAGAGCTTGAGTCTCTGTGTTTGTGCATGATCCTAATTATGCTAGCAATTGTTAAGTAAGCATGTTGAATGTCCTATATTCGGATATTTGACATGTGATATATGCCTGGTAGCATTGCTTACTTGTGCGTGGCACTGACTTACTAGTCAGAATCGGCAATGGTGTCAGATTCATCTGTGAAGCTGTGACTTACTAGTCAAGTTCAACAATGGTACTGAGCACTGGTCGTGTGTTACTAACCTAAGAGTCAGGAGCGGCATAAACATCATGACCGTAGAGCCGATAAAATATTAGATCTAGACATTTTCATTGAATGACTCAATATGAGCATTAATGCCGGACCGACCCTAAGTTCGATGAAAACTAAAAGCGCTTGCCTAGTTCTATGACTAGTTACTCAGAGGCGGGGCCAGAAGGCCCAGGTGACCGTATCGTCACATGGTTAGAAGGAATGGAACCCACAGTAGTGACTCTATGTTCACTTGATTGGTTTGCATTGGCGACTTACTTATCAATCACTTATTATGTTTAAGCTAATGACGTGATCACTTATTTGTAAAGGGAACGGAACCCACCTTGGTGACTTTTACAACTGTCACTCTTCTATTAGGGCTATAAGCCCAGTATGGTTATCAGAACCACCAATGTTAAATCACTTATCTAATTAGGATTGACTTAATAATCATCCACTCAGGAGGGCATGATATTACTGATTATGAGCATATTGAGTTTTCTTGCTGGGCTTCGGCTCATGGGTGCTATGTGGTGCAGGTAAAGGCAAAATAAAGCTGGACCATCCTTGAGTTGGAGAGCTTAGGTGACGAGGTGTACATATGCGGCTGCTCGACCGCCACGGCCGAGGGTTGAAAGAGGAACTAGGGATAAACCCTATTTTTCCGCTTAGATCGTCTAGTTGTAAATATTTTCTTATAATTAACCTTTAAATTATATTTTTGGGATCTCAATGTATACATTAAACATTTTAGTGAAACATTATATCTTAACCAAAAAAATTTAATCCCTAAACCGCTAATCATACTTAGTTACACGATTATGGCCAAATGACTTGATTAGCGAGTTTAGCATTGTTTAAAATGCACACTGTAACGGTCCCTGGAGTTTAGGTCGTTACACCTACCCTGGGCGATATATCACCTAGACCATTTTCTCGAGCCCCATTCGATCGTTTGTGCGAAGTCGACGTGTTTACCGTATCTTCCGCAGGCGATATATAGGCATACGTTGATATATCAAACACGTATTTGCACTTTTTCAACATATTTTGAATTGATTAAACAGTTTTGACTGAGTCAAAACGTGATCCTAACAGCTGCTGGAATGTAGTGCCCCAAAAAAAATTTAGATTATTTAAATTTTTGTGAATTATTTTATTTAAATGTTAAGTGTGATGAATTGTTTTATTTAAATGTTAGAATTGTTTGGTATAATCTTTTGAATTTAAAATTTTTAATTGTTTGTTTGGTTAATTAATTTAATAAGTGAATAATTGTGTAACATGTTTATTTTTTCTTTTAGTGTTACATTTTAATAAGTGTGACAATTGAGGTAATTATGTGAGTTATGGTTGAATGCACTAAGGTGCATGGTAGATAGTGATGCACTCTAGTGTTTTAGTGTGTGCTAGTACATGGTAATAAGGTGCACATGTGTGGATTTTCTACACATTTTATAATTGTCATTTATGATATTTTTGGGTAGTTTATTTTATTAAGTAGGAAATTAAATAAAAATAAAAAGAAAATAAGGGAATGGAAAACCATGTGGTGGACGTGTATGTGTGGTGGGAAAAGAATGGTTTATTCCATTTATTTTCTTGATTCAAATAAATTAAAAATTAGAAGACCATGGTTATTTTAAGTAAGGATGTGATCATCTTTTTATTCCATGCCATTTAAAGATAAAAACAATTATACAAAAATTAAGAGAAAATATGGAGAGAATAGGAAACTTACCTTTTCTTTTTATTAAGCCATTATGAGAGAATAAGGATAAAGGGGAAAGGAAAGAGGAGAAGAGCCATTTGCTCTTGTGGCTGCCGAAATTAGAGAGAGAGAGAGAGTGGCGTGTAGAGAGAGAGGGAGAAGAAGAAAGAAAGAGAGAAAGAAGAAGAAGGTGAAGAGGAGCCCATTTTAGAGTATGTGTTTCTTGTATTTTTGGTTTGTCAAATCTCTTTTCTTGATTATATGTTATTGACTTTGTTTATTTGTTGTGTGTGATTGGATTCTTTCTCCTCCTCATGGTGGTTTTCAAATAAAACCCTAGGCTTGAACAAGGGTGTGAAGTTTGGGTGTTGATCATATTGTGTTCTTGATTTTACAATCAAGAGAGGTAATGGTCTTTCTTAGCCTATATATTGGTTTTGATGGGTTTATCTTTGAGGTTTTTGATGGTGATGCTAATGGTTGATTATTGTAGGATTGATGATTATGATTTGTATATTTTTGAGAATATGATTTGTTTAAAAAGGGTTCATGGGTATGATTGAGGGAATGGATTTGATAGGGTTATAATGAGGATATATGTTATGTTTATATTGCTATGGTTATCTTTTTAATCCTTGATTTATGTAAAATGGTAAATGATGATTTTAGAAATATGATAAGAAATATGTTAGGATTGTTATAAGGCATGTTCATGAGATATGGTGTTATGAATTTATGTATGTTATTGCCATGGTTATTGTTGTTGGATTTCATGTGTAGATTCAATGGAATAGAAAAAATTGGTTTTATAAGATTTCATGTGAATATGTTAGTAATATTCTTAGAATTATGTATATAACAAGAGTATGATGATATTTTGGACATGTATAATTTTATGTGAAATTTTGGGATAAAAGATGAATCTCATGAGAAATTAAGCTTGCTGATTTTTGTAAATAATTGGATAAAAGTTTGATAAAAAAAATGATTTGCATGCATAAGTAATGTCCTTGATGTTATGTTACTTTTATGAAATTAAAAGGGGTATTTTAAATCCCATTAAAATGATATTTTACTCAAATAATTACCTACAGAACTTTTATTGAATTTTTGAGAAAATATGAGCTTTCAAATTGAATATGGTGATTTTTAATGATAAAAATAGTTGCTGGAATTTTTGTAAGAAAATATGAAGTGAGTTTCACTAAAATGAATTTGATGAGTTTTTGGAACGAATTATTTTCCTAAGTTATGGTAATATTGAAAAATGGCATTTTTAATGGTATGAATGCATATTTTGATAAGTTATGACTTTCTTTTATTTTGATTGAGAAAAATATTTAGATTCTATTTATTTGTGATTTTTGAATAAAATAAATGGTGGCTGAAAGTTTGTTTTAAAAAGGTTACACAACAAGGAAAAAGGGCTTTTACTTCGGTTTTTAAGCTTGATTTACTTCGGTTTTCGCTAAAATTCGCAACCGAAGTAGTTCGGAGCGAAGTAAAAACTAGCTAAAAACCGAAGTAGAATCCCCACTTTCTACTTCGGTTTTTACTTAATAACCGAAGTAGAAAGTGTATATACGCTAGCATCCTGGGCACTTTCTACTTCGGTTTTTAGGTAAAACCGAAGTAGAAAGTGGGGATTCTACTTCGGTTTTTAGGTAAAACCGAAGTAAAATGTACACTTTCTACCTCGGTTTTACCTAAGAACCGAAGTAAAAGGGGACTTTCTACTTCGGTTCTTAGGTAAAACCGAAGTAGAAAGTGTACATTTTACTTCGGTTTTACCTAAAAACCGAAGTAGAAAGTGCCCGCATTTTTTATTTAATATATGTTTCTAATTATTTTTAAATGGATGGTTTCTATTTTTATATAAATATATATATATTTTGGCCTGATTTTATTTAATTGATCTAATTAATATTTTTTTTTTTTGCCTAATTATTTTTCAACAATTTAATTATATAATATTACAATTATATATATTTTTACAATTGAAATTGGTTAAGAAATTTTTTTGAATAAATATATGATAACTTTTATTAATTAAAAATGTTGTGCATAAACATATAAAATACAAGTACTTAAGTAAGATAACTAGCCTTAACATTAATACATTTACATAGCCTTAACATTAATACATTTACAAAATACTAAACTTACAACTAAACAAAAATAGGCTTACTGATAAATGTATGGTATCAATTTGGCTAACCATTCGTGTTGGATTGGCAAGAGGTCTGCAATCTCACAATATTGCGTCTTCCCACCAAACTGTAAAATTAATAAATATAAATTAATTTCATAGATTATCGATAGCAAATAAATTATAAAAAATGAACTTACTTTTTCTTTTAGGGTAGTCATTGCATTTGATGCCCGTACAAGATCTCTAATGTACTTCAAGACATAAAAACCACATTCATGACTTTGTGGTTGTCTTGGACATGTAACATTGAATATCTTTGTGGGATTGCCGAGTAATGCATTGGAAGAAGCTCTATAATATGCACTATTTAAAAAGAAAATTATTAACAAAAGTTATTAAAATGTAGTAACATGTAATATTTGTTGCATATTAAGAAATATTTTAAAAATTTTAAAACTTACCTCATTATCATTGAATCAATTTCTTCTGGACGTTTGTGTGATTTCAATGGATCTAAGAACACGATTTTTCCTTTTGGCATAGCAATCACCAACATCCAATGTTCCCTAAAATAAGAAGCGTATGTTAAGTAAAATAATTAAATTTTTAATATATGACTAATCAAATAAAAAAAATTTACACTATTTCTTACCGTATGTTCCAAGGTATAAAGTAAAGTTGACCAACTCTATCCATGGTCATCAACCAATTCGCCAAGTCAATGGTTGATCGCTCTACATCGTTAACATTATTAATGCTAAGACGTTCAATGTCATAAAACTTGTAATAGACACGCTGATTTGGAAATAGAGACTCCCAAATGCATCTGCAAAATTTTCTTTAGTGTTAAATATTTTGAAAAATTTCGGCACAGTTTCCCCTATAAATAGGACTTCCCAAACCTGTAAACATTCAATGTCTATGAAAATTTTCAACAGATCACAGAGCAGTACTCATAACTGATTCTAAATTCCTATCATTCCAAAGAATTAGTTTAAGGGATACCTTAATCCGAATATCATTGCTGAGCCTCCAATCATATGCAAGGTAGCAACTTGTTCCACATCCTCTGAAGTTAGGAATATTGACTCGCGATTCATGAATG
Organism: Humulus lupulus; assembly: GCF_963169125.1. NCBI lineage: Eukaryota > Viridiplantae > Streptophyta > Magnoliopsida > Rosales > Cannabaceae > Humulus > Humulus lupulus. The sequence goes on from NC_084793.1 coordinate 265,731,649, forward strand.
TTGGGTCCACTGGAATGGAGACGACTGAGTTTATTCCCTTAACTCTGCAAAATTCTCTCACCATAAACTGAAGGCTAACATGGATGCGATTCATGATGTGATCGGCAAATGGTTGGCCTTCGGTCAGAGTGTTTTCTGGATTGATGTGAGACCCAGCTGATGACAGATGCGGGCTAGTCATAGGAGGTTTTGACATATCCTTGGATGAACTTTTTGACATAGGAGGTTTCTTTCTTAGAGGACCCTACACAACATCAAGTTAAAATAATATTAAAATACTGGACCAAAAAATATTTTAATAGGTAACAAATTAAAGAATTCGTTTATACCTGGTCAGTCATAATTAAATCTTTTGGCCAAGGAAGAAATGTGTCATAAGTATCTCGAACATATTGTATCTCCCCAACAGAACATGGGATTTCAGCATCCTCTTGTAACATTTTGGTGACTCGCACCCTCGCATATTCGTCTGTCAGTTGGACACCATGAATAGTCAGTGGACCCACCCCATCAATGATAACACCCTCTGCCACCACATTATGAATATTATCCGAACAAAGTAACACATCCTGCATGTACGGTGTGTCATCCTGCATGTGCGGTGTGTGGTATTCTTCGTCGCTCTGCTCGTCATCATTGTCGTGTTCATCCATATCATCTAACCCACCTGCTTGTTTAGCTTTTTCCTCCTCTAAAGCTTTAAGTTCTGCTTTGAGCCTCGCAATTTCTGCATCTTTCTTACTAACAACATCAGCCATTTCTGTTGCTATTTTTGGTTTTCTTCCAAAGACGGACGAAATCTTCGCAAACGACCTACAATAATCAACCAAATTTATTTTAAAACTAAAATATTATAGAATTAAGTTAAATGCAACAAATAAAAAATAATATCATACCCAAGTGCTCTAACACGCCCTGGGTGCTCAGGTGTCCCTAAAGCTTGCGTTAATATGTCATTCCGACCCTTTGCAATGATTTCTCCACTACTAACTTTTTCTTTCAGCTCATTCTGTGGAACAAACCAGTGGTCACTTATATTAGTGACTTATAAGAACTTTATCATTCCTAAATTACTTTAAAATACTTGCTTGAAACCACTTACAATTCTTGCTTCAATTTGTTTGTCCAAATCTGTAACAAGAACCTTCCTCTTTTCTCGTGCTCTTATCCATACTTGGTACCGTTCTACATCTGCCACACCTAGTTCAGTTTTCTACAACATACAACAATTAATTAAAGTTGGTGAGTGCAATATTCTTCATAACAAGTTGACAGTTATAAAATAGTGATGTGAATTACTTACCAGGTCCTCTCTAACATTGGCAAGCCCTCTACGAGATGTACGATGCCTCGAAGTATATTTGAGAGATCTTTCACGTTGTGCTTCCCGCAAAGCCTACATTAAATAGGTAACAATAAGTTTTTAAGAAATTATTAGTATTTCAAAACTAATAAATCATATACATAATAGATATACACAATAGTACCATAAACTCAGGAGATAAACGGTGGCTAACAAATGTCCTCCAATCTTCTAGGTCAAGTTCTGGATATTTCTTAGGAAGGATTTGGAGTTCATCTATCAGACCGTCTTCTGCCAAAGGGTAGATGTAGTCACTAGTGATGTTGGTCTTAAAATCTCTCATCATTCTTCCCGCACTTTTCATTAATTCTGGTTTCCAATTTTCTGGAATGTTAAAGGCACCCTGAAATAGAAAGAAAATGATTAATGAAATGCAAAGTAATTCATGAAAATGATCAATATATTAAAGTAATTAAAATATTCATAAAATATTTTCTTACATATACATCCTCCCATATTCTATTCTTCAATTCTTGTGGGACTTGTCTCCAATCCTTATAATTGAGAGAGACCGTTCTCCTAGTTTTAACTCCAAGGTACGATTGCATCTCACTATATGCTTTCCCTATAGGTTGACCTTTATCATTAAACTGAATATTTCTCTTTATTCCCTTAGCTTTTTGATTATTGATATTGTTCTTCTTTGTTGGGCCTCGCCTATTTGGTGTGTTCTCCCCTTCAGAAATTGTCATCTGCACATAAACAAGAATTAACGTTACAATTATGACATAAATAAATACATATTTAACATAAAAATGAATACATTACTCACTGGACACATTTTCTTTTCTTTTTTCTTTTCTTGGTTGATCCACAATCTACCCATATTCCGTCTCTAATATCATTTCTAATATATTCCCCATCATCATCAACTTCATGGAAATCATGGATTTTCTCAACTTGCTCATGTATTGGTTGTCCAACAATAAAATTGTCATGGAACAAATTATCGTTTTCTTCGTCATTTTCATCTTCTATAAACTGCCTTTCTGGGGTTCGTAAAACAACTGACCATTTATCATCAGCAGGATCAGTTATGTAAAACACTTGTTTTGCTTGGGTAGCCATGATGAAAGGATCATTCTTGTGACCTTTCTTACTTAAATCAACCAAAGTGAATCCAAGTTCATCAATTCTAACCCCAACATTGTTGTCCACCCAAGAACACTTGAGCAGAGGAATTTGAAATAAGGAATAATCAAGTTCCCATATTTCTTCAACAACCCCATAATATGCCATAGTACCAGCAACTGGATTATTGTCTTTTGCACTAGCGAAATGCACTGCTTCTGCCACAATACTTACTCCACTATTTTGAACCATTCGAGCATCATCTCGTGACTTTGTGTGAAATCGTTTTCCTCCAACAATGTAAGCATTGTGCTTTATTACATGAACACTTGGTCCAAATGATATGCGTTTTAACTCTGTCGACACTCCATGGTTTTCTTCTCCCAACCTTGCTAGAATAATATTTTTCAACCATCGACTAAATGTTTTATTGTGCTCATCTATAATCCATTTCTGTTTATTTTTAACCTTGTTGGGAATCATTGATTGTAATAACTCCATGTGCTCACTACAATACAAAATACAACATATTAAAATTTCAATTATACATAAAAATGAGTATAATGTTTATTAAATCTATAACTTACGTTATATAGGGTTGAACTTCGGGATTGTTTTCCAACACAACTAAATGAGCTTGATCTAATTCTGCACGAGATATGGTCACTACTGTTCCTTTCCCTCGTAATCCTCTATCAACTCCATCCGAGTTATTCCGTGGTTTGCTAATTCCGATTGTGTCGATTCCAACCATGTACTCTGAACAAAATTCCACAGCTTCTTCAGCTAAATAACACTCAACCATACAAGCTTCAGGGCGATGGTGATTACGTACATATCCTTTCAACACCTTCATATTCCTTTCAAATGGATACATCCATCTCGCCCAAACTGGCCCACACAACTTGGCTTCTCTTACTAAATGGACCATCAAATGTATCATGATGTCAAAAAATGATGGTGGAAAATATTTTTCAAGCTTGCATAAGGTTTCAACTATTTCATCATGCAATGCATTCAACTTCTTCATTTCCAATTCTTTTCCGCATAGTTGATTAAAGAAGATGCACACACTTGTCACACTATCTCTAACTTTTTTTGGTAAAACTGACCGAATGGCAATTGGAAGTAATTGTTGCATTAATATATGACAATCATGTGATTTCATTCCAATTAACTTCAAATCTTCCATAGACACCAAGTTTCGAACATTCGATGAGTAACCATCAGGCACTTTCATCCCTGCCAATGATTGACATACGGCTTGCTTCTCTTCTTTAGACAATGTAAAACAAGCAGGAGGCAAATATGTGCGAGCCCCCTTTTCTTCAGGTGCCAAGCGGTGTCTTATACCCATTTCAACAAGATCTAAACGACTAGACAAACCATCTTTGGTTTTACCTGGGATATCAAGTAATGTACCGATTATACTTTCACATACATTTTTTTCTATGTGCATGACATCCAAGCAATGTCTAACGAGTAAATCTTTCCTGTAAGGAAGTTGAAAGAAAATTGATTTTCTTTGAAAACATCCATTGACTTTTTTGTTTTTATTCTTCTTCCCATACCTAAAGTCAACTTTTTCTACTTCCTTAAGAATTTGCTCACCTGACAATGGCAAAGGAGCAATGTCTCGTTCCACAGTACCGTCAAATGCTTTTTTTTTATTTCTGTCAGGATGACTTAAATGCAAATATCGTCTATGACCCATATAACACATTTTGCGTCCATTTGACAAGCGACGGGCCCTTGTGTTGGTGCAACAAATTGGACAAGCTTGGTAACCTTTTGTGCTTAAACCTGATAGGTTACCATATGCTGGAAAATCATTAACAGTCCATAACAACACCGCTTTCAAATTAAACACTTCTTTTTTAAAACCATCATATGCCTCAACACCATTTTCATACAACTCTTTCAAATCATCAATTAATGGTGCCAAGTAAACATCGATATCATGTCCTGGTTGTTTTGGGCCCGAAATCATTAATGAAAGCATCATGAACTTCCTTTTCATCACCAACCAAGGAGAAAGATTGTACATAACCAGGAAGACAGGCCATGAACTATGCCTACTACTAAGAGATCTATGCGGGTTTACTCCATCAGCAGCTAAACCAAGACGAAGATGTCTTGGTTCATTTTTGAATTCTGGATTGATATAATCTACCTTCTTCCAGGCCTGTGAATCTGCAGGATGCCGGAGTTTACCATCTTTCACTCGTCCAGTCTCGTGCCATATTAAGTTCTTAGAGTGTTCTGCACTTCGATATAATCGCTTCAGCCGCGAAATCAAAGGTAAGTACCATAGCACTTTCTGAGGAATAAGTTTCCTAATCTCTTTACTTTTGTTAGGTTTGTACCGTGATAAACCACATTCTGGGCAAGCGTCCATGTCTGCATACTCCTTACGATATAAAATACAATCATTCGGACATGCATGAATCTTCTCATACTTCAACCCTATCAAACTTAATGTTTTCTTTACTTCATATGTAGACTCCGGAAAACAATTTTCTAGCGGCAAAATCTCCTTGAATGCAGCTAAAAATTGACTGAAACACTTATCACTAACTCCATTTTCTGCTTTTATGTTATAAAATTTAACCATTGTGGGAAATCTTAGTTTATTGCAACCACTGAACAATTGTCTGTCTGCATCTCTAACCATACTATCAAATTTTTCTGGATTATGAAAAAACTCTTCTTGTGCTTCATCAAGCAATTCTATAGGATGATCATCAAAATCATTACTCTCAAAATCATCTACACCTCGCCTACCTAATGGATATGGGTCATCATTTAATAATTCTCCATGCCAATACCATTTACTATAACTCATATCAAATCCCCGACAAAATACATGATCCTTTATCATGGTAATATTCCCCTTTACTCCATTACCACAATCGATACAAGGACAACGAATTTTTTGTGGATCACTACAATTCTTTAGGCAAAACTCTAAAAATTTGTTGAATCCATCTTGAAATTGTGATGTTTCTCTCCTCTCAAGCATCCATGATTTATCCATACTAATAACAATATTCAATTCCTAATAAGTTAGAAAAAAAACTTATATTAGGTTCTAGTCTTATAAATTTTTAAAAAAATTCGGCAGAGTATCCTCTGTTTCTATAGCATACCGTAATTTCATAATTACCTATAAAATCAATACAAACAAACACAATAATCAAGCATATATGAATCCATCATTATTAGGTTCTAGTCTTATAAATTTTTTAAAAAATTCGGCAGAGTATCCTCTGTTTCTATAGCATACCGTAATTTAAAAATTACCTATAAAACCATTTAAAACAAACACAATAATCAAGCATAGATGAATCTATCATTATTAGTTTCTAGTCTTATAAATTTTTTTAAAAATTCGGCAGAGTATCCTCTGTTTCTATAGCATACCGCAATTTCAAAATTTCATATAACAACAATACAAACAAACAAAATAATCAAGCATAAATCAATTCATCCTTATATCACCACAGCACGCAAATTTCCCAGAGCCTACTTCACTAATTTTCAAACATAACTTTCACTAAATCTAATATGCATGATTACATTAGTCTTATCTTTATACATAAATCTTATAGTAATATAAATACAAAAAATAACTAACCTTCAATATTAATCTTCAATCCACCCGAAATGAACAACAAAGTTCACCACTCAATCAACGACCCTACTAAAACATTACATAATTAGTAAACTACATAATTAATTATCAAATCAATAAATAAAAAAAATCAAACTAGTTAATGAAACTAATGAACAACACTTTGATCATCTTCAAGTTATTTTTTTTCAAATATTTAAAAAACAAATTTATCTATTGTAAAAATTTCTAAAACTAACTAATATGCATATATATATATTTATAATAAACCTAATTTTTATCACATTATTTAAACTAACAAAATAAACAAATAATTATAAAAATTAATAAAATATTAATTATATTAATTTTAAATTCGAAATAATAAAAAAAAATAAAAAAACATGGAAAATTAAAAAATTATCATCAAAACCACATTTTAGTAATCTATACCTGTTTTGAAGCTCAAAATCCCCTTGCAATGTCAAAAATCCGGCCAAAATCCGGCAATAAACACCACTTTCAAATGGAGAAAAAACCCACGGCCAAATGCCTTTTTTTCCCTAAAAAACAAAAAAAAAAAGATTTTTGGACTATATTTCGGTTTATAGGGTAGAAATATTGCAAGAAATAAAGAAAAAACAAAAAAAAAAAGCTTGGAGAATCAAAATGGGTGTTGGCTCACGGTGGTTAATGGAGGTTTTGGGGGTTTCTTTTTGCACAGAAGGGAAAGGGGTTTTGAGAAGATGACCGTTCGGGTCTAGGGAATGGGCATATAAAGGACTTTTAACTTCGGTTTTTGGTAAAAACCGAAGTAGAAAGTGGACTTTCCACTTCGGTTTTTACCAAAAAACCGAAGTTAAAGGTCCTTAAGTTATACCCGTTGGAGACTTTTAACTTCGGTTTTTTGGTAAAAACCGAAGTGGAAAGTCCACTTTCTACTTCGGTTTTTACCAAAAAACCGAAGTTAAAAGTGCACAAGGGCCGCGTTTGGTTTGGCCAGTTTTTTGCATTTTTATTACCTCTAAACATAATATAAGGGCTTGTGCAAACAAACACGGCCCTCTCCACTATGAATTTTTCACTTCGTTTTTTTAAAAAAGCGAAGTAGTAAGTAATTTTTTTCAGAGCGCCAATTTGAAATGCGAAGTAAAAGAGTTTGAAAACGTTTTTACTTCGCTTTTTTTGTATGCTCACTATAAAAACCGAAGTAAAAACATATATTTCTAGTAGTGTTAAAAATGGTTATTTAATTGTCACATATGGATTTATGTTATATAAAACTAAGTCTTAAATAATTTAAATAAAAATATATTTTTCCACACTTAAAAATATATTTTCTCACATCATTTATGTAACACAGTGATAAAATTTATTTTTTCTAAAGAAACATATTAAAAATAGGTATTTTAATTAAATCCAAGCTTTTTGGTTAATTCTTTGTAATTTGAGATTAATAAATGAAATTGTCACATATTTTTTTTTTTAGCTAAAATAAAATAATGTTTTGAGAAATTTAATCAACTTAGAAATTTTAAGAAAAATAAAGCATGTAATATGTCTATTGATTTTAAAATAATAAAAGTAAGAAATGTAGGATTATCGTTTTTGAAAACGTCTCTATTACGCAATGTTCCCACGTATGCATGTTACATGCAACTCCACTTTTACGTCCAAAATTATGTTTATTATTCAACTATGTGGTTTTTATAAAACGATCATGCATGTAAAATGGGTAAAATGAGCATTATTCTTTTCATGGCTTTATGTGTAGTTAAGAATAATTGCATGTTATGTGTAACGGTTATTATGTGTGCATGACCCATGCACACATGAGTTGTATGGAAGGGCAAAATAGTAAATGTATGAACCTAAGAAATGTTATTTTGATTATGATATAGGCTTGTTGAAAGATTGTGAAATTTCTTAGCTTGGACCTGAGGTAAGGAAGTTAAATAGATTCTATGATTTTATGCTATGAATGGTAAGACTGTTGTATGAATGAATTGTTATGAAATATGAATGCCATAATGTGATGATATGTTGAATGTGATATGTGTATGGATGTTAGATACATCAAACAAGTTACGATGTTAGATACATCAAACAGATTATGATGTTAGATACATCAAACAGATTACGATGTCAGATACATCGAACGAGTTACTAAGGACATTGAGACGTAACTCCTAGGGCGGACGCGCCGAGGTTATTCAAGGACCAGAGATCTCCTGTTTACCTCATAGGGTGACATGGACAACTAGCGATCCATGCTCATCATGTATGCTGTATGATTGTGATATGATGATATGTTACGATTGTGTTATGATATGATGATATGTTACGATTATGTTATGATGTGATGATATGTTACGATTATGTTATGATATGATGATATGTTACGATTATGTTATGATATGATGATATGTTACGATTATGTTATGATATACCATGATGTTTTAAATGAATGTTAGTGTTTGTATTTGTTGTATTCTTACTTGCTTATTTGTTTGTACTTCCTTACTGGGCTTTTAGCTCACCCCCTTACTTTCCTTCCAGGTAGCAAATAGGATTTCTTTATGGCACGCGTGGTGACGTGAGGAGTTCTTTCATCATGGGGTGTATGGCGTGGGGTAATCCTATGGACGGAAAAATGATCATCGTAGAATGCCATTTAAATTATGTTTTGTTTAAGAGACTTTCCTAAATTATCAGTGGGACTCAGTTATTTGATTTTGTTTCTTTTAAACTTTGCATAAAAATTTATGTTTTCTTTTAAAACTAATGGCGCCAACTTGCATGGTTTTAAGCAAGTCCCCACTGAAACCTTGATAATGAGTGGTATTCTTTTACAAACTTTGATATGCGAATGTTTTATAAGTATTAGCTTAGGGCGTTCTTTACATGGAAGGCTCTAGAGCTTCTAGATCTTTCTTTTAATTAAACTATTCATGAAAAATACTTAAATCCTTAATAAACATGATTATGACAAGTATCATGCTCTTAATAATTCTATCTAAACCTTAGGTTATAATAAATAATATTTCTAAGACCAGCAATATTAATCAAACCTTATGTTATAATTAATATTTCTAAATTATAGGTTAAACTTATAGAATCCATAACTGTTGCTATGAGTTTCCAACTAAGTCTCGGGTTGAACCAAAATCCACGACAACTAACATACTACAAACTATGCTAACTACTACTACTACTACTACTACTATCTAGCTAAGTAAAATTCTGGGACACTACAGAAAGATGATGAAAATGGCTAAGTGAGGGGTTCTATTTATAGAGTTCAAGAAGTGAAACTAAATCCCTTTAAAATGAATAAATAAATGAATAAAAATGGGATTTTCCGCTCAACAAATGCTCAGAACTCGGTCAAAATCGTTCAAGAGCAAGTTCAATATGTTGAGGGCTGTTTCTAGCTTCGGATTCTACGGATTTTCAAAATTGACTGATGGAGCCGATATATCGCCCCCTATAGGCAATAAATCGCCTGCCCCATTTTCCCAAGGCTCTATGGTTTCGTTAATGCAAAATCGACGTGTTTTCTGTATAACTGCGATATATCGAGTTACGCTGATATACTAAAACACGTTTTACACATTTTAAGCATACTTTAAGTTGTTTAAACCACTTTGACTGAGTGATACGAGAGCCTAGCATCTGAGGGAAGGTTCTGGACTTCCTAGGTTTATCCTTGATTATTTTATTAATCTAAAATCCTTAAATCCTTAATAAACATACATGTGACAAATGTCACATTCTTAATTATTCTATCTAAACCTTAGGTTATAATAAATAATATTTCTAGGACCAGCTTCAATAATTAAACGTTATGATAAAATTAATATTTCTAAACTATAGGCTAAATTTATAAAATCCATAACTATCTTTATGAGTTTCCAAATAATTCCCAGCTTAAACCAATATCCACGAAAACTAATATACTACAACATAAGATACTACTATCTAACTAAGTAAAATTTTGAGGCGCTACAATTCTCCCCTGCTTAAAATAATTTCGTCCTCGAAATTTATTTACCAAACAATTCTGGATACCGTGCTCGGATGTCTTCCTCCAATTCCCACGTTGCCTCCCGTTCTGTACTATTACTACATAAGACCTTGACTATCGGAATCCTCTTTGACCGTAATTCCTTCACCCCTTCTCAAGGATGCGAACCGGTCATTCCTCATAACATAGGTCTTTTTGAAGTGCTAACGTATCATACTTGAGAACGCGGGATGGGTCTATCACATATCTACGCAACATCGAGATGTGAAACACATTGTGGTTATCTGCTAGAGATGGCGGTATGGCTATTCTATACGCTACTGGTCCCACCTTGTCTAATATCTCAAAAAGACCTATGTACCGGGGACTAAGTTTGCCTTTCTTCCCGAACCGCTTCACTCCTTTCATTGGAGATATTCTTAAGAAAACTTGATCTTCGACCTTGAATTCCCCATCTCGTCGCTTGGCATCCGCATAACTCTTTTGTCGACTTTGAGCAGCGAGCATACACTTTCTAATTAGTTCCATTGTGTCTTGAGCCTCTCTAACAGCCTTGGGTCCAAGAAGTTGTCTTTCTTCTACCTCGCCTCAATATAACAGCAACCGACATTTCCTTCCATAAATTAACTCATAGGGTGCCATACCAATCGTTTACTGGTATCTATTATTGTAGGAGAACTCTATAAGTGGCAAATACTTACTCCATGATCCTCTGAAGTCTAGTACACAAGCGCGCAACATATCTTCTAAAATCTGTATGGTACGCTCGAACTGTCTGTCGGTCAGAGGATGAAATATCGTACTGAGACTTAGCTTGGTACCCATAGCTTGCTACAAGTTTCCCCAAAATCTTGATGTGAACACCGAACCTCTGTCGGATACTATGGTCTTAGGGATTCCGTGCAGTCGTATAATTTCTCAAACATAAATGTCTGCATTCTGGTCCGTAGTGTACGTAGTCTTGACAGACAGGAAGTGAGCTGACTTTGTGATTTTATCCACCACAACCCAAGCCAAGTCGTGTTGCTTACTTGTCTGTGGTAGTCCTATCATGAAGTCCATGGCTATGTCATCCCACTTCCATTCTGGAATACTAAGCGGTTGTAATAAGCCTACAGGTCGCTGATGTTCTGCCTTTACTTGCTGACATGTTAGACATTTGGACACATACTCTGCTACGTCTTTCTTCATTCCCGACCACCAATATAGTGCCTTAAGGTCGTGAGTCATCTTGGTAGACCCCGGGTAAACTGAGTATGGGGCAGTGTGTGCCTCTTCTAATATCTTCATCTTAATCTCATGGTCATTCGGCACGCATACTCGGCCTTTATATTTCAAGAACCCCTGTCCTGATATAAAGAAATTTGTAGTCTTGCCTTCTTTGACTGCAGCCATATGTGATAATAGTGTGTCATCATGCCTTTGCCTGATCAGTATATCCTCTAGTAAACTCGATTGGATGGACAAGTTAGCCAATTGACCCATGACTATTTCTATCGCGGCATTAATCAGCTCTTGCTGTAGCGGCTTCTCAATTCCATATAATGCTGCCAGACTTCCATAATTCTTCCGACTTAACGCATCTGCAACTACATTCGCCTTTTCCTGGGTGGTATAGAATTTCACAGTCATAGTCCTTTACTAGTTCCAACCACCTATGTTGCCTTGTATTGAGCTCCTTTTGCGTGAAGAATTATTTTAAGCTTTTATGGTCCGTATAAATCTCACATCGTTCTCCATATAGATAGTGGCACCAGATTTGCAATGCGAAGACCACGCTGTCAACTCCATATCACGTGTTGGATAGCGTTGTTCGTATTCCTTCAACTGTCTTGAGGCGTAGGCTATCACCTTATCATTTTGCATCAGCACGCAGCCCAACCTTTGTTTGGATGTGTCATAGAATACTACAAACTTGTCGTTGGGTGTTGGTACGCAAAGTACTGGTGCTGAACACAATTTGTCTTTGAGCAACTGGAAGCTTTCTTGACATTTATCCATCCAGTTGAACTTCTATTGTTTCCAGGTCAGGTTGGTAAGCGAAGTGGCTATCTTAGAAAAGTCTTCTACAAATTTCTGGTAATATCCTGCTAGCCCAAGAAAACTTCTAACCTCTGACGCATTCTTAGGTCTTGGCCAATCCTTGACAGCCTCTACTTTAGTTGGGTCTACTGCGAATCCATCCTTGGATACTATGTGCCCGAGGAACGCTACTTGTGATAGAAAAAATTCACATTTCTTGAACTTGGCGTAAAGTTGGTGCTCTTTTAGTCGTAGCATGGTCAGTCTTAAGTGTTTCTCGTGCTCGACTTCATCCTTAGAGTACACCAATATATTGTCAATGAATACCATGATGAATTTTTCTAGGTAATCATTGAAGACCCGGTTCATTAATTCTATAAATGCGGTTGGAGCATTGGTAAGACCAAAAGACATAACTAGGAACTCGTAAAGTCCGTATCGAGTCCTAAAAGCCATCTTTGGTATACCTTCTTCCCTTACCTTGAGCTGGTGATAACCAGACTATAGATCAATCTTTGAAAATACAATCGTTCCTAGGAGTTGATGATATAAGTCATCGATCCGAGGTAGTGGGTACTTGTTCTTAATTGTCACCTTGTTCAGCTCACAATAATCGATACACATCTGATTGCTTCCATCCTTCTTCTTCACAAATAGAACTGGTGCCCCCATGGCAAATGGCTTGGTTTGATGAATCCCAAGTCTAAGAGCTCTTGTAACTGCATTTTTAACTCCTTGAGTTCGGTAGGTGGCATCCGGTATGGTGCCTTTGAGATAGGCTCGGTTCCTAGTACTAGTTCGATTGTGAAGTCAATTTCCCAAGAAGGGGTAACCCTGGTAAGTCATCAAAAAATATCTTTGGAAATTCTTTTATAATGCAGACATCTTCAACCTTTAATGGTGTTTCTTGTGCCACATCTATGACGCTTGCTAAGAATGTGTGACATCCTTTCTCTATCATCCTCTGAGCCTTGAGAGATGAGATAAGTGGTGTCGGTAGTCTTGAAACATTTCCGATAAAACATAGTTTCTAACCCTAAGGGATTTCGAACGTCACTTGCTTGCGTCGACAGTCGATGGTTGCGCCATGTCTTGCTAGCCAGTCCATGCCCAATATTACGTCAAAATCCTTGATATCTAGCTCTATCATGTCTCCTTCTAGCTTCGTGCCCTCAACTTTGATCGGTACTCCTCGTACTATCCATGATGATAGAATGATTTCACCCGAAGGCAGTTCCGTAACAAGCCTATTTCTAAATCTTTGACAAGGTTTGTCTAATTTCTCTATCATTCCTAATGAGATATACGAGTGTGTTTCTCACGAATCAAACAATATTGAACATATATTATCGAGGGTAGGAAGCTGACCTGTGACCACCTTGTTACTAGTTTCGACTTCTCCCTGGGTCAAAGCGAAGACTCTAGTTGGAACCATCTTGTTATCTTTCTTCTCTTCTGCTTTGAGCTGCAAACATTCTCTTTGTTGATGACCTTCTTAGCCATAATTGTAGCAACCCTTTCTGTTTGCACTGCACTCTCCAGTATGTCTTTTTTAGCACTTGGAGCACTGAGGGTATTCCAAAAAATCTGACTTGCTTTTACCATTATTGGTCCATGCTCTTTTGTCAGCGTCAGTCTGCTTATTTTTAGGATGCTTTCCTTTCTGCCCATTATTGTTATGCTGGTTGTTGTGGTTTCAACCATTTTGAGTCTGATTCTACTGCTTGGGTTCTGACTTGCTTGCCTCCTCCTTGCTAACATTTTCTTGGAGCCTTTCCACCTCTATAGCCATTTTTAGTGTATCAGCGTAAGAAGTGGTTCCTGGGTTTGCCAACTTGACCCCTAATTCGATCTTTGGTCTTAGTCCTCTAGAGAACTTGGTTACCCTCAAGTAGTCGTTTGGGACTAACTCTGGTGCAAACTTTGCTAGCCGATCAAATTGTCGAGCGTACTCGACTATCAACAAATTGCCCTGTTTTAGGCTGGCAAATTCTTCCACCCTTGTAGTGATGACTGCCGAGTTGTAGTACTTTTTGTGAAACAGCTCCACAAATCTGGCCCAAGTCATGGTGGTGATATCGTGATTTTGCTCCACCAGATCCCACCAGATTCTGACATCATTTTTTAGTAGAAAAGAAATGCAGAATATGTGATATGCATTGTCGAGGTTCATGTGTGTCGAAATCGGTTTTACTGTAATGCCCTGAATTCTCCGATGTGGTTAAATGGCGGGATTAGCCGGCCGGGAGGGCCATACTTGTTTAATTATGCCATTAAATGATATTATCCATGTACATGTGAATTATATTATAATATGATGTTAAATGCATGCATGTGGGTCCACATTCGTTTACAGGGGTACTTTGGTAATTTGGCCCGTTGAGGGTATAATTGTATATTTGTTTGCATGTCAATGATATATTGTGAGACCACATTATAATGTGTATTTGTTCAAGTTATTCGGCATGAGACGATCTTTAAGTATAAATTATCGGTTTGGTCATAACAGGCTTAAGCTCAGGGCTCGGGGTGAGTCTCGGGGTGTTTTAATGATTAGAGCGTTACCGGGAATTATAGGGTAACGGGATATGAATTATTGGTGTTTGAGATTATCGAGATTAGCGGGCATTGGAGAGCGTTAATTATAATTAACGGTATAGGTTGGAAAGGACAATTTTGCCCTTGGGAAGGCTTTAGAAACCTTAAATGACCTAGGGGCATTTAGGTCATTTGGTTTGGATGTATATGAGACTTTAGTTGGCTGTAGAAAAACAGAACAAAATAGAGCCCTTACTTCTCCTTCCCGTACATCATTTTCTCTCATTTCTCCTTTGGAGTTTTTGAGCCCAAATTGAGGAATCAAGCTAGGAAATCAAGGGGTTGAGTTCATAGAGTTGGTTCAGCCATTGAAGGGGATTTAATCTCAAGTTTAAGGTGAGTTTCATCCATAAGTTTTCTGGTTTTACTCTGTTTTCTTTTAGTTTTCAGCCTATGATTTTGTTGAGGATAATTTGGATTAATGGAAGTTTTGATTGATGTTTAACTTGGGTTTTGATGAGGGTTTGATATAGATGGTGTTTAGGGGTTGGATTGAGTGTTTGGATGAGGTTTGGGACTGGTTTGAAGGTTTGGTTTCAAGGAAAAACGCAGGGGAAGAAAGTCGGTGCTTGCTGGTTTGTGTAAAGGGCTGCGGCATGGCTATGGTGAGCCGCGGCCTATGTTGGTTTCTGGGTTGGAAATGCCTCTGTCAGAGGGGTGAGCCGCGGCATGGCTCTGGTGAGCCGTGGCCCATAAGGGCATTTTTGGCCAAAAATGTGTTTTTAGCTTGGGGATTCAAGCCTTAGGCCTCGGGATCGATCCTACTACCCGGTTTAGTAGGATTCGATGTCTCGGAGGCTAGGTTTTGGTTTGGGAACCCTTTGTTATCATTTTCATTGATGAATCCTATATTTTGGTTATGACCAGGTAACCGCCAGGGAATTAAAAGATTGATCGTTCTCAGGGGTCGTTCTTATATTAATTTTTCACTAGAACCAGAGGTAAGAAAACTGCACCATGTGTATATATGACATGCGTGATTATTATTACAGCATGTTGATTGATAAATGTGGACATGGATTTCCTATTGAATGCTAGCGAATGTTAAATACTTGTATATGCACTGATTAGTCAGGGGCACTGACCTAAAGAGTCAGAAATGGCATAGCATCATGAACGCCGAGCCAAATGAAGATTAGATCTAATCGATATCAGCAAAGAATGACTCATATGGGGTATTAACGTTGGACCGACCCTAAGGTCGATAAACTTATAAGCGCTTGTCTGGTCTAAGACCAGTTATTCAGAGCCAGGGCATATGGCCCCGGTGACTGTTTGTCACATGGCTAGGGAACACTGTTCCAGGGTTATGACTTAAAGTCATGAGGAGGGTTATGTTGGTGACCAATCACCATACACCTATCCTGATAAAACTTATGAAAGGTTCTCTTATCAGTTAAGCCTGAGTGACCCTAACGTCACATGGCTAGAGGGGGTTGTACCCACTTTTGTGACTGTTACGACTGTCACCTATTTGTTTGGACTGATGGTCTTGAATGATTATTACGATCATTGTTGATATTATATCATGCTTTATTGTGTTTTCTTGCTGGGCCTTGGCTCATGGGTGCTATGTGGTGCAGGTAAAGGGAAAGAAAAGCTCACCCAGCCTTGAGTGGAGAGCTTAGGTGGTGATGTGTACATATGCGTCCGCTTGACCACCACTGCCAAGGCGTTCTTAGAGGAACTAGGGGGTTTACCCTATTTTTGCCGCTTAGGTCGGCGGGAGTTGTAAATTTGGAACTGTAATGACCATTTTGTACTGAGAACAACTTGTAAATGTTTTAATTAGCTCTGCAGAGCAGTCTGTAATAAAAGATATCCATTCCCTTTTTATTAATTTTCCACCTTAACTTGTTAATTACACTTAGAGCACGTTTTTGACCAAAGGACTCGGGCAACGGGTCAAATTTCCGGTCCACCGTTCACAGTAACTATTCTGGGGTAACCAGGGCGTTACAACTTGGTATCAGAGCAATGCCAAGGTTAGGGTTCCTGTAGACTGGCTGGGCATGTACACACACCACTGAATTCAAGCTCAACTCATGGTTTGGTAACTATTTATGTAGTTATATTTATGACTGCTTAAATACAGCATATATGCTTTACCTGTATGCATGAAGTACTATGTTAAATCTGTGCCCTGAAATATTATATCCTCAGCAACTGTGTGCTTATTAGTACTGGGAATTGCTGGAACATACTTATAAGTATGATTGGTTATGAACCATTATGTGATACATGCTGAGTGCTAAATGCTATAAACATGTATCTGCTTGTATATCTGTATGATTGTGGAATGTGATAATTGTCTGCTTGTTCTTGGACTGTAAGGCGGCGAGAGGTTTAGTTATTACTACCTGACTAGCCGTATTGATCATTATTTCAGCAAGGTATCAATGACAGAATTATGAATCCGGGACAGACAGACACATCAGCTGGTCAAAGTGATCAGGGCTAGAATAATAATAATAGCCAGGGTCAGGAAAATGACCAGTCTCAGATTCCATAGCCAGCTCCTGTTAACTGGCAGCAGATAGTCAGTGATCTGCAGGCTACTATATTAAAACAGGGGGAAGAGCTTCGTCTCTTGAAGCAACAGCAAGGGCCTTCAGTGGCCAGTGTATCTGAGGCACCTCCTGTGTCGGTGCCAGCAGCTGGGCAGCAGCCTGAGGTTGGAAATAAATGAGAGCCTATTTACGAAAGGTTCAGGAAGCAACAACCTCCAGTATTTGAGGGTAGTGCAGATCCTGCCAAGGCTGAACAATGGATGAGTATGATTACCATTATCCTTGATTTCATGAGGGTATCTGGTAATGAGAGGGTGGCATGTGCCACTTATATGTTTCGGGAGGATGCCCGGATTTGGTGGGAAGTGATTACCCAGACCAAGAATGTAAATGCCCTGAGTTGGGAAGAGTTTCAGATTCTATTCAATGAGAAATATTATAATGATGCGATCAGAGCGGCGAAGGTCGAGGAGTTTATTAGGCTACTTCAGGGAAGCTTATCAGTCACTGAGTACGCCTTGAAGTTTGATCGTTTGGCAAAGTTTGCCATGGAGCTGGTGCCCACTGATGGGACCAGGAGAGAGAGATTCTTGCAGGGGTTACATCTCAGGTTAGCCCGAGATGTACGTATCACCACTGTGGCAGGAGTTACTACTTATGCACAGGTGGTGGAGAAGGCACTCACATCTGAGAGTGTAGAGAACAGAATCTGGCGTGACAGTGCAGCCAGAAAGGAATTCAGGAGGCCAGGTCCTCCATTTGTGGGTTCAGGTAGGGGTGTTGGCCCCAGTGATCAGAAGAGGAAGGTTCCTGACACCTTCCCAGTTCTAGGTTCTGACAGGAGGCCCCGTGGTATTTCTATGGGTCATCCAGTGGGTGGTGAAGCCTGGAAGTCTTATCCTGAGTGCCCTAGATGCAAGAGGCATCACTTGGGAGAATGTAGGGAAAAGGCCTGCTTCTCGTGTGGAGCAATGGGTCATCTTAAAAAGGATTGCCCTAAGGCAAGAAAGGAAGAACCCAGAAAGGCGGACAGCTCGGCCCCAGCTCGAGTGTTCGCGTTGACTCAAGTAGAAGCTGAGGCTTCTCCCTCAGTTGTTACAGGTCAGCTTCTTAGTGCTGGAACCCCTTATAATGTGTTGATTGATTCTGGTGCTACACATTCTTTTGTTGCTAGTAGTGTTATTGATAGATTGTGTAGACCTTGTGATTTCTATGTTGTGGGGTTTGGTACCTTGTTACCCACTGGAGAGTTAGTGGTATCCAGGAGGTGGGTCAGATCTTTGCCAGTGATAGTGGAGGGCAGAGAGTTGTCAGTGGATTTAATAGAGTTGGTTATGACTGACTTTGATATGATACTGGGTGTGGATTGGTTGGCAAAGTATGGGGCAACCATTGATTGCAGAAGGAAGATGGTCACCTTTGAGCCTGAAAGTGAGGATCCTTTTGTGTTTGTTGGTGTTGTGCATGGACCTCGCATTCCTATGATTTCTGCATTGAGGGCTGAGGATTTATTGCAAGGAGGTTGCATTGGATTCTTAGCCAGTGTGGTTGATACCACTCAGGTCGTGCCAGTGAGACCAGAGGATACCAGGTTAGTTTGTGAGTTTCTGGACGTGTTCCCAGAAGATTTGCCTGGGTTGCCACCGCATAGAGAAATTGATTTCGTTATAGAACTAGCACCAGGGACGGAGCTAGTGTCTAGAGCGCCTTACAGAATGGCCCCAGCTGAGCTGAAAGAATTAAAGGTGCAGTTGCAAGAACTATTGGACTTAGGTTTTATCAGACCTAGTTTCTCACCTTGGGGTGCGCCAGATCTGTTTGTAAAGAAGAAGGATGGTTCTCTGAGAATGTGTATTGATTACAGGGAACTGAATAAACTGACAATTAAGAATAAGTATCCTTTGCCAAGGATAGATGATCTATTTGATCAGTTGCAAGGCAAGAAGGTATTTTCCAAGATCGACCTTCGTTATGGTTATCATCAGTTGAGGGTCAAGGAAGAGATATACCTAAGACTGCTTTTTGTACCAGGTATGGACATTATGAGTTCCTAGTTATGTCATTTGGATTGACTAATGCCCCTGCTGCTTTTATGGATCTGATGAACAGAGTGTTCAAGGACTATCTAGACCAATTTGTGATCGTCTTCATTGATGACATTCTGGTATATTCTTAGTCAGAGTCAGAACATGAGTATCACTTGAGGTTGGTTCTACAGAGACTGAGGGAACACAGACTATTTGCTAAGTTTAAGAAATGTGAGTTCTGGCTGTCTTAGGTATCCTTTCTTGGACACATATCGTTAGTAAGGAGGGGATTAAAGTGGATCCAGCAAAGATCGAAGCGGTCAGAGATTGGCCAAGGCCAAAGAATGCTTCTGAGGTTAGAAGTTTCATTGGATTGGCAGGGTATTATAGACATTTCGTGGAAGGGTTCTCAAAGATTGCTAGTGCTTTGACTGAACTGACACGCAAGAATCAGAAGTTTGTGTGGTCAGATAAGTGTGAGAACAGCTTCCAGGAACTGAAGCAGAGATTGATTACAGCTCCAATCCTGAGTCTTCCGACAGGTCAGGAGAAGTTTGTGATTTATTGCGATGCTTCTCATCAGGGTTTGGGCTGTGTTTTGATGCAATCAGAGAGGGTTATTGCCTATGCTTCTCGTCAGTTGAAGGAGTATGAAAAGAGGTATCCTACTCATGATTTAGAGTTAGCAGCTGTGGTTTTTGCTTTGAAGATATGGAGGCACTATCTCTATGGAGAGAAGTGTGAGATTTATACAGACCACAAGAGCCTGAAGTACTTCTTCACCCAGAAGGACTTGAACATGAGGCAAAGGCGTTGGCTGGAATTAGTAAAAGATTATGATTGTGAGATCCTGTATCATCCAGGAAAGGCCAACGTGGTAGCTGATGCTTTAAGCCGAAAGGGTCCGGGTCAGATTTATGGTATGAGGCTGATAGCCAGGGAATTAGCTGATGATATGACCAGAGTTGGTATAGAGTTGCTGGTGGGCCCGTTGGCTAACATTACGCTACATTCTACGCTGTTAAAGAGGATTAAGGAGGGTCAGCTGAGTGATCCACAGCTAATCAAGATCAGAGAGGATGTTCTGGCTGGAGCATCTAGGGATTATTCAGTGTCTGAGTTAGGCTTGTTGAGATACAAGGGGCAGATATGTGTTCCGTTAGACACTGCAATGAGGCGAGAGATTCTAGATGAATCTCATACTACACCTTACTCTTTGCATCCAGGCACCACGAAGATGTACCAAGATGTGAGATCATTATATTGGTGGCCAGGGATGAAGAGAGATGTAGTAGAGTATGTGGCTAAGTGCTTGACATGTCAACAAGGAGCATCAGAGGCCGGCAGGGCTACTGCAGCCTCTGGATATCCCAGAGTGGAAGTGGGAAGACATCACAATGGATTTTGTGGTGGGCTTACCCAGGACTGTTGGTCAGCATGATTCTATTTGGGTGATAGTGGATCACTACACCAAGTCAGCTCACTTTCTGCCAGTGAGGACTACTTATACAGTTGACCAGTATGCAGATCTCTATGTGAGAGAGATCGTGCGGCTTCATGGTGCGCCTAGGTCGATCGTGTCAGATCGGGACCCTACTTTTACTTCCAAGTTTTGGGGGAGTTTGCAGAAAGCCATGGGGACGCAGTTGAAGTTCAGTACTGCTTATCATCCTCAGACAAATGGGCAATCTAAGAGGGCGATCTAGATTTTAGAAGACATGCTGAGAGCATGTGTGCTGGACTTTGGCAGATCTTGGAGTAAGTATCTGCCTTTGATAGAGTTCTCCTACAAAAACAGTTACCAGTCTACCATTGGGGTCGCACCTTATGAGATGTTGTATGGTAGGAAATGTAGATCTCCCATTCATTGGGATGAGATAGGTGAAAGGAGATACTTAGGTCCTGAGGCAGTTCAGAGGACCAGTGAGGCCATTGAGAAGATTAGAGCTAGAATTCTTACTTCTCAGAGTAGACAGAAGAGCTATGCAGATCCCAAACGCAGGAATGTGGAGTTCCAGGTAGGAGACTATGTCTTCCTTAGAGTCTCACCATGGAAAGGGGTGAGAAGGTTTGGGAAGAAAGGCAAGTTGAGTCCTAGATTTGTAGGTCCATTTGAGATCCTGGAGAGGATTGGTCAAGTGGCTTACAGATTGGCTTTGCCTCCGGCATTGTCAGCCGTGCATAATGTATTTCATGTTTCAGCTCTTCGGAGGTATGTATCTGATGTGAATCATATTTTGAGTTATGAAGATCTGGAGCTTGAGGCAGATCTCTCCTATGAGGAACAGCCTGTCCAGATACTTGAAAAAAACGATAAGGTCCTCAGGAACAAGACGATACCTTTGGTTAAGGTATTGTGGAGGAACAGCAAGGTCGAGGAAGCGACCTGGGAGCTGAAGTCAAACATGCAGAGTCGGTATCCTGAGTTGTTCAGGTAAATTTCGAGGACGAAATTTCTGTAAGGAGGGGATAATTGTAATGCCCTGAATTCTCCGATGTGGTTTAATGGCGAGATTAGCCGGCCGGGAGGGCCATACTTGTTTAATTATGCCATTAAATGATATTATCCATGTACATGTGAATTATATTATAATATGATGTTAAATGCATGCATGTGGGTCCACATTCGTTTACAGGGGTACTTTGGTAATTTGGCCCGTTGAGGGTATAATTGTATATTTGTTTGCATGTCAATGATATATTGTGAGACCACATTATAATGTGGATTTGTTCAAGTTATTCGGCATGAGACGATCTTTAAGTATAAATTATCGGTTTGGTCATAACAGGCTTAAGCTCAGGGCTCGGGGTGAGTCTCGGGGTGTTTTAATGATTAGAGCGTTACCGGGAATTATAGGGTAACGGGATATGAATTATTGGTGTTTGAGATTATCGAGATTAGCGGGCATTGGAGAGCGTTAATTATAATTAACGGTATAGGTTGGAAAGGACAATTTTGCCCTTGGGAAGGCTTTAGAAACCTTAAATGACCTAGGGGCATTTAGGTCATTTGGTTTGGATGTATATGAGACTTTAGTTGGCTGTAGAAAAACAGAACAAAATAGAGCCCTTACTTCTCCTTCCCGTACATCATTTTCTCTCATTTCTCCTTTGGAGTTTTTGAGCCCAAATTGAGGAATCAAGCTAGGAAATCAAGGGGTTGAGTTCATAGAGTTGGTTCAGCCATTGAAGGGGATTTAATCTCAAGTTTAAGGTGAGTTTCATCCATAAGTTTTCTGGTTTTACTCTGTTTTCTTTTAGTTTTCAGCCTATGATTTTGTTGAGGATAATTTGGATTAATGGAAGTTTTGATTGATGTTTAACTTGGGTTTTGATGAGGGTTTGATATAGATGGTGTTTAGGGGTTGGATTGAGTGTTTGGATGAGGTTTGGGACTGGTTTGAAGGTTTGGTTTCAAGGAAAAACGCAGGGGAAGAAAGTCGGTGCTTGCTGGTTTGTGTAAAGGGCTGCGGCATGGCTATGGTGAGCCGCGGCCTATGTTGGTTTCTGGGTTGGAAATGCCTCTGTCAGAGGGGTGAGCCGCGGCATGGCTCTGGTGAGCCGCGGCCCATAAGGGCATTTTTGGCCAAAAATGTGTTTTTAGCTTGGGGATTCAAGCCTTAGGCCTCGGGATCGATCCTACTACCCGGTTTAGTAGGATTCGATGTCTCGGAGGCTAGGTTTTGGTTTGGGAACCCTTTGTTATCATTTTCATTGATGAATCCTATATTTTGGTTATGACCAGGTAACCGCCAGGGAATTAAAAGATTGATCGTTCTCAGGGGTCGTTCTTATATTAATTTTTCACTAGAACCAGAGGTAAGAAAACTGCACCATGTGTATATATGACATGCGTGATTATTATTACAGCATGTTGATTGATAAATGTGGACATGGATTTCCTATTGAATGCTAGCGAATGTTAAATACTTGTATATGCACTGATTAGTCAGGGGCACTGACCTAAAGAGTCAGAAATGGCATAGCATCATGAACGCCGAGCCAAATGAAGATTAGATCTAATCGATATCAGCAAAGAATGACTCATATGGGGTATTAACGCTGGACCGACCCTAAGGTCGATGAAATTATTAGCGCTAGTCTGGTCTAAGACCAGTTATTCAGAGCCAGGGCATATGGCCCCGGTGACTGTTTGTCACATGGCTAGGGAACGCTGTTCCAGGGTTATGACTTAAAGTCATGATGAGGGTTATGTTGGTGACCAGTCACCATACACCTATCCTGATAAAACTTATGAAAGGTTCTCTTATCAGTTAAGCCCGAGTGACCCTAACGTCACATGGCTAGAGGGGGCTGTACCCACTTTTGTGACTGTTACGACTGTCACCTATTTGTTTGGACTGATGGTCCTGAATGATTATTACGATCATTGTTGATATTATATCATGCTTTATTGTGTTTTCTTGCTGGGCCTTGGCTCATGGGTGCTATGTGGTGCATCTAAAGGGAAAGAAAAGCTCACCCAGCCTTGAGTGGAGAGCTTAGGTGGTGATGTGTACATATGCGGCCGCTTGACCACCATGGCCAAGGCGTTCTTAGAGGAACTAGGGGGTTTACCCTATTTTTGCCGCTTAGGTCAGCGGGAGTTGTAAATTTGGAACTGTAATGACCATTTTGTACTGATAACAACTTGTAAATGTTTTAATTAGCTCTGCAGAGCAGTTTGTAATAAAAGATATCCATTCCATTTTTATTAATTTTCCACCTTAACCTGTTAATTACACTTAGAGCACATTTTTTACCAAAGGACTCAGGTAACGGGTCAAATTTCCGGTCCACCGTTCACCGTAACTGTTCTGGGGTAACCAGGGCGTTACATTTACATTCTTGAGCCACTCTTCAGCCTCAAAGGGATCGGTTGTCCCTTCAAAATTCGGAGTGTGCTGCTTTCGAAAATGCTAGTAGACTGGCTATATGTACTGAGCCGGATAGGGTGCGTAATTTGCCATCGGCCATCCCCCATACGGATATCCTCCATTCTGCTCCGGCTGGGGTGCTTGAGCCACTGGCTAAGGTTGTCGTTGTTGCTGTAGTAGTTCTTCTACTTGTTGTTGTAACCAAATAACTTCAGCGTTGTTGTCAATCGGAGGTGGTGCATTTCTATTAGCAACAGCAGTGGTAGTACGTCTTCCCCTTCTTCGGACTGGAGGGGCCTCGTGTGTCTCATTGGTGGTGCTGGGGGAATTGCCGTTAGCGTGTGCAGACCTTCAGAGTGACATCTTCGACAGAGTTCTAACTGTTGAGTAAAACACGTTATAACTTACCCTAACAGTTTCTAAGGCAAAAACTTAGTCTAAGCAAACATAACTCGGACCTATCAGTTATGATTTCTTATGAAAATTTATGTAAGTCTTCTTTATAAATTAGGGTGTGTTCCTATACTTAGACTATTAAAACATCTTTATTATTTTCTAGGTCTGTTTCTAATCACCCTATATGACTTAATTCTCAGGCTCGAAACTTGTCGTTGTTCCGAAGTTAACCATATTGAGGGAGGGCTGGGATCAGTAAAATCGTTCCCACTACTCTGGCCTCCTAAACTCTCAATACAGAGTCCAATTCATTGATTTGTATCCACCCTCACCAAACTTAGCCATTATGTATTAAATTAATTATGATTTCAAAAATAAAAAAAATAAAATTTTATACATACCAAAAAAAAAATTATTCATTGGAAAAATTTCACTTATTACAATAATAAATCAAAATAAAGAAACAATACTAATAATAACTAGGGTAAAATTTCTAAAAGTCATGATCTTCTACATCTAATCCCTCATCTAGAATATCATCAATTATTTCCTCATAATCATTAATATCATAAGCCTCAAAACTACCATGGGGAATATTCATTAGGATATTATTCTTTTGTTCATTGGGGAATTGAATCTCAAACCTATTGATAAACCTAAGTATAAGAAAATAATATCTAATTGCTACCGGTAAGTCATCTTCATCATCTAAGGTTTCCCATAATTCTTCCAAATTTCAAACCACAGAAGGCATATCTTTAAAAAGCCTAATTACTAGGACATATTGCTCCATGGCTCTCATCATGATTTGCCTAGTGATTTGAAGGTGAACTATCTCCTTGTGAAATCTGACCAATTTTTGAGTGATTCTTTCTAGCACATCTATTGTATCCCTTGGTTCTCTAATCCTTTTCAATGCCTTAATGGCACAGATATCTTGATAAGTCTTGGCTCCATTCATTTTAACTGAAAACATATTAACTAAACGTTAGTCTTAACATAAACATAATATTCATAACATAAACACTTTCATTGACGGTTAGATCCGGAGCTTTTGCGTGTGTATCAAGGAGAACTTTATGCATATGAACTGTGGCTCTGGTACCAACTGTAAAGACCTGACTAACTTAAAGACCTCGGACCTTTAAAACTATTAAGACATATCTACTATCTTTGGATACATATATAAATATATTTATAAAATAATAGAACCTTATTTAAAGAAAATCCAAAAGAATATGGGATTCCATTGTCTATACATAAAATAAAGAAAAAATACTAAGTGCGGAAATCATAAAGACATAATTAAAAAGATTCCAAAAATATCAATGTCATCCTCGATTGATCCCATCAATTCATTCCTTAAGTCCCTCGCCCAATACACAGGCCAAAGTCACCTCGGATCTGTCTCGCCTTCCATGTTCATTTACTTGCACAATCTAAATAAAAAGGAATGAGTCTAATGCCCAGTAAGGAAAAACTACTAAAACATAAAACATAAAAATGGACTACAATATTAATGGTCATTAACTCATTACCGTAGTATGTGATAGAAACCGATATAGTCCTCTTGCTACTATTTAGAGGTAGGTTTAGACACAACTACAGTCTACGATAATGATAAAAATCTCGAGATTTGCTATCAAAGCAACCATATTTCCCAAGCGACTAAAAGACATAAACAAAAAAAAAAAACATACACACATATCACATAGCACATAAATCTAACTTATTTTCCTTACCAAAATCTGGGGTATTGAAGACAAGTGCGGGATCGGCAAATAGTGTGGGCGTTGCACTCCTGGGGTCAATGAGAGAACAAAGAGACGAGAGGGAGGGATGGGGCGTCGTAGTCCTGGGGTCGGCATTTCAGGGGTCCAGCACGACTTCCTTGCTGTCAGTGAAGGAGAAGATGGGAGAGGTTGGGTCTGTGAAGGGTGGCTCACCATGAGTGAAGGAGAAGAGGGGTGGGGTGGGTTTAAGGAATATACGATTTAGGGATTTCAAATTTCTTTTTTTTCTGTCAAAGTAAAAGAGAAATGATAAGTTGGTAAAAGTTTACTCCATTAAAAAAAAAGAATTCATTTAGCTAAAATGTTTTGAAACTAGGCTATTGTTAGTGTAACGCCCTGGTTACCCCAAGACAGTTACAGTGAACTTTGAACCGTGATTTAACTTGCTAACCGAGTTCTTGGTTAAAAACGTGCTTCTAGGTGTTATTAATAGATTAAGGTGGAAAATCAATCAAAAGGAAATGATATATTTTATTTAAAACATAAAATTGTTCATGGGCCCATAAAAACGTTTATAAGTTATTTACAATGCAAAATGGTCATTACAGTTTGGAATTTACAACCCGTCGACCTAAGCAGCAAAAATAAGGTAAACCCCCTAGTTCCTCTGAGAACTCCTTGGCCGTGGTGGTCAAGCGGCCGCATATGTACACATCGCCACCTAAGCTCTCCATTCAAGGCTAGGTGAGCTTTTCATTCCCTGTACCTGCACCACATATCACCCATGAGCCAAAGCCCAGCAAGAAAACTCAATACTGCAATAATATAATATCAAACGATGATCATAATAACCATCCAGGACTTTTAGTCCAAAATAGAGGAGTGATAGTTGTAAAAGTCACTAAGGTGGGTTCAGTACCCTTTTACAAATAAGTGATCATTTCACCAGCTTAAACGAAATAGGTATCTGGTAAAATAGTCACCAGCATAAACCTACCGAGTGACCATAGAGTCACCAACATGGGATTCCGTTCCCTTAGCCATGTGACAAAATAGTCACCTAGGCCTTTGGCCCTGGCTTTGAGTAACTAGTCATAGACTGGACAAGCGCTTATAATTTTCATCGAACTTAGGGTCAGTCCAGCATTAATGCTCCATATGAATCATTCAATGTTGATGTCGATTAGATCTAATCTTTTATCTGCTCTGCGTTCATGACGCTTATGACATTTCTGACTCTTAGGTCAGTAACACACGACCAATGCCGATTCTGACTAGTCAATGTCATACACAAGTAAGCAGGATTTTCTAAGCATTTAATATGCAATCAATGTCCACATTTAACAATCAACATGCCTCTATAATAACCACGCATGTCATAAACACAGGGTGCAGTTTTCTTACCTCGGGTTCGAGCAAGAAATAGTAAAAGAACGACCCTTGAGAACGATCTGTCTTTTAGTTCCTTAGCAGTCACCTAGTCATAACCAATTGTAATCCATTAATAAAGTAAATCAATAAGAGGTTCACAATCTAAAACCTCACTCACGAGATCAATCACGCACTCTCGGGACTCCCAATCCACCCAAACGGGGTAAAGGAATCAATCCCCGAGCCCTAAAAATAGGACTTGCTGAAGTTGACCTAGCACTGGGGCGCTGCTAGGTAGCGCTGGGGCGCTGCCCCAAGTCAGAGAGACCCACCTCTCTGCTTCAACCTAGCGCTGGGGTGCCACCTGCAGGACCAGATTTTTCTGGTTTCCTCCCCTGCGATTTGCCCTGAAAACCAAGCCTTCAAACTAGCCCCAAACATCACCCAAACATGCCATTTAACCCCAAAACTTCATCTATACCCCAACCTCATCAAAACCCAAGCAACCTTACTCAAAAACTTCCATTGATTCCCAACTAGACACTTCAAATTCCTCAACTGAAAAACCATAAGAAAAATAGAGTATAGCTAAATTTCATGGATGAATTCTTACCTCAAGCTGGATTTGAGTCCTCTTCAATGGATGAAGTAAGGCTCTAAGCTCCAATATTTGATTTCCTAGCTTGGTTCTTCAAAATGAGGTCAAAAATTCCAAAGGAAAATGAAGGAAAAAGGATGCACGGGAGAAGGGAAGAACTTGTTCTGTTTTGGTGAGCTTCTATAGTCTACATAGCTGATATATATATATCTTAGGGGTGAAAAGACTATTTTGCCCCTAGGTCAAATAAAAGTTTCTAAAGACTCCCAAGGGTAAAACCATCATTTTCCAACTATTTTGTTAATCATAATTAACACCCTCCAATTTCCGGCAACGCTTTAATCATCAAAATATCTCGAGACTCACCCCGAGCCTCGAACTTAATCCCGTTATGACTAGACCATTAATTTATACTCAAACATCGTCTCATGCCGAATAGCTCGAACAAATCGACATTATAATGTGGCCTCAACAATATAGCACCGACATGCATACAAATATACAATTACGTCCTCAACGAGCCAAATTACCAAAATACCCATGAGATGAAATGTGGACCCACATGCATGCATTTAACATCATATTATAATATAATTCACATAAACATATATATAATAGTTTAATGGCATAATAAAGCAATTATGGTCCTCCCGGCCTACTAATCCAATCATTAAACTACATTAGGGACTTCAGGGCATTACAATTAGTGTCTATTTTAGCCAATTACTCAAATTTATAACATATATCATTTTAGAACACTTAATGGGAAAGGGTTCGAAAGTGGGTCTAATCCCCACCACCTTTGCTCCAAACTCGAAGTGGGGTTCCTCATACTCGTTTTGTGGCCTTCGAAACCATGGGAAAAACAGTTATTAGTTTGTTTGTGTTTTTTTCTTTCTAATACAATAATACATCAATGTCAGTTTAATTAATTTGGTGAACTCTTTACCATAATCCTAGTAGATAGAAATATCATTAAATGCATATAGGTGGTATTAATGTTTTGAAAAACAATTAAATTATTTTAAAAAATCAGGACTTAATATGTAGAGTTGACTAGGCCAATCTCAAGGAGTCTTAGGCGATTGCCTCAATAGCCTATAACCTTTGAGGCTGCAGTTTAATTAGTATGTTATAATGTTAAGTCTCTCGCTATTTATTATATTATACATATATTTAAATGATTCTTCTAACCAACTTTTCATTGCCATGAGAGTAAACCAACGTCCAAGATGGTTTAATTAGGTTTTGAGCTACTCTTATAAAAAGAATAGGGTTATAAAAGTAGTTAGATATAACCGTAATTAAAAGCAGCAGATGGTGACTACTTATTATACTCTACAGTGAGGTCAATAAAAGAATGTGAAGAACATTATTTAATACGTACAAGTAAATATTCCATGGAACTATATTGTGTGATTGAGAAAGGCACTGAAAAAAGAGAGTGAAGATCTCATCACAATATGCCAAATATTTCTTTTCTAACTGCAACGCATGATCGGTATCTAATTATAGGTCCCATCTTGATCTCTTACCAATACAAATATATTATTACTATTTATTATATTAGTTGGTTAGATCAAATTAAGAAATTTCAATTACCATTTACAAAAGTTTCGGTTTTTGTACAACCATATATTGTTTTGAGAAATAATTCATTACACGTATATATAGTACTTGCCGCTTATAGTAGTAAACATATAACTAAACAAAAAGGGTTTTGGTTTGGTTTTTTATTATATTTGTTAAGAGTAGTGATCTCAACATTTTTTTATCAATATATTTTACTGATTCTATTGTTATTTTTATTGTTTGACTTGGGGTTTTAATAAAATATTTTACATTTATATATATATATATATTTTAAGTGTCATGGACTATCAAAATTTTTGTTTTATGCAACAATATGGTATATTTTTTCTTTTGAAGGAAAGTACTTTCATTGCAATCAACGATCAACAAGAAGATTATATATAAAACGAGGATAAAAATTTGTCCAAATACATTCTCCTATTGAATTAGTAACATATTATAACTCTAGGATTATAATATAATAAAATCCCTCACTGTAGGGAAACTGTATAATAAGTTATTGTACATTTTTGATGTGATTATATATGATATAATAAGAGCAGTTTTGGAGTTTCCTTTTTTCTCTACTAGGGTTTCCTGAGTTTCATTTTTTCTTCTCGGTCAGGGGTACGAGCGTCGTTCGTACGTCTGGTCATGTCTAGCCGAGAGGATGCCTCTACAGATTGGGTTGGTGGGGTTGACCATGGAAGGTGGCTGTTTTGGATTTTCTACTTCTTGTGTTTGGTTTGGGATAGTTCCGTGGAGGTAGGCGAGAGGTAGCTAAACCGAAATTACACTTATTTGGTGGTTGATTTTATTCTAGTTTTGTTGTTTTTATGCCTAGTTTTCTTGGTTTTGTTTTGTTTAAATTTCAAAATAATGGTGGATTTCAACCACCGCCATACGAGATTAGTAGGATTAGTAGTTATAACGGCGGGGGAAGATAGTTTTGATTCCTATTGAGTGGTTGGTGGTTCTTCGATCTATGCAAATCAATTCTTTAGGGGTCTCGATTTTTCTCTCCTTGGCTACCAGATTTGGGAGATTCGTCGATCTCTATTGGCCCTGTGTTACGTGACATTCTGATATCTAGTGTCGGGACATATGAACATGGTTAGTCATTGTTTTATCTTCCATATTCCTAGTTTGAATAATGGAGTTGTTATCTCATGCCTTCTATTGGAAGATTATTGGTTGATGGCCATTAGTGGGGTTGATCTATCATATGCCCATTTGGAAAGGAAACCTAGTTAACTTCGCCCTCATTGGAAGCTCGATTGCTTGTGGCTAATTAGACCTTTAGTTTAAGATTTTGTTAGGGTTTTATTTCTATTGATTATTGTAAACAACTTGATATGCCTATGTTGGTTGATTTTGCTCTATGAGCATTATTTTCTTATAATGAATTATGTTCGATTGACCTATTAATTGATATTTTCTTTACCTTTAATATTTATATATATGATAGAGTAAATTTAGGCTAAAATATCAAAAAAAAAAATTAATGTTGTACTTTTATACCCAATCTTTTTGCGGTAAATATACTCAATGTCTTCAAAATGTTACACTTTTATACCCAAACTTTTTTTTGGGTGGTAAATATGCTCAATGTTTTTAAAATGTTGTATTTTTATACCTATTTTTTTATTATTTTGAGAAATAATAAAAAATATAGATTTTTAATTATTTTTTAAGTTTTATATTATTCTCTTAATATTCCTCTGAATAACTATTTTTTTAATTAAAAATAATAAATATTTTATTAAAATTAATAAAAAATGATTTAAAATAATTAAAATTATTTTTCCATCAATTTAAAATATAATTTTTTTTTAAAATAGAAGAAAAATATAAGTTTTGATTATTTTGATTAATTTTAATATCTTAAATGATTTTTTTTATTATTTTGAGAAAGGATAAGGAAGTGAAAATAATTTAAAATATAATTAAAACTCTATATTTTTCTTTCACTTTCTTATTATTTCTCAAAATAATAAAAAAATAGGTATAAAAGTGCAATATTTTAAAAACATTGAGTATATTTATCGCAAAAAATAATTTTTGGTATAAAAATACAATATTTTGAAGACATTGAATATATTTACCGTCGAAAAAAAACTAGGTATAAAAGTATAATATTTTGAAAACATTAGGTATTTTAACCACAATTTACTCTCTTGGCAAAATGGCATATTTTTTTAAGTCATTTTGCATTCTAATCTAATTTTAATAATTATTTACAAAATGACATCTCATAGACAGCTAGTCGAAAATTTAGACAAGTGGTCGAAAAATTCAAACAGCCTTTCGAAAATTTTAGACAGCTGGTCGAAAAATTTAGACAACTAATTGAATTTTAGACAGATGATATTTTGTAAAAAATTATCAAAAATAAGACAGAGTATAAAATCACTAAAAACAATATAATTTTCACCAATTTCTCTTTACTATAAGTATGATATAATAATTAGGTGTTTTTAGCTTGTGAACTCATCACTAACTGAATATAGTATTAGGGAAAAAAATAGATAACAAATAGAAACTAATTTATCCTTCTTTTATTGATTTGGACGGAAATTTTTGTTAATTTATGCTAAAAACAAGCATATTCCTTACTTTTGTGTCTTTTTTCTTGTTCCACGCTACCAATTACCATATATATTATAGTCATTGCTGATAAAAGAGAGAGTTCTTCTGTGCCAAAGTTGATAGCTTTTTCCAATGCATATGTATATGGAATACCCCAACATTACATAATAGTATAACACCATAATATTTATATATATTACCATGCATAATAAATCTTGATACTAATATTTTGTTAATGTGAAAAATTCTTGATTTTTTTTCTTTCTTTTTTTTAATTAATAATAATAATAATAAACCAAATCAAAATCTATTAACTCAAATATCACTTAACAAATCAAAAATCAGATCTTTTGACCCAAGATGTTTTCTCATGTACTGAAAAAATCAAGGGAACTATATATAGTAGCCACAATAAATAATCTTTAATATATATATATGGAGAAAAATTTATAGGGACTTAACTTTAAGCCCTACGGACTTTCAGTGTTTACAATATGTTATTGCACGCGTCACTAATTTTTTTTTATAGGCGTGAAAAATAACATGTTTAAACTTAATTTTCGATACTGTAAATTATTCGAAATTTTCTAAAAATTTACAAGAGGCTCTAAATAGCTACAATATACATGATTATAAAAAAAAAATCATACTAAAAATTATTTACGGTTCCAAAAAATATTAAAAATCCTACCAATATGACTCAAAATGAAACTCCTGAAAAAAAAAATATATATATGAACATTTATTTGTCTGTATACAGATTATTTTCCTTAAAATATACAACAAAATAAGAAATAATAATTAATAAAAAAAAATATCCAGCTCAAATAAGATTGGCCTAATTTAGACAGAAACAGCAGACAAGGACTGGAGCCCCCCCATAGACTATACCAACCACCATACTCAATTCAATTCAATCTCATGCAAATCAGAACTTTGATAGCTAAAAGACCTTTCATTTTTATTTATTATTTTTCCCTATATAAAAGAAGATACTGTTGTGTCGGTGCATGGCCGAATAGCGGAGTGCAATAAAGCACAAAACAGTATAGTGATCAACCCCAACGGTCCAATCTGCAAAACTCATACGACCCATTATTGGTCGAGTACTGCTGAGTGTTATAGAGTTATAGGGTGTAGACTCCAATGACATCTTCTGTCGTTTTGCAAAGGTTTTATTTTTATTTTTACTATGTTAACTCCACATGAACCCAACCAAAAAAGAAAAAAAAAACACAGCACAAAACTATTGTGTTAAGTGTTAACGGACAAAAAATCTTAAAGAAAATACTTTTATCCATGCGGCCCCTCCTGAAAAGGACACGCTCTTCCATAATTTTATGTGGTGGAAAGGGACCAGGTGTCAATCTGTGAGCTTTGGTCTTTCTTTTACACTCTCTTCCCTATCTTTCTCACTTTCTCTCTCTATCTCTCTACCATTAATGATGGCTTACTGTCTTTACTTCTTTTGCTAGCTGTTTTTTTCTTTCTTCCCTGTTCTTCTTCTTATTGTTCTTCATCTTGGGTCTAAAGGTTTTCGCTTTCTGACTAAAACCCACCTCTCAGTTTAGATCTTGAGGCTAAAGGCTGAGACTGAGTGTCTGAGCCAACCAATCCTTTTGTGGGATGACGAGGTTTCATCACCACATTCATCATCATCATAGAGCTGGAGCCATGGCTGGACTTTTAGTGCTACTTTTTCCCATTTGGTTTCCCAGTTTGTTCTCCCCATTGAGCCATGCTTCCCCTTCCGCTTTCGCGGTATGCTTCTTCCTCTTTCTGATTATGCATTTTTTTTTTGCTATGCTGTTTTTGTAGCGTCTGTTTTCATATTAAAAAAAAGGGTTTTTTTCCCTCTTAATTGTTTGTTTTTTTCTTTAAAGTGGACATTTTGTTCATATAAGTGGAGGGTCTTGTCTCTGGTTCTATAATGTGAGGGTTTTTTTGCAATAGTTTGGGATGAAGGGTTTTTATTTTCTTTTATTTTTTTTCTTTTTGGTTTACTTTCCTTCATTTACGGTTGGGAAGAAAACAAAAGAGAATGGAATCTATGAACCTTGGTCAAGAGGTTATTATGGGAGATGATTGCAAGGGATTTTTCAATTTTGTTTGTCTGTATTAGATTGAGTTCTTCATTCCTTTTTCCCCAATTAAAACTGACTAAAAGCTGCCGAACCGTTCATTGGATGACAAGTAACCGTAGTTTATTCAAGGCTTAAGGAGTTTTGATTTCCTAGGCAGGTGTGATATTTGGGTGCCTTACGCCTTACCATGCTACTGTTA
The DNA here is from genome assembly GCF_963169125.1 of Humulus lupulus. NCBI lineage: Eukaryota > Viridiplantae > Streptophyta > Magnoliopsida > Rosales > Cannabaceae > Humulus > Humulus lupulus. The sequence continues at coordinate 265,766,299 of NC_084793.1, forward strand.
TGACTTTGCCTTCGTTGGAAGGGCATTTGGAGAAGAATTCAAAAGAGGCCATAGGAGTTACTCTGCAGTATCCAAATAACTCTGATGATAATTCAAGTAATAGATTTGCTAATATAGTTCACAAAACATGTATGACTTTGTGTTTTTTTTTTTTTTTTTTAATGGTGAACAATGTATTAGGTTATTGTGTGACCCGTTCACATGTGCAAATAAGTCATGGATTTTAGACCTCTAATCAAGTTTTGGTCCTATCATGTATTATATCTAACTCTTCTAATCTGTGACACACATGGCTAGTGGTCACGGATGGATAGCATATGCTGAAGCTTCATGCAAAAGAAGGTGCAGCGGTTATGTGTCATGGTATCACGGAGGATTACCTTTATTCTAGAAACTTTATAGCACCATGCTATAATTTGTTTGTAACATTAAATTGACTGATACGTTTTTTTTTTTTTACACCACTTCCATGTAGTAATTTTAACATTCCTGCCTCTGAAAGATTTATGATTTGAGGGGCATCTTAGTCTGCTGCTAAAAGTTGCAGTTTATAGCAAATCAAATTGTTATATACTTGATACAAATGCTAATTAACGAGTTTTCAGGAATGGAATGCTCCAAAACCGAGGCACTCGCAGCTACTGAAGAGTGCCTTGCAAAGTGAAACGGTAAGGATTTACCAAGCAGACATGTTTGTTAGAAAGTCTGACCCTGTTATGAGCAAGTACATAAATATCTAATGTGTTTTTTTCATTCTTGCAGTCAGATGCACAGCGATCAGACCTCTGGAATCCACTAACCAATCAAGGATGGAAGCCATGTGCTGAATCTTCAAGTGTTCCTTGTGAGTGATTGGAAAAACGGGATTCTACAGTATACATCTTTTGAGTTTTTCTTTGACATGAGATAGGAGATTGTGTTGAACTAGTGTACTTTTACTGACATTGGTATGTTTTATCTTTTGGCGATTTGTAGCATTACCAGAGACATCCACAGGATATATACAGGTTTTTCTAGATGGAGGGTTGAACCAACAGAGAATGGGGGTGGGCATTTAAGTTTTAGATGCATTTTGTCTAAATTAGTATAGCTAGAATAGAATAGTTATAGATGTTCTTCATTATGATTTTCCTAGACATGTAATCAAGTGTTTAATGTTCTGTTTGTAGATATGTGATGCAGTAGCTGTTGCCAAAATACTGAATGCAACTCTCGTAATTCCTTATCTAGAAGTGAATCCGGTTTGGCGGGATGCAAGGTACTTGCAGAACCCATTTGTTTCGTTTCTATTATGTGTACGTTCTTCATTTTTATGATTTCTTGTGGAAGATCAATCTGAATCAAATACCTATTTTTCTCTCTCTCTACAGCTACTTCAGCGACATATTTGATGTGGACCACTTTATTGATGTGTTAAAAGATGATATTTCTATAGTTAAAGAGCTGCCTTCTGACTTTGCCTGGAGCACAAGGGAATACTATGCAACAGCTATCCGAGCAACAAGAATCAAAACAGCACCAATTCATGCTTCAGTGAACTGGTATCTGGAGAATGTGTCGCCCATACTAGAGATGTCAGTAGCTACAGACCTGTTGGTTAAATGAGTTTTGCTTATATGTAAATTTTTCAACTCAATGCTGATGAACGGCTAAAAGTTTTAGTATGTTGAATTTTTGTCAGGTATGGGATTGCTGCGATTTCTCCATTCTCTCACCGTCTGGCATTTGACAATTTGCCTATGGACATTCAGCGGTTACGCTGTAAAGTCAACTTTCAAGCATTAGCTTTTGTTCCTCATGTTAGAGCACTTGGAGATGCTCTTGTCAGCAGACTTCGATATCCTTCAGACACGAGGTCTGCACTGGGAACCAATAACCTTCCGGAGACCACCGATGCTAATGATAAACGCCAGGCAGGGAAATTTGTTGTGTTGCACCTTCGGTTTGATAAGGTACAACCCTGTTATTGAACATGATAAGACTTTTCATGGTTCTAATATTTGTTTACAAACATATACTTGCAGTCAGCTTGTTCGTACTATGTAAATCATATATAAAGGTTTGTAGAATGGCAATTGACATATCTGCTGCTGATGGTCTCTTGCCTTTTCCACATTAACTAGCTTTAATGTCACTGAATCTTGTCACTCTACAGGATATGGCAGCCCATTCAGCCTGTGATTTTGGTGGCGGTAAAGCTGAAAAACTTGCTCTTGCAAAATACAGACAAACTATATGGCAGGGAAGAGTCCTTAATTCCCAATTCACTGATGAGGAGTTGAGGAATCAGGGCCGTTGCCCGTTGACTCCAGAAGAGATTGGATTGCTTCTAGCCGCTTTGGGATTCGACAACAATACTCGTTTATATCTTGCTTCCCACAAGGTTGGAATTAAGTTCTATTCGTCCTTGTGCGTTTGGGTTGGCAACTAATCATTTTATGGACATGAATTTATGCTTCAGTTTCACAGGGTTCTTAATTTGTGAAATTGGCTTGTTTAGGTATATGGTGGGGAAGCTAGAATTTCAACTTTGCGAGCATTGTTCCCATTAATGGAAGACAAGAAGAGCCTTTCTTCTTGGGAAGAACGTTCACAGATTCAAGGAAAGGCCTCTCTTTTAGCTGCTGTGGACTACTATGTCAGCATGCACAGTGACATCTTCATTTCTGCTTCTCCTGGAAATATGCACAATGCCATGGTGAGTTTGCATTTTGGGATTGTATAGTCTAGTAATAGTAAATACAACAAATCTCTAAAATAAAAAGAGATGGACTTAGAAAGAAAATCATTATGATTTTCTGCCATTTTGGTGTGAGGTAACATGATGCTTTTTAAATCAAGGGTACTTAGTTTAATTTTGTCAGCAGGTGGGACATCGTACTTACAATAACCTAAAGACCATTAGGCCGAACATGGCATTAATGGGTCAGCTTTTTCTGAACAAAAGCATCAGTTGGCCTGAATTTCAGCAGTCAGTGATAGAGGGGCACCAAAACAGACAAGGGGAGATCAGATTAAGAAAGCCCAAACAATCCATTTACACATACCCTGCTCCTGATTGCATGTGCCAAGACTAAGAAGATAATATATAATGTGATACTGAAGTTGGCTTAGGAGAGGAGGCTTCCTGTGTCTCAAAATTTGTTTACCACAACTACTGTTTGTTGTTTGTACTGTTTGATAAATAAAAAGATAATAGTCCTGTTTTTCGCAGTCATAGAACTAGACAAGTACTTCTAGATTCTTGTGGGATGTATCGCATTGGAAATATTAGACTACTACTAATCAATGTGTTATTTGTTTGGAACTACACTTATTTGTCTGTAATTGTTATACTGGAATACGCTTGTGATGATAATACATAAAGCAGTGATTCTCTCAAATGTGTGTGTTTGTTTCCATTTGTGTGGATGTTATTTGCGATATATCATACTCTATTGTCAAATTCAGCATTGGATTTACATGGTCAACTGATAAATGTTGGATAACTACACCACAGGCAACCATAAATGCAAGCTGTAGTTAATTGGCTCTATTTTGGTACACCAATGAGTTCATGCCAAATAAGAAAACAAAAAGAAAGTCAAACAGTAGAGCTGGCCAATTACTGGTGTCACTTTTTTCCACGCAGCCAGCTGTTGTGAAATCTTTTTTTTTTACCCTTCTTATTTATCCATTTTACCAGAATACTAAGTTACCTCTGATTAAAGGGTCTTCTTACAATCTTTGCCGATAGTCAAGAAAGAAGGTATACCATCTGGTGAGTGGTAAGGGCCAATGTCCTTAATATAATTTACCTTAATTTAACCATAATGTGCGGTAAAGTTGATTTAGTTTAGCCAACAGGATTTTCAGCCTTTTAAATTGCCAAAGCTTTTTCAGCCTTTAGCCATAATTTGTAAAGGAAGTATTAACCAATAATGTTCCATCATAGAAAAAACTGACTACTAATGGGATTCTATTCTTTTACACTGCACCATTTTGTAGTTGTGATGTGACCTGAAAGCCATGTCAATAAGCCATTCTTAGGTGAGCTTGGTTGGCATTATGATATCTATCTAAGCTAATTGATTCCAAGATGTCATGTGGAGTGAGGTTAAGGAAGTCATTTCAGCTTGACGCGTGTTCTCTTTGATAAACTCTCTCACGCTACACACCATACCATCTCTGAAAGGAAATATTCCAAAATTTTCTCCTCCCCGGCCTATAATTTAATATTTAAATTTCCCTTTCATTCATTTTGGCCCAAAAATGGGAAGTGACATCAACATTTATTACACATATCTTAATATTTTCACAACACGAAAAAAGAGCAGATTGAAGTGAAATCTCATCAGATGACATTCTTTAAGTCACGTGATAGTATTTGTTAATCTCGTTTCGTTACAGACAATATACTCGTTCCCACTTGAAACTTTAGTCCACAACAGTCATATTGAACTTTCAGTCAAAACTAGGCTAAGTTTGTATGAAGCAATCTAAATCTTTATTTTGATGTGTTCTTTTATAACTAAAGTTGATAAACATGCACATATTCAAAGTTATAAAACTGAAAAAGTTATTATCAATTTTTTTTAAGCAAAAATTATTATCAATTTAACTCAATTAGATTATGGCAAAAGTTAACATTCCTATTTTGTGGCTGCATGTTGCTCAATGATGAGGACCACCAAGGGTACAGTACACAGAAAGTGAAAACAAGAACAGTATAGTATGGTATGAGCATGTACAATGTATGACAGCCTAAAATAAAAACCTCCATCGAGTGCGTTTAAGCATTTGCAGTGAGTAGAAACAAGAAAACTTGAACCAATCTTTCTAACTGACCTCACTTATCAAGAGATGTTGAACTCGGAGAGGATGGAATCTGGCCATCTTTCTTATCCTTATCAGCAGTTAAACCCCCTTGTCCATTTCGGTGAGCAGCCATTTCTATAACCTCAGCATAAGATGGAGAAGCCATATCTTCCTCAATAGGAAGTGTTCTCTTCGATCCCTCAAGAGCAACACCAAGTACTATATTTTCTTCCAAAACAGGCTTTGATATGGGCAGCTTTGGGGCTGGTGTCCTTTCACTTTCTTGTTTCACTTGTGAAGAAGCTGTTGAAAATCCAGCTTTGTCAGTGCCCAAAACTTCCGATGATGAAGTTGTGGAATTATTGGAACTCTTTTGACGTCCCAAACTAGCATTCTTAGGTTGCTTGTTGCTGCTTGTAGACTTTGGAGTTGTAGTACCCGATAATGATCCCATTGATCCATTGTCTGATTTAGAATCAGCCTCTGCGAACTTAGAATCTGTTTTTGACTCAGGTCTAACCGATACATTGCTTCCTGTTTTGGGATCAGAAGTAGGTGACATCCCAACCTTGATATCCTCTTTGGCATCAACATTTGTTGGTCCTCCAACCTTGACATCTGAGTTGTTGTCAGATGTCAATGTTTCTTTAGTCTTAGGATCAGATGCAGGTGCTGCTCCGACCTTAGCATACACCTCAGTATCAGTTGCTGGTCGTGATGTGTTCTTTCCATCTTGCTCTCCATTTGTGCGTGTTGTGCGGGTTTTTGTTTTATCATCCCCATTAATTTTGTACGGAGGCTCAATCAGTAAGTATGGGCGATTAGAAGTGACCCCACCACGGTTATATACTGAATCTGCAAATGGAATATTTTCCAAGTCTGCATCACTATATATTTTTTGCACTGTACGGATTGGTGTGGCAAGTCTGGCCCGGTGATGGCTTATAACTCTAAGAAGATCCAAGAGTATAGCTTCCTGATGAAGTAGTACAATCAAAATAAGTTTAATTTTCAACAGTGATAATACGATAAAAGAAGCACTTTATAACGAAGCATAGTGGATTGACACTACATTCTGGTAACTGTGAGTTAACAATGTTCAATAATAAATTTTCTGGAACGAAACGATTTACCTTGACACACAGATACTCTTCAAAATGTGAGGTCTTCACAAAGCACGAGATTAGAATCTGTAATATGTAAGTGAAAGGTATCACAAAATGCACATATGCACATATACACATTAATATTCTTGATCACACAGATTGATGTGCATGTGCTTCTGAACGTGCAAATTAAGTTTACAAGAATATCTATGTAAACAATTTGCAACAGCCTTGCATTAGACATGTACATTTCAATGGACAAAACCAGAAACCAAAAAGAACAGACCAAGGGAAAATAAAGCCCATTTTTTCTGGTTTCCTCAACATGCCGTAATAACAATATAGAAGCATTAGCATTAACAGTCAACTAACCAAAAGTGCTTGGTTTTCTGCGTTAACATTTTCCAGAAATACTCTTCTATGCAATCTCTGTTGCTCAACTTGAGGATTCTTTGCTAAGACCTTGCGCATATCAGCAACAATATTCTGCATAGAGTAAAGGCAATCAACTTCAGCATGGATATTCCATAAAACATGATAATGTGGAACAGCTAAATAAACTGTAGAAGCACTAAAATCCAATTCTCACATTTATCTTATGGACATCTAAGTGACTAATAGCAAGGTGGGTTTTGATACGCCAATGAGTTTTTTGACTGAGATTTCTAACAACATTCACTGTAAATTTGTGGTTTGGAATGTGAACTGCTTCACGATCTTCACCTCTAATAATTGTTGGTGACCACCATCCCACGTGCTGTATTTAACCAAATACATAGACAGCAAAATCAAATTATTAATTCATACATGCATTAGGCCAATGTCACTTCACTGGATGGCAGTGGTTGTGTAACGCTTAAATACAAACCTCTACAGTACCAGAAACTTCATAGCCTTCTATTTTTGTCTGAATCCATTCATTCACAACAAAAGGTCGAGTTGCATGAATTATTGCACTTGAAAGGAAATTTGTAAATATCTAGTTAGAATGAGAAAAAAAATGTCAGAATGATAAATTCACTATGGAAAAGAAAAACATGAAGGAAGAAAAGTGCTAAAGAGAACAAAGCCATAGTTGCACCTCACGACCAGCCAATGTCAACAATACTGTCCCAAGACCTCCAGCAGTAACCCACTTCTGGGTAGAGAAACCCAACAACTCCATAAATAATGAAAAAGCAGCAATCCAGACCGCAGAATAAACAGCTTTGCCTGCAAAATGGAAACCCATCTGACCAGCATAAAACCAGATGAAGATCAGCATAAGAATAGGCCTTGCCAACCCAGACTTTAATATCCTATTGATCTCGCTAACAAAATTGTAAATTTCTACTCAGCAAAATTACTATGCATATCAGATGTTTTCAGATCCTTAATTGACACTAGGGTGAAATATATTAGCTTTATACCATGTTTGGAATAAAAAATAAGGAAAAAATTTACAGTATAAGAATATAAATTGCCTTAATAACATTATCCTAATTACTTGAAACTTGTAGGGTTCTAAAGGTATTAAACACGAGAGTATAGGATTACACAGTAGCACTAGACATACATTTCTTGTATCACTGGACTCGTTGGTCTCCATAAAGAACTTCTGTGCTTGTTGAATGACACTGCATGAAAAGGGTAATATTAGTCATCGTGAGTTAGAACTCAGAAAATGTCAACTGGTTTGAAGAGTGGAAAATGGTATGATTAATGAAGATTGATATTAACATGACAAAATGCATTATACATTTAATGGCCAACAGGTGCAACAGAAATCCTCAAATTAAAAAAAAAAAAGTATAATTTATCTTCAAAAAATAGTGACAACTACAGTACAGAATGAGTGAGTGGCTACTCTGACTTTGAATACAATAACCTCAAAGTTGTAGTGAGCCAGGCTAAAGTATTTAACAAGTCTACAAGGATTCCACAAGTTGCTAACAATTTAGTCAGTTCTATAATATCAAGAAATCAGAAACGATTTAAAAGGGCATTTAAAAAGACCACGACCAATGCAAGAAAATAGACTGACCTTGATAAACAATAGGCAAAGGCCAGCACAGTTGATAACGATCTTACAAAATTTAGAAGCCTTTGTTTAACAACCAGGCCAGCTTCTGAAGGTAGGACCACTGGATCCAATGCCCTGCAAGATATTCACTATGAAAGCAAAATAAACAAATAAAACAGCTTCACTTTTTAACTAAAATGTACCCTTGTGTTCTTCCCCCACCCTCTCTCTCTCTCTCTCTCTCAAGGGTAAACTTGCCAATGATCATAAACATTCTTGAATTGTTAAAGTGCCACAGTAGCAAATTTAATTTGTGTCATATGAACCACTGAGATAAAGATAATAGCCAACTCTCTTTTGACAACCTTCAGCTTCAGGTAATTCTCAGAACTTTCCTCTTTCCCCTTAGAACTGAAATGAAGAGTGACTGACTTCTTTTTTCTTTTCTTATCTTTTCTTTTTTCTATATATAGAAAATTAATGGAAAGTGGATGACTTGTGCATAATTCTTTCCTTCAAAATAAAAGTAAATAAATAAATCAGAATAATGAGAAGGATACCTGCAAATGAGTATTGCTGCTGCCCATAAGAGCAAAGGTTGAATATATGATGTGGTTATATAATATGTGTTACTCTTTTTCCAATTGTTATCATTCTTCTGCAGAATTTTATGCAATATTAGATAGAAGCAAAGACTGAAAAACAAATTAGAAATACAGAGACAAAATAAGCAGAGCATTAAATTCAACTAAATGGAAAGAACTAAAGAAAACACACATACGTGATGGATCAGGTTTCTGGCCAGACGGATAAGTGGCACAAGACCCCAGACAGAAAAAATAGAGATGCCAACAGCTATAGTCAGCTTGGGTAGAAGTGAACAATCCTGTATAGCATTAAGGGACCTGTACAGGATATGTGTTTGATGTCAAGAACATTTAGAATAATGATACATAAAATAAAAATAAGAGGCACTGAAGTTGACACCAATTGAATTTATATGAAACTTGTGAGTCAATATGGATATTATTCAACAATTGAAGGAAAAAAATGATATAAACTGTCAAGGGCATTTTCTAATGAATATATCACATTGCTATATTTGAAAATCATTCTTAGAGTTCCAGCATCTATGTTCTTCCAATAGGTAGGATGGACATATCAATATCAACAAAAAAGCAAATACAAAATGAAGAAGAGGTTAATATATTTGAGAAATATTATGAGAGGTCTCAGATAGTCTAATCTTGAAGGTACAATGGATGGATCAATTTCAGCAAAAAAGAAAACAGTGACAGCTCAATCAATACATCAAAACAGATTGTACACAATAACCAATAAGATCAGATAGACATTATTGCTAGGCAAAGAGATGACCGAGCTCAATTTGCTTACATCGAAAGCATATGGTACAAAGAGTAATGATATGCACACAGTGCCAGCTTTTAACACAGTGTCAGTTTTTAAAACAGTGGGTCCCAGTTTATCCCAGTTTTGATAAATGTCATTAGCCAGGATAAACGTGGCATGGCCAGACTAAACTGCCACATTAGTTGTGTGCAATGTTTAAATGCAAAACACCAGAAATAAATTATCACTTTGCAAGGAATTCACCAAAATTAGCAATGTAGATTAACCCCGTGTTTCATCACTAGAATAAGCCTAAGAACTGCAATTACTAAAGAAAACGAAAATAAGATATTACTAGACTTAGAAATATAATTATGCATAAGATAAAAGCATGCATGTGAAACTGCGGAAAGCAACCAAAAAATAAATGAATGAAGATTTAAAAAGCTTAATTTTTTAGTGGTGTATGTAAAAGAGAGACAAAAGTACCTTGTTAATGCTGTGACAGCTGTTTTTAACCTGGCGAGTTCAAATGGCTGTCCTGGCGCCAGAAAAGAATGGCACTTGAAGGCATTGTATCTGTAAGGTAAAGTATGTATAGGCCTGTATACATTGTCTGCTAATGATATGCTCCAAGAATTTTGTCTATGAAACTGAAAGCACAAGGAAACAAAAAATTATAACAGAACAGGAAGACTATGGATGGGGGGTGGGGGGGAAGACCAACCAAAGAAATATACCGAAACATGTGATGAAAAGGTAGATCCAAATGAATGTAACTTGGTAGTCCTTATTCCATTCTGTAAAATAAATAAATTAAACCTTTTGGATATAAAGAGCAGAGTTTGGTGGGACTAAATTTGATTGAAAAAGAAAATCGTACCTTAAATTTTTTAGTGCTCTCCTGGTTCTTGCAGAGTCCCAGTCCATGAGACAATTGCAAAGAACCAGCGAGAACCATTCCTAGATGTAACTGGTAGGTGAGAAGGCACGACTGCCTGCATAAGGATCAGAACAGCAAGCTAATAATACCTATTAGCCCTTAGAAGTTACCACTATTAACCAGTTATACCTCAGAAGCCAAGCAACAGTGAAAGACGAGCAAATTAAGCTTTGAAACTCACGACTCCGGAATCAAACTGAGCCAATGATTATAAGCTGCACAGAGACAATAAAAACGAGGTCAACCCAGCTGTCTGCCTGAAAGACACCCTATAAAATCATAAATGTTGAATAAACACACTGCTCCCTCCTTGTTCACTCCTCCTCACCTCTCCACTATTTTTAACGGACAAAAAAAGAACATAAATGAAGAAGCAATGCTGAAATTACATCATTTTCCGGAAAAGGAACTAGGATTCCATCTATTATATGGAAATGAAACCAATGCATGAATCAAATACATACACATTTTATGACATATACGTGTGTGGTTGCCAAACTCTTTATTCCATTTTCCCATCTTGGATAGTCAAGAGATGTCCTGTTTTTTTGACAGACCATTATTCTAGTCAAATTCTTCAATTTGAATTAAAAGGATCCATTTTGTCTTTGCTAAAAAAACCATAATCTCACCTCCTGGAAGCCTATATTCGTATCCCGATTAATTATTGTATCAAAAATCAAAATTAAATTTGACAGCATACCATTCAAAATAAATTCACCTCTATAATCCATTTATGTTACAAAGCTCATACCCAATAAAACCAACAAAATGTCCATGCAACACTACTTCTATTTCTAAAAACTAATAAACATGAAATTCTACAAGTAAATTAAAAGGAAAATTCCCAACTAAAAAGATTACTACTTCCGATAATTAAAAAGAAACTATAATCCATACACGTATAAAATGATTAAAATCATTATAGTCGCAATCAATTGAGGATAAGAAGTTGAGAATTAGGGCAGAGAAGAAGAATACTTACGGCAGAAAAAGGAGGAAGAAGGCCAGAAATTCAAGGCGGACTGCTGCGCTGCGGAGTTTTGTTGACGTGTTATTTTGCGCTTTTGGATAATAATTTTACAATAATAAAAAAAAAAAAAAAAAAGTAGCCGCGGAGGCGACAAGAGGATAGAAAATGATTCTTCTATCCTGTGTAGTGTACACCACACCTGGTTACCACGCGCCTACTTTTGATTTGATGCCTCCAAATATATTTTTTTCCTTTTAAAAAATAGTAATGAATTTAATAGCAAACTTGGCATTTCGTATGGATACACACACGTACTATTGCCCACAAAACCACCTAACCTGACACGTAACAAATGGTCCTCACATAATTTCACTCACCAATCCGTTGAGGAAATTTTAAGAATTTGTTCATAAATATTGTTTTATTTATGCGGTAGTATATTTTTTTTAAAAAAAAATATGTCTAACTAGGATAAAAAATCATAATTAAGAAGTAATTTTTTTAAATAATATATTTTATTTATTATTTGAACATGACACATCAAAATTAGATAGTCAATTTTAATTTCAGAAATTTAATTTGAAATACAAGTAAACAAACTTACCAAGAAGAAGAAACATTACTGCTAAAAATGATAAATAAAATAGAAAGGTGAAAAATCCAATTAAATATATATTTTGTTAATAGTAAGAAATTGAATTTAAAAAATGAGAAATACTAGTTTGGCCCATTTCTTTTGCCCGAATACTTGATCTGTCCCTATATTTTGTTAAATAACATTTCGGACCTCATGTTTTGCAAAATTGATCAAAATAGTACTTTGGAGTTGATTTTGATCATAATATTTTTCAATAAGACCAAAATGTCCTCATAATTTTTATTTAATGAACTAAATTATATTAAGAAAATAATTATTAAATTAGTATAAAATTCTAATATTGGCTGACTTTTTATTAATTATATTTTTCCAATTTATGATCATTTCAAAATTCTATCTATGTTAATTAGTGGATTTTGTCATTTTTTTGGTAAGTATGAATTTTATAATAAATGCGTTATATTTATTCAAGTTTCCCTATTTATTTATGGTAACTTTGTCTATAATAAATATGTCTAATATAGAATTGATCACTGCATATATTTCTTGATTTTATTTGATTTAATTTTCTTTGTGCCCATGTAAGTTCAATTTCAAAATAAATCTAGTTTCGGATTAAGTCCAGGTTCGTTCATTTTCTGATGCTACAGAATGATCTTCTATTACATCCGCAATATTCTGCAGTAAAGATAATTGAGAGTTATTTTTAGAAACTCTTTGATTTAATTTGATTGTGAACAAGAACGCGAATGGTTTCGTTTAGGGTTTCCTAAACTCTATAAATATCATACTTAAACAGCAGGTAATCTCATATCTTCACCATTTTAATGTTTTATATTTTGAAAAGTTCTTTTTTATGTAAAGAGTAGTCTTTGTTCAACTATCTCTTTATGTGTTTGTTTTGTTTTGTGTTGTTTATTCTTAAACAGGTCATAAAGTTTGTGAACGTGACATACAATCTTCGGGAGAAGATTTCCATAAGTCTCACTTCGGGAGGAAGCGAGCACTCATCAAGATCAGAAGGGATTTCTTGTTCTTGGTGTTTATCAAAGTCAGATTATTAAAGTGTAATACTTCAAGCTTGCGACAAGGATTTAGAGTGAGTCTAAACTTGTATAAGTCAAATGCTTATTGTATCCTTGAGACTTTACTAACTGATTTTATCTCTGGACGTGATCTCATAGACTAGGTTTTTCGAACCACGTAAAAACTTATTGTGTCACGTTACTTTTAGTTTGTTTACTTTCTATTAATTTATTCTGATTCATCAGTAATCTTTCCTGATACATCAGAATATATGTCTGATCAAACAATTGTATAAATATTTTGCATTAATTAAATTGTTTGATAAATTCAGTTGGTAATCTTAAAAAACAGAATTTCAATTAAAAATTAATCAAAATATAATATAAATTTAAAAATAATTAAAAAATTATATTTTAATTACCCTCTCAAACAATATCTCTCTCCTCTCTCTCTTATCTTCTCCATCATTCCAGTCGACCCTGATTTCTTCTTCTCTTTCTTCTTCTTCTTCTTCTTCTCTTGCCTGCAACCTTCTTCTACCACGATCTGCAACCTGTTGCCCGAGCTTCGTCAATCGCTTGAACTCCATCTTGTTGTTTCAGTTAGCCACAACATGCTAAAGAAAGGGCTCGCGGCAAGGCTTATGATAAGTTAGGTGAAAGGCTGGTGGAGCTAGAATGAGGCTAGGCAAGCAAAGGACAAGATGGGAGATGTTGATATGAGTTTCTGAACATTGGCGAATGATGAAATCTACCTGAGTTTTTGATGCTCGCAAGCTAGTTTGATGTTCAAATTTGACTGGATTTTTTTTTATCTTCTTTTTGCTTAGGAAAAAAAAGTATGGCCTATATTTTTATTTTTTTGAAATCTGCCTGACTTTGTTCTGTGTGTTTTGGATTTTATTTTTAAAAAAAATTGTTTGTAATTCTTGAATGAATTTGAGTTGGATTTTGTATGTAAATCAGAATAGATTTATTCATGAAGAAACATTAGGGCTTCTAAAAATCTAGGTTTACAACTACTGTGGGGGAAGTAATGTGGCATTGGGTATAAGTGTTGGTATAAATTAGGGTCCGAGTTTGGAATTTTTAATTGTATAAATTTGTTGAAGCAAATTTATGAGATTTGATATTTATTGTGGATGGATTGTTAATGTGTGTATATTATTGAATAAGAAGAAGAAGAAATAACATATTGATTTTTAATTTTGAAATTTGATGATAAATTTTGGGTTTCATTTTCTATTTTTTTAAATAAATGAAATCTGGGTTTTATTTTAAGATGAAGAAATATAGAGAGGTGTAATGACCCGACTAACTTAAAGACCTCGGACCATTAAAATTACTAAGTATAACTACTATTTTGGAATACATCCATAAAATAATAGAACTTTATTATAAAAATCCAAAATACGGGATCTCATTGTTATTACATAAAAATCATAACAAAAACTTAAACCTTTAATCGTTCAAATACTAAATGTGGAAAAAACATAAAAACATAATTAAAAAGACTTGAAACAAAACATCATCCTCGATCTTTCCCATCAGTCTATTCATTTAGTTCTTGCCCAATACACATGCCAAAGCTGCCATGAATTTGCCTCGCCTTCCATGCTCATTTTCCTGCACCATCTAAAATAAAAATGAATGAGCCTAATGTCCAGTAAGGAAAAACTACTAAAGCATATCATAAATCATAAAATGTATAACATAAATCATAAAACGTATGACGTAAAAACGTAAATCATAGAACATAGGACTACAATATTAATGGTCATTAACTCATTACCGTAGTATGTGATAGAAACCATCTAGGTCATCTTGCTACTATTAGAGGTAGGTTTAAACACAATATATTATATGATAAACCATCTAGGTCCTCTTGCTACTATTCGAGGTATGTTTACACATAACTATAGTCTACGATAATGATAAAAAATCTTGGGATTTTCTTATTTGCTATCTAAGCAACCATATTTCCCAAGCGACTACAACATAAAACATATACATACATGTTGGGAAAACTTATACACGATCTTTATTTATTCTCATGTAAATCTAATATCAAACAAATTAATATGAGATAACCTAGAACATGTTTCTAAAATTGAATTCAAAGAGAAACAAAGATAAGAATACTTACAGTATACGCAGCGGAATGAAAGAGTCCTCCCTTCAGTTTCTCTAACTCTTGTATCCTTTTTGTCGCAGAGTATTATCAAGAAACTGAACCGTTCTTCTAATTTCCTCACAGTCTTCCAATGTATTCTTAGAATCACCTATACTAGTGTGGGCAATTCTCAACACATGAGATAGATACAGAGAGAATAAGAGAAAATAGCAAAGAGGCTTAGAAAATGACTTGTGTTTAGAGAGAATCTAAAACTATCATAAAACCAGTGATTAAACTTATCTGTCGTCTGTCTTGACTTCTCTCTAAGCACTCCTTTTATAGACTCAATTAGGCCATTTAATTCAATTAAAAAAATCAATAAAATAATAGCCAATTTGAAGCCCTAGGTCGAAATTATCATGGGTTTTAGGCCCGTGAAATTTCTCATTTGATTATAAGCCCATTGGACTTAAAATCAAGGCATGTATTATTTTCTATTGATTTAATTAATTAAATAATTATTTAAATCCTTTATCAAATTAATTATTTATAATTTGAACCTTGATTTAAACTTATTTATTAATTTAGATATCAATTTATCTTAATTAATAAATCTGCCCTAATTTATCTTTTCTTCTAAAAAATACACAACTCTGTGAAACTATCAAAAATTGACCTGGTCAACTTTGATAATTCTAATTAATAATTAAATCAATTAATTAAGACTATCTAGATGATTTTATCCAAGGTACAATGGGGACCATGGGCCTATGAAATCAAGCTCCAATAAGTTATCATAAATCTAACAAATAAATTTACTAACTTATTAATTCCTCGTAACTCCACTATAGACTCGGAATTGCACTCTTGAATTCATAGAACGCTCTATAACAAATATAGATACGCTATTAATTATCTATTGTTACAACCGTAATTGTCACTCAATGCTCTATAGACGGTCTACAATGAGATATGACTAAAATATTGTTTTACCCCTCATTGTATTTTATCCTTAAAACACTTAGTTCCTTGTAAATGATATTTTAGTAAACTAATTTAAATACTGAAATGAGATCTCTATCATTTAACACCTTGAATCAAACTAAAAGGAAACCATCGTTTCACTTCTTCATCAGAAGCTATAGATGTTCATATCTATGATTAGCACTCCCACTCAATTATACTACCGAGTTCCCAAGATGTAAGTATGGGCTAGTCCGTAGGGTAAGCTGGTAACGAACAAGTCAAAGAACTCAAATAATACAATCAGTTAGAATACTAACCACTCAGAATTGAGATTGAATTGACATAGGGTCAACTATATGATATGACTAGAATAGATAATAACGGTATGTTTACTTATCTTATCAACTGTCAATATCGGTCCATTCCGATGTAACAAATACATCCGATCTTATCTACTTTGCTAATATTCTGGAAAGAACATAACACTATAATGTGTAAGTAGATCATATCGTAGATTGGAAAGTCAGTGTAAATCTTGTGCACTGACTAATCTTAGGACTAACTTATTTTGACATATAATCATATTTATATTCCACTGTGATTACGTCACTATTAATAAGATTGGCTATATGCTCGGGATTTAATAGAAGTTTATATTAAACAAATAATCATGAAAATAAAACATGTGAGCAAAGTGATTGACCAAGTCAAAAAATGATTTCTATTTTTTTATTGATAATGAAATGAGATTACAAAGAATTTGGGTTTTAATTAGGTCATAAAACCCCAACAATACGGTAACGACCCCAAATTCGCTAATGAGGCTTAAGGGCCTTGATTAGTGTGCTGGGAGGGCATAATTGGGTTAAATGTGGTTTGCATGAATATATTGACTTAAATGCATAATTATAAGATTAATAATGCTTGTATGATTATATTGGTATTAATGTGATATGTATATATGGTAATTGTGAGAACCACATTATTATGTGGGTAGGTCTTCAGAGCACGACTCGAGGCGATCCTAGGGCTAGTTAGCGAGGAAAAGTCACAACAGGGCTTAACAGTTGACTTTGGATAAGTCAGGGGTATTCTAGGTATCGAGTAGCTATTTAGACTATCGGGTTATGAAAATAAGTATATGGAGATATATTTGAGGTTAGGAAGTCTAGGCGGGAATATTGGGGGATTTTACTATTTTGCCCTCGGGGACGTTTCCGGCACCTCGAGCCTCGGGATTAACTCAATGGGATAAGAATATACTGAAGCTTTAGGAAAACAGGAGATAGAAAATTAAACCGACCTTTATCCAGCCTTTCCTCTCTATACTCTCTCAAGGGAAACCCAAGAAGTTAAACAAAGGAATTTGCTGGAATTTGAGCTAGGAACTCAGAGGAATTCAGCAGTGATTTAGAGGCTTAGCTCAAGAATCAATCAAGAACTTAATCAGGACTAAGGTAAGCACTGAATTTCCTTTTCTATGGTTAGAAATTTTGGGTTTTGGCTGGGTATTGAGGTAATTGTGGTTTTGATGTTTAAGGGCAGAATTAAGGAGGAAAGCTTGGGAATTAGCTTGGATTTGGCTTGGTGAAGTGGTTCAGCAGAAGAGCTAAGTCTCAATTCGTGATTTGGAGGTTTTAATCTAAGTTTGTATGGTTGGTTTTAGTGTTTTGAAGTACTTGAGTTTCAGAAATTGAAAAGAGATTTTAGTGAGTGTTAGGCTGGGTTTTTCTGTTGAATTATGTTGTTTAAGTCATTTTAAAGGTGTTGGGATTAATTGGTTTTGAATTGGGGAGCTTTGGGATGGCTTAGGATGAGGTTTAGATGTTGGAAATGGTGGGTTTTCTGGGCACGAAGGGAAGGGTCGCGGCTCTGTTCTAGAGCGCTGCAGCCCTAGGATGAAGAAGAGCCAGGAGGGCTTGGCCAAGGGTGAGCGCCGCAGCGCCCAAGGCAAGGGCCGCGGTGCGTGTCTCCTTCCAGGCAAGCCCTTGGTTCTGTTTTGAGGGCAGGGCCGCAGCCCTTGGGTGTACACTTGAACATTTGGGGATCTTAGGCTTAGGAATGTGGTCTAGAATGCTCGGGATCGATTTCACCACCGTGCTTGGTGGAACTCGGATTCCCGGAAGTTAGTTTTGCATCCGGAAACCCTAATTTGAATATTAATGGAACCCTATACCTTGGTTATGACTAGGTGATAAAAGCTTAGGCTCGGGAACGGATCGTGCTTGAGGAGCATTGCTCGTAATCCGAAACCGTAAAGATTAAAGGTAAGAAAACTGCACCTGGTTGAATATCTGTGACGAGACTAAGGGTTCCCTATTGTGTATGCTTGAAAAGATGGTATTATGCCATGCAAGCTAATTAGTGAACCAACAGCCTAAGTGTGCCAAGGGTTACACTAGCGCACAGGGCGCGGCTTGGCCACTTGTAGCCAAGGACAGCTTAATATGCACTGAGCTCGGTTTAAGCGGGCCGGAGTCAATGGGGTAAACAGAGGGTGCGGCCTAAGTTGTCGGCCCTGATTATTACGTGATGTGAATGTTATAAGTGTTTGATTGCATCCATGATTCTGAATATATGCTGAATGATTAATGTGGATTATTTGATGAGAGTTCATGCTTAGTGAGTTTGCTATCGGTTATTACTGTTTGTGTTGCACATGTTTTCTTGCTGGGCTTTGGCTCATGGGTGCTACGTGGTGCATGTAAAGGCAAGGGCAAGCTTGATCAGCCTTGATTAGAGAGCTCTGCAAGCGGAACGTACATGGCCAGCTGCTCAGCCGCCACGGTTGAGGTTTAGGCAGGGACGCAAGACCCAGAGATTGTCTATTTTTCCTTAGTATGGCTAACAATTGTTTATGTATTTTGGAAGTCTGTAAACCAACTTTTAACTCTGTTTCTTTTGGGATCCCGTGTATATAACTGCTTGATTAAATTAAATGAAACTTTTGAGACCAAAACCTTTTTAACCCTAGCTCATACATGTTTAGTGACATGTTTTTTTAAACTAATGACTTGATTAACAAGTCTTACACTTTTATAAGTATACAGTGTAGTGGTCTTGGCTATCCAGGGCGTTAC
Source organism: Humulus lupulus (assembly GCF_963169125.1). Lineage (NCBI taxonomy): Eukaryota > Viridiplantae > Streptophyta > Magnoliopsida > Rosales > Cannabaceae > Humulus > Humulus lupulus. The sequence goes on from NC_084793.1 coordinate 265,785,255, forward strand.
AAATACATACGCACACACACACACACATACATACTTATAGCATATAAACATAATCATAACACATAAAATCTAACATATTTTTCTTACCAAAAACCGAGATATTGGAGACAAGAGCAAGATTGGAAACTCCTAAAACCAAACAGTAAGATCCGCAAGTTTCTAAAGAAAATAAGATGAAGATAAGATTTAAACCATCAAGAAAAGAACTTACCGAAAATCTCAAGAAACTCAAACACCTAACCAAAAGTCATTATAGCAAGTTAAGATTTGGAAGAAAATGAAAAGAATAAGAGGAACTATAATGAACTAAACCTGAAGATAAAGAATACATTGGATAGATAAGAATCTCAATCTACACCTCAATACCGAAATATCACTCTTTCTTACTTCCCAAGTGTTTAGAAAAGCTTAGATTGGAAAGTTTTTAACCCCAAAACCCTATTGTTTCTCTCTGGAATGAACTTAGCAGCTTGGAGGCTCTGAAGAATGCTTGAATGATGATGCAAATGGTTGAGTGAAAGGTCCTATTTATAGATGTTATCCAAAAAAACAGGCACGAATGACGTGGCAGGTGATTTCTGGACACGTGGCTGACACCTTGCAAAGTTCTGCTAGGGTATCGACCAGTGGAGATATTGTAAACAAAAGGCAGTCGAAGTTTACTTGCGACCAGTATGGTCGCAAGTTCCGCGTGTCTCATGATACTTTTATAAAGATCTTAGTCAATCCCGAGATTGACTCCCATGATTTCCTGAGTATCCGATTATTTAGGAAAGAATATCTATAACAAATTAATGTAATCCCCCTTGAGCCTATAAATAGAGAGAGATAGCTCAAGGAAGGGACTTTTGGCCTTCGAATTATTTGAGACTAGAGTAATTCTATTTGATATATTGTCTTGTTCTTCAGAGGTTGGTGAAACTCATTGAACCCTAGTTCTTTGATCACTCCTTTGAATCCTATATCAATAATAATTCAAGTGGACGTAGGTTGTTACCAGTTTCTGGAGCCAAACCACTATAAATTCTTGTGTTCTTTATTGTTTTTTGTCATCACATTCATTTCAACGTGTTTGTCCACATCAAGCAAATTTGACTCCGTGTCAGTTGGCCAAAATCAGGGTCAACATTCTGGTGCTTTCGTTGAGAGCTTGATACATTATCGTTGAAAGATCAATGGCGAAAACTACCAAGAAAACTGGACAGGCGGCCGGCGCTGCACCATCTCACCCGCCTCCTCCTCCTCCAAATGTGGCTGAGGATGAGCCACATTTGGAATTTGATGAGGAATAAATGGACTCCGAGACGTTGAAGAATACCCTGGGTGTATTGCAGGATGAACTGGCCAATCTGAGGACCAGCTAGGAAAGTGCTGCCGAAATCATGGCGCGGCAGCAACAAGAAATTGAACGGTAGCGCCTGGAGCTGAGTGAAAGACAGGCGAAGATGGACCGTCGCAAGAGGGAGGCCATGGCAGCCCTCGAGGCAGCCCTACAACTGGCTAGGAATCAGGCTGCACCTGCCTCGCAGCCTGATCAACCTGCGAATGGGCTGCCCCACAGGGGTCCCAATCTTAGCCCGCCTATCCAACTCTCGAGCCCACAAAGGCCTGAGTAGCCACCAGCGCCTCAGGACGATGTCCCTCTAAGGGACCCTGAGGCACAACCTCTATCCCAAGCTGGTCACGGCAATCCCCCGCAGCAGAGGCAGAATAGGGTCGGGCAGCCGCCTTGCAGTCCTAGACGCCATAAGGGCAACGAGCCAAACCCTCCGAGCAGAGGACAACGTCCTCTTGGTAACAGAAGGAACTCAGAGTCAGGCTCTGCGGTCCGGGGCCCCCCACAACATGATAATGCACGGGGACCCACCGACCAACGCAGGCCACCCTCTAATGCTCGGGAGGTTCCAGCCCGGGAAGGCAACTGAGGGAACAGTCCCCACCATAGCCAATCAAGATTCAGAGATGGCCATGGTTATAATGAGGCCGACTCAGGCAGAGGAAATGCCGGTCGGAGGAATGAAGAAAGGGGTGGAGACAGAAGTCTGCCGCCTAGGGATGACCAACTCGATAGACAGGACTCTGGGGGGCAGCCCAGACAAAATAACGTCTTCAACCGGCTCGGAGCTAGCGAGCAGCGGATGAGAGACGAGGATTTAAGAGACGTACTCAACGATCGCCGGGAGCGGCAAGACGAGAACGTCCCCCCAGCACCAGAGGCCATGGCGATTCCTGGCGCCGTGCAAGCCCAGATAGATGCCCTCAACCAGGCAGTGCAGCAGCTGGTCGGGGGAAGAACATCTTATATCGACCACGATAGGAGAAATGGCACTCCTTTCGTCCAGAGGATAGCTATGGCAGAAACTCCTAGCAAGTTTAAGATGCCTACGCTTCCGAACTTTGACAGGTATGGCGACCCGGTATCTCACGTCAACAAGTTTGAGATACAAATGGACATTCAGAAAGTGTCCGAAGACGCTCGGTGCAGGATCTTCCCTGCAACACTTTCTGATGCCGCACAGGAGTGGTTTTTCAAATTCCCTCCAGCAAGTATAGTATCTTGGGAAATGTTCGTAAAGGAGTTTTACGGAAAGTTCTACGCGGGTCGTGTGTACCCGATTGAGGCAAATCAGCTGGTTGAAATACGCCAGCAAGATGGAGAACCACTGAAGGACTACGTCCAGCGCTTTATGCGAGCAGCTGCTGGGGCGAAAACAGTGGGAGACGAAGGCAAGATGATGGCCATAACCGCGGGGGTTAAGCGACGCACGCCTCTCTGGGACAGCCTCAGAAAACATGGGGTCAGAACTACCCAAGAATTTTTGGATCGAGCTGATCGATATATCAAGCTCGAAGACGCCATCGCCAATGAAGGGAAACCCCCAGGCAAGGACAAGGGGACTGTCGAGCCTGCCAAAGCCGCCAATGGGTCCAAGCCCAATGGCAACGGCAAAGGCAACGGAAACGGCAATGGCAATGGCAAGAATGGGGGGAAAAGGCCGCACAATGAGCCTTCCACCTCTGATAATAAATGAGCCAAGGGTAATCGTTATGAACCTCAGTTCACTAACTATACTGCACTTATTGAGTCTCAGGGAGAGGTTTATCAGGCCACGAGTTCCAGTGTGCCTTATAAGAAACCTGCTCCCATTCGAAAGGATATTTCGAGAAGAGACACTACCAAGTTCTGTCGTTATCATAACGACTACGGACATGATACCAATGAATGCAACCAGCTGAAGGATGAGATCGAGTTCCTTATTAGACAAGGACACTTGAGAAGATATATACGGGCCTCGGGAAATTCCCAACGAGAAGCTCCAGGTGGCAACGAGCAAGCGCCCACACGCCAACGCTCGCCACCTTTGCAGCTTGATCCCGTAACTGGCACATTATTAACCATCTGTGGAGGCCCGCACCTCGCGGGAAATAGTGGAAAGGCCAGAGAACGATATGCTCGGACTCTATGCCACGACCAGGACATCGAGATGATGACTGTGGATGACCGCGCGCCTAAAAAGGCTTGGTCAGAAGAAGGTGAAATAACCTTCTTTGATAGCGATTCCCAACATGTCCGGTTCCCACATTCCGATCCGTTGGTCGTGGATATCCAAATGGGCAACATGATGGTGAAGAGAGTGCTAGTTGATACAGGAAGTTCGGTGAACATCCTGTATAAGTCTTCGCTGGAACGCATGAAGTTGTCTGTTAAGGACCTGGAGCCCTGCAACCAAACAATATACGGCTTCTCTGGTGAGGGACTCGCCCTATCAGGGTCAATCAGACTACCAGTGAAAGCAGGTACAGCGCCTGCTACCAGGACATTACTCGCTACTTTCATAGTAGTCGATTGTCCTTCGGCGTACAATGCCATCATTGGAAGGCCTATACTGGTTGATCTACGGGCCGTCACCTCTATATGGCACTTAGCCATGAAATTCCCGACGGACGCAGGGGTAGGATGCGTGTTGGGAAACCAGAGGGAGGCCAGGGAGTGATACAACGCCTCAGTCACGAAGGCGAAGAAGGGAACGTCAAAGAGCACTCCCCTAGATAGGTTGCAGATGGCAATTGATACACAAGCCCAATCCGGTGATGAAGTCACCAAATAGGGTGTTGCCCAAAGTGAGGATAGAGATTTAGATCCTCGCTTTGGGGATTTTGAGGAAAATGTTGGACCCGTCGAGGACCTGGAAGAGGTCCAACTTAACGAAAAAGATCCAACCAGAGTCGTGAAGGTCGGGAAAAACTTAGAACCAACCACGAAGCATGCACTGGTGGAGTTTTTGCGGAAAAACCAGGAAGTCTTTGCCTGGTCGCACAAAGACATGGATGGGATAGATCCTGCAGTTATCAGCCATGTCCTGAACATAGATAAGAGTTTTCCACCCGTGCAACAGAAAAGAAGGCTGGCTGCTCGATAAGGACCGGTCGAGAGCCTTAAAAGAAGAAGTTGAAAGATTAAATGAGAATGGGTTCATCAGGGTGGCGTTTTATCCATCGTGGGTCTCTAATCCAGTGCTGGTTCCCAAGCCTAACGGCAAATGGCGAACCTGTGTGGATTTTACAGACCTCAATAAAGCTTGCCCGAAGGATTGCTTCCCACTCCCAAGGATCGACCAGTTGGTCGATGCTACTGCAGGACACGAGATCCTCTCTTTCATGGATGCATACTCAGGCTACAATCAGATCAGTATGCATCCCCCTGACGAGGATCACACCAGCTTTTGGACCGATACGGGATTATACTATTATAAAGTAATGCCCTTCGGACTGAAAAATGCAGGTGCGACTTACTAGCGATTGGTTAACCACATGTTTAAAGAATTGATCGGAGTAAACATGGAGGTGTACGTGGAAGACATGCTGGTAAAGTCAAAAAAAGCAGAAGGACATGTGAAGGATTTACAAGAGTGTTTCGATGTATTGAACAAGTACCAGATGAAACTAAATCCTCTCAAATGTTCCTTCGGAGTTGGATCAGGGAAATTTTTAGGGTTCATTGTTAATTCAAGAGGAATCGAAGCCAACCCCGACAAGATAAAAGCCCTGATCGACATGAAATCGCCAAAGAAGATCAAGGATGTACAAAGTTTAACTGGGAGAATTGCAGCCCTAAGTAGATTTATTTCCAAGTCAACGGATAAATGCGTCCCTTTCTTCAATCTACTTAGGGGCAACAAGAAGTTTGAATGGACAGAAGATTGCGAGCAAGCTTTTCAGGTCTTAAAAGCCCATATGGCACAGCCTCCTATTTTATCAAAGCCTATCGAAGGAGAAACTTTGTTCATTTACCTGGTGATCACTGAAGTTGCTGCTAGTGCGGTACTAGTACGAGAGGAAGAAGGCGTACAAAAAGCGGTTTACTATGTAAGCAAGAGGCTAATCGGAGCAGAACTGAGGTATCCTCCCATCGAGAGGTTAGTGTATTGTATAATCTTGGCCTCAAGGAAGCTACGTCCTTACTTCCAAGCCCATCCCATTACAGTCTTAACTAACCAGCCCCTTCGGCAAGTCCTCCAAAAACCAGAGGCAGCTGGGCGTTTATTAAAATGGGCAGTCGAACTGGGGCAGTTCGATATTACATATTCACCGTGAGCAGCAGTAAAGGGACAATTCTTAGCTGATCTTATTGCAGAGTTCACCGAACTCCCAGACAACGAGCAGTGCGAAAAGCCTAGTGCGCCTGAGCCTCAAGATGAAGCTCCTGCGTGGAAGTTATTCACAGATGGGTCGTCAAACGAATCTCACGCGGGAGCAGGAGTGATCTTGATAACGCCAGAAGGGCATCGATTTCACTGCGCCATTAGGTTAGACTTCACAGCGTCAAATAATGAAGCCGAATACGAAGCATTCCTCGCTGGATTAAGAATGGAAAAAGACATGAGTATAAAGGTGCTGGGTATTTACAGTGATTCACAGCTGGTGGTGAATCAAGTTCTGGGGGAATATCAAGCGCGAGGCCTAAAAATGGTGGCCTACTTGAACAAAAATAAAGACTTGTTAGCCCAGTTCATGAAGTATACCCTCCAGCAAATACCTCGGGATCAGAATTCGAACGCAGATGCCTTAGCCAAACTCGCGAGCGCGAAAGATGCTGACACTTTGAATATTGTGCCAGTGGAAAGATTGAGCGAGCCAAGCATACGAGCAAATGAAACCAGTATGGAAATCCGGATGGAAGATACATGGATGGCGCCTTACTAGGAGTATCTTACAAATGGTGTACTACCGGCAAATAGGAACAAGGCCAGAACTCTTCAAAGGCAGGCTGCTAGGTATATACTGGTCGATGGTGTTCTATACCAAAGGGGATATTCCATGCCACTGCTCAGATGTATTACACCAAAGAAAGCTAAGGAGCTGATGAAAGAAGTACATGAAGGCTTCTGCGAGGATCAAGCTGGGGGCAAAGTTTGGCGAAAAAGATTCTAAGGCAGGGCTATTTCTGGCCGTCTATGAACGAAGATTCAATGGAGTTTGTGCGAAAGTGCGAAAAGTGTAAGAGATTTTCCAAAATCTCACGCGCAGCTCCAAACGAGTTAAAACAGATGTAGAGTCCTTGGCCTTTCGCAGTATGGGGTATAGACTTGATTGGATCCCTGCCAATGGGAAAAGGCGGAGTGAAGTACGCAGTTGTAGCAGTCGACTACTTTACCAAATGGGCTGAAGCTGAACCACTCGCTACCATAACGACCAAGAAAGTTCTTGACTTTGTCATCAAGAACATTGTTTGCCGATATGGTTTGCCTCAAAAGATTGTCTCAGACAACGGAACCCAGTTTGACAGTGACTTATTCACCAACTTCTGCGAAAGGCACAGGATTATTAAAAGCTTTTCTTCAGTCGCGCATCCACAAGAAAATGGGCAGGTCGAAGCAGTGAATAAAATGCTTAAGGACACCCTAAAGAAAAGACTTGAAGATGCTAAAGGAGCATGGCCTGAACAGCTGCCTGAAGTCCTCTGGTCGTATAGAACTTCTCATCGAACAGCGACAGGTCACACCTCGTTTTCCTTGGCATACGAGTATGAAGCTATGTTACCTGTCGAATTAGATCTCCCCTCACATCGACGCATTACATAAGACCAGAGCCAGAATAACCAACTGATGATGGAGTCCCTAGACTCAACTGAAGAAATACGAGAAAGAGCCCAACTCCGAGTTGCTGCGTACCAGCAAAAGGTCGCCCGGTATTTTAACTCAAAGGTGAAAGAAAGGAAATTCAACGTCGGCGACCTAGTGCTACGACGAGTTTTCTTGAATACCCGCGACCCCACTGCTGGAGTGCTCGGACCAAACTGGGAAGGACCTTACCAGATTGAAGAAGTCCTTCATCTGGGCACCTACAAACTTGCACGCTTAAATGGAGATCTCGTTCCATGCTATTGGAACGATGAACACCTACGCAAGTACTACCAATAAACAGTCCTTTTTAAAGGACTGGCTTGTATTAATTTCTACTTTTTACAAGTTTCGAAAAAGGGTTAGCCACGTTGTATGGCTAATCGCTTATAAGTGTAGATCTTTTTAAGATCACTCGTAATGACATGTTTAGTCCATTTTTAATACGAGATTATAAGGGACTGTGCGCAGCCAGTCATTCTTGCCAACCTTTGTAAATTTATTTTTACAAGTATTTGTTCATTATGTGTGTTGTTTTGCTGTATTATAAGAGTTATGTTTACTATCAAGCAGTAATATTCGCACAGGTCGTGGTCAAGGCAAGTGACCAAGGGCCTAAAGCTCATCGATCACTTGGGGGGCATATAAGGTACATCGATAGCAAATCATACCAAGAGGTATGTAAACACATGAACAAAATGAGTGAAAGCATGCTACGGTACTTAGAGTATTTTTCAAAATTTATATTTTGTTAAATCAAACCAAAGTACTATGCTAAGTTCAGTCATATGAACAGATGTTATAATAGGCGAAAAATATTATAATATCAAAAAATGCATTCATTTACACCGCAAGCATCACTGCATGGATGTAATTGTTTAAAGTAAAAGGAAAAGTTTGCTGCCCGTGCAGCAAATTTAAAAGTAAAAATTGTCTTTACAACACGACCCGTGGGTCGTGTAATTGAAGAAAAAAAAAGAGAGAAATAAGTTTAAGGAGCAGGAGGGTCTTGCTCAGCAGTTTGATTGGCCGCATTCTCAACAACTCCTCCCTCCTCTGCGTCAGTGGCCGGCTGGATGCTTGGGGAAGCAGGAACCCTTGCTCTTTCTTCTTCTTCAGCCAATCGAGCAGTGCAGCGGGCCAACTCAGCGTTCCTGGCATCTTCTGGAAGGTAGTTAAAATTGGCACCCCGGTTGTGTTTCCAAAAATCGTAGAAACACCGAAGTGTCGCATTCTTGTACCTCTCTAGATTATTAGCATTGGTAAGCTTCAGCTGCTCCACCTGACTCTCAAAAACAGCTATGGCCTTGCCCTTAGCAAGGAGCTCCTCCTTGAGCCTCTTGACTTCACGGTATTGGGTTCAGCTAGAATCCTGGTATTCATCCCTCTGCTTCTTCATAGCCACCTTAGAAGACTCAGCCTCTGCCAACTTTGCCACCGCAGCATCCTTCTGCTGAGTAACCATCTCCAACTCCCCAGTGTGCCTGGCTTCTGCAGCCTGAAGCTCCTCGGTGGCCCTCACCTGGAACTCCTCGACGGCCTTTGCCCGAGCCTGGTCGATGGTAGCTAGGGCAGGGGTGCGAGCGGCAGTTATTGTCAGCATGGCCTGCAGTCAGGGAAATAAAAGTTAGACTATACTACTAAAAGGAGAAGTAAAATTCAAGAGGAAAAATACTTACACTGGCCACTTCGTTAAGAGCCCTGTTGAGGATTTGGTCAACCCCCATGCCCTCGGCTTCAGCCATTGCCTTCGTGCAACGGTCGTGCTTCAAGATATGGGCAAGGCGATCTTTGGCTGATCGCAGGGAGCAGTTCAAGAGCTTTGTCCCAGGAAGCTCTGCTTACGGGGTATGCTCCCTTCGGGCCGCAGGTGGAGGGGTGGCAGCAGGGGCAGCCTCCTTCTCAGCAGGAGCAGAAGGCTGAGTAGAAGCTTGTCTAGTTGGCGCATCCTTGGAAGGATCTTCTGTTCGACCCTTCTTGGCCGGAGGTCCTTGGCTCGATTTGCCATTATGCCTCCTGGATGTCTTTCATCGAACCAGGGGGACTTCTACCTCCTCTTCAGCCTGGTACAGATCAAAAATGTTGGGAGTAGCCATCTCTGCGTACAAAGAAAAATATGCAGATGATAAGATGAAGGCGGATGAAAATTCTTGGTAAAACAGAAAAGAGGTCACAAAGTTTAATACTCGAGCTACAACTACTGGTCGCTATACTACTGACTCTATTAGTCACACACTCACTATCTGGCACGAAGAAGTCTGGCCCTAGATTTGGAGTATACGTAAAATTTCCATCCCCGTCAAATAAGTGACAAGGAATTGGCAAGCTATTTAAAAGCAAGATAACAATACCGTTTTCGTCTGAGGATTCATCCAGGTCTATGACAGACTCTATTGCCTTTTGTCTCCCCTTGCCTTGGGGCGCAGAAGGGCTCTCTGCTGAAGGGACGCCAGTGGATTCCCTGATTGTAACCCCCGTTGGCCTCCTTCGGGGAGGAGACGCCGGGGGTTGCTGCTCGAGATCCCCCTCGGCCGTGGCATCTGCTACCACAAGTCCTCTTGTTTCATGGCGAGGAGCCAGGAGGCCAGATAGCCTCAGATTTTCATCAGTGACCAAGGACTTGACGCTTTTTTCTGCGTCTGCCATCCTGGCCAGTGCGTTGGACCTCAACACCATGTCTGGTGTTGGGTTCGGACGTAACCATGGTCTTGAAAGGCATAGTATACTTTAGAAAGGTTCAGGAGAATTTGTTAAGGAAAAGTAGCGACCAGTGAAGAAAGCATTTACCTCCGCGAGCGTAGGCCAGGTTGTTCGTAGTCATGTCCGGCGTGAGGAAGTACTCCCTACTGTACTGCCCCACGTTGGAAATATGGGTAGTGTCACTCAGGAAAGTTCGGCTAGTTTCCTGGTGACAGAGATGGAAGAAGCCCATCCCGTATTGTTGAGGGTTGGACTTAAGGTCGAAGAGGAAATTGACCTCATGAGGGGTATGTTCTGGCCATTTTTTAAGTTTATACAGGATATAGAGTGCGGCCAGCATTCTATATCCATTTGGAGTAATTTGAAAGGGGGCGACACCAAAATAGTTGGCCACCCCCTGATAGAAAGGATGTAGAGGGAGGATAGTCCCTGCCTCTATGTGATATCTAGACCAAGCGCTATAGGCACCCCCGGGAAGGTTAGATCTTTGGTCAGCAGCCGGGATTGTGAGATTGACTCCTGTAAGGGGATACTTCCTGCGATAATTGGCAAGCATCTGAGGAGTCACTTGGCTGATGGGGGAGAGATACCACTCGACATCAGGAAGGTTTTGATGCCGAGGGCGGGCCCTGACTTGGATACGAGGGTGTGGGGCGGCATTTTCTCGACCACTGGTCGAGGGAACCCTAGCCTGTGAATTAGGCTGGGCAGGAGAGTTTGGACTGTTTTCGGAGTCAGGTCTTTTCTTGCTTAAGGACTTAGAGCGGGCCATTTGAGGTGGTGATGGACGAGGTCTAAAAGAAGATCGTGAAAATGGAATCTCGTGAACTTGGTCGATCGGTTGTTCTTCGCCTTCGAGCAGCTGGGCAAGAAGATCGTCGTCGATGGGTCGTTCACCTCCCCACAAATCTGGCATTAAAGTCTGCAAACAGAAGAATGGGGAGGTGAGGATGAATAATTTTGAAAGTTTTTTAGAATAACGTTGGTCGAGTATAAAAGTTAAGCTTTTATACAGCAGCATTCTAACAAAAAACTAAATTTTTTCACACAAACAGTTTGAGAAACAGATCAAAAGTGAAAGTAAAAAGTTTTTTTTTAAAAGCTTTTTCAACTCCTTTTAGGGCGGGAAAAACCTAGTTTTTCAGCTAGCATAAAAATCGAATTTTTACTTCGGTTTTACGTCCTAAAGTCATGATCTTAACTATCAAACTAATTCGTAACTCCCTAGTAACAGAGAAATATTGCACAACATTCAATATCAATTATTAATCCTCCTACTGACATGCATTTCAGCCCAGAAACAAATGAACCCAACAGTCGGTCTACAAAAGCATGCACGGCAAAAATATAAAGCGTAAGAGTCCAGAAACTTACCAAGATGAAGATTGTGGAGATTTAAGAAATTTTTCGGGCGTAAAGGGGCTCACGGACTGAATCTTGAAATGCCAAAGGATGGTCTTCAAAGGAAAACAGGGGCTCTGGTGTTAGGGTTTCTTGAAAGAGTGATGGCTTGCGTAAAAAGAAAAAAGGAGACTTCAAAGAGGCTATATATATATTTTTGTCCGTAAGCATTAAAAGGAAGTAATCATCAGCTTCCCCTTTTTTTCGAAGCATGGGGAAGGGTGATAGCCGTCGAAAGGTTACTTGGGAAACGAAAAGCTGTGATTAGACATGGGTAGGTTGCTTTTTCCAAGATTGCACGAAGTGTTCTGACAGGTATGGTGGGGTAACCGAAGGGTTGTTTCCTCAAAAGTTTATTTATTGCTCGTAATAAATAAACTTGGGGGGCAAATGTTATCCAAAAAATAGGCATGAATGACATGGCAAGTGATTTCTGGACACGTGGCTGACACCTGGCGAAGTTCTGCTAGGGTATCGACGAGTGGAGATATTGTAAACAAAAGGCAGTCGAAGTTTACCTGCGACCAGTATGGTCGCAGGTTCCGCGTGTCTCATGATACTTTTATAAAGATCTTAGTCAATCCCGAGATTGACTCCCATGATTTCCTGAGTATCTGATTATTTAGGAAAGAATATCTGTAAAAAATTAATGTAATCCCCCTTGAGCCTATAAATAGAGAGAGATAGCTCAAGGAAGGGACTTTTGGCCTTCGAATTATTTGAGACTAGAGTAATTCTATTTGATATATTGTCTTGTTCTTCAGAGGTTGGTGAAACTCATTGAACCCTAGTTCTTTGATCACTCCTTTGAATCCTATATCAATAATAATTCAAGTGGACGTAGGTTGTTACCAGTTTCTGGGGCCGAACCACTATAAATTCTTGTGTTCTTTATTGTTTTTTGTCATCACATTCATTTCAACGTGTTTGCCCACATCAAGAAAATTTGACTCCGTGTCAGTTGGCCAAAATTAGGGTCAACAATAGAGTTCAAGGAGTGAAACTAACTCCTTGTAAAATGAATAAAAATTGAATTTTCTGCTCAACAGATGCCCAGAACTCGGTAAAAAATGTTCAAGAGAAAGTCCAAGTTGTTGAGGGCTGTTTCTAGCTCGGATTCCACGGATTTTCAAAACATGCAAGTGGAGTCGATATATCGCCCTCTATAGGTGATATATCACCTCCCCCTTAGTCCCGAGCCTCCGTGTTTTCATTCGTGCGAAGTCGACGTGTTTTCCGTATCAATCATAGGCGATATACCAACCCCTATAGCTGCGATATATCGGCATACGCTGATATATCAAACACATTTTTGCACACTTGAAGTTTGTTTAAACAACTTTGACTGAGTATTACGAGATCCTAACAGGTAAGGAAAGGTTATAGACTTCCTAGGTTTATCCCTGATTAATTTATTCATCTAAAATCCTTACATCCTTAATAAACATATATGTGACAAGTGTCACGTTCTTAATTATTTTATCTAAACCTTAGGTTATAATAAATATCATTTCTAGGACCAGCTATATTAATCAAACCTTATGTTACAATTAATATTTCTAAACTATAGGCTAAACTTATAAAATCCATAACTATCTCTATGGGTTTCCAACTAAATCTCAGCTTGAACCAATAACCACAAAAACTAAAATACTACAGCACAAGCTCCTACTATCTAGCTAAGTAAAATTCTGAGACACTACAATTTTCCCCTACTTAAAATAATTTCGTCCCTAAAATTTACTTACCAAATAATTCCGGATACCGTGCTCAGATGTCTCCCTCCAACTCCCACGTTGCCTCCCATTCTGTACTATTACTCCATAAGACCTTGACTATCGGAATACTCTTAGACCGTAATTCCTTCATCCCCTTTTCTAGGATGCTAACCGGTCTTTCCTCGTAACTTAGGTCTTTCTGAAGTGCTAACGTATCGTACTTGAGAATGTGGGATGGGCCTGACACATATCTACGCAACATCGAGATGTGAAACACATTGTGGCTATCTGCTAGAGCTGGCGGTAGGGCTAATCTATATGCTACTGGTCCCACCTTGTCCAATATCTCAAAAGGACCTATAAACTGAGGACTAAGTTTTTCTTTCTTCCCAAATCGCTTCACTCCTTTCATAGGAGATATTCTTAAGAATACTTGATCTCCGACTTTGAATTCCACATCTCGTCGCTTGTCATCCGCATAACTCTTTTGTCGACTCTGAGCAGCAAGCATACGTTTTCTAATCAGCTCCATTGCGTTTTGAGCATCTCTAAAAGCTTCGAGTCCAAGAAGTTGTCTTTCTCCTACCTCGTCCCAATGTAATGGCGATCAACATTTCTTTCCATAAAGTAACTCATAGGGTGTCATACCGATTGTTTCCTGGTAGCTATTATTGTAGGAGAACTCTATAAGTGGCAAATACTTACTCCACGATCCTCCGAAGTCTAGTACACAAGCGCGCAACATATCTTCTAAAATATGTATGGTACGCTCGGACTGGCCATCGGTCTAAGGATGAAATACCGTACTGAGACTTAGCTTGGTACCCATGGCTTGCTGCAAGCTTCCCCAAAATCTTGATGTAAACACCGATCCTCTATCAGATGCTATGGTTTTAGGGATTCCATGCAGTTGTACAATTTCTCGAACATAAATGACTGCATAATGGTTTGCAATGTACGTAGTCTTGACAGACAGGAAGTGAGCTGACTTTGTGATTCTATCTACCACAATCCAAACTGAGTCGTGTTGCTTATTTGCTCGTGGTAATCCTGTCACGAAGTCCATGGCTATGTCTTCCCATTTCCAATCCGGAATACTAAGCAGTTGCAACAAGCCTACAGGTCGCTGATGTTCTACCTTTACTTGCTGGCATATAAGGCATTTGGATACATATTCTGCTACGTCTTTCTTCATTCCGGGCCACCAATATAGTGCCTTAAGGTCGTGAGTCATCTTGGTAGACCCCGAGTGAACTGAGTATGGGGTAGTGTGTGCCTCTTCTAATATCTTCATCTTAATTCCATGGTCATTCGGCACGCACACCCGACCTTTATATCTCAAGAACTCCTGCCCTGATATAGAGAAATCCATAGTATTGCCTTCTTTGACTGCAACCATATGCGATACTAATATGTCATCAAGTCCTTGCCTGATCCGTATATCATCTAGCAAACTTGAATGGATGGACAAGTTAGCTAGTTGACCCCTGACTATTTCTATCCTGGCATTAATCAGCTCTTACTAAAGCGGCTTTTCAATTCCGGATAATTCTGCCAGATTTCTGTAACTCTTTCGACTTAACGCATCTGCAACTACATTCACTTTTCCTGGGTGGTATAGGATTTTGCAGTCATAATCATTTACTAGTTCTAACCACCTGCGTTGCCTCATATTGATCTCCTTCTTCGTGAAGAAATATTTTAAGCTCTTATGGTCTGTATAAATCTCACAATGTTCTCCATAAAGATAGTGGCGCCAGATTTTCAATGCAAATACCACCGCTGCCAACTCCATATCGTGTGTTAGATAGCGTTGCTCGTATTATTTCAGCTGCCTTGAGGCGTAGGCTATCACCTTGTCATTTTGCATCAACACACAACCCAAACCTTGCTTCGATGCATCACAATATACTACAAACTTGTCGCTGAGTGTCGGTAAACAAAGTATTGGTGCGGAGCATAATTTATCTTTGAGCAATTGGAAGTTCTCTTAACATTTATCCATCCAGTTGAACTTTTGTTGTTTCCGGGTCAGGTTGGTAAGCAGGGTGGCTATCTTAGAAAAGTCTTCTACAAATCTCTGATAATAGCCTGCTAGCCCGAGAAAACTTCTAACCTTTGACGCATTCTTAGGTATTGGCCAATCCTTCACAGCCTCTACCTTAGTTGGGTCTATTGCGACTCCATCCTTGGATACTATGTGGCCGAGGAACATTACTTGTGATAGCAAAAATTCGCATTATCTGAACTTGGCATAAAGTTGATGCTCCTTTAGTCGCAGCATGGTCAGTCTTAAATGTTCCTTGTGCTCGACTTCGTCCTTGGAGTACACCAAAATATCGTCTATGAACACCACAAAATTTTTTTCCACGTAATCCTTGAAGACCTGATTCAATAAGTCCATAAATGCGGCTGGAGCGTTGGTAAGACCAAAAGACATAATTAGGAACTCGTAATGTCCATATCAAGTCCTAAAAGTTGTCTTTGGTATATCTTCTTCCCTTACCTCGAGCTGGTGATAACCGGACCGTAGATCAATCTTTGAAAATACAGTCGCTCCTCAAAGTTGATCAAATAGGTCGTCGATCCGGGGTAGCGGTGTTAGGAGTGTGTCCTAAAAGCATGTAAAGACATTTGTTTTTTCTGTGAATAAATAAATACAATGGTTTATTATTATTGTCATATTTGTTTGAATAATTTTGTAAATATTAGAAAAATTCCATATTCATTATTGAGGATGTGATCTTGTATTAGTACGAGAGAATTAAGGTCACATGAATGAATAAAGATAGTCAACAACAACAAATTAAAGTTATGGAATTCTTTAATTGGAGTTGTAAGTGTGGTTTACTGAGTATCATAATGATACAAATAATCTAGATTCGGATTATTGATGTGGAAAGACATCTCGGTAAAGGTGCTTTATATAATATGATTATATATGACATGGACCGATATGAATTAAAGTCTTTATCCAAAAACCATTTAACAATAAAGACTTGTAATTCATATCATAACTGATGATCATTTATAGATCAACCTAAATCCTGAGTGTTCATGAACTCCTGTTCATGTTTATTAAATCTTTTGATTCATTCGTTAAGGTCTCTTCAAAGAATGAGGCTAATGACTTTTGTTTTTGAGATTAAATATCATGGATGGCTGTGAACATGTATCAACAATACGGAATCTAATATTTCCTAACGGATCGTATATTAGTTCCCTTAAGGGTTAATTCTGGAACTGAATGATTTTGAGCTCAAATCTATAATTAGATTATAGATTAATTATTCACTAGTGAATTAATGGTACTTAAGGAATAAGAAGTAAATTAGAAAGGTTAAATGGTAATTCTCCCATTCTAATTTATGAACTAATTAATTAGAGAGTTGAACTATTGTAAGATGGTTATATCAATGGACGACTTAAGAATTTTTTTTATGTAAAAGTATATTTATAACATAAAGAGTGCAATTCTGAATTTATAGTGGAGTAATATCAGAATTAATAAATTAACTATTATAATTAAAGAGTTTAATTATTTAGTTTCAATTTATTGGAGCTTAATGTTATAGGTCTATGGTCCCCGAAATGGCTCAAACAATCACTGTCAAAGGCAAATACAAAAAAATGGGCAAAAATGACTTATGTGATAAGTAAAATATTTTTCTATGTATCAAACATAATTATTGTTTAATTATGTGTAATTAATTAATTATTTGATTTATCAAAAATATAATTAATTTTGAATTAATTTATTTTTGGGATTTTTGGTATTTAAATAATAATAAAAATTGGGAAAAATCACATGCCTGCACAGGCATGTGGTACACGTGCGGCACAGTGCACAGGCACTGTGCTACACGCATAAGAGATGGACTTAGTCTCTTGATTCCACAATTTTAGTTATTTAAATATTAAATAAATAATGAGATATTTTAATATGATTAAAATATTATTATTTTAAAAAAATTCTGATAACTGATCAGTTATTTTGAATTTGTTTAAAATAACAAATATTTTAATATATTGGATATCAGTTTTCACAGAACGTAATTTTTCAGGGATAGAAAAATATCTAGGATTCTCTCAGAGAAAAGAGAACGGTGACAAAAACAAAGGTTATTGTTCTTCACAAAAGCTAGGTCCAAACTTTATCAAATCTCATGTGTTGAGAACATCTGATAAATAGTTATTGCCTATTATTTGTATAGCGAGCCCACACTCGTTCTTTGTGTGCCTGAGAACATTTTGGAAGATCTTGGTGTGAGATCTCAAGGATTCAGCCATACGAAAAGATAGCAGCAAGGAAGGACCTGAGGTAATTTTTCTATTCTTGTCCTTGATTCAATATATATATGAGTGTGAAGAAGTAGATCTAGAAATTTTATGGGATTAATTTGACAATTTGATTGTTGTTCCGCTGCGCATAATCTTTGATTTGATCAATAAAAACCAACAAGCGGGTACAGTTCTTAATTGTCACCTCGTTCAGCTCGCGGTAATCGATACACATTTGCATGCTTCCATCCTTTTTCTTCACAAATAGAACTGGTGCTCCCCATGGCGAATGACTTGGTCTAATGAAACCCAAGTCTAAGAGCTCTTGTAACTGCGTTTTCAACTCCTTGAGTTTCGTAGGTGCCATCCGGTATGGTGCCTTTGAGATAGTCTCGGTTCCAGGTACTAGTTCAATTGTGAAGTCAATTTCCCGAGTAAGGGGTAACCCTGGTAAGTGGTCAGGAAATATCTTTGGAAATTCCTTTATAATGCGGATGTATCCAAACTTTAATGGTGGTTCCTGTGCCACATCCATGACACTTGCTAAGAATGTGTGACATCCTTTTTCTATCATCCTTTGAGCTTTGAGAGATGAGATAAGCAGTGTCCGAAGTCCTGAAACCTTTCCCATAAAACATAGTTTCTGACCCTCAGGAGTTTTGAACGTCACTTGCTTGCGTCTACGGTTGAAGGTTGTGCCATGTCTTGCTAGCCAGTCCATGCCCAGTATTACGTCGAAGTCTTTGATCTCTAGCTCTATCAGGTCTCCTTCTAGCTCCATGCCCTCGAATTTGATCGGTACTCCTCGTACTATTCGTGATGATAGAACTACTTCGCCCGAAGGCAGTTCCATAACAAACCTAGTTCTAAATCTTTCACAAGGTTTGTATAATTTCTCTATCATTCCTATCGAGATATACAAGTGTGTTGCTCCCGGATCAAACAATACTGAACATATGTTATCGAGGATAGGAAGCTGATCTATGACCACCTTGTTATTAGCTTCGAATTCTCCCTGGGTCAAGGAGAAGACTCTGGCTGGAACCATCTTGTTGTCCTTCTTTTCTTCTGGTTTGAGCTGTGGACAATCTCTTTTTCAATGACCTTCCTGGACACAATTGAAACAACCCTTGGTGTTTGCACGACACTACCCAGGATGTCTTTTCTGGCATTTGGAGCACTGAGGGTATTGCACATAACCCGACCTATTATTACTGCTATTGGCCTATGCTCTTTTGTCAGCGTCGGCTTGCTTATTATCAGGATGCTTTCTTTTCTGCCCATTATTGCTATGCTGGTTGTTGTTGTGGTTTCGACCATTCTGAGTCTGATTTTGCTGCTTGGGTTCAGACTTGCTTGTCTCCTCCTTACTAACATTTGCTTTGAGTCTTTCCACCTATATAACCGTTTCCAGAACATCAGCGTAAGAAGTGGTTCTAGGGTTTGCAAGCTTGACTCCTAACTCAATCTTGGGTTGAGTCCCCTGGTGAACTTGGTAACCCTCAAGTAATTAGTTGGGACCAACTTTGGTGCAAACTTGACTAAACGATAAAATTGTCGAGCGTACTCGACTACCGTCAAATTTCACTACTTCAGATTGGCAAACTCTTCCACCCTCATAGTGATGACTGTCAAGTTGTAGTACTTTTTGTGAAATAGCTCCACAAATCTGGCCCAAGTCATGGTGGTGATATCATGAGTCTATTGTACCAAATCCCACCAAATTTTGGCATCCTTTTTCAGTAGGGAGGTAACGCAAGATATGCGATCTGCGTTGCCGAGGTTCATGTGTGCTAGAATAGGTTCTACATTCCCGAGCCATTCTTCAGCCTCAAAAGGGTCGGTTGTCCCTTCAAAATTTGGAGAGTGTTGCTTACGGAAATGCTCGTAGATCGGCTCTATGTACTGAGCTGGATAAGGCGTGTAGTTTTCCACCGGCCATCCCCCATATGGATATCCTCCTATGTTCTGCCCTTGCTGGGGTGCTTGAGCCATTGGCTGAGGCTCCGGCTGAGTCTGTAGCTGAGACTGTTGTCGTTGTTGCTGCAGCAGTTTTTCCACTTGTTGCCATAACCAGATAATCTCAGCGGTGTTGTCAACCGGAGGTGGTGCATTTCTATTGCCAGCAGCAGTGGTAGCACGTGTTCCCCTTCTTCGGATTGGAGGGGCTTTGTGAGCCTTGTTGGCGGTGCTGGGGGCATTGTCGTTCGTGCGTGCAGACCTTCGAAGCGACATTTTCAGTAAAGTTCTAACAGTTGAGAAAGCACGTTAGAACTTACCCTAATAGTTTCTAAGGAAAAACTTAGTCTAAGCAAACATAACTCGGACCAATCAGTTATGATTTCTTATGAAAAATTATGTAAGCCATCTTTATAAATTAGGGTTTGTTTCTATAGTTATATTATTAAACCACCTTTATTACTTTCTAAGTCTATTTCTAACCACCCTATATGACTTAATTCTCAGGCTCAAAACTTGTCGCTATTCCAAAGTTAACCATATTGAGGGAGGGCTGGGATTAGTAAAATTGTTCCCACTACTATGGCCCCCTAAACTCTCAATACAGAACCCAGTCCATTAATTTGTATCCACTCTCACTGAACTCAGTCATTATTTATTGAATTTATTCTAAATTTATTATGATTGTAAAAAAAGTCAAACTCATACATGCCATTAAAAAATAACAACTTTATTCATTTGGAAAAAGATTTTCACTTATTACAATCATAAATTCAAAATAAATAAAGAAACTATGCTAATAATAACTAGGGTAAATCTCTAAAAATCAGGATCTTCTACATTTGATCGTTCATTTAGCATATCATCATTTATTTCCTCATAATCACCATTATCGTGAGCCTCGAAACTACCTTGGGGAATATTCATTAGGATATTATGCTTTTGTTCATTGTGAATTGAAACTCAAACCTATAAGTAAACCTAAGTATGAGAAAATAATATCTCATGGCTACCGGTAAATCATCTTCATCATCCATAGTCTCCCATAATTCTTCCAATTTTGAAACTACCGAAGGAAAATCCTTAAAAAGCTTAATTACTAAGACATATTATTCCATGGCTCTCATCATGATTTGCCTAGCGATTTGAAGGTGAACTATCTCCTTGTGAAATAGGATCAATCTTTGAGTGATTCTTTCTAGCACTCCTATTGTATCCCTTGGCTCTCTAACCCTTTTCAATGCCTTAATGGCTCGGATATCATGATAGTTCAAAGCTCCATTCATTTTTACTGAAAACATAAAGACTAAAACGTTAGCTATTAACATAAACATAATATTCATAACATAAACACTTACATTGGCGATTAGATCCAGAGCTTTTGCGTGTGTATCAAGGAGAACTTCATGCATATGAACCGTGGCTCTCGTACAAACTGTAATAACCTGACTAACTTAAAGACCTCAGGCCATTAAAACTACTAAGCATAACTACTATTTTGGAATACATGCATAAAATAATATAACTTTATTATAAAAATCCAAAATATGGGATCTCATTGTTATTACATAAAAATCATAACAGAAACTTAGACCTTTAATCGTTCAAATACTAAATGTGGAAAAAACATAAATACATAATTAAAAAGACTTGAAACAAAACGCCATCCTTGATCTTTCCCATCAGTCCATTCATTTAGTTCTCACCCAATACACATGCCAAAGCTGCCATGAATCCACCCCGCCTTCCATGCTCATTTTCCTGCACCATCTAAAATAAAAAGGAATGGGCCTAATGCCCAGTAAGGAAAAACTACTAAAACATATCATAAATCATAAATCATAAAATGTATGACGTAAAAACGTAAATCATAGAACATAGGACTACAATATTAATGGTCATTAACTCATTACCGTAGTATGTGATAGAAACCATCTAGGTCCTCTTGCTACTATTAGAAGTAGGTTTAAACACAATATAGTATATGATAAACCATCTAGGTCCTCTTGCTACTATTCGAGGTAGGTTTAGACATAACTATAGTCTACAATATTGATAAAAAATCTTGGGATTTGCTTATTTGCTATCTAAGTGGCCATATTTCTCAAGCGACTACAACATAAAACATATACATACATACATACATACATACATACATATAGCATATAAACATAATCATAACACATAAAATCTAACCTATTTTCCTTACAAAAAATCGGGATATTGGAGACAAGAGCGGGATTTGAAACTCCTAAAACCAAACAGTAAGATCCATAAGTTTCCTAAAGAAAATAAGATAAAAAGAAGATCTAAACCATCAAAATAAGAACTTACCGAAAACCTCAAGAAACTTTAAAAACCTAACCAAAAGTCATTATAACAAGTTAGGATTTGGAAGAAAATGAAAAGAATAAGAGGAACTATAATGACCTGAACCTGAGGATAAAGAATACCTTGGATAGATTAGAATCTCGATCTACACCTCAATACTGAAATATCACTCTATCTTACTTCCCAAGTGTTTTGAAAAGCTTAGATTGGAAAGATTTTAACCCCAAAACCCTAGTGTTTCTCTCTAGAATGAACTTAGCAGCTTGGAGGCTCTGAAGAATGCTTGAATGATGATGCAAATGGCTAAGCGAAATGTCCTATTTATAGAGTTCAAGGAGTGAAACTAACTCCTTTTAAAATGAATAAATAATTGAATAAAAATTTACTTTTCTGCTCAACAGATGCCCAGAACTCGGTCAAAAACGTTCAAGAGTAAGTCTAAGTTGTTGAGGGCTGTTTCTAGCTCAGATTCCATGGATTTTCAAAACATGCAAGTGGAGCCGATATATCGCCTCCCCCTTAGTCCCGAGCCTCCGTGTTTTCATTCGTGCGAAGTCGACGTGTTTTCCGTATCAATCATAGGTGATATATCAACCCCTACAGCTGCGATATATTGGCATACACTAATATATCAAACACGTTTTTGCACACTTTCAGCACACTTGAAGTTCGTTTAAACAACTTTGACTGAGTATTACGAGATCCTAACAGCTGAGGAAAGGTTCTAGACTTCCTAGGTTTATCCTTGATTAATTTATTCATCTAAAATCCTTAAATCCTTAATAAACATATATGTGACAAGTGTCACGTTCTTAATTATTTTATCTAAACTTTAGGTTATAATAAATATCATTTCTAGGACCAGCTATATTAATCAAACTTTATGCTACAATTAATATTTCTAAACTATAGGCTAAACTTATAAAATCCATAACTATCTCTATGAGTTTCCAACTAAATCCCGGCTTGAACCAATAACCACGAAAACTAAAATACTACAGCACAAGCTACTACTATCTAGCTAAGTAAAATTTCGAGATGCTACAAGAGGCACAGGGTATGACTTGGGTTTGATGAAGATTTTTGTTTATAAATTTGGGCTCAACATGAACTATGGATATTTTCTTATTTGTGAAAGAAGAAAAAGAAGAAGAAGATGGTAAATATAGGGTTAGGGTTCACATTAGCTTTAATGTAATTTTTTTTCTTCATATTTTGCTTTTTACTTTGTTTAATTTTTCGTTTTAGATTTTTAAATAAATAGGTTTAATTTAAAAAAAAAACATTTTGAAATTAAAAATATTTTTATTTTAAAATCAATTTATATTATTTTTATTTAATATTTATTTTTAAATATTTAATTAATTCATTAATTAATAAAACTTATGGGTATTTTAGTCATATTGATAAATATTTTGACCAAAATCGGGTACGATGTACTATTATGATATGTTTTGTAAAACATAGGGTCTGAATTGTCATTTAACAAAATATAGGGGTCGATTGAGTATTCAAGCAAAATACAAGGGTCAGATTAATATTTTCCATATAAAAAAAAAAGAAATGTAAGTGACACTAGGGGTGTTCATTGGTCGGTTTGGTCGGTTTATAACATATTTTAATTAACCCAATGTTAAAATTGAGTTGCAAAATCCAACTCTGGCCCGTCCAATTAAGAAAAAAAAAAATTTAACATGTCCAATGTTTTAGGCAGTTTGGTCAGGTTAACCCACCCAAACCAATTTTATGGTTTTTTTTATTAAATGTTCTATTATACACAATTTTGGAGTGTCACTACCTGTCGGCCCAAATCATGCCTAAGGCCCAGTCAATTTTTACTTTGTCTAATTAGTGGGCCAAGCCCAATAACTTAGGCTCACTCAGATGTAACCCTAACTCCTCAATATAAATAAGAGGAGTAAGGAATGTAGAAAAAAAAAGGAGAAAAAAGGGCGGCAACTTTTTACAGGGAGAGCTCTCTCCATCTTCAATGGAGTCAAATAGCTAAAAGTTAAATACAAATGTAATCCATGGCTTGCAAGATCAATGATAGTGACTAAGTGGATGTAGGCCATCTTTTTGGGACTGAACCACTATAAACTCTCTTTATCCATTATTTTTGGGCACTAGACACATTTCTTATACTTTATTTAGCTCTAAAAAATCTTCTCAATATCATTCTTTGGGTGTTATTCTTTGGAGCATTCCTATTGCTCGGTTCCTTGAGGCCCTCGGAACTTGGAGCATTCATATTGCTCGGTTCCTCGAGATCCTTGAAACCTTGAGCATTCATTTTTCTCAGTTCCTTGAGGTCCTAAGAACCTTGAGCATTCATATTGCTCGGTTCCTTGAGGCCCTCGGAACCTAGAGCATTCATATTGCTCGGTTTGTAATGCCCCACGTCACTATGGCTGCTTCTTGGAATGACGACTGGCCCTACAAACTAGCACGAGTCTTTCCAGTGTGCTTTGTCCTCACTTGCACGCTTCCTAGGAAAACTTCCTAGGAGGTCACCCATCACGAGACTGCTCCAGGTCAAGCACGCTTAACTTTGGAGTTCTCAAGTGATGGGTTACTGAAAAGAAGATGCATCTTGTTGGTATAGGTAGTACCCATCAATCCATTTAAGCCATCTTCAACTGTGTAGTCCCATACCTACACAGTCTCAGAATCATCACACTTGACCTTTCCTAGGCGATGTGGGATTGCACAGCTTTTACCCGGTCTTTCCCCCTGCGGATCACAGGATTTTGACTGTCACAATCACCCTCCCTTAGGGGTTCGACGTCCCCGTCAGCCACACTTCCGGCTAGGTCAAGGCTCTGATACCATTTGTAACACCCCACGTCACTATGGTTGCTTCTTGGAATGACGACTGGCCCTACAAACCAACACGAATCTTTCCAGTGTGCTTTGTTCTCACTCGCACGCTTCCTAGAAAAACTTCTTAGGAGGTCACCCATCATGAGACTACTCCACGTTAAGCACGCTTAACTTTGGAGTTCTCAAGTGATGGGCTACCGAAAAGAAGATGCATCTTGTTGGCATAGGTAGTACCCATCAATCCATTTAAGCCATCTTCAACTGTGTAGTCCCATACCTACACAGTCTCAGAATAATCACACTTGACCTTCCCCAGGCGATGTGGGATTGCACAGCTTTTACCCCATCTTTCCCCCTGCGGATCACGGGATTCTGACTGTCACACGGTTCCTCGAGATCCTCGGAAACTTGAGCATTCATTTTGCTCGTTCCTTGAGATCCTCGGAACCTTGAGCATTCATTTGGCATGGTTCCTATAGTTCCTCAAAACCTTTGAGCATTCATTTTGCTCGGTTCCTTGAGGCCCTCGGAACCTAAAACAGTCATTCTGCTCGGTTCCTCGAGGTCCTCGGAACCTTAAGCATTCATTGCTTGGTTCCTAGAGGTCCTCGGAACCTTGAGCATTCATATTACTTGGTTCCTCAAGATCCTCAGAACCTTGAGCATTCATTTTGCTCGGTTCCTCGAGATCCTCGGAACCTT
The DNA here is from genome assembly GCF_963169125.1 of Humulus lupulus. NCBI lineage: Eukaryota > Viridiplantae > Streptophyta > Magnoliopsida > Rosales > Cannabaceae > Humulus > Humulus lupulus. The sequence continues at coordinate 265,810,291 of NC_084793.1, forward strand.
GAACATTCATATTGCTCGGTTCCTCGAGATCCTCGAAACCTGAAGCATTCATTTTGCTCAGTTCCTTGAGGTCCCCGAAACCTTGAGCATTCATATTGCTCGGTTCCTCAGAACCTTGATCATTCATATTGCTCAGTTCCTTGAGGCCCTCGGAACCTGGAGCATTCATATTGCTCGATTCCTCGAGATCCTCGGAACCTTGAGCATTCATTTTGCTCGGTTCCTTGAGGTCCTCGGAACCTTGAGCATTCATTTTGCTCAGTTTCTCGAGACCTTGAGCATTCATTTTGCTTGATTCCTCGAGATCCTCGGAACCTTGAGCATTCATTTGGCATGGTTCCTAGAGTTCCTCATAACCTTTGGGCATTCATTTTGCTCGGTTTCTTGAGAACCTTGAAACCTAAAACATTCATACTGCTTGGTTCCTCGAGGTCAGCATTCATATTGCTTGGTTCCTCGAGATCCTTGGAACCTTGAGCATTCATTTTGCTCGGTTCCTCGAGATCCTCAGAACCTTGAGCATTTGTATTGCTCGGTTCCTCGAAACCTGGAGCATTCATTTTGCTCAGTTCCTTGAGGTCTCCGCAACCTTGAGCATTCATATTGCTCGGTTCCTTGAGATCCTCGAAATCTGGAGCATTCATTTTGCTCGGTTCCTTGAGGTCCTCGGAACCTTGAGCATTCATTTTACTCGGTTCCTCAAGATCCTCGAAACCTGGAGCATTCATTTGGCATGGTTCCTAAAGTTCCTCAGAACCTTTGAGCATTCATATTGCTCGGTTCCTTGAGGTCCCCAGAACCTGGAGCATTCGTATTGCTTGTTTCCTCGAGATCCTCAGAACCTAGAGCATTCATTTTGCTCGGTTCCTTGAGGTCCTCAGAACTTGGAATATTCATATTGCTCGGTTCCTCGTGATCCTCGGAATCTTGAGCATTTATTTTTCTTGGTTCCTTGAGGTCCTCAGAACCTGGTGCATTCATATTGCTCGGTTCCTCGAAACCTTGAGCATACATATTGCTCGATTCCTTGAGTTCCTCGGAACCTTGAGCATTCCTCTAGCTTGGTTCCTAGAGGTCCTTGGAACCTTGAGCATTCCTCTGGCTTGGTTCCTAGAGGTCCTCGGAACTTGGAGCATTCATTTTGCTTGGTTCTTTGAGGTCCTCGGTACCTTGAGCATTCATCTCGTTTATCTCTGATCTTGGAGCCACCCGCCTAGCTCGGAAATGGAGTGTCTCGGAAATGCTCACTCGATTAGCCTACGAGCAGCTCAAATCTTCTTATTATCACTATTAAAAGATCGGCGAAGTCAAGGAATGATACATCCATGGCCTAAAGATCTGGTCATTTTGAAAGAGAGAGTTCACACGATAAGTTAGCCTTATGCCAACATGAAGACTGACTTGGGGGGCTATTGTTATACACAATTTTGGAGTGTCACTACCCGTCGGCCCAAATCATGCCTAAGGCCCAGTCACTTTTTAATTTGTCTAATTAGTGGGCCAAGCCCAATAACTTAGGCCCACTCATATGTAACCCTAACTCCTCAATATAAATAAATGTAAGGACTAAAGGAAAAAAAAAAGGGAAAAAAGGACGGAAGCTTTTTACAGGGATAGCTCTCTCCATCTTCAATGGAGTCAAATAGCTAAAAGCTAAATACAAATGTAATTCATGGCTTGCAAGATCAATGACAGTGACTAAGTAGATGTAGGCCATCTTTTTTGGGCTGAACCACTATAAAACTCTATCTATCCACTATTTCTGGGCACTAGACACATTTCTTATACTTTATTTAGCTCTAAAAATCTTCACAATATTATTCTTTGGGTGTTAGACGGGTTAACGAAAAAACGAGCCAACATGTTCAAATAATTTGATTCAACAAACTAAAAGTATAGTATACATCTTCCAAACATAGACATACTATTCTAAATTGAAATTTAAAAATATTATTCTAAATTCATTGTTAAAATTAAAAACAATATTTAATATTGCATATAATATATGCAATAATTTACGTAATATATGTATGTATAAATAAAAAAAACTCATAATCGGTTTATTTAGATTATTTGGGGTGGGTACGATTCTTAAACTGCCTAATATAATAATTTGGCAGTTTAAATTTCTGTTGGGTTATTTGGATTATATTTTTTGTCAGTTTTTTCGGTTTTGTTTAGACAATTTATTTAGATTGGGCAGTTTGCAAAAACTTTTGCACAACACTAAGACCATTTCTAATGCAATATGTAAATTTTGTGCCAAATTTAGTATAAAAAATGAGTTAATGCTATATTTGACTCAATATTTATAATTGTGCTCCAATGCACAAAAAACAAATTAATACAAAAAAAAGAATAATTTATTTAATATTTATTGACAACATACAAAACTTAATTTTTTTTACCTTTTATTATTCAAATGATGTATTTCAAAAAATTTGTCATTAAAAATTAAATAAAAAATAATATACGATTGTTCATTAATTTTCAACTATTAACATAAAAAAGTAAGATGGGTTGATGAGCAAAAGTTGATATATATTTTGTGAAATATTTGTTTAATACTCTTTTTAGAACACATTATACTTTTTTTGTAAGATGTACTAGCATTTCACCACCTTTTGAGCACTCGTTTAAGATGCTACCCACGGCAGGCATTTCCCAGCCGAATCCCTTTGCCAATAACAGCCAATTAGAAATAAAATAAAAATAAAAACATAGTACCGCTTTCCGAAGAAGCTTGGAAAAAATGGGAGACGAAGAAGCGAAGAAGAATGAGGCTTTGCAGATCATCGCTCAGTACACACCCCTTCCCCGGTTATTCGTCTTCGATCTCGATTACACTCTTTGGCCACTTTACTGCGAGTTCAACGAGGACGACGACAAGCCGCGTTTGTACGCAGAATCTTCCCTCGTATTGCATGCACTCAAGGACAAGGGAATCGACCTCGCCGTTGCCTCTAGAACACCTACTCCTAAAGTTGCTTCTGCCTTTCTTAAAACATTGGCTATTGACTCCATCTTTCTCGCAAAGGTGATTTCTTCTCTTGCCAAAATAATGTATATATGTATGTATGTATGTATGTGTGTATGGATTAATTATTGGGAGCTGTGCGTGGTTGATGATGCAGGAGATTTACCCGAGTTCGACTCACAAAACCAAACATTTCCAGGAAATTCATAAGAAAACTGGCGTACCCTTTACTTCAATGCTGTTTTTTGATGACGAGGACAGGAATATTCGCGCGGTAAACTCATATCCATCTCTCCCATCGTTCTGCCCTTTTTCTTTTTTAATTTACTCCATATTTGAGTGATGTAGTAGTACTAACCTTCTTCGTATTTTATTGACTTAGGTGTCGAAAATGGGTGCGACATGCATTTTGGTTGAGAATGGGGTGAACCTTGGAGCTTTGAGGCAAGGATTAATGAAGTTTTCTCAGACTCTCACGCAAGTTGTAATTTATATATAACTGAAGTCTCTTTAGGATCATCATTCTTTCTAGCTTAATGGGGAGCCTTTTTCACACCACCATAAAGCGCCATAATATGTATGTGGTACACTTTTCATATTTCCATTGCTGAGTCAAATGCATAATTTTGATTTAAGCAATATGATATCGATGTATCAATGCATCTTTACAAAATCTATTTTGTCTCAGTTGTGAAGTGAGAAGGGGTATGATTTTTACCATTACTGAAGAAATTGCAAAAAAAATGGAAGAAATTTTGACTAAATTGAAATTGCCTTAGCAGAAGCACTGAACAATTAGCATTTGCGGTATGAACAGAGAACAACTTACACACATACAAGCTCAAGGATTGGGAAAGAAGAAAATAGGAGAATGCACACCTTCACACAGTTGCATAAGATCAGCAACATTATTTTGTTCACGAGTCTAAATGAGAGTAGCAACTGAACATGACCCTACAACTTTTTTGTTGGAAGAAAATGAAAACTGAGATTGAAGTTGCTTGGCTGGTAGAATCTTTATGTCAGATTGTTTAAAAGCATAAAGACCTTCCCCAAGAGTTCCCCTCTGCAAGACATCCCAAGTAATCTGATCCTTGACAAGACAAAAATGAGAGTGAAATTCAAAGAAAACACCACTATCATGTGCAAATTTTGAAACACTTATCAAATTCTTAGTTAAAGATTGCACATGTGAGGTGTTTTTCAATGACAGCAATGTAGAAGGAATAGGAGATTTGATATTAGACTGATCAATGTAGTTGATTGGTTGGTTTGCTTCACCAGAGTCTGGATACCAACTCTGATCTTGAACACTCTAGGGTGTTGCTATGCGTCCAGAAATTTGATCACCACTGGCCACCATTGCAGCATAATGTCCTGACATAGTTCTTGAGTTTTGAGAGTTGCTGCCGGGGCACAGCCTTTGAAGAAAGGATCATACCTGTGGTACCATTGAAATGCAATGTGGCCTGGTTTTCCACAACCCCAAGGACGACTGTTGAACAGATCACCGTGTGAACCTTGAGAAGAACCATAAGCAATTTAGCAATATGACCAAAATCTCTATTCTGTCCTGGATTTTGTGAGAAACCAGAGTTACGGGGTGGAAACTTCTTGAATTGTTGATGCCGAGCTAAATTTACTGATCCATTAGCTGAATCTACTCTCTGTGGCATTTTTCAATTCGTTGTTCTTCAATCATTAGCAACGACTCGATCTCTACAACTGTGTAAGGAACTGATCTTGTTGGAAGGGATAACACAAAAGTATCATACTCAGCAGGTAATCCATTGAAAATTGCATTTATATGGTCCTTGACTGACACACAATGACCAACTGAACCAAGCTGATCCCACAACAGATTTGATCTTAAGCAAAAACTCATTAATGGACATAGAGAGTTTCTTTGTACTCAGTAACTGAGATTTAAGCTGATCTAGTCTAGCTTTTGTTTGAGAAGTAAAATACTCGTTAAGTGTTCTCCAATCTTGTAAAGAAGTTTCACAACTCACCACTCTCGTGATTATTGACTCAGACATGGACAAAAGAAGCCAAAAAAGTAACAATTGATCTTGCTGATCCCAGTCCAAGAATTCTCGACTAACTTTTCCTTGAGCACGAGCAGCTTCATCAATGTACATCAATGGCGGACTTGCATTATCCAAAATGAATTGTTGTAGATTATGACCACGAATCGTAGGGCTTGGACTTGCTATCGCCGCATCAAGAAATTGAGATTATCAAGCTTCACCGACATAGAATGAGTGAGGACTACAGGTACAAACTTCGACCCAGCTGCCATGGAAGAAAGAAGAAAATGAAAACAGAGAAAGAAGAAAGAGGTAGAAAAGAATCAAGAAAATGAACTGTTATTCACGCATGGGAAAAGTCTTTATATAAGAAAAGTAAGACTACCATAACTGTAATCAGTTACAGATACAGCTGTAATAACCGTTGAGCTAACAATCTTAACAGTATAACTAACTTCCTAACTACTTACTGACTAACACGCTGATCTTTCTAAATGGGTATCTGATATTCATTCAGAGTATGATTCAAATTTCTTCAAATTGGTTACTTAAGTTTTCCTCGAACTGTAGAGAAAAATTACAAGAGACACATGTACCTTGTCAATGCTATGGCGATGGCACCTTGGGAGTTCAAATGGCTCTCCTTGTCAATTCAGGCGAACATATTGATAAATAATCTTTTTCTTAATTTCAATTATATTCTTTTAAATAGTCAAGCTTTCCTTTCTTGTTATCAAGGTTGTTTTCGCAATTAAGTATAAATAAGAGCTAATTTTTATTAAAAGAAAAAAGAGAAGCCCCTAAAAAAAATCTGAGTCAATTATAGATGCATCATTTTGTTTTAAGCAATATGATATCAAAGCAACTTCAAAATTGTAGTTTGTGTCAGAAGCATCATTAGTAGAAATAGTCATAATGAAAAAATACATGCACTGAATCATAGGCCAAGATGCATTTGTGGTAAGAACAAAAAACTTGCACTAGCATGAGTCAGTCACACACAAGCTAGCTAAAGTAGTGGGAAAGAAGAAATTACAAGAATCCATACTTTTACTACACTACAAGATCAGCAACATTCCTTTATCCATGAGCAAGATAGATGTTTCTAGTTGTTGATTTCTCTAAATGGGGATCTTATGTCAGAATTTGCTTCAAGTTTCTTCACTGCAATGGGACTATTCACATTCTCACTCAGATAGCTAGAGTGTTCATCCTCAGTAGAGGGCATTGTTGTCTGTAACAGATCCATTAGTTGTTTGTCTGAACTGGAGATCTCACTAATCTTGTCACTCAACCCCTCAACCAATCCCAACAAGTTTTCTCTTTCTGATGATAACTTAGTGACATCTTCAAGTAAGTTTCTTCTCTCACTCTTGAGCTCTTCAATCAAAGCATCTGACTCTTTCAGCTTTGTCTTGAATTGAAACCCCATATTCTTCATTTCCAACTCTTTTGCCTCCAATTTTGCTTCAACTTCAACTGCTTGCCTCTTCAAAACACACATGGAGTTTTGCTGCAGTTCCAGTTTCTGCTTTACATTATGGATGTCATCCTCAAGTTCAGCAATCATAAGCTTCTTCTCTTCAATTTCTAGTGCAGCCATAATCTGGGCAGCAGTTATTTTCTCCCACGCTTTATGTGTCAGATTAATCTCTGCCTGTTTCTTGGCGAGCTCTGAAGAGAAAGAAATTAACGAGTTATTAAATTTATCTTCAAATGATCCCACAAGCTGCATCAACTCATTTATTCTCTGGTTCTTCTGTTCCATAAGCTCTTTTTCATGCTCAACTGTTCTTTCTGCTACAATTCTTGAGAGCAAAACTTCCTCAAGTTCTCTTCTCAATGATTCTTGCTCCAGCCATTCAACTTCTTTCTGGAGCTGCTCTAGGATCTTATCCTTCTCTCTTATCGTTTGGAGAAAGCTTGCTTTCTCTGACTCCAAGGACATGGCTGTTTTCATCTCAGCTGAGTTAGCAGCAGCTTCTCTTGTTTTGAGATTCTGCTCTAGTAACTCCACCTGGTGCTGGAGTTTATATATTCTATCATCTTTCTGTTCCAGCATACACTGAAGATGCTGTTTTTCTTGCTTGGTGATTTCCCCAACATCTACTTGTGAAAGAAGAGAAGCTTCTAACTCTTTACGCATTTCATAGTTTTCTTCATGATCAACCAATAAGCCTTTGGCAACTGATCTCCATATGTACAGTTCAAATTCAATTTCATTCCCTTCACAGATTTTCTCAGCCAGCTCAGTGTGTGTTATGTCTAGTTCGATGCATAATTCCCTCAGTTTCTTTTTCAAAACACTTTCCATTTGCAAAATTTGTTCTCTTAAGAAGATCTCACACACAAATGATTCCACGATCATTTCCTCATACTGCTCAAGATCTTTCTGCATTAAAAGCTGCTGCTGACCAATGGCATCCAATGTCTCACCTCTTCTCAACAAAGATGCAACATTCTCATGCTCCTTCTCAATATCTTTCTGTAATCTCTCAATGGTAGCATTCTTCGTCTCCAGCTGCTGCATCAATAGGGAAATATTCCGTTCATTCTCTTTTTCAGTCTGGTCTATTTGAGCCTTTTCATCTGCAAACTTCATTTGCGCCTCAGAGATAACGTCTTTTAACACCAATAACATCACAGAAATCTCCTCATTCTGCTGCAAGCTTATACAGCGACACTCTTCCAAGTCCATTCGTAGTTTCTTCAGTCTTGCATCTTTACTATCTAGCTGAGACCTACACTTGTTGAGATCTCCTGTCATCATTTCCAAATGGTACCTCCATTCAGCTTCTTTAGCCTTGAAATTTGCAAGAAAATCTCCTTGGGTCTGTTCCAACTCCATTCTCAGTGCTTTTATCGTTGCATCTCTACTTGCTAACTCAGACCTACAGTGGTTTAGGTCACTTGTAACATTTTCCAGTAGAGAATTCATTTCAGCTTCTTTATCTATGAGACTTGCAGAATGGACTTCATCCATTTGCTCCATTTCTATCTTGAGCTTCTTAATCTTTTCATCTTTACTCTCTAACTGAGACCTACACATGTTGAGATCTCCTGCCATCATTTCCAGTTGGTACTTCCGTTCAGCTTCTTGAGCCTTGATATTTGCTGTAGAGTCTCCATGGATCTGTTCTAACTCCACCTTGAGCTCTTTTAAAGTTGCATCTCTACTTGCTAACACAGACCTACAGTTGCTCAAATCATTTGTAACCTTTTCCAGTTGAGAGTTCCTTTCATCTTCTTTAACCTTAAGGTTTGTAGTGAAGTCTTCACGCATTTTCTCCAACTCCATCCTTAGCTCCTTTAACATTGCATCTTTATTTTCTAGCTGGTGTATCCATTCATCTTCTTGAGCCTTGATACTTGCTGCAGAGTCTCCACGGATCTGATTCAACTCCACCCTGAGCTGTTTTATGGTTTCATCTCTACTCTCTAGCTGAGCCATACAATTGCTCAAATCATTTATAACTTTTTCCAGTTGAGAGTTCCACACACCTTCTTTAGCCTTGAGATTTACAGAAAAGTCTTCACGTACTTGCTCCAACTCCATCCTGAGCTCCTTCAACATTGTGTCCTTACTTTCCAACTGAGACCCACAATTTTCCAATTCCTGTGTCAATGTTTCAAGCTGGGACTTCAATTCAGCGTCTCTAGCCTTCAGATTTTCAGTAGATTCTTTGTGCATCAGCTCTGAACATTTGAGCTTGTTTCGCAACTTTGCCACAGAAGGTGAACCTGAAGCCTTTTGGATTAGAGCTTCCTGAAATTCTTTTAGTGAAACCTGTACCTCCTGCATTTCTTGCTCCATTTGTCTTTTCTGATATTCCATCTCTTTAAGAAGTATCTCCTTTTTTTCAAGTGCATGTCTTAGAGATGCAATTTCTTCGTTCCTCTTCTCAGTGAAGCATTCTAGTTGGGATTTTGCATCCTGGTAATCATTGAAAACATTGTCAAATCTGCTCTGAACCTCAGAAAATTGAACTTCAAGATACTTTCTTCGGCTTTCCTCATGAGCCAGCGCTTGGTTACACATTTGCAACCGGTTTTGAAGATCTTCTGACATTCTAGTTTGAGAATCTAGCCTTGTTTGCAGTGAACATATCTCATCAATCAAAGAAGACTTCTCTAGATCCCACTCCTTCTTACTTGCCTTGAACTGGTCTCGCATCTTTCCATGTGCTTCTTCTAGATGCGTAAATTGCTCCTTTTTCCATTTGAGCTGCTCTTCGATCTTCCTCTTGTCCTCCTCTAGTTTGAATAGCACATTCTCTCTTTCTCCTGCTTCTTTGGCTCCCTTTGCTTTCTTCTCTACTTCAAAGCATTTCTTCTGCAAAACTGATAAACACCCTTTAAGGACTTCAATTTGGTCTTGGCAAGAATGAATTAGTTGCTCTTGATCCACATTCTTCTCATTTGCCTTCTCTAAAGCCAAGATCAGGCCTTTATTTTCCTCTTCCCATTTCCTGAATTTCTCATCACAATCAACTTGAATTTTCTCATTTGCAGTATTTAGACGCCTGATGACGGACTCCTTTTCATTCAAACTACATCGAACATCTTCAAACATTTGCTTCAACACAGTGAGTTCCTCTGCCTTCTCATTAATTTCTTGAGCCTGCTTCTCAATTTTCGAACTCACTTCCTGGGCTTTCTTGAGTTGCTCATTGTAAGACCTCTTCAAGTTTTCAGATACTTCTGCTTTGCTTTTATTCTCCACCCGGAGCTTCTCAATCTCAGCTTTAGCTTCATCAAGCTCTACATAAACCCTTTCAGTGTTCATTTTTCTCTCAACTTCAGGAAAGGAAGGAATATACCTGTTCAAGAACAAAGCAAGCACTTGGATATGTATAATTCATACAGATAAAGTTAGATCATTATATTGATCACAATGATTAAGACAAAGATTTCGAGATATGGACGCTTGGAAAATATGGGAAAGGAAAAGAAACCAAAGGACTTCCTCAATTGAGAATGTTTTAAATTCTAACTAAGAAGCATAAAACTTCACTCTACTAAGCAGGGTATAGACAAGGTGCATGGTGCCTGCTCGAGTAAAAGCAAAATCAACTACTATAGAAAGAGAAAACGTCTACATTATCTATTTTCTCCTTAATTTTCTCGGGAATCAAAGAGAGAGGTTATATAAATCAGAAAAAATTCTATGGAAAACAAAATCTAACAAGCAAACTAAGTAGGATAATTATATTTTAGTACGTCGCGAAAGTCAAAGGGTAGCCAAAGACTTCCCATGAATTAGAATTAGAGAATACCCTTTTCATTTTCTTACGGTTTCTAGCTAAACAAACAAGAATTAAGAGAAAATAGGAGGAACCCAAGCAAATACCTGGTAGTGAGAAAGACTATAACTTCTTCGCCATTGATGGAGGAGTTAGCTTAGCCTTAGCCATTAGCCCTAGTCTTTGGAGATTGTTTCTCTGATTCGTGGCTCTGAACAACGTGCTAGATACTTGAAAGGGAGAAAGAGAACGATTCAGAATGAAGGGTAAAACGAAAGGTGAAGATGGGTTTGTTTCATTGTCTGGTTTGAAGTTAAAAGTAGCCGTTGGAAGTGTGGAATTTGAAATTTGACGGCGCGATAGTGTTGGTTATAAACGGCGTTATTCTTGGATTCATGTATCTCTTACTTCATTTTAATCCTCTTTTACTAAATCAAAGTTCGTTGGTAATAATGATGTTTTTATTCAAAAATGTAACAAATTCAATGGGCCCACTACCTGGCCCGTGATTTAGGTTCTCGTCTTTAATGGGTTGGTTATGTTAGGCCCATTATAATATATTATCGTGCATTTAAACCACTACTTATTTTGGAAATTTTTTAAAATATGACTTTTATATTATCAATTTAAAAAAATATAAAAATTATACTTTTTTAATTTGTAAGAGAAAATTTATAAAATTAAAAATTAAAGTACAAGAAATACAATTAGTAGCTAACTAATATGAAAAATCTTATATTTTTATCATAGTTGTTCTTTTATTTTGAAGTAATTTTATTTTATTTTTTTCTCCATTTTTTAATTATTTTTTCTTTCTTTTTCTCCTTATTTATTTTTTCTTCTATTTTTTACTCTTTTTTATACCAATTTTTTCTTTCATCCTTTTTTCTTTCTTTCCATTTTTCCATTCTTCTTCTTTCTATTTTTATTCATTTATCAATTTTTTTTTCTTTCATTTGTATTATTTTGTTTTTTATGTTTATATTTTTTTAGTTTTTTTTTTCATTTTTCTTCATTTTTGTATTTATTATTTTCTCCTTCCATGTTTTTTCTTTTTTCACACATATGAGCTTTTTTTTATTTCTTATTTTCTTCTTCCATTTTTTCCTTTTCTTTTTCTACCAATTTTTTCATTCGTATTTTTTTCTTTCCATTTTTCCATTATTTTTCTTCTTCTTCTTTTCATTTTTATTCATTCGTCTATTTTTCCCTTCATTATTTGTTTTGTTTTGTTTTTTTTTTCATATTTTTTTAGTTTTCTTCCGTAAGTTTTTTTCCTTTCTTTTTTCTTCATTTTTGTATTTTTTCTTTTCTCATTCCATTTTTTTTCTTCTTTTTTTTTTCCACACATATTTTAACATTACATAATTATTTTACTATTTTTTTATTTATTATATTTTATTATTGTAATTTTTTTCACTATATGTAAAAAAATTCAAATCAATTTTTTAAGTATTTTCTTTTTACTGTAACCCTTATAGGAACACCAAAATTTGGAAGAAAAAAAACTAATAAAAATATGAAAATGTGAATGGGTAACCAATTACCCTGATGGGAACATTCAAATCTAAAAAACATTATATGAAGAAGATGGGAGAGAAGGGATAGGGGTGGATCTGATTTTTTTTTTCTATCTTCAAGTTTGTGGCAACTGATTACCTTCCCGTTCTTTGTGTGTATATTTCTGGGGATAACTGGTTACATTCATGTTCTTTGTATGTACATTTATGGGGGTACCTGGTTACCTTCACGTTCTTATGTGTGTATATTTTTGGGTTTTTTATGGTAACTGGTTACCTGTGTTACTAAAATCATAGTTACTTCCTCTTCCTTTTTTAATGAAGTGTTATTCATCTTTTTCCTTCAATTTTGATGTTTCTTTTCATATTTAACATGAGTAACCCGTCACCCCTCTTATGGCAGAAAGTTACTTCTCTCAGGATAACTCGTTACCCCTCTTGGTACATGTTATTTAACCTAGCTCTAAGATTTTTTTTTACATAATTGTCAAAGATCAATCAAGTAACTTGTTACCTTACCCAGGATTTGAAAAAAAAAACGTACAATCTAAAAAAAATAAAAAAAAGTTTATAATAAATAAAAATAATTTTGAACACAATTCATATTACAAAAAAAAAATGCATAACAACCAAAGAAAAATTTAATATAAAATTAGCAATATAAAAGTAATATAAAAAAACAAATAAGCTAAAAAAAATAATGATCAAATTACAAACATACCCTTCCAAATTAATAAAACTTGAATAAGAGTAAAACTATGACATAAACCAATTTTTATACAAAAATATGATAAAATAAACCCATAAAATGAAAAATTCTAAAAAAAAGCCATAGATTAACTTTTTTTGAAAAAAAAATCCATATTTTTGCACACTATTAAAAATCTCATATAAAATGTAATTGCCTCTACTATTTTAGTACTAAGCTAGTCTTTCTCAGCGACTAATTGTTAGGGTTCTATGCCCTAATTAAAACTAAATTTCTTTGTAATCTTATTTATTATCAATAAAAGAATAGAAATCATTTTTTTGACTTGGTCAATCACTTTGCTCACATGTTTTATTTTCATGATTATTTGTTTAACATAAACTTCTATTGAATCCCGAGCATATAACTAATTGTATTTATAGTGACGTAATCACAGTGGAATATAAATATGAATATATGTTCAAAATAAGTTAGTCCTAAGATTAGTTAGTGCACAAGATTTACATTGACTTGCCAATCTACGATATGATCTACTTACACATTGCAGTGTTATGTTATTTCCAGAACATTAGCAAAGTAGATTAGATCGGATGTATTTGTTACATCGGACATGACAGATATTGACAGTTGATAGGATAAGTAAACATACCGTTATTATCTATTCTAGTCATATCATATAGTTGACCATATGTCAATTCAATCTTAATTTTGAGTGGTTAGTATTCTAACTGATTGTATTATTTGAGTTATTTGACTTGTTCGTTACCAGCTTACCCTATGGACTAGCCCATACTTACATCTTGGGAATTCAGTGGTATAATTGAGTGGGAATGTTAATCATAGATATGAACATCTATAGCTTCTGATGAAGAAGTGAAACGATGGTTTCCTTTTAGTTTGGTTCTAGGTGTTAAATGATAGAGATCTCATTTCAGTAATTAATATTAGTTTATTGAAATATCATTTACAAGGAACTAAGTGTTTTAAGGATAAAATACAACGAGGGGTAAAATGGTATTTTAGTCCCATCTCATTGTAGACCATTTATAGAGAATTAAGTGACAATTATCGTTGTAGCAATGGATAATTAATAGCATATCTATATTTGTTATAGAGTGTTCTATGAATTCAATAGTGCAATTCCGAGTCTTTAGTGAAGTCACGAGGAATTAGTAAGTTAGTAAATTTATTTGTTAGATTTATGATAAGTTATTGGAGCTTGATTTCATAGGCCCATGGTCCCCAGTGTACCTTGGATAAAATCATCTAGATAGTCTCAATTAATTGATTTAATTAGCAATTAGAATTATCAAAGTTGACCAGGTCAATTTTGGTTAGTTTCACAGAGTTATGTAATTTTGAGAAGAAAAGAGAAATTATGACAGATTTATTAATTAAGATAAATTGGTATCTAAATTAATAAATAATTTTAAATCAAGGTTCAAATTATAAATAATTAATTTGATAAATGATTTAATTAATTAAATCAATAGAAAATAATACCGGCCTTGATTTTAAGTCCAATGGGCTTGTAATCAAATGAGAAATTTCATGGGCCTAAAGCCCATGATAATTTCGACCTAGCGCTGTTAATTGACTATTATTTTATTGATTTTTTAATTAAATAAATGACATGATTGAGTCTATAAAAGGAATGTTAAGTGAGAGTTGAAATCAAATGACAGATACTGGTTTTCTGATAAGTTTTAGATTCTCTCTAAACATAAGTCATTTTCTAAGCCTTATTGTTCTTTTTCTCTTCTTCTCTCTGTATGTATCTCATGTGTTGAGAATTTCTTACTCTAGTCTAGGTGATTCCAATGATACTTTGGAAGGCTATGAAGAAAATTGAAGATCGGTTTAGTTTCTTGGTAATACTCTGCGACTGAAAAGATACACGGGTTAGAGAAACCGATGGAATGACTTATTCATTCCGCTGCGTATAATGTAATTATTCTTATCATTATTTCTCTTTGAATTCAATTTTAGAAACATGTTCTAGGTTGTCTCTTATTAACTTGTTTAATATTAGATCTACATGAAAATAAATAAAGATCATGTATAAGTTTTCCCAACAACTGGCCTCAAACCTTTTCGTTATCTTTATTTTCATGCATGAACATGTTAAAAATTGGATTATTTGATGTGTTTGAATAATTGGATGTTTTTTCATGATTTTTATGAAGCATATTGATTTTATGTGATTATTAGCAATTTTTAGGTTATTTTGTTGTGTTTTCTATGCCATTAATTTTTATATATGCTTTATTTTGTGTAAAATATATTCAAAATTAATTAGAAAATGGTTTTGGTTTGAAAAATTACACAAAAAATTTGCTAGAAATGTTTTGACCTGGTTGCCCATGTGTGCGCGCACACACCCACACACCCTACGCGCACACGCCCCGCGCCCACACAGGCACTATTCATAATTTTTTAAAAAATAAAAAGTAAAAAAAAATTGTGAAATTGATTATTTGTAACAAAACCAAAAATATCAGATTTATTTTATCATTTAAAATTGTTTTTTAAAATAAGAATTTTAGTTGATTGAGATTTAAATAATTAGATATTGTCTATAAAGATTCAAATTCAAATTTAAAAATAGACTAACAACTTAATTTTAAATATGTTAATATATTAAAATATTAGAATTAAGATATCAGATATTTAAGATATTTTCTTTTAAATATTTGATATTTTTATTAAATCTTTATTTGAAAATATAAATTTATGTTTATTCTATAGTTTTTAATATTTAAATTATTTAAAATTTGAAATTTGTTAGTTAGATATTTTTATGGATATCTGAATTTGTTTAACCATTTTGAGATATTTTAGGGTTGTTATAACTATTAATATTTTATTTTTTAAAAAAATGGTTAAAATATTATCTTATTGTTGTAACAACATAAGATATATATATTTTTTTAAATAGTTAAGATATTGATTTTAAAATTTAAAATTGGTTAAATTTTGAAAAATATCATTTTTTAACCAATTAATTAAATATTTTTTTAATAAATGGGATTTAAATTAACTTTGGTTAATTGTTGATAAATCATATTTAAATTAAATTAATATATTTTTTTCAAATTAACCTAAATCAAGTTGATTGTTGATAAATGAAATTTATTAATAATTAACAATAGTTAATTTAATTAACTATTGTTAATTATTAATAAATTTCATTTAAATTGACTTATTTTTGTAAAAATTAATTAACTCGAATTTTTGATAAATTCTAGATAATTAATTGTTGTATTTTTGCAAATGAAATAAATTGTGCTATTTTTGCATAAATTCATAGAATTGCTCATATAGTAACATGATTAGACTCATCTAATTATAACCTGTATGTTTGCACTATATGTGTTATTTTTGCAATTGAGCTTAGAAGCATATAGTGACCCATATGTTTGTTAGATATACAGATTTTGCCAAATAAAATTTCATAAAATGATAGATTTTATTTGGGCCCATTACAAAATGAAGTTTAAATTCCTCTCTTGTGGGTGATTCTATTTGTCAAGGCTCATTTGTTTTGCATGACTATAATAGACCTAATCAATTAATAACAATTAATAAAACGAAGGTTTAAATTCTTGTCTTTTGGACCTTGTGTGGAAGTATGGGGGCCTTTGTAGTGGGAACGACATACTGGACCCAACCCTCCTCCATACAAGCCCAATTATTAATGCTCATTTACCTGAGTTGGACTTAATTGTATAAGTTTATTATATTAGTTAAACCTAAATATTAATTAGCAACAAATTAATTCTAAATTAATTCAATTTGTTTCAATGTGACACTTTAGAATTAATAGGAAATTATAGGACTTTGGTTTTAAAATTTTATTTTTTTCAATTTTTTGGAGAACCATAGTCATTAATTTTCTAAAAATAAATGATAAAAACATTATTTTTATTTATTTTATAATGAGCTTATTTTAAGAATTATATTCGATCTCCACCGTGGTTTAACAAAGTCAATAGCTTAATGGGGCCTCGAGACGCTTTGATTCGTCCCCCTACGGAAGGTGTTCATTAGTTATTTTGACAATGTTAGATTTCGAAAGATAGATAATTATAGGTCAAATTCTACTAGACTCAACCCTACGGTGACTACTAGGACTAAATCTATTGATTGTCGAAATCGTGGGCCTAGCTCATAAAATAAGAGATTTTGTTTTCTTATTTTGATCAAATAGTAGGTTATTAATAATTGTGTCCATTATTAAATAAGTTTACAACTTTATTTAACTAGTGATATTTTTTACTCTTACCAACCGGGACAAGGATATCATAGATTAGTTAAAAACCTAAAGAAATAGAGATATGATTATTTTGGTATTTTTTCTCATATCTTACATATTTTTTATATATGTTGTGCTATTTCTTGAAATTTGTGTGAATAAAAGTTTTATTGAGCAAATGTGATTGATTTCTATTTTATTGATAATTAGTAGCTTTTTAAGTTTGGTTGTGCCTACTCCCATCATTTCTTAACTTTCGATGGAGAAACTCACTGGAGAAAAATTCGGATGGACCCAAAACGGGTATGTTTTAAATATTTATATCGCAAGCGCACGAATCGTTCATATAGAATAGTGATTGTGTAAGCAAGGATGTCGAACCCAAAGGAGTTGTCTAAAATCGAAAAGAAAACTATTTTAAACCAAAATTAATAAATTCTAACCTAACTCCAAAGATTAATGAGAATTTATAACAATAAAAATAAAATAAAAGATAATAATAAAGATATTAAAGACAATATATATAACATAAATTAATAATAGAAATCAAGATGGTAAAAGAAAGATTATTAAGATAATAGAATCTACAAAATATAAGTTCAATAATATTTAAAAGTACATTGACTCCCAAGTTTTAGTAATAGTAGAAATTAATCAAACCATCACTTATTCAAATTAGATATTCTATTTAGGCACAACTTTTTTTTAAAAATATAGAATCTATCTTCACTTTTTAAAAAGTATAATTTCAAAGCATTTAGTGTAAATCAATCTAATGAAATAACAAATAAATCAATGAACATTATTTATAAGGCAAAACATAATATTTTTGTTCTAAGCATTGGATGTGTATAATTTAATGACACATCTTACACAAAGAATATTATATTTTTGCACTAATGAAGAACAAAGTGTAAATATGAGCTAACAATAAAAAATACATGATATTTAAGATGAAAGAAAATATTTGAAGAAGAAAATCCATAAACTTTATTGCACAAAATGGGAAATCAACATACAAAATAAACACTATCTAGTTACATATTGTTTCATCATCGCCTTAATAATCTTAAAAATATTAGAAACTCATAACTGAAATAGCAAATACAAACTAAAAATTACAAACATAAATAGGAAAATTTGAAGGAGAAACCCCCAAATTTGTCATCTAAAAACTCATAGGAAAAATGACCAAAAAGAAGAAAAAGATGAAGAGAATTGAGAGGTCTTGAAGTGTAGAACTTGTGGTATGGTAACCTCTCCCAAAATAAGCACTCTCAAATGGTCTTGAAAATTCCCTATTTATAGCCAAAATGAGATTATTAAAATAATCAATTTAAATGAATTAAATTAATAATAATATGGCAAATATGGGTAAATTATAGGGTGTAATGATGATTTTGGGGTAAAATGTGTAGAAAAGTTTGGGTAAAAATGTGGTATTTTGAGACAAAGGACAAGGGGACAAGGGTGAAATTGTGGGCTCAAGAGGAAATAAAGAGAAAACTGGTTGTAGGCTGTGGCAGGTGCTGGCTGCTGGTGGCATAGGGGGCGTTGGGTTGAGCTGCTAGAGGCAGGGGCACCAGGCAGTTGAAGAAGGGAAGCAGCAGCTGAAGGGAACAGGCTGGGCTTCTGGTGGGCCGACTAGTGCAAACGGGCCCAGGTGCTGCTGAAGGCTGGGAGCTTCGACTGGTGAGGTTGTTGGGCCTGGGCAGGAGACGGGCTGGAAGAAGCTTGCTGTTGGGAGCATCATGTGTGAGGCAAGAGCTGAAGGAAGGTTGGTGCTTCGGGCGTGGGCTTGCTGGGCCAGGCTGAGGAGAAGGAAGGCTGGGCAAGGTGGCATTGGGCCTGATGACTGTTTTTGGTATTTCCATAATATCATTTTTCCTTTCTTTTCTCTCAAAAATGCCAATTTTCCTTCATTTTTCTTGCTTATTCAAGAGAAAAATGCAACAATTTCTCTATAAAAATAAACATAAATTAAATTATAACTAAATATTTTCAATAATAAAATATACAACAAAAGTTCCATGAAAATATTAATTAAAACTTAATTTAATTTAACATTTAGTTTCAATAAAACACACATTTTTTACTTCTAACTAAACACAATAATTTAAATAATTAAACTACAACAAAATAACTATAAAAACACACAAAAATATATAAAATCATGATAAGAATAATAAATTCAAAATTACTTAAAAACTTAATAAATCAATTAAAAACTCAAGAATTAAGTGTTGACGGTGAGAACTCGTCAACTAAGTTGAGTTGGAAAAAATTATCAAGTAAAGATAGTCAATAAAAAAGCTGTAGAAATTTAAGTAATAACTCAAGAACAATGACAGAATAACAATGGAGAAATCAATATTTCATTCACTCTCAAGCACTTGCTACAGTAAATTTTCCAACCCCCCTTCAGGTGGAGTTAGAGTTCATTTTATAGTAGGCTCTAATGGCCCTGGGTACATGGTGGTCCAGGAGACCAAGGGGTACATAAGTACTCTGTCAGGAGAGTGGTCTCAGAGGTTGTGGTCGTGCATCCAGTACAGGGGCAGGCGTCAGGAGGATGTCTCCACTACTTGTCCGTACCCATGTCAGAGGAATGGTGACAGACATAGTGGCGCAGGTGGTAGTGGTGTCAACTCTGACTCCTGGCCGTAGACGTACGGGCCATAACTCTTATCCCAGCATTCCCACTACCCCACTGGTACGGGTGTCCGTACTCGACATACAGGGTCTTAACGGCCGTACCCAGTACTAGATCGTACAAGTATGTTCCATTCAACTCGTACCGGAGCCTCTACGCATTGGGGTCTCAAGGTATAGGGAATGGGACACTTGGTGTATGTAATGGTCGTGACGTGAGGTGGGGCTCTCGGGTCCTTGGCACGAGATGCCTGAAGCACCCCGAGGCCACCCACGGGCATAGGTGATAAGCACGTGGCCTCGCCAGATGTCTAAGGGTGAGAGGCGAGATGCCTCCCTCGCGAGCCACTTCGTGGTGCGGCTCTCCTGACGCGAGGCCTCCCTCGCGTGGCCCCCCGATGGCGTGGCTCCCAAGCTTCTCATGAGTCCCCTTCGCGAGGCCTCCCTCGCGTGGCCACATGATGGCGTGGCTCCCAAGCTGCTCAAAGCTGCTCACGAGTCCCCCTTGCGAGGCCTCCCTCGCGTGGCCACATGATGGCGAAGCTCCCAAGCTGCTCACGAGTCCCCTTCGCGAGGCACCCCCCCCCCTCGCGTGGCCACATGATGGCGTGGTTCGCTCAAGGCGCGAGGTCGAGTGCATGCTGGGGTGCAAGGCCGAGGATACTCGGGCGAAGCCTCGCGCGCTCGGACGCGAGGCCACGGGCGCTGGGGCGTGAGCCTAGGCACGCGAGGTCATCTCGCGGGGCACAGTCCTAGGCATGCGAGGCCGTTGCGAGAGGGTGGTGGCTCGAGAGTCTCGTGGCTCAAGCATGCATTTAGGCCTTTAAGGGACCTTAGCTCACATCTTGGTTCTTTTATGGGCATGGAATATTGAGCGTCCACACTTGCCCCCCAATCTAGGAGATGACCTTTAGGTGCTCTTGTAGACTATTCTCCTTGATTCTTATAAATAGGCCTTCATGCAAGGCCTATTATTTTCACCTTACTTCCTTGGCTTAGTGGTTTGGAGAATCCTTCTTCTTTCAAGAGGTAAGGGGTTCAATCCCCCACAACCTCACTTTTGCCATAGTTTCCTTTATTTTATTTTTTCACTTCATTTTCATCATTCACTTTTTTCTTTTATATATAAGCTAATTTTTGGCATGTCTATTTGGAGGCTAACACATCCTTTTGGTCTATTCTTGCAGACGCGTACTTTCGACCCTTTGGTGCTTTTTGGCCCTCGACCTCCTTTCGACCTTGACAACACTCCATCTTATCTGCTTAAGGTACACATTTTTTTTTCTCACATTCATCGGGTCCAAATTAGCATTACTCAGGATGGGGTACCTTGGCCTGAGCTTGTAGTGAGTTTGACCATATGCATGCCCCTCTTTTTTATACCCTGTAGTGGGCCATTTAGGGCATTTGCATCTAGAGATATTAAGCCTATTCCTTTGTGTTTTGTAGCCATCCCCTCATTTATACGTGAACCCCTTTTCGCCTTCGGGATGAGGTCTCATGGCTAGTGACGGCCCGTCCGGCATACCTCCGGGGGTTGAGTTTATTGACCTGTCATCAGACTCAAAGTCCCCTGAGGGAAACCCTCACCAGGACTATGACTCCTTAAGGCAGGCCCGTATCCGTCATCTTGAGTACATGGCTGAACTTAGGTGTAAAATTTGGGTGGTGGAGAGCGAAATTGACTCGGTGTCGAGAGGAGACGGAGCACCTGTCCCCTCAGACTTTAATGACCATGTAGCGAGCCTTAGGGTGACCCTCTTAGAGTTGCAGAGGGAGTTGGAGTTTATGGAGGAACATCTTCCGCCTGAACCTTCCAGCCCATCCTCGCCTGATGATTGTCATGGGGCTGCCTCTGCTTCTCCTCAGCCCCTAGTCTCGGTTTTTCCTAGCTTAGCACTCCCGCAGTCGCTCCCTCGATGGAAGAAAAAATGGAGGGTCAAGTGTTCTGTTCCTTCCTCACATTTTTCTTTTGATTTTGCATATATGCCGAGGGCACGACGACAGGTATCTGTCCATGAAGAGGACGATGCTCCTTTACTGGCGTCCGAGCTGGTGTCGCATGTGTCAGAGAATAAATTGAAAGAAATTGTGAAGCATTATCGTGTTCCCCCAGAATACGCCTTATACGCTCCTCTGGAGACATGCCGGGCTGACCGCCCCAGGGCTGGCCTCGTGGCTCTTAGCGAGCACATTTTGAAGGCGGGTGGCACCATCCCCTTGCACCCGTTTTTCGTAGCGGTCCTTAACTATTTCGACCTGGCCCCCCTTCAGCTGTCACCCAACAGTTGGTTGACCTTGAGCTGCCTTTTTGTGGTGTTCAAGCAACTGGTTAAACGTGCTCCTACGGCGCAAGAGGTGCACTTCCTATACAACCTCATGGCCTCTCCCAAGTCCAAGGGCTTCTACTATTTGCAAAAGGCCAATAACGAGCTCCCCTTGATAGATGGCTCAGTGTCCAATACGGGGGCTTGGAAACGAGAATTTTTCTTCGTAGAGGGCCCTCTCTCAGTCCGCGAGCGCTTTCGCGCCACCCCCAGTAAGTACCCTGGTCCTCCTTTTCTTTTTGTTAGAACTTACTATTTTGTACATACGTTTGTATTGACAATGGCGTGGATCATGCAGAGCAATTTGCTGTTCCCGTGGTCGTTGGGTCGGAGGCGGACGCCGTGAATGACCTCATTAATGCTGATTCCGCCATGAAGAAGGCATTCTTATTCACCATGGAAAATCTCAACCTTCATCAGTTGTCCCCAGTTTCGGACCCCAAGTTCCTGTGGTCGATTCCTGGGTCCAAGAAGACAATGGCTGTGCCGGTAGAGCCTTCCCTAGACGAAGGTGAGGCTGAGGATGAGCTGGGGGAAGCCCCCCTTGAACGTGGGGGACCTCACCAGTGATCCTCGTCCCCCGGGGGATGCCCCCCTTATGACCCCTATGATCAGGACATAGCCTTCAAATCTCGAGGCCAGCATGTCGCACCGGGGTGTTATGTTTGCCCTGACCCTGAGGGCTACGAGGGCTTCACTCAAGCTCCTCTCGACCCTGGACTATCGGGGGCTTCTTTCGCCGACCTTCCGGAGCCTCCCTCCGATCTACCAGAGCCTCAGTTTTCCCCTTTCATCGCGCCCCCTCCCGTTTCGGCAAGCGGGTCGTCCGTCCTCATCCAACCAGGTGCTCCTGGTGCGGATGGGGAGCCCTGGGTGACTCGGATGGCGACGTCTTACGGGCAACGATACATCCAACTTGCCTCGAGCCTCCCCGTATTTGACTGGAATGGCCTTGGGAATGTTGCTCAGATGGACCTTGGGGAGAACCTAAGGCGTACCATGACTTGGGTGAGTTCCTGCACCTCGTGTCGGCCCTATTATGTATAGGTGTTTATGTACATATCTTTTGCTTTTGTCACTTATTATTGCTGTTGTTAACTTTTTTGCGCAGACCTATACGGTGGCTATGCGGTTTGCCGACTCGGCTGGCAATCTCTCCGCGTCGTGCATCGAGAGGGACCGTCTCGCAGCATGGGCTCATGAGCTTGAGAGAGATCTTAATGAAACCAAGGACAAATTGTCAAGGGTTCAGACCAAACTCGCCAACTCGTCAATAAGGAGGAAGAAAGCGGTTGCCAAGGCCTCGAGGCTGCAGGACACGGTTACCAGGCTAGAGAAAGAGCTCCAGGGTGCCCAGGCTACCGCGGCTGCTGCACAAGCGAGGGTCTCCTCCCTAGAGACCGATCTTGAAGCTGCTAGAGCTGAGGTTGATGCGTCACAGGAGAGGGTTTCCTCTTTAGAAGCGGAGAGGGCGGCTACTGAGCATAGGTCTATAGAGCGCGCCCTCTTTGGCGTATGGAGGCAGGACCCCAATTTCGACTTCTCCTCCTTTGGCGAGTATGCCATGACCCGAGCGGCTGAGTGGAGCGCCCGGGGCAGGAGGCCCTGAGGTTGCTGTTTCATCACCTCTTCCAGCCCGTAGTAGATGTATGCTCGCTTGAGTCGTTGTAATATTATCGCTCTTACTATTTTTTTTTTTTGTAACTCTTGTACTGTCTTCAAAACTTTCTTTTTCATTGTATATATACATGTGTTGCTATTTATCTCTTATTCTACTGCATTTAAGGACCTTTTGAGCCTGTATGATGGGGTTTGGTTGGTTCCCCTCATTTATTTACCAGGCTGGAGGTCCTTAGGAGCCCATGTGAAAGGGTTCACTGGGACCTCTTTTGGCACCTTTTGATTACTTTTATAAGGATATTTTGACCCCTTGGGTCCTAGCTATCCTCTTATATATTCTTGCGCGCGCTTATTGTTTTTTGCGAGAAGCGTCCTTCTCGTCGTTATCCATAGTACTATTTTTGCAAGGGTCTCTTTTGGGGCCCTTTTTGGCTAGACGGCTTGGTGGCCGCTCTAGACTTATTATTGTCGTTACCATATATTGGCTAGACGACTCGGTGGCCGCTCTAGGCTTATTATTGTCGTTACCATATATTTTTTTGTAAGTCCCTATGGCCTCCTTGATGTTCACAAGGGTAGCTAATCCTTGTGATCCCAGGAGATGTCTTGTAAGGACTTCGCTTAAGGCCCTGATATAGGGGGTCCTTTTTAGGGTCATGGTCCCTTTTGGGTCCTCCTGATGGAGGGTCGTTTTTAGGATCCTCTAGGTAGGGGGTCCCTTTTAGGAGTCTCCTTTTTAGGAGGGCAAGGTTTAGGATCCTCTGTTTTAGGAGGGCGAGGGGTCCTTTTTAGGTTCCCCTTGCCGGCTGCATGTTTTTGCCTCCTGTCCTGCCCCCCAAGTGCTTGGTGAAATTTATTTCGGTAGGCACTTTGGCTGATGCCCGCGTAGCGAAGAAAAGTAACACATGAAGTTGCAAACAGTTCCATTCATAAAATTCTAGCTACAGCGATACATATGAGATCTTAATAGAAAATAAAAAAAAAAGACTCACACCTACTCAGGAGGTTATCTGAGTAACCTCTTTGTTTCTTCTCTACCATACTAAGATAGCATGCAACACTTATGAGAACCTATCCTTTTAGCACTGGGCGAGGGTGCCTTACTGGTAGTACTTCCTGAGGTGCTCCGCGTTCCATGCTCGAGGTATGATGGTGTCGTCCATGCGCACCAGCTTATAAGTGTTTGGGGGTATGCACTGAGCAACCTGGTAAGGCCCCTCCCAGTTCGCCCCAAGCACTCCTGCTCCTGGGTCTCACGTGTTGGGGAGTACCTTCCTCAGCACCAGATCGCCAACTCTGAAAGTGCTCTCTCGCACCCTCGAATTATAGTACCTTGCTGTGCGTTGTTGGTATACCGCCACCCTCATTTGTGTTTTTTCCCTCTTCTCTTCAAGCTTGTCCAAGCTCTCGGCCAGAGCTACGCGGTTGGCCTCGTCTCCATACGCCTGTATCCTAAGGGACTCAACCTGCATCTCAACCGGGAGTACGGCCTCGCATACGTAGGCCAAGGAGAATGGGGACTCCCAAGTGGTCGTGCGTGGGGTGGTTCTATAAGCCCATAGCACATTTGGTAGCTCCTTTACCTAGGCTCCCTTCATCTTTTCTAGCTTTGCCTTCAAGTTCTTCTTAAGGACCTTGTTAATGGCCTCCACCTATCCATTGGCTTGTGGGTGTACAACCGCGGAGAAACTTCTCCTTATCCCCCTTCCCCTACAATACTCCTCGAAAGCTCCCCCCTTGAACTGGGTACCGTTGTCAGAAACGATTTTGTAGGGTACTCCATATTTACAGACAATGAATTTGTTGACGAAAGAGGTGATGTGCTTGGCCGTTATCTTCACGAGGGGTTCTGCTTCAACCCACTTAGTGAAGTAGTCCACTGCTACCACCGTGTATTTCGCTCCACCCTTGCCTGTAGGAAGAGCGCCGATCAAGTCTATCCCCCAGATAGCGAAGGGCCAGGGGCTGGTCATGCTAGTTAGCTCACTTGGGAGTTTCCGAGGGTAGTTGGCGTGCCTCTGGCATTTTTCGCATTTCTTGGCAAAGTCATGCGCGTCTCTCTCCATGGAGGGCCAGTAGTATCCTTGTCTCATGGCCTTCCTAGCGGTGGAGGGTCCGCTCTCATGGTTGCCACACTCTCCCTCGTGTATCTCATGCAATACTTTCAATGCCTCCTCCCCTTCCACACATCGCAGGAGTGGCATTGAGAACCCTCTCTTGTAAAGAACCCCGTCTACCAAGGTGTATCTAGTGGCCTTGTACACCAACCTCCGGGACTCATTTTTGTCCGCAGGCAAGGTTCCTTCCTCCAGGTATCTTTTGATCGGCTCAGTCCACGACTCCTTTGGGACACTAATCATATGCACGTCCACGCTTACGATGCTGGGTTTGGGTAAGTACTCCACGGGTATCAACTCCAAGATATCACCATCCTTGGTGGAAGCCAGCTTCGCGAGTGCATCAGCATGGGAATTCCTTTCTCTGGGGATTTGCTCTATGCTATATGCTACTAACCGTCCCAGATAGCCTTTCACCCTTTCCAAGTAGGCTGCCATCTTGGGTCCCCTCGCCTGATATTCCCCCTTTACTTGGTATACCACCAACTGAGAGTCGCTAAAAATACGAAGGCGCGTCACTTTCAGCTCCTGGGCCAAACGCAAGCCAGCTAGGAGCGCCTCGTACTCCGCCTCGTACTCCGCCTCGTTATTGGAGGCCTCAAACCCGAACCGGATCGCGCAATACATTTTGTGTCCCTCGGGCCCTGTCATCATGATACCTGCTCCAGATCCTCTCTCATTGGATGCCCTGTCGACATGCAGACTCCATTCCTCAAGACCCCCTTGCTCTTTCTCTATGACAGGCTGCTCCCCTTCTTCACTTTTTCCTCCATTTGGCTGAGGGGTGAACTCTACTATAAAGTCTGCCAGCACCTATCCATTGATGGAAGCTCTTGAGGTATACACAATATCGAACTGACTCAACTCGATCGACCATTTCATCAGCCTCCCTGAGGTCTCAGGTTTATGCAAGACCTGCCTCAAAGGACTATCCGTCAGGACTTCAATCGCGTGCGCATGGAAGTAGGGCCTCAACTTCCTCGAGGCCACAACTAACGCATAGGCCAACTTTTCAATCTCTGGGTACCGGTTCTCCGCGTCCACCAAACGCTTGCTGATATAGTACACGGGTTGTTGCTGCTTCTTCTCCCCTTTAACCAAGGCTGCACTTATGGCATGTTCAGACACTGCCAAGTACAGGTATAGCTTCTCGCCTTTCTCAGGCTTCGCCAACTGGGGTGGCTTCCCCAAGTGCTCCTTCAGCTTGACAAATTCCTCTTCGCATTTTTCATCCCAAGCGAACTTTTTGCTCCCTTTAAGGATGTTAAAGAAGGGGAGGCACTTATCGGTGGACCTTGAAATAAATCTATTAAGGGCCGCCACCCTTCCCGTTAAGCATTGCACTTCCTTCTTGTTCTTTGGCGGGCTCATCTTTATCAGGATTGGCCTCGATGCCTCTGGAATTGACCATGAAGCCCAAGAATTTTCCTGAGGATACACCGAAGGTGCACTTGACGGGATTCAACTTCATTCGGTATTTCCTAAGTGCGTCGAACATCTCACCATGGTCCTTGTTGAGCTCTGTGGCATTCTTGGTCTTTACCAACATATCATCAACATACACCTCCATGTTCATCCCTATCTGGTTAGCGAACATCTTATTGACCAACCTCTGATAAGTGGCACCCGCGTTCTTCAACTCGAAGGGCATCACCTTGTAACAGTAGAGCCCTTTATCTGTAATGAATGACATGTGCTCTTCATCTGCTGGGTTCATTGGGATCTGGTTGTACCCCGAGTAGGCGTCCATGAAACTCATTAATTCATGTCCTGCCGTCGCATCTACTAGCTGATCTATCCTTGGGAGTGGGAAGCTATCCTTAGGACAAGCTTTATTCAGGTTTGAAAAATCAACGCAGGTCCTCCATTTCCCATTTGGCTTTGGTACTAGTACTGGGTTCGACACCCACACAGGGTAAAAAGACTCACGGATGAACCCATTGGCCTTCAGCTTGTCGACCTCCTCCTTTAATGCTGTGTACCTTTCTGGGTCTAGCGCCCGCCTCTTCTGCCTAACGGGCCTCGCTTCTGGGGAGATATTCAGATGGTGGCACATTACACCGGGGTCTATACCCACCATATCCTTATGACTCCATGCGAATACGTCTAGATTATCCTTCAAAAATCTTATCAACTCCTCCTTCATGTCATTTTGCAGGCTTCTCCCTATCTTTAGTTTTCTCAGCGGTTCTTCCATCACTGTAACCTCCTCTACTTCCTCCACTGGTTCTGCTCTTGACTCTTCCACGACTCGAGGGTCTAACTCCTGTGGGTTCCTCGCTGGCACACATAACGCCTCATGTACCACCATGGCCATTGGTTCCCGCGGTTTTACTGTCGTGCGGAGTGAGGTGTTGTAGCACTCCCTTGCCTCTCTCTGTTCTCCTTTCATGCTAGCGACCCCTCCTGGAGTCGGGAACTTGACAACCAGGTGATATATAGAAGTTATGGCTTTCAATTCTCTTAGGGATGGTCTTCCCAATACCGCATTGAAAGCCGACGCGCAATCTACTACGACAAAGTTTGCCATGAGTGTAGTCTGCCGGGGTTGCTCCCCCATGGTGAGTGCTAACTCGATCATCCCTAGAGGTTGCACCGAATCCCCCGTGAATCCGTATAGGGATGATTGGCAGGGCTTTAGATGACGAATGCCCAGCCCCATCTTTTCCAAGGCAGGGCGATATAGGATGTCCACCGAGCTCCCGTTGTCCACTAGGACTCAATGCACGCGCATATTTGCCAACTGAACTGTCAACACCAGCAGATCATTGTGGGGAAAATGTACCCCCCATGCATCCTCCTCAGTGAATGTTATCGAGTCATTTCCCCCTTGAAGCTTTTCGGGGGTCGCTGTTCCAAACTCATGACGCAGGGTGGTGGACTTCGTCGAGCCTCTCTTGCATATCTATCTCGCCCCTTCCGAGAGTCCCCCCCAAATCCTGGACCTTCAAAAATGGTTCGAACCTCCCCCTGTATTTCTGGGGCTCGTCCTTGTGTCTGGGGTACCGCAGGCTCGTCCTCTGGCTTTGGCCTTTCTCTCCTGACATAACGGCCTAGGTGTCCCCTGTAGATGAGATCCTCAATTTCTTCCTTCAAATGGATACACTCTGTCGTGGTGTGACCGATATCCTTGTGGTACTGGCAGTATCTACTGGGATCCCTTTTGGACCGGTCCTTTCTCATTGGTGGGGGCTTTTTGAAGGGAACTCGATCTTCGTTGGTGAGGTAAATATGCTCCCTGGTATCTGTGAGGTTTGTATAGTAAGTATAAGCCGCTTGCCTATGATCATTCCCCCGTTTGGTTTTCCTCGGTTGATCATCTCTCGACCCATCGTATGCCCTTTTCTTCTTTGTTACATTCGACCCGTCGTTAGCTGGAGGCTTCGCGTGGGGCTCCTCCTTTCCTGCCTTTAGGTTCGCATGGCCATCCTCCACACGAATGTACTTCTGCGCTCTCTCGTAGAAGACATCTAAGTCGGTGACTTCCCTCTTCAACATGTTGTCCCAAAACTTGCTTCCTGGGAGCACTTCGGCTGTAATGGCCATTTTTAACTCTAGGCGGGTTAGGCTCCCCACTTTCGCGGCCTCCATATTGAATCGGTGAATGTAGCTCTTCAGGCTCTCATTCTCCCCTTGCTTCACGTTGGCCAGGCTGATACCCGGCATCGTGTAGTCCCGCACAGCATGGTGCTGTTGGAGGAATTCGTCTGAAAACTGCTGCCAGGACCTGATGGACCCCGGCCTTAATCTTTTGAACCATTTGTAGGCGGGTCCTTTCAAAGTGACGGCGAAGCAGTGGCATCTGGCTCCACTACCAATCCCTCTCAGTTTCATCAGGTCATTAAACTCATCCAGGTGGTACTTTGGATCCGTGTTTCCTTTGTAGGGGATCATATTGGGTTCCTTAAAGTTGGCAGGGAGCCGGATGGCCTGTATCTCCCTTACGAAGGGCGACTCATGGTCGAATTCTTAACCTGGCCGCCTGATGCGGTGACGATCTTGCTTCGCAGGCTCCTCATTTTTGTGTCCAGGTCCTGCCTCCTCTTGCTTAGAGAGTCCCTCAAAGTGGACGGGCTAAGATCCACCTTTCCCTTGCCCTCTCGAGGTACCATAGGGGGCGTGGTCCCTGTAATGCCCCGGATTCCCTATTATGGTTAATGGCTGGATTAGTAGGCCAGGAGGGCCATAACTGCTTAATTATGCCATTAAATGTGTTTATGCATGTTTACGAGAATTATATTATCATATGATGTTAAATGCATGCATGTGAGTCCACATTTGTTTACAGGGGTATTTCGGTAATTTGGCCCGTGGAGGGTATAATTGAATACTTGTTTGTCTGATAATGATATATTGTGAGACCACATTATAATGTGGATCGGTTCGAGTATTCCGACATGAGACGATCGTTAAACATGATTTATCGGTTCGGTCATAACAGATTTGAGCTCGGGGCTCGGGGTGAGTCTCGGGGTGATATTAAAGGTTATAGCGTTACCGGGGATTTTAGGGTAACGGGTTATGAAATATTGGTGTTTGAGGATATTGAGATTAGCAGGAATTGGGAAGCGTTAATTATGATTAACGGGTTAAGCTAGAAGTACCAATTTTACCCCTAGAGTAGTTTGAAAGGCTTTAGATGACACAAGGGCATTTTGGTCTTTTTAGGGGTGGATATATATGAACTTAAGTGGCTGAAGGCTGTAGAATAAAACAGAGTAAAAACAGGGGTTAGTTTCTTTTCTCTTCCCGTACAAATTCCTCCATTTCCTTCTTTGGTGTTTTGAGCTCTAGTTGTGGATTCAAGCTAAAGGAACTTAGGGCTGGGTTGGAGACTTGGTTCTGCTTGTGTGGGAAGTTCAAAACAGGCTCTAAGGTAAGCTTTGACCATTGAATTCAAGTTAAGCTCTGTTTTTGTTCTAGCTTTTGAATCATGAGTTTTGATGTGGAAAGTGTCAATCAAAGGGAGTTTTTATGTTGTTTTGATTGGGGTTTGTTGTAGGTAAGTTAAGGGTGTTATTTGGGGGTTCAATTACATGTTTGGAGGAGGTTTTATGATGGTTTGAGAGGCTGGTTTGAGAGGAAAGAACTCAGGGAGAAAAACTGGTTCGTGTGGCCGACTTAGCCATTCTGGGCTGAGCGCCGCGGCGCAGCAGGGGAGCGCCGCGGCCCTTGGCGCCTGGCAGATGGGGAGCTTCCCTGTCAGGGGGGTGCGCCGCGGCGCAGCAGGGAGGGCCGCGACCCTTAAGGCCAAATTTACTAAAAAGTGGTTTTTAGTTTAGGGATTCAAACCATAGGCCTCGGGGTTGGACCTAGTACCCGGTTGGGTAGTATTTGAGGTCTCAGGGGCTGGGATTTGGTTTGGGAACCCTCAGTTATCATTTTTTATTGATGAATCCTATATTTTGGTTATGACCAGGTGACCGTCGAGGAATTTAAAGGTTGATCGTTCTCAGGGGTCGTTCATATAGTTATTCTCACTCGAACCAGAGGTAAGAAAACAGTGTATGAATACAGTTGCACCCTGTATAGATATATGGCATGCGTGGTTTGATATTTAAGGCATGCTGGTTGATATATGTGGACATGGATTGCATATTAAATGCTATTGAACGCTGGTTATCTGTTTGAGACACTGACTAGTCAGGGACCGACTCTAAAGTCGAGAATCATGCATTGTCACCTATTTGTTGGACTGATAGTCCTAAATGGTTGATATAGCATTAATTCCAGACCGACCCTAAGGTCGAGAAACTTATAAGCGCTTGCCTGGCTTACAACCAGATGAATATAGTCAAGGTATATGACCCCGGTGACTGTTTGTCACATGGCTAAGGGACGTTGTCCATAGTTTCGACTCCAGAGTCGTGAGGAAGGTTATGTTGGTGACTAATCACCTTGCACCTGTCCTAAACGAATTTATAAATGAATCACTATTCAGTTAAGCCCTGGTGGCCCTAACGTCACACAGCTAGAAGGAGCGATGCTCATTATTGTGACTTTTGGCTATTGTCACCTATTTGTTGGACTGATAGTCCTAAATGGTTATTATGATCGTTGATGATATTATATCATGCTTTGTTATGTTTTCTTGCTGGGCCTCGGCTCATGGGTGCTATGTGGTGCAGGTAAAGGGAAGGAAAAGCTTGGCCAGCTTTGAGTGGAGAGCTTGGGCGATGTGATGTACATACAGGGCCGCTTGACCGCCACGATCAAGGAGTTCTCAGAGGGACTAGGGGTTTACCCTATTTTTGCCGCTTAGGCCGGCGGGGATTGTATATTTGGAACTGTAGCAACTCTTTTGTAACTTGAACTACTTGTAAACATTTTAAAAGGCTCATGAGCAGTTTATTTACTTAATGAAAAGTGCCCTTTCCTTTTTACTGGTTTTACACCTTAACTTGTTAATGACACCTAGATCACATTTTTAACCAAAAGACTCGGGTAGCGGGTCAAATTTCCGGTTCACCGTTCACTGTAACTGTTCTGGGGTAGCCAGGGCGTTACAATCCCTTTGCCCACCCTATTTTTATTGAGCTCCTCCCGTAAATCCGAGGGTGCTCTTTTAGAGGTGACCTCATCCTCGTTGCGAGGGGCAGCGTTGGTCCTTGGCTCTGGTTTCTGGGCCTGCTTAGGTGGTTCAGGATGTTTTCGTTGCTTCGCTCGGGGGGTGTTACTGGTAGAGTGTCGGGTCCTCCCATCATCTACTGGTACGGTGGTCTCCACCCCCTCCCGACCTTTCTCCTTCCTCTTAGGCAAGGTCACGCTTGATTTACCCTGCAATAGGCCATTCAACACCTCTTGCATGTTCTCCAGGGTGGTCTCCAACCTTTGGTTCTTACGGTGGAGCTCACGTATTTCCTCTTCATAGAATCGAGATTTCGAACTCGAGCTCACGGAATGGACCCGGGGATGCTTATCATGCCTACGGGTAGAAGGGCCTGGGTCCTGCCGGCCGGAGTTCGATACCTATGGTGGTTTTGGGAGAGGGAACTCATTAGCATTTCCCGGTGGTGCTCTTGGAGGACTTTCTCCAGGTGGAGCGGCCGGTGACGAGGCCTCTCTATCACCTCCGTGAACCTCAGGGTCCCTCGGGGGCTCCACGTCTCTGGGTGGAGGAGGGTCCTTCATGGAGGCCTTCAGCTGGACTCCGTTCAGGTGGACCTCTACCTCTCGTGGCTCCCTGAGTCGCTTTGAACGTCTTGGCATTTCTTCTTGCCGGAAGTAACGGTAGAACAGTAGCTTGGAACTTACATTCCCACAGACGGCGCCAAACTGTTGACGGTGAGAACTCGTCAACTAAGTTGAGTTGGAAAAAATTATCAAGTAAAGATAGTCAATAAAAAAGCTGTAGAAATTTAAGTAATAACTCAAGAACAGTGAGAGAACAACAATGGAGAAATCAATATTTCATTCACTCTCAAGCACTTACTACAGTAAATTTTCCAGCCCCCCTTCAGGTGGAGTTAGAGTTCATTTTATAGTAGGCTCTAATGGCCCTGGGTACATGGTGGTCTAGGAGACCAAGGGGTACATAAGTGTTATATTATTTTATAATATAATGTAATATTATATTATTTTATAATATAATGTTTTAGATTAAATAAATGTGACATAGAGTGTCACATATTGTAACATATAATAGAGAGTTACATTATTTGGATATATGTGAAATATCCAAACTGTAACATATTTGGTGTTACAAATTCATCACAAATTTGTAACTCCTAAATATCACCCATTATTGTGTAGATTTGTTGTTACACAATATTGAGATGAATTTCATAAAGCCATATGAGAAATGGCTGCTAGAGATGTGATTTTAACTCCCATATTATGTATGGAAGTTACAAAATCAAGTGGGAATAAATTGGAACGTTTTGGAAAAAAACTGAAAAAATGTGTTGCTGAAATTGACTGAGGGCCGCGGCGCTTAGAACTAGCGCCGCGGCCCTAATGGCTGACAGCTTCTATAATTTCAGTTTTTTATCCAACTTTGAACGATTCCAACAGCTTAGTAACTCCCAATTCTCTATTTTAATTCCATAAAACACCCAATTAATCATTGGTAACAGCCATGGGGGTTGGTGGAATTTGAAATTCAAAGGGTGTCTCTAAACTCTATAAATAGGAGCCTAATGCTCACTTGTAAGACACACCATTTCTATCCACTAGAGCACTTGGCTAGAAACACCTTGAGGCTTGATTATTCCAGAAAGCATTTCCAAAATCTGAGAGAGATCCCTTAGTGCTTGAGTTAGGGGGAAATAAGCTTTTGGACAAAGGTTTTAAACCTTGTTCAAGTTGGTGATCCCCAATCATCTTCACTTAGGTTGTGTAAGTGAGAGTTTGTTTGTGGTTTATGTTCTTCCTTTTATTCTATTGTTCTTCTTCTTATTCTCTTATTTTATTTACTTATATATTTTGTTTAAGAGTTGTAATCTCTTCATTTGGTCCAAACACTTTATTTTATTTGTAACTTTTGTTTTGAGTTATACTTTACTATTCTCTTCTTCTTCATCATCTTCTTCATTTCCTTTGTTTTATTTGTATTTTCAGTTATAGAGTTGTAACACTTTATTTAATCAATCTTGTCCATTGTAATATTTTGCATAGAGTTGTAACATTATCTTACCATTTCCATTGAGACAATATTATTTTTCCTAACAATAAGTACTCTGTCAAGAGAGTGGTCTCAGAGGTTGTGGCGTGCATCCAGTACAGGGGCAGGCGTCAGGAGGATGTCTCCACTACTTGTCCGTACCCATGTCAGAGGAGTGGTGACAGACATAGTGGCGCAGGTGGTAGTGGTGTCGACTCTGACTCCTGGCCGTAGACGTACGGGCCATAACTCTTATCCCAGCATTCCCACTACCCCACCGGTACGGGTGTCCGTACTCGACATACAGGGTCTTAACGGTCGTACCCAGTACTAGATCGTACAAGTATGTTCCATTCGACTCGTACCGGAGCCTCTAAGCATTGGGGTCTCAAGGTATAGGGAATGGGACACTTGGTGTATGTAATGGTCGTGACGTGAGGTGGGGCTCTCGGGTCCTTGGCATGAGATGCCTGAAGCACCCCGAGGCCACCCACGGGCATAGGTGATAAGCACGTGGCCTCGCCAGATGTCTAAGGGTGAGAGGCGAGATGCCTCCCTCGCGAGCCCCTTGGTGGCGCGGCTCTCCTGACACGAGGCCTCCCTCGCGTGGCCCCCCGATGGCGTGGCTCCCAAGTTGCTCACGAGTCCCCTTCGTGAGGCCTCCCTCACGTGGCCACATGATGGCGTGGCTCCCAAGCTGCTCACGAG
Source organism: Humulus lupulus (assembly GCF_963169125.1). Lineage (NCBI taxonomy): Eukaryota > Viridiplantae > Streptophyta > Magnoliopsida > Rosales > Cannabaceae > Humulus > Humulus lupulus. The sequence goes on from NC_084793.1 coordinate 265,845,051, forward strand.
TCCCCCTCGCGAGGCCTCCCTCGCGTGGCCACATGATAGCGAGGCTCCCAAGCTTCTCATGAGTCCCCTTCACGAGGCCTCCCTCACATGGCCACATGATGGCGAGGCTCCCAAGCTGCTCACGAGTCCCCTTCGCGAGGCCTCCCTCGCGTGGCCACATGATGGCGAGGCTCCCAAGCTGCTCACGAGTCCCCTTCGCGAGCCCCCCCCCCCTCGTGTGGCCACACGATGGCGTGGTTCGCTCGGGGCACGAGGTCGAACGCATGCTGGGGCGCGAGGCCAAGGATACTTGGGCGAAGCCGCGCGCGCTCGGATGCGAGGCCACGGGCGCTGGGGCGTGAGCCTGGGCACGCGAGGTCATCTCGCGGGGCACAGTCCTAGGCATGTGAGGCCGTTGCGAGAGGGTGGTGGCTCGAGCGTCTCGTGGCTCAAGCATGCATTTAGGCCTTTAAGGGACCTTAGCTCACGTCTTGGTTCTTTTATGGGCGTGGAATATTGAGCGTCCACATTAAGCAACAATTAGCACATAAAAAGTGGTAAAATAACTCTATTTTGTAGAGTTATCAACTTCCTTAAATGGAAGAAAAACATCAACATTGTGTTGATTGGTGACAACTCTGAATTCATCATGACTGAGGAATCCCCTGAACGAGCACCATCTCCGCACATTCTTGATGGCACCGTAAATGCTCGGATAACACCGTCTCTGCACGTATGTGATGACACCATGAATGCTCGGATGGCACCGTGTGTACACGTTCATGATCAACTCAACTATGGTCTGACCCAGCTCATGAACGAGCTTCAGATTTTTGAGTCTATCATGGGTGGACCAAGTGAGGGAGGAGAAAAGAAGACAACTACTACTACTGATGTTGATTCAGCTAAGGCTAAAGCTAACCAAGCTTCGTCTTCGAAAGCTAGAAACAAGAGGAAAGGTGGACAAAACAACAACCCCAAGCCTATAAAGGTTGCAAAGACGAGTGCACAACCAAATGCACAGATGCATAAGGGGAAGAACAAGAAAAACAAGAAATGTAAAGATAAGTGCTTTCACTGCAAAGAGAATGGGCATTGGAAACGGGATTGCCCCAAGTTTCTAGTAGCGAAAAACAAAGGTAATGATTATAGTTCATTTATCTTAGAAACATGTGTTTTAGAGAATGATAAATCCGTTTGGATTATTGATTCTAGATCTACCAACCATGTTTGCAACTCTTTACAGCTTCTTGAATCGTGGGAGGAAGTGGACGAAGGCGGCTTAAAGCTTAGAGTTGGGAACAGAGCGTTCGTTGCGGTCCAAGCTAGAGGAAAATCTCGTCTGAAGTTCGGAAATAAACTTAATTTTAAAAGATGTATTATTTATTCTTGAATTTTAGTAGAAATTTAATTTAAGTTTCCATGTTGCAATTAGAACAATTTGTTATGGCTTTCACAAGTTCTAATATATCTATTTCTTTCAATGGATCACAATTGTGTATTGCATGTTTGGAAAACATGCTTTATATTTTGCGACCTAACGAACCCCTCGCTCTTAACAATGATTTATTCAAAGTAGCTAAACCTAGGACCAATAAACGTCAAAAGACCGATAACGATAATATGACGTATTTATGGCACTTGAGACTAGGTCACATTGGCTATGATAGGATTCAAAGACTTACAAAGGACGAGCCTTTGAGGGAACTCACCTTAGGTGAATTACCTATCTGTTAATCTTGTCTAGAAGGCAAACTGACCAAGCGTCCATTCTCTGCAAAGGGTGATAGGGTCAAAGAAGCACTTGGACTTGTGCATTCAGATGTTTGCGAACCTTTGAATGTACAAGCCAGGGGTGGTTTTGAGTACTTCGTCACTTTGATTGATGATTACTCTAGATACTCATGTCTTTACCTAATGCATAGGAAATCAGAAACATTTTCAAAGTTTCAAGAATTTCTAGCAATGACTCAGAACCAATTAGGTAAAACGTTAAAGATCTTGCGATCTGATAAGGGTGGAGAATATTTGGATATGTAGTTCCAAGATCATTTAACTGAACTTGAGATTTTATCACGACTTACTGCCCCGGGTACTCCGCAACAAAATGGTGTAGTGGACGCCGAAACAGAACTTTATTGGAAATGGTTAGATGCGTGCTTAGTTACTCAACTCTACCAACTTCGTTATGGGGTCAGAATGTCGTGCCATCTAAATCAATCCCCAAAACACCTTTAAAACGCTGGAATGGTCGTGAACCTAGTTTACGCCATTATAGAATTTGGGGGTGTCCCGCCCACGTCCAGAGGAAAAAAGAAGGAAAGCTAGAACCACGAACTGAAGTTTGCATGTTTATTGGCTATCCTAAAGGTACTCGGGGTGGACTTTTCTATAGTCATTCTGAAAAGAAATTGTTTACTTCTACGAATGCTACTTTTCTGGAAAATGACTATGTCCAAAACTTCAAACCTCGCAACAAAGTAGTTTTAGAGGAGATGGTTAAAGAATTGACTCTAACCAATGTTCCATCGTCATCAACGCGAGTTGATCATGAAATTCCCATTCTTCATGTCCAACCAACGCAAGTCGATTTAAATGAAGAAAGTACTACTGTTCTTTAGCAAACAGTCACGGATCCTCGTCGTAGTGGGAGGGTTTCTAGGAACCCAATTCGCTATGGTTTGGATGGTTAAACCAATATGGTTGTTGGTGACACTAGTGATGGTGATCCGTTGTCTTTCAAACAGGCAATGGCTAGCCCTGAAAATGAATTATTGCTCGAAGCCATGAAACAGGAAATGGAGTCCATGTACTTAAATTCCGTTTGGGATCTTGTGGAAGTGCCTAATGACTTTAGGGCCATTGGGTGCAAGTGGATCTACAAGAAGAAACGAGGTGCTGATAGAAATATCGAGACTTATAAAGCTCGATTAGTGGCAAAGGGTTATACCCAAAGAGAAGGCGTGGACTATGAGGAAACTTTTAGTCCGGTAGCCATGCTCAAATCCATTCGCATCCTTCTATCCATAGCAGCCGCTCTCGACTATGAGATCTGGCAAATGGACGTCAAGATAAATTTTCTTAATGGAAAGCTTGACGAAGTCATTTATATGGACCAGCCAGAAGGATTTAAAGTATCTGGACAAGAAGGAAAAGTTTACAAGTTGAATAGGTCCCTCTATGGACTTAAGCAAGCTTCTCGTTCCTGGAATCTTAGGTTTGATGAAATAATCAAAACCTATGGCTTTTTGAACAAAATATTGATGAGCCTTGTGTTTACCAACTGAAGGCAAATCAAATAGTGGTATTCCTGGTTTTTTATGTAGATGATATCTTATTCATTGGAAACAACGTTAAGAAATTATCAGATGTGAAGAATTGGCTGACCACTCAATTCCAAATGAAGGATTTGGGTGAAGCAAGTTATGTTCTAGGTATCCAGATCATTAGGGATAGAAAGAATAGACTCTTAGCTCTATCTCAAGCAGCTTACATAGATAAAGTGCTTCAACGATTTTCAATGACAAATTCCAAGAAAGAACGTTTATCGTCCCGTCCTGAAATTCATCTTTCTGAGAAGCAATCTCCCCAGACTCCTGATGAGGAAGATGAAATGAGAAAAGTTCCTTACACATCTATAGTTAGAAGTCTGATGTATGCCATGTTGTGTACTAGACCAGATATCTGCTATGCAGTGGGAGTAGTGAGCAGGTATCAGTCAAACCCAGGACCGGAACACTGGATAGCAGTTAAGCATATCCTGAAGTATTTAAGACGGACTAAGGATTATATGTTAGTCTACAAGGGTGGTGTTCTGAACTCTGTAGGCTACACCGATTCAAATTTTCAGACTGATGTCGATGACAGGAAGTCTACTTCTGGAATGGTGTTTACTCTTGGTGGTGGAGCTGTGATATGGAGAAGCGTAAAGCAGTCTGCAATCTCAGATTCCGCCATGGAGGCTGAGTACATAGCCGCGTCAGAAGCAGCTAAGGAAATAGTCTGGCTAAATAAGTTCTATTCGGATCTTGGTGTTATTCCAGAAATGGATAAATCGTTTGTGTTGTTTTGGAAAATACAGGAGCGATAGCTAACTCGAAAGAACCTCGTAGTCACAAGAGGAGTAAGCGTATAGAAATGAAGTATCACATTATTCGAGAATATGTGGCAAGTGGAGATGTGAAGGCTATGAAGATTGCATCTGAAGACAATCTTGCAGATCCGTTTACAAAGACACTACCAAAAGCTACATTTGATAAGCATATCAAAGAAATGAGATTAGTAGAATTAAGACATTAGTTTCAATTAGTGCAAGTGGGAGTTTGTTAGGGTTTTATGCCCTAATTAAAATCCAATTTATTTGTAATCTCATTTATTATCAATAAATGAATAGAAATCATTTTTTTGACTTGGTCAATCACTTTGCTCACATGTTTTATTTTCATGGTTATTTGTTTAATATAAACTTCTATTAAATCCCGAGCATATAACTAATCGTATTTATAGTGACGTAATCATAGTGGAATATAAAATATGATTATATGTTCAAAATAAGTTAGTCATAAGATTAGTCAGTGCACATGATTTACACTGACTTGCCAATCTACGATATAATCTACTTACACATTGTAGCGTTATGTTCTTTCCAGAACATTAGCAAAGTAGATAAGATCAGATGTGTTTGTTACATCGAACATGACCGATATTGACAGTTGATAGGATAAGTAAACATACTATTATTATCTATTATAGTCATATCATATAGTTGACAATAGGCAATTCAATCTTAATTCTGAGTGGTTAGTATTCTAACTGATTGTATTATTTGAGTTATTTGACTTGTTCGTTACTAGCTTACCCTACGGACTAGCCCACACTTACATCTTGGGAACTCTGTAGTATAATTGAGTGGGAGTGTTAATCATAGATATGAACATCTATAGCTTCTGATGAAGAAGTGAAATGATGGTTTTCATTTAGTTTGGTTCAATGTGTTAAATGATAGAGATCTCATTTCAGTAATTAATATTAGTTTACTGAAATATCATTTATAAGGAACTAAGTGTTTTAAGGATAAAATACAAGGATGGGTAAAACAGTATTTTAGTCCCATCTCATTGTAGACCGTCTGTAGAGGATTGAGTGATAATTATGGTTGTAACAATGGATAATTAATAGTGTATCTATATTTGTTATAGAGCGTTCTATGAATTCAAAAGTGCAATTCCGATGGTCCCCACTGTACCTTGGATAAAATCATCTAGATAGTCTCAATTAATTGATTTAATTATCAATTAGAATTATCAAAGTTGACCAGGTCAATTTTGGTTAGTTTCACAGAGTTATGTAATTTTGAAAAGAAAAGATAAATTATGACAAATTTATTAATTAAGATAAATTGGTATCTAAATTAATAAATAAGTTTAAATCAAGGTTCAAATTATAAATAATTAATTTGATAAATGATTTAATTAATTAAATCAATAGAAAATAGAAAACAACACAAACCTTGATTTTAAGTCCAATGAGCTTATAATCAAATGAGAAATTTCACGGGCTTAAAGCCCATGATAATTTCTACCTAGGGCTGTTAATTGTCTATTATTTTATTGATTTTTTAATAAAATAAATGACCTGATTCAGTCTATAAAAGGAATATTTAGTGAGAGTTGAAATCAGATGACAGACATTGGTTTTCTAATAGGTTTTAGAGGCTCTCTAAACATAAGTTCTTTTCTAAGCCTTATTGTTCTCTTCTCTTCTTCTCTCTGTATCTATCTCATGTGTTAAGAATTGCCCACTATATTCTAGGTAATTCCAATGATACTTTGGAAGGCTGTGAAGAAAATTGAAGAACGGTTAAGTTTCTTGGTAATACTCTGCGGCAGAAATGATACAAGGGTTAGAGAAACTGATGGAATGACTCATTCATTCCGTTGCGTATAATGTAAGTATTCTTATCATTATTTCTCTTTGAATTCAATTTTAGAAACATGTTCTAAGTTGTCTTATATTAACTTGTTTAATATTAGATCTACATGAAAATAAATAAAGATCATGTATAAGTTTTCCTCACACTAATTTCAATTTTTATTTAATTAAATCAAGATTTTTTTGTAAGAATTAAATCAAGATTTAAAACAATCATAATACTTGTAAAAAAAATCATAATTCTATCCTTGATGAAAACAAATATCAAAATGAAAAAAAGCATATAGTGCCATAATGGTGGATTAAAGAAGAGGAAATTATATTTTATACGAGTTTTTTAATAAAGTTTGCAAAAAATATGGCTTTTTTTTTTTAAGAATTTTCATTTCTATGGGTTCAATTTCTCATATTTTTACATAAAAATTGGTTTATGTCATAGTTTTAGTCTTAATCAAGTTTTCCATATTTAGTTAGTTACTAATTGTGTTTCTCATACTTTGTTTTTTTTAATAAATTTTCCTATACAAATTATGAAAAATATAATCCTATTTTTGCACAATAATAGCATAAAAATCATATTTATAAAAAATCTCAATTAAAGAATCTAGTTGATTAATTGCTTTTTTTGTTGTTAAATAATCTAGGCATTTCTCTTCAACCAGATCTTACTTAATTTTGGTCCAATTATGGAAGTTTGAAATTTAAGTCAATTTGTTAATCTTATGGAATATTTTTATAATTAAAAAACATAGAATAAATTGCGTACTTCACTAAAGGCAAGAGATATTTTAATATTACTTAAAAATTATCCCCTTGGAAAGAGTATTGTATCTTTTTTATTCATATTGTTTGATTAGGGATTTTGTACTGACAAATTTTGTGAGAAGAAACATGTGCAGGAAAATAGAGGATTTATGTACACAGGGACGTACACATATTTTTACACGGTGATATAAATATATTAGAGATAAAAATAAAATAAAATATTATGAATAATGATACGTACACCAAAATATTATACTAATTAATGTGGTACTATATTTTAAAACAATAGATCCTGTCTGAAATAAATATGATTGTTTAAAAGAAACTGTTACGTAAGACGTCAGTTGGTGTAATGTTTTGGTGCACATATCATTACTTAATTATTATATGAGTAATTGGTAGAAATAGACCTCAATCATAATCAATTTTGTACTATAGCCTACACTCAATACTTTTTAGCAAAATGACTTCTTTTATTAATGAATTGTTTGTATTACTCATTTTACCCTTAAAATAAGATAATAATAAATTAAAACAAAAATCTTAAAACTATCATCTTCTTCCTCACTCCTCTCACCTATCCACAACCACCCACCATCATCCCGTCGCCGCTGCCACCATCACCGGCGACCACTGCCCATTATCGACAGCCACCACCGGCGACCACTGTCCTTCATCAGCCACCACCATCTCTCCACAAATCTGGTCGCCACCCATTTAAAATGTTAATCTATAAAGTTTTTTTTATATATAAAAAATGAGATTTGATATTATTTTTGTAGATTAAAAATACAAAATGATTGTTTTAGTATATTGAAAGTATAAGTAAGGAGTTATGTTTATTTTTTGAGTTTTATGGAGGTTAAAGCTTGATAATCTGGAAAAAAAAATTAATGGTAGTTTCGACCATTTTCGAGATAGAGTAAACTATAATTTTTTGACAGCTTGTCTAATTTTTCAACAAGGAGTCTGATATTTTAAACCAATTGTCTAAATTTTAGACCGATAGATGTATATTTTTGACCACATGTAGTCTAATCTTTAGACAAGTCGTCGTATATTTTCAACCACCTGTTGAATTTTCAGACGGGGTGTTGAATTATCATGTAAATTGTTTAATTTTCAATCAGGTTGTCGAATTTCCAAATTTTCAACTTGATTTTCATTTTTTATATAAGTTTTCAGTCTAACCAATACCAATAATTTATATTTATTTGTTGTATTTTTTTTTAGATGTCATTGAAAAATATTGTAATATTATGTGACAGATTGTGGAAAAAAAATGAAGACGCGTGGAAATAGATTTCAAATGGCTCATGATCAAGATCAAGTTTAGTACAAACTAACCTAACTTTTGAGACAAGTGGTCGAATTCTTAAATATGGTGTCAATATATACACATTGGTTGTTGATAAATTTATTTGAAAAATGTTAATTAGGATACAATAATGACGATATGCACCTTTATATAGAATTATTTGAGCTTTTTAAGACATTTTCATGCTTTTAGATAGGTTGTTAAAATTTCAGACAAGTTGTCAAAATATATAGACAGGTAGTCGAAACATTAAAACAAGTAGTCGAAATACCAAACACAGATCAATTTAACAATATAAAGTTGATCTAATAATTGTAAAAGATACAATTAGATCAATTTAACAACTATAAAGTGTTCATTACGATCTAATTGGTCATCTTCTTATTAAGGTTGATTATGACACTCAATCATCTTAGTAGTTTGACTAGGATATCCACCACTCAATCCTTAATCATCAAGTGATGGTTGATTAATAAAGTTTTATTTGAAAAATATTAATTATAATCCAATAATGACGATATGCCCCTTTATTTAGCGATGGGAGCATTTCTTTTTGGACATTTTCACACTTTAGGACCGGCAATCAAAATTATTAGACAAGCAGTCGAAATTTTGGACAGCCTGTTGAAATATTGAGACAAGTAGCCTAAATTTTAGGCTGCATGTTGAAAAAGATATAGAACCTTTCAAAATTAATGATATCCCGTCAAAATTAACACATAAGCTATCCAAATTAACCATTACTTGAAATTCTAGTCATATTAGTTTCAAACATAAAAAATGACTAATAAATATCCAATACAACTGATACTTCAACAAAATACCATAAAAAAACATAGTCCATTTTGCACTATAGCCTACATTCATTTTTTGGTTTTTATTTTTATAAAATCTATTGACTAAAGAGTAATTGGTGGAAATAGACCTAATCATAGTCCATTTTGCACTATATCCTACATTCAATACTTTTTAGCAATGAAAAAGTCGAAATAAGTTACTAATAAGATGATCAAATGATCTAATTGTTGTTATTGATGTATCAAATGATCTATTTTTTTTTCGACAACATGTCTAAAATTTTGAAAATGTACAAAAAAAGCTCCAATAACACTATATAATGGTACATATTCTAATTATTGGATCCTAATTAATATCTTCCAAAGTTAAACAAACTTTGGTTAATCTTTATCAGACTACTATGATAATTAAGCAAAATTGATCTTAGTTTATCTATCTCAACCTTAATAAGGTACTAATAAGATAATAAATTGATCTAATTGTAGCTATTCATAGTATTAGATCCTAATTAACACTTTCTAGTTGTTAATTACAACTTTTCGATAACTAGCATTGAATTTTGACTGCCAATCTATTAATTTCGATAGGTCATCTGAAATTTCGACAATCTATCTATTAATATCGACAGGCCGTTTGAAATTTTGACTGCTTGTCTATTAATTTCGACAAGCCGTATGAAATTTAGACAACCCGTCTATTAATTTCGACAACTTATTTATTTTTTTGTAACGTATCTAAAATTTTGAAAATGTACAAAAAAAGCTTCAATAACATTCTATAATCGTAAGTATCATAATAATAGGATTCGACCATTTGTCTAATAATTTCGATAACTTGTTTTTATATTTTCATCACCTGTCTAGAATTTCTACAACCTTTATCAAATTTGTTACGATGTACAAAATCATATCTAGAACATAAACTTATCATAATATTACAAATTAAACCACGTCCAAAATAAATATGTTCAACTAACTTGTCAAAAGTTTGGTCATAAAATTACAAATTTCCCATTAAACTATTATAGACTTCTGTTGATATTTTTTTATGGTATTTTGTTGAAGTATCAGTTGTATTGGATATTTATTAGTCATTTTTTATGTTTGAAACTAATATGACTAGAATTTCAAGTGATGGTTAATTTAGACAGGTTATGTGCTAATTTCGATGGTAATCATTAATTTTGAGAGGTTTTGTTTCATTTTCGACATGCAGTCTAAAATTTAGACTACTTGTCTCAATATTTTAACAGGTTATCCAAAATTTTGACTACTTGTCAGACTATCTGAAAGTTCGACTGCTGGTCTAAAAGTGTGGATATGTCGAAAAAGAAGCTCCAATAATGCTAAATAAAGGTGCATATCGTCATTATTGAATTCTAATTAATATTTTTCAAATAAAATTGTTAACCAACCATCACTTTATAATTAAGGATTGAGTAGTGGATATCCTAGTCAAACTAGTAAGATGACTGAATGTCATAATCAACTTTAATAATAATATGACCAATTAGACCGCAATGAACACTTTCTAGTTGTTAAATTGATCTAATGTATCTTTTACAGTATTAGAGCAACTTTATATTGTTAAATTGATCATCGTTTGGTATTTCAACTACTTTTCTGAATGTTTCGACTACCTGTTTATATATTTCGATAATTTGTTTGAAATTTTGACAATCTGTCTAAAAGCGTGAAAATGTCTAAAAAAAAAGCTCAAATAATGCTATATGAAGGTGCATATTGTCATTATTGTATCATAATTAACATTTTCAAATAAATTTATCAACAACCAATGTGTATATCTGAACACCATATCTAAGAATTCGATCACTTGTCTCAAAAGTTATGTTAGTTTGTACCAAATTTGATCTTCATCGTGAGCCATTTGAAATCTATTTTCATGAGTCTTCATTCTTTTTCCACAATTCATCACATAATATTACAATATTTTTCAATGACATCTTAAAAAAATACAACAAACAAATATAAATTATTAGTGTTAGTTAGATTAAAAAGTTATATAAAAAATTAAAATCAAGTTGAAAATTTAGAAATTCGACAACCTCTCTGAAAATTAGACAACCTATCCGATAATTCGACATCCCATTTGAAAACTCGACATGTGGTTAAATATATACGATGACATGTCTAAAGATTAGACTATCTGTCCAAATTCAACATGTGGTCTAAAATTTAGACTGGTGGTCGAAAATATACAACTACAGGTTTGAAATTTAGACAACTAGTCATAAATATCAGACTCCTTGTCGAAAAATTAGATAAACTATCAAAATATTATGAGTTTCTCTATCTCGAAAATTGCTGAAACCATCATTAATTTTTTTTCTTCCAAATTTTCAAGCTTTAACATCCATAAAACTCCAGAAATAAACCTAATTTCTTACTTATACTTTCAATGTACTGAAACAATAATTTTGCATTTTTAATCAACAAAAATAATATAAAATCTCATTTTTGATAAAAAAAACTTTATAAATTAACCTTTTAAATGGGCAGCGGCCGAATTTGTAGAGAGATGGTGGCGACCAATGATGGACAATTGTCGCTGGCGATGGTGGGTGGTTGTGGATGGGTGTGAATGGATGGGTGAGAGGAGTGAGAAAGAATATGATAGTTTTAAAATTTTTGTTTTAATTTATTATTATTTTATTTTAAAGGTAAAATGAGTAATACAAAAAAATTATTAATAAAAGATGTCATTTAGCCAAAAATTATTGAAGCCAAAAGTGTAAATTGTACTATAAAAATAAATCATTTTGCCAATAACCCTTTATTACATATTACTTTAACATAAAATTTCAGTATTTGTATTTAGATCACGGAAATTTATCCAAACACTATAATTTCGAAGGAAAAAAATTAAATACACGGTCAATTTTTTTTCAAGTATAAGGTTTCTTTATTTTAAAATTTTCTTTACCTTTTTAAAAGAGTTATTTTAAAATAATTGTTCATAAAACCCACAACATTTTAAATTTATGTAATATATTTATTGATAAAAATAAAATGTATTAGATCAACTTGATGTAAGAAAGTTTACAAAGAAGTGTAAAGTATAAATATGAATCCATTGAGTTTAGTTTATATAGATGTGTAAACTTTCACTTCTTATTGATGAAGTCTTTTATTTTGATCGTGAAAGTGTAGAAGTGAGAGCTTTCTTTTGTATTTTACATGCTCTCCTTCTTTATAGTTCCATAGAGTGGCTAATTCTATTCTCTACTCTACATTGGAGTTATATTATTATAAATTTTAGATTCTTGTTATACTGTATATACGATTATTGGCCAATTTCACAGGTCAACACTCTTTATTTCTATTAAATAAGATAAATCTAGACTTATAATTCTCAAAGTTCATCATGAGTCATTTAATTCATATGATAAACTCTTCAATAAATCAAAATAAACAAACATTAATGTTAGTTTATTTTGATTTATTTACTTGTTAAAGCAAGACACACTTCTTTGAAAATAACTTTCACTTAGTTGCTTTCTTTTATATATTTCACAAAATAAAATATGTGAACACAAATTTCATGTGAAAATTTCTCAAGCAAATAATCAATAATTTTTATTTTTAGTTGTCTAAATAATCTCAAAATTACTTAAACAACTTTTGTGTATTTTATAAGAGTCTGTTTGAGATTCTTTTCAAAATACCACTTTGACATCCTTTGTTTTTTCTCACTATGATCAATTTGAAGATGTCAAAACACTTAAATCAAAGAAAATAGAACCTCATTGATTTATTTAAATACTTTGATTTCTTATACTTTAAAAATTGTTTTACAATTAAAAATGTCCCCTCATTGAGATTAAATTAATCATATTACCATTTTATTATCTGTAACCAAAATGAACAAAATTATCATAAATTCATTTACTATTTTTGGTTTTAAGATTCAAAATTGCTTCTTCAATTTTGTAATGTCTCATCATTGAGACATTGAATATTTAAGAATTATTGTCACTAAATAATTCTTAAATATATTTCATTTGACCACACTCTAGACTCTAAGTATATTGAGTTAATATGTCATCCCACAATTTTTAAATCCACCTTGATCCATTTTTCTTGCAATGACAAGACACTTCTAATAAAAGATGTAACCCCATTTGGTTCATCTTTTCTTATCTCATAAGTTGAGATGCTCAACACTTAAATGATGAATTTTAATTTCTCAAATTATTCTTTTATTTACCAAATAAATGGTTACTAATCACATTAATAATCATATTATATGACTCTTTATTAATATGTAAACATAAATTACAAATATCATACACATATGATTTTACATTTCTATTGATTTACAAAATCAAAATATTTATACATGTCATATAAAAATCATAAAATTGTCATTCCAATAATTTCCCATTATCACAAAATAAGATAATTATATAACATGCTAGCATATTACCCAATAATCTACTAGATTATTTACACAATATATTAATTAATCACATATAGCAAAAACTCAAGATGTTTTGAATAATCTTATTATTTAACCATTATATTTGCAAAAGCTAAGAAGATTTAGAAAACAATGAATTTCATTTATAAAAAATTTCTTCTTATTGCTATCACTATATGAAAGCCATTAGATCTTCTAAGAAAACCAAAGAAGAACCATCTTTTCAAAGTTGGATCCTCACAAGATCTCTATGGTTTCTCTTTCTATTGAAAATGAAACTAAGCTTTTGATTGATAGAGATATGTATATTATATTAAATAGAAATGGTAAAACCAAAGATACAACTCTTTACAAAATGTTACAATAGACAAGATGATAGATAAATAAGTGTTATAGCTTGTTAACCGAGTTTTTCGGCAACTATAATTATGAAAGATAAGAGAGCTTAAAAAGAAAAGATTTCAAAAAGGCAAACAGGATTTTTACGTGGTTGGGGCATTAATGAGCCTTAGTCCACGAGTCTATATTATTAGAGCTTGAAGAAGCTTTTACAATGGAGTTTTCTCTATCTTTTTACAGAGTTTCTGTCTTCTCTTTTTTTTTTGTGCCATTCAGAGAGAGTGGTGACAGTGCTCTGTGGCTTATATTTATAGGCCGATGGGAATATTGGATTTGGGCCGGATCAAGCCCAGGCCCATCAGGGAAAAGGGTACAAGCGACCTCTGCAGTTGAGGCCCAACACAAAAAGATATAAACTACATGAAATTCAAACCAGCTAAGGCCCAATAGGTTGGCCTTAGAAATAAGCCTCGCCCGACAAAACGACACTTTAGCTCTGACCACTTCGAGTCACGAGGCTGATTCAGGAAACAAGACCGGTCAGGGTACTTGGCTGCACAGTCCTGACACATCAGTGCGCAATCCCGAGGTGACCCTTTCTACAGGCGAAAAGTGGGGGACAATGCCCACGCGAAATGAGGCAACTTCAGGATCTGGGACGCTTTTCCTTCGACCGGGGATGAGGTGATCCAGGTCCGTTTACCGTTGGCCCGCTCCATTTACCGTAGGCCCGGACCATACCAGGGTCCGGGACAGGGACGAGTAGGCCGCGATAGCCTGAGCGCTCTGGACATCGCCCGGCCCGTTCTTGCTGAGGACGAACCCGGAGGGACGTCCCGGACCCCTCCAATGGGCCCAGTCTCGAGTCCCTGGTCCGTACCAGTTCCCTGGGGCAATCTTCCAACCAAGGGACCATGGGCCGGGCCCACATGATGAGCTGGCCCTCTGACAGCGGGCCAAGGCGAAGGCCCAAAGCCCCTGCAGGAAATGGGGATAACATAGCTCTATTACAAAAATACAAGTAAATAGAAATAGAAGAAGAGAAGATAAAAGCAATAGTTGAAATAATAAATAACAAGAACAATAAGTAAAACTCTCTCACTCACACAACCAAAGTGAAGAGTATTGTGGATCACCAACTTGAACAAGGTTTACAACCTTTGTTCACGGCTTCGGCCTGCCCGTTCGCCTGAGGTCTGGCAACTGCCGAGAAACTCTTCACTATACCGTGTCTTTCACAAAAATCCGTGAAGTGGAGGCTGTCAAACTGCTTCCCGTTGTCGGACACGATTTTGTAGGGGAGGCCATACCGACACACTATGCTGTTGAGGACGAAATCTAAGGCCTTCTTGGATGTGATCGTGTTCATGGGCTCTGCCTCAACCCATTTCGTGTAATAGTCCACAGCCACAATGGCATACTTCACCCCTCCCTTCCCGGTCGGGAGAGATCCCACAAGATCGATCCCCCACACTGCGAAGGGCCAGGGACTGTTCATCAAGGTTATCTCTGTCGGGGGGGCCCGAGGGATCCTCGCGTACCTCTGGCACTGCTCGCACTTGCGGACATAGTCTATACAGTCTCTCTTCATGGTGGGCCAGAAGTATCCCTGGCGCAGGATCTTCTTGGACAGACTGGGCCCGGCCGTGTGGTCTCCGCAAAAGCCTTCGTGGACCTCGTGCATGATGGCGCTCAGCTCAGTCCCGGACACGCACCTGAGGTAAGGCATAGATAGTCCCCTGCGATAGAGTTTCCCGTCCATCATGACGTACCGGTGGGCCTGGTACAGGAGCTTCCTGGCCGCGGCTCGATCGTTTGGAACTTCCCCGGTAGACAGGTATCGGATCAGCGGTCCCATCCAGGAAGTGGAGTGGTCGACGGTATGGACGGTGGGAGCCCTGATGCTCGGGACGGGGAGATGGTTGACGGGAACCAGTCCGGCCAGTTCAGCCTCTGTGTCGGTTGCCAGCTTCGCTAATGTATCCGCGAAAACATTTTGCTCGCGGGGGATCTGGTGGATGGAATGCGCTGAGATTTGTCTGACGACTAGCTGGGAATCGCTGTAAATTTCCAAGTTCACTTCTCCTACCTCGTGGGCCAGGCGCAAGCCGGCTAGGACAGCTTCGTGCTCCGCCTCGTTGTTCGACGCTTTGAACTGGAAATGGAGGGCGTTTTGTAGCTGGTGCCCCTGTGGTGACACCAGGATGATTCCGGCGCTAGCCCCCTTCTCGTTCGAGGCCCCATCCACGAAGATTCTCCAAACGGGCGCCGCGGGTGCTTCGGGAATATTTTCTTCCGGGGAAATCCTGGAACATTCGACGATGAAATTGGCCAGGGCCTGTCCCTTGATGGACACCCGGGGCATGTAAGATATATCGAACTGGCTCAGCTCCATTTCCCACTTCAGGAGTCTCCCGGACGACTCGGGTTTTTGCAACACCTGTCGCAGGGGGTGGTTGGTTAAGACCTTTATGGCGTGAGCCTGGAAGTAAGGTCGGAGCTTCCGGGAGGCCATCAACAGGCAGAAGGTCAGCTTTTCGATCAACGGGTACCGAGACTCGGCGTCTAGTAACCGCTTGCTCACATAGTACACCAGAAGTTGTGTCCTTTCTTCCTCTCGCACCAACGCGGGGCTGATAGCGTGCTCAGTCACGGCCAGGTATAGATACAAAGGCTCCCCTTCTACCGGTTTCGCCAGGATGAGCGCTTTGTCCAGGTGTTCTTTCAGCTTCTGGAAGGCCTCTTCGCATTCGGGTGACCACTCGAATCACTGGCTTCCCCTAAGGACGTTGAAAAAAGGGGACGCACTTGTCCGTGGCCTTAGAAACGAAACGGCTCAGGGCGGCCACCCGCCCCGTCAGGCTTTGAACGTCCTTGTGCTTCCGGGGAGAGGCCATGTCAATCAGCGCCTTGATTTTCTCCGGGTTGGCTTCAATTCCTCGGAAGCTCACTATGAAGCCAAGGAACTTCCCGGAAGCCACGCCGAAGGTGCACTTCTTAGGGTTCAGCCTCATCCCGTATTTCTGGATAACTGCGAAAGCCTCCACCAAGTCGTCCGAATGTTCCCGGGACGTCTTGGACTTGACCAGCATATCGTCGATGTACACCTCCATTTTTCGCCCTAGCTGGGCCCGAAACATTCGATTGATGAGCCTCTGGAACGTTGCTCCGGCATTTTTGAGTCCAAAAGGCATGACTATATAGCAATAGATGCTCTTGTCGGTTTGGAAACTGGTGTGCTCCTGATCCGCCACGTGCATGGAGATCTGGTTGTAGCCTGAGTAGGCGTCCATGAAACTTAAGATCTCGTAATCAGACGTAGCATCCACCATTTGGTCTATTCGGGGGAGCGGGAAACAGTCCTTTGGACACGCTTTGTTGAGGTCCGTGAAATCAATGCAAGTCCTCCAGGTCTCGTTAGGTTTCGGCACCAAGACCGGATTGGCTAGCCACACGGGATATACCGCTTCGCGGATGAAGTTGATGGAAGACAACTTCTCCACCTCCAGCTTGAGGGCCTCGGCCCTCTCCGTCGCCAAAGGCCTGCGCTTCTGGCGGACCGGTGTTGCGTTCGGGTCGATACTTAACGCGTGGCAGATGATGTTGCGGTCGATCCCGGTCATGTCGGAGTGGGACCAGGCCAGGAGGTCCTGGTTTTTCTGCACTTGAGCGAGAATGGCAGCCCGAATGTCTGCCGGCAGGCTCTTTCCTACCTGGACGGTCCTGGTCGGGTCAGTTTCGCTGATGCATACCTCTTCTATTTCGTCCATTGGCTCCAGGACGCGATCGTCTCCTATTCGCGGGTCCAGATCAACCTCTTCCTGGACTACTTGCTCAGCCGGAAGGAGGGCCGGCTTGACAGGCTCCTCCCGAACCATATATATGGGACGGGCAGAGACATGGTAACACTTTCGGGCGCTTTTTTGGTCTCCCCGGACAGTCCCTATTCCTCTGTTGCTGCACGGGAACTTCATGCAAAGATGGCGGATGGAGGTGATGGCCCCGAACTCGACCAGTGCGGGCCGGCCAAAGATGACGTTGTAAGCGGTTGGGCAATCCACCACAACAAAGGTACAGAACTTGAACGAGTGCTGCAATTCATCCCCCAGCGTCACCGGCAGCTGGATCTTTCCCATGGGGAGAAGCGCATCTCCGTTGAAGCCGTAGATTTGGGTTAGGCAGGACGCCAGATCCGCCTCCGTCAGGCCAATGGCGGCAAAGGCGGGCTTGAACAACAAGTTGATGGAGCTTCCGTCATCCACCAACACGCGGGATACCAACTTGTTGGCAATTTGAGCATCTATGACCAGCGGGTCGTGGTGTGGAAAATGGACGTTGCGGGCGTCGTCCTCCGTGAACATGATGGGGAGGTTCATCAGTTTAGGGTGCTGAGCCGGGGCCTGGACAAGGGCGCAAACTTCTTGGTCGTGGTCCAGCTCGCTCAGATAGTGCTTCTGGTCATTTTTCGAAGGTCTTCCTAGGTGGGGTCCGCCTGATATGGTCGCCACATGTCCGTCCACTCGAGGGGGTGCGGCCCCGGAAGAATAGGGCATTCCCGGACCAGGAGCCGGCACGGCGATGGTCCCCTGAGGGGCCTGCGCTGGAGGTCCCTGTGCATACCCTCCCTGGGGCGGGTATGCACGAGTCGTCACCGGCGCCGTGGA
Organism: Humulus lupulus; assembly: GCF_963169125.1. Classification (NCBI taxonomy): domain Eukaryota; kingdom Viridiplantae; phylum Streptophyta; class Magnoliopsida; order Rosales; family Cannabaceae; genus Humulus; species Humulus lupulus. The sequence goes on from NC_084793.1 coordinate 265,863,285, forward strand.
TTGCCCGGGGCTTGCTGACATGCCCGGGACACCCACGGGCACTCTTACCCACTGGTGGAGGTACCCCAGCTTGATGAGGTTTTCAATCTCATCTTTGAGCTGCCGACACTCGTCGGTGGTGTGGCCCACGTCTTTGTGGTAGGCGCACCGTTTGCTGGTGTCTCTCGGATTCCTTCCCCCCTTAAACATGGGGCTAGGCTTCCGGTAGTGGACCGCTCTCTCTGTCGCCAGGTAGATATTTTCCCGGGTGTCCACCAAGTTGGTGTATTCCGAATATTGGGACTCGTAGCCCCTCGTCCCCTTTTTGGCCAGCTCAGGCCGGTTCTGGCCTTTGCCTGATCGCTTCCCCCGGGAGGGGTTCACGCTTGCCTCGGTTACTCCCGTCTGCGATTGCTGGGCTACGACGGGAGTCATACTGTGGCCTGCCGGCGCGACGCCATAATCGGAGAAGTACGTTGATTGGGCCGAGGCGTACCCTGAAGCGGCAGGGCCGTATATCGTAGGGGTGTAACTGATGTCGGGCGTGACAGCCGTCCTCGGGACTATAGGGGGCGTGGCGTAGGACTACGCAGGGAACTGTCCCGCACCTCCTGGAATCGCCTGAGGGATGGGGTGAGGAGCCGGGGGCCATCCGAAGGCTTGGATCTGAGCCTCCTCCCAGTTGATGAATCCTTGGGCCCTCCTGATGAATTCTTCCAAAGTGGCGGCTTTACTGCGCTGCATGTCGTCCCAAAGTGGGGACCCGGCCCGGATTCCAGACTGCAGTGCCACCAGGCGCTGTCCGTCATCGACCTTTGTCTTGGAGGCTTCTTCAGTAAAGCACTGGATGTAGGCTCTTAATGTCTCCGCGGGTAGTTGCTTAATATTGGCGAGGGCGCTGATTTGCATGTCCATCCTCATGGCGGCCACGAACTGCTTCCGAAATGCCGACTGTAGCCCGGACCATGATTGGATGGACCCTGGTTTAAGCCTTTTCCACCACTCTTCGGCGGGACCGCCCAACGTGATGGAGAAGCAGAGGCATTTGCCGTCGTCGCTGACGTGAGCCACGGTCATGAGTCGGTTGTACCGGGACAGATGATCCCTAGGATCTGTATTTCCAGTATAGGCAGTGAGGCTTGGCATCTTGAACCCCTTGGGCAGTACGGCGTCCAGGATGTGCCTCGCGCACGGCTCTTTATCCTCTTCGTCGGAGTCAGTGTCCGCGCCTTCCTGCTTGCGGACCAAGCGATCAGTGACCTTTTTTAATGCGGCCATCTGCTCCATGAGCAGCTTGGCCGTGCTATCCTCCAGGGGGATTCTCTCGTTCCTACTGTCGTTAATGTCGTTCCTGAGGTCAACGTCTCAAGGGAGGATTTTTTCCTTGCGGGCCCGCTCCTTCCGGGCGTTCAGTCCATCGCGTAGGTCTACCCGGGAAGTGTCGTCCCCTGAACTGAGAGCGTGACGATCCTCACGGCGAGACCGTTCCCGACGGTTCTTGTTGACCGAGGCACTTGGGTGCAAAGACCTTTCCCGCCCGTTCGGCCCTGGGGCGTGCCGGGGCTGCTCGTTCCGCGGCCGCGCTCCCTGCAGATCGATTGAGTGGCCTCGTCCTGGGACGGGGCGCACCTTCTCTTTCCTAGGTAACGGCTGTGAACGTGCCCCAGCTTTCTCGACGGGGGTGGTCTTCTTCCGGGTCTTCCGTCGCTCCTTGTCCGGGAATTTCGGAGCCGTGTCAGGAAAAGGCTCTGGGGGACGGATCGGGCTGGCACCCCTGGGGCCCCCGGCTTGCTCTTGGGGAGCGGGTTGTTGCGTTTCTGGAAGTGGGCTAGCTGTGGGGTTGGCTGCTGGGCCCTGCGCGACCATCAGCGCTTGTAGGGCTCGTAGAGACTCTTGCACCCGGCGGTGTGCCTCCGCCTACTCAGCCATCCTGGCTTCCTGATCCAGGATCTGCTGCCTTAGTCTAGTCACCTCCGAGTCCTGCTGATCGTCGCGAGGGATCCCGGGATCCGCGGCTTCATCGTGATACTCCCCCTCGTTTTCCTCCCCGTAGTAATCTTCTTCGTTTTCTACTTCGTACTCTGCCCCACCCTCGTAGTCTTGCGACTCATCTTGGTGAGATGTCTGAGGAGGCACGTCCTCGGGCAGGTCCGGAGGAATGTGCTGAGAAGGCAACGGGTCTCCGTTACCGTGCTCTGGATTGGTAGGGTCGAAGGTGGTGTGTCGTGTGTTCACCATCGTAGTAAAGGCCTGACGTTGGCGCTAGCTTCCTTCAGCTCTCAATGAAAGCACCAAACTGTTAACCGAGTTTTTCGGCAACTATAATTATGAAAGATAAGAGAGCTTAAAAAGAAAAGATTTCAAAAATGCAAACAGGATTTTTACGTGGTTGGGGCATTAATGAGCCTTAGTCCACGAGTCTATATTATTAGAGCTTGAAGAGGCTTTTACAATGGAGTTTTCTCTATCTTTTTACAGAGTTTCTGTCTTCTCTTTTTTTTGTGCCATTCAGAGAGAGTGGTGACAGTGCTCTGTGGCTTATATTTATAGGCCGATGGGAATATTGGATTTGGGCCGGATCAAGCCCAGGCCCATCGGGGAAAAGGGTACAAGCGACCTCTGCAGTTGAGGCCCAACACAAAAAGATATAAACTACACGAAATTCAAACCAGCTAAGGCCCAATAGGTTGGCCTTAGAAATAAGCCTCGCCCGACAAAATGGCGCTTTAGCTCTGACCACTTCGAGTCACGAGGCTGATTCAGGAAACAAGACTGGTCAGGGTACTTGGCTGCGCAGCCTTACACATCAGTGCGCAATCCCGAGGTGACCCTTTCTGTAGGCGAAAAATGGGGGACAATGCCCACGCAAAATGAGGCAGCTTCAGGATCCGGGACGCTTTTCCTTCGACCGGGGATGAGGTGATCCAGGTTCGTTTACCGTTGGCCCGCTCCATTTACCGTAGGCCCGGACCATACCAGGGTCCGGGATAGGGACGAGTAGGCCGCAATGGCCTGAGCGCTCTGGACATCGCCCGGCCCGTTCTTGCTGAGGACAAACCCGGAGGGACGTCCCGGACCCCTCCAATGGGCCCAGTCTCGAGTCCCTGGTCCGTACCAGTTCCCTGGGGCAATCTTCCAACCAAGGGACCATGGGCCGGGCCCACATGCTGAGCTGGCCCTCTGACAGTGGGCCAAGGCGAAGGCCCAAAGCCCCTGCAGGAAATGGGGATAACATAGCTCTATTACAAAAATACAAGTAAATAGAAATAGAAGAAGAGAAGATAAAAGCAATAGTTGAAATAATAAATAACAAGAACAATAAGTAAAACTCTCTCACTCACACAACCAAAGTGAAGAGTATTGTGGATCACCAACTTGAACAAGGTTTACAACCTTTGTCAAAAAGCTTATTTCCCCATATCTCAAGCACTAAGAGATTCTCTCAATATTGAAAATAGCTATATGGAATTATCAATCATTTTGGTGTATTTCTAGCCAAGTGCTCTCGTGGATAGAAATAGAGTTGTCTTACAAGTGAGCAATAAGCTCCTATTTATAGAGTTTTAAGACACCATTTAATTTTCAAATTCCACCAACCCACATGTTTGTTACCAATGTTTAATTAGATGTTTATGTAACTAAAATGTAGTTTAAGGAGTTACATGAGTTGTTAGAACTATTCAAAGTGGAAAAAGTAGTATAAAATTGGCTGCACACGTCTCTGGCCGCGACCACTAGCATTACTGGCTGCGGCCGTGTGCTTCTGTCCACCAGGCCCGCGGCCAGGGACACTGGTGGCCGCGACCACATGCCAATTTTCGGTATATAACTTTTGTGCATTTTTCCAAATGACTCTATACTCTTCCTACATGACTTTGTAACCTCCAAACACATTGTGAGAGTTAAAATCATGTCTCCAACAACCATATCACTAATGGTTTTGATCAATTCAAATAAAAAATATGTAACATAAAATCTACACATTATTGGGTGATATTTGAGAGTTACAAATTTGTAACTGATTTTGTAACTCAAAAATATGTTAGATTTTGAGCCACACATGTGTCCAATTTTATAACTCTCAATTATATGTTACAAGGTGTGATAAATCACATTTGTATGACGAATCACATTTTGTCACATTATTTAATCTAATATTGTTACACCCAGATTTCGAGACCAGAGGTTATGACTTCGAAGACTGAGCTCGAAACGTATGAAGACATTGTATGGTCCAACTGTAAAATATCTGAAGTAAAACAACGACCTCGAAGATGTGTAACATTGGGATACTTTCTGAGTTCAAATAGCTCGACGTTAGGATACATCAATTATCGATTGTCTTCGGACTAAACAGTTCGAGCTTGGGAAGTGCAAGCTCGAGTGTGATAGCTTCGACAGTGTCTATCTACTCCGAGCATGTCCTGAAGTAGGGTGGCAAGCTCATAGTAGTACTATAAGTCTTGACAGCCACAAGGCCGATTGCTGATCTTGAAGACACGATGAGTCACCTGAGATAGCCTGTTACGTATGAATATATTTATTGTTGTATAATCCCAATATTTAAGGGATATCATTTAGTCTGTTATCCGTTCCCGATTCTTATGGGACGTTTCCATGTATATATGAGATATTACATTTAATGTCATTATTTAAATTGATATACAGAATATCTTCTTGAAATATGTGGGAATGAACTCTGTAACCTCTCTTATAAATAGAGGAGGAATGACCACTTGTAAAAAATCGATTTTTTTTTGCTGGAGAGAAAGCTCTGGGTAATTCATCTTTGAAGAATTTTCAGAAATCTCTAAGTCTTAATAACATAGACTCGTGGACTAGGCAGAATTAACTGCTGAACCACATAAAAACCCTCTTGTCTTTTTTCATTATTTATTCGTTTCATAGTTTACGTTGTTTAATTGTTTTATGATTTAAGTTGACGAAAAATGACATCAACAAATATTATATTATATGAAATAATATAACACTACAATGGAAAAAAGAAAGGTTACACTAATGAGCAATCATATTCCACCAAATATTACATTCTCTTTTAGAAAACTACTTTGCCATACTTTTCCAAGGCATGGATAACCATAACCCTCTTCACTTCCAAAAACAAAAGAAGAAAAAAAAGTGACATTAGATTAGGAAGTGAGAGTGATAGAAAGACAACCCTTTCGGCTTTTTCTTATTCCAATATTCCTATTCTTTTTATCTCCTTTTTCTTCATCTTCTTCCCTTTTTTTTTCATTTCAAATGAATATTATTCTTCATCTATAGGTTTTTGAACCGGCCCAATTGTATTGTAATGTTATCACAATACAAATACAAATATAAATCCACATATACATATTATATAAAAATAATAAAAAGAAAAGAGCATTGCTTTGAAGCATCATAATGCCCAATATCACTTAACCTAAATTGATATAATTTAATGTCGATATTAAATTGTATCAATATAATACATATTAAATAATGTTTGACACCATTTCTTTCGAATAACAATTCTCTAAAAAAATTGTTAATAGTGCCAATCACGTTAAGTTTTTGTGTGGTTTCATAGGCTTTTTTTCCTATGAAATATAAACCTAGAAAGAAATTTGTTATGTAGTGTGTCGCCATCATTAACCATTGGATAATTCGTGATATTATTTTAGTTTTTATTTTTAAAGGGATTGAAATATTTGTGTGCCACACAAATTATGAGATTTTACACTTGAAAGTCAAGGTCTGTCTCTCTCTCTCCTTTCACGTTTTGATAGGAACCTTTCATTAGTTTTAGTTGTTTGTGACTACGAGATAGACTCCACATGCCTCCACTCTTTTTCTTGCTTTTTGGTTCTCAACACTGTAAATTCTGGTTCTTATCTCATATTACACTCACCACTTTTATTACAACTATTCATTCCCTTACATAATTTTAATAATTCAATATATTATTTATTATTTAACATAATAAAAATTATTCTAATATGTATGTATGACTGAGATTGTGTGGATCAACATTTTATTAAAAAAAAAAATGAAAGCTATAATCATTAAGGTGTTGTTTGGTAACACTTAAAAAAATAATTTTTTATTTAATTAATTAAAAACTTGATAATTAAATATAAAACAGTATTTTGTAACTCTATTTTTATTTATTATTTTTAAAAAATTTAATTAAAATTTATTAAATTTTAAAAATAGAATTTTTTCACTTTCAAAATTTTTTAAACCATTTTTGATTTTTTTTCTTCTCTTCTTCAAATCAACATCTCATTTTATATTGTTAAACAAAAAATAAAAATAAAAGTTATCAAACATATTTATTATTTTTTGTTTTTAAAAACAAAAAACAAAAATAGTTACCAAACATATTTTTATTTTTTAAAAATAAAGAAACAAAAACAAAAATAATATTTATATTTTTTTGTTTAAAAAATTCAAAATCTAAAATTTTACCCAACACAACCTAAATGTATTAATTTAAAAAAAAAAAAAAAAAACTTGGAACCATCTCGAATCTCCAATCTCCAATCTCATACAAACATATATGTATATTGTAGTGTAATAACACTCAAGACAAGAAACAATCATAAATACAAAATAGCTAATATAGTCAAGAATATGTAAATGCAAAACACTATGAAAACACAATAGGTATGCGAAGAAATATACAAACAGTGATTAGAAAAAGAGAATATTTTACGTGGTTCAATATCACAGAGATTCCTACTCCACGGGAGAGAACAACCTCAATAGGCTAGACTTCTTTATTGATCAACAACTAGTACGTCAATACATCAACTTGAAACAAAGTCTTCAAAGGAGTCTTGCTCCAAAACTCAAATAAAACAAAGAGAAAAAAATTTAAACTTCTAAACTCTCTTTTCTACAAAACAGTCATCAAAGAACTCTTCTCATCATCTCATCCCTCTACCCTTTGCTGACTTTCTCTATTTATAAGATTTGAGTAAGTTGAGTTGTTACCGTTGATTCTGTTATCAATAGACAAGAGGTTTGTTAAGTGTCTAAAACTCCCAACATATATAATCATTAAATATAAGTGATACACTCAATGACTAGCTATCATGGACATGCCAACTAAGTTAATCATCCTAAGAAAATAATTATAACAAATTTGTTAGAAGTTTAAATAAAGAGAATGGAGAAAATTAACAAACATAATAATATATTATTAATTGAAGAACAGGAAAAATAAATACAAAATAATACATTATAAAACTGATAAGTGAAAAGAAAGTCGAGGCACGTAAAACACGCTTTCCTTAAAGCAGATTTGCCCCCTCTACCTGATTGGTGTTAGAGGATACGTGAGCAACTACTTCCCAGGATACAACGACTAACGAGTAGAGGAATACACCACTTTCACTACTCCAGCGAACTCGGATTGATACCTTCACTCTATCACCTTAAGACTTACGAAAAACAAAGAAAAAGAAGACAAGAGAGCTTTTTAGTGAGTGACTCTATTTTGTTGGTGTCTCTAGAATGAAAGGTGAAGCCTCCTTTTATAGGCTTCATATGGGGTGGAATACCAAGTGTGGACACAAGGGAATTAATGCCAAAAATCCCACAAAATTAGTGATATTGATCAATCACAATCTTTACCATAATTTCTGATATCGATCAGAATATTCACCATTATTACGGTGATTACATCCTTGACCAAATCTGCATTTATTAGCAGCTATCAATGGACCACATTTAAGGCATCAATTTTCCATTCACACATTAGCCTAAATTGGCTATTTATTATATATAAAATATAATTTTTCCAACAATCCCCCACATGAATGAAATTGATCAACGATAAGGAATACACAGAGAAAAGACTCACAATGAATTGAAAAGACTCGACTCGACTCAACACGGTGATAGAATTCTACGGTTGATACCTGCATAGGATAGGTGGGTGTTAACCTTTGAACCTTCCCTTGTGAAAATATATTTACCTTACTAGCTGATCAGTGGACGCGATGTCTTTGAACTGTCTGCTGTTGATGTAAATGATGATATATCTCACACAGATATCTTCCTGGCATCATATCGGTTCTCATGATTATGTTCATTTTGGCCATGAACATCTGCCTGGTTCTGCGAGAGGTTTTAGAGAATTTAGCCCCCACAATTCTCCTTTGAAGCGGCCCCACTTCTCTCTCACATAGGTGACCTCTTAATTAAGAACAATCCCGCATTGCCCCGTTCGGACTTCCGACGCATAAGGGTCATTAAAAGCTTAATGTTTATCCTTTTTTTCAACGGGAATCACTGTTTCATCAACAGAATGGGTAGGGTTAGTCCCCACAGTGATCTTACAAGGTTTATATAATTAGGTTGTCCCATTGAACCTAGATCTTGGGATCTCCAGTCAACTAGGTTGGGTTTTCCTTTATATCTACCTTATTTCTTCTGGGCTTAAGTCCCATTCCTTCTGATGTCTTTTCAACTTGATCTCTATTTAACCCTTTGGTTAGCGGATCCGCAATATTATCTTTTGACTTCACATAGTCAATTGAGATAACTCCAGTTGAGATCAATTGTCTAATGGTATTATGTCGTCGACGTATATGTCTTGACTTACCGTTATATAGAACATTCTTTGCTCTACCAATTGTTGCTTGATTATCACAATATATACATATTGCAGGCACAGGTTTAGGCCAGTCTGGAATATCCTCTAGGAAATTACGTAGCCATTCTGCCTCTTCACTACATTTATCCAGAGCAACAAACTCAGATTCCATTGTAGATCTAGTGATTACAGTTTGTTTCGAAGATTTCCATGAAACCGCTGCACCACCTAGAGTGAAGACATATCCACTAGTACCTTTTGAGTTATGAATATCAGATATCCAACTTGCATCAGTGTATCCTTCAAGCACAGCTGGATCTCTGGTGTAGTTTAGCCCATAGTCACGAGTATACCTTAAGTACCTAAGTACCCTTGCAATTGCTTTCCAGTGTTCAACACCTGGATTACTCGTGAATCGACTCAAAGTACTTATAGTATAGGAAATGTCTGGTCTAGTACAACTCATCAAGTACATTAGACTTCCTATTACTCTAGCATATTCTACTTGGGACACACTTTCACCATTATTCTTGGATAGATGCTGACTTGTATCAATTGGTGTTCTGGAAATTCCAGAATCATCTTTACCGAATTTGTCAAGTATCTTGTCCACATAGTGTGACTGACTCAAACTGAGTCCATCTGGCGTCCTTATAATTTTTATCCCTAAAATTACATCAGCCAGTCCCATATCCTTCATGTCAAACCTTGAGTTTAACAATGTTTTGGTGGATTTAACCATTCGTTGGTTGCTTCCAACAATGAGTATGTCATCTACATACAAACATAGAATGATGTATCCCTCGTTTGTGGTTTTGATATACACACATTTTTCACACTCATTGATTTTAAATCCATTTGTCATCATGACACTATCAAATTTTTCGTGCCATTGCTTTGGTGCTTGCTTAAGTCCATACAGTGACTTAACAAGTTTGCAAACTTTCCTTTCTTTCCCTGGAACTACAAAACCCTCGGGTTGTTCCATGTATATTTCTTCATCAAGATCTCCATTTAGAAAGGCAGTTTTTACATCCATTTGATGGACTTCTAGATTTCGCAATGCAGCAATTGCCAAAATCATCCTGATAGAATTTATTCTCGTCACCGGAGAATAAGTATCAAAGTAGTCATAGCCTTCTTGTTGTTTGTAACCTTTTATTACCAATCGGGCCTTGTACTTATCAATTGTTCCATCTGTTTTCATTTTCCTTTTGAAAATCCACTTGGAACCTAAAGGTTTACATCCAGGAGGAAGGTCAACTAGTTCCCAAGTATGATTTTGCAGGATGGAATCAATTTCACTCCTTATGGCTTCCTTCCAAAAAGGATCTTCAATAGAGCTCACAGCTTCTTTATATGTTCGAGGTTCTGCCTCTATCATATAAATTAGAAAATCTGGTCCAAAAGAATTTTCTATCCTTGCCCTTTTGCTTTGCCTTGGCTCTACTTGGACTTCATCAGTTTCCTCTTCTTGTTCTCGATTATCCATCGTTTCAGATGTTCGCTTAGAAGAGCTTGGTCCAACCCCATTATCTTTGCAAGGAAATACATGTTCAAAGAATGATGCATTCTTTGATTCCATTATCGTATTCTTGTGAATGTCCGGGTTTTTAGACTCAAGTACGAGAAATCGATATGCATTGCTATTTTGTGCATAACCAATGAAAATACAATCTACTGTTTTTGGACCTATTTTCATTCTTTTTAGCAATGGTGCAATCACCTTAGCCAGACACCCCCACACTTTTAAGTATTTGTATGAAGGTTGTCTACCTTTCCATAATTCATATGGTGTCTTTTGATATTTCTTTCGGGGAATCTTATTTAAAAGATAATTAGCTGACAAAATAGCTTCACCTCACATGTTCTGCGGTAATCCAGAACTTAATAACATGGCATTCATCATCTCTTTTAAAGTGCGATTTTTCCGTTCTGCCACTCCATTGGATTCAGGAGAATAAGGTGGTGTTACCTCGTGAATGATTCCATTTTGTGCACAAAGTTCACTAAATGGTTCTACATATTCACCACCACGATCACTTCTTATCATCTTAATTTTCTTATTAAGTTGATTTTCAACCTCTTGTTTATAGAGAGTAAATTTCTCTATAGCCTCATCTTTGCTTTTTAGCAAGTACACATAACAATACTTTGTACTATCATCAATAAAAGTAATAAAGTATTTGTTACCACCTCTTGTTTGAACAAATTTTAAATCACAAATATCACTGTGAATTAAATCAAGGGGTTCAGTGTCTCTTTCAACTGTTTTGAACGATGACCTGGTTAATTTCTCTTCTACACAAGTTTCGCACTTATGTTTTGAATCAATATTGAACGTGGGTATGTGATTCAAGTTAATTAATCTACGCAGAGAATTATAATTAACATGACCTAGTCTACCATGCCATAAATTTGAAGACTCAAGAAGGTAAACAGAAGAAGTACTAGCTTTATTATTATCAATAACAGCATTTGGCTTAACAGCCATTACATTCATCTTCCACATGCCCTCTTTTACATAACCCTTCCCAATAGGAACACCCGCTTTAGTGAGTACAATTTTCTGAGATTCAAACACCATCTTGAACCCATGTACACTCAGCAGAGTTCCAGATATCAGATTCCTACGAATGTCAGGCACATACAGTACATTTTGCAGCTTGACATTCTTTCCAGACGTCATCTTCAAGAACACAGTTCCTTCCCCTTTTATCTCAGAGGTTGCTGAGTTGCCCATGTAGAGCTTCTCTCCATTTTCCAGTGTAGTCAGATCAGAGAATGCTGACTTGTTTGCACATATATGACGAGTAGCTCCAGTGTCGAGCCACCATTCCTTTGGATTCGCATCCACCAGGTTGACTTCAGAGACCACGACACATAAGTCTAATTCAACGACCTCTTGGGATATCGCGTCCACCATATAGGTCTCATTGCCTTTCTTCTTGCGCAATTTGCACTCAGATGATTTATGTCCCATCTTGCCACAGTTAAAGCACTTCCCTTGGAACTTTGGCTTCTTTACAATTCCACCTTTTGGTCCCAACTTGGGCCCTTGCTTGTGCTTAGGATTCTTCCCCTTTGAGCCTCTATCATGCTCCATCAAGTTTGCCTTGGCAGCATTAGGATTCAAGGTTCACTTCTCATTACCTTGGTTATCCTCTTCAACGCGAAGTCTGAGAATGAGATCTTCAACACTCATTTCCTTTCGCTTGTGCTTCAAATAGTTCTTGAAGTCTTTCCATGCAGGGGGTAGCTTCTCAATAATTGCAGCTACTTGGAATGATTCACTCAAAACCATTCCTTCAGCATGGATCCCGTGGATGATCAATTGAAGCTCTTGCACTTGGCTTATCACATTCTTGGAGTCTACCATCTTGAAGTTCAAGAATTGACCAACCAAGAATTTCTTGGCGCCAGCATCTTCAGCCTTATATTTGTGGTCCAAAGAGTTCCACAATTCCTTGGCTATTTTCTTCACACTGTACACACCATACAGAGTGTCAGATAAGCCATTCAGAAGATAATTCCTACACAGGAATTCAGCGTGCTTCCAAGCGTCAATTGCTTGCTGAGTTTGCACATCTATCTCATCCTCTCCAATAAAGGGAGGATCCTCTTTTAGGAATCTCGCAAGATTCAATGTTGTCAGATAGAAAAGCATTTTCTGCTGCCACGTTTTGAAGTTCACCCCAGTGAACTTATCCGGTTTCTCATTATGGTTCACAGGAACCGTTGAGACCGTTGGTACCAATGGTACCGAAACTTGCACAACCTGACCCTTAGATTGGTCCTTGGTGGTTGAAGCTGGAGTTCGGGGAGATCCTTCAATGCTTCCAGTAGCAATGACATCCATATTTTCAGCCATATCTGATTGGTGTTAAATTGACCATTTAGCAAGTATGTTTTAAAATCAAGTATTTAATCTTAGCAATCAATAAAAATTATACATGTGTGGTGAGTAAACACATGAGATAGACAATAAAAGTAATATAAACATCAGGCATATAAAACACATATATTAATTTCCATTTATATGTATACTTGATTGTAATTTAACCTTATAAATAAATATAAGTGCAAAATTATAAATAAATACATGGAAAAACGTGAACCTAATATTCATGAGTATAATTTTATGCATATCATTATATATATATATATAATTTTATGTGTATATATAAGGTATATATATGTATCCCATGAAATATATCTGTGTAAAAGAAAACGAGTACATACCATACATATATATATAAAGGACAAAAAATATATAAATACACTTATGCATACCAATATAAAAAATCAAATACTAAACATACTAAGTATACATGCTTCCATATATATTTTTAATTAACATGCATAAAATAATGAAATAAGTGAATAAAATACATATATTATGTATATATACTGTACATGTTAATCAAAATATGCAAGATTAATAAATGTGGCAAATAAACTGAATATATACAATGTATTGTAAATATCAAAATTAAAATAATTAACCTTGCCAGAAAATGGTGCAAATATATGGTAGACAAGATATACATACATAAACAAAATTGGCAGTGTAAAAAGACAATGAAAACATATATTAAGAAATCTAATCAACACTGATTGAATGGCAAAACAAAAAAAATCTGAAATATTTTCCGCCTTTCAATATGTTCGTCTTCTCCAAATGAGTTAAATTCTGCTTTAAGATTGTTAGAAGTTTAAATAAAGAGAATGGAGAAAATTAACAAACATAATAATATATTATTAATTGAAGAACAGGAAAAATAAATACAAAATAATACATTATAAAACTGATAAGTGAAAAGAAAGTCGAGGCACGTAAAACACGCTTTCCTTAAAGCAGATTTGCCCCCTCTACCTGATTGGTGTTAGAGGATACGTGAGCAACTACTTCCCAGGATACAACGACTAACGAGTAGAGGAATACACCACTTTCACTACTCCAGCGAACTCGGATTGATACCTTCACTCTATCACCTTAAGACTTACGAAAAACAAAGAAAAAGAAGACAAGAGAGCTTTTTAGTGAGTGACTCTATTTTGTTGGTGTCTCTAGAATGAAAGGTGAAGCCTCCTTTTATAGGCTTCATATGGGGTGGAATACCAAGTGTGGACACAAGGGAATTAATGCCAAAAATCCCACAAAATTAGTGATATTGATCAATCACAATCTTTACCATAATTTCTGATATCGATCAGAATATTCACCATTATTACGGTGATTACATCCTTGACCAAATCTGCATTTATTAGCAGCTATCAATGGACCACATTTAAGGCATCAATTTTCCATTCACACATTAGCCTAAATTGGCTATTTATTATATATAAAATATAATTTTTCCAACAAAATTTGTATTGGAAAAGGAAAAACACAAAATAAAATGTGACAACAAGTGAGATGACAAGTGAAATTATTCTAGTTACATAAAAAGTTTGATTTGAATAATAATGTGATGGTGGGGTGGTTAACCCTTTGAATAGTGTTGTTTTCAAGTGGAATATGAAGTAGAAGAAAGTGATAGTTGCTGGTTATAAGACAATACAATAAATGGTAGGCCGTAAGTATTGCCACCCAAATTGCCCAAAGTACAAACACCCCAACTTGGACTCAATACATTATTACTACTACTAGTATTGATAAAAAGAAATATATTAAACAACAACAATACTGAGATGGAAAATATATGCTATTTTAGAAAATTATTAACTGGCAAGGCAGAGATAGATCACAATTATGTGTTAGCTACTCTACACTAAACAAATTATACAATATATGAGCTATTATAAATATATATATATATATATATATATATGTTGACATCACATGAATGCTAATTATTTATTTTAGTAGCAGTTCTCATATGATCTTACCGCTATATATTATATATGCATTTTGTGCTGATGATATTTCATGCCATGTGCTTTACATATGCACACAATTATGTTTATTAAATACGCATATTGACATGTACATATAATTAACATATGTATTAATACTATTATACATAGGAAACTTATCTTAAAAATATATTTATTTATTTACTTAAACACCAATTTTTTTTTATTCTTATAAATTTTAAAATTTATTTACAATTTTGATCATATTAGTTTTTTAATGCTACAACACCCTTAATTAATTTACAATACAAAAATATAGAAGACAAAAAAACTAAAAACTCGACCGACCACAACAATATTAATATGGATACTCTTTATGGTTATCTTAGGAAATAATGGTATTTATTTCAAGGGATTTTTGCAGAATTAATCAAATACCATTAAAAAATAACATTTTTACTACTACACTGCAATAGTAATTTTTGTATGGCACAAATTTTTTTTTTTTTTACAAAAATACTACTTGCTCTCTCATTCGCAGGCGATAAGATCCCTCCTTCTTAAGTGACCCACGACGCCGACGAGAAGCTTTGCTTCTGTAATCAGCCACCACAAACCCAACAAGTAGAGAACTCCATGAACGCCGACGAGAAATCTCCATGGATGCCGACGCAAAATACTTGCTCTCTCCTTCGCAGGTGGCAAGACCACTCCTTCTTAGGCGACCCACATGGCGCCGATTATAGCCAATCTCGACCTGAAATAACATGACAACTATAATCGATCTCGATCTAGTTTCACTTATATTTGTTTGTTGATGTGCAGTCAATGTAAGCTCACCACAAAAAGCAACGATAAATCAACAGTGGTCTCTGATGTCATATTGTTTTTGTGTTGCAGCAAATGATGGCGTGTTGTTTTTATGTTGCGGTCTTTAATGTCGTATTATTTTTGTGTTGCAAGATCACCCCAAAATCAACGGTGGTCTTGGATGGTTGTGTTGTTGATAAAATCCGAAGAAGAAGAAGAAGAAGACGAATAAAATAAATAAAAAAAAAAGAATGAAAGAAAGAAAGATATAGAGAGAGATATGTTGGGCACAAAAAAAGAAAAAAAAAAGATAATGAGTACTAAGTATCGAAAAAGAAAAAATGAATAAAGTAAAAAAAAAAACACCACAAGTTCTCAAAAACTCATAAATGTTAAGTTATATGCATCTTGTTTTGATTGAAAGAAACAAATATTAATAATACTTTTTTAATTGTACCACCCATCTCACGCATGGATGCTTATATCTAGTGCACTTTTAATGGGTACTACCCATGGATGGTTACTTTAATATTAACCATTGGATTAAGATTAATGGTTCATATTTATAGTTGTTAATTAATATTTCTAAAAATAAATTTTTATTTTTTCAAATTTTTGGAAGGGTTACCTGATAAAAAATGTGTATTTATTATGAAAATATAATATTGTAAACTTTTTCATTTTTCAAATGTATGTTAATTTCTAAATATAACTAGTGTTTCTCATTGGTTGGAAACACCATTAATTATGGCAAAAAAAAAAACTAAATTCGAAATTAATATAGAAAAAAATATTTACCTGTTGGTGACTTACTATACCAAGTCACTATGTTGCCACATCATCATAATTGTTAGTACCAATCTATGGGTAGTAATCATTGAGAAATCTTTCATATATAAATATATTCTTACATAATCCAGAATTTAAAAAGCAAAAACAAAAAATGCATTCATATGATGCACATCACAAGTAAACAAAATTAAAAAAAACACACACACACAACAACACAAAACTCAACAAATATCATAACAACAACAGACAAACTACAAAACAACTCCAACATCTGAAGATTCACAACCATTCTTGAAAGGTGATTTCAAAGCTATTCCAGGCTTAACACTACTCTTTTGAATATCAGGAGTAACTTTAATCTCAGGTACTAATTGGACAACATCTAACTCAAGAACATCAATACCCATCGCAACATGACTGCAACATCAAAACAACTAATAAATAAAAATACCACAATCACTATCAACATTACCACTTCCTGCTTCAACAAAAGTACTCAGCAAAGAACAATACAAAAACACTACAATCATTACAGAACAACATAAAAACAACTTATTACTATTTAAAAAAAATGAAAAACCAACAAACCAGAATAAAAGTTGAAACATAAACAAAATTTAATAGATACTTGTTTATCTTCTTGCTCAGAAAATTTATTAAACAACACTCCATCACAACCTAAACACTGGAAGAGTCCAACACAAACCCTAAAATAACACTTGATAAAAAAAAATAAACATACCAAAATAATTATAAAAGCTAACACTAAACAACATATCTCAATCATTCAAGCATTACATCAAATACATTGCATGCATAAGAAAAAATAGCACTAATATATACAAAAATAGAACAAAAATAAAGATAACATAAACATAAAAAAGAGCAAAACAACAAAATACACTAACAACTAAGGAAATAAAAAAAAAATTAAATTAACAAAAAATCAACAAAACGAAAAGAAAAAAAAACATCGTTGTTGCCGTGTCGATGACATGATGATCAGACTTGAGGAGGACGAGCTTGGGCATGGAGGTGATCGAGGAAGAAGAAAAGGAGAGAAAAAGTAGCAGAGGAAGGAAGAAGAAGAAGAAGAAGAAGAAGAGAGAAAAAGGTGATGGGAAAAAAGAAAAAAGAGAAAAAATGATGTGAGGTGGGTAATGTGTGTGCCAGTAAACATATAGTCTTGTAAATTAAAATTTATAAGGACATTATAAAAGATAAACTAAAACAATAAAAAAGAAAAAAATAGCCGCTTGGTAGTAAAATTGTAAAAAAGTGGCACATCTAGTCATTTTATGTAAAAATCCTTTATTTCAAACTAAAATTCTTATCTCCTTCAAAGGTACTTTTTGGGGAGTGCCTTCTTTTTTTAGTCCAATGTTTTTTCTTATATAAAAATCACTTTTTTACAGCATGCAAATTAAAAGACTTGGAAAAATCTCAGCCTATCATTTTACCTTTTATTTTTTCAACGTCCACACTATCATTTTCAGAAAAATATAGGAGAATATATTTCATAGAGAAATTTTATTATTAAAATATTAACAACAAGAACTTATTTGCTATTATTTTTTTAATAAATTTACTAATCTTTTTAAAACCCAGGAATTAAATAAAAAAAATTTCTTAAAAGTTAATATGGTCAAATAATGAAAATTTAAAAGGCAACCATGTTACTTCTCTTTTCTTTTTCTTTTTTAAAAAAATATCTACATATTTTATAATTTTTACGGTTTATTTTAGTTTTATTTAATTTATTACATCATAAAATTAAAATAAAATAGTTTGATCAAAATAGTAGGTCAAGTTTTTTTATATGTATATAAAAAAATCATCCTTTAAAATATGTATATAAAATAGTTTGATATATTCTTTCTCACGCACTTTAGTACTTGTGCAAGTGGTCGATGTGTAATAAAAGAAGGGTAAATTCTATAGAACAATATAGTCCACAGTTTTATATGAGGGCTTTTATATATAAAAAGTAACAATTTTATAGGGTTTATGATCAACTTTAGCTATTAAATATTCACAAAAAGACGAACAATTCACAATGTGTATATGTATGTATTCCATAACTCAAGGATTAAACCACAAGGCGACGAAAACTTCTTCATAAAAAAAAAAAAATCAATGAAGCGTAACACATAATTCTTTTAATTTGTTTTGTCTTTTAGTGAATTAAAATATGTTATACCCAGATTTCGAACCTTAAGAATTGTGATCTCGAAAGCTGGATTCGTCAGGAATGGGCTTGTAATGTCTGGAACACGTGTCCGCCACCTAGGCACTGAACCTACAAAGCAGGGGCAACCTTGAAGATGGTAGCCTCGAAATCCTCACAAGCTCGAAAGGCAGACATCGAAGTACGTCTGTTCTCGGATGACCTCGGATCAGGGGCTCCGAGCCTGACATAAGTATGAGCTCGAAGCCACATGATCTCGGGGAAAATGCTACAGCTCGAAAGTCATTAAGAGACCTGGGTGGGCACGGCACTGACGATGTAGATTGATAATTTTGAATATCTTAGTGAGTCATTTTGGAGAGACGCGGTCTACATTCATTGTTGTAAATCCCCTATAATAAAGGGGTATTTACTATTCAGTTATACGCCCCCTGATCTTCAGGGGACGTTTCCTTGTATATAGGAGTTACAGGCTTTTAATGCCATTAAATTTATTTACATATACAGAATAACTTCCCGAAATGTGTGAGATAGTATTATGAAATCTCCTCTATAAATAGAAAAGTCATGCACCATTGTAAATGATCGAAATTTGGTGATCTTGAGAGAAACTCTGGAGAATTCATTCTTGAAGAATTTCCAGAAATCATCTTAAGTTCTAATAACAAAGACTCGTGGACTAGGCAGAGTTAACTGCTGAACCACGTAAAAAATCCTGTTTGTCTTATTGTATTTTTCTGGCCATAACCATTTATTGTTTTCGTGCTCTTTATTCACTGTTGACGAAAAACGGCGTCAACAGTTTGGTGCTTTCATTGAGAGCCTTAAGCATTCAGTCCCTGAACAAGTTATGGCCACTAACGATCAGAATGTTCCTGAAGAAAATTATCCGAGACGCCCTGGGAAACAGCCAATGGTAAACCCGGATGCTGAAGAGAGAAGCGAATCCTCCGATTCTCGGGGACCACCTGCACCACCAAGGGATGAGGATATGTATTACAATCCTGAACGGTACGTTCCCATTGTGGAACTTGAAAACCGGCAGCTGAAACAACAGTTGGCAGAAGCCAATAAGCGGAATGAGGAGTTAGCAAGGATAGGCGCAGGCGGCTCAGCCCCCGCCTCTGCATGAAAACCAAGCTCCTCCTCCGAGGGACGTGCATGTTCCTCCCCGCAGGCCTCGTGGGCGTCCACGAAAGAATGCTGCCACAAGAAGGCCGGAACAACCTCCGGCACCAGCAGATCCATCCACTCCCTCGAGACCCCAGAGAAGTACCCGAGCTAGGGCCCTGTTTAATCCACCTGCGGGAACTGAGAACAATCGAGCCCCTGCAGAGGCTCGGAATCAAGTCCCTGGGAACACACAGAATGCAACCAACCCATCTTGGGCAAACTCCAGACCGTCTAGGCCGCGAAATGGGTGGCAGCCATCGTCACCCATACGGTTCCCTCCATCGCCTATAAGATATCCTTCACCTCCTCACAGGAATGCTCAACCAGTTTGAGATGAGGACGAAAGACGTGCGGGGAGGAGACAAGGGAACAGGGAAGCTTTCCGGGAGCAGAGAGGCGCCCTATCTGAAAAAAGTCAAACGTCCCGGTCTCGCACGGTAGAAATGAGGCGGCACGAAAAAGACCCATCTCGAAATAATCATGCAACAAGTCTTACTAGTGATGATTCTGGAGATACCAGATCAGTCAGTATGCATGATCGAGGTCGGAAGAATACTGGGAGCCACAGGAATCGCTCCGACCTGCGGGAACATTTGAATCAGAATCGGGGTAATGTTAACTCGACAAACCAAGACCTGAGGGATCGCTTAAATAGGCGTAAAGACCCCCTGCGGAGGCGCGAACCTGGAATTGTGATCGACGACAACCAATTCCAGACAAGACCCCTCGTGGACCCGGTCCAGGAAAGAATTGATCAGTTAGAAAAGGCCTTCAGACTCTTGAAAAATGAGCAAAGTCAGGGTCGATATGAAGACTCTGATGAGGAGCTTGAACCATTTGCTCCCCATATTTCTAATACTCCATTTCCCCAAGGATTTCGGATCCCTCACGTCCCAACGTTTGAGGGAAAGTCCGACCCGTACAGCCATTTGAGTACATTCAATACCATAATGAGAGCAAGTAACGTGGGTTACGAGCTCAGATGCATGTTATTTCCAGCATCGTTGACAAAACCAGCCAAAAGCTGGTTCGAAAAATATAGAAGACACTCAATAACTTCTTGGGATCAGTTATCTAAAGACTTCAAGAAGTAGTTCAGAGCCATGATGGGGGTTAGACCAGAGGCATCAACTCTGACTAACATTCGGCAGTAACCAGGTGAGACATTGAAAAGTTACCTTACAAGGTTTAACTTGGAAGTTGCCCGAGCTTGAAATGTGGATGACAGCGGTCATCTAATGGTTGTCCAAGCTGGAGTAATACCAGGAAGTGCTGTCTGGGACGACATGCAGAGAAAACCGGTGAGGTCCCTAACTGAGTTTAACAAACGAGCACAG
This sequence comes from Humulus lupulus, assembly GCF_963169125.1. Lineage (NCBI taxonomy): Eukaryota > Viridiplantae > Streptophyta > Magnoliopsida > Rosales > Cannabaceae > Humulus > Humulus lupulus. The sequence continues at coordinate 265,884,010 of NC_084793.1, forward strand.
AGGTTTGTCAATGTAGAGGAAGCGAGGTCGACACTTAATGTGACTTCCCAGCCCGTAACTACAACGATAAACGTAAACTCTGCCTCAACCTCGACGGACCCACCAGCTTCAAAGCCTGCTGTGGAAAACCCTTCCAAGAGAAAAAAGAACGAAGGGAGTAACCCCGAGGCCGAGGGAGGAAAGAAAAAGAAGGGGGAGAGATATTTCTCCGTGTACAGAGTGTACACCGAGCTCAACGAGTCTCGGGAGAACATATTCCTGGCTAATGAAAACCATATCCCCTTCAGACGTCCAGACCCAATGAGAAATCAGAAGTCCAAGAGGGACTCCAATAAATATTGCCGATTTCACAGAGACACCGGGCATACTACTGATGAATGTCGACAGCTGAAAGGTGAGATCGAAGGATTGATCTTGAGCGGTTATTTCAGACAATATGTCAAAAACCAGAATGCTAATCAGGCGTCTACGGGCCAGAGGGCAGCCGCGCCACAACCCACACAAAACAACAATTCCCGAGCCAGGGAAGAAGATAGGCCCCCGCTGATCGATGGAGAAGACGTGATAACCATCTCAGGAGGGCCTCATCTCGCGGGAGTGGGAAGAAATGCCCAAAAGAGATATGTGAACGAGCTAAAAACTGGGGACGGATCTCCTTATGAACCCGAACCTAGAGCTCCTAAAAATCAAAAGATAGAGTCTCAGCCAATAACCTTTACTGAGGACGACGCGTCCCATGTTCAGTTTCCTCACCATGATCCACTGGTCATCACTCTCCAGCTGGCAAATAAGAGAGTTCACTAGGTTCTCATAGACAATGGGAGCTTAGTTAACATTCTCTATAAGGCAACCCTAGAGAAAATGGGACTCACTCTTTGCGACCTGAAAGCATGTGCGACAACACTGTACGGCTTTTAAGGAGAAGGGACCATTTGCATGGGATCCATCGAACTGCCTGTAACCTTGGGAGACTACCCAGTCTCAACAACCAAGATGATGGAGTTCATGGTAGTAGACCTGCCTTCGGCCTACAACGTGCTGCTCGGGAGACCTGCCCTGGTTGGGTTGGGGGCAGTCTTGTCCGTAAGGCATCTGGCCATTAAGTTCCTGACCCCTAGTGGCGTCGGGACGTTGAAGGGAGATCAGTTAGCTGGAAGGGAATGCTACAACATTTCCTTAAGAGGAAAGAACCAGACGAGCGCACAAGCACTCGTCATTGTTCAGAATAAAGACGGGACGGTCTTGGAGATTGATGAAGAAATCGATCCAAGGGTTGAGGAGAAGGTTGACCTCGAACCCTTAGAAGAGCTTGAAGAGATTCAGCTCGAAGAGTCCGATCCCTCGAAAAAGGCAAAGGTTGGAAAACACCTCCAGGAAGAAACCAAATAGCAACTAATTTGCTTTTTGAAGAGAAACCAGGATGTCTTCGCATGGTCACATTCAGACATGGTAGGAATAAGTCCGAACATAGCGAGCCACGCGCTAAACATTGATAAAAGCTTCCCTCCGAAGCAACAAAAGCGAAGACATTTGGATGATGATAGGAAGAAGGCACTGAAGGAGGAGGTCGATAGGTTAAAAGCAAACCGATTCATTAGGGATGCTTTTTACCCTGACTAGGTTGCCAATCCGGTGTTGGTCCCAAAACCTAATGGGACGTGGTGAACCTGTATTGACTATTCGGACCTCAACAAAGCTTGCCCGAAGGACTGTTTTCCCTTACCAAGGATTGACCAGCTCGTGGATGCCACGGCAGGGCATGGACTAATGTCGTTCATGGATGCCTATTCTGGATATAACCAGATTCCCATGCATGCCCCCAACCAGGAACATACGAGCTTCATAACGGACAAGGGGCTATACTGTTATAATGTCATGCCATTCGGGCTCAAAAATTCTGGGGCCACATACCAGCGGCTCGTGAATATGATGTTTTCAGAACAGATAGGGAACAACATGGAATTTTATGTTGATGACATGCTTGTCAAGTCTCAACTTAACAATAACCATGTTGATGACCTCGAAGAGTGCTTTGGCGTGCTCCAGAAGTATAACATGAAACTAAATCCTCAGAAGTGCTCCTTCGGGGTATCATCAGAAAAATTCCTAGGTTTCATTGTAAACGCTCGTGGAATAGAAGCTAACCCAGACAAGATCCAGGCCCTGATCGACACGCCCTCACCTCGAAGACACAAAGATATCCAAAGCTTGACCGGCAGGATGGTGGCACTAAGTAGGTTTATTTTGAAATCTACAGACCGTTGCCTTCCGTTTTTCAACCTTTTGAGGGGAGGCAAGAAATTTGAATGGACGGAAGAGTGCGAACTGGCCTTCCAGGAGCTTAAGAAGCACCTCGCAGAGCCTCCCATCTTATCAAAACCTGTCACGGGCGAAGTACTATACTTGTATCTTGCCACTACCGAACATGCACTAAGTGCAGTGCTCGTGCGAGAAGAAGACAAGGTACAAAGGCCCGTATATTACATCAGCAAGAGATTACTGGGGGCAGAGTCGAGATACCCCTTGATGGAAAAGCTAGCTCTCAGCTTAATTCATTCATCTCAAAAACTTCGACCCTACTTCCAGGCACACCCCATCCATGTATTGACTGATCAACCACTTAGGCAAGTCCTGTCTAAACCGAAGGCTTCGGGTCGACTTCTTAAATGGGCGGTTGAACTCGGACAATTCGAGATCACCTACCACCCGAGGACGACCATTAGGGCACAGGCATTGGCAGACTTTATAGTGGAGTGTACTGGCATGACCAACGATGAAGTTGTAACCCCGGCCCACGAGCTGTGGAAACTTTACGTCGATGGGTCATCTAATGAAAATGGATCGGGGGCAGGGGTCATTTTGATTACTCCCGCAGGGAGCAGATTTCATTATGCCTTAAGATTCAACTTCAATTTATCGAATAACGAGGCCGAATACGAGGCTTTACTGGCGGGACTTCGTATAGCCAAAGAGCTCAAAGCTAAAGCAATACATTTCTACAGCGACTCCTAGCTTGTGGTTAATCAAATCTTGGGAGAATACCAGGCTCGTGGCACAAAAATGGCAGCTTACTTAGAGAAGGCAAAAACCACATTGGAACATTTCGAGTTTTATGCGATCGAACAGGTTCCCCGAGAGAAAAACTCAAATGCAGATGCCTTATCTTGGCTCGCTACTTCTGCTGAGAATGATGAGCTAAACGTTGTGCCAATAGAACACCTCTCAGCACCTAGCATTAACGAGCCGAAGGAGGAAGACGTGTGTATGATTGAATCTGAACCTACCTGGATGACCCCGATAGTCGAATATCTCGAGACCGGAGTCCTTCCAAAAGATCGGAACCAGGCTCGAAAGTTAATGTATCAACTTCCTCGTTACACCATTTTGGACGGAAAGCTGTATAGAAGGGGGTATTCCATGCCATTACTTCGGTGCGTGACTCCACCCGAAGCCAAGAAGATCATTGAAGAAATTCATGAAGGGTTCTGTGGAGACCATACCGGGGGGCATAGCCTGTCCAAGAAAATCATACACCAAGGATATTTCTGGCCTACCATTAAATTGGATTATTTTGAGTATGTAAAGAAGTGCGATAAATGCCAGAGGTTCGCCACAATTCCTCGAGCTCCACCATCCGAGCTGACCATGATGACTTCCCCATGGCCCTTTGCGGTATGGGGAATCGACCTCATAGGCTCTCTCCCAACTGGCAAGGGCGGTGTGAAGTATGCTGTAGTCGTCGTAGATTACTTCACAAAGTGGACAGAGGCTGAACCGTTAGCAACAATAACTTCCAAAAAGGTCCTTGACTTCGTGGTAAAAAACATCGTGTGCCGATATGGGGTACCGAGGAAAATTGTATCCGACAACGGAACCCAGTTCGATAGCAACTTGTTCACCAACTTTTGCGAGAAGAATGGAATAATAAAGAGTTTTTCGTCAATAGCTCATCCTCAGGCGAATGTCCAGGTCGAAGCTGTAAACAAAACTCTCAAGAGTTCGCTAAAGAAAAAGTTGGAGGAAGCAAAGGGACGATGGCCTGAAGAATTACCCCAAGTCCTATGGGGGTATATGACTATAGCTCGAACATCAACGGGACATACCCCGTTCTCTCTAGCATACGGTTGCGAAGCTATGTTGCCTGTTATCCAGATTTCCGGATAGCGTTTAGATTGATGTCCTCGGGGAAGCAGAATTATCGATGTCTTTCACGGTAGGTGACCAGAGCTCGCGGATGGACAGAAAGGCTTCGCCTCTCCTGTTTAGTGTCCGGATTACTCTTCCAAGCAAACACGACACGGAAACCCGTCAACCCTCTCGGACTCCCGAAGGAGTATCCTTCGGGGAAGCTCCTTCCAGGAGAAGCTCTTCGAGTGTTCTTCGCGGAAACGGTTCCATGCCTCGCACGGAACAACACCAAGCGGTCGAGTCATGGAGGAGGCATATTTGGAATGATATCCACCTGACACAGGATCCCGCCTGACACGCCCAACAGGTCAAAGCCGCACACATCCCAGCACGCCTAAGGGTACCTTTTCGCCTACTGTTCCGCTGACAACTTGGAAAAGACGGCTGACTTTGTGTGTTCCCCATACTTTCATGTAAATATACCCACATAGAGTTTTGTAGCCATGCTACTACAGTAATTGTATTCCCTATTTATGGCTGGAGTAATTAAGACTCATGTACGTAGAGAAAAACCCTAATCCAAAACCCTAGCTATAAAGACCCCTTCATTTTACAAGAAGAGGGACGGCCAATAGATCACATAGCAAAAACTCTACTAAAATCTCTCTAGCTTCATCTTCTTCAAGAGAACCCGAGAGAAACTCTGTGAGTGTGTGAAGTTCTTGTGCACCAGCCATCTTACTGTAACCTTTTCCAAGTATAATAACATCGACTCGTGGACTAGGGCTTGTTAACGCCTGAACCACGTAAAAACACTGTTTGTTTAGTTACATTTCAGCATTTCTACAGTTCTTATCTTTTTATTATTCTGTTTGTATTCGTTTCCGAAAAACTCGGTAAACATTGCCTATCGAGGTCGAAATTCCTACAATTCGAACTCACATTTATGACCAAAGCTCGAACCACACTCAACTCGAAGAAACCTTAGACTTGATCGAAGAAAGAAGAAATGAAGCTCAGCTGAGGAATGCTGCCTACCAGCAACGAGCTACCAGGTACTTCAACAAGAGGGTTCGAGATCGAAAGTTCGGTGTGGGAGATCTGGTGCTAAGCCGTGTATTTTTGGCAACACGAGATCCAGCAGCTGGCGTGCTTGGGCCAAATTGGGAAGGACCCTACCAGATAGAGTCAGTCATCCGCCCCAGTGTCTACAAGCTAGCGAGATTGGATGGGAGCCTGGTACCGCGAGCATGGAATGGTGAACACCTAAGACCTTACTTTCAATAGTGTAGGAAGGATGTTGCCTGTAACCATGCTTGTTTATCTGTACTGTTTTGCCTACTTTTGGATTTTGTTAAATAAAGAGTTATTTCGTCTGATATAATTTATTTTTGCAATCTCTCTTAATCTAATAACCTATGGTCACATTCATAGGATATTAAGGGGGCATCATTGGTATATATATAAATACCACCAGCTTGAAAAATAAATTAAGATATACGAAAAACATAAGTGTTTGGATATAACCAAATACGTGGGCTAAGTCAATTTGGATATAACCAAATTATTAAAAACATAAGTGTTTGGATGTAACCAAATGCGCGAGCTAAGGTAGTTTGGATAAAACCAAATTATCAAAAACATATAAGTGTATGGATTACAAACCAATCACAACCTTAAAAGGTTTGGAGCAAACCAGCTAAAACAAATGGACGATAAGTTGGAACATAAACCTACTTCGAGATAAGTCGAGATCGAGGCTGGAGTATCTTATAAAAAATAGTTTCGAACTCATAACCTCGGAGAGATAACCAAGGATGAGAAAAAGTAACTAAACAATAAGATATAACTAAACCGTTTGCATTACACACCATACAAGTACTTTCGGGTTCATGGTTAAAGTAATATCCGACCTTGATGAATAACGAGATCGGAAGCGGATAATTCGAGCAAACGGTGCATGAATGCATTGAGCCTCGAGCCTAAATCCAAACTATGTTTGTACGAATAAATAAACATATGCGATTATTTAATATAAAATGTGCAAAATATTTCAAACCAAGAAATAAAAAGCATGAGTATTAAAAGAAAAAGAAATTGTATCAGCCCTACGGGCATAAAATAAAACAATTAAAAAAATAAAGGGACGCAGCCCTGAGGTGAGGTTCAAGAAGGAGCAGTTTCCTTGGCCTTCTCAACATCAGCGGCACTAGACCCCTTAGGACGAATAACATGACTATCCTTCTGAGCGGCCTCCTTAGCGGCCTCCCGAGCAGCCTCCTCCGCCTCAAGCCGAGCATTCCACTTATCAAGGAGCTTTGCCTCAAGAGGACCTAGGAAGCTGGTATCGAGGTCTTCATTATTGGCCCACATTCTGTACATGGCCAAATCAACCGCCTGGTCCTTCTTCTCTTTATACTCGGCAAGGAGGCGAGCCTTTTCACCCTAAATTATATCAAAAGTGGCGGCCTGGTCTTCTTCGAGCTTTTTGTTAGCCTCTTGGAGCTGAGTGTTCTCCTTCTCAAGCTCCACGAGCCTGGCATTCTCCTTCTCAAGCTCCGCGAGCCTAGCATTCAGCTTCACAAGCTCGGATGCCTTGGCCTTAAGCTCCTCGGCTCCTGCCTCAAGCTTTGCATTTGCTGCCTTCAGGTCATCACTCACTTTGAGTTGAAGATCCTTCGCCTCCTGAGCATAGGACTTGCTCGAATGGATCTCGTTGTTCAACTTATAGTTGAGCTGGGCAGAAACAGCAAGAGTCTGACACACAAAAAGAAATCATCATTAACACTCGGACCGTCTATAAATATAACTAAGAGAAAAAAAAGGGGAAGAAAAGTTACCGCGGCGGCAAGCTCGATACTCTTCTCGTAGAGGGCAGTGCAGTCTCGCACGTTGTTCAAAAATTGCCATTGGGGAGCGTCGAAACTGCTAAAGCTTTGGCCGATTCGGGACAAGACGTCCGAGCCCAGCGTAGCCCCATGGGATCCAGCAGCATTGTCAACTACATACTCCTCAACGTGAGTAGAAACTGACAGCTTGTGAGTTAGAGAAGTAGAAGGCTTTTTGGGAGGTGGACCGAGTGTCGGGTGAACCAATATAGGAGGTTGAGGCTCGGCCATAACGGAGGCACCGACCTGTGAAGTCGGCACCACAGTGGAGCTTGTGGCAGGCGGAGCCGGGGGAGGAGGTGTTTTTTCGGTCCTCTTGAGGACCTTGGTAGGCCGGCCAACCTTTCGCGACCCCCTGGGGCGCTTGCTCCTCTTGGCACTGCCACTCTCAAGGATATTGTCGAGGTCAGAATCCATCTCACCTACACAGTCACACCACAATGTGAGTTATAACAAAAAAGAAAAAGTATATAAAGTGACTCAGCATCGCGTAGATATACAAAGTAATGAAAGGGTGAGTGGAGAGAAACCTAACTGGAACTCTCCTCCGAGCTTGAACTCGGAGACCATGAAATTCCCTCATCTTCAGAAGAGGCGGGGGGAGTACCTTCCCTATAGGTGGACGTCAACCTCGAAAGGTCCCTATAGTCATTGGTCCCATATTGGACGGCTATTCTGTCCCACACCTCGTTCAGACTGTACATAGTGTCATACTTCCCGAGCTAACTATCAAACCTATGAACCCGATCATCTACCCAAGTCCATATATAGAAATGGTCCCTATCGTCCTTGCATAAAACTAACCTATCGGGTTTGTGTTTTAATAGGGTGGGGGACCACATTTTCGAGCTTAGGATGACTGTACCTTGTTCATCCGAGCCCAAGCTCGAGGCTTCGTCGTTGGCCTCGTTCCCCGACTGTGGGCTCCATCGGCGAACCGGAGGCGGGGGCCTCGCCTCTCTCCTTGGAGGGAGGATGCCTGTTGGCAAAGGCACGAGCTCCCAGAGGTCGTACTTTTTGCTGGACCAATCCGAGGTGGACTGGCCATCTCCCAAAAGCCCGCAAGCTTGGAGCTTACTCTCATGCAAAAGATATGAGAGAGACCTCCTGCCATAAGGGATTGGAGCAGAGCCTCTCTATGCTCCTTCATCACGTCAGTGGGAGTACGACGATGATAGTTGGCTGGAAAATAAAACACATTTCAACTAAGTACGAGCCTACAGACAAAAGTCCGAGCACAGAGATAAAGAGGGTTGGGGTACTTACGAATCCGTCTGAATGAATAGTATCGAGACGGGGACAGGCCATCTGTCCAGAAGAAGGCCTTCTTAAAGTCAGGAGGATGGTTAGGAAGATCCTCGAACACCTTTTTCTCCTTGGGGTAGCTCGAAAGATAGTAGAAGCCGTCCCCTCCCCGAGCTCGGGAGGGATTGCTTTTCAAACAAAAGAGATACAAGTTCTCTTCTGGCGTGGGTCCTTCCCACTTCAACTCGTGGTACAACGACTTCAGGGCAGACAGAACCCTGTAAGAATTAGTGTTGAGCTGGAATGGAGCCAACCCAACAAAGTTTGTGAAGTCCTTGAAGAAATACTTCAAAGGCAGTAACGCTCCTGCCTTCATATGCTCCTGGCTCCAAGCCGCATACCTCAGCTTGTTATCAGGATTTCCATCTCCTGGGGCATGGCAGCTTCGCTCACTGGAAGTAGGGGCTCGACACCTTAAGGAGCTTGATAGTCTGAGGCCATGAAAGGCCAGGAGATCGTTTATCTGACCTGTCGAGGTTACCGAGCTCCAGTAGTGCTCGGCCTCGAAGAACTCCCTCCGTGGCTGCGAGGTAGAAGGCTCCCCCATCAGTGAGAATTGGAGCTCTCCTGGGTTGTACGCGATGGTCACTTTTAACCTAGGGTCGAGGGGGATCGGCCTGGGCCCTGAATCAGTTTCCGGATAAAGAGCCTCTCGAAGGATTCTCCTCTTCTTTTCTATGACCTCGATGTTTTGGCGGCGATAGTGAGCTCAGATTTCTTCCTGTTCGCGCGCGAGATCGTATTCACGAATCAGGCGTTGGTTCCGAGCAAATAGCGATTCTGGGCTCGGAGTTTTTGGCGAATGCGGAATTGCCAGCAGTGACCCCCACCGTCTTTCCAGATTCTATGACATCTAGCAAGAAAGAAAAAATGGTGAGGGCCATACATGCAAGGATTCAAGAATTACGAGCTTGGCAAGACAAGCTCGGAGAGTGCTTGGGTACGAAACGAGCTCGATACTGGAAATCCAATTAAGAGTCAGAACGTGTATTCTACGAGAAAAAGGAGGGGAGTGGATCAAATTTTTTAGAATCCCGAAATATCAGGGAAAAAGGTGACGGTTATTCAGAAATGGTAGTCTTGGGTATCGTGCATTCTTTAAAACAAAGATTTTGTACCCGATATCTTGGTGTGCAAGATATGTCTTTTAAATTTTGAAAACCCAGAAAAAAGAGACCTTGTTTGAGCTTGTTCTACATCAAAGCTGGATTTGGAACCAGTGACTTAAACCTAGCATGGAAACTTAAACTTGAATGCCTATCGGCCAGAGCTTCCTAGCATGTCCAACTAAAAAATAAACCAGTACATTCCCAAAAATAAAAGAACAACACAGACAGAAACCGGCATAAAGGAAAACGAAAAGATCATCAGATACTTACACAATGATGGCGATTGTAGAGAAATCGTTGATTGAAGGAGAGGCTGCAGGTATAACCTTATGGTCTCGAACAAACTGGCAGTCCTTTGTTTCTTTGGCTGGGAGAACATGCAAAAGCAAAAAGCTCTCTGGGATGGCTTCTGGTTTTGTCTCTTTTCTTTTTTCTCTGATGAGTGTAAAATAAGAGGAAGAAGATGTCCAGGGCCTTATATATAGATAGTAAAAAGTGGTAAAAAGGGATTAATTTGAGCTATTGGCCAGAATCCTTATAAAATCCGACGGCCAGGGACAAATGACAAGATGGCACTGAAAAGGTGGCAGGCGAACGATCGTGGGCGGATTTCCAATGTACTCGAGTACCTTGGATGGGCAATACCCGATTGACACATGTCCACCCTCAAGTATGTGTGACGGTGCGGTTCCCGAAGAAAGTAGTTCAAAAGTTTCATTCTCATAGGATTCGAACAAATACTTTTGAGGGGGCAAAATGTTACACTCAGATTTCGAGCCTTAAGAATTGTGATCTCGAAAGCTGAATTCGTTAGGAATGGGCTTGTAATGTCTGGAACACGTGTCCGCCACCTAGGCATCGAACCTACAAAGCAGGGGCAACCTCGAAAATGGTAGCCTCGAAATCCTCACAAGCTCGAAAGGCAGACATCGAAGTACGTCTGTTCTCGGATGACCTCGGATCAGGGGCTCCGAACCTGACATAAGTATGAGCTCGAAGCCACATGATCTCGGGGAAAATGCTACAGCTCGAAAGTCATTAAGAGACCTGGGTGGGCACGACATTGACGATGTAGATTGATAACTTTGAATATCTTAGTGAGTCATTTTGGAGAGACACGGTCTACATTCATTGTTGTAAATCCCCTATAATAAATGGGTATTTATTATTCAGTTATACGCCCCCTGATCTTCAGGGGACGTTTCTTTGTATATAGGAGTTACAGGCTTTTAATGCCATTAAATTTATTTACATATACAGAATAACTTCCCGAAATGTGTGGGATAGTATTATGAAATCTCCTCTATAAATAGAGAAGTCATGCACCATTGTAAATGACCGAAATTTGGTGATCTTGAGAGAAACTCTGGAGAATTCATTCTTGAAGAATTTTTAGAAATCATCTTAAGTTCTAATAACAAAGACTCGTGGACTAGGCAGAGTTAACTACTGAACCACGTAAAAAATCTTGTTTGTCTTATTGTATTTTTCTGGCCATAACCATTTATTGTTTTCGTGCTCTTTATTCACTGTTGACGAAAAACGGCGTCAACAAAATACATGCACATGAATAGTGTCGAAAAGAGAAGAAATAAAAAACCTCTAACTCTTAACCTTCGATAGGGTCAAGTGGAAGAGAGCAACACATATTGCCCCTTTTGTTTTTGAGCTACAAGTGGCCATTATATATATATATCGTATTTATATCTACAAATGTATAGTTACATGTATTATTTTCAACTTTCTCCTCAAATTGTCTACTCTCAAGACACCACACCACAAGCTTAAGATAACAAAAATATGGGACCCAATTTGATTTATACACTTTCTAAAAGAAAGAAAGAAAAAGCATTTTGGAGATATTTGCAATTTAATGAAGGGAGTTGACTAATTAATTACTTTCATTGAACCAATACTATCCTAGCCTAGGTGAAACCTTATTGGACCTCCTCATATGCTTCTTGTATACATTTGTTATTGCTCTCTTAACTTTTCTTTATTTGCAAAAAGATGAAAAGATGGTATAATTGCAAAGATTATATACACGGAATAGGAAAAATGTTAGACAAATGATGGTTGATATTGGTACATATAATAATTATAATATATTATTTTTCAAGGTTACTTTTGTAGCACAATATGTCATGGGCCAAGTTGGAGGAATCTATAGGATGCCACTATTTTAGTACATTGCAACCAAATCTATAAAGATTATTGGACAAGGGAATTTAATCAAGACAACATAATTATTATATTAAGTGACAAAATTAATGATTCAATTGCAAAAGCAAAGTATCAATGAGAGAAAAAGATTAGATTACTTTTATTGTCAATGTGACATCTGTCTTATAGAGCTAGGATATATTATACAAGTGAGGACACATTTAAATTATCAATGTGATGTTACTTGAAATTGTACATCTTTTCTTTATATATATATATATATATATATATTCTACTAACTTTTTAATTCATGGAAACTTCAGGAAATATCATCTAATTAACGCCTACATTGTAGGTATTCGTTATTTTATATTTTAATTGAGTGCAATTGTTTTTATTTCTTTCTAATACTCAAAATACTATCATCTATTATAAATTAACTAAGAAATATAGTGGCGCGATTTTATAATAACAAAAAAACTACATGTAAAGAAACGAAGTAGACTTAAATAATATAAAAATATATACTACAAAAATTAAGTATATAAATATATACAAATATTAATTTTAATAATGATATAAATTTGATAAACTCACTGTATTAACTAATTACTCATATAAGAAAAATAAAATACTAATTATTAAACAAATGAAAGTGAATAAATGAATATTTTATTTATAACATACAAGTATAACATCTACAATTATTTGTAAACCATGTATAGGTTCTTTTTTTAAAATAATTATTACTCAACATATACAAATAAAACTCAAATTCTAATAAAATGGCACATTACCTCTTCAAATAAAACTTATATTCACAAAAAATTCTAATTAAATAGATAAAGATCTCTAAAAAATTTTAGAATGTGATATTAGCTCTTCAAATCTTAAACTTATATATATATATATTATATTTACAAAGATTTTCTTTAATACTATGTTTGTATAATTCACCTTAAATTATATATATACACACACATGTATTAGATTACCAATTAAAATTATCTCATAAATAAATTATTTTTTAATCTACTAATACTTTTTTCTAATTCTTATATGAAGAATATGATAAATTATTTAAAGTATCACAATTTTATTTTTTTCTCTTTTTTATCTCATGTAATTATAACACATAAATAATTATACAAAAAAAATAAATTAATATTATAGATCTTAATTTGCATTATTATCTTGAACTTATTGACATGTTAGATTGTCTATTATTTTTTTTTCCAAACGAATTCAACACCCCCACAACATATAATCTTGTACATGTCTTTTCAAAAATTGTGAACATGGTTTTTTTTTTGAAAAAAAAAGTCATATATTATATATATATCTTTTTGTTACACTACATATTATATTTATAAATTTAAATGATATACAAATATACAATACAAAAATTAAATATATTGATATAAATATATATCACCCATATAAGAAAAAAAATAAAAATACTAATTTTAATATTAATATTAATTTGATAAACTCAAAAATTAGAACTAACTGGGCAAGAATTTATTGATCAATCACCTATAAAAAAACTAATTGTTGAATAAATCAAATTGAACAAAAAAAATACATTATTTATAGCCTACAATTATAATACCCACAATAGTTTGTAAACCATGTGAGATTTTGACAAATAAAATAATTACTTAACATATACAAATAAAACTCAAATTCACATAAATTATAATAAAATAGATAAAATAACTCTAAAAAATTATAGAATGCTACATCACCTTTCTAAATCTTTCTTTTATAGATATATAGATAGATTTTCCAAACGGACTCAATATCACCATTACATATATAATTTTTTATATGTCTATTCAAAAATTGTGACCATGATTTATTTAAAACAAATAAGTTATACAATATATATATATGTCTTTTTGTTACACTATATATTATATTTACAATTTATATGATATAAAAATATATATTACAAAAATTAAATGTATAGATATAAATACAAAAATATTAATTTTAATACTAAAAAATTATAACTAATTAGGGAGAATTTTATTAATCAATCACCCATAAAAAATACTAATGCTTGGACAAATCAAATTGAATAAAAAAACACTTTATTTATAGCTTACAATTATAATACCCATAATGATTTGTAAACTATGTAAGATTTTTTATTATTTAACATATATAAATAAAATTTAAATTTACTGATTTCTAATAAAATAGAGAAAATAGTTCTAAAAATTTATAGGATGCCACACCATATCTCCATCCAAAGCTTTTCTTCATAGATATATAGATTTAATTAGTTTATATTAGGAATATATTTGGGATATTAGAGTAATTATAGTCAATTAAATGTTTTATGATGGTTGTTTATTTTGGTTTACACTATTACAATTATATTAATATTTTCTTTTTAAATACATCAATAAAAAGTGTTATTTAGTTTGAAAACATATGGGTATAAAAATAGTTTGATTTGTTGCACTTAAATGCATACGTAAAATTTTTGGTAGCAAAAATATATATTGTTACGAATTTAGTACAGATGTAGGTCCTGGGTGTTAATTCTGACTAGGGACCTACATGACAGTCACGTGACAACACTTGATTGGTCCAATTATTTTTAATCTTTTAAAAAATATTTTAAAATTTATTAAAAAACTAAAAAATAGAAAATTAAATAAAAACAAAATAACATTTTTTCTTCTTATTTTCTTTTTTCTCCCTCCCGTCTTTCTTCTTCTCTTGATTATTATTCCAAAAGAAAAAATATATATATGTTCATCTTCAACCTTGCATCCCATTCAACCTCCATCTTCCCCGACCCTCTTGCAAGACCTACTGCCATCTCCTTGACCTACCTGTAACACTCGATCCTCCTACAAATACCCAGATCTATTTGTTAGGAGACGACACCAACGAGCTTGGGAGATCTATCGCCCCTCCCCTGAAACTGCAAGACCCATCGTCGTTCCATGGGAGGAAAAATCTTGTCGACGTCGACCCACCCTAGCCCAGGCGAGGTTCTTGCCTCCATGGGTATTGTCTTTGTTGCACAATGAGGGTGCGAACGGATCTCTCCCAAGGACAATGAACAGAGTTGTGCGAAGGTGGTGCTGGATTTCGCTAGAACAACAAACATATTTGTTGATTTTTTGGCTATGATTTTCTATGATCTCTTGGATGTCATTTTTTTTTTATTTGGGGTTTTCTTCAGTTTGATTTTTTGACTATAAGACCTGGGTTTTGAGTGTTCTTGTCGGTGTTTATGAATTTTTTTTGATGTTGTTGGTGTTTTTTTTTTCTTTAGGATTTGGTTTTGGTTTTTGTTCATTTCCTTGAGCTTGATTTTTTTTCTTAGATGTAAGAATTTTAATTAGTTAAAACTGAAAATATTTAATGGTTAGAGTTTTAGTAAGTTTTAAATTTAATGTTTAGATTTTATTTTAATTTATTTAAAAATTAGATACATTTTTAATTAAATTTTAGTTTTTTTAATTATTTAAAAACATATTTTTAATATATTTAAAAAAAAATTAAAATGATTGGACCAATCAGGTATCGTCACATGGCTACCACGTAAGTCCCTGGTCAGATTTAACGGCCAGGGACCTACGGCTACGTTAAATTCATAACGGTAGGTATTTTTGCCACAAAATATTTAACATAGACATTTAATTGCAATAAATCAAATATACAGGTATTCATGCCACAAATTTCCCTAAAATTTATATTGTATTGACATTTGAAATCTGAACTTCAACATTAGAGGATATGGACCATGTAACGCCTTGCTAATTATGGTCCATTACCATGTGTGTTTAAAATTAGTATTGGACTCGCTGAATGAGTCATTTGGATCAAAACATGTGATTAAGCCACTAAGGGTTCAGGTATTTAAAAATTTTGGTCAAAGAATAAACATTTCCATTAAACAAAAACTTTAGTTTTTACATGGGATCCCAAAATACAAGTTTAAAAGTTTGTTACAACCTAGAGATTACAAAATAAGTCGGCCTAAGCAGCAAAACAGGGTCCAACCCTAGCTCCCCTGCGATATATCAGCCGTGGTAGTCGAGCAGACTACATATGTACACATCACCGCTATCGCTCTCCAACTCATGGCTGGCCAAGCTTCTCCTTACCCTTACCTGCACCACAAAGCACCCGTGAGCCAAAAGACTCAGCAAGAAAACACATTAACAATTTCAGATAGTTACAGAACACCACAACATACTTAACAGTAATAACTAGAACTAAGCATACACACACTGTACAGGTAAGTGACCATAGGGTCACACAAGTACGTGTCACACCCCCATTTATTCATATGACATCCGAGCCAGTCAAGTGCATAAGGCACTCTCGGGGTGGCCTAGCCATAACAGCATGCGCTCAACGCGCAAACGTCGATCACAGCTTATAAGTCGAACCTTACGGACCCTCGACTTATAAGTCGAGCCTTGGAAACCCTGACTTATAAGTCGAGCCCCTTTTAACCAAATATACCCTTGAATAGTGGGTCGAGCTTAAATCAGATGAAACAAACAGATTCTCATCTTATAAACCGAGCTTCCTAGCCAGAACAAACATCCACATAATACATTCTTCATACATACAGATACAATGCATTACAATATACTAAGTAAATATATACATGCATAATTATAATAATGCTCATTAGTTGGGCTCGAGCCCTAATAACATTCACAGTTAACAAATGGGCCCAGTCCCAATCATGCATCTCACGCATCAGGTGTAGTTTTCTTACCTTTGGTCTAAGCACTCCAAGCCTCAAAATTTCCACGAGGAAGATTCGTAAAGATTCTATGGTTTTGTTCATTTATGAATTGGAATTCCATCCTAGAGGTGAACCTAAGTATGAGAAAATAATATCTCATAGCTACCGGTAATTCATCTTCTTCATCTACAGTCTCCCATATTTCTTCTAAAGTTGCAATTACAGTAGGATAATCTTTAAAAAGTCTAGACACCGAAACATATTGCTCCGTAGCTCTCATCATGATTTGCTTAGTTGTTTGGAGGTGAACTATCTCCCTGTGGAATAAGAGTAATCTCCGAGTGATTCTTTCTAGCACTCCTACTGTATTTCTTGGCTCTCTAATTCTTTTCAATGCCTTAATGGCTTGGATATCCTCATAGGTCAACGCTCCATCCATTCTTAACTGAAAACACAAGGCTAAAACGTTAGCTATACATATAAACATAATAACTATAACATAAACACTTACATTGGCGGTTCGATTCAGAGTTTGAGCGTGTGTATCAAGGAGAACTTCATGCAAATGAACCGTTGCTCTGATACCAACTGTAATGACCCAACTATTTCTAAGACCCTGGACCATTAAAACTACTAGATATAGCTACTATTTTTTAATAAACATACATAAGAAAATAATCATAACTTTATTAAAACCCAAAATAAATATTGTGCAAGTTACAAAATAAGATGTAAAATATGGTATGGGTACCCATTGTTTAATAAAACATAACTTTAAATACTAATAGCGGAATTACATCAAAACATAATTTAAAAGACATAAAATAAATAACGTCGTCCTCGATCAACACGCAGTCCATTGAATCCATTCATCCTTAACACACAAGTCAAGCTACCAAGAATCCTTCCGCCTTCCATAATCATTTTCCTGCATCACACTAAAAATAAAGGAGTGAGCCTAATGCCCAGTGATGGACCCAAAACGGGTATGTTTTAAAAATTTATACTCGCAAATGCACGAATCGTATATGGAATATAGTGTTCGTGTAAGCACGAGATCGAACCTAAATGAGTTGTCTAAAATAAAAAAGAAAACTATTTTAAACCAAAATTAATAAATTCTAACCTAGCCCCAAAGATTGATGAGTTTTAATGTTATGAACATAAAATAAAAGATTGAAAATAAAGATATTTAAGAGAATGAAAATAAACCAATAATGATTTGAAAATAAGTGTTAAAAGAAAAGATTATTAAGATACTAGAATCCACAAAGTGTAAGTTTAATAATATTTATTAATATATTGATTTCCAAGTTTTAGTGATAGTTAAAATTAATCAAAGATAGGATTTTTCTTCACTTTTCAAAAATTATAATTTCAAATTATTTAATTTGAATCAACCTAATGAAACAACAAAAAATCAAATAACATTATTTATAAGGCAAAACATAATATTTTTGTTCAAAGCATGGATATGCACAATTTAATGACACATCTTACACAAAGAATATTATGTTTTTGCAAAATGAAGAACAAAATGCATATCATCTAACAATAAAAAATATGAGATATTAAATATGAAAGACATATATGAAGAAGAAAAATCCATAAACTTTGTTGCATTACAAGGGAAATCAACATACAACATAAATATTACCTAGTTACAAGTTGCTTCATCATGATCTTAATAATCTTATGAAAAAGATTAGAAGCACATAACTAGAATAGAAATTACAAAATAAATGAAATACATACTTGAAAATGCTCTTGAAAAACCCAAAATGGAAGAGAGAAAATGGTGGAAAGAAGTTGAAAGAAAAGAAGATGGTAACAAAAAATTAAGCACCCTAAAATGGTCTTGAAATTCCATATTTATAGCCAAAATGAGATTATTAAAATAATCAATTTAACTTAATTAAATTGATTAGATTAATTAAATAAAATAAATATGGTATGTAGAGGTAAATTATATGGTGTAATGATGATGTTGTGGTAAAAATGTGTAGAAAAATGGGTAAAAAATTGGCATTTTGGACATAGGGGACAAAAGGTACACTTGGAAAATTTTATGGGCTCAAGAAGGGTGGTGTATGGCTAGGCAAGGTGGCTGGCAGAGTGGGTTGCGGGCTGAACACTGCTGGGCCGAATGGAGGCAAGAGCAGCAGCTGGTGGCTGGTGGGCCGGATCTGGGCTTGGGCCCGTGGGGGCTGGCTGGCAGACGTGATGGAGGCAGCTGGTTGGGTGAAGACAGAGGCGGCTTCGCTGGAGTGAGACAAGGGATTCGGCTGGCTGAGGAGGTGCACGTGAAGGGCAGGAGTCTCGGCAGGGCCAGTTGGCTGAGGAGGTGATTGCACCTGGGCCTGGGCAGGAGGGCCGTGGGCCTGAGCTTCTAAAAAAATACCACATTTTCCTTCTCTTTTCCAGCTTTAGTTCTTTTCATTTCTCTTCTTTTCAAAGTACCAAAATGCACATCATTTCCTACAAAATAAACATAAGCTAAATTAAAATTAAATATTTTCACTAATAAAATATACCATATAATTTCTATGAAAATATTAATTAAAATATAATTTACATAACAATTAATTTCAATAAAATCATATTCCTAGCATTCAAACTAACAACACTAATTTTAAATAATTAAATTAAAACATAAAACACTAAAATATCTATAAAAACATATAAAAATCTAGAAAATTACAATAAGACTAATAAATACAAAATTACTTAAAAACTTAATAAATTAATTAAAAACTCAAGAACTAAGCAACACTTAGCATGTAATATATGGTAAAATAACTCTATTTTGTATAATTATCACACCCCCAAACTTAAAGTTTTGCTAGTTCTCAAGCAAAAGAAAAATTAAAACACATATTTTTTTTGTTGGTGATATAAAAATGATTTTCTCAAAAATTGCACAATGAAAATAATTCTAAAAAATTATTATGAATAAAAGTTAAGCTTACGTAATTAATTAAATTGTCAATTTTTTCTTTTAAAAAGAGGTTTTCATTAAAATTAATTTTCACTTAAACTTATAGGAAATAAATGTGTTATTGTTATGAAAAAAAATGTACTTTTTGTTATAAGTAAAATTGACCAAATAATTAAAAACAAAGCTTAAAAATTATTCATATTTTTAAGAGAATTAAATTCAAACTCAATCAAGATTTTTATCATTGAAAATAAAAATATCACCAATTTTTTTTTTTATATTTAATAATTTTTTTTAAACAAAACAATACAAAACACAATAAAACAATATATATTTTTAATTTTTTTTTCAAGACAAACTTAACACAATTCTACCCTCATATTCAACATAATGAACGGTAAACAACCATTAAACTCCCTACCCCCAAACTTAATTTAAGCATTGTCCTCAATGTGTCAAAATATATATAAAATTTGACAAGAGTTTAGAGTTTAGAATGGACGTACCTCGATATGGTGCAACGCTACGAGAGTAAAAGATACAACAAACAAAAATAAAATCACACATGAAACAAACAAAGCAAATAAAATACCAGTTATCAAGATCAAATAGGAATCAAAGAGCATGGTAAACAGGGTCCTCAATGAGGATCTCATCAACTTCATCAGTTTTCAATTCTAAAAATAGTTTTAATTTTTGTCCATTAACTTTAAATATATCACCATTTTTAGGATTTTCAATTTCAATAGCTCCATGTGGAAAAACGGTACGAACAATGTAAGGACCGGACCACCTAGAGCGTAACTTTCCCGGGAATAAATGCAAACGAGAGTTGTATAAAAGGACTTTCTGATCTGGAGAAAAATCTTTTCTCAAAATATTTTTGTCATGGTAAAATTTCATGCGTTCCTTATACTTTTTTAAATAGTCATATGCATCATTCCTAATTTCGTCTAATTCATTTAGTTGAAGCTTTCGTTTCTCACCTGCCTTGTCTAAAGAAAAGTTTAACTGCTTAATTGCCCAAAAGGCTCCATGTTCTAACTCAACAGGTAAATGGCACACCTTCCCATACACAAGTCTGTAGGGTGACATGCCAATGGGCATTTTGTACGCGGTACGATACACCCATAATGCATCAGTGAGTCTTAAGGACCAGTCTTTCCTAGTTGGATTCACAGTTTTTTCTAAAATGTGCTTAACTTCCCTATTAGACACTTCGACTTGACCACTAGTTTGTGGGTGATATGGTGTTGAGACTTTATGTGTAATGCCATATTGTTTCATCAAATGTTCAAATGGTTTATTACAAAAGTGTGTACCGTTATCACTAATGATAGCACGGGGTGAACCAAAACGAGAAAATATATTTTCTTTCAAAAGCCGAAGCACAACTTTGTGGTCATTAGTGTGGCATGCAATAACTTCAACCCATTTTGACACATAATCAACTCCAACAAGAATATAAAGATTACCCAAAGAGTTAGGAAATGGTCCCATAAAATCAATGCCCCAAACATCAAATATGTCAATAATAAGAATAGGATTTAAAGGCATCATGTTTCTTTTAGTTAAACTTCCTAACTTTTGGCAACGTTCACAAGCTTTACAATAAACATATGTATCATGAAAGATAGTAGGCCAATAAAAACCATATTGTAAAACTTTAGCAGCTGTTTTCTCACCACTAAAATGTCATCCACATGCATGATCGTGACAAAAAGATATGATTTTAGATTAGTCACAATTTGGAATGCATCTTCTAATTATTTGATCAAGGTAATATTTAAACAAGTAAGGATCATCCCAAATAATGTTTTTCACCTCAGAATAAAATTTAGATCTATCATGCTTAGACCAATGAGATGGTATTTCTTTAGTGACCAAATAATTAACAATATCAGCATAGCAAAGCAATGAAGAAACATGTATCAATTGTTCATCAGGAAAAGTTTCAGTGATAGGAGTGGAGTCATGTATAGTTTCAACAACTAGTCTAGATAAATGATCAACAACAACATTTTCAAATCCCTTTTTATCAAGTATTTCTAAGTCGAATTCTTGTAAAACCAGGATCTAACGGATCAAATGAGAGTTAGCATCTTTTTTCGATAAGAGATATTTTAATGCAGCATGATCATAATAAACAATAATTTTAGACCCTAACAAATTAGATCTAAATTTCTCCAATGCAAAAACAACAGCAAGCAATTCTTTTTCGGTTGTGGAATAATTTAATTGAGCATCATTTAAAGTTTTTCTTGCATAGTAAATTACATGAGGTATTTTTTCAAGTCTTTGTCCTAAGACAACACCTATAGCATAATCAGAAGAATCACACATTATTTCAAAAGGTATTTTCCAATCAGGGGGTCGAATAATGGGTGCAGTAGTCAACAAATTTTTTAATTTTTCAAAGGCAACATGGCAATCATTATTAAAGACAAAAGCATTTTCTTTTCCAAGTAAATGGCATAAAGACCGATAAATTTTACTAAAGTCTTTTATAAATCTTCTATAAAAATCGGCATGGCCTAAGAATGATCTAATTTCTTTCACAGTTTTAGGTGGGGGAAGTTTTGAAATAAGATCAACTTTAGCTTTATCAACTTCTATTCCCTCAGATGAGATTACATGACCTAAAACAATTCATTTTTTAACCATAAAATGACATTTTTCCTAGTTAAGCACAAGATTTTTCTCTTTGCAACGAATTAAAACAAGTGAAAGATGGTAGGGGTGCACACGGGACCCGCAAAACCCGAAAACCCGCAAAACCCGCCCGACCCGAACCCCGAGAACCCGATTTTTGAAAAACCCGTCAATTTCGGGTTTAACCCGACCCGAACCTGAAACATATCGGGTCGGGTTCGGGTTTAAAAATTTGCCACATTCGGGTTCGGGTGTAACCCGATGAACCCGAACTATATTTAAAAAAAAAACAAATATGCTTTAAAAAACTCAGTCAGATAAGATAGCCCTAAAAATTTGTTTTGTTTGTCTTCTTCTCTTTCAACCTTTCAGTTCAGCCCCTTACACTCACGCACGACACCGACCGGCAGAGCTAAGCCACCACCCACACGGCCAGCCAGCCACCACCAGACCAGACCAGACCAGATCGCCTCCCTCCCTCTCCTTCACTCACACGACACGCCTCGCCGTTGCTAGGCCAGCCAGCCACCGCCCGCACCACAGATCGCCTCTCCGTTCCAGTGGTAAGTTATTTTTTTCGGTTAGTTTTAATTTAACTAATAATCTTATTCTTAAGTTTAAGATTATATATAATATATTTTCAGAAACATATATATATATATATTGAGAAACATTAACCTTAAACATTAATATATATATATTCAGAAACTTGATCTGATTTCTTATTTTTCTGATTGAAATAGAGCATGTTGATGATGCTATTCAAAGAAGAGAACATGAACAAGCACTACGGCAGTGCATAGTTTTTTGTTTGGTTTAAAATGCATATGCTTATAAACTTCATATATATATTTGTGATTGTGTTGCAAAAGCTATGATTGAATCAGTCCATGGCAAAGATGAATGGCTTTAATAATCTCTGCAATTAGACTTTTGTCAAGTAAAACAGAGTCAAAACAAAAACAACTCATGCCAAGCTTAGCTTTTATGTCTTATTGCCACAACTTTTAAATGTTAAATAAAAAAAAATATAAACTTAAATAATTTTAATCGTGTATAAAAGTATGCACTATTATAACTCACAATGTTTTTTTTAGCAAATAAACAACTATATTTTTGGAAAAAGATGGTATTTTTGAAAAAAAAACGCATTTTTGCAAATTTGGGCTTTTAGGCCCAAAATCACAAATGGCCCAGCCAAACCGAAATGAAACCCAAACCCGAACCCGAGTGAACCTGAACCCGAAAATTTCGAAAATTTCGGATCGGTTTCGATACCATTTTTCTCAACCCGAAACCCGCAAAACCCGAACCCGATGAACCTGAAACCCGAAAATCCGACCCGTGTGCACCCCTAAAAGATGGTGCATACATTCATCAAAGGAAGAACCAAACACAGAAAAATCATCCATAAACACTTCAAGAATTCTTTCAACCATGTTAGAAAAAATTGAAATCATACACCTTTGAAAAGTCGCAGGTGCGTTGCATAATCCAAAAGGTATGCAACGATAGGCAAAAGTCCCGAAAGGGCATGTAAAAGTAGTATTTTCTTGATCTTCTGGGGCAATGGGGATTTGGTTATATCCCGAATACCCATCAAGAAAGCAATAATATGCATGGCCAGCTAAATATTCAAGCATTTGATCAATAAAGGGCAATGGAAAATGGTCTTTTCTAGTAACATTATTTAGCTTTCTATAGTCTATGCACACTCTCCACCCCGTTTGTACTCTAGTAGGGATTAATTCATTTTTCTCATTTTCAACAACTGTGATCCGAGACTTCTTAGGCACAACTTGAACTGGACTAACCCATTGACTATCAGAAATAGGGTAAATGATACATACGTCTGACAATTTTATGACCTCTTCTCTAACTACTTCTTTCATATTTGGATTTAGCCTTCTTTGACATTCCCAAGAGGTTTTAGCATTCTTTTCTAGATGGATTCTATGCATAATATGGATGGACTAATTCCTTTAATGTCTCCAATGGTCCAACCTATGGCCTCTTTATGTTTTCTAAGGACATCTAACAATTTACCTTCTTGTTCTCTATCTAAAGCGGATGCTATGATAACATGTAAGGTTTCAGACTCTCCTAGAAAAACATATTTTAAATCTTCTGGCAAAGGTTTAAGGTCTAACTTTGGAGACTCAGAAATTGATTGAACATGATCTAAGGGTAAAAAAAGTTCAACTTTGGTTTCATTTAAGGGTATGGACTCTAGCAAAGAATTCATATCATCATTAGAGTCATCAACATGCAAGTTCATACCAAAGTATTTTTCACAAAAGTCAAGTAAGTCATTTCCATCATCTTCACAAATATTATCTATCATGTTAACTTCATGCACTTCCTCACACTCAACATATTTAACAACATTAAATACATTCAATTCAATAGTCATATTTCCAAAAGATAATTTCAAAACACCATTACGACAATTTATGATTGCATTAGGATGTAGCTAAGAATGGTCTACCTAAAATGATAGGAATTTGAGCATGCATATTTTCCACAGGTTGAGTATCAAGAACAATGAAGTCAACAGGAAAATAAAATTTATCAACTTTTATCAAAACATCCTCTATAATGCCTCTAGGAATTTTCACAGAACGATCGGCTAATTGAAGAGTTATAGAGGTAGGTTTTAGCTCATCAAGACCAAGTTGCTTATAAACAGAATAAGGCAATAAATTCACACTAGCACTTAAATCAAGTAAAGCCTTGTTAATAAAATGATCACCAATAATGCATGAAATTGTGGGACATCCAGGATCTTTATATTTAACAAGACTCTTATATTGCATAATGGAACTAGCTTGTTCAGTTAAAAATGCCTTTTTAGGAACATTAGTGTTTCTTTTAACAGTACAAAGATCCTTTAAAAATTTAGAGTAGGCATGAATTTGTTTAATGGCATCTAAGAAAGGGATATTGATACTAACTTGTTTAAAAACTTCTAAGATGTCATTATATTGGCCGCCTTTTTTAATTGGAAGTAATCTTTGTGGGAATGGGGCTTTTGGAATGAAAGGATGGATTGGAGTTTCCTTGTTCAAAGAGTCATTAGAACTAGAAGGCTGACTCTTTTCTTGTTCTTTTTCTTTTTCAACCTCGGGTATGTAATTGAGTTTGACAATGTTCTTTCCGGACCTAAGAGTTGAAATTGATTTGACTTCTCCATTATGACTAGACTTTCCTATCTCATATTGACCTTTTGGATTAGGGATATGTTGACTAGGGAATGTTCCTTTTTCTCTATTAGCTAAAGTAGTGGCGAGTTGTCCTACTTGTGTCTCGAGTTTGGTAATTGATTAGGACTGATTTTGTAGGATTTGTTGAGTGGATTGCATAAATTGTTGTAAAGTATCTTCTAAGGAAGGTTTTCTTTGTTGCGGATATGGTTGATTTTGTGGGGCATGAGCTTTGTTTTTGTGTTGTATTAGTGCCCTTGATTCATTTGGGGTTGTTTTTGTCTCCATGAAAAGTTCGGATGGTTTCTCCAATTTGGATTGTAGGTGGATGAAAATGGGTTATCATTTGGTTTCCCATAAGAATGAAGAGCATTGGCCTCCTCAAAAAATGCTTCTTGGTAGGAAGGACATGATTGGGCATTATGGCAAGGACTAGAACATATGGAACAAACATCTTTTTTTGGTTGTATTGGAGAATTTATAGTTTGACTTATGGCTAATGCTTCTACTTTTCTCGCTAATTTGTCTAAGGATGTTCTTAAGTCTAATTCATTTTTTACTTCATATCTTCCTCCTCTTTTTGGTGAATTAGTTGACCTAGACCTAGGATCAAAATAATTCCATTGTTGTGAATTCACAGATAAATCTTCAAGGGCGTCCCACGCCTCTTGTCCTTGAAATTTTAAAATTTTTCCAATATGCATAGATTGAATCATTTGACGATTAGAGGGAGTCAAACCATCATAAAAATATTAAGTCTCCATTTTTAAAAACCACGATGAGGACATTTTAATAATAAATCTTTAAATCTTTCCCAACATTCATAAAACTCTTCATTATCTTTTTGAAAAAACTCGGAGATTTCTCTCCTTAGACTATCAGTTTTAGACATAGGAAAAAATTTCAGCAATAATTTATTATAAAGTTGATCCCATGTAGTTATAGACCCTGTTGGAATGGAATTTAACCAAGCTTTTGATTTGTCTTTTAATGAAAAAGGGAATAATCTTAGTTTGACCGACTCATCAGAATTTTTTTGAAATTTAAATGTTGAGCAAATTTATAAGAAATCTTTTACATGCATGTAAGGATCTTCTCTATCTAACCCATAAAAAGATGGCAACAATTGAATGATTGCTGGTTTAAGCTCAAAATGAGTAGCAGAAGTTGTAGGAAAAACAATGCATGAAGGAGCCTTAGATGAAATAGGTGCAAAATATTCAAGCAAAGTTTTTTCAGGCACAACATTTTCATCAACAGGATTAGCAATTGGTTCCATGATGCTCAAATTTTTACTAACACTTTCAATTTCAAACAAAGATAGACATCTTTTTACTAATCGATTTTTTGAGTTACGTTCCCAATGATGCATACAATTTTCACAAACAAAGCAACAAGGATAATCTCAAACAAGCAATTTTCTGATGTGGAAGATCAATTAAAACCGCAATCACAAAGCATACTTAATTTTTTTTTAGAGATTTCACAACAATATAATTTTTATGGTTTACTTGTTCCCAGGCCTATTTGATTCCACTTACTCGCGCACTACTAACAACTCTCCGAGGTTAATTAGTAGAGGCGGATTGAGAATTTTGTTCAAATTTCCTTTAAGCAAAAATTGCTTATGGTGAAAGGACAAGATTTAGGTTTTTTTTTTTTTTTCACAATTACAGAATAATATGATAAAAGACAAAGAAAAAAAATAAGGCAAAAATTAAATAAGACTAAAATTTAGGCAAGAGTAGGGAGGCATAGCATGCCATCAACCATAACAAAAATATGGTAAAAATTAGGAGGCACAAATGCCATTAACTAAAACATAAGATAAAGGACTAGGAGGCAAAATTGCCATCAACTAGTAACTTGCAATAATTAAATAAAAATAACAACAAGATAAATAACGAAAATTACAACAAAATTAGGAGGCACAAGTGCCATCAACTATAAAAATTAAAAAGATAGATAGGAGGCACAAGTGCCGTCAACTATAAAAATTAAAAAGATAGATAGGATGTACAAGTGCCGTCAACTAAAAAAAACAATAAATATAAATATATAAGTAAGTTGTTTTGTGTATGGATGGTAGAACTGTCCCAAATTTTCTTTTTGTATATATATTTTTTAGTTTTATATGAATATATATTTTTTTATATTTTTGTATATATAGTTTTTTGTTCTTTTTTTTTAAGTGCAAAAATTAAAATAACTAGTAGAAGAATTTACTAACCTTGAGATAAATTTCGTTTCTTTTCTTCTTGCAACTCCCCGGCAACGGCGCCAAAAACTTGATGGACAAAAAACAGGTATGTTTTAAAAATTTATACTCGCAAGTGCACGAATCGTCTATGGAATATAGTGTTCGTGTAAGCACGGGATCGAACCCAAATGAGTTGTCTAAAATAAAAAAGAAAACTATTTTAAACCAAAATTAATAAATTCTAACCTAGCTCCAAAGATTGATGAGTATTAATGTTATGAACATAAAATAAAAGATTGAAAATAAAGCTACTTAAGAGAATGAAAATAAACCAATAATGATTTGAATATAAGTGTTAAAAGAAAAGATTATTAAGATACTAGAATCCACAATGTGTAAGTTTAATAATATTTATTAGTATATTGATTCCCAAGTTTTAGTGATAGTTAAAATTAATCAAACTATCATTTTCCAAATAGATTTATAATTTTAAGCATAAATTACTTCTAAAAAGATAGGATTTTTCTTCACTTTTCAAACATTATAATTTCAAAGTATTTAAAGTGAATCAACCTAATGAAATAAAAAAAAATCAAATAACATTATTTATAAGGCAAAACATAATATTTTTGTTCTAAGCATGGATGTGTACAATTTAATGACACATCTTACACAAAGAATATTATGTTTTTGCAAAATGAAGAACAAAGTGCATATTATCTAACAATAAAAAATATGAGATATTAAAGATGAAAGACATATATGAAGAAGAAAAATCCATAAACTTTGCTGCATTACAAGGAAATCAACATACAACATAAATATTACCTAGTTGCAAGTTGCTTCATCATGATCTTAATAATCTTATGAAAAAGATTAGAAGCACATAACTAGAATAGAAGCAAAACAAAATTGAGCTTTGAATCTCAAGAACCTTGACTGAAAACCAGATTACTCAAGATAATCAAGGGTCAAAAGTCCTTACCTTAGAAAGGAATTCGACCCTAGGTTGCCTCCAATGCTACTCCAAGCTCCAACCCTCAACTCCCAAGCTAGTGTTCCTCAAACTTCATCCCAACAACCCAGTTTTCCAAAATTAAACTCAGAACTTACAAGAACAAGTGAAAACCTAAAACCAGAAAAATGAAATTCTTACCTTCTTCCCAAATTCGAAATTTCTAACTGTGGATGGCTGCTAGTCCCTTCTTCAAATTGATTTCACCCTTTAACTCCTTCAAAACCCAGCTCTCATTACTTGTGCTCTATTTCTCTCTTCTTCAGAATTGAACCAAATGACCCAAGGAAAAATTCTAACACGTGAGAGTCTTTTCCCGTAGGTTTCTAATTTTAATACCAAAAGACCATTCTACCCCTCCTCAAACTGAGCCAAACACTAAACCTCATGGGTAGCTAGGTCATTTCACCACTCTAACAGAAATACCACTTTTCCCTTCTTATTTCACTAATACCACTAACACTAAGGTTAATGATGGTTACCAACCTCAACTAAATATCACTCATCACCATTGTGACTCTCAACTAGTACCGCAGAACAGGATCACCTCATGCCAGAAACACCGCACATAACTCAAAATCATACCCTCAACGGGTTCAAATTACAAATATGCCATTCCGAACTAATCAGGGCCCACATGCATAATTAATACTCAAAAACATGCATTTAATCATTTATTCACATATAATCATGCATTTAAACATTAAATCATACATAAATACCGATTATGCCCTCCCGACACGCTAATCAAGGCCCTTAAGCCTTATTAACAATTTTGGGTCGTTACACAATAGCACTTCAAAGAGTCCAAGAAAGATTGAGATAGAGATGTGCAAGCCCTTGTAGTAGAACAAAACTCTTGGATCTTCTTGAAAGCTTCAAACCCTAATTTGAACACCACTTGAAATTTCTTCTTCTTAGATGAGAATCAAAACCAAGGTTTATATTGTTGGTATTAAAAGAGCAAATCAGAGATACGTAGCGAGGAATGAGCCCTTTTTAATAATGATTAATTCCAGCCAAGATCATACACACACACACATATATATATATTAAATCACCTACAATCAGATTAGAGATTACCTCTTGTAGCCTATCATCTGTCCTCGAATCTTTTTTGTATAAAATCAACGATCTTCATATCCTAGTCATGAAAGCTCACACCTTGATCTTCTAGACCAAACCTCAAACACACTAGGACGTGTGTGGGCAAGTAGGATTCAAAAGGTTGATTTATGACTCTTTAGACGTACTCAACACATGAAATCTAGAGATGTTTGAAAGAGAGAAGACAAATTGAATAGTTTTCAGGTTTAGAAAAACTATTGCTTCTGTTTCAGAAAGATAGTCTGACAATCTATGAAAAACAATGACCTCCTATTTAAGTATTGCTTCTTTTTAGGTTTATAAAGATCAATAACTAATTTAATTAATCTTTATTTTATTAAAATAAAACTGAAAAGTTATAACCCATTTAATTATTTAATTTAAATCATATTTACAAAAGAATAATTAAATATATATAATTAAATAAACAAATTATTTGAAATTCAAAATTCAAATCCCAGGGATAGGAAATATCCCTGTGTGGCGTCACTCACTGTGCAATACTGTGACAGTCAGTATCCCGTGATTCATAGGGGGAAAGATTGGGTAAAGCTGTGCAATCCCACACCGCCTAGGGAAGGTTAAGTGTGATGATTCTAAGACTGTATAGGTAAAGGACTACACAGTTGAAGATGGTTTAAATGGATTGATGGGTACTACCTATGCCAACAAGATGCATCTTCTTTTCGGTAGCCCATCACTTGAGAACTCCAAAGTTAAGCGTGCTTGACCTGGAGCAATCTTATGATGGGTGACCTCCTGGGAAGTTTTCCCAGGAAGTGTGCGAGAGAGGACAAAACACGCTGGAAAGACTTGTGTTGGTTTGTAGGGCCAATCCTTATTCCAAGAAGCAACCATAGTGACGTGGGGTGTTACAAATACAGTGAGTGGCATGAGCCACATTAGGGTTATACCTAATTTTCTTATTTGTTTATTTAATTAATATTTAAGACAATATATTTATCCCAAAATAAATATCAGTTAATTCAAAATTAACTTTATCTTAAAATATCAATTTTAAATAAATAAATAAATATCTTATTCTAATTAAGATAATTATTAATCTCTCTTTATATAATAATCCAAACAAGATTAATATTTATTTTAACCTATAGTTTTTCAAAATAAAACTATATAGTGAAATAATTAATTAATCAATTGCCCATAACTATCACATAATTATTTCATTACCCTGGAAAATTAATTCATTTGCAATTAAGTCATTCTCTCTACAAATCTTTCTTTTGATATTCTTACCACAGTCAGTGTAGGACAGAGGTAATCTGGGGACCATGGACCTATAATACGAAGCTCCAATAAACCAGATTATTAATCAAACTCTTTATTCAAATAATCTTATTTATTAATTCCATGATTACTCCACTATAAATATGTAATTGCACTCTAAGTATTTATAGAATTATATTTACAGAGTTTTCTCTTGTAGTCCATTGATATAGTCAATAAATGTAGTTTTGTCCTCCATTTATTGTTTCGTTAATTAGAGCTGGTCAAGATTACTGTTTTACTCTTGTTCCTTAAGTGCCCTTAATTCACTAGTCAATAATTAATCTGTAATCAAATTATAGATTTGAGCTCAATAACTATTTAGTTCCAGAATTAACCCTTAAAGGAACCAATATTTGATCCGTTAGGAAAGTATGGATTCCATTATTGTAATTCATGTTCCCAATCATTCATGATATTAAATCTCCAAAACAAAAGTCATTAGCCTCATTATACTAAGAAATCTTAACGAGTGAATCAAAAGATTCAATAAACACAAACAAGATTTCATGAATACTCAACATTTAGACTGATTCACAAATGATCATCTATTATGATAAGAATAAAATCTTTATGTCAAACGACAAGTTTATAAAGATAATTAATTCTTATCATATATAATCTCTATTATATACAACACATTTACTAAGATGTCTATCCACATCAGTAATCCGAATCTAGATCACTTGCCTCTCGTATGCATAGTAAATCGCACTAGTAGCCATTCATTAAAGATTCCTTACTTTAATATGTTACTGACAATTGTATTTATTATATATGATCTTAATTCTCTCATACTAATACAAGATCATATTTTCATGAATGAATAAAGAATTTTCTTGATATTATCAAAGAATTAATTCAAACAATAATTATACTATTCAAATATATAATAAAATTGTTCTCTTTATTTAATTCAATAAAATGTCTTAACATGCTTTTAAGGCATTAATCCTAACATATACACAAGGGGTATCACTGTCCAAATTCTCTATTTCCTAGCCCTTAATGGATGCTTGAGGCTTACTCTAGTAGGAAAGGAAATTAGGATTGAAAAGGCCTTGAAATTCACAAAGACAAGTTGTAATGCCCCAAATTACCTAATAAGGCTTAGGGCCTTGATTAGGGGGCCAGGATGGCAATCTATGGAATTATATGCTTATGTCAGATATATATGTGTGTAATTATGTGATTATGTGAGTTATATGATAATATGACTAGAAATTCATGTTTATGGGTATTAAATATACATATGGACCTGTTTCTTATTAGAAGGGCAATTTTCGTAATTTGGCTCGTTATGAGTATAATTGTATATATGTATATATATATATATATGTGTGAGACCACATTATTATGTGGATTTATTTGGGCTACTTAGCACGAGATGATCCTAGGGAGTCAAGGGGTATTTTGGGTATCTAGCACATTATCAGGTTATCGGGTAACGGGAATGAATAATTGATGATATTTTTGGAATTTGTGAGATTAGGTGGGAATACCGGGGATTTTGACCATTTTGCCCTCGGGGATGTTTTTTGGTACCCCAAGCCTCGGGATTAGCTGAAGTGACTTAAGCCTTAAGGAAATAAACACTAAACGCTCAACGCTCAGCAACACCAACTGACTCTCTCTCTCTCTCTCATTTCTCTAAGGAAGTCAATTGAAGAAAGCTAAGGAATTATTGGCTGAAGCTTGGAAGATTGGAGGCTTAGCTCTAGAATTGGATTACCTACAGCTAGGGGGACTTAGATCACAGCTGAGGTAAAGTTTTAACCCCTGTTTCAATTGATTTATGTTTAAGTTTTGGTGTTCTTGAGCTTACGGTTCAAGGTTTTGAATTTGAATTTTGGGTGGAGGTTTGAGTGTGTTGAGTTGGGAAGATGTTAAATATATTATGGGGATTGAATTCAGATTCTAAGTCTGATTTGGGGTGATTATTGAGTTTGGATGAAGAAAAACCAGAGAATTTTGGGTTTGTATGGTCGGGTCGTGGCTCTATTCTTGGGGCCGCGCCCTTTTGAACCCATGGACTAAGGAAGGGTTATAACGAGAGGGCGCAGCGCGACGCGTGTTCATTGAAAAAAGAGGTTGGGGCCTCTGACTTGGGTGGGCCGCGACATAGGTGCCTGGGTCGCGACGCTTAAGGAGTTTTGAGCCCCAGATGGGTTTTTGGGTGCAGGAACTCAACCCTAAGGGATCGAGATCGATCCTACTACCCGGTTTAGTAGAATTCGGTGTCCTAGAGGCTAGGATTCGGTCCAGAAGCCTTTATTTTTTCGTTATTCATTGGATTTTATATTATGGTTGTGACTAGGTTATCTCTAGGGGCTCTGAATCAGGACCGTGATTGAGGGTCATTCTTGCTTTTTATGCTATACTCGGACATGAGGTAAGAAAACTGCACCCAATATGTGATGTATATGATTAGGGCTTGGCCCAGATGCTGAACATAGTCTTGTTTGGGCATTGGTCCTGTAAATGCGCATAATTATGATTATATTTGTGTATACCTATTTAAATGTATTGTAATGCATTGTATCTGTATGTATGATGAATGTATTATGTGATTAGTTGTTATGGCAAGGAAGCTCGATTTATAAGCCGAGGATCTGTTTGTTGTATCTGGTTAAAGATCGACCTATTAGTCGAGGGCATACTTCGTTTAAGAGGCTCAGCTTTTAAGTTGTGGGCCTCCATGGCTCGACTTATGAGTCGAGAGTCTTCAAGGCTTGACTTATAAGTCGACGGTCTGTGAGGCTCGAATTATAAGTCGAGGATCTACAAGACTCGGCTTGTGAGCCGTGACCGACATTATGCGCGCTGAGCGTAGGCCGCCATGGCTGGGCCACCCCGGGAGTGCACTAAGCACTTGACTAGCTTGGATGCCATATGAATAAAAGGGAGTGCAACACACACTTGTGTGACCCTATGGCTGCTGATCTGTATATCTGATTGGGGAATTTCAGCTTATAAGTTGAAGATTTATTTATGTTATCTGATGAAGGGCTTGGCTTAATAGTCAAGGGTATAACAGGTTCTTCGAACTTGACTTATCAGTCGAAGATGATAGACTCGACTTATTAGTTGAAGGTTGAAAGACTCGACTTATTGGTCGAAGACTACAGACCTGACTTATCAGTCAAAGGTTAAAGGACTTGACTTATCAGTTGAAGATCACAGACTCGACTTATCAGTCAAAGGTTGAAAGACTCGACTTATCAGTCGTAGATTACAGACTCAAATTATTAATCAAAGACTACAGACTTGACTTATCAGTCGAAGGTTAAAGGACTCGACTTATCAGTCAAAGGTTGAAAGACTCGACTTATCAGTCGTAGATTACAGACCCGAATTATTAATCAAAGACTACAGACTTGACTTATCAAGTCGAAGGTTAAAGGACTTGACTTATCAGTCGAAGATCACTGACTCGACTTATCAGTCGAAGGTAAAGAACTCGATTTATCAATCGAGAGTTAAAAGACTCGACTTATCAGTCAAACTCTAAGGACTCGATTTATCAGTCAAAGGCTTATGGGCTCAGCTTGTTAGTCGAGGGTTTAAAGGCTCGACTTAGGAGTCGAGGGAGGCAGTAACGTGCCAAACGTCGGCCGATAGGGTTAAGCCAACCTAGAAGCGAGGGATACGCTTGAATGATCTTAGGGTCGTGTAATGACCCAACTATTTCTATGACCATGGACTATTAAAACTATTAGACATAGCTGCTATTTTGGGAAACATACATAAGAAATAACATAACTTTATTTAAAACCCCAAAATAAATATTGTGCAAAATACAAAGTAAAATATGAAATATAAAATATGGTATGGGTACCCATTGTTTAATACATAAAAACATAAACAATAAACTTAAATCAATTGTTTTAAAAAAAACTAAGTGCGGAATCACAAAGGAAACATAATTCAAATAACTTCATCCTCGATCGTCACACAGTCCATTCAGTCCATTCATCCTCAACACACAAGCCAAGCTGCCATAAATCTTTTCGCCTTCCATAATCATTTTCCTGCATCAAGCTAAAAATAAAGGAATGAGCCTAATGCCCAGCAAGGAAAATCAACTAACACATAAGTCATAAATCATAAACATATACTATAAAACATATGACTATAAAAACGTATATCATATAGGACTACAATATTAATGGCCATTAACTCATTAACATGACATGTGATAAACCATCTAGGTCTTCTATCTACTAATCAAGGTAGGTTAGATCACATGGTAGTATATGATAACCCATCTAGGTCCTCTGTCTACTAATCGAGGTAGGGTAAATCATAACTCTAAACCATAAAAATGATAAAAATTCTTGGGGTTTGCTATCTAAGCAACTATAAGCCCCAAGCGACATAAAAATATTAGGGTTTGCTATCTAAGCAACTATAAGCCCCAAATGACTACAAGACATATTTATATATATATATATCATAGCATAAAACATATCATAATGTAAACATATAAACACATAAATCGATTCTATTTTCCTTACCAAAAACCGGGATATTTGAGAACAAGAACGGGATTGGAACACTCCTAAAACCAACAGTAAGAATGGTGAGTATTTCTAAAGAATGAATATGAAAAGGGAACTAAACCATCCGAGTAGAAACTTACCGAAAATAACCTTAAGTTTCAAGAAACTTAAATACCTAACAAAGAATCATAAACAAGAGTTAGGATTTGAAAAGAAAATAAAAGAAAACTAAAGAACCATAAATAACTGAACTTAGGGATAAGAATACCTTGGTTGAACTAGAACCCGATTTACACCTCGATACCGAAATAACACTATATCTCACTTCCCAAGTGTTTAGAAAAGCTTAGAATGATAAAGATTTTAACCTAAAAAGCCAAGTGTTTCTCTCTATGATAACCTTAGAAACTTGGAGGTTCTGAAGACTGCTTGAAGAATGAAGAAAATGGCTGAGTACTAGGTCCTATTTATAGAGTTCAAGGAGTGAAACTAACCTCTTTTAATTTGAATAAATAAATGAAAAAAGATTTGAATTTTTGTTCAACAAATGCCCAGAACTCAGTCAAAATCATTCAAAGGTAGGTCTAAGAGGTTAAGGGATGTTTTAAGCTCGGATTCCACGGAGTTCAAAAATGCAAGGGTGGGGCCGATATATCGCCCCTATAGGCAATATATCGCCTCCACTATGTTCCCGAGCCTCCATTCGATCGTTCATGCGAAGTCGACGTATTTTCCATATCTTCCGTATGCGATATATCGGCCCCTATAGCTACGATATATCAGCATCCATTGATATATCAAACACGTATTTGCACTTTTTCAACATATTTTGAATTGATAAAACAACTTTGACTAAGTCTAAACGTGATCCTAACAGTTTCTGGAAGGTTCTAGAGCTTCTAGATCTTCTTTTACTAAATTATTTACTTAAAATGCTTAAATCCTCCAATAAACATGATTGTGACAAGTGTCATGCTCTTAAATTCTATCTAAACCTTATGTTATAATGAATAATACTTCTAAAACAAGCAATATTAATCAAACCTTATGTTATAATTAATATTTCTAAACTATAGGTTAAACTTATAAAATCCATAAGTGTTGCTATGAGTTTCCAACTAAGTCCCGGCTTGAACCAAAATCCATGGAATCTAAAATACTACAACTAATACTAACTACTACTACAACTACTACTACTATCTAGCTAGCTAAGTAAATATTCTGGGACACTACAATTCTCCCATACTTAAAAGAATTTTGTCCCCAAAAATTACTTACCAAACAATTCCGGATACCGTGCTAACATATCTTTCTCCAACTCCCACGCTGCCTCCCTTTCAGAATTATTACTCCATAGGACCTTGACTATCGGAATACTCTTAGACCGTAATTCCTTCATCCCTCTATCTAGGATGCTAATCGGTTGTTCCTCGTAACTCAAGTCATTTTGGAGTGCTATCGTATCGTACTTGAGGACGTGAGATGGGTCTGACACATATCTACGTAGCATCGAGATGTGGAACACATTGTGGCTATCTGCTAGAGCTGGCGGTAGGGCTAATCCATATGCAACTGTTCCCACCTTGTCCAATATCTCAAAAGGACCTATAAACCGGGGACTAAGCTTGCCCTTCTTCCCAAAATACTTCACACCTTTCATAGGAGATATCTTTAAGAAGACTTGATCTCCGACTTTGAATTCCACATCACGCTGCTTGGCTTCCGCATAACTTTTCTAATGGCTCTGAGCAATGAGCATACACTGTCTAATCAGTGCTACTGCATCCTGAGCCTCTCTAACAGCTTCGGGTCCAAGAAATTGCCTTTCTCCTACCTCGTCCCAATGTAACAGTGAACGACACCTTCCATAAAGCAACTCATATGGTACCATCCCGATCGTTGACTGGTAGCTATTGTTGTAGGAGAAATCTATCAGTAGCAAACACTTACTCCATGATCGTCAGAAGTCAAGTACACAAGCGCGCAACATATCCTCTAAAATCTGTATGCTACGCTCGGACTGACCATCGGTCTGAAGATGAAATTCCGTACTAAGACTTAACTTGGTACCCATGGCTTGCTTCAAGCTTCCCCAAAAGCTCGATGTAAACACCGATCCTCTATCGGATACTATGGTTTTAGGGATTCCATGCAGTCGTACTATTTCTTGAACATAAATGTCTGCGTACTGATCTCCTGTGTACGTAGTCTTGACAGGCAGGAAGTGAGCTGACTTGGTTAGGCTATCTACTACTACCCAAGCCTAGTCGTGCTACTTATTTGTTTGTGGTAGTCCTGTCACAAAGTCCATTGCTATGTCTTCCCACTTCCATTCTGGGATACTAAGCGGTTGCAATAAGCCTGCAGACCGCTGATGTTCTTCTTTCACTTGTTGGCATACTAAGCATTTAGACACATACTTCGCTACATCCTTCTTCATTCATGGCCACCAATACAATGCCTTATGGTCGTGAGTCATCTTGGTCGACCCTGGGTGAACTGAGTATGGGGTATTGTGCGCTTCTTCTAAAATCTTCATCTTAATTCCATGATCATTCGGCACGCATACCCGGTCCTTTTATCTCAAGAACCTCTGTCCTGATTTAGAGAAATCGGTGGCCTTGCCTTCTT
The DNA here is from genome assembly GCF_963169125.1 of Humulus lupulus. Taxonomy (NCBI): domain Eukaryota; kingdom Viridiplantae; phylum Streptophyta; class Magnoliopsida; order Rosales; family Cannabaceae; genus Humulus; species Humulus lupulus. The sequence continues at coordinate 265,921,867 of NC_084793.1, forward strand.
TGACTGCAACTATGTAAGATACTAATGTGTCATCATGCCCTTGTCTGATCCGTATATCTTCTAACAGACTTGATTGGATGGACATGTTAGCCAGTATACCAATGACTACTTCTATTCTGGCATTGATCAACTCTTGCTGAATCGACTTTTCTATTCCGGATAACGCTGCTAGATTCCCATAACTCATCCTACTTAGCGCATCAGCAACTACGTTTGCTTTTCCCGGGTGGTATATAATTTCACAGTCATAATCCTTTACTAATTCTAACCACCTGCGCTGCCTCATGTTGAGCTCCTTCTGCGTGAAGAAATATTTTAAGCTTTTGTGGTCCGTATAAATTTCACACTGTTCTCCATAAAGATAGTGGTGCTAGATTTTCAATGTGAAGACCATTGCTGCCAACTCCATATCGTGTGTTGGATAGCGTTGCTTGTATTCCTTCATCTGCCTTGAGGCGTAGGCTATTACTTTGTCATTCTGCATCAGAACATAACCCAAACCTTGCTTGGACGCATCACAGTAGACTATAAACTTGTCGTTGGGTGTTGGTACACAAAGTACTGGTGCTGAGCATAACTTATCCTTAAGCAACTGGAAGCTCTCTTCACACTTATCTGTCTAGTTGAACCTTTGCTATTTCTGGGTCAGGTTGTTAATCGGAGTGGCTATCTTAGAAAGACCTTCTATAAACCTTTGATAGTAGCCTGCTAGCCCGAGAAAGCTTCTAACCTCTGATGCATTCTTAGATCTTGGCCAATCCTTCACAGCCTCTACCTTAGTTGGGTCTACAGCAACTCCGTCCTTGGATACTATGTGGCCGAGGAATGCTACTTGCGAAAGCCAAAATTCGCACTTATTGAACTTGGCGTAAAGTTGATGCTTTTTCAGTCGCAACATGGTCATTCTTAAATGTTCCTCGTGCTCGACTTCGTCCTTTGGGTACACCAAAATATCGTCGATGAACACTACAACGAATTTGTCCAAGTAATCCTTGAAGACCCGATTCATTAAATCTATAAATGCGGCTGGAGCGTTGGTAAGACCAAAAGACATAACTAGAAACTCGTAATGTCCATATCAAGTTCTAAAAGCTGTCTTAGGAATATCCTCTTCCCGTACCTTGAGCTGGTGATACCCGGACCGTAGATCAATCTTAGAAAACACAGTTGCTCCTCGTAGTTGATCAAAGAAGTCGTCAATCCGGGGTAGCGGGTACTTATTCTTAATTGTCACCTTATTCAGCTTGCAGTAATCTATACACATCAGCATGCTTCCATCCTTTTTCTTCACAAATAGAACTGATGCTCCCCATGGCGAATGGCTCGGTCTAATGAAACCCAAGTCTAAGAGTTCTTGTAGCCGCGTCTTTAACTCCTTGAGTTCAATAGGTGCCATCCAGTATGGTGCCTTTGAGATAGGCTCGGTTCCCGATACAACCCTGGTAAGTCGTCAGGAAATACTTATGGGAATTCCTTTATAATGCGGACGTCTCCAACCTTTAGTGGTGTTTCCTTTACCACATCCATGACATTGGCTAAGAATGCGTGACATCCTTTCTCTATCATCCTTTGAGCTTTGAGAGATGAAATCAGAGGTGTTCATAGTCTTGAAACTTTTCCCTTAAAACATAGTCTCTGACCGTCAGGAGTTTCGAACATCACTTGCTTGTGTCTACAATCGATGGTTGCACCATGCCTTGCTAGCCAATCCATGCCCAGTATCACGACAAAGTCTTTGATCTCTAACTCTATCAGGTCTCCTTCTAGTTCTACATCCTTGATTTTGATCGATAAGCCTCGTACTATCCGTGATGATAGGACTACTTCGCCCGAAGGAAATTCTGTCACAAACCTAGTTCTAAATCTTTCACAAGGTTTGTCTAATTTCTCTATCATTCCTAACGAGATATGTGAGTGTGTTGCTCCTGAATAAAATAATACTAAACATATATTATCAAGGATAGGAATCTAACCAGCGACCACTTTGTTACTAGCTTCAGCTTCTCCTTGGGTCAAGGCAAAGACTCTGGCATGAACCATCTTGTTGTCTCTTTTCTCTTCTTGTGTGAGCTGTGGACATTATTTCTTCCGATGACCTTCTTGGCCATAATTATAGCATCCCTTGGTGTTTGCACGACACTCACCAGGATGTTTCTTTTGGCATTTGGAGCACTGAGGGTATTCTACATAACCCGACCTATTGCCTCCATTATTTGTTCGTGCTCTTTTGTCATTGTTGGATTTCTTATTGTCTAGATGCCTTATCTTTTGACCATTATTGTTGCTAGGCTGATGGTTGTTGTGGTGGTTCTGACCATTCTGAGGTTGATTCTATTGCTTAGGTTCAGGCTTACTGGCCTCCTCCTTACTAACATTCGCATGAAGCCTTTCCACTTCTATAGCCGTTTTTAGAGCATCGACATAAGAAGTGGTTCCAGGGTTTGCTAGCTTGACTCCTAGCTCAGTCTTTGTTCTGAGTCCTCTAACGAACTTGGTGACCCTCAAAAAGTCTGTTGGAACCAACTCTAGTGCGAACTTGGCTAGTCGATCGAACTGTCGAGCATACTCTGCTACCATTAAGTTGCCCTGTTTCAGACTGGTGAAGTCTTCCACCCTCGTAGCAATGACTACCGAGTTGTAATACTTCTTGTGAAAGAGCTCCACAAATCTAGTCCTTGTCATGGTGGCGATGAGTCTGCTGAACCAAGTCACACCATATTCTAGCATCCTTCTTTAGAAGAAAAGAAACACAGGATATGCGGTCCGCGGTACGGAGATTCATGTGTACTAGGACCGGCTCTACATTCCTGAGCCATTCTTCCACCTCGAAGGGGTTCGTTGTCCCTTCAAAGTTTGGAGTGTGTTGCTTACAAAATTGCTCATAGATTGGCTCCATGTACTGAGCTGGGTAGGGAGCATAGTTTGCCATTGGCCATCCCCCATAAGGACCTACTTGTTGGGGTGCTTGAGCCATTTGCTGAGGCTGCGGTTGCAGCTGAGGTTGAGGCTGAGCTTAAGACTGTTGGCGTTGATGCTGAAGCAGTTCTTCCACTTATTGCTGTAGCCTGACAATCATCATCTATCTCCTCATAATCATTATTATCTTGAGCCTCAAAATTTCCTCGGGGAAGATTCATAAAGATTCTATGTTTTTGCTCATTTGTGAATTGAAATTCCAACTTAGAGGTGAACCTAACTACGAGAAAATAATATCTCATGGCTACCGGTAAATCATCTTCATCATCTATAGTCTCCTATATTTCTTCTAAAGTTGAAATTACAGAAGGAAAATCTTTAAAAAGCCTAATTACTACGACATATTGCTCCGTAGCTCTCATCATAATTTGCTTAGTAGTCTGAGATGAACTATGTCCTTGTGGAATAAGATTAATCTCTGAGTGATTCTTTCTAACACTTCTACTGTATTCCTTCGCTCTCTAATCCTTTTCAATGCCTTAATGGCTCAGATATCCTCATAGGTCAAGGCTCCATCCATTCTTAATTGAAAACATAATGGCTAAAATGTTAGCTATAAACATAAACATAATAATCATAAACACTTACATTGGCGATTAGGTTCAGAGCTTGTGCGTGTGTATCAAGGAGAACTTCATGCATATGAACTGTTGTTTTGATACCAACTGTAATGACCCAACTATTTCTAAGACCTTGGACCATTAAAACTACTAGACATAGCTACTATTTTGGGAAACATACAGAAGAAATAACATAACTTTATTTAAAACCCCAAAATAAATATTGTGCAAAATACAAAGTAAAATATGAAATATGAAATATAAAATACGATGTGGGTACCCTCTGTTTAATACATAGAAAACATAAACAATAAACTTAAATCAATTGTTTTAAAAAAACTAAGTGCGGAATTACAAAAGAAACATAATTCAAAAGACTTAAAAATAACTTCATCCTTGATCGTCACACAGTCCATTCAGTCCATTCATCCTTAACACACAAGCCAAGCTGCCATGAATCTTTCCGCTTTCCATAATCATTTTCCTGCATCAAGCTAAAAATAAAGGAATGAGCCTAATGCCCAGCAAGGAAAATCTACTAACACATAAGTCATAAATCATAAACATAAGACTTTTATCATAAACATATACTATAAAACATATGACTATAAAAATGTATATCATATAGGACTACAATATTAATGGCCATTAACTCATTAACATGGCATGTGATAAACCATCTAGGTCCTCTATCTACTAATCGAGGTAGGTTAGATCACATGGTAGTATATGATAACCCATCTAGGTCCTCTATCTACTAATCGAGGTAGGGTAAATCATAACTCTAAACCATGAAAATGATAAAAATTCTTGGGGTTTGCTATCTAAGCAACTATAAGCCCCAAGCGACATAAAATATTGGGGTTTGCTATCTAAGCAACTATAAGCCCCAAATGACTACAAGACATATTTATATATATATATATCATAGCATAAAACATATCATAATGTAAACATATACACACATAAAATCTATTCTATTTTCCTTACCAAAAATCGGGATATTTGAGAACAAGAACGGGATTGGAACACTCCTAAAACCAACAGTAAGAATGGTGAGTATTTCTAAAGAATGAATATGAAAAGAGAACTAAACCATCCAAGTAGAAACTTACCAAAAAGAACCTTAAGTTTCAAGAAACTTAAATACCTAACAAAGAATCATAAACAAGAGTTAGGATCTGAAAACAAAATAAAAGAAAACTAAAGAACCATAAAGAACTGAACTTAGGGATAAGAATACCTTGGTTGAACTAGAACCCGATCTACACCTCGATACCGAAATAACACTATATCTCACTTCCCAAGTGTTTAGAAAATCTTAGAATGATAAAGCTTTTGACCCCAAAACCCAAGTGTTTCTCTCTATGATAACCTTAGCAACTTGGAGGTTCTGAAGACTGCTTGAAGAATGAAGAAAATGGCTGAGTACTAGGTCCTATTTATAGAGTTCAAGGAGTGAAACTAACCCCTTTTAATTTGAATGAATAAAGGAATATAAAATGAAAAATATTTGAATTTTCATTCAACAAATGCCCAGAACTCGGTCAAAATTGTTCAAAGGCAGGTCCAAGAGGTTAAGGGATGTTTTAAGCTCGGATTCCACAGAGTTAAAAAATTCAAGGGTGGGGCCGATATATTGCCCCCTATAGGCGATATATCACCTCCACTATGTTCCCGAGCCTCCGTTCGATCATTCGTATGAAGTCGACGTGTTTTCCATATCTTCCGTAAGCGATATATCGACCCCTATAGCTGTGATATATTGGCATACGTTGATATACACTACAAGAAAATGGGGTCTTTACCTACCAATTGTAAGTGTAGGTAAAACTAGCCTAATGGTGGGTAATATGGTTTGCCTACCAATATTGAATTGGTAGAGATTGGTAGGTAAAAGTTAGTGGGGAAAGAGTCTTTGCCTACACTTATTAACACTGGTAGGTAAAAGAATCAGTGGACCCCACTAAGTTATAAATCAATTGATGAGTCATCAGATGACATGTTTGATGACATGGCATCCTACATGTATGCTGACATGGTTTTTGTAGTTTTACGTGTCTGATGATGTGGCATCATATGTGGCATCCTGCGTGGCATCGTATGTGGCATCCTACGTGGCATCATACGTGGCATCCTACGTGGAATTCTGCGTGGCATCATATGTGGCATCCTACGTGGTATCATTTTATTAGCCCACATAGCATTATTTTATTGGTTTGTTACACAATTTATATTTTGTTCAAATTTAATGGTTATGTGTAGGTAAAAGATAATAACAGTTATTTGTAATTGTTCTATATTAGAAATAAACTAGAAAAAAACCATTCAATAATAAAATGTTTAATGCTAAAATTCTTTATAATGTTCAATACTAAAATAAGTCATAAAGTTATCATTTTAAGGTTACCCCTACAAAAATAAAAAAAACTTCATAAAGTTCATTCCTTAGTAAATTAATGTAAATAAACTAAGAATCATCTTGTGACTCCCGAACTGAAATAGATGGCGACTCTCTTAAATTTGCATCTAAAGCTTGGTCTGTTGGAGGTGGTGGAGGCGGTGCCATCAAATTGTTATGACGAAGTATATCCACAACTACCCTAAGTTGTTCGTTAGTAGCATTAAGGCGGGAAGTTGTATCATTAAGTCGTTCAAGTAACTCTTCATAAGTTGGTTGATTACCCACAATATTTTCACGATGTGAAGTAGAAGTTGTGACACTAGGAGACTGCCCCCACCCTCGCAAGTATACTGAATCACGTCCAAGTACACGCTCCATAATCTATTTATCAGACAGTTCTTCTAGAGGATGTTGACCCCTTAACTCCATCATTTTATCCTAATAAATATTTAATTAATTATTAGTAAGAAATATAATAAATAAAAATTTAAATTACTTACATATAATGGCCCAAGCTCTATTCCAGTCCATCCTTTCTCAGCATCATAATGCTTTAGACGTCATGTCTCAATTTGACCAGTAGGAGAAGTTAACACCATTCCTCGTCGAATATGATGTCGTGGTGTGGAGACTGAACCATTGAAATACAGGTTCACTAAAACACACAAGTTATCAACGCAGAACACAGTAACAATCCCAGAACCTACTTCACTATGGATGGATATTTAAGATATTCAAACTCTTCTAACATTTGCATAGTATTAAAATAAAAGTTAGAGGCATACCTCTTGCAAACTGTTGCAAAAAAAGTTTCTTTGAAGTCTATCTCAGTACATACACACATTTACAATGTTATAATATATAATGAAAGTGAGTCAAATCTGAACTAAATAATTAAATAATAATGCAAAGAGGAGAAAATAAAATATAACTAAGATATGAATGATAATATTAATAATTTATATACATTTTTTTTTTTCAATTGAAAGTTGATATAAATCTATTATCACGTGCTATAAGAATTTAGAATCAAATATAAGAAAATCCCTAGCATCACGAGTGTTGTTGCATAAATATTTAACGAGTGTCGTTGCATAAACTTGTTTAAATTATACTACCAGGCTAATTAAGGCTACCAAAGATGTTAGCCATTGCTAACTGTTTGCACTTCTTGAGTATTCTAAATAAATTATATCTATATGTAAAATTCTAAAAGAACACTTCAGTATTGAAAAGGAAACAAAATAGGAACACATGTATTTAAAAACCTTTTTCTATATAATTTCTTCATAAATATTAGATGTGTAGTGCTAACTAGTTAAATCCATATCACATACATGAAAGAACGACTACAAGATAAATTTTTTTAGTACAATGATAATGAAAAGAATCAACTGAACGTGTAAAACTAGTATCGTTTTGTTTCTATTAACTTGGTTATTGCTATACAAGTCACCAGTATATGAAAATATAACATTGCACACTACAATCCATTTCACTAATGCACTTTAACAAACACATTATATGTAACAGACAAAACAAAGAAAAAAACAATAATGAGACATCAAGATAACTACTCAAACACATTCTGAAAGGGAATGCTAGAAAATGAGAAGAACATATGATATTAATTATAGCAAACACACCTCTCGTAATTGAGCATGTGCACTCCTTACACCACCAATAAGGGTTGACAAGAGAGCATACCATGTATGTATATCCATGGAATATTTCTAAAATTAATGAATATAACTAGATATGCCCTCTAAGCACAACCCAATGCTTCTATAAAATTAGTGTACATGAAAAGATTAGTAGATTAGATAAGATTACTAATAAAATTATGTTCTAGACAACAATTACAATTGATGAATATTATTCTACTCCTTGTATATGTGAATATCTTCTTTTATTGTGTTACTGACTTGTCTCAAACAATGTATATTTCCTCTTTTGATAGACAAACATCATCAGTTCGATTATCAATTAAAATGTGAATTGGAGTGATATATCTCACCATGTTTGCTATTGTGTGACTCATGGTTTAGATGCAAATACTCAACAACCTAGTAAATAGCAGAAAGAATTGGGTTCCCAACCAATAAAGACCATATTTATTTCTCAATCTTAAATTTACTAACCAAAAAATAAATCACAATAATAATAATAATATTAACTAAATGCTAACAATACAGGGATGTGAAAGAAAAAAGTTCATGATACAAGTTGTTGAAGCCTACCAGGCTACCCGTGACCTGCAAGATTTAAACCAATGAAACAAGGAAACCAAAAACTAATAAGAACAATAAAGTAATTAATTTAAATGCATAGCAGATTACAAGTACTATAAACTGAAGTAAAATCTTAAATTTATCTACATTTATCACAGGGGTTGTTATTATCTTACTCAAACCCAATAATAATGAGTTGAGTATGTACACTTGCGCCCTATAGAGTTTACAAAGAACTTGACCCCAAATTTTTCAAACACCCTCGAAGAAGCCCCATCGAAAAGGTTCTCTTACTCTTAAGCATATTACTTTCTCCTATAAGCACTATTTCGAGACTTGAGATAAATTACATAAACAAGAGAAATATAATAAGTAGCCCATTCAAATTTTAGAGGGATCTTTTATCACAAATTTGAGAAATATATACATTGCAAATAACACATTCCAGATCATGTGGCAACAAAGAAAAAGTAAAAAAGCAAAAATAGAATTTTAAGATAGAAAACAAAACCTTGCTCGGAACAGAGAGTTTCATAAGGGGTTGGTTGGGCGGAGAGAACGTCTGACACCATGAATGGGGCTTCAGAGGTGGGGGGTTTGTCTTTGTTGGTGGGCTACTACCACAAATCGGTCACTATACACAATGGGAGCTCTGGAAGAAGGGAGATTTTGAATCAGACGATTGTCTAGATAATCGAAGTGGCAAGCTTTGAAAGGGCTGTTGTGAATGGATTGTATGATGAAATCGCCAGAAGGAGAGAGCTTCGACATTGGGTCTTCTCTGACCTTAGGGCTAGTAAAAATGAAACTTAATTTTTCTTTTCTTTCAATTTTGCACTTCCCACTTATTTTAAGTGATATTGGAGCCAAAATGAAAAAAAGAAAGGCGCCCAAAATTTTCTATCTACAGCTTATTGTATTATAACATTTGTAACTCTTCTTAAAATACATAATACAATATATATTAGAAGATTAATACATACTTTTTAAAAAAAAAAGATTAATACATATTTTTATTAATATATATTTAAAATTTAGTTTTAAAAGTTGTTAATTAGTACATATTTTTATAAATGTATTTACATAATTTAGTTTATTTTAAAATTATATTATTCATTAATTATATATTAAAGTTTTTTATTTGAATTTTAACGACATTTTATGACTGTCGGCATTGGACTTTTATTACTTGTCGACGTTGGGGTCAATAGCGACACATTTTAACTGTCGGCATTGGTCTCGAATTAACTGTCGGCGTTAGGGTCAATAGCGACACCTTTTAACTGTCGGTATTGGTCTCGAATTAACTGTCGGTGTTGGGGTCAATAGCGACACATTTTAACTGTCGATATTGGTCTCGAATTAACTGTCGGCATTGGGGTCAATAGCGACAGTCAAAAGCAATGGTGACAGTTATTAGCTGTCGGCGTTGGTCTCTATGCCTACAGTTTTTAACTGTCGACGTAGAGTCCCGCTAAGCAATTACGACAGTCAACTCTGTTGACTGTCGTGGTTGGGTGTCGGGAAAGCCCAATTTCATAGTAGTGAATATTTCCTTCAAAAATAAATGTAGGCAAAGTCTCCATATTAGTAGGTAATATTGGTAGGAAATAACATTTCTGAATTAATATACTAATGACAAATAACTACTTACCAATATTCGCTACCAATAAATATTAGTGGGCAAAAGATATTTTTACCTACCAATATATATATGTAGGTAAGAAATTGGTAGGTAAATGTCAGCTTATTTACTCCACATAAGCTTCCAAATAAGCATTTATAATAATAAAATAATATAATGAAAATAAAAAACGGGGGGAAAATTAAGCGGGAATGGTTAAAAAATTTCCCTCCATAATATACGTAGGTAAAGATCATTACCTACTGATATTATTGGTAGGTAAAGCTCTGTTCAGAAATATAATATAATGGACTAGCATTTACCTACTAATATTATCTACCAATAAATATTGGTAGGCAAAACATTACTTTCCCTACCAATATATATTAGTAGGTAAAATATTGGTAGGTAAAGATCAGATTTCTTGTAGTGATATTAAACACGTATTTGCACTTTTTCAGCATATTTTGAATTGATAAAATAGCTTTGACTAAGTCTAAAAGGGATCCTAACAGTTTCTTGAAGGTTCTAGAGCTTCTAGATCTTCTTTTACTAAATTATTTACTTAAAATGCTTAAATCCTCCAATAAACATGATTACGACAAGTGTCATGCTCTTAAATTCTGTAATGCCCTGAAATCCCTAATGCAGTTTAATGGTTGGATTAGTAGGCCGGGAGGGCCATAACTGTTTAATTATGCCATTAAATGAATATATGCATGTTTATGTGAATTATATTATAATATGATGTTATATGCATGCATGTGGGTCCACATTTGAATATTAGGGTGTTTTGATAATTTGGCTCGTTAAGGGTATATTTGTGTATTTGGGTGCATATTGTGATTTGTGAATGAGATCTCATTATTATGGAGATATATTCGAGCTATTCGGCATGAGACGGTCTTATATTTTGGGTTAACGGTTTTGTCATAACGGGGGTCTTTTATTGGGATACTGGATAATGAGAAGGTTATTTGATGATAAATTGAGAGTTATTGAGATCAGGAGGAAATTCTGGGAGTTTTGACTATAATACCCCCGGGAGTGTTTTTGGGACCCCGAGCATTAGGTTTTATTTGAGGTTACTTAAGCTTGAAGTAGCCTGTCAGATAAAACGTACGTTTGAAAACCTCTCGTTCTTTCCCGTTAGTTCATTTTTATCGTTCGAAGCGTATTCGAAGAAAACTCGAGTTCTAGGAGTCGGAATCAAGCGAGGATCGAGGCACATCGATCCTAGGAAAGATTAGAAGCTTCTTGACTGAAGGATTTGACGAGAAACAACCCAAGGTAATCTAAGTTTTAAGTTTTGAGTTTTTAGAGTTTCTAAGCTTTGAATTGGATTTTGTAAATCATTGAGTTTTTGGTTCGTTTGAACCTTGGGTTTTGATGGTTTTGGACCATTGGGTAGCTTGGGAACTTTGATTTGATGATTTGGGAATATTTAGGCATGATTTTGGAGAGTTTGGAATGATGAAAAACGTGTTTGGGAATGGCTCTGGGTTGGGGGCCGCAGCCCTGTTCTTGGGCGCCGCGGCCCTAGCTCGAAGAAGTAGGTAGGATAATTTGCCTTTGCTGGGCGCCGCGACCCTTGGTGTTGGGCGCTGCAGCCCTTGCTTCTGGAGTTGCTGGGGGCCGCGGACCAAGGTGTTAGGGCCGTAGCCCTTGAGCAGGGTTGAGCCCATTTGAGTGTTTTGGCCCTGGGAACATAGTTTTAGGCCTCGGGATCGTTCCTACTACCCGGATTAGTGGGGATTGATGTCCCGGAGGCTAGATCTTGGTTTGGGAACCCTTGATGTTCATTTTATTGATGGTGTCCCATATTTGGTTATGACTAGGTGACCGCTAAAGGACTAAAACTTAGATTGTTCTCAAGGGTCGTTCTTTTATTCATTCTCGCTCGAATCAGAGGTAAGAAAACTGCACCCTGTGTATGTGACATGCATGATTGTTATTGAGGCATGTTGGTTGATAAATGTGGACATGGATTGCATAGTAAATGCTAGCAAATATTGTTTACTTGTATATGGCACTGACTAGTCAGGGATACTGACCTAAGAGTCAGAACCGGCATAAGCGTCCTGAACGCAGAGCCGAATGAAGATTAGATCTAATCAATATTAGCGTTGAATGACTCTAAGGCATTAACTCTGGACCGAACCTAAGGTCGATGAACTTATAAGCGCTTGGCTAGTCTAAGACTAGTTACTCAGAGCCAGGGCCAAAGGCCTAGGTGACCGTTTGTCACATGGCTAGGGAACGATGTTCCATAGTTATGACTCTAGGGTCATGAGGAAGGTTATGTTGGTGACTAGTCATCATGCACCTATCCTGTTTAAGCTAGTGAAAGGTTCACTTACCTGTTATGCCCCGGTGACCCTAACGTCACAAGGCTAAAGGGAGCTATACCCAACCTAGTGACTTTTGTGATTGTCACTTATCTGTTTTGGACTGATAGTCCTGAATGATTATTATGATCATTGTTGATATTATATCATGTTATATTGTGTTTTCTTGCTGGGCCTTGGCTCATGGGTGCTATGTGGTGCAGGTAAAGGGAAAGAAAACCTCACCCAGCCTTGAGTGGAGAGCTTAGGTGGTGATGTGTACATATGCAGCCGCTTGACCACCACGGCCAAGGAGTTCTCAGAGGAACTAGGGGGTTTACCCTATTTTTGCTGCTTAGGTCGGCAGAGTTGTAAATTTGAAACAGTAGTGACCATTTTGTGTTATAAATAACTTGTAAATGTTTTGATGAGCTCATGAACAGTTTATATACTTAATAAAATATATCCTTTCTCTTTTTATTGATTTTTCCACCTTAGCCTGTTAATAACACTTAGAAGCATGTTTTTAACCAAAGGACTCGGGTAGCGAGTCAAATTTCCGCTTCACTGTTCACCGTAACTGTTCTGGGGTAGCCAGGGCGTTACAAATTCTATCTGAACCTTAGGTTATAATGAATAATACTTCTAAAACCAGCAATATTAATAAAATATTATGTTATAATTAATATTTCTAAACTATAGGTTACACTTATAAAATCCATAAGTGTTCCTATGAGTTTCCAACTAAGTCCCGGCTTGAACCAAAATCCATGGAATCTAACATACTACAACTAATACTAACTACTACTACTACTATCTAGCTAGCTAAGTAAATATTTTGGGACACTACATGTCGTCTGAAATGTTAAGCATCAGACCTTCTTGGCCAGCTCTAAGGCTGGTTTTATGAAAGGTGGGCAATAGGCCCTAGTGTGACTCTATAGCCACTCATCTGGGTTAATTGCATGCATAAGTAGGATTATTACTACTAGTCATGTTAATTATGAATATGTGATATGATAATGTATTGTTTATAAGCATGATTAGGTTTTCTTGCTGAGCCTCGGCTCACGGGTGCTAATTGGTGCAGGTAAAGGAAACAAAAGGTTAGACTAGCCATGAGTTGGAGAGCTTCAGGGGCAGAGTGTGCATACACGGCCTGCTCATCCGCCACGACCGAGGTTGTCAGTTGGAACTAGGGTTGGACCCTGATTTTGCCGCCTAGGTTGGCTTTTGTATTTGTTTTTGGGTTTGTAATCGTTTTAAACTACAATGGGATTTCACGCATGGAAGTTAAACGCTTTTAATAAAATGGTTGACTTTTGACCAAAATTTTTAGTACATAACCCTGTAGTTAGTTTAAATTACACGATTTAAACTCAAATGACTCGTTTAGCGAGTTATGCACTATTTAAACTACATAGTGTAACGGTCCTGGATTAGGAGGATGTTACACAAGTACTTTCTATTTAATTTCTTGGAGAAAACTATGATATTGAGAGCTAAAGAGAGAGTGTGTGGTTAGAGAGAGATTTGAGAGAATGATCAAGTATATCAAAACTCTATGAGAACCATTTAATAATGTAGGCACCGTCGTTAGGTCTAACCAATAGGAATAGAGCTTTTAAACACATATTTTGAAGCTTAAAACATGTGTCTATATGGACATGTTAGGTGACGCATGACAGGCGATGCAACGCTACCTAGGTAGGCCAAAACTCTCAAAATTGACCTTAAACACCTCCAAATGCTCCCAAACTTTTTGGGCATCCTTAGATGCCTCAATGTATCACTTGGACCCAAAAACACAATTTTTAAATGCCTAGAACAAAAACTCAAATTTCAAATCTTCATTATGTAAAACCATTTAGTGTTTGACACCTAGCTTGTGTAACGCCCCAATTTCCCCAATATGGCTTAGTGCCTGGATTAGGGGGCCAGGAGGAAATAATTGAATTAATTAGAGCTTATTTTTTATGAGCATGTTATTATGTTAATTATATTATGATATGATTACACTTGCATGTTTAAGTGTATTAAATATGCATGTAGGCCCGTTTCTCGTTGTGGGTATAATTGTAAATATGTGTGATATATGATTGCAACCACATTATTATGTGGATATATTTAAGTTACTCGACACGAGGCAATCATAGGGAGCTAGTTAGCAGAAAAGTCACAACGGGGTAAAAAACCCGACACGGGGTGAGCTTAGGGGTATTTTGGTAATTTGGTAATTTACTGGAAATTATAGAGTAACAAGAATTAATTGATGAACATTGGATTGTTAGATTATTTGGGATTATATGAGATAGTTTGAGATTAGCGGGAATTGTGCCAAATGACAATTTTTCCTTCGGAGGTAACCTTTAAGGTTAAATGGGGCAAGGGGCATTGTGATCATTTGACCACATGGGTCAATTAACCAAGCCAGCAGCTGAGCTTAGGCTCATTCATGTACAAGGCATTCTTTGAGCCTTGGGAGCACTTCACCTTGAAGAACACAAGGCACTCCAAGTTAGGCTAAGTGTTGGACCATTGGAAGAAATTGAAGGAAGAATTGGAGCTTGCTAGGGAACTTAGAGCTGCTAAGCTAGGGGTTCAGCAAGGTTCTTCGAATTTGGGCAGAGAAATTCAGGTAATCTCTGGTTCCACCACTTCTCTATGGTTCTTTTTTATTTTTCTAAGTTTAACTCTTAAGGTGAGCGGTATGATGTGTTTTGGGGTGAGCTTAGCATTGGGTTTTGTTGCCTAGGCCTAGTATGTTGTTTCTGTGGCTGGAATCCTAATAGAAACACTTGGTTGTGACACATTTACAGTTTTATTTGGCTGGAAATCACAGAGTTTGCGAATTGGGGAAGAACACCATGTTCTGGGTGAATTTTTAGTTTCTAGGGACCTAGCGCGACCGTGCTAGTGTCTTAGAAAAAGGGAAATTGGAATTCAATTTGGGGGCTCGAGTTGAGGGGCGCGACCGCGCCAATGGCCTAGAAGTCCCAATATTTTTGTGGGCGCGACCGCGCCAAGGGCCTCGAAATGTTGAAATGCTGATTTTTAGGGGAATTTGATTTGGAGCCCGCTTGGGGGCTTGGGGGACATTTTTAGTGCCCTGTTATCTGGGAACAATCGTTGTAAGAGTTAGAGTTCAGTTTGGAAATTGGGTTCTAGGGTTGAGTCTTGATGAAGATATACTGGTGTTGTGACTAGGGTTTCCGCCAGGCTCGGGTCAGGATTAATGCTCAGGGTCGTTTCACTATTTGCATGAGGATCAAGGTAAGAAAATTGCACCTGATGCGTGAGATACGTGATTAGGGCTTGGTTCCGTTGTTAAATGTAATATGATTAGGGATTGGCCCAGCTGTTAAATGCAATATGATTGGGGCTTGGCCCAATTGTTAAATGTAATATGATTGAGGTTTGGCCCAATTGTTAAATGTAATATGATTGGGGCTTGGCCTAACTGTTAAAAGTAATATGATTGGGGCTTGGCCTAACTGTTAAATGTAAACATGATTAGGGCTCGGGCCCAGCTGATGAGCATGATTATAATTATGCATGTGTATACTTGCGTAAGTGCATTGTAATGCATTATATCTGTGTATGATGAAGGTATTATATGTATGTTTGTTCCCAATTGGGAGGCTCGGCTTATAAGTTGGGAGTCTGTCTATTGCACCTAACCAAAAGCTCGGCTTGCTAGTCGAGGGTATATTCATTAAAAAAGGGTTCGACTTACAAGCCGAGGGACTAAAAAGGGCTTGGCTTACAAGCCGAGGGGCTAAAAAGGGCTCGACTTACAAGCTGAGGGACTAAAAGGGCTCGACTCATAAGTCAAGACTTTACAAGGCTCGACTTATAAGTCGAGGATTTACAAGGCTGGCTTATAAGTCGAAGGATTACAAGGCCCGACTTATAAGTCGAGCGTTTACATGGCCAGACTTATAAGTCGCGGGTTCACAAGGCTTGACTTATGAGTCGAGGATTTACAATGCCAGCTTATAAGTCAAAGGATTACAAGGCCCAACTTATAAGTTGAGGGTTTACAAGCCCTGACTTATAAGTCGCGGGTCCACAAGGCTTGACTTATGAGTCGAGGGTTTGTAAGGCTCGGCTGTCGTGATCAGCATTATACGCGCTGAGCGCAGGCCGTTATGGCTAGGCCAAACAGGGAGTGCATCATGCATTTCACTGGCTCGGATGCCATATGAATAAATGGAAGTGTAACACGCACTTGTGTGACCCTATGGTCACTTACTTGCATAGTGTGTAGGCTCGGTTTCAGTTATTACTGTTAAGCATGCTGTTAAATTTTGTTGACTATCTGAATCTACTAATATGTTTTCTTGCTGAGTCTTTTGGCTCATGGGTGCTTTGTGGTGCAGGTAAGGGTAAGGAGAGGCTTGGCCAGCCATGAGTTGGAGAGCGTTAGGGGAGATGTGTACATATGCAGTCTGCTCGACTGCCACGATCGAGGTATCGCAGAGGAACTAGGGTAGGACCCTATTTTACCGCTTAGGTCAGCTTATTTTGTAATCCCTGAGTTGTAAACAAATTTTTAAACTTGTATTTTGGGATCCCATGTAAAAAAATAAGTTTTCATTTAATGGAAATGTTTATTCCTTGACCAAGATTTTTAATACATGAACCCTTAGTGGCTTAATCACATGTTTTAGTCCAAATGACTCGTTTAGCGAGTTCAGCATACATTTAAATACACGTGGTGACAGACCCTAATTAGCAGGGCGTTACAGCTTGTGTAAGAACACTTGGACTTTGTATTTTAACCAATCCTAACATTACTCCACTTGGTTAAATACAAACTTCTTCATCTGGCTCAAACAGTATTGGTGCCTAAAATAAAGTGCATTTCGACTTGGACTTTACCTTAGTGAAAATACCACAAAGTCTTATCGAAATAATTGGTTGCTTAAAAGCTTGAACCAATGATTCCTTAGGATAAAATAGGTGATACCTCACACACCTCCACTTGATCATTCATTTTCCCATTTTTCTTGCTTAGCACTTATATGTCCATGTGTTCATTTTTTCATGAACTTTTCGGGGAGAAACTCCAACTCCCATGAGAGGCTGGACCACCTCTAAGTTCACATAGGTGAAGTTCTAACAACATATTTGCTACCTTTATAAATGCTTGTTGCAGTCAACTGAACTTCATTAAAAACCATTGGTTTAACCCTCACTCGATATTAACCAACACTAACCATCTTGGATGGAACTTATAATAGTTTTAGTGTTGAAACCATCCATTTATCAATGACTTGTTCTTACCCATTGAACTCTTTCCCTTTATATTAACAAGGTTGGATTTGGGTTGCCATCATTGGTGAATCTCTTATTCTAGGAGTTTCAACCCCATCCCTTTTGAAGTGGAACTAACTAACTGTAATGTCCTGGATAACCAAGACGATTACACTATGTGTTTATAAAGGTGCAAGGCTTGCTAATCAAGCCATTTAATTGAAAATGTGACATTAAACCATAACTGAACTAGAGTTAAAAGATTTTAGTCATAAAAGATAAATTTTATTTAAATAAGAGTTTGCTACACGGGATCCCAAAAATAAACAGGGTTAAAGAATAGTTTACAAAATTTCAAAGGTTATATACAACCACAAGCCACTCTAATGGCAAAATAGACATTTCAAGTTCTCCTGTCCCTATATCACCACTTGGCCGTGGCGGCCAAGCAGCCGACTATGTACATTCTGCCCCCAGAACTCTCCAAATCAGGGTTGGTCCAGCTTACCCTTGCCTTTACCTGCACCACATAGCACCCGTGAGCCAAGGCCCGGCAAGAAAACCATATTACAGAGCATAATCAATAATCAATAGTAAGATAATTCACAAATCATCAATCAGATACTCAGCAGACCACATTGTTCACATAATCAGTGATATCAATCTGCAAACCAATAATCAATAATCCAGGTAATAAACATGCCATAATCATCAGATTAATAACAATATACATATCACACGATATCCAGGGTCGACGCCCTTAGGCCGCACCCTTTGTTTGTCCCACTGACTCTAGCTCGCTAAGGCCGAGCTCAGTGATTATATACTTAACCTCAGCTACCAATGTCCGAGCCACATCCTTGTGCACCAATATTAATTCCAGCACTCTTAGGCTGTTTATTTCATGTTCACATGACATAATACCATCATACAACATTACATACAAGTATAGGGAACTCTTAGTCCCAACATAACCACATTACCGGGTGTTGTTTTCTTACCTTCGATTCTGAGCGCTTTAGTTAATAGAGACAACCTTCGAACACGATCCTATTCTGAGCCCTAGTGTACACCTAGTCACATTCAATAAATAGAACCCTCATTAAAACTTAATTCTGCAACCCAACTTCGGGACTAATCCCAAGCTCTCGGGAAGCCCAATTTCACCAAACGGGGTGGTGGAATCGACCCCCGAGCCCCCAAGCAAAAACCCTAACAGAAATCCCAAAAACCAAGTTCTAGAGGCATGGTAGCGCTACAGTGCCACAAGAGGGGCACTGCAGCAATACAGTCAGAAACTCAGCCCCCAAGAACACAGGCTAGCGCTACACTGCTGTAACCCGAACATGCAAAATTCTGGGTTTCCTCATCAAACTTCCTTGAGCCAAAACCCAAAAAATCCTTCCCAATTTTCCACCAAACTCAAAATCAAGTCCTTAAACCACTATAGCTCACCCAATAAAACATAATAACACCCAAAACCTAGCTATAAACCCCATCAACCATAGGAATCAAAGTTGAGCTTTGAAGCTCAAAAACACCATCTGAAAACCAGAAAACTCAAACAGTTGAGACAAGAAATGGTTACCTCAAATGGGTGAATCCAACCCTAGGTTGCCCTCAGTGTTCCTCCCAGCTTTGTGTCCTTCAAATTCCCAAGTTTAAGTCTTTAAACCTCCACCCAAAACCAAACTCAGAAACCATACCCAACAAAGCTCAGCAAATTCAGTGAAACCTTTTAAACCTTACCTTAAGTGGAAGCTAATTCCAATTGAACTCCTAGCCACTCCAAAGATCAAAGTCTCAAGACCTAGTCTAGACTTTCTCTAAGTTCTCAGCTCCAAAATCCATAAGAGAGAGAGAGAGAGAGAGAGAAGAAATCGTGAGGAAGAGGAAGAGCTTTATTTTTCTTTCCTTTCTTTTCCTTCAGTTTCTACCACTTTCCCTTGTGCTCTAAAAAGAAACATCAGATATATCAAGTATATCTCCTAATAACCCAAAAGACCCTTTTGCCCTCCCAATAAATTCAAATCTTGTAATCCTTCTAAGGGTATTTTGGTCATTTGCTCCATTCTCGCTAATTCCTCGAGTGTCCCTAATATTTACCACTTAAATTATGTCATCTAATTAATCATCAATTATTTTCCCCAATGTCTAAAAATCTCCAATATATTTCCCAAATTCCCAGAAATACCCTCAGGCTTCCCCCGAGTCGGGTATAAATCCCCGTCGTGACTATTTCACCAAACTGCTCACTAGGATCGTCTCGAGCCATAAGCTGCAAATACATCCACATAGTAATGTGGTCTTAACAATTTACCACAAATAATCGCATTTATGCCCTCAATGGGCCAAAATTACAAATATGCCCTTATAA